>NC_064822.1:81734322-82984322 GCF_024166365.1 Elephas maximus indicus | reverse complement strand
GAATCAATCCTAATTCTTGGATGGTACAAATGGTTAACGAACTTGGCTACTAACCAAAAGGTTGGAGGTTCAAGCCCACCAAGAGGTACCTCAGAAGAAAGGTGGTGATCTGCTTCTGTGAAAAATATCAGCCATTGAAAACTCTGTGGAGCACAGTTCTACACTGTGACACATGGAGTTGCCATGAATTGGAGTCAACTCAAGACTTTGTTTTTCTTTCCGTTGAATGACAAACTGTCCATCATGCCCTACCAGAGTTTACCTCCTTTCTGTTGATACAGCTTATACTTTATTACTCCCCTCCCATCCTACCGCCCACCATTCCAACACCACCACTACTCCAAGTTATTCTTTATGTCAATGAGGCAGGTTTTTTTTAACTCATCTTACCTATATGTGTTTATTATTTTTACTTCTGTGTCTTTGTACTTGTAATTCTATTTGGAATTATTTTCTTTTATTCTTGTCACCACTTTTTAATCTCCTGTCTGTCTTTCAAAGTCAAATTCAGAATCTGTCTTCTTCAAGATGGCTTTCCTGTAAAGAGCAAGCAAAATAAAATTCCTCTCCCTTGCTAACAAATTTATTAAAATTCAATGATGATAATTTGGAAGCTTTGTTTTTCCTGAGGAGTCTCTGACTTTTCAATCAACTTAATATATACAAGATGATGTAAGACAGCTTTTAGGCTGGTTCAACCTCCGAACCGTAATAAAAAACTACTTGGTATCGTTCTTTATAGATCATCATCCAAGTTGAATGTTTTTAGTAATGGACAGCTCATTACTTACCAAATCACTGCTTGATTCATTGTTGGACAGCTCTAATACTTATGAAGTTTTCCTTTTAATAAGTTGACATTTTTCTCCCTGTAAGTTCTTGTCATTGATCTTAGCTCTTTCATTTAATCTGTTCCATTGAATATATTTCCTTTAGTACTTTGTAGTATGCTAATTGTGTAGTTCTCAACATTGTGTCTCTTCAGAAAGACTGAAAACCCCTTTTACTTACGTATGATAGTTTATTCTCCTCTCTTTCCCTCAGTGCCGAATTTAGTTCTTAGCACGGACTAAGTGTACGGTAAATACTTAATAAATGCATTGAGCTGTGTTAATAGCTATACATATATTTTGTCTTATATTAGCCTAGCCTTTACATGCAACAATAATAGTGTCCGAGGACAACTGAAGTAATCCCTGACATTTGCAAAATTTATTCTTATTCACTCACCCTCTGTCTTTGTATACACACACACACACACACCCACACCCCCACACAGAGTTCCGCTTCCAATGTATTAAATGCCAAGTTCCTAAGATGTCCAGCACACTGTTACATCATATTTTTCTGACAGGCATTTCAGATACATTTCATTAGTCTATTTTTCTCTGTAGTAAACATCACCAGAGATCTAGATCCATTATCTGTTAGAAGGAAACGTAAGTAGGATAGTGTCTGCAGAGGCAGTCTTGAAGAGTGGGTAAGCGTAGAGCCTTTGGACTCATATCAGGCATCTGATCTTTGACTGTTTGTTGTCCAGTTGTGGGATCTCAGACAACTTCCTTAACTACTCAGTGCTCAGTTTTCTTATCTCTAAAATTGAGATAATAGTACCTATTTCATAGAGCTTTGAGCGTTAATTGAATTAATGTATATAAAGTACATACAGCACATATCTAGACTTTAATAAATGTTATTATTTCTAAAAAGCACTCACCTAGTGTCTGAAAAATCTGGTAGCCAAGATAATATAGTAAATAGCTCTGATCATCCCTAGTGATGACATTTACTTTGGCTTATTTTCCAAAGCTCCATGGACCTTAATTTTTTCAAGAGAAAGTCTTATGCTTTTTTCTTTTTAGTGGAACAGCTAGATCAAGAAGCTTTACTATATGAGTGGTTTAAATAAATGCTACTATTTTGACATTATTATATTAACATGTTGTTATTAGAAAATAGCTAAGTAGACTTCATTCTTGACTTATTTCTAATTGCTGAAGAATTTAAATCTACAAATAATTTTAACACTGTCAGAGGAGTTTAGTTTTATAAGCCAATAGTTATGAAATAATAATATGTGACATTTTGTGGCACTTTACAGTTTTTAAAGTGCTTTCTTATGCATATATCATTTAAAATGATGACATAGGAATTCACATTTAGAGTTACCGTTCAGAGTTAAGCTGTAGAACCTACATTTTCTTTATCTGCTAAGACTGCCTGAATTCAGGGAACTTTTCAGAAGACATAGGCTAAATGGCAAATACGGCTTAGTTGTTAAGTTCTTAGTTCTCAAATACAGTAGGAGTTCTTAAAATGAAATAAAAATATATTCAGAGTCATTAGTTGTACAATGAAAAGCACTGTCAGCTGACTCCTATAGGGAGGCTGGGAAAAGGACAAAATAGAAAGCGGAGCTACAGTCCTGTTATTCTAGAATTTAGAGTCTAAATTATAACTTAACAGAAATCACAAATCACTTAGAGGAACTTTATGCATAATTCAGACACATACAAGTGTCGTGTATACAAATACATATGACGCATATAGGAAAATATTACTGATGAAAAATTTGGCTTCCCTAAAATACAAAGCCATGAAATCAAATGTGAAAATTATTAAAAATTCAGTGATGATAATTTGGAAGTTTTGTTTTTCCTGAGGACTCTCTGACTTTTCAATCAACTTAAGCACTTTTTCTCTGTAGGAATGAAACATTTAAACTATGGTCCCATTTATAAGGTAACTGGCCATAATTTTTTGTACAGATAAACCAAGGGAGGCCACTGAAACCTGTGAAAGCACTTTTGCTTCCATTCACACATCCAAAGGGTTAACTCAGAAGTGCTCTATTGTATTCTTGATGGTTGTCTCCACAGAAAGCCCAGTGGGCTCTTTCAGGGGACTCTGAACAATGAGCTCAGCGAGGCTGTTCAGTCTAATTACTCGAAGACAGGGATGCTAAAGAGGAATTAATGACAGTTGACAAGTGCAATTAATAATTATAGCAAAGCCGGGAGTCAGGCAGCAGGCAGATGACAATAACGGGGTAACTGTACATGGCAGCTTTCATCAGTTTGTACGCTGTGTGTGTGTGTTTAAAGTGAGAGGCTTTGTGCAGGATGGGCCACACTTCATGCTGACAGGGTAGAAACTCTAGTTCAGCGACTCTAATGGATAGTCAGAGTGCCTCTCTCTCCCTGCCCCCACTCCCTATTGCTTGCAGCTCACCCAATTTGGTGAAAGAAAGGTGTAGTGTAACTTAAAACGAAATTTAACAAGAAAGAGCTACAGTTAGCTTTCACTATCAGCTGATGACAAAAAGCTACTTAAAATTCCTGTTGGGCAACTGGAAGGAGAAGGGGCCGGGGAAAAAGGCAGTCACAGAAGTGGGATTTCCATATCAAAGGGCAAGCCTTTGGCTCTGAATGGTAATTAAAGTACCCGGATTTCATCTTCGTGGTCAAGTCATGAAAGAGGAAAAAAATTAAAAGATTTTTTTACTCCCTTCAGAAAGCTGTAAATTAAATAAATGAAAGTTGAGCTGAAAGGTGTCTAACGCTTCAATCTTTGCATCTAATAGAATCTATGATATTTCTCAAGCATTTATGCAGTTCACATCTTCATTCTGCCCTGATTATGAAGGATATAATGTCTGGTTACATTTATTGAGCACACCTCTCAGGCTTCCCAAATTTGTAAAGGGTATCAGTTTTCATTACATCGTCTTGGCAGCTGAGCCATTGGGGAAGAATTTACACACTTTGAGCAAAAACTAACCAGTTTTAAGAAATAAGTCCTCAGGTAACCAAGAAAACATAAAGTGACTGGTCCAATTCTGGATATATGTTGGCATAATTTTACAAAACTTGTCTTCTAAAATGTTGCAGCTTTGACTTTCATTTAAAATAAATTGTGCTGCTTCCTTCATTGATTGCTGAAGATATTTTACTGTCTCTTCTCCAATATTTTCAAGGCCATTACTTTATGAAATAATTGTTTAAAATTGAAGCATAGTACTTATAGGCCATTTCAGATTTGGTAAAGAAGAATGCCATTTATGTTCTGGAAACGAAGGACTGAGAAATCTTATTCCATTTTTTGGATGAGGTGTTAAACTCTGAACTACCTCTCTATTCATTAAAGATCACAGAGTCTTTTCCGAAAGAGTCGAGAAGCCTGGCCAAACTCCAGTGTAGATAATTATATTCCACCTACCTAATTCTCTGGCTGCTTTAATTGGAAACAATTCTACCGTACCCTCCATCCTACTCACTTCTTGTCCTTAAACTGCTTTGTAGCTTCTCAGGCCTCTTTCACAAACTACTATATCTCTTCCATCTTCAAAGTTCCTCTATTTGGGATTGGGGTGAAATAAATTATAAGAGGTAAACAAAATACAAGAGTAAAATAAAAACACAACTATAATAATACATTTCAACCCCTTCTGAAGTTATGGTGGACCCAATATGCTAAGTGGAAGGCTGTCTGTTTTCTACCAAGATTCAGCGCATGTATTCTCAACAGGTAGTATTTCCTCCAACAGGTCAAAAATTGGATCTTGGGGGGCCAAAAAACTTACTCCTTTTATGCAGAAAATGCATAGATAGATAGATGGGACATATGTAGTATATCTGTTGTATTAATTTTTCATGGGGGGTGATTAGGGAAAAATGTTTAAAAAGACTCAGATGGATAATGTAAAAAGAAAAGATTGAGAAACACTGATTTAGGCTTACATTCACCCTTGTTTACTGATGGTGCAAAAAGAGAGAGAGAGTGGCAGCAGTCAGGACTCACTACCATTCTCTTTGCCTTTCTTTTATGTTTCTCCTTTCTACAGAACGCTGTGGTGCAGATGGAGAACCATATGATGTCCTCTATTTTTTACCTTTTCTTAAGTGGGCCAATAAAGTACAACTATGAATAATGGAGAAATTATAAGCAGACATGGACCCTAGTACATAAAACCGGAAAGAAGAGCAGCAAGTTAACGCCACAAGGAGAAAGATCATAAATAACATTAACAATATATTAAAACTGACTTAGAATTATCACTGAAAAGATAATAGGAAATTTTGGTTATATATATTTTCATAGTGGAAGTTCAAACTATCTTCCAGACTTTAGCAGTTAAGGAAAAAATGAAAAAAAGAATACTAATGGATTGGATATAGTGATAACATTTTCTAACTTGCTTTTCCCGTGACTACCAAGAGAGTATACTGACACTGAGATATCACAAAGCAATTAGGAATATTTAAAAATTGTGAGCAGATTAGCCCTATAGTCCTAATCACCCAGTACTTACTATGCACTGCGCTGCGTGAGTACCTTGTTAACCTGTAAGCCAAACAGAAAATATGCAAAACATCCAAAAAGCTTGGGAAACAGCGTGATGATTTTGATGATGACCGTTACTTGGTAGTAACTGAGCCAGGGACTGTTCTAAACATTTTACTTACAGTAACTCATAAGGCACAGAATGTTAAGTAACTTGCCTAAGAAATCACTGGAAGCTTAGGGATTACAGTAGCATGTCATCTACAAAACCTTATTAAGACTTTATAGTTTTCTGATTTTCATCTATAGCCTTCCATCTCTTTCAAACCGAACCAAACCCATTGCCGTCAAGTCGATTCCAACTTATAGCAACCCTATATACCGTGGTAAATAGTGGAAAATGTATTACTACTCCTTTGCAGAAAATTTGAGTTTTTCACGGTTTTATGAAATAGTCTCCCCTCTCCCCAAAAGACAAAATGTCTTAACATTTTCACCTTACAAATGGGTACCACATCCCTTTTATATAATAACTCATTCAATTATTTTGGGACTTAGAAAATCAATTACTCTCTTAAAAGATATATGTATGGGAATTTTCCATTATTCTTATTACTAGTAACTCTGCTCTGACCTCTCTTTTGTTTGCCCTTTCCATCTTTGCTTTAACAGCAATGAAAATCATGAATGACTTGAGGGAACTTGTGGAGATGAATAAGGATGAGTGATGCCTTTTCCACCGTTTCTAGGTCTGGGCTTCCTAGTTTTCATGTGTGAAGCCTGTGCTGATATCAATAATTAATCAATCAAATAGAAGATCTTAAATCCCTTTCAGATTATTCACAACCTTACAGAATAAAGAACCAAAGATGACGCACATGTGTTTCTCTGACCATTTTCTGTGAGGAGTTGAACAAGAATTCAAATGTCAGTCTCACTCTCGGTCAAAAGTTGAACTGCTTGGTAGGGATATACTTGCTTCCTCTTTCTTGGCTTTCTCTTTGTTTCCTTGTCTTCCCTCTTTTTTTTTTTTTTTTTGTCTTTCTTATCTCAATGTCTCTATGTATCTCTCTTGTTTCCTAGCTCAAGTGCATCATTTTCTGCTATTGTGCTTAAAAAACTTGGCTGCAGGGGCTCTGAAATGAATAAAAATGTAATCCTCACTGTGCCCATTGTGCACTCTCGTTTGTTTTTGCTGTATCGATTTATCAGCGGAGGGAAATTACTTGCTGGAAGAGAGGATGCCAGTCAGAATGACATTTATTTCATAGTACAAGGAGGCTCTCCAGCGTGTTTCCATGTAACCCAGATATTGGAGCTGTAAAAGGGCTTGTAACAAGGTTTAGTGCTATGATTAGATCGTGTGGAGCACCTTGCTTTCATAACAACAGGCACTCTGCAGGAGCTAGGGCCTCGGGTTATGGTCACCCCCCCCCCTTTTTTTTTAAACATAGATACAGAATTCAACAATTCTCTCCCAACCTAAACTGTTTCTATTCCAAAAGCCAAATCTGCAGACTTACAAGAATAAAAGAAGTATATTTTTAGATGCCTGAAGCTTTCATATCATCGAATTAAATGCAAAAATAGATGAAACACTTGCCTATTAATCCCCTTAACTTTTTTTTTTTTTTGCTTTTTCCCTTTATTTTGGAGAAATTGTCCCATTTTAATTCACCAAAGCAAATCTTTTCATTCAGTGAATATAAGTTACATTTGCTCAAGGCTACCAATTACCTGTGAAACCAAACACATTCTCTACCTAAAAACTAAGGCAAGTGGGGCAAATTGTAACAGCAACTGTTTTTGACTTAGATACTAGAGGTAACATTTCATAGGTCTTTGCTATTATTCTTATAACCCCAGCATTTAGGAGATTAACTTGCATCCCCCTAATTTTCCATACTGCTAATACAGTTGGAATGTTTTTCAAAGCCATTTTTTCTTCCGTAGAATGAGAGAAATTAGTCTACGGAAATTAGTCTATTTTCTATATTTTTTCTGGAATGTGTTAATTTTTGCAATAGTATATAGATGTTCCACTCCCCACTCATTCCTCACTGTTCAGATTTATGATAATTTTGTAATCTTGGCAAAGGTGAAAATCATTGATATTTGCAGAATGAAAAAACAAATACTAAACTGTTAAGTTGACAAAATTAAAAAAAAAAATCCTATACTTCTTATTTTAGGAGTAATTCCTTTAATATCTGTATTTGTGATGCTGAGGTATATTGTGCTGTGATAGAATATAATAATTCATTAATTCCTTTTTGAATGTCCAATCATCCCAGTTGACTAAGGAGAACTTGGGGGACTGGAACTTTCACTTATATACTTATATTTGCATATGGGTATAATATTGACTTTCCAGTTGGAATCAACTCGATGGCAATGGGTTTTTTTTTTTTTTTTTTGGTTTTCCAATTATGAGAGACAGGCCAATAAGTGGTAGCGATTTCATTAAATGTAGGAAGTACTTTTTTTTTTTTTTTTGTAATTCAAGAAGGTCATCTAAATATTGAGTGAGGGAATGAAGGAACTTCCTGCCATGCTAAGTCATATATCTGACATATATTTTGAGACTACTGTTGTTCGGTCTTAGCGTACTTATTGGCAGTTCATTAGTAATTTAGACCTAGACAAAAATTAAAATTTTATCACATCTGTAAAAATTTAGGATGACAATGGACCAAATGCATTTCCTAAACACCAGGTTTGTAAGAATAATAGGGAAGACCTGTTATTTATCTAGAAGAAGTACGTATGTTTAATTATATAAATCTTTGTAGAAGTAAGTTTTTGTGTTAGTCTCAGCTGTCTCAGCCTGTTACTGCTACCCTAGGCACTGTACAGTTCCCTCTTGAGTATTCCAACACAGAAGAATTTTAGCTGCCAACTCCAGGAAATTTAGTCCTGAGTGTTGGTTTTCTCTGTAATACTCAGATGTTAAGTTTAACTAGAAAAGATTACAGGAATTAAAGAACAAGTGCCCTAGAATCAGATTTTAAACATTTTGCATGGAAAGGGCCTTCAGTATGAGAGCCAGTACACAATACTCAGAATTGAAGCCCTGCCTCTGTTAAGTGCCTTTCAATTACAGTTGTTGGGAATGCCCAGGGGAAAGGTAGAGCATTTAAATTAAATGTATTAGACCTTGGCATATATTCTCTGAATTGGAAATCTATTTGTGTACCATCAATAATAATTCTTAATGAACTCTACTTTGTATCTTTGAATGAGATGGCACCCTAAATTGCTTGGCATAATATTTTAAAAGCTAAACAAAAATGGAGCTTTGAAAAACCTAATTGTCCCTGTTATTCTTTGTTGAGCTGTTTGAATTCCAAGATGTTTCAGAACTTCAAAGAGAAATGCTTCTGCCTTTAGATTTTTAACAGAATTCTACAAAGGCTGAACCTTTCAGCAAATCTGTCCGCTTCTCTGTTCCAAGGACAACTGCAGTGTCATTTTCTACTCCTGCTGGTATTAATGGAAAACCAACCTTTTGACATGTTTAGGCTGTGTCTCAAAGTTCTCTACCTCTCGCTGAGGTACTAAGGGTTAGAATGCACTGGCGATAAGTGATTTGTGTCCTGCCTAAAATCCCTCCGTAAGACCTGCCTGGAATAGGTAGATATAAATACTGCAGTGGTGACTTAATGTAGCATGATGTCACATGGTGGTCAATAAATTATATTGGGGAAGATCCTGTTTGTAAATTTATATTCTCCTTTTTAATTAAACAGCACAAAGCTTTACCATTTCAAACTTTCAATTTGTGGTACTTGCAACAACTCTAATGTACTGTACTTAAAGCCAGAGGTGGTTTTGGGGATAGGCAGTTTCGATAGAAATCTGGCATCTTACAACTTTGTGATTAAACTATTGTTTCCCATCTCCTATAGCCTCTCATTCACCAAATTTAAAGGTACTGCTTGGCCAAGTTCAAAGTGGAGATATGCCTGCCTCTCTATCTTAAGGAGCAGGGTTTTCTTATAATTGAAATATGGCTAAACCATTTCCTTCCCTTCTGTGGGAAATCAATTTGAATAGAATGGGAAGAAAAACAATGGTATCAGAAGTTCTAGAAAAAAGGTACTCTAAAAGTATTTAGTGAAAAGATAGACTGTTTACTTTAGAATGTGGTGGTAGTTTCTTAATGACAAGATCTTTAGGTTAGATGCATAGTGTGGGGGATCTGTTCTATTTTAACAAAATGGTTTCCAGCTGCAATGTTTTGTTACTGGCTGATCAATGGCATGTTGGCCTGGGATCTCACCCTACTCTTTGTGACGCCATGTGATTGTGAAGCAACGTATGTGAACTTGCCTGGTTGACAGCTGTCAACTGTAAATGGCCATATGTAATGATGAGTAAAGTTGTTGTCAACTGTCAATAGGCCATATGTAATGATGAGTAAAGTTACAGGCTGCTGTCTGCTTAGATGTAAAATTAAAAAAAGAAAACAACACCAGAACTTGTTCCCAGAAGGTCTAAAACAGGTACGATATTTTAGATAAGGGACTTGTGTTATATATTGTTTCTGTGCCTGTATTTCTGTTTTGAATCCATTTCTCTATAGATATATAAGATAAATTTTGCTTGTCAACACTGTCTCTCATTTAAAGAAGAAGTCTTATTAACCTTACAAATCAAAGGCTGGAACCAGTGATTGCACAGGGGAACATTCAAATGGGAAGGAATTTAGAAGACCCCTTGGCTTTCACTCTTCCCTAGGACAGAGAAAACATTCCATTCAAGACTAAACATTTATTAAGCATTATTTGTGCCAGGTAGCATGAGGGGCAATTGTGAAATTCTGCTTCATGACAAATACTATTGTCATACCAGAGAGCTGATCAATAGCATAAGCATGGTGGACTGATGCATTTTTGCAAGCCATTCTTTGATGTCTTTTGCACTAAAAGGACATGTTTTTAACCACTAGCTCCACTAATGATCACTAGTGTGTGATTTCATAGCCTTTACCTGGGCACTGCCTTGCATCTATCATTTTAACAAAAAGATCCTCTTCATTGTTTCTTTTGTGACTATCACACACTGACCTAGAATAAAGTATTTTTGAGAAACATAAACAAACAATCTTTAAAAAATTAGAAAGAAAGAACTGTACAGAGAGAGAGAAAGCCACAAAGAAGCTACAGCCAAAAGACAACGAGACAGGGTGAGAATGTGGGTCTAACAGGGCTAAAGATAGAAAAGACAAGAAGAAAAGAAAGAAAGGTACTTCCTATTTCTTCCTTCTAATACAATAAAGAAGCCTGGGTTGCGTAGTGGTTAAGAGCTCAGCTGCTAACCAAAAGGTCATTCTTACCCACCAGCCACTCCTTAGAAACCCAGGGAGAGGGGCGCAGTTTACTCTGTCCTAGAGAGCGTCTATGAGTTGGAATCAACTTGATGGCAACAGGCTTTTTTTTTTTTCTTAATACAATAAATCATTCAGTCTCAACTTTTTGCGCCCTGGTACCCTGAAGGCTGCAATCCATTCATGTCAGAAATACTAGCTCCCTGACTGTGGTGGTGTGTAGAAGCCACTCTTTGAACCTGCTGTCAAAAAACTACCACATTCCGAAGGTTCTCCTCTGCAAGCCTCCCTTTCGCCTCCCCCAAAATGCAACTTTTAGAAAGTTCTGTTCTTGCCATTCCTCCTGTCCTGAAGAGGGATGCTGAACATAATTCCTTCTCAATCACTTATTTTCCAACCAGTTCATTAGCACTTCATCTTAAACAATCAGTCTCAGAAAGATTCCTCCTAGACCCTGAGTTTTCTCTGAGAGACAGTACTGGAGATGGTATTACGGAAAGTATCTCTGGTTTTTATTTTTAACTGTCATCCAAGCGATCTTACTGTTTTAAAATAAAGACTGAAGTATTACTATGCCTATAGGACCCCTCTCTGGCCACTGTGGAACGTCCCCAGCCTCAGCTCATAGTACTCTGTGCTTCAACCATTGGGCCATTCTTTCTAGCTGTCAGAGGTCCCAAGCTCTCTTCTGCCCCTACAGCTTGGCACAAACTCTTCTCCGTCTCTAGAATGCTTTCTAACCAACCACAGTTTGGCAAGTGAACTCCTAGTCATGGTACAGATTTCATATTGAGCATAACTTCTTCAAGGAAGCCTGTCTCAGTCTCCAGTCTGGATACAGTTCCTTAATACCTGCCCTCGTACTATGTTCCTTTCTGTCAGAGCTTTTTCTTAGTCTATAATTACACATCTATTTTTTGTGATTGGTTGAGTGATGTTATGAGTTCCTAGAGAGCAGAAGCCAGGCCTTTTTCCTCCCCTTGGTGTGTCTCTAGTTCCCAGCACAGTGTTTGGCACATAGGAGGTACCCAGCAAATATGTTTTATGTCTATGAAGTCTCCAATGGTAAATCACTGTCCTAGTGGTGGGCTGGTGAATGTTTTTTCCCTTGAGGGATGGGCATGATTTTGTTTATACTCCATTGTATTTCTCATTTGAAAATGATTGATGGGAACCTTATATTTCTTGTTCCCAGTTGCAAGAGCATCCTTAGGTTTTCTGTATGACAATTTCATAAGGACTCTTTCCCTTTATCATTTACCTATGGCCTTTTTGGAGTCCTCGGTAATGTAAACAGTTAACAGGCTCAGCTGCTGACTGAAAGGTTGGAGGTTAGAGTCTGCCCCAAGGTGCCTTGGAAGAAAGCCTTGGTGATCTGCTTCTGAAAAAATCACCCATTGAAAACTCTATGGAGTATACTAATACTCTGACACTCAGGGGATCCCAGTGAGTGAAAATCGGCTTAAGGGCAACTGGTATGATCTTTTTACTGTCACTTTGTATTTCATTTCATTTGTCTCAACAGCTCTTTGGAAGTATTTGCCATACAATAATAAATAAGTGAAGTCAATAAATGCCAGGCAAGCCCATTTCCTTACAATGATAGTGGCATTGGGATATTTTATCCCCAGGTAAACATGACTGAAGAGGAATTTGATGATTTTTTGTTCTCAATTTGTGGAAAATATTTTTAAAATATCTTTTCCTTTGCACCTGTGTACTACTTCTCTTCCAAGAATATTTCAGCTCTAAGCACTTTCCAATCATTATTTGATTAGCTGCCAACATGCCAGTGTTTGTAATATGGAGGAACTGAGGCAAAAAGAGCCAAAATTTCAGAATCAAAAAGGGGAAGTTGATAACATGAGAATGTATTCCTGGCTCATATTCTCTCACAGTTTCACTCAGGTGGTATGAATGCTAGGTTGATCATCATTGGTGGGGAATTATTACCTTTATTTCTTTATACCTTTTTTTTTTAGTTCGAAACATTCAATTTGATATGACTGAAAATGGCTGATAATGACCATCATAAAATTATTTTCTTATCAGTGTCTCTATAAGTCATTGGGAGGGAGGGACAGGAAAATTAATAGGCAAAAAAACAAAAGAAGCAATTTTGAGTAGTTAATGTAGGGTGACAACAAAGGAGACATGAGAAAACATCAACGTATAAAGTTCATGACTAAAACCAAAATTTTAAATATATATAGACCAATTGGGTAGTGTTAAAGGCATAAATTTCATGACCAAAGACTGAAATTAGCCCAAAATCTGAAGTAGCCATTTGAGCCTGGCCTGTGATATTAGTGTTTAGCAAATGAGCTAATAAACACAAAGGCACTTGGCAAATATACAGTTTTACATTGAAGCCATTTTCTGTTTTACGTAATTAGGATTTTTCATAGGTTAAGACACAAATAGTTAAAATGGTTTTATCTTCTTGTCACTAAAGAGTTTTTTAAAGTTGTTTACTTGCTTATTAAATTTGAGTTCTGTATCCACATAGATTTAAAAAAACAAAAACTACTATACATTATATGACTCATAGCGACCCTACAGGACGAAGTAGAACTGCCCCATAGAGTTTCCAAGGAGCGCCTGGTAGATTTGAACTGCTGACTTTTGGTTAGCAGCCGTAGCACTTAACCATTACGCCACCAAGGTTCGCTATGAGTCAGAATCTACCCAGTGGCAATGGGTTTGGTTTTTTTGTTTTTTTTACACATTATATGTGTCTTATATCTCTTAGCCAAAATTTTGTCATTGTTGTTGCTGGTTGGCTTTTAAGTCCTGTTGGAAGTTAGCTAATTTTCACATGAACCAACTCTAGACCGGCCGGTATAACACACATACGTGCACGCACATACACACGCTCGTAGTCCTCCCTCCATACCCCCAAACTGCTGACGCCCCCAACTCACATTTTACTTCTCAAGTGTGTTACCTGTCTGCCTACTTGTGTTCAGGTAGCCAAAATGTAGAGCAAAATCTAAGATCAAGTTATAGGCAGACTGAATTCATTTAAGCTTTTTCAGCTCAGTCTCAGGTAAATCAGGTTGTCCAGGTTGTAAGTTCCTTAAACGTGTTGCATTTCTTTCTTTTCAGCTTTTTCTATTTCCTGCTTCCTGTATTCATTAAGTAATTTATTAACTCATTCAGAAATATTTATTGAAGTCCTAGATTTGGGGGCTACAGTGATAAGGAGAGAAAACAATCTCCCCAAACATAAAATGGGACTTAGCCATCATGCTCACAGTCTACTAGTAAGATAAATTAATGTTAAAATTGTGATTGTGATGAATGCTAAAAAGAATAGTAAACATGGAATGAGTCCTTGAATAGTTGGAATTAACCTAATCAGAAAGTTTAGGAAAGGCTTCTCTGAAAGATGAGTCAGAACTAAATAGGTAAATAATAGATAACCCTCATTGACCACTTACTCTGCCACAGGCAGATGAGCGTTTTACCTATGACAGCTTATCTAATCCTCCCAAATATTCTAGGAGGACAGCACTGTTATTAGCCCCCGTGTGCAGAAAGAAGCTAAGCACTGATAAAATCACAACCTAGGCAGTCTGCTCCAGGGCTGGAATGTTTAGCCATTCTCTTCTCTCCTGGCTTGGTGAAGAATGGCAGGGAAGAAAGCTCCATGCACAGGGTGCAGCTTGTACATAGGACCTGGGGCAACAAGAGGGAGCAGGGTAATGCAGAGGGGCTGAAGACTGGGACTAGATAATGGCAGAGTACATAGCTGCCTTCTTCTTTTTGCTTAACATCCATGTCCAGTCCCCAATTTTATCCCTGCACCTTCCCAGCGAATGTGTCAGACTAATCCATAGATAGCTATCTTTATTCGGGATGTAGGCAGATTACACCTGGACTTTGTTTAAGGTCTTCCAGCCAGATCTGCTCTATAAATTGTGGAGTCAAAGGGAGGATGTTTTGCAGAAGCAGACAGAACAGGGATATGGGCAGAACCACATAGGTTCAAGGGTAAAGAACTTCATTGTAACAGGTCAAATGGTAATCTTTCTTCTTCCTCCTCACCTTCCTTCATAAATATGGGAAAATCATGATTTGGTATAAAACCAGCCACATTTATACCAACTTGCCTAAATTCAGAATTTAAATCTTCTTAATATGATGGAATCGACCTTTGGCAACAAGTTTGAACATGATGGGAGGGAGCCCTGGTGGTGCAGTGGTTAAAGCCTTTGACTGCTAACTGGAAGGTTGGTGGTTTGAAACCACCAGAAGCTCCTGGAGAGAAAAATGTGGCCGTCTGCTTCTGTAAACATTTATAGCCTCGGAAACCCGATGGGGTCACTCTGGAATCAGAACTGACGCCGCAGCAGTGGATTTGTTTTTGTTTTTTTGGAACATGAAGAATTGCTACCTTAGTCAATTTGCAAATTGAGAAGTCAAATGGCTTAGGCTCAGATTAACTTCAGAATCATTATGTAAGAGATACATAGTTCATGTCTAGGAAGCATCATGATTGTTTTTGGCTAGTTAAAAATTAAGAATATTTCTAGTCTTTTGGAAACTCCAAGTGTAGTTTGTTGGCGAAACTATTGAATTTACAATGGAATCTTATTCTTTGGGGTTATGTTAAGGGACTTTCAGTAAGTATAGCTATAATAACAATTGTAGATATAATTTAAAAGTCTATACTAACCATATGTATAGTTTGTGAATGCAAAATCCTGCTGCTTTTTTGATAAGTTATTATTCAATTAAGTCAATCTATAGTACTGCTTTTTTTTTTTTATAGTACTGTTATTCTGTTAGACAAGTAGGGGTTTTAAAATGACTTTATTTAAATATTTCCAAACAATACATAAAGAGCAACACTTATGTGGATTGGTTTATGAAAATAAGGACCATTATCTAGAAAATGAAACATTACATTTAACAAATGTAGGATATGTTAAAAATAATATAGCTCATATTTGAAATAACAGCTTCAGTGTTTCCCTTTTTCTCCTTGAAGTAATAAAAAAAACTTGTTATTGAGCATTTCCTTCTTTAAATGACTTGGTTACAGTTGAAACAAATATAAAATAGAAATTACTGTTATTATCCTAAATTGGAATATTATTTTTGCATTCATAATATTCAGAAGAATATATTTTACATAGAAACTGTATGAAACAAAGCAAATATTAGATATTATATTAGATAGTATTAGTAGGTATTCTTCATAAGATGGAAATAGAAAAATATAGCTTTGTTAAAGCCTTTATAACACGTCTCTAGTAAAATTATGTATTTATCAAAATAATAAAGGTTTTATTATAAAAAGTTAGAGTTCTGAGTTCATACAGTTACACATGTACTTTTTTTGTTGCTTTTTGCCTGACTGTAAAATAAAAACTTGTAAAAAAAAAAAAATTCAAAGTAATAAAATTACAAAGGAAAAAGTAAAAGCCTCCATAATTTCATTTTCCCAGAGATAACCACTTTAACAGTTTGTCTTATATCCTCTTTACTATGTATAAAGACACTTGCTTTTTTTTTTTTCTTTCTTTTTTATTCCCTAAAGTGGGTCATATTCTTAGTTCCTTGTTGATGAACATTAATTTGTTTCCAATTACTTGCTTTGGCAAATGACGCTACAAATGAATATTTTTTATGCATGTATCTTAGTGTATTTAAGAGATTATTAAAAAAATATATTTTTTTGAGATTAGATAGGATAAATTACTAGAAGCGGAATCTCTGGGTTGAAAAACATGCACAATTAAAATTTTCACACATCTTGCCAAATTGCCCTCAGAAAGTGAACAAATTTACAATCTCACTGTATGTGAGTGTCTGTTTTTTTTTCCCCCAGTTATTAGCACTGGGTATGATCTTCTTTTAAAATCGTACCAGTTGGATAGATGAAAAATGATATCTCACTGCAGCTTTAATTTGCATTACTCCGATTATTGTGTTGTGTCTTGATTATTAGTGTATATGCATGTTTGGAAGAGGATCAGATGATATAGAAAGAGAAAACCGACTATTGGGCTAGCTCAGTGGGAATAAAGATCAGGTTGGGGTAGAAAGCTGAAGATATGTCTTTCATATTAGTCTATTTCTTGTCTTCTAGTGTTTTTAAAATACACTAAGTTTTTTGTAAAAATACTTTGCATATCATGACACACACACTGAATTGTGTGCTTCAGTGGGGAATGAGCAGAGCTGTCACAAAACCTTCTTCATAATGAAATAATTTTAATACCTTTCAGGCAAGAAATTAGTTTCATCAAGAAAATTGATTTAATTTAGAAGAGATGCAGCATTTATAGCCATAACCAGGTTAAACATTGTTCTCCACTCCTACATCAGAAAACAGCTTCAAACCAGTATATAGTTTCAAATCAATTAGTTCAGTTTAAGGTTTTCAAATTTTAATAATACTCCTCCCCATCTTTATGATACTTTTCTATGCAAATCCCTGAGGTTCTTTACATAACTTTACAAAAATAGACAAAATAGCTTTTGGTGTCCAGCTGACTGGCACAAAGAAAAACTTGCAGTCTTAAAAATAACAAGTTCTTTCAATTTATAGAGCTGGATCGTGATAGATGATTTTAACGAACGCCTGCAGTTTTTTAACGTTTTTTTTTTTTTTTTCTGTTTGCAAATGCGTAAGTTCATCCACCAGCTGTTCCTAGCCACCAGCCACTCCTTGGAAACTCTGTGGGGCAGTCCTGCTCTGTTCTGTAGGGTCACTATAAGTTGGAATCATCTCCACGGCAATGTTTTTTGTTTGTTTGTTTAAGTACATTAGAATATAAAAACTACATAGAGTAAGAAAATGTATTTTATTCTTAAGTTCAGTCATACGTTATGGTAGCTGATTAATTTTCATGAATCATCCAATACTTATTGTATTCTAGAAGCATTAATTGAAGGGAAATCCAGAATATTGATACCCTGCAAATGGTAGATTTGCTGCTTGCCAGACCTACATGCTGTAGGTCCTAGCTGTACCGTCTTGACTGTCAGCCTAATGAGCTGGAATAATCTCTGGAGAATGAAAGTGAAGTGACTTGTTCCGAGCGTCTTCTCAGAGTTTTCTCTGGTTGTCTGAAGACTATAAACTAGAAATAAAACTTTGGTCTACACCACGCAACTTGTGCAGCAATAGCAAAACAGAGAATGGTTTTAATTCTTCATTGAGTTTCACTTTAGATATTCTCTGCTTGGGAGCCATAGTTCTGATAGAAGGGATCCTCCTCCCATAATCGTGGCCAATAACAGAGTGGGAGATTGTTTTGAATTGCCCCCAAATTTGCTTTTATTTTGGGGAAAAAAAAATTCTGGTTTTTAAGTTTTTATTAAAAGCAAATGTAATTAATAGGATAGGAACATAGAGGCTTTTGTAATCAAATCGGTCAAAGCCACTCATGAGTTAAATATCAATTCCTTGTGTCTAAACAGTTTCACTCGTATGAGTCAGAATCAACTCTATGGTAGTGGGGTTGGCTTTGTTTTAAACTGTTACGCCCAGGTCTAGATGCGTTTTAACTAGTAGGAGAACATCTTGTTTTTTGGATGTATTGATATATTCTGGTATCACACCTTATTTTTAATTGCAAAATAATATCGCTTAGCTATAAATAAGGGACATCTTGACTATGAACCTTAAGTTCTTTCCATTAATGTCCAGGCGTGCCTAGGAATCCTTTACTCTTAGAGTTTTATAGGAACTGTGGAAGGGAATTGAGAGTAAATCTAATCAATCTTTCCATCTCGTGGCACCATGCATCAAGCATTACACTTAGGTGAAAATCTGTCCTTAGAAAAGAGATTTAGTAACCTAAGTCAGTGAATACTTGAGTCACATCGCTTGTTTTTAAATCATGTCACTAAGAAAAACCTTAGTAGCAATGTGTATCTCAAACTGAAAATTTACGTTGCATATTAATTTTTATGGAAAAACAGAACGATTTGATGAAAAGCAGAACAGTCATCAGAGATACCGTTCGATAGTAACAGCCGGTTGGTGGAACGGCATCACTTAGAATGTGAATTTCCTCAACTTGTCACTAAGAGTAAGTGACCTGGGATGAAATTTAGCTGGCAGACTTGCCATATATAATTAGACATTAGATTGGGATAGAAAGTGAAAACAAAAAAAATTTTTTTTAAAACTGATTTCATTGAAGGAATTGCTGTTAGTTGCCGTTGAGTTGATTCTGGATAGGAACAGGAATTTGGCCAGTGAAACAGTAATGTGCAAGCTGAAGAAATTTGAATACTTGTACATGATTAAGGAATTAATTCTGTCATCTAGAAATCTCAGCATTTGACTTCAAGAGGCAGCATAGCCACTCACCATACATGGTATCTTCGTGCAGAAAAGCAGTTGTTCTTTTGGAAAATGAGGTTTTAGAGTTTTTTGCAACCTGACACAGTGAATTTTCAGCACCGATATTGACACGTGAAGAGCAAGAAGCAAACAACAGTAAGTGAGGTGTTACATCAGACAGAATAGCAAGGCCCTAATTTACAGCCTAAGAGCAGTTTCTTAGGCCTGCCACTGAGTAATGATGACCTCATACTAAAATTAGAATTTTAATTTTGGCCTTATGATTTGGCTATATCTTAATGATTGAAGAAAAAGAAAGCACTTTAGATAAAATAAAACTAAAATGAATTTTGGAGACAGTTTGATATTAACATAACCATTCCTTATAGTTATTATTTTTTAAAATAGTCAGGCAGTAAATAGGATTTCAGTGTATGTCACACTAAGGGCATCTTTATATAGTGCCATAACTGTGTGTATATAAAAAGATACATACATCTTGCTAACATTAGCATAAGGCTTCATATCTACAGCTGCATATTCCCTCTGTGGCAATGCAGTTTTATTCCTTATGTCTTCTTTACCCTCATCAAACATATATACTTAAGACATTGGCTGGGCAGGTTAAACCTGTTTTTTAAATAAGTGTGAAGAAATGGCATAAAAATAGATTGTAGAAATGTCTTCACACCATACTGGTTCTAAGATGAGACTTTGTCTAGTAGGAGACTTTGTTTTCTTGTCTTTAAACACTGAATTCCACTTTATCTTATGAGTGTAAGCTGACAGATTAGACATTTCCAAGGGCTTGTTCAGTGTGAAGTTTTTCAGGTGATTTGAGTTTAATGCAACCAGATAATTGTAGCTCCAGGGCTTAGTTAGGTTGTAAAGCTGCTAATCCAGACAATATTACCTGGTCACATGTTGTGCTTATAGGAGACACCTCTGCCTTTAATGGTCTCTCCCCATGCTGGTGATTTCTCATTTCGGAAGTCCTATAAAAATGAGGCATACCAGGCCAAGATTAAGTCTGGATGAAAACTATCAAAATATGCAGTTTGACACAACAATGTAAAACCTTGAATCTTTTACCGAAGATAAAATTTGATACTTTTGTGGCATTAGGCTCTTACTTTATCCCTTATTTCTGAGAAACTTTATTGCTGAGTTTGAAAACTTTATCTTCTTTTTTGCTTAAGTTAGCAACTGTCATACTCTAAGCATTTTTAAATGCTGTTAGCAATTACTGCAATCATTATTTGGTAGAATTCTCCCTTTCAGAAGAGTGCGGTAATACACTTCCATATTTATCCCACTCAGAACCTCTCCTGAACAGCAATTGTAATGCAATATTGAGTAATGACAATGTTGAGATTCTAAAGGTTGGTACCTTTTTCTCTCACCCTGTCCAAAATTTGGTATTTTTATTGTAGTTGATATATAAACAGATGCTTATAAATAAAAGGCAAATCTATTCATTTATCAAACCTTCGTTATCTCCTGTGGCCTACATGCTAATGAACAATTGGGAAATAAAACAACATTGGGGAGAGGCATTTTCTAAGTGATTAAGCATTTCTATTCAATGTCAGAATAGAACAGAAATGCCTAATCACTTAGAAAATGCCTCTCCCCAACAGCAGTGAGTTTTTTTTTTTTTTTTTTTTTTATTCTGACTTTGAATGTTAGAGATGGGCAGAAGTCCTCCTTTAGCGTGCACTTTAATACACTTTCTTAGGCTGGGTTCCGTAGAGAAGCAAAACCGGTAAAGCGTAGAAATATATATAAAGAGAGATTTATATCAAGCAAACGGCTGTTGTAGAGGCTGGACTGTCCCAAGTCTGTGGATCAGGATAGAGTCTTCTCTCGATTCATGCAGCCGCAGGGCCTGGTGAACCCAAGATCGGCAGGTTGGAAAGCAGGGCTCCCACTCTCAGGCTCTGAAGATTAACGAATCCTAAGGTCTGCAGATAAGCTGATAGCTCAAGTCCCAAGAGCCGGAGGTCAGATGAACAGGAGGTAGCCACAGCATTCAAAGTGAGCAAAAAGCCAAGAACATCTGCTATATTTGGATGCAGGCCACACCTCCAAGGAACCTCCCTTTCAACTGATTGGCTACTCACAGCAGATTCAGTCATGGGACTGATCACATATAAACACTGAGAATCAAGGCCCAGCCCATTTGACACACAATCTTAACCATCACATATGCCATGTGAAAAATAGGAATTAGGATTCTCTTGTGTCTAATCTGGAGTCACTGGTAGTGCAAATAATTATTGTGCTTGTCTGCTAACTGAAAGATTGGAGGCTCAAGTCCACCTAGAGGTGCCCAGAAGAAAGAACTGGCAACCTACTTCCAAAAATCAGCCACTGAAAACCCTAACGAGCAGTTCTACTCTGACACACATTGGGCCCCATGAGCAGAACTGAGTCAACAGCAGCTGGCTACTGGTTTGTGTCTAAGGCTAAATATGATAGGATTTTGAAGATATAAGATATGCATAATCTAAGCACACAGAAAAGAACGTAGAAATTGATAGCTCAGGCAGTGAGTTTCATTTAGCGTAAGTTACCTCATGGCAGTAGGATTGTACTCTGTAAAGTGCCCAGTACAAGCTTGGCTCCCTGTAGACATTTTTTGCCTTCCTTTTCCTATTTCACTTCCTTTCCTCCTTCGCTTCCTCTTCCTCTCTACTATATATCATGAGAGGGAAGGATATATAATTATGAAATAGGTTCTATTTTACACTAAAGGATCTTCATTTGTAATCGCTTCACCTAACTCTACAGTTTCTAAAAAATTTATGTATTGGTGTCATGGCTATTTATTATACCAGTTTCTCTTCTGTATATTATAGAAGGACTCTGACAATAAGAAAATGGATAGCTTCCACTTGCCTTTCAATCTTGGTATCTTGGATTACAGGCAGAATTGTTCTTCTTCAGCCAAGCTTGCCAAGATAAGGAGTGCTATGTTGCTCCACAGTTACTGTGGCATATAGCATCCTCTATGAGGTGTGAAGAGGATCAGGGGTGCCTAGAGGATGTGCTCAACACATTATTTTTCTTATTCTGGTCACTTTCTTTTGCAGCCTCCAAAATTGCCACTGTCCTCAGTGTTATAATTGTGTGTGTGTGGCAGCACTATCCCAACACAGTTTGGTGTACTGGGGAAAGAAGAGGTATAAAGAGTGAAAAGGAAGTCCAAGAGAAGAGGCAAGCATTCTTGCTTCATTTTAAACATGTCTTTGTAATCCTAAATGAGAACCACCAGTCTAGCAGCCGTCAAGTTGATTCCAACTCATGGTGACCCCATCTGCATCAAGAGTAAAACTGTGCTCCATGGAGTTTTCAATGGCTGGTTAACGCACCTTTCCCCTGGAGTGCTACCGTTCAAGTAATTCAGTTACCCTGACTTCCAGTGGAGGTCTGAAATTAAAATGGTTTTTCATACCCCCAATAACATGCTAAATTCAGAACACACGTATGCCACCAGGAGTTATACTCTGGAGTTATTGCACCAATTTCTGAAGAAAAGAAACAGTTTCTTGGCAGCTACCTCATTTTCAAATAGACATTTGCACCTTTAATGATCAAGAGACTTTGGCAAAGTTCCTCAATCCTTTTCCCAAGTGATGCTTTTTTATAGGCTTCTGGAGGACTCACTGAGCATTCCAGGCCTGCACTGTGTTTTTGAGTTGAAGATATGGACCTAGTTTTTTGGCTGAAGTTGACCTTTCACTGAACTCCCCAATGTGTTTATTACTTTCACCTGGTTTAATGCCCTCATGGCCCTCTACCTGAATAATTACAAAAATACAGCCGAGAATCCCTAGGGTCAAAGGCTGAAAGCTCCCAAACAAGGATTCGTAGCTAGGAAACTTCTCTTATTGCCAGTCTACTGCTTGGGAAACTTATTCAACTCCTTCTCTTGCTTATATTCCTATCCTGATATCCACTACTCTGTTTTTATTCTTCTAATTAGAAGAAGGAAACCCTGGTGGCATAGTGGTTAAGTGCTACGGCTGCTAACCAAGAGGTCAGCAGTTCGAATCTGCCAGGCGCTTCTTGGAAACTCTATCGGGCAGTTCTACTCTGTCCTATAGGGTCGCTATGAGTTGGAATCAACTCAGTGGCAGTGGGTTTGGTTTTGGTAATTAGAAGAAAAGGGAACTACAACCAAATAACCTTGTGCACACAGATCAAGCAAAGACTCCCTAAAATGGAGGTACCTGCAGTGAGTCAGAACTGAACTCCGATTTCTGGGCCAACTTCTTCCCTGCTAGCCTGAAGCAACCTGGAATTTAAAAATTTTGTCTGTAGATAATCGAACCTTCGCTTCACGATTTCTCAGTTAATAGATGGCAATGCTTCTATCATTAATAATAAATTTAATGTATAGCCTGATTGATTAACGTATTGGGTTAGAACACCAAACAGTGCTCCCTAACTCTAGGTAAACACATTAGCAGGGTATGGGAAGAAAGGCACATATCCTCCTATCATCTGATTACAGCTACTTCTTTATTACTTTCAGAATGAATCATGCAAGATCATCTGTTAGTTACAATTGCATAAGTTTTGACTAATAAAAGGATGTTTTGTATGGAAAAGTAGACTTATTTTTAAAAAATTCAACTCTATTACCCTTTAAATAATAATAAAAAAAAAAAGCCAAACTCGACTCTGAAAACTTGATATAGATGAAAATTATTTATCATTAGCATATCAAAGCACCACCTAAAATATCAGGGAGACTATTCTCTTAAAGAGGGAAACAGTCTGCCACTTCTCTTCCAGGTTTTGTTTACGGAATTCATTTGGCTATAGTAATTATATTACTCAGGGTGGAATATACATTTTTCCCTAAGATATCATCAATCTTGTATTACTAGAGTATAAATTAATAGAGTTTCTGTTGTTATTTTGCTTTATGTGCTTTTCCATTTGTTTCTTGGTTGTTTAGTCTTGAATAAACCAGAGCGGTACTTCACGTATTTGAAGTCTCTTGACATCTGATAATTAGGATAGATATGAACCAAAAGTCAGTTTAGAAGATTGAAATTTATTTAATTAATCTATGCCTAGACTGGAAACCCTTGTAGTGGTTAACAGCTACAGCTGCTAACCAAAAGGTCGGCAGTTCAGATCCACCAGGTGCTCCTTGGAAACCCTATGGGGCAGTTTTACTCCGTCCTATAGGGTCGCTATGAGTTGGAATCGAATCATCGGCAATGGGTTTTGTTTTTGTTGTTTTTTTTTTAATACCTAGATTATAGCTAAGAAAGCCCTGTGAGGCAGTTCTACTCTGTCACATGGGGTCACTATAAGTCAAAATGGACCTGATGACACCCAACGATACTAACAACAGTAGCATGAGCTGCGAAGCTTTACTAATCAGATAACTCTCAAACCATCTTTTAGAGGCTCTGTGGTTGTAATGGAAACCTTGGTGGCATAGTGGTTAAGTGCTACAGCTGCTAAGCAAAAGGTCAGCAGTTCAAACCCACTAGGTGCTCCTTGGAAACTCTATGGGGCAGTTCTACTCTGTCCAATCCGGTTGCTGTGAGTCAGAATTGACTCAATGGCAACAGGTTTTTTTTTTTTTTGGGGGGGGGTGATTGTAATAAGCTTAAAAAATGTTTTCCTAGTCCACAGCAGAGCAAGATAGCAAACCAAAAAGATGAAGGTGTAGTGTGCTGAAAGCCTCCTAGAGTGAGTAGTACAGGGTGGGAGATGAACACCCAACAGCGTAAAACTCAGATGCAAGTAGTGCAGTGTAATAGACCGTGCCCATTTAATGTATGCAGGACAGGGTTTCCCATCATCAGTACTGCTACCATTTTAAATAGTTTTTGTGGGGTGTGTATTGAGGGGAGTTTGCCCGTTGCGTTACAGGATGTTTAGCAGCAACCCTGGCTTCTACCCACTAGATGCCAGTAGCACCACCCTCAGTTGCATCAATCAAAAAATGTCTCCAAATATTGCCCAAGGTTCCCTGGGTGGTAAAAAATCAACCCCTGTTAAAACTACTGAGGTATCATTTAACAAATGTACAAAGCTTGGAAAAATTTTCAGTTTAATTATGATACTTCTTATGACTATGTCTGTAATTTCATAAATTCAACTGTGAGGAATCCTTTATTATTTTCCTGTGACATTGGAAAGATAAATAATTAAATACAATTATTTTTCTGAAATGATGCACTCAAATACTATAGGTCCCCTGGCATGGCTCCTTAAAGTGATACTAAAATTATCTACAGTTTCCTGAGCTCACATTATAGGACAGTAGGCGGGAACAGCCTCAGCACGAGAGAAAGTACTAGGACATTGGCCTCACCTCAGATTCCATGTTTAGATTTGGACAGCCAAAATTGGATATGAATCAAGAGCCCATGAAACAAAGTTTCTCTAAGGATTGTTCTTGATAGTTTGGAAAGCAAGTTGTACCTTTCCTTTTCTCTTTTGATTATCCTTTCCTAAATAAAAGTCATGACATAGTTCTGATCTTTGATCTGGTTGTACTTGAGCAAATTGGAGAAGATTGTGCCTATTCTCCAGCTTGTTTTCCCAGAAATCTATTTAAAAATCTATCTTGTTATTCAAAGCCAAAAATGAATATAGACTTTCTTTGTGCTGAATACACCAGATCCAAATGGGAACAAATAGCATAGCCGATAGTTTCCTTCTGTTGCATTCTTATTTTGAGTGTCCCAAACTCAGAGAACTCTCAAATCTTACCAACAAGGTATCCCCTTCAAGAAAACTCAGGTTTGGAAGGACAACTTTGTGAGATTGGCTGGTTGTCTGCAGCTACTTCAGACTAAAGTCCCCTGTTTGCTAATGCAAAGGAATGTTAAACTTTGGACTCTGCATTGACAGTGTAGATTTTACTTTTTCCCTTTTACCACATTTTCACTGTTATTGTTTAGTTTCCCTAATTGTGTAATTTGTACCTACATTTCCTTAATGTAATTTTAGTTTATCATAGAGATCTTTTCTTTTGTGGTATACTGACTTTTTGTATATTATTTTTTCTTCATATTTCATTTGCCTTCATAATTTTAAGCAATTTTTCTATTTTATTATTTTTATTTTGGAGTAAATTTTATTCCTGTGTTTTATGTACTTTCACTGTTATTTGCTTTATTATATTGGTTAGCATATCCTTTTAAAACTTTTTTTTTATACTTATTCCATTTTCTTTGCATTTATTTTCAACTTCGTTTACTTATTTCTCTTGTGCTGTTACTCTTTTAGCTTGTATTTTTCTATTCGTTTTCACATATTTGTCTCTTATAATGAGGCAAAGCATAGGAGAACCAGCTGTGAAATCTATGTTCTGAGAAAAAGTTCCTGAATATTTTATTCCTGCAGTCCCCTAAAACCTACTCGAAAATTTCGGGTGTCAAAAACTTAAATGAGTACAGGAGCCAGGCAAACTGGTGAGGACTGTGTTGAACCCAAGAGTGTGAGTCTCCATCTTGTGGGCAGCTGCTGCTTAATATCAGTAGACTGCTACCATGTGGGAGGGTGGGCATAGCATTGCCAGACCTTGCAATTTTTCAGTGTCAGAAATATGAATATTATGGAGATTATCTCAATTCCAAAATATTGGAAAATACTTTTTTTTTTTTAAGTCTTAATAGTATGTAGACCAAACAGAACGCCAGATTGTGGTATCCAGCTGCTTATCAAAGCTATTTTAATGATCAGGGCATAAAAACCAGGTTATGTATGTTTTGCCTCACAAAAATATCTAACCAATAGAAGTATTAGCGAAATCAAGAAGTTTAGCTCTTATCAAGTCATTATTAGAGCCGAAATTAACCATTACCTGGCCTGCCTTTCTGTCCCTGGGCAATTCTCTAGCAATTGTTATCTTAATGATCAGGATTCTTCCATCCCAGGACTCTTCCCTCTTTTAAGAGTAAATAGATTTATTTCCTAATCTTCATTTACTTGAATCTTGATGGTATTAACATTAAGTATTAGTAGATTTCTCTTAGTGTCAAGAAATTACTTTTATACCTTTACAGTCGTGATTTGTGGCCCTGTCTTATTGTTCTTTGGTATTTTGATTTTATTACTACCTATAGAATTTTTTTTTTTTATAGAATTCTAGTTAAATTTAAAGGTAATTTTTAGAGTTATTCCCAAATTATCATAAGGGCAGAAAGAGTAGCAAAAGATATCAAGAATTTTAGAATATATTATATAAATACAATGTTGCATAAATAAAAAAGATAAAAAAATTTAAATGAAATGGCAATTAGGTAAGGCACTACTATCTTTGGAAGGAATAGTGTAATCCTGCTTGCAAAATATCATGGTAAATAAAGCAGGAAAAAAAAAACAAAACAGGCAAGTGGAAGACAGGATGAAGCTATGTGAGACAGAATCTAGAAAGTGACTATTCTTGGTTGTTTTCCGAAGTTTTTCCGAAAGTTTGAAGAGAAGTATGAAACCCCAAGGGAATTGGTAAGCCTATTGTCGATTCCTAGGTCCTAACTGTCATTTATTTTGGACCCAGAACTCTTCTAGAAACAGTAGAGGACTGTCAAATTGAAAGTAAATTGATATTTTTTGAATAGTTTGACATATGTTATATCATTTGACACTCAAAAAACCCTGTGAAACAATCAGGAGAATTATTATCCCCATGGAGATTGAGACCAGGGAGAGTAAGTAATTTTACACATAGTTAATTTTTAGATGTCAGACGTATAATTTTAGGCCCTTTTCTTTCTAGTCTATCATGCTGTTCTGCCGTATTATTATTGGTAAAAGGTCTAGTCATATCAATCTTAAAAGGTACTGGGGAATCCTTAACTCCTGGTGGGTTTATATGGAGAGACACTAGGTAAGATTCTCAATAATTGACAGTATGTCTTTCACTTCATGGTGACTTTTTTATATTGGTTAGAATATATAGATGGCTAATGGTAACCCCCTAACCTACACTCCCTTTTGATTATATAGTATTTTCGGTTCATTAACAATATGAACTTAAGAATTTTTTTCCCTGAGAGTTGAGTTTGTTGTTGAGCTTATTAAAATCTAAACTCTTTATGTTAAATAGGTGAGAAGTAAGGAAAGCAGTTACAAAATATAATCCTGGGGGATTTGCATGTTTCATCCATTTGTAAAGTTTCCACTGATTGTTCTAAATGTGTGACATGAAAACAGAAAAATGGGCCTCATCACTGAGCTTTAAAAATAAAATAATTCCACTGTGGCCACTGTCAAATGAAATTTGAAAAGAGGGGGCAGAGCGATCACCCGCTCTGAATAATAGCTTCCTTCATCCCACTGGTTCAGCTCAAACCAAGAGCTTCAGCATGAAACAGTGCGGGTGGAGTCTTCCTCTCTCTGCACCTTGTTGATGTTCTCATTTATTCTCTTAATCCAGTTGAAGCCTTGCTTTTTCGCTCTTCCTTCCTGTCTGTCTGTCTGTCAGTCTGTCTGCTTGCCTTTCTTTCTTTTTGTGGTAAAAATATGTGTAACCAAACATTTTCCAATTCAGAGGCATTGGTTATGCATTGATGATGTGAAACCATCACCCGTATCCATTGCACTTCAGATACACGGAAAAGCTGCTGATGGGAATTCTGCAAAAATACAGAGCGCAACACGCAAACTCCTTCAGCAGTCAGGTTTTTTACTCAGCATTTCACTTGATTTTCAGTATATTTTTCTATTTATTTTTTCAAGGAACAGGAAGAATCAACAGGTGACTATCATGATTTTGTACTTCTGCTATTGTTTGGTCATGTATTTTATAGA
The DNA here is from genome assembly GCF_024166365.1 of Elephas maximus indicus. Taxonomy (NCBI): domain Eukaryota; kingdom Metazoa; phylum Chordata; class Mammalia; order Proboscidea; family Elephantidae; genus Elephas; species Elephas maximus. The sequence goes on along the minus strand of NC_064822.1, from coordinate 82,955,610 downwards.
GAAGTTACCAGTAGACCTCTGGACATTGCCAAATTAGAGCTGTGTCAGAGCATAGTTCCTGTCTTTTCCAACACCACAGTGGTGACAGAGAAACGACCTAACAGCATTTATTACCCCAGGACGATGTTGTTTCACTTGGTTTTGTTTTTATAATCTTCCAGTGTGAGCCCTGATCCTAAGAGTGAAAGTTCAGTCTAACAGTTTGTCCTTTTTCATTCCTTCCATCCTGTTCTCTCTCTCCTTCCTCAGTGTCCCTGTCTCCCCATCGGGCCTCACTTTTCCTGGGAGTAAACAGTAGATATTACATAGATTAACACTGTGCTCCCGTAGAATGCACCTGGGTGTGCTCTCCGTGCAATTCCCTGGCAGTCATAAATTAATTAAAAGTAGATGGGAGCCACAGAGAAAAGAAAGTTCGCCCTTTTTTGCCCCCTCCCCCACTTTCTTTCTGTTTCTACAGGTAAATAGCTCGTTCCTTTGTTCCTGGCTGCACTATTTCATTTCTGCCATCATTGTCCTCTTTGTTCTCTGAAACAGGAGGGGTCTGGGCCAGGAGCAGCAAGGTCTCAGCTAATGACGGGAAGTCTTTAAAGTTTGCGCTGCATTTCATCTTCTCTGTGGGAGTTTTAGGACGCATCCAGTGTTTGATCCCCACCGTGCAACTTTGCTTCTAGTTAATTAACAGATCCCCCATTACACACTCTCATCTAGAAGCACATGGGAGGCCTATTGGGAGGTAATTCAAGGCCAATCTGAGTGATGTCAGGAATTAGAGAAATCAGTTGTTTTAAGGCTAACGTTCAGGAAATAAAGATGTCCCATTTTAGGGATCTCATTTGAATTTTTTTTATTCTTTTTCTTTCTTTCTTTTTTTTGTTATTAAAAAACAAGATAAGGGAATTCTTTTGTCCATACAACCTTACCATGAGCATTCAGGGCAGTTTGAACTTGTAATTCTTTGTAACTGACTGGAATAAAAATGAAAAAAGAAGAACAATATTATGAGATGTAGCAATGTTAACAAGAATTTTGTTCTGCCTTTTATTGCTAGCGATCTTATTCTTGCCCAGCCTATTAGCTGGGTCTCAACTGTCCACAGCAACTTTTTCCAGGACTGTGAGGCAGAAGAGCTAGTCAGGGACAACTTAGTAGTGGCTCATTTTACAGCCAAGGCTAAATTATAGTTTGCTCTGGTATCGTTGCTTTTGTTCGAAGGGCGTCAAAGTAATTTATAGAGTACTAAATGATAGGCTTCGATATTAGGATTCCTTCCCCTTCTTGATCCTTTCCAGGTGAAGATTGCTAGATAAAGCAAACTCACCTAAAGGTAGGAGTTGGCAAAGCCCTCATATTTCGGTAACTCAGCTGCACCGGATTACAGGTAGCTGGGTTTTGATGGGCATTTGAAAGGGGAATGCCTTGTTCAGTTTCTTATCCTTCCCAAGTTTCCCCAGCCCTTTGAGCAATGACCCCCTTTACCTAGTGAATTAGGAGCCACTCCTGCCATGCAATTCTCAGTTCAGCACTTGGCAATGAGAATCAAACCAGGGCTATTGACTGCAGCAGTAAATGGCCCGCCACATTAGCCCCCTGGCATGCTAAGCTATTAGGTTGTTTTACTGTTGTTAAAGTTACATTTGTTAGGTGGAGTTGCTGCCCTTCCACACAAACTCAGCAGTGCCGGAGCTGGTGGAGGCAGCACGTGTACAAAACTTATGCCACTCAAGACCCAAATGGTCAGGCGGTGTGGCTGCAGGTAAGGCACATTCAGCTGTTTGCAAAAGCCGGGAGGGAATTATTATGATTTAAAAAACACATAGTAGGAACCATTGGACAATGCTGGTTTTCTAGCTTTGCTGTGACTAAACTAATTACATGGGCTCGATTAACCATTAATTTATAACAGTTCTTAACTGAGCCACTCGTTGTCAGAGTGCCATCGAAAAAGAAGGCCAGGGGTGAAAGACACTGAATAAGCGAGTGTGACACTCCACAGTCCAGTGGCCAGTGCTGCACACACACCACAGCTGAGCAGGATCTGGAAAGAATTAAAAGATTAGCAAAGGAAGGAAATGAAGGAGAAATATTCAGGGTGCTTCAGTTGCGTGCATGCATGTGTGTATGTCTGCGTTTGTGTGCGAGAGAGAGAGAGAGAATATTTCTGCAAAGAAAGGAAAATGCCAGTACTGTATAGCTCCATGCAGCCAGCTTGCAGGGTTGAGTTGGCATTTGGTAACTTGGTAGCGGCTGCCAGTGTGTGTGTGGTGGGAGAAGAGGGAATAGACAACAAGAAAAACACATAGAGCTTAAAAAAAGATGTAAAATGATTCACTTCATGCCATATGGACAAAAATGTTGTCACAAAAATAAGGCCAAAAAATAGTGCCAGGTTAGACTTTTAGTTCAAAAACATATGTATAATCATCCCCATGAACATGAATTTTAATTAGTATTTTGATAGAGAGAAACCAGATATTTTTTTAACCTGCTCTGTTCTTGTTTTCTGTTCCTCTCCCAGTTTTAGCCTCCATTAAACATTCATATACTGTCTGTTTTGTGTCTGTATGAGGAAAATGCCTTATCTCTGGATTGGTGGGAATGCAAACATCTTGGTTTTCTGTGGCATACAAAATATCTTCCCAGTGGAGCTCGCAAGCAGAAACTTATCGCTGGGAAATCTAGAGCTCTCTCTGAGACCCAGGCACACCAGGGAGGGAAGCCATATGCCTTTTCCCTTTGTCAGTGAAGGCGTCTGCACCGATTTGGTTCCCCAGACCGACTCTTCACACCCCTCCAGCACCTTTAATTCCACATCTTATCTCTCTGGGATGCTTTTTAAAAAGGAAGTAAGTTTAGTATATATACGTAGCAATATGTGACAGGGCAGTTTTTAGGGAAAAAATGATTGTGACTACAGAGACTTTTTAAAAAGGGAACATGCAACTTTTTAAACTGATGATTTCTAATCAATGCTCACATTTTTTAATTATACTCCACCCACTTCTAAAAAGGGTTTGGGATGACAGTTCTCATCAGAAGGTATTATGCTGAATCATCTGCCCTTCGCAAAGCTCTTTCCTACTATAAATGAGGTGCTTTGATTAATGCCTTACATGGGATAATTAGATGATGATACGGCAAAATGCTTCTGTTAGCAATGGTTTTGTTGCTTAGAAAGCTATCCACACCCCAGGTTTTTTTTTTTTTTTTTTCCGCACCTCAGAGAAGTACAGGTGAGATAGATATTTGTATTAAAAATGATACAAGTGAATAAAAGTCCTGGTATTAAAACTCAATCAGATCTTAATATAAAAGCATTAACCTATTTCATAGTCTTTATTAGAACCACTGAGCTTTCCTCTGAGCATTAGCTATATTTCAGTCCATTCTAAGAGCAATGGTAAAATCAACAGCAGAAAAGGTAAATTTTACCTCCCTTGTGGTAGCACTGGGCTGTGGTTCTCTTAGGAATTTCTCAGAATTTTATTTTTGGGCAAATATTCACACAACCCTCCTTTTTTTCTTCCCTTTTCTCTTTCTGCTCTGAAGAACCCCTGGGCCCTTCATCCCGAGTCTTATGCCTCATAGGCGCCTGTTGTTTACATCCTGGTGGTCCTGGCAGTTTTCTCTGGGTTTGCTGTCTAGCCTCTACTCTTTCCTTGATGTCATCAGTTGTCATTCCTATAAGGGTTACAACAACAGAAGGGAATGTGCTGTTAGACACACAGTGGCCACAAGCCACAAACCAAGGTTCATGCTGGTCCACTGCTTAGTGACGGCTGCAGAAGGTCTTGGTGTTATCTGTCCTTCTCAGAAGAGTAGAAAAAAAGCTATTGCGAAACATACCTGCCTGCCTTCAAAACTCTAAAACAGGCTTATATTTGCTGGAAATTATACCTCAAGCTTTTGTGTCATATTCTGTTAGACTCGTTCACTCACTCATTCATTCTTTCAATCAGTCACTATTTCCAAGCATCTAATATGAGTTCCAAATGTGGGGGAATATGGAAGGTTAAGAGTTGCTCCTTGCTACAAAGATGTTTGTATGTAGGAGACTATTTCTAGCGCTTGTATTTTTAGGGCTTCTGGTATGTTTAGGTTAGTTAAGGGCCTCAAAAATGTCTTGTGAAATGAAGATAGATTTAGAAAAGGCCTAAAATGTACCTTCTTTATCTACTACCAATGACCAGGACTGTTTCATAATTGCTGTACCCACATAAACCTGTGTTCAAGATTGAGCTCTATAGTGAAAGCATCAAAGGTAATTCGGACCTTCCAATTCTACTCTGCTCCCATGTTAGAAACGTTGAGGCAGCTGACACTGGTTAAAGTAGACTAAGGCAACCTCATAACCTACCAGTGGATTTTTGAGAATCATACAAGGAGTCCTAAAAATATTCATGCAGGTTATCAACTATAACATTGTTTGTAATTGCAAAATATTGGAAACAATCCAAATGCCCATCCATAGGAGACCTGTTGGATAATTTAAAGTATATCCATAAAATGAACTATCATGCAGTTATAAAAAATAATGAGGAAGATCTCTACACACACATATGGAGATATTTCCAGGATACATTAAGGGAAAATAAAAAGCAAACTTCAAAGAGTATATACAGTATGCTACCTTTGGCATAAGAAAGAAGGTCAAGTAAGAATAAATGCGTATATTTGCTTTTTTTTTCCTAAAAGAAATACAGGAAGGATAAGCCAGAACTTCTAAAAATAATTATGTTTAATGGGTGGATGGGGATGAATGGAGGGAATGGAATGGAACGTAGTACTTCTCAGAGTATACCTTTATATATATAGTTTTGATTTTTATATATTAGAATATCATGAATGAGGATGGGGAAAAATCTGTGACATTAGATACCAACATTGATGGAAAACCAAATGATAATCATGGTTGATGATACTTCGGTCTGATACTATCCTAAAGAACAAAGATAAAGAGAATGGGGGGAAAGCACTTAAATGATATCTACTTGATTGTGTATATTATTGGTGCTTTCTCATAAAATTTAATGCTTGTATTTTATTTACCTTGGATTCCTACAACTAACAGGAATACCTTTCCCTCTCTCATACTACCCCTTTAGAGAGAAAAGAATATATGGACCTATTAATAATTTTTTCTAGTTTTGCAATCATAATTTAAGTCAATAGTGTGATTTCTTTGTATGTTCTGGTAGAAGTGGATATAGACTCCGTTCTTCATCTTAGCTAGTTTCCGAGTCATTATAATTATCAAAAAGCATAACACATTATAGGAAACATTACTTGCTTCCCAATGAACCGTATTGTTTTTTCTCTTTAATTTTTGTGTACTACAAAAACATTGTCAATTATGTACCATTTTCTACTAATATGTAATCAGCTCTTTAAGAGAATAACATGCTTTTGGAGTTAACTCTTTTGGAGGCAAGCAAGTACTAAAGATTAAAATTGTTTTAAGGAAGTGAAACATGACTGTAGAAAGGGGAAAAAAGCTCTGAAACTTGTTAATATATACCACTAATAGGTTTTCTGGTGGCCCAATGGTGTTAAAGAAAGTTTCAAAACTTTTTTCTAGCTTCTGCCCTGTGTGACTCAGACTCAGCATGTTCTTATCACTCATCTGTAAGACAGAAATGTGAAGATCTGTATCATTTGAAAACAGTTTTTAGTTAATGGGCTTTTCTTATATTGCTGGCAGGGAACTTGACTTAGGTGATGGGTCAGGTACGGTTTTAGACTCACGTTCTCAACGTTTGATGTCCTGACGTTGCCATTCACCTGAAGGGAGCAAAGGAAGAAACGGATACATGTCTACTAATGACATTCGTTTTCTTTATCTGTGTAGGATGTATGTTCAATTTAACAAAAATTTATGGGCACCTACTGTGTGTCTAGCTCTTGAGTAATTCCCTTACCCAATGACCTTCTAATTAAATAGGCTAAAATTCATAAAATGTCACACAGGGCAAGGAGTCTGAGAATTAAGTGTGCTGAGTGGATAGAAAGTTAGATGGCTAGAATGGAAGGATGCTATGTATAGAGTGAGTGTTCTGTATGTTTCTAATGAGAATGAAAGAAATTTATTAAGCCTAAATACCCCCTGTTAGAGTTTTAATTATGAGATAAGTCAATAATCAGAATATTAAATAAAATTGTACCATTGCACACTTGAGTGTTTTTCATTATCCGGTGACATAATGAAAAAAAGTAACGAAGTCGAAACATGAGTTCCCTATATCAAAAGCTATGAAATATAAGTGCTTCCAGCCAAAGAAGGCAAGATATGGAATTTTTAAAAAATGTGTGTATATAGAATAAATATTCAACCCTTCTGATAATGTTGGCTGATGAAACGAAATTCACCAACTGTAATCCTGGCACAGAGAGTCACACATAGTGTCTGTACACACACACACACACATACACACACACACACACACCCTCTACATATCCTTAATCATTTACTATCTTATTTACATTTCATTTGCTATAGTAAATTCTATCATTTGTACTTTTAAAGAATATATTTCAGTATTACTTAGGCAAAAATAAGGAATAATGTGATTGGCTTTCAAATAGCTTATTACCATTCAAATACTCTCTAGATAAATTATATTAAAAAAAAAACTGTTTCTGCTTCTGTAGCATTCTAAATGGAGGCTTGGCTCTAAGTAATCAAAATTACTTTAGTTGTACAGAGTGGCATTAAAAGCCTTGTCCACTAATTAAGTGAAGCGGTGCTACTGAAGCAGCCTTGTGGCCCCTCATTAGATGATCTTGCAGGCACTGTTTGTCATCCTGGGTTGCCAGTCTCAATCTAACAGTACTGCTGCCTCAAATTAATGGTAATTCATTATGACACACTCTGTCCTTCTAGTGAAGCGACAATGTGAAACAGTGGTGCATCCATCTACCACTGCTACTTCATCTCACTCCTTCCTACTTTCATGCAAGTTGCCACTTTTGCATGAGCCTTCTAACTTCTTTAGATAACTGGTGATTGGAGATGTAACTGGACGGAAAAATTGCATCCAGGCATTCTTTCTCCGTGAATGTTATAGAGAGAAATAGCGTCTAACAATAAGCAAGAGCAATCTGGAAAATGATGCTATTTTCTAAAGGAAGCAAAGAGCATTCATGTGTACATGTGTGAGTGCAATGACTTGTTTTGTACTGTAAAAACATCTCTTGTATCTACTCTTAGGGAATATTAACAGAAAATATTGATGTAGAATGTTCACAAATGTGATCTAAATCCAAAGACAATGGAAGTTTTCTGACTCTGATTTTGGTTACTCAACACATTTTGGGGAAAACTAAATGTTTATGTGATGGGCACTGCTGATTAGAACCCTAATTTTCTGTAAGTAAGAGCAGGCAGACTGTTGACATTGGGGAGAAAGTTTGAGCAGTGATGCCATTGGACACTTCCTCCTAGCAATGCTAAATTGTATGTTTATATCAACAAGTTCACTGTGTTGATTAAATGATTTGTTCTGTCCATAGAGAAATGACTCAGCTATACCCTGAAAGGGTTTCTAAATAATGTCTGGCTGCAGCTTCTACTCTGAAATCCCTGAATTGCCCCTGAGTGTGGAAAAGCTTGCGTATATTGACCAGTTGAATCCACAGCATTGGAAGTGGTGGTGCTTAGTCAGTATGAGGTACAGGACAGTCGTATCACCCACTGTTTTCCCAAGACTGAGCCTGGTCTCACTGTAGGGTGTTGACTCCAAGTAATGTGGGCATGGTGTGATTTTAACAACATTAAAATCCTGCCTGCGCACGTGTCCTTTATTGTTTGAATTTCCACAATTAGATTAATTTCTTTGGGTTATAGTAAAACAGGTTTGTTTGTTTGTTTGTTAACTTTTTATTGTTGTTTTCTGTTTTTTTTTTTAAATTGTGCTTTAAGTGGAAGTTTACAATTCTAGTTTCTCTTGCAACAATTTATATACACATTGATGTGTGACCCCAGTTGCTTTCCCTATTATGTGACAGCACACTTCTCCTTTCCACCCTGTAAAACAGATTCTTAATGCAGTCTTACTGCTTGGAAGAGTTAATAGATTATTAATTATCAGTAATCATTTATTCATCCAATGTTTATTTCTGTTAACTCTATTCCCTCAAAAAATGCCCTTAAGAAGACCCATCTAGTGCCCATTACCTCATTTCCCAACAAAAATACTTGGATAAAATATGCTTTTGTGTAGTGGTTCTTAACATGTCTTGACTGATTTCCTGCTTTTTTTTTTTTTTTTCACCAAATCTACACCATGTTTATTCATCACAATTTCAGTAATTGGCAACTCCATTTCTCTGTTTGCTCATTTCAAACACCTGGGATTAATCCTTGACTCCTGGCTTTCACCCACACCTACATCCAATCCATCATCAAATCCCATCTGCAAAAAAGAGATATTTCGAATTTACCACACCTACCCTGGTCTAAGATACCACAAACTATTGCCTAGAATATTTAAATAGATTCTGCCTTTAACTACATTCAGCCTATTCTTAACATAGCTCTAGAAATAAACAAGGGGCATTTATGGTTGTTAGAAGACCTGGGGGTTACTACTGGTATTTAGTGAACAGAGTTTAGAGATGCCAAATAATCTGCCATATGCTTAATCTTCATCATTAAGAAGAATCACCCACCCAAAATGCCCATAACAACCCCATTGAGAAATACTAAACATGTCAAACCTAAGTCATATGATTTGCCACTTCTGATCAAGCTCCTCCAATGGCTTGTAGTGTTACCTAGAACAAAACCCAATGTTTTACAATGGCCTATGTGGTCCTACCCAATATGTTGCAGCCCCACCAGTTTATCTGATTTCATTTTCTATTACTTTCCCCTTTACTAACTTCATTGTAGCCATTCTGAAAATACAGCTATGCTAACATCTATATTCCCTCGGTCTTAAATTTCTTTTCCCTACATACACATCTTGTGTTGGGCAAGCTACATTATCCTGGGTGATAATCAGATAAATGTGAGAAAGTCCCTTAGGATAATGTAGCTTTTGAGAATTCCCTCAAATGCATTTATATTAAAAGTAACAATTAGATAGATAGAATTGAGGAACTTCAATTTTATGTCACTGAAATTTGGTATTTTTTAAGTAGATGTTTCCTTGTATAATTATCTAGTTTTTGTTGGCAGCTCCAGTTTTCTTTTATAACAGTCACTCTCAAATACAGGTATGCATCCCTTGATGTCTGTTCTGGCAACATCCAACTGCATGTATGTTCATGGTCCCTTAAGGTTATTATAGAGTTCAGAAATCCCGATAAGAGAACAGGACCAACAGACTACTTTGCTAAGTATGGAGATCTGATCTATCTCTAACTAGCTCTCCAGATCCATGTTCACCCTGGTCTTGGGGCAGCAGGGGAAGGGGGTCACTGCACCCATCCTCAGCTGCCTGTCCCACCATACTCATCTCAGGCAGGGACCATGAAGGTACCTCCAAAGCCGCTGTCCCACTCAGCCGGGGTGCCCTGCAGATGACTGGCCTGAGGCTGTGGCTCCTCCTGTGGGTTCTGCAGCCAAGCGGTCAGGGCTGTGGCAGTGGTGGGAGGAGGAGCAGTAAAGATGGCAGGGGGAGAAGGCAGAGGTGGAGGTGCAGGCAAAGGAGGGGCTGGCAGGGCTGGAAGAGTTTAAACCCTGTTTGTTGGGAAAGGGATGGTAGGCAGGGAGGAAGGAAGGAAAGGGAGACAGGGCAGGTGGGCTGGGAGGCAGCAGACTGGACAGTGAGTATGCCACAGCGGGCAAGTGGGAAGCCATGGCGTGTCTCTCAGAAACCTGGTCATGACCACACGGGAACAGTGTTAGCAGAGCCAGAGTTTTCACAGAGTCCCTTGGTGGGGCAGCAGCATGGGTCCCAGGCCTTCCTGTGTACCTCTCTCGTGTAAATAATTGTGGAGTTAACACAATGTCCAAATCACATAACATCCTATTTCACAGAACATATTTAATGTCCTATTTAGCATATTTTGGACATTAAGCGATGCATACCTGTAGAGCACTCTAAAATTTCTGAGGTATGTATATGATTTCCAACTTTAACAAATAGTATTCTGAGCTCTCCTTCCATATCTTGGATTAAAATATTTTTCTACAACTATCTGACAAAGTGAAAAGAATAAGTTTTAGTTTAATACTTGAGTTCTGTTGAAACACTAATCTCTTGAAGCTAGTTTAAAAGTAGAACATATTCCTCTTACTTTATCACTGGCATTTAATCCTGGCAAGCCTTTAATGTTATCTGTCAGAGAATAATCTATCAAATATAAATGTTCTTTTGTATTTTTTTTAACATGATTCGATTTCAAAAGGCAGATGTGTGTAGTTTTCTAGGAGTAAGTCTGAGCTAATGTGTGTTTGTTTATAGTATGCAATTTTTTGAAACCAACTTTATTAAGGTACAATTTACACATGATAGAATTCACTGATTTACACTGTACAATGAAATATTTTTTAGTAAATTCACAGGATTCTGCAAATATCACAACCATCTAATTTTAGTACATTTTTATCTCCCCCAAAGAAACTCGGTACTCATTATCAGTCACTCTCCATTGCCTTCCTTCTGTAACCCTAGGCAACCGTAACCTGGAAATGTCTTATACAATAGAATCATACAATACTTGGTCTTTAGTGACCAACTTTCACTTACCATAATTTTTTCAAGGTTCGCCCAGGTTGCATCATGTATTAATACTTCATTTTTATGGCTGTATAGTATTCCATTGTCTGGATATACCATATTTTTGATTATCCATTCATCAGTTGATGGACATTTCGGTTGTTGTCACTTTTTGACTATAATAAATAATGCTGCTATGAATATTCATGTAAAAGTTTTTGTGTGGACATATGTTTTCATCTCTCCTGGGTATATAACTGCTAGGTAATAGTGTAAGTCTATGTTAACCTTTGGGGGAACCGCCAAACTGTTTTCAAAAGTGACTGTACCGTTTTACATTCCGATCAGCAGTCTATGAGGGTTCCATTTTCCCTACATGCCTTAGAACATTTGTTATTTTCTGTCATCCTGTGGGACTTCCTAATGGTTGTGAAATAGGCCTCATGATAGTTTTGGTTTATATTTTTAAGGGCTAAGTAGAGCCCTGGTGGTGAAGTGGTTAAGAGCTATGGCTGCTAACCAAAAGGTTGGCAGTTCGTATTCACCACCCGCTCCTTGGAAACCCTACGGGACTGTTCTACTCTGTCCTATAGGGTCCTTGCGAGTTGGAATCGACTCAATGGCAACGGGTTTGGTTTTGGTTAATGGCTAAATGATGGTGCTAACTTCTTTTCACGTACTTATTGGCTATTTTTATATCTTCCTTGGTGAAATGTCTATTCAGACTCTTTGCTCAATTTTTAAATTAGGTTATTTGATTATTTATTAGTTGTAAGCATTCTTTTATGTACTGAACAAGAGGCCCTTATCACATATATGATTTGCAAATATTTTCTCCCGTTATTTTGCTTTGCATTTCATTTTTTTGATGTTGTCTTTTGAAGCACAAAGGTATTTTTTATTTATTTTATGTGTTTTTTCTTTTTCTTTTTTTTCCTGATTTTTGTATCTGTTGGTGTCATCTGAGAAACCATTGCCTAACCGAAAGTCACAAAGATTTACTCCGGTGTTTTCTTCTAATAGTTTTATTATTTTAGCCTTAATATTTAGGTCTGTGATCCATTTTGTGTTAATTTTATGTTTGGTATGAGGTAGGAGACCGACTTCATTCTTATACGTGTGAATATCCAATTGTACCAGCAGTATTTGTTGAAAAGACTATTCTTTACCCCATTTAAATGTCATGGTGCCCTTGTAAAAAATCAGTGAACTTAAATGTGTGGAGTTAATTTCTGTACTCGCAATTATTTCATTAATCTATATATCTATCATTATGCCAGTACCACACTGTATTTATTACTATAGCTTTATAATAAGTTTTGAAACTGAGAGTGTGTGTCCTCCAAATTTTTCTTCTTTTTCATCGTTTTGGCTATTCTGTGTCCCTTGCATTTCCATATGAATTTTAGGATCAGCTGGTCAATTTCTACCAAAAAGCAAGTTGAGATTTTGATAGGCATTATATTTAATCTGTAGATTAATTTAAAGAATATTATTTTAAGAATTTTACATGTTCTTGATATTCTATGAAAGTGGCTAACATCTTCTGTTTTAATAAATAAAACTAGGCTCAGAATCACCATAGGGGACATACACACACAATTTATAATATAAAAAAAATTAAAGTTATTGGATTGTTGTGTCTCCAAAATAGCTGGTTTATATTTTTACATTTTAGCTGCTACTATCTTTTGAACTGCTATTTCTAAACGTTTGTTTTTTAATTGTTCATTTTTCATTAACTGACACAGTCCTGTGAGTTTGACATTGCTCTATGGCAATGAATCTGGTCTAGAAAATATCACAATTGAATTACTTAATACAAAATTTTGCAGTAGAAATCTTGTTGATATCTCTTTAGGATACTTACTTTTTTTTTTTTTTTTTTTACCAAAGGGTTTTAGAATTACTTTGATTTTCTACTTAATACATTTCCTGTCTGCCTTTTTTTTTTTTTTTTTTAGCATTGCAAGAAATAAATACTATCAAGGACAACAGAAGCAGACAGATTGGAGTGGGAGTCACAGCAGGTCAGGATATTTTTCTTATCATTTACTGATTATTCTTTGCCATCAAGTCTACTTTTCTTGAATCTCTTGCCACTTGTTTATCTTTTGTACTTGCTTATTTGGGATGCTCTCATTTGAAAATGGTGACTACCACACTTATACAAAAAGTCCAGCATTTGGGCATCCTCTTTTTAGGATTTGAAGATGAAAAATAATTTAAAGAAACTTGCAAGAATAGCACAAAATTTTTATTCTAGTATGATGTATGATGTATAGGTATCTGGATATGTATTACTTTTTATACTATTTAGCCTGTTTCAAATGATGATTTCTTGATATCTTTCCAGCAACTGATTCTTAAAAATACATAAAAGTTTATCAATCATGTCATTGTAGTGGGACACAACTAGGGCCATGAGGTCAGGGTTCCTTTCTTCTGGGCTCAGGTTTACCTCTAAAAGCTTCAGACACTCTTAAAAGTTAATCTGTTTGCTAACACAGCTTTTATCTGCTGGATGTTGACCACCATGTATAAAATGAAGGTTAATTAAAATAGAGAACTTCTCTGTACATAGAAAGATCCCAGTTGGTTTTGCATGTTTGAAAGCAGAATCAAGAAGGAAGAGACAAACATCTCCTAGATCCCTGTCTGTAGTGTTAAGAGATGAAAAGAGCCTCAGTGCAATCCATTCATTTTACAAATCTAAACTGCCACCCAGTGTCACATGAAATGTTAGTAACAGAGCTAAAACTGGGTTTCTTGACTTGATGCAGGCTTACTGCATTGTGCTGTCTTACGGGTTATGAAATACAAGCCGTTCTGCACTCAACATTATGCATACACATAAAAAAAAAAATACCACTCACCATTTACCATTTTCATCAATATTTAATTTTATGAAGAATATAATTGGCACTAATACTTAGCCTTGGTTTGTATTCATATTAGAAGAAATTATGAATTTTTAAGTTTTTTTCTACCATTATTTCTCTAGAGAAGTTCCTGTTCATCTGGAGGAAATAAAAAGATGATCATTCATTTGTTCATTCATTCATACAACAAAGATTTCTGTTGCCCTGGAGCTTTCATTTTCCTGGAGGGAAACATAAAGTAAATAATCTGACATAGGATATATCAGTGGGCACAAGTACTAAGAAAAATAAAGCAGGATAAATAGAGATGCTGGGAGTCTGTTACAGACAGGTGACCCACGAAAGTCCTCTCTGATAAGGAGAGAATGGAACAGAGATCTGAATGGGGAGAGAAAGGGAACTATTTAGCTATATGGTGGTAAAGAGGTGCATTTAGTGGAAAGAGCAAGTATAGGGGCAGGGACAGATTATCCAACAAGCAAGACATACATGGGTTTACTTGTGCTTACTTACTAATCTGTAGTACACAATTTCACATGGTTTTCATGACATCAAGGGTGCAGTGAAACCCATGTGAAATTGTGCACTACAGATTAGTAAGTAAACATAATTAAACCCATGCATACCTTGTTTGCTGTGAACTTGTGTATACCTTGCATACTAGTTAATCTGCCCCCTTGTAAGGGCCCGAGGCAGGAGTGTACTTGGTGTGTTGAAGGAATGGTAAGAAGGGGCAGTGTAGTGGGAAGTAAGGATAGGAGTTGAAAACAGGGAGGATGGTATTTTGTCCACCATATAGGGCCTGGTGGGGCATTGACTATTGCTGTGAATGAGATTGGAATAATTAAAAGGTTTTTAGCTTATGAGAGGCATGATATGGCTCACATATTTTAAGGTCAACTCTGACTTACAGGTTGTGTAAAACTTTTTTTTTCTTTTTATGCACAGAATCATAAATAATGAATAAAAATAGACTGAAATTAGCAATGATCAGGACAACATTGTCTGATCAGGATATTGACTGATGATCATGGTCAAGGAGCCAGTGTTGGATAGTACAGCTATCTTTATCCTTTTCCATTTCCAGGATTCTTTTGAATTTATATCATTTTCTTTGGCTTTGTAGAGCAATTTATTGTTTTGTAATGTGAACCTTAATAATAATGATATACCGTATTTAAAAATTGTGTGCACCCAGTTAGATGCTTTGTATAGTTGTTTTCCCATTTCTTTGCCATTTTACATTTCAACTGAAAGTCTACATAGCCTTGTATAAGTCTACAAATAAGTTTTGAATTTTATTTTCTATTTGCAAGGTAAAATATTTTAAAAATTATGTTGTGGTTTTATTATAATTATGAGATAATTCCTGGGAATATTTATGAAGGGGAAAACATGGAGTAGTCACAGAACACTTGAGTAGGAATCAGGATATGTGAATCCTGGAAGCAGCTCTGGAACATACCAGCGGGGTATTTTGGGGATGACTTTTAACTGGTCTGAGCCTCAAGGTCTTTGCCTGCCAACTGACCAGCACTGCTTCTCCTGTAAAGTGAAGGGCAGTGTTATCGTTATCTCTAAAGTCTCTTTACATTTGATAACCCTTTGTGCAAATAGGATAGAAAAAGAAATTTGTTAAATACTCACCTACGTTAGAAGTGACTGGTGATGGGAAAAATGAGAAAATGAGGAATATTATTTCATATAAATAACACCGAGGAAAATGTCCATATTTATTTTCGGGAGAGTTCCCAGGATAGAGATGATATTATTGACACTGGAAGAAAGAGTCGTTTCTAAAATTATCATTCCTGAGGAAATCAAAGCGACTATTGCAAAAGGAATTTTGGGGGATGGAGGCTCCTTTATAAGTATCTGATGGCAGCAGTTCTAGTTGCTAAAAATAACTTTACAAAAAAAAATTCAACTTTTAAATTGACACTTAAAAAAACTATTAAAAAAAATTCTAACTAGGTCATATAGCTTATTGTTTCCTTTACTACCAGAATATTCCTGCAAAAAGTATATAAACCTATTTGTTTATTAATATTTAGAAACTGTTTTCTTATAAAATTCTTATATTATCTAAATTCTTTACTTTTTAGTTGTAAGAATTCATTTTATGATTAAAGAGAGAAATAAGGAAATTACCTTTTGACTTTTTTTTGAAGGGGGGCATGCCTCCGTCACCTTCACGAACACACCTAAAACTGTCCTTGAATCTGGGGTGACTCACATCCCTTTCTGTGGTAGAAACTTGAGGAGATTCCCCTCACCTAAGGGCTAGTTCCTTCACCTGTGTTTAAACCTCACTTTTTCTGGCCATTCCAGAGACATTTATTCTTTTATATCCTCAACTACTCCCTATTTATTGGAACTTTCTTCTTCTAACCATGTTCACATTGCTCATCTTAAAAATAAATAAATCAGCAAAAAACTTTTCCTTGACCTACTTCTTCTACCAGCTGCCACTCCCTCATATACAACTTTCCTTAAAGTCTTAACTTGCTGTCTCTCTTGCTTTCCTCCCCCTCACTCCTCAAACCACTTCTGCTTCTATGCTGCCAAGTCTTGCTAAGGTCATTAATGTTTCCATCACACTAAATCCAAGAGGTATTTTTTAGTTGTCATCTTATTTGGCCCTTAGGCACATCCAACTGCGTAAATGACTCCTCTCGACCCCGCCTTTTTTTTATGAAAGATTCTCTTCCCTGTGCTTTTCGTGGGGAATGAGGCTGTCTTCTTCTACACTAAATCCCTAATGCACCTTTCAGAGTACTTTGCTCATAATTTGTACTGAATCTATTTGGTTTGAAGAACCGTGACCAAATGATTATATTGTGAAATAAAATGCATAAAGGCTACAAAAGAGGCACAAAGTGTCATTCTGTGATGGCTCAGGGAAAAAAGAGAGACAACTTCATAGACGTGGTGGTATCTGAGGTGGGCCTTAAAGCCTGCCTATCATTTTGCCTCGCAGAGACCAGAAGAATGCTTAGTATGTATGTAAAGTCCTAGTGTCTTAAGTATCTCAGCTTGAGTAAGTTTGGATAGAGCACAAGGTGTATAACTCTAGGGATAATAGTGATTGTTAAGGTGAGTTGGGATCAGGTCACAGAGGACTTTGAATCTCATGCTAAGTGCTTTGCCTTAATTCAACAGGACTTGGCGAGCCACTGAAAATCTTTGTCTGTGTGGGTAAAGAGCATGTGTGTGGACAGGGTTGTGCATTGGACTGATGAATATGGTGGTGGTGTAAGGTTGATTGGAGGGGGAGAGGCTACAAGAAGGAAGATAGGAGACCAATGCAATCATCAAACAAAAGATCAGTAAAGTCAGGACTGAGGTGGTAACAGCTGGGGACAGATGGAAGCAGAAATTTAAAGATAAAATCAATAGGGCTTGAGGACTTCCTAGAGAGATAAGGGATGCATTTTAACCTAGCATGACTGACATAAAGGCCATGCAATTCACAAATATAGGGAACCAGAAAAATCATGTGTATTTATTCATTCATTCATTTGCTTGCTTTATTTACTAAATTACCTTTTTGATGGAAGGGGCAGGAATTGTTGTAAGAGTCTTCAAATTTGATGTACCATGTTGAGATATTGAGGAAGTATTTAGTGCAGAGATTCTATAATGTCACAGGATAGTTGAAGATGAAGCTATATGAATTTAAACTTCATGGTGACAGTTGCCAGGTTAGCAGGAAAAAGCTAGTTCAGAGGAGGGAATACATCTAAAGACCAGGAATGTGAATGCCATGAGGCATTTTGAAGAAGGCCACGTGGAATAATGGAAACTCTGAAGTTTAAATCGTAGTTCTGCTACTTAGCAAGCTGTATAGTCCTGAACTAGGCTTTTGCTAGTTTATTTATTCACTTTTTTATTTTTCATTTCTGGACAGGCTCTGCCTGACTGGCCTGAAAACAGTAAGCACAAAATGCTGGCTTTATTGATTCACTGAAATATAATTATTTCTGAAACGTAATTTGTTCATTCACTCATATATATATCTATATAGAGATAGAGACATAGATATAGATATACTTGTTGGGTGTTACCCTTTGACAGATACACTTTTAATTATGTTGCTTAACTTTTCCTCCATCCCATTTCGTGACTACAATTATCATTTATTTAACTTTGCATATTATTCTTATTAGTTAGAGGAAAATGAGTGATTGATTATATCGTGTCCACTATGGAATCATGCCACCCACAGATCAGGCTAAGTCTCCTCTTCCTCAGGTTGATTGGGTAGCTATAAGTTGACGGGGCAAGTTGCTTTTACTTAAAAGGAACATGAAAGACATTCACTGTGCTTATTTCCTTTAGACGTGTATAGCAAACTAATTTGCGAATGGTTTAAATCCTCCTCTGTAGCAGGAGTTAAACACGCTGATGTTATAAAGATCTGCCAAACATAACCATTATCACATGACTACTGAGAAGTTTTTGGACAGAAGTGCTGGTTAGAAGAGGGGAGCCCTACCCCCGAATGCTGAATGAGTGCTTGCCTGGGGTGTCTCCAGGAACAGGAGCTAACACAGGTGTTCAGCACAGTTGCTTGCTGCTTCCCATCAACAAGGATGGGAGTTCTTAGTGCTGCTGGTTTGTGGCACTCAGCATATTTGGCAAGCAGTCAGCTCTGGCTGTGGATTTCCCTGGGGAAAATAAAAGCCACAGGGAAGTCATCAGTGTGACCTTCTGCTGGGTAGTTGGCACACGGTTGCACCACAGGAAGGCTTTCAGTTGTCATTTTCTGAACGGGCAGATATCAGGTGCTGATGGAGGCTCCCCATTCAAGGTGGGAGGTGGAGAAGGAAGAAAAATATTGAACAGAAGCTTACCAAATAATTCCCAGTCATGAAGCTTAACACCAACTGATCTGCTGATAAAAGCAATTTTGGGGGTGGTGGTGGTAGTGGTTTCTTTGGTTCTGTAAGCACAATTATAAGCTTTCCTATTTAAGTCTGACCCATCATATTGAAATGCTGTCACTAGTATCATTAGCAAGTAAAGTGTTGATAACATAGTCAAATGCACAGCAGAGTTCTGGCTCTTAAGTGTCTGGACTGACTCCCAATATTAGGAATAGGAGTCAAACTGCCATCACTTTTCCTGTGCTAACAGACGCCCTGCCATTAGCAGTCTGAAGGCAATTTTAATAAAATACATAGCCCTGCTGAGTTGGTCTCAAAAGATAAATAAGCAATGCAGAAAAGCAGCTTTTGTTTAAAAGTAATTATTTAAACTATGCATTACAGGTAAATTTCTTTTACCAGTAAGGCAAATGCTATCAAAATTTTAATAATGATTTGGAAGCACTTATCTAAATAATGTGATATTGTCATTGCTAAGAGTTAAAGCGTCATTTTATTTTCACTGATACAGAAAATGAAGGTAAATTGGATCCAGGAATCATGTGCATGTGTTTTACAGTTTATATTACATTTTGGGGTGAACGGTGTTGTATTCTTTGACAGATTTATGGAAGTGTAACAAGCTGATGATAGAGTTCTGGGGGCTACAGGCTTGACTTCCAAACACAGATTAGAACAGGAGGGCAAAGAACAGCTTTTTATTTTTCCTTTGCTGTCAGAAGGGAAGTCACATTTCAGTCTTTTAAAAACTCTTTTAATAGGATGCTTGTACATAAACCACAGTCACAGGGGAATAATAAATGTGCACGTGTATCAGAGGAGCCCAAGCTTTGTTTGCCAAAAAGGTAAAAACCTCAGGCAGCTTATTAAGAGCCTATTTGGAAACCATCAAAACCACCTTTTTCTTTCCTTCTAAGTAGTGACTTTTTTTAAGTTTTTTTTAAGTAGTGACACACTAGCATGAAATCCTTCAATTCATATAGAATTAGCTCTGGCCTTACCATAGGGAGAGTACGAGCATGCCTATATAAGTATCACAAGAGGTGTCAGGAAGGCTTCTCATTCCCCCTGCCCACCACAGCGGCTGGAAGCAGCACGTGCTTTGGATTGAGATGGACCGCAGTTCAAATCCCGAGTCTGCCTTTTTTCACTGTTCATAGCCTCGGTTGTTGCTGGCTGCCGTCAGGTAGACCCCCGTCTCATGGCGTGGTGACCCCATGCACAACGGGGCTACATACTGTCAGGTCCTATGCCATTCCCGGCATTGGTTGGAAATGATGACCTTAGGCAAGTTGTTTGTCTCTTTTAACTCTCTGTTTTCTTATCTGTAAAATGGGAAGATGATGATAAAACCAGCCTCATATGATTGTTACGAGGATGAATGAGATAATATATGTAAAACATTTGGGATGGTGTCTGGCACAGAGGAAGCATTCAGGAAATGTTAATTATTATTATTATTTTATCTTTTAACAAAATTTTATCAGGAAAGGTTATACGTCAAATACTGTGCTGGGTGTTGGGATAAATACGCTGATTAATATATGATCTCTACTTCAAAACCGAAAAAATCTAATGGAAGACAGGCATTTAAGCAGATAATTTGAGTACTGTCTGCAGTTTGTTCTAATACTGTTTGCAACTTGGGCATATAAAGGAGGCAGGGCTTAATCTTGGCCATGGGAAAAATTACTGTAAAATCCTCGTGGTTTGTTAAACTTTCAAAAGGAAGATGCTCACATATATATTTTTTCATCCTGAACCGTTGTGATCAAAGCCAACTGTTTTTTTTTTTTTTCCTGCAAGAAAGATTTTTCCCAGCTTTTTTCTCTCTGTTTCTTTTCATTTATGTAAACCTCTTCCTTAGTTGTTAGCACCATGGTTAGATGATATCTAAGACAGTGGGGGAGGTAAACATAAAATAACTACTCAAATGCTGCTGAGCATCTCTGCTAAAATGATATGGGTGGAGGAGGTAAACAGATCCAGGTCTTTTTCTCATATAATGTTGATGGAAAAAACTGGTATGAGCTTTCGGAGGGGAATTTAGCACTATCTAAATAAATCTATAGTTACACTTAACTTTTGACCCAGACATCCCACTTCTAGGAGTTTACCAGGAGGATACACCTTCAACAGTATAAAAAATCATGTGTTCAAGGTTATTCAGTATGGCATTGTTTATAATTGTAAAATATTAAAAATGATCAAAATGCTTACGCATAGGAAAGTCGTTAAATACACATGGCAGATCCACACAATAGGATACTATACATCTGTGAAAAGAATGAATGGATGGGGAGTGATTTTTCAGGCTATACTGTGAAGTGAAAAACCAAAGTGCAGAAGTCTGTCATCTAAGAATGAAAGAGATATAAGAAAATAAATATGTATCTCCTTGTTGGTGTAAAAATGTGAAAGATAAACCAGAAACTTAGGAAATTTTTTTACTGACCGGGGATGGGCAAAGAGAACGGAGACCGGGAGAATGAGAAAACATGGGAAGGGAGGATAGGGGAGTGACACGTAACTGAACGCATCATTTCGGGAGTGTGTGTGTGGCGCTGATCTTTAGAACTGTGTTAATGTTTCACATGCTCAGTAAATAAAAAAATGACATGAACTAGGGTGTTGTGGAGCCCCAAATGAAATTTAAACAATTATAAGTAAACCTAACTGTGTTTATATGAATTATAAATGAAGGAAGTGGTGAAGAAAATAGCTTGTCTAAGTAACTTGAAAACAGTATTTTGCTTTTATACTCTCAGACTAAAGACAAAAACAGCCAGTGATCTCTGGTCAGAAAATTTGTTTTTCACAAGGTATGGATTAGCAATTCTGTTTTTCACAGGGGTGAGAGTTAACATTCTGAAACTGCTTTAAATGTACCCTAGGATTAGGGAGCCCTGGGAGTGAAGTGGTTACAAGCTCCGGCTGCTAACCAAAAGCCTGGCAGTTCAAATCTACCAGTTGCTCCTTGAAAACCCTATAGGATAGTTCTACTCTGTCCTATACGGTTGCTATGAGTCGGAATGTACTTAATGGCACACGACAACAAGATTATCATCAGGAAGGGCCAATTGGTAAAAAAGGACATCGTTTTTTGTTTTTTTTTCGGTAAAGAACAAGGTCAGTGAAAATGAGGGAAGCACACAATGAGATGTATTGACACAAAGCCATAACCGTGGACTCAAATATACCAATTATCATGAAGATGGCTCAGGACTGGGAAGATTTCAATCTGTTATACATAAGGTCACCATGAGTCAAAGCCAACTTGATGGCAACTGACAACAACAGCAAAAGGATTGTGGATAATGAGAGCCATTTTCCTCATTATTAGAGAAAGAGTTACAAAGAAGTAAAGGGAGAGGGCTAAAAATGAACTTTGTGCTGTTGAATTGGAATCTGAGATATCACTAAGAACTCATAGGTTTGATACTATTAACCCCATTACTGTCAAGTCAATTCCAACTCATAGCGACCCCATAGGATAAGTAGAACTGCCCAAAAGAGTTTCCAGATTTGTAATCTTTACAGAAGCAGACAGCCACATTTTTCTTCTGTGGAGGGGCTGGTGAGTTCTAACTGCCGGCCTTTTGGTTAGCAGCTGAGTTCTTAACCACTGTGCCACTAGGACTCTTTTTTGAATATATACAAATACACATGTAAAGAAATAGATATAGATGTATGTGTGTATAGACACATTTATATATTCCCTAGCTCTATCTGCTAGAGGGCCTATAAGTAATAACAGCCCAGTAGTGATGAGAACACCTAGTACTTAGATCTTGGTTCCTAAATGTCATTCTTCATTGAAGGAAACCAGGAATCCTGAGAACAACGGCTGATTCCAGGGCTGGAATAGGGGAAGTACATGATGAGAGTCTGGAACATTTTGTGATGCCAGAAAGTAAGAAAGGACTGAACAATGATGGAAACAAGGTGAAAAGAAATAGGAGGAAACTGGAAAGGTTTGCCAATGACCAAATCTGGGATAGTTTGAGAAAGAAAAGAAAGAATGATTGTAATGTAGTATACTCAGTATAGTGTATGATGGTATACAAAATAAATAAATAAATAAATTGGGGGAAGAGGAGGAAAGTTCTTTTTAATAGTGGAATACTAATTTATAAATTTGGAAGGAATGATGGAAATAGAAAATCACCATTTGGCAAATAGCACAGTTATAATTCTTTTAGGATAGAAGCATCAGTGAATGCTAAATTAGTGGGTAAAAATATGATGAGAAATAAGATATTTACATAGTGTCAGAGTATCTCCTCTCAATATATGTATTAATTACAAAAAGGAACATAGTTACTTTAAAGTGTAAAAATATGATAGACACCACCTAAAACAGGTGGTTAAAGTTCGTATCACCAGAAATGAGATGTATCGGCATCATGTCTCTCTTATATTATGCACTGAGAAGGCAAAAATCACTTCTGTTCTTGCCAAAAATGTATAGTATGAATTTCATCATGAGGAAATATCTGAGCCCAAATTGGGGGACCTACTGTAAAATAACTGGGCAGGTCTCTTAAAAAATGTCAAGGTGATGAAAGACAAGGAAGACAGAGAAACTGTCCTGGATGATAAGAGACTAAGAAGACATGGCAAATAAATACAACGTGGGACCCTGCATTGGCTCATGGTCCAGGAAAAGGATATTAGTGGGACAGTTGGCAAAATTTGAATAAGGTGTGTAGATCAGCTGATAGTATACTAAATAAAAAAACTCATTGCTGTCAAGTTGATTCCGACTCATAGCGACCCTGTAGAACAGACTAGAACTGCCCCATGTAGCTTCCAACCAGTGGTTAGTGGATTTGAACTGCTGACCTTTTGGTTAGCAGGTGAATGCTTAACCACTACACCACCAGGGCTCCAGCTGATAGTATAGTGGTGTCACCTTCTTGGTTTTCATAATTGCACTGTGATTCTGTAAGATGGTAACATGTGGTGGAGCTGGTTGAAGGGTATATGGGAAGTGTTTACACTATTTTTACTAACCCTGAAAATATTTCAAAATGAAATGTTAAAATATAGAAATTAAAGTATATACTTCAGTGAAATGTATGTGTGTATGTATTAATGATTCTCCTTTATTAGCATGAAAAAAGTTGACTCTATGCAAGAGGGGTGATGCAACTAGACTCTAGGAAGAAAGGAAGAATTGTAATACAGTGTGAGCACATATGAAGCATTGTGAAATGGGTCTTATTCTCTTAACTGGCTCTGTCACACACTGTGTAAGCCTTGAGGGTCCTTACTATACCTCTATTTTTTGGTAGTCTATTTGCCAGCAAAATAGGAATAAAGATCTTAGCAATATAGTCTCCAATTATTCACATCAGTGGAGGAGAGCAGGGATGTAGAGTATGGAGCTCAAAAACAATACTTTTAAGAAGCACTCAAGTGGAGATAAAGATTTAATGCCAACGAAGGGCCAAGTGTATTCTGGTTGGCATAAAACTCCAGATTTTATAAAACTTTCCATAGAGGAAAGGCAGAACAGGTACATTAAGTTCCATGGATGTGTGTGAAGAGATCAGTAATCAAACAGAATCTAGAAAGGAGGTAAGGGGCACAATACAGAGTGCAGCCATCTCTGAATGCTCAGATTCTTCACTAGAAACAAGTTTTGGTGACTCACACCTCCCAAAGCTTGGTGGAGCTGCCAGGGTGGTGGTTGTACTCATGAATACTTTGTGACAACATTAAAGGACTAAGGAAGATAAAGGAACAATAGCGATTCAGAGCCGTACAAAGTTTTATATATCAGTAGCTTTTTTTCAGATACATTAATGTTCAAAAATTGAATGTTTAAAATAGTTACAAGATGTAAGCAGAGAGTGATTTCATTACCTATATTTTATAGATGATGAAACTCAGATCCAGAGTTTCCAAAATCGCACAGCTAACACGTTTTATAGGAAGGATATGAACTCTAGTCCAGGGTGTCCACTTGAGTTCATGAACCTTCTTCTAACATCTGGGAAGCCCCCAAAATTACATGAAGTTTTTGCATATAAGATTATGCAGGTCAGTTCCCCCCGAGGAATGATACAAATGTACAAAATTGATTCCATCAAGTTTTCAAAGGGATTTGTGCATGATATGGAGTGAAAATATTTCTCCCAGACTTGGAAATATATCACTCGTATTATACATACTCAAGAAGGCTCGGGATAAATAGCTTTCAACAGAGATGATAAGACTTGCCCAGAATCACAAGAATTACTGCAGAAATAAGACCAGAACTCCAATTTGCCCACAATCAGGAAAGTCATCATTCTATTGACCACCTTATAAATTGTCTTTGCTGTAGATAGTTCTCTGATAATCTAGCACCAACCAGGGAGACTGGCAGGTCTGGTCCCCAGGTCAGGTAACACTGGGGAAGGTCAGGTCCAAAAAAGCCTTGAGCAGCCACGCAGTTCGGATGCTTCACTGAGACACTGAACTGCTTCACTGAGACAGTGATTAGCATTTTGAGCATAAGGGTGATTTGAATAAAATTCTTTGGATTGTTTGAGAATCCTGGGGGTGGAGTTAGGGGCAAGAGTAGGGTTATTTTACGTATGTAGAATGAAAAGCAGCTTAAATCTGGCAGAGGCATTGGGGTGTGCGTTCTCAGTGTGTTGTCTCATCCAGCACCTGAAATAACCTTTAGCTTCCTGAAGTATCCTGGGGCGTTGGAGAAGATCTTTCTGTCCCGTGACAGTACACTTCTTCTTTTGAAGAATACTTTGAAGGATGTCCAAGTCTCTGTGTGGCTGTGACATTGTTAAAAGGTTGCAGCATCCACTGAGGCACCCAAACACTGTCCTTCTCTCTGAGTGTGTGTATTGCTGTGGCAGAATACATCAAGTTAAAAAAACAAACAACTTATTCTTTGCCATTAGAATCCAGGTCTCTTGTCTACTTGAAAAAAAAAAAAAAAAAGACTCCCAAATTCAGGATTTATGAAAGACTTAATATCAAGATTTGAAATAAAAATGCATATCTAAATCACTGATTTTGCAGACAAGGAACTGAGGCCTGGAGAGGTTGGTTAAATTTTGCATAATTTTACACAGTTAATAAGTGACAGAGCCAGAAAAAGAACCCAGATTTCCCGATTCCTGGCCCAGTTTTCCTTCCACTATGGCATGGTGCCTCATGACACATATGAGATTAGAGCAAAACTGTATTTATTGAAATGCATGAGAAGTGTTGTAGGTCTTTTGGTGACGTTTTGTGAAAAGAGTGGGGTCATTCTATCCTTGATTTTTTTGTTTCTTTTATGTCATATAATTAATAAATGAATAATGTCCTTAATCTATCTCAAATTAATAAGGTTCAAAGTTTTTTCGCCTTTCAACTGTCTGCCTGTAGCTTTGGAAATTACCTTCTTTGCTCAGAAATAAATACAAGCCTACCTTTGATTTGCCAGCGCTTGAGCTGCTAACCAACATAGTGACTAAGAAATCAGCACTCTTCCTAGGTGCACTGGTTTGCAAATGTCTTTTTGGTAGTACTGCAGTGGTAGAGTAGGGATTTGCAACTGGCAGGCACGAATTGAATTGCCATCATTTGGCTTTAGCGGGAGCTAGAGTCTTGTCTCCAATATAAGCATGAGCCAAGGTACTGTCTCCTTTTTTCTAATTTTAGTTGGAACCATTGGCACTGATCTTACCTAGACAGACTAGTGTTATTTCTACCCAGCACAATCTGCTGGGATGGGCTCTATTCCAAGCCATTCAGTTGAACTTCTCCCCCTGATTTACCAAATATAGATATGATTGGATGTAGAGGACAGGGACTTTCGCCCTTTTCATTAGAAAGCATTCATTCAGATTTAGAGATTCTAAGTTTAATGGGTTCAATATATGATGCAGAGAGAATTGACTGTCGTGACTGAATATTGCGGTGTGATTTAATTGTGGGTAATGAAAAAATTAGTCCCACATTTTGGTGCTAGTACATGGATATAGATACATTTAACTGCTCGAGTGTAAGAGAAAGGATGAGAAGTGATGTCTACATTTTAGCCCTGATCTGTCCTTCAGTGGATTAGGGAAATTGTGCAGTAGTCTTGTGCTGGTCATGGTCATCCTTCCCCACCTTCCCTCCTCTTTCTCTCCCTCCCCTTGCTTTTAGATTTTTCTATCCCTCTTTTGGATAGTGTTATTACAGAAGGTCTGCCTGCCACATCCTATTGCTAAGTTTTGTCTACTTTTGAAACATGACTGAGTTGCTCACCTACAGTGCTGGTAGCCCGATAAGAGTAATAATAAACTCATTGCCATCGATTGAAAATATCATGGCTTAGGTCAGTCTCACTTTAGTTCTCAAAGTAACGTTTTTGCTTTTCAACACTTTAAAGAGGTCTCTTGCAGCAGATTTGTCCAGTGCACACATGTCGTTTGATTTCCTAACTGCTGCTTCCATGGGTGTTGATTGTGCATTTAGGTAAAATGAAATCCTTGATAACTTCGATATTTTCTCCGTTTATCATGATGTTCCTTATTGGTCCAGTTGTGAGGATTTTTATTTTGTTTATGTTGAGGTATAATCCATACTGAAAGCTGTGGTCTTTGATCTTCATCAGTAAGTGCTTCAAGTCCTCTTCACTCTCAGCAAGCAAGGTTGTGTCATTTGCATAGCACAGGTTGTTAATGAGTCTTCCTCCAATCCTGATGCCCCATTCTTCTTCATGTTGTTCAGCTTCTCAGATTATTTGCTCAGCATACAGATTGAATAAGAATGGTGGGAGGATACAACCCTGAAGCACAGACACTTCACCAAAGAAGACATTCAGGCAGCTGACAAACATATGAGGAAATGCTCCCTATCATTAGCTACTAGAGGAATGCTGATCAAAACCACAGTGAGATACCATCTTACCCCAGCATTAGCGGCACAAATTTAAAAAAAGAAAATAATAATATGTTGGAGAGGTTGCCGGGGAGATTGGAACTTTTATGCACTGCTGGTGGGAATGTAAAATGGTACGACCACTATGAAAATGATATGACACCTCTTAAAAAGCTAGAAATAGAAATACCATAAGATCTAGCAGTCTCACTCCTAGGAATCTATCCTAGAGAATTAAGAGCTGTCACATGAATAGACATATGCACACCCATGTTCACTGCATCGTTATTCACAGTAGCAAAAAGATGGAACCAACCTAAGTGCCATCAAGAGATGAATGGCTAAACAAATTATGATATATATACAGAATGGAATACTACTCAACAATAAAGAACAATGATGAATCCATAAAACATCTCACAACATCAATGAATCTGGAGGGTATTATGCTGAGTGAAATAAGTCAATCACAAAAGGACAAATGTTGTATGAAGCCAGTATTATAATAACCCAAGGAAAAAAAATATCTTTGATGGTTATGAGGGAGGGGAGGGTTGTGGAGGAGAAGTCACTAACTAGATAGAAGACAAGTATTGACTTTGATGACGAGAAAGACAGCACACTATATAGGGAAAGTCAGCAAAACCTGATGGAGGTAAAGTCATAGAAGTTGCCTAGATACATCCAAACACCTAGAGGGACCGAGTTGCTGGGACTGAGGTCTGGGAACCATGGTCTTAGGGACATGTAGGTCAATTGGCATAACACAGTTCTTAAAGAAAATGTTCTATGTACTATTTTGATGAGTAGCATCAGAGGTCTTAAAAGCTTGTGAGCAGACATCTTAGATACATCTATTGATCCCATCCCATCCGGAGCAAAGGAGAATGAAGAAAACCAGACACAAGGAAAATATTAATCAAAACGACTAATAAACCACATGAATCACAGCTTCCGCCAGCCTGAGATCAGAAGAACTAGATGGTGCCCAGCTACTACCACTGATGGCTCTGACAGGTATCACAATATAGGGTCCCAGATAAAGCGGGAGAAAAATGTGGAACAAAATTCAAATTCACGTAAAAAGACCAGTCTTACTGGTCTGACAGAGATCAGAGGAACCCCCTAGACTGTGGCACGTGGACACCCTGCTAACTCAGAACTGAAGCCACTCCCGAAGTCCACCTTGTTTTTGTTGTTAGGTATTGTCAAGTCGGTTCGGACTTGTAGTCAGTCTGTGTACAACAGAATGAAACACTGCCAGTTCCTGCACCATCCTCACAGTCATTGCAATATTTGAGCCCATTCTATTGTTGCAGCCACTGTATCAATCCATCTCATCGAGAATCTTCTTTTTTGTTTTAGATAGGCCTATAAAACAATCACACTCATAAGGAACATGCTTCTTAGTTCAATCAAGTGAACTAAATAGGCAACACTTGCCCCAAAGCAAAGACGAGAAGGCAGGAAGGGACAGGAATACTGGGTAAATGGACACGGGGAATCCAGTGTGTAAAGGGAAATGAGGAGACTGCTGACACATTGCAGGGATGGCAGCAAATGTCACAAAACAATTCGTGTATAAATTTTTGAATGAGAAACTAATTTGCGCTGTAAACTTTCACCTAAAGCACAATGAAAAAAATTTTTTTTAAGATGAGGGTGTATTTAAGCAGTGAGAAAGCATTAGTCAAAGACTGTAGCAAAATAAATGTGTGAGTTCTTTAGCTGAATGACCTTTTTTTAATGAAAATTTATCTTCTCTGCTACCTCACTTTTTCCATTTAGACAAATGCATATGGCTTTCCATGGAGTTTAGTTCAGATACGGAAAGAAGAGTCTTTTCAATAAATGATGTTGGGAAAATTGGATTTCCACATGCAGAAAAATGAAACAAGATCCATGCCTCACGCCATGCACAAAAACAAATTCAAAATGGATTAAGGATGTAAATGAGCAAACTAAAACAATAATCTTATTAGAAGAAAATGCATGGGAAATGCTATCAGGCCTAGCTTTTATAAAAGGGATTGTCTAAGAATAAAAGCACAAACAGCAAAAGACAAAATAAATAAAGGGGACCTTATAAAAATTAAATTTTTTGTTCATCAAAAGACTTTACCCAAGAAGTGAAAAAAAAAACAAGATAGCAACTGGAGAATATCTCCGGAGACCATGTATCCAATAAGAATCTAATTACCAAAATATATATAAAACTTCTACAACTTAACAAGAAAAAGATGAATAACCTAATCCTAACATGGGCAAAGGACTTGAATAGACATTTCACCAAAGAGGACATTTAAATGGCCATCAAACACATGAAAAGATGCTCAATGTCAGCTGTCAAAGAGGTACAAATCAAAACCACAATAAGATACCATTGCACTCCCAATAGGATGGCTAACATTAAAAAAAAAAAAAAACAGAAAATAACAAATGTTGGTGAGGATATGGAGAAATTGGACGCATTGCTGGCTGGAATGCAGAGTGGTACGACCGTTGTGGAAAACAGTGTGGTAATTCCTCAAAAAACTAAAAATAGAGCTACATGTTGTCATTGTTAGGTACTGTACTATTCATAGCAACCCTGTGTACAACAGAATAAAACACTGCTGTATCCCGTGTCATCTTCACAACCATTATGCTTGAGCCCATTGTTGCAGCCACTGTGTCGAGGGTCTTCCTCATTTTCGCTGACTTCTACATTACCAAGCATATGTCCTTCTCCAGGGACTGGTCCCTTCTGATAAAATGTCCAAAGTACCTGGGAGGAAGTCTCGCCATCCTTGCTTCCAAGGAGCACTCTGGCTGTACTTCTTCCAAGATAGACTTGTTCATTCTTATGGCCCCCGAAAAAAACCCACTGCCGTTGAGTCAATTCAGACTCATAGTGACTCTACAGGACAGAGCAGAACTGCCCCGTAGAGGTTCCAAGGAGCGCCTGGCGGATTTGAACTGCTAACCTCTTGGTTAGCAGCTGAAGCACTTAACCACTATGCCACAGTCTGTGGTATATTCAATATTCTTTGCCAACACCATAATTCAAAGGCATCAGTTCTTCTTCAGTCTTCTCACCCAGCAATTGCCAGCCTTAGGTATATACCTAAAACACTTGAAAACAGAGACTCAAACATATACTTGCACACCAATGCTGACTGTAACACTATTTACAATAGCCAAAAGGTGGAGACAACCTAAATGCTCATCGATGGATGAATGGATAAACAAAATGTGATGCTTACTTACAATGGAATATTACTCATCCAGTAAGGGAAATAAAGTCCTAATTCATGCTACAATATGGATAGATATTGAAGGCATTATGCTGAGTAAAATGAGTTAATCACAAAAGGAGAAATAGTCTATGACCTCAAGTATATAAAAATGTACAGAGACCACAGTTTCTTGGTGGTTACCAGGGGTGAGAAGGAGGGGGAAGGGGGAGGGTTAAGTGCTTATGAAGTATTGACTTTGATTTTTCAGTGATGAAAAATAGCATTGATTAAGGATAGGGTTGTACAGTCGATTAATGTAATTTCTGTCAATAAGTTGTACACCTCTAAAAAGTTGGATTGGCAAAAGTTCTGTGATAGACGTGTTTACAAAAATGGCAAAAAAGAAAAAAAAGGGTAGCTGCTGAGGCTGCTTATGTACAACCAAACACCTCGTGGGATTTGGTTCCTTGGTTTGGAGGTCTAGGGGCATGGTTTCATAGGACCCTCCATCTAATTGGCCTAATAATGTGTTTAGTGCTTCTGTTTTGCCTCCTACTTCATTGCATAGTGCTTGGGGTCTTAAAAGGGGTCTTAAAAGCTTGAAAGCTGCCATCCAAGGCTCAATAATTGTTCTCAATTCTCCTGGAGCAACAGAGGAAGAAGGAGAGTCAGGAATAGAGGAAGAAATAGAATGTGTAGCTAATTGCCTCCTGAACAACTGCCTCCTGTGCTATGAGACCAGAAGAACTGGATGGTGCCCAGCTACCATTACTAAAGATTTTGATCAAGGATTCTATAGAAGGCTCCTAATCAAAAGGGGGAAAATGCAGAACAGAATTTCAAATAATAGGACTCCAGACTTTCTGAAGCCATATGGTCTGGATGTACCCCTGACACTATTGCCCTGAGATAATCTTTAAACCTTAAACCAAAAATATCCTCTGAAATCTTCTTATAATCAAACAATGGGTTAGCTTTACTAGTAAAGAATGTCTGCCTTGTGCATTGTGCTCTTTTATGATCTATCTATATGGGATAAAATTGATAAGAGCAGCTCAAAAAATTAGATAGGAAACTTAGGGCAGTGAATTTATGTTAATGGAGGAAGAATTTTGAAAAGGAGAGTGAGAATGGTTGCACAACTAGAAGTATGTAATCAATATCACTAAATTGTACATGTAAAAATTGTTGAATTGGTGTATGTTCTATGTATATTCTCAACAGCAATGACAAAAAATAAATTATATAAAAAATATTGTTAAAAAATCATAATTCACAATAATTCTGACCAACTCAATGCTTCTCCCTTTTTGCACGCGACTCGATGGCGGTGGGTTGTGGTGCACAGGAGTCCTGTTGGCACAGTGGTTAAGCTCTTGGCTACAGATAGGAAGGTTGGTGGTTCGAACCCACGAACTGTTTCCTGGGAGAAAAATGTGGCAGTTTGCTTCTGTAAAGATTGCAGCCTTGGAAGCCCTCTAGGGAAGTTCTACTGTGTCTTATTGGGTCACTATGAGTTGGGTTCGACTCAATGACTGTGGGTTTTGTTTGGGTTTTATCGTGCACAGTTAGTGCTTTATCATGCCGTTGTGAATGTGCTTAAGACATTGTTCACAAGTTGACCTTCAACTGCCTTATGTGTAAGAATTATTTGGTACAAAATAGGTAGCACAAAGCTAAGCACACACCAAATACGTACTCATCAGTGTCCTTACTTTTGAGAATATAGAAGCAATTAGGAGACTGTACTCCTTCCAGGATATTTCTTATAAATTTTAGGTTTGTTCTCAATAAATTTGTTAAATTCATTTTAAGCAAGAATTCATAGACTTTGAAATAGAAATAAATTGTATATATTCATGTCAGATTTGGTTTTGCTCCATAATAAAAGATTGGATGAATATAGGCTATAGAGACAAGAAGTTTGGATCACTTAGGTCCAAAATTTCCTCTCTCATTTGGTAACTTTTTGATACTAATTAGATGGGTATGTTGAGTTCTTCTCTTTCCCTTATTAATGTTAAATTTGCCAAAGATTGTTGTATGCACAAAGTAAATGTATATGACAAAAATAAGTAATAAGAAAAAAAAAAAACCCTTTTGCTCCAATTACTTGATGATTTCATGTGAAAATATTATTGGGACCTAAATTAGCTGAGTAATTGTCTCAGCCCACTCAGTTCTAGTTGAAATCATGGCCATAAACCATTGCTAAGAATTTTTCGACAACAGGAAGTGAACTGAATTTTTTTTTAAGTTGGTGATTATGAACAGTTCGGTGATGTTTAGAAATGTAAATTTGCTTGTTTTAAATAGCTGGCTAATTTAGTATAGAAATTCATGTGATAATGTTTTCATCTGTATTCATGATCCTGTAAGTACTTTTTTCAGTGTTGTTTCTGTGAAATGATTTATTTTATATTGCAACTAGTGGATAAGTGGTTTGTTTTTTAGGACTAAGGATCACTTAATTTTTGTAATACCCCCTGAAATACAATGACTGGAGCCTGTGCCATACCCATTTCTTACATTAGCCCTTCTGTATAGCTGAATCTTGGCGTCAAGTCCACTATCTAAGGAATCTCAATCTTCCATTCTGTTCTCTAAACTACTGTAGTTGACAAAAGGGATTTCTACAAAGATAATTGTATTGATTAATTCAATTTCTGGCTTGAGCATGAGGTTATAAATTGGAGATCACTCACAGAAATTGAATACAAAGGGAAAATCTTTTTAAGTCTTTTTTTTTTTTTTTTTTGGTGTATTGAGTGATTTATGCTGAACTCCTAAAAGCTTTCCAGCCTCACAGAGCTTCAATAAACTTCTAATGGAGTCCTGAATGCCAGTTCTATTTTTGTTGCTTGTACAGTAGGTGGGAAACCTTTAACTAGTAGGATGAGTCTTTGTTTCATTGCAATTGAAAAGCTTATGGACTAACACTTTAGGACTCGTAATATTTTAGTAAAACGTTTTCTGGGGTAACATAATATGCATATTTTAGATAGTTTTAAACATATATTTGCATGTTTTTCCCCAAGTTTAAGTGCAGTGTGTTTATATCATTATATTTAACAAAACCTAATTTTTGTGCATATGTGTATGCATGCAGCTATCTTCATGTGTGTATGTGCAGTGTCCATTTTTATTATATTTTAATTGGTTGAATATCTCATCAGATTATAAGTTCTGTAAATGCAGAAACTGTTTTATAGACATTCTGTCACCCCCAACAGGGTATAATACAGTGCCTTTTACACAATGGATATGAATTAATGGTTGTAGTGAATGGTGAACAAAAAAATCCATATTTTAATCAGAGAAAAAATGTCTCATTTGATTTTGATACAGGTACATGGGAAAGATGTCACTTAAAGTCCCCTTCATTGTCAATTACAATAGTTTTATTCTTATCTAGTTAGGTGGAAGCTAAGCTCTGCCACTTTTATATAGTTTTATTTATAATTGTGAACATGTAGAGCCACATGAGGCCATCAATCAGTAGAGAGATGAGGGCCCAACAGAATTATTTCTGTAGGTGGCCAATTTTTTTTCAATCAAGGACAGCTGAAAGGTCATGATTAAAACAGTGATTTTCCTGAAATTGTAAGTAACTGTTAGTGACTGTTTTGCACAAAGATGTCAAAACTACTTTTTCCTCTGTAAAAGAAAATTATAAGTTCTTGAAAACGTTGGCAGTTTTCCAAATTTCACTTGCACTACTGTATTGTATTTTAATTACCGCACTTGAGTCAGTTTCTAAAAAAATGTCAGAGGCAAAAATAATTTAGTGTGATAGTAAGCACGCATAGATTAAACAATAGCTATTTAATATCCACCGATATGTGCATATTCATTACTCAGTATCAGCCAAAGACAAGGATTTAATAATTTTTATCCAAGGAGGGTGCATGGCATGAATCCATAATTCTATATAGATGAGTAGTATCACTGTGTAGTTCTGTTAAAGTGTGGCAGTGTTACTTGAGATATCTAAGTATTTTACTTATATGTAGACCTGTTAGCAAAGGCAGCGAAGGATAGCAAATGTTGCTAGCAATTTCTCTAGGCGGGCCTTTATTCTCTGAGTCAGGATTGACTCTAATCTCTGGGTGGTGGCAGAGAGGACTTACTGCTGGTTGTCTTCACCTTCCAGATAAAGAGTGAACATGAGGTCTTGACCATTTGTAGTCATTAAAGATTCCTCACACCTTTGTAGCAAGAAGAGTTGTAACCACAGTGTCCTGGTCAGTTTCCAAATCGGGTAATTACATTCTGCCTACTAATGTCTTCCTGCAGGTTTTGTTTTTGTTTATTTGTTTGTTTAGGGTTTTTATAGTTGTCATTGCTTGGATATATGGAGCTATTTTTTGGGTTTTTTTTTTTGTGTGTGTGTGTGTGTGAGCATCTTTCTTTAGTTTTAAGCGGTTGAGTGCTTTTAATCTTCTTTAGGCTATGCTAGAGGGGAATTTTTTTTTTTTTAGAGGGGAACCAGAGAGGGTTTTGTTAGATGCGTACTATTTTAATCTGCATTAATAACTTGTGTTCCATAGTTTTCTGCTCCATTTTAGTTTAATTTTAAGAGATACATGTAAAGGAATAAATGAAAAGAAATAATGGCAAGAGATGGAACAGACGTAGTGGCACGCCTGGGCTGCTATATGGGATATCGTCCAAGTGCACCTGCTATCCTTTACCCTGGAGGAAGATGCTAGAGAACAGACAGTTGCTGGGCATAGGGAGGGCTCACAGGAGTCTAAGCAGAGTGTGAGTTCACTTAGAATTAAAAACTGAATAAGGAAGACCAAAGAAAACTTGGTGTATTTAAATTATGATGTTGGCGAACAATATTGAATATACCATGGACTGCCAGAAGAATGAACAAATCGGTTTCGGAAAGTGCAGCTAGAATGTTCCTTAGAAGCTAGGATGTGAGACTTCTCACTTATCTTGGACATGTTATCAGGAGGGACCAATCCCTGGAAAAGGACATTATGCTCGGTAAAGTAGTGGGTCAGCAAAAAAGAGGAAGACCCTCAACAAGATGGATTGATGCAGTGGCTGCACCAGTGGGCTCAAATATAACAACAATTGCGAGGATGGTGCAGGACCCACGCGGTGTTTCATTCTGTTGTACACAGGGTCGCTGTGAGTCAGAACTGACTCTACGTACGGCACCTAACGATAACACCGACAAAGTTCATTAGAGCCTGAGAATTATATGGTTCATTTTCTGTGTTAAATACCAATCTTTTTTTTTTCCACTGATACGCATGTTAATTTGGATTTGTAAGGCAGAAGGATATGTCTCTGATTTTAAGAACAATATTTTGATGTGTCGTAATTTTGATGGTCATTTGGAATTAGATATTTCACTCATGATTATTTTTGCAATCTACAGAAAGATAAAATTCTATCAAATTCAATGTTTATTGAATGCCAACTATATTAAAATAACTGTGTTTGATGTATTACTCTCCATGATTTTTCATTTGGTCAAAAACAAAACAAAACAAAACAAACACTACCAAGTGTTGATCCTATTGTATTCTTAATGGGATGATTGAATTTTTTTTTTCTTTTTTAAGTTTTGGTGGTTATTTTATTTATCCAACAAGAATAATGGTAAAACACAATTCAAAGTAATTTAGTCCTAACCCAAGCATAAATTTCATCCATTAATCTTAAAATATTCTCTGCCAACAGCATTATATAGTAGAAAAAACATAAATCCATGAGTCAGAAGAGCCGTTGTTTAATCCTGGCTCTTAAAAATGCCACCAGTTCCAAATGGATAAATTGCTTTTCTTCCCTGTCTCAGTTTTCTCACTCGTGAATAGGAATGATTCTTAAAATATCTGACCTAACCACCAAAAACAGTTTTAAC
Organism: Elephas maximus indicus; assembly: GCF_024166365.1. NCBI lineage: Eukaryota > Metazoa > Chordata > Mammalia > Proboscidea > Elephantidae > Elephas > Elephas maximus. Next base: position 82,919,208 of record NC_064822.1, on the reverse strand, counting down.
TAAATGGTGGGAAATATTTAGCCATTTAAAGTGAACTCTAGTTTCAGTTCAGTGCTATTCTCAATAATAATTTGTCTTTCATCACAGTGGTGTTACATATAATCTTCAACTTGAAATTACTCTTTCTTAGTTTTCCCATAATCTTTAATCTTGAGGTTAACATGTTCCAGGTTCTGTATGACAGAACTTTTGTTGTTGCTGTTGAATTGGCCCCTGATTCATGGCAACCCTATGCACAACTGAATGAAATGCTGCCTGGTTCCATGTTATCTTCATGATTGGTTGTAGATTGGATTGTTGTGATCTACAGGGTTTTGATTGGGTGATTTTTTAGAAGTAGATTGCCAGGCCTTTCTTCCTGGTCCTAGTCTGAAAGCACTCCTGGAAACTGTTCAACATCAGAACAACACACAAGCCACTACTGACAGAAAAACTAAAGGCTGCACATGAGGTGCGTTGGGTGGGAGTTGAACCCAGGTCTCCTGCATGGAAGGCAAAGATCCTACCACTGAACCACCACTGCCCTCAGTGGAGCTTTTTAGGTTTCCTGATATCATAGCCTCTGAAATATTCTTTTCAGTACTGAATAGCTTTACTTTTCTCTAATTCATCTTTTTACTGTATCTAGGACATACATAGTAAACAAAAGTCTTTAATCCTCCTCTGCCATTCCTGTTGTTGTCATTGTTAGGTGCCGTCAAATTGGTTCCGATTCATAGCGACCCTATGTACCACGGAATGAAACACTGCCTGGTCCTGCGCCATCCTTAATTGTTGTTATGCTTGAGCTCATTGTTGCAGCCACTGTGTCAATCCATCTCATTGAGGGTCTTCCTATTTTCCGCTGAGCCTGTACTTTACCAAGCATGATGTCCTTCTCCAGGGACTGATCCCTCCTGACAACCTGGCCAAAGTATGTAAGACGCAGTCTCACCGTCCTTGCTTCTAAGGAGCATTCTGGTTGTACTTCTTCCAAGACAGATTTGTTCGTTCTTTTGGCAGTCCATGGTATATTCAATATTCTTCGCCAGCACCACAATTCAAAGGCATCAGTTCTTCTTTGGTCTTCCTTATTCACCGTCCAGCTTTCGCATGCATATGATGCAATTGAAAACACCATGGCTTGGGTCAGGCACACCTTAGTCTTCAAGGTGACATCTTTGCTTTTCAACACTTTAAAGGGTTCCTTTGCAGCAGATTTGCCCAATGCAATGTGTCTTTTGATTTCTTGACTGCTGTTTCCATGGATGTTGATTGTGGATCCAAGTAAAATGAAATCCTTGACAACTTCAATCTTTTCTCCGTTTATCATGTTGTGGCTTATTGGTCTGTTTGCCAGGATTTTTGTTTTCTTTATGTCGAGGTGTAATCCATACTGAAGGCTGTGGTCTTCGATCTACATCAGTAAGTGCTTCAAGTCCTCTTTGCTTTCAGCAAGTGAGATTGTGCCATCTGCATAATGCAGGTTGTTAATGAGGCTTCCTCCAATCCTGATGCCTCATTCTTCTTCATGGAGTTCAGCTTCTTGGATTATTTGCTGCCATTCCTAGTTACCTGAAAATATTTATACCTGACAGAACCAGGGCTCAATTTTCATTTGGACTACAGAAGGCGGAAAACAGGACTAGATAAAAACCCCAACAAGGCACAGGAGGTCAGAGCAAATCTTAGCAATATGAGAAAGTTCATGCATCCTGCAGAAAGCCTCAGATAATCTCATAGTAGGAAAATGTCTTGTCAGATAGGTGCTGAATATCTAGTGGTGGGTGGGGGTGGGGAAGGTCCAGGGAACAAGGGTGGAGTGCAGTGACTGGAAACTCCATCAGCACATAGTAAGTAGTAGTCAAACTGATAAACTGACCTTGAGCATCAGGGAGACTTGGCAGAAGTAGCAGACCATCCCAGGAGACTTAATTTTGGATCAAGATTAAAAACCCAATGACAGAAGAAGTGCTATAAAAATCACGAAACCTCAGTGCAGACTCAGTAAGGGAGCAAAACACAGAAATTAATTTATTGAAGCTTTATTGAAAAGCAGGATTCTTACTGCTAGAACTATAAGGTCTGCCACTTTGGGGCAGGGTGATGAAGCAATTCAGAACCATATCATCCCTTTGGCTTTCTTGCTCTAACATCTAATGGCTACCTCCACCCCATCCCTACATACATACAAGGAGAAGAGAGAGTTTATATCAATTCTAAGAACATGATCTCTGGTTTCTTTTCTCTTTCCATCACTTTTCTGTCAAAGGAAAGTTGTTTCCTACCTTATTTGATTTTGTTTTCTCCCAACCATCAGTTTTCTGCACTTGGAGTTTTTTAATCTGTATACAGAAGTTAAACCAAACTCCACTGATTCTAAGACACATTTTAGCACATTTTAACACATGAAATTGAAATGCATCTTAAACTGATGATTCGTGAAAATTTAATTGACAGAATTCTTTTTGCTCTGTGATACATAAAGTATTGAGTTGTCCTGCATCAACAACTTTTTAGATGAAATACAAAACTTGTTTATCTAAGTGTCTATTGCTACCAACAGTGGCTTCAAAAACAAGCTGAACCCTAAAGAGACCGGAGCATGCCTGTAGTGTCCCACTATGTCAGAACACGAGGATCATCAAGCCCAATGCATTCATGTTGTAAACGAGGAAACTGATGTTCAGAGAGGTTGTGACATCCTCAACATGACCCTATTAATAAGTCCCAGACTTTGAACAAGTACCCAACTTCCTCTTGATTTTCAGTTTTGTGCCCATCCTATTAAACAGGTCCCATACAGTAGCAGAGCAAATAGAGTATGATAAAAATAGCAATTTAGCCAAAGTTTAATTTATAACAGTATGCATATAAATCATTAATACTTTTATCTTTTATTGTCACTATTCTTATTATATAGTAAACCTCACAGATAGATGGATTGGCGACTAAATGAATATCAAAAGTTAGAGTTAGAATGTTAATTTTGTAATTAGAATTTGTTATTATTGTGTGTAATTTCTTCATTCGTTCAAAACACATTTTAAGTTGGAGAAGCATCAGTCCAAAGTCTGAAGAGCCGTGACGCCATCCATTCTGTCTCAGTATTCTCTTCTGTGCATAGGAATATTTATTAATACACCTAACCTATCAGTCTAAACACTGGCTGTGCTAGGCAAGGGGATATATAAAAATGAATAAAATATAACCCTTACTCTGAAGGGGCTTACAGTCTAATGAGGGGAAATAAACAAGTAAACAAAATTAACATATCAGAGAAGTGCTACTGCTATTATGGATGTAGGGCCCAGAGCAACATGACACTGAAGAGAAGAGGAGAAGAGGTATTAATCCCCACTAGGAGGACGCAGAAAGGTAGATGAAACACCATTAGGGCACCTACTACTGTTACAAGGGCCTGGCCAAGGGGCCAAGTGGTAGGCTGAAATTAAGCCCAGCATTCTTTTTATCAGACAGCAGGGTTGGGTCTGCCTAGAAATGATTCCGACTCATAGTGACCCTATAGGACACAGAAGAACTGCCCCAGGGGATTTTCAAGGCTGTAAATCTTTATGGGAGCAGATTGCCACACCTTTCTCCTGTGGAGCAGCTGGTCGGGCCGTTTTATAATTTGTAGAAAGACTTCGTCTGGTCAATAAGCCACAGGCCCATAGCGGTTGCATTTGTCCAGAGAAGACTCATTTTTAAATTGACACAAATGCACTGCTTAGCTAGTAGAAGCCCCTAGAATTATGACCCTTATCCTTTGATAGAGCCCAAGTAGTTTATAAAATTCCCTGAGTGTCTAAGCCATCTTTTCCCCAACTTGCCATATCCCCAGTATATAGGAAAGGAGAAATCAGGGAAGGTGGTCTGAAAAGGATCACTGCCATGTTGTTGTAGTTGTTGTGTGCCTTTGAGTCAATTCTGACTCATAGTGACCCTATATGACAGAGGAGAACTTCCTCATAGGGTTTCCTGGGCTGTAATCTTTAAGGGAGCAGATCACCAGGTATTTTCTCCCCATGGAGCTGCTGGTGGGTTCGAACTGCTGACCTTTCTATTAGCAACTGAGTACTTGCCAGTACTTACCATGGCTCCTTATGACCCTCATACAGGGTTTTAAGAACTATTTTGTCTTTATAATGTTGATTGTTGCTGTTGAGTTGATTCTGACTCATGGTGACCTCATGTGTGCAGAGTAGAACTGCTCCGTAGGATTTTCAAGGCTGTGACCTTTCAGAAGCAGACTGCCAGGCCTTTCTTCCGAGGCCCCTCTGAGTGGGTTTGAACCACCAGTCTTTAGGCTAGTAGTTGAGTGCTTAACCATTTGCACTACCCAGGGATTCATCTTTATAATAGGAATGCTTTTATTGCATTTGACGTCTCCCTTTTCCTAATAGAATATTAGGAATTAGAGTTGAGGTAATGCCTGCCATCGCTTATCTATGTACATATATGCATGTGTCCAAAAGTGACATCTGGTGTTTGGGAATGAAAGTGCAGAATCTCCTTTCTTCTGCCCTAGTACAGGAGTCCCTGTGTGGTGCAAATGTTTAGCATGCCAGTCTGCTAATCGAAAGGTTGGATGTTCAACTCCACCCAGTGGTGCTTTGGAGGAAACACTCTGAGATCTACTTTGGAAAGATCAGAGCCTTTAAAAACCCCGTGGAGCACAGTTCCACTCTGACACACACAGGATCACCCTGAGTTGGAGTTGACTCAGTGGCAACTTACTACTGGTTTTACTCCAGTACTGGAACTTCTGGGGGGTGATAATTCATGTGTTTTCAGTCCCCCGAAACTGTTGCTTAACTTTGCATTTATAATGCTGACTTCTTGGTATCTACATTCTTCAAAATTTCTAATTTTTTGTTTCTTTTTTCCTAAAAGAAGTACAAATTTTTGACTGGGACATTTGAAACATATGAAACTTTTTTACTTTCATTTTTATCATTGCTGCCTGAAAAGAAACACACGCTTGAAATATGATTTGCTTAATTTCCTCTTTTGAGTTAAAACACATGTTGTTCTATCAAAAATAGAAGCCCTTCTTCCGCTACGTAAGAGATGTAGGACAGCTGCCATTGGTAAGCCTAATGTTTGGACTGTGTCTCAATATTGGAATTTTTTTCAAAATGTCTTAATATTTGGGCAATGTCTCAATTTCATGATTCTTTAAAAGTGTACATACATAAAATTCTTCACATAAAGTTTTCATAGGAAGAAAATACAGTATAAGGTCATTTCATAAAAGTAAAATATGACTTTACTTGAAAAGTGAAAGGACTTTAGGTGAGAACTAGAATCTGTGTATTAAAAAAGAACAGCTATTTATAATGAGTAATTGTGGACTTTGATACACTGCCTTCCCCAGGTGTAAAGATCTCATTTTGATGGCTGTATCAAGCTTCCATGGAGAGGGAACTGGGTGCTACTTGAGAGCACTTTGCTTATTTGGGGTCTTTGCTTGGAAATGATGCACTCATTTAGCACTTCATTCATGGGAAGTGTTATAGTTGATATTTTGAAATCATCTAGCAACAGCAACCCAAGAAAGACTGTGTATCTTGAATATTTCTGACTACTTGAATACAAGAAAGAGCTCTCTAAGGAAAAAAAAAGCCACACAAAATTTCAAACTTGTGAATTTAAAAGACAAAGAATTTATTTAATATGAATGGACCCCTGGCTTATCGGACTTTGAAGTATTAGAGAACGGGCAGGTTCCTGTTTACTATCCTTTCATCAACGATTTCAGCAGTTAGAAGTAAGGGGTAGACTTCGGATGTTGACTAGCTGTACTATTATAAGGAGTTCATGTTCGGATAGCCATCCCATAGCCCTGACTGCTGAGGGAGTTTCTGATAATTTCTAATGAGTGAGATTCAGAAGCTTTTAAGACACTCGTGGGGGAAACAGTTACAATAGCAAAAATGAGGTAGGATATGGTACCTGATTTAGGGCAGGCATTCGTTTAAGATTTCTTTCCGTGTGTGTGTGTGTGTGTGTGTGTGTGTGTGTGTGTATTTTTTCCCCTTGTGGAGTATATCTCAAACATGATTGTTGAAGCTAATGGGATATCATTTTGCAACAAATGATTTTCAGAACTCACGTGCTCATAACCTTGTATCTGCTTCATAGGAAGAGAATGTATGGGTTATTGTCACCTCTCACCTGAAGCATTTTATTAATGCCTTAGCTCGTTTCCTACCTTCAGGCTTTTCCTACTGCAATCCATTGTATACACTACACATGGATTAGTCTTCCTGAATCACAGTCTGGTCCTGTTTTTCCCTGTTCACAAACAGTAATGTCTCCCTGAATGGTCTGCTGAGTGACATCTAAACATGTTAGTCTGATATTCAAGATTCTACGTGCTCTGGCCCTGTCTTTGACACTGTAGCCAACTGTATTACTCATTAGCTATTACACATGCTTTGCACTGTTCTACTTAACCTTGGTTTCCTGATGACTTTTCCCTTGACTTGCCATTTGCTATATTGCCACGTTAATATTTTTTTTTTTTTCCAGTTGCTGTCAAGTAAACTCTGACTCATGGTGACACCATGTGCGTCAGGGTAGAACTATGCGCCATGGGATTTTCAACAGCTAATTTTTTGGAAGTAGATCATCAGGCTTTTCTTCCAAGATGTCTCTGGGTGGACTTGAACCTCCAAGCTTTTGGTTAGCGGCTAACCATGTTAACCTTTTGCACCACCCAGGGACTCTATGTTAATATTAGCTGTGCATTATGACCCAGTTCAAATGTGCTCTTCTTTATAAAATCTTAGTCCTTACCTTGGAAATGATATCTTTCTTTTTCACTCTTAATTATTGAATAAATATTTGTTGGTTGACTAATCTTGTTTCTCTGTACATTCTCTACGTAATAGGTACGTTGTGTGCGGTTACAAAAAATAACAATACATTGGATGAATGGTTAGCCATACTGGGGAATACATATTTTAAAGTATTGATTGTTCAGGGACCTCTTTGTCACCTGTGTGTTTTCCGAAACTTTGTTGTTCCTGCTTCCTTCTCATTCTGTCTAAAATGGGTTTTTACCTTATTTGTTTAAATTCTAGTTTAGGAAGTGCACAAGAAGAAATGAAGAATTCAAATCACTTGAAAAAAGAGGAGAGGCCTTCAGACTTTGTTCGCTCCCAGCTTTTGATAATAACTCTAATTCTCTGTAAGCAATCTAATAAAACTTTCCATTGAGTTCCACTTGTTTCCTTTGAGCTTGAATTTATAGCCTACCGTCGGTAGATTGAAAATCCATTAAAATCTATACGAACATCAGAAGTTATGTATTCTTTTTGCTGTAGCTAAGATTTTTCCAAAAGATTTTACATTAAAACTCTGTTGCAAAGTAATGATATTAATGGGCCATTTTAGAGTCAAACTTGGCAGTCTTTAAGCCATGGAAGACTATACAAGGAGTAGCTTCCCATATTACATGAGATTGCATTTTGGACAAATGGCTGAGAAACAGTTGATTTTTTTCTTGTGGCAGAAAGACAATGCTAGACTCCATTATCAAACAGCAGACAACCTCAAGGATAAGTGGTAATGAGGATAGTTGGCAAAGTACATGCTAGGAAGGGGTGATAATAGATTCAGAGAAAGAGTTCCCAAGCAATTGTCCTGTGGATAATGAGAAAAATGAAACTGGAGAAAGGGTGAGAGGTCAGGGATGGAGATGTAGATTTAAACCGATATATAGATAAATAGTAACAAAAAAATCACAATGCCCGATTTTGTAAAAACACTCAGATGAAGTGAAGATATGAGGAAAATGTATTTCTACCAGTGCTTTTTCAGATTGATGTTTCTCTTTGAATGTGATACTATATAATCATTGCTGGCAATTAAAGCGATATCAGCATCTCACTATTTCTGAAAATATTTAAGAATTAAATGTAGCATTGAGAGCAAAAGATGTATTTGTAGCCCAGAAGGCAGCAACTTCAGTGGTTGAGGATACCGCTTTTCCTGCTGTTATCCCAGGAGATTTGCTATCCATCAAGTCTGAAATCAATCAGTTACGTTAATACAATATGATACTTAACATATTTCCACTGAAACTATTTTTCTACTTACAGCCACTCAAAGGAAAAGCCCTGGATATAATATCCTTGAGATGGGAATGAGCATCCTGTCTCAGTTGTACTATTTCAAGTAATGCCATGGTCTCCCGATGATGCTGAGATCAGTTGAGAATCTTCCCCCTCTTCTCTTCCTGATGGTCCTGTCCAGCTATTTTCGAGTTTTGATGGTCCTTCACAGAATTCCTGTTGACATTTTCTCTACTTTGAGTTTTTACAATAGGTTTTATCATGTTTTCTTTTCTACAAAGATATTCTAGTGTTCGTTGAAGAAATTCTAAAAACCAAAGCCAAACCCATTGCCTTCGAGTCTATTCCAACTCAGAACTGCTCCATAGAGTTGCTTAGGAGCCCTTGCTAGATTCGAACTGCTGACCTTTTGGTTAGCAGCCAAGCGCTTAACCACTATACCACCAGGGTAGGAAATTGAAAAAAAAAAAGAAACAAAATAGTTTAAAAATACAACTCTAATTTTGCCACCCAAAGAAGATAGCTAGGAAGATTTGGGCATACAGTTTTCCATTTTTAAAAGTAAATTTACATTATAGTCAAGATGTAATATATATTAACAATGTATATATTTTCTTATAGGAATGGATTCATACTGTAATGTTTTAGAGTCTGCTTTTTTATTTAATGACATATTATGAACATCTTCTAATATAGTGAAATATCTTTATGTCTCATTTTAATTAATAAAATAAAACTCTCTTAAAAATTCTATATTCTGTATATGTGAATATACAGAGTTAATACATTCAGTCCCTTTTTGTCAAGCAATTAGTTGTGTTTTCTCTTTCCTATTTTTGTTCCCATTTCCACTTCCAGAGTTAAAACTCTCCTTGATACTTTGCTTAGACTATTTCAATATTAGTTCAGCTGATTGCTTGTGGCTAATGATCTATCTAAGCCTTCTAGAATAAGTATAAACAATTCAAAAACAAAATTTTCTAAGATTGTGACCTGCGCAAAGGTTTTGATGACTTTCAGTTTCTTCAGAATAAATTCCATGTTTCTTAGCATGGAGCGTAAGATCCTCCCTGATTTAACCGTAATCTACCTTTACAATTTAATCTCCATTTACTTACCTCATGCTATTGGTGATTTTGTAGATACTTTTTTTTTTTTTTTTTTTGCTACCTCAATGTATTTGCCAGTGTTGTTCTTTTGCCAAGAAGGCCTTTTGCTTGTTTCTTCCTGGTAATATCTCATTCATTCTTTAAAGGTAAGCTCAGAATTCATCTCCTTGATTCTCCCAGTCAAATTAATTGTTTCCCCCCTACACTCCCATAGCATTTTGTCCCTGTAGCTTTCTTACATAATCTAGTGGGAGTATGATGTAATAAGGAGCACAGTCTTTAGACTCTTTTCTGGATGTGACGCCATAATCCATGTTCTGCATCTCAGTTTCATCACTCATTTAGTCATTTAACAAGTATTACTGAACACTTCCAACGCGCCAGACCCTGTATGGAGCTATGGGATGCAATACTAAATAAATAAATAATGGATAACATTTACTACAGAATGCCTATATGCCAAGCACTCTTCCAAGTGCGTTGCATGTCTGAACTCGTTTAATCCTCACAGTAGGTCCTATTACTAACCCCATTTTAGAGATGGTGAAACTATGGTACAAAGAAGAGCTTATGAAGGTCACACCATTAGTAAGTAGTAAAACAGTGATTCAAGCTCATAATGGTCTAGTTTTAGAATCTGTGCTTGTAATCACTATGCTCTGTTGCCTCCTAAAACAAACAAAACCAGACAGCCCCTGCATTTCTGTAACTTTCATACTGTGGGAGAAGACAATGCATCAAATAAATAAGAACCCTCACAATTACATTGTGGCAAGTGTTTTGAAGAAAAGGTACACTGTACTGTGAGAAGCAATAATAGGGGATTTGACATAGTTAGGGAAGTTAGGAGTTCCTGGGTGGTGCAAACAGCTAATGCGCTTCGCTGCTAACATAAATGGTGGTGGTTCTAGGCCACCCAGAGACACCTTGGAAGAAAGACCTGATGGCCTACTTCCAAAAAACTCAGCCACTGAAAACCCTGTGGAGCACAATTCTACTCTGACTCACGTGAAATCATCAAGATTCAGAATGATCTTGACCACAACTGGTTTTAGGGAAACTAGGGAATAATTTCTAACCTAACCTAACAATGGAGGAAGTGCCATCTGAGCTGAGATCTGAAGGAAACATGAAGAGTGACCAGATAAGGAAGGAAGAATGACCCCACATGCAGGAAACAGAATGTGGGAAAGGGAGTATGGCATGTGGAAGAGCCTGAGAAATGCAGCGTAATTGGAGTAGATCTGAGGTTAAAGATAGGTGGGACCCAGTATTAAGTGGGCCGTGTTTTGTCTGTAAAAGCAGCAATGTGAAGTGTTTAAATATTTTTGAGTAGGATTTCATGGCATATTTTTACTTTTTAAAGATCCCTCTGGTTGCAGTATACAGAAGAGTTTGTAGTAAAGGTGGTACTTTAATACCCGTATCACACTAAATGGAATAAGGCACATAAAAATGCCCAGTGTCATGCCTACAGTGAGTACTGAGTAAATGCTGATGCCCTTCTTTATTCATTATTTTATTCACCAGATCTAGAGTAGTGCTCTGCAAAAAGTGGGAAAATAATAAATGCTTGTTGATTGGCTAAATTAATAAATCATTATAGAATTTTTTGTTGAAGATTTTCTGAAACAAGGAACTGTGCTTCTCAAAGCATTCCATTTAACAGATTTATGTGTGAGAATATATTTGAGCCTAAATCTAACTTCTTATATGACTTTACTTAATTTTGCTTTCTGGACTTAAACAGAATAAATATAATTCCTCTTCTGTGATAATCCTTCAAGTCATCAAAGACAATTATAATGACCTATGAAATATTTCTATTCCAGACTAAGCACCCTGTATCCTTCAACAGTTCCTTATCCTGATCACCATGCTGAGGGCCCCTTCTTTCTTTAGCCATAGCACTCAGAGTCAAACCCTTCACGTACTCCACCCAGTACGGAAATACCGAGGCTACTAATGTCTTTATTTGGCATGACTATTCTAATTAACTCAGCTCCAAATTATGTTAACAATTTTGAAAGTGATGTTTATTAACTCATGTTGAATTTGCAGCCTACCAAACCATTGATCTTATCTGAATTGCCTGGAATTTTTGTCGTAAATAGTTAGAACTTATATATGCAACTTTACATTTATCAATATTAAGTTTAAGTTTAATGATTTTAGTTAAAATCTTTTTGAAAGTGAGTCTATCATCTAGTGTATTAGTTATTTCTCCGACGTTATTTTTTCGTGCATATTTGGGAAAACATTTTTAAGACTTTAGTTTTCTTGTTGATAACGTTGTTAAATATGACAAACTTAAAGTCAGAGGTCTTCATTTTACTAAAGATTTTGTTCCACTTGACATTGACCCACCATTCAATATTTTAGTAGATGTCATTTGATCAGCTGCAGCTCTAACTGTATATTTATCTATCCTGAAATTTTTCATTTTATCTTTAAAGATGTTATGAAAGGCATTGTCAAAGACACTGCTGAAAATTAGAATCTCTATAAGGCATTTTCTAATTATCTGGTTTGATTGAACCTTTGAAGAAAGGCAATGGGGATACTATGAAATTGCATATATTGGTAAATAAGAGCAACAACAAAAACACCTAGAGAGTGCTTACTCTGTGCCAGGCCCTTTTCTGACTGCTTTATATTCAGTATTAACTCAATCAATTCTCACAAAAACCCAGTGAAGCAAGTACTATCAATATCCACATTTTACAGATAAGAAAACAGCATAGAAGTTAAATCCCTTTGCCAAGTGATCCCTAGAGAGTGGTAGAGTCAGCACTCAAACCTGTGCAATTGGACTTCAGATTTGGTGCTGAAACCGTGTTGACTAGGAATCATCAGTTCTGTGTGCCACAGGTTAACAAAGGAAAACAGTGAAACAATGTGGCGCTTTCTCAATGAGAATTAATTGTTTGGAAATTTCTGAAGATTTGGATTTTTTTCCCCTAATATTCCATATATTTAAGGCTTTTCCAGTCTGTTGATTTTAAGGCTAAAATAATTCATGCAACATATATTTAAAATGACTTATTGGGCATCTACTGTCTAGTGAGAACAGTATCAACATAGATGATGAAACGCTGACTCAGACAAATTGCATGTCTTGCCAGAGACAGCTTAGTTCTGTTCCTTATGGTGCGCTGGCAACACAATAGCAAATGCACAATAAACGTAGCTGTGGGGAAAGACAGAGAAACCTTTCCAGTCCTTCATGGAATGCAAGAAAACACATGCATAGGGATTTTGGTGTCCTCCTGCATCTGTACTGTTTTCAAAGTGTTTTTTAAATTGTGGTAACCTCAGCTGTTTGAAAAAGGAAAAGCAAATGGAAATTTAAAAGATTTTTCCAATAGTGGAGTAGTGTGTAATTCTATTTGGGCTTTTTAAAACATACATATTGTAAGGATTGCCCAAAAGAAATAACAGAATCTCCCAGAAAATGAGTACTAATAACAAATGCTTATGTGATTTTCTTGCCCCGTAGTCCTGGAGTATGGTTCTTAGCTTCTTCACAGGAGAAGTCGTATCATTGATGCGAATTATAATCCTGGTAAAGGTGGCATTATCTCAATAAGAATTAATTTTTGGAAATACCTGAAATTTTGGATTTTTTTCCTAATATTCTGTGTGTTTTGGATTTTTCCAGTGAATTTGATTTACATCAGTAATCTATCATTAAGATATGTTAAAGAAAACTTTGCTTTTATTCTAAGTATCCTGTAGGTGAGGGGAAAAATCTCAATAGCGATTTTTTTTTTTTTCTTTTTGGCTCCTTCAACAACAACAAAATCCTAATTTGGACAACTAATATGCTTAAGTATTCTCTGAAAAGAGGTATCATATATTAGAGCTGTTCAGTTGTCCCCACAAATCATTTTGCTTTACAGCTTTGAGCTTGAAAAATGAGGGCTGATGTCTGATTTATGCTGTTGGTCCTTCTTGTAGATAGTTAAGTGTTCTTGCTTAATGTTATTAAAAAAGCCCAAAGCTGCAAATGAGCCACCTTATTCAGGGCATTTGAGAAAGGTGTTTCCCTTTAAATTATGTAACTTATCCTTTTAGTTATTTTTCTGTGGTCCCCTAGTATCTTTTTGTCCTTTAGGAAACTATTTGTTCAATGTCATTTTCACTTGTAGTCTCCTGAAGTCTTGTTAACTTGATTTATAATTATCCTCTCTAAAATATTTTGGGATACTATTCAAAGGAGGTAATTTGCCTGCAGAATCTATTCTATTTTATAACCTATGATTTGACTTTTGTTTAATTCAGAATAGAAGGTACTTCATGGAAAACAAATCTGGTACCACAAAAGAATCAAAAGTTGTACTTATTTTACGTGGTGTATACATAGAGTTGAAAAGTAGGCTCTAAGCAACCCAGCTGAGAGCTTTAAACCATGTTCTAAGAAAGCATAGCTAGAAGCCCATTTTGTTGTTGTTGTTAGGTGCCATTTTGAGTTATGATTATTTATTTTTCTTTCCCAGTGAATTTTCATTTGGTCAGTGGTAAGGCTCTTATTCCTCTTTGCCTTCCCAGAACCTAGCACAGTATATACTACATTTTTCTTATATAAAAGCAACAACAACAACTAATGTTTTTAAAATGCTTTCTACGTGCCAGGCACTTTTCTTTGAGGCAGGCCATCTTATGATCCTTGTGTGCATATGTGGAAATTGAGGTACATGGGGTTTAAATAGCTTTTTCATGATCACATAGCAACTGGAGATGAATACATTAAAAAAATAAATAGATAAACATGAATATATAAGTGAATCCATATCTTTTAATTAAAATTAAAGTATATCCTTAGTAAGATATATTTTGTGACTTAGTTATTAATTTAGTTATATTCATTTTATCCTGACCATCCTAAATGAATGAATACTGAGACAGAATTTGTTGGCAAAATATTGAGCAACAGGGTAAGATACTCAAACTCATGGGAGTAAAAAAAGAGAATGCAACTGTAATTTAATGGGCACTATCTAATTTGAAATGTGTATATTTTAGTGGAAGGAATTTTATAATTTGTTGTATAAGCAATGTTTTAACTTCTATGCAACTTGAATGTATACTCATTAAATTTTGGGGTGGAGGAAAGTGATGAAGAAGAAACTCAAAGGAATGCTGGCTGAGAGAATGGATTAGAGAACAAAAGTTCTCTTTGAAATATGGGTGCAGTAGTGTCCATTATAAGAGGGCCTCAGTGCACACCCTGTTGGTATTAAGGGGTTATAAACTTCCAGATTGGCCAAATGGGATGCCGAAAGGTTGGTGTGGTTGCTACAGAACCTCAGATTTAAGATTTTGAAACTTGTTTGTAGTGGGTCTTCTAGTAGTGATTGGGTCCAGGGAGCTGATTCATGTTAACCAGATTTTCAAGAAATTGATATATATGTTTAAGCCAAAACATTTAATTGCCAAGATAACTGAAATCCTCTCAGCAGAAGGATTTGGACCACCACTTAATCTGTTTTTGAAGATTATTTCACGAACATAGAGCGAGGGTGGAGCCATTCTTATCTTGCAGAAGAGGTAGCTTATTAACTCTCTAGATAGAGCAGAATACCCTGTCAAGATAACATCCCAGGGAACCTTTTTTCATAGAAAATGGAAAATAAACAGATTCTTCCCCTTTGGCTGCTTTTGTTTTCTTCCCCAGATGCCATTCCCTTGTGTAAAGAGTACTCTAAAATGTGAAACATTTATTAGCTCACAGTTTAAACAAACTTACATTAGCTACATTTTTGTTGTTGCTAGGTGCCATCGAGTCAGTTCCAACTCATGGCGGCCCTAGGCACAGCAGAATGCTCCTACACCATCCTCACGATCGTTGGTATGCTTAACCAAATAGTTGTAGTCACTGTGTCAGTTCATCTCATTGAGGTCCTTCCTCTTTTTCGCTGACCCTCTACTTTACCAAGCATGATGTCGTTCTCTAGGGACCGATCCCTCCTGACAACATGTCCAAATTATGTGAGACACAGTCTCTCCATCCTTGCTTCCAAGGAGCATTCTGGTTGTACTTCTTCCAAGACAGATTTGTTCGTTCTTTTGGCAGTCCATGGTATATTCAATATTCTTCTCCAACACCATAATTCAAAGGTGTCAGTTCTTCTTTGGTCTTCTGTATTCATCGTCCAGCTTTCACATGCATCTGATGCAATTGAAAACACCATGGCTTGGGTCAGGCGAACCTTAGTCTTCAATGTGACATCTTTGCTTTTCAACACTTTAAAGAGGTCTTTTGCAGCAGATTTGCCCAGTGCAATGCGTCTTGATTTCTTGACTGCCGCTTCCATGTGTGTTGATTGCGGATCCAAGTAAGATGAAATCATTGACAACTTCAATCTTTTCTCCATTTATCCTTGTGTTGCTTATTGGTACAGTTGTAAGGTTTTTTGTTTTCCTTATGTTGAGGTGTAATCCATACTGAAGGCTGTGGCCTTTGATCTTCGTCAGTAAGTGCTTCAACTCCCCTTCACTTCCAGCAAGCAAGGTTGTGGCCATCTGCATAATGCAGGTTGTTAATGAGTCTTCCTGATGCCCTGTTCTTCTTCATGTAGTCCAGCTTCTTGGATTATTTGCTCAGCATACAGATCGTATAGGTATAGTGAAAGGATACAACCCTGATGCACACCTTTCCTGACTTTAAACCATGCAATATCCCATTGTTCTCTTTGAACAACTGCCTCTTGATCTATGTACAGGTTCCTTAGGAACACAGTTAAGTGCTCCCCTGGCACATAGTAGGTACAAAATAATTTCGTTTTCTTCTTCTGTATAAATGTTCCTTAGAATGAAAATAAGGTAAAATCAAAATCCTTTAGATAATTTTGTCACGAGTTTTTACCAGAGGGCCAAATCTGGCCTACATGATGTTTTCTTTTTATCATTTTTGAAGTAATTACCAACTTTAAGCATAACTGTCACATAAAAACCTGTATTTTTATATAAACAATAGTGCTTTTATACTTAAAAAAAAGGTGTATTTTCTCATTTTTCTTGTAACATTATCATCTGGCACATAGTATCCCATTTCTGTACGCACAACAGGCAGGAGCTGAGTATCGGCTGCCCCTTTAGACAGGGCATTTGGTAAAGAGTTCACTGCAGACCCTGAAGTTCACTTCAGTCATTCACATTACCCGTCTAGGCCTTAGCATTTGGGATACTTTCTCTGTTATCCTTTTCCTAACAACTTGTCATTTTTTAATATTTTCAGCAAAGGAGAACAAATGAATCTAAAGAGAAGCAAGTACTTGCCGTACTTAAAACAAGCAAACAAAAAAAACACAAGCCTTTGTTTTGGTCCTATATCTAAGGCAACTATATTTTCTAAACTGAAAATTGGCCTAACTTAGGACCTGAATAGGAAAGTGAATGTTGAAACTGAGATTTCCATAAAGAAACTTTGTTATTGTAGCTGAACCATACCGATGCTCTGTTAATGCTGTCAGTTGATTGCTGTTGATTTTCAAGATAGTGTTCAATGTTTTATTGCCCTTGTTCTGGACTGCCCTGGAATCTGGTGGCAGCTACACGCCATTTGTAAAATTAAAGTGCCATATTCATCCTTGAAACAAATGGTGAAGCTATTTAGGATTGGTTTTAATCTGACGTTCTGGCAAGGATCCCATTGGGACACACAAATTAAAACATAGTCCTGGGTCAGTTATAGCAGTGTATCTTTTGAATGGGAGAGACTCAATGACTGGTTTGACAAGAGCCTAGTGACCCTGCTGAGTGTTATTAATTTTACTGTCTCAAGAGAATAATGAAAAGAGGACCTATTGTTTAGCCCTCAGGCTAAAATTGTATGTCATTATCTATATGAACAATATTTGAATAGTCCCCCACAGAATATGCTTCAAGAGGACAGCAGAGCACAATCACACCTGTAATGTAGAAAAGAAGCCTTAAATATAGCAATAGTAGGTAGCATGGCTATGAATCTGGAGTATAGAATATGTGGAGAAAATTCTGGAGACAGAAACTTTGAGATCTTTTTCTAGATTATTCTAATACCTATCGCCCCCATGATCATCTCTTTAGTCAATAGCCGTAAAGTAACACAGTGAATTTGACAAAATACCATATCACGTTTTTCTAGGATCTTTATTATGATTTTTCTGAGTATACTGTCTACATGAGCCACAATAGTGTAGTGGCTAAAAGGAGACTTTGGAATCAGATTGCCGGTATCTGAAGTCAGGCTCTAACATTCTTAGCTAGTATGGGATCTTAAGCAAGTTACTTAATTTCTAGATTACCTCACATTCCTCAGCTAAAAATGTGAGTAATATGATCTGTGTAAGGCTGGTAAGGAAAAGAAGTGAGATAATTGTGTTAAGCTTTTAATAAGCAAATAGGCCCTATAAATGCTAGTTGTATTGTTATTTACTTTGGTCTAAGACACACTTCAAAGACACCCAGGTTGGGATAAAAAAATGTTCTGTGATTATCTATTCAATCACCAAATCTAAACCAAATGGATGAAAACAAAGTTTAGCTTCTTGAATGTAGTGTGAAGTATTGTGAATTATCACATCCAAAACAAATGGTCTGGTCATTGACAGGTAATCATCAACAATTGGCTTGAAGCTACAAATCCAGGTCTCAGGGAAAATGTACCCATCAGGGTGTTGGCAGGAATGGGGAGGTTGAAAATACAGGGTCTCATATGGTTTCCTAGGCAGTAATCTCTAAGGGAGCAGATTGCTAGGTCTTTCTCCCCCAGAGCTGCTATCGTAGCTAGGTGCTGTCGAGTTGATTCAGTTCAAAGTGACCCTTTGTACCACAGAATGAAACACTGCCTGGTCCTGTGCCATGCTCACAATCCTTGTTATCCTTGAGCCCATTGTTGCAGCCACAGTGTCAGTCCATTTGGTTGAGGGTCTTCCTCTTTTCCACTGACCCTGTACTTTACCAAGCATGATGTCCTTCTTCAGGCACTGATCCCTCCTGACAACGTGTCCAAAGTATGCAAGACATAGTCTCGCCATCCTTGCTTCTAAGGAGCATTCTGGTTGAACTTCTTCCAGGACAGATTTGTTCGTTCTTTTGACAGAGCTGTTGGGTGGGTTCAAACCACCAACCTTTTGGTTAGCAGCCAAGTGCTTAACCACTGCCCCACCAGGGCCAAATCACCATTGTACTTTTTTGGTTGGTCTTAGTTTTATTTTGGCTTTGGGTCTTTTTTTCCCCTTTGTGGGGTTCCCCACTTAGCTATCACCAGTCAAACTTAACTGAAAATACTACATGGCAAACTGCCATAAAAGTATTCTTGTTATATCAAGGGTGCTGAAGAACTGAAAAGGAAAGCTAAGAAGACAAAATATGAGATGAAGAGAAGGAGCATTTAATTTTATTCACTTGTATTCAATAAAAAAAAAAAAAAATAGCTAAGTTAAATTCAATCAATTAAATATTTAGTTGCTTCATAAAGCATGCCAAGTATAATTCACACCAAAATTAGCAAAAGTTGAGGATATTTGCATTCTCCATTTAGTTTTAGGACAACTGTAGAATATACTTTTGGGCTTTTAGGTAAGGTCTGTCAAAGAACACTTCATATCCCAGTAAGCAGTTCTTGGTGTCTGCGTAAGTACTTCCAGGAGTATGACTTGTCAAAAAAGACGAACTGCAGTGCGTCCTGTTAACACTTCTGTACTTTTCTCTCTCTTAATCTGTAGTCACTCATAGGTTTCTTGGTGATTATTTTTTTTCCGCTGAATAGTGTCCCTTCTCTTAAGGCAGGAAACTTACTTATTTCTTCCCCATTTTCTTTTCTTTCTTTCTCCTTTTTCCATTCCCCTCCCTCCCTTGTATCTAGGACAGTAATGGCATGGTCTCAATGAGTCACTCCTGCCTGCCAGCCCATGGTCTCCCCTCCCTCCCAAATATTGATAATATCTGCTTCAGCCAAAAACAAAGCAGCTATTTTTAACCTTTATAGCCATGGTTCTCAACAGTTGGTGAGTCTAAAAAATCATCCAAGGAGCTTGTCAAAATTGAGATTTCTGGGTCCTGCTTCTAGAAATTCTCATTCAGTAGGCTTTGGTGGTTCCTGATAATATACATTTTTGCATGCTCCCTAGTGAAACATTCCTTTATGTATCCAGCAGCTCCACAAGTGGCAGAAAGTGCACATCTATAGGTGACACCTTCTTATTCTTAACTATATGGAGCCTTATAAAAATGCCTGGGCCTTATACCAGAAATTCTGATTTATTATGCATGGTTTAGGGCCTAAGTATTGACATTAAAATATGAATATACATCCTCCCCCCAACAACGACAACACACTCCACAGGTGAGATATATGTATATATATATACCTACTGCTGTCGAGTCAATTCCGACTCATAGCGACCCTATAGAACAGAGTAGAACTGCCCCATAGAGTTTCCAAGGAGTGCCTGGTGGATTCGAACTGCTAACCTCTTGGTTAGCAGCTGTAGCACTTAACCACTATGCCACCAGGGTTTCCATATGTGTTCGTGTATGTACATATGTATGTATATGTGTGTGTGTATTTTTTTTATATATATATATATCTACAGTCAAGATTGATAACCACTGCCTTAGCCCTTCACCTCACCATGTTACTCCCCAGTGATTACCAGGTAGCAAGCCGCAAGAGGTTGCATTCCTGTGAATAACTAATATGGGGCAAGGAAGTCCAGATTATCAGCTGGCTCTCATTTATACATTGATCAGGCCTTAAAATATGACAAGCTCGACTTAATTGTTAGGGAAAGAGTAAACGAGACTAGCAGATAGCTGGAAAATAGAGACCTCTTAGTTTATTTCTTTAGTGTCACATCAATCTGCCTAGTTAAGTGATTAAAGGGGAGACTCTAAACTGCAAAGGGAGGCAGGCCCTGATTTGTTCAGGGTCATGAGCAATGGCTCGAAACCATCTTGTTTGCAGATACTCCTTTCATGTTATTAGGCTGTCACTTGACAGACTTTGCAAGATTTATGACTCAAAACTCAAGTGTACACATGTGTGAAAGGGCGGGCTGTTGGCGATGGGTTAGATGAGGTGAAAGGAGAGGCCGTGCTTATTTCTGCAAATCCTGTGGACCACATCTTTTGTGATTCAGCTTCACAATTTCTCGCTCTTCTTTTTTTACTACCTCTTATCCCAATAAACCTTCCTTTTTGTTGCTGGAATTTTTGTTATAATTAAAATAGAAGGTGAGACTTCAAATGGAAACACCTCATTTTTATGAAAAGACTCCTAGGGTGCTTAAAAGCATCCTATTGAAGTGTAATAATGAAACCCCATTGAGGGTGTAATAATCAAGATTTAGGATCCCTGTTCCCAGGAATTGATGATATTTCTCATTCTCTTGAGAAAGCTATATACCTTCATACCAGAATTGACTATATTTTACTGGATTTGTTTGCTTCATTCTAAATTATTTGTATTGAAATTTCTGATATTTAAAATCTCACATTCTCTTCACAGTAGGGACAGTAACTTCTGGATCTCTCTATTTTTCCCTCAGATTTTTTCCCCTTTCCTGCCAAGAAAAGGAACTGCTGCCTCTTTCTGTGAACTACCTGCTGCACTGGCTTCCCTCGTTTACTTACTCCAGTCCACACTGAATCCTCCTGAACAGAAACGCTACCATGTTACTCCCCTTCTTGAAATTCTTTGGTTACTCTCCAGGACTTATTAAACCCAAACTTATTAGTATGGCAAACAAGGCATGTTATGATTTAGGCCTGGAATTGTTTCCTCTTTCCATCCCTCCAGTTGTTTACACTATATGCACACACACACACACACAGAGTTCTCTAGCCATAAGTGAATTTTCTGTCGTTCCTTGAATACGGTATGTTTTCTTATTCTCTTTTGTTTCATGCATTCTCTTTCCTGTGTTAGATTTCTCATACTCTCTTAGATTGTTGTTAGTTGCCATTGAGTGAGCTCCAACTCATGGTGACCCTATGTACAACAGAATGAAAAGTTGCCCAGTCCTGCACCATCCCCACAATTGTTTGTACGTTCAAGTCCATTTTTTGTGGGCACTTTGTAATTTGAGTACCTTCCAACCTAGAGGGCTCATCTTTCAGCAATATATTGAACAATTTTCCGTTCTGATCCTATGAAAGGGTGGAAGTAGTAGCGTCAGAACCTGCCTAACTTCAGGGGGGAAAATGCAAATCAAGAGCAGCCCAAGGCTGATCCCTGTGAGGTGGGGCTCAGACGTACCTCTACTCTACTCTCCAACCTTTTCACCCATTCTCACACCAGCTGTCCCTCCCTTGGCACTCTCTACTTCTCTTCTGGGTTCGATAATCCATTGCAATGGCCACACAGAACTCACAGACCATATTTACAGTTAAGTGGTTTATAAAGGAAGTAATAGGGTATATCTTGGGATCAGAATCAATAGGCTACAACTCAGGGTCAGGATCAGGAAGCATGTAGGCAAAGTCTCCCTTCTTCAGTGCAGGACTACTCTCTCAGCTCCTCTTGGCCCTGCAGCCTCCTCTACGTCCCCAGAAGACAGGCTCCTCTCAGCCCACTGAGGACAGGCTCCATAGCCCCCTTAGTACAGGCTCCTCTCAGTGCCTTGAGGACAGGCTCCTCTCAGCTCCCTGAGGACAGGCTCCTTTCGACCACTTCAGTACAGGCTCCTCTTGCCCTCCTGACAACAGGCTCCTCTTTGCCCCTTCAGTACACGTTCCTCTTCGTGCCCTGAGGACAGGCTCCTCTCAGCTCCCTGAGAACAGGCCCCTCTTGGCCCCCTCAGTACAGGCTCCTCTTGGCCTCCTAACAGGCACCTCTTGGCCCTGCCATATGTCACCACCGACTCTGCTGCAGGGCCTCTTCTGGGCCTTTCCCTGTCTTCAGTGTTATAGCTCTTGACCTTTGTTACAGCTCTTCTGGGAGGTTCCTTGCCTCCTCTCTCTCTGCTGCTTCTCTCCTTTCTTCCTTCTGATTCTTCCCGTCACTTCTCTTCCTGCTTCTTTCTGTTTGAAAAACCTCTGTGGGTTTGGCTGCATATATGCAATTTCAAGGCATAGACTCTCCAAGTGGGCACCACAAACTAACCAATCCCCTCTGAGTAGGCCACATACATTTAGTTTGCGTAGTAGACTATAGTCACCTCATTTGCACAGTCTATTGACCAATCCCTGCAAGGTGCATACCAGTCACAGGGCTGGCTGCAGCCCGGGGCCATACAAAAAGTATCAAAGTTGTTTATAGCTTACCCAGGAAATGTAACCAACCCTCTGAGGTAGAAAACTAGGGCAAAGATTACTCCTTAGGTATTAGGGGAAGAATCTCTCAAGCTGTTTTTTCAAAGAACCAAAGCAAAAGGCCACATAAAGGAACTCATTTCACAATAGATCCATAGGGTTTTCATTGGGTAATTTTTAGAAGCAGACCAAAAGGCCTTCCTCCTAGTCTGTCTTAGTCTGGAAGCACTGCTGAAACTTGTCCACCTGGGGTGACCCTGCTGGTATTTGAAATACTGACGGCATAGCTTCCAATATCACAGCAACGTGTAAGCCACTACTGTATGACGAACTGACAGACAGGTGGTAGATTGGCTTAGAAGACCTCAAAAATTCCAACATTATCTATAACACCCAATTTAAATATCACTTTCTCTGTAAAGGAGCTCTGATGGTGCAGTGGTTAAGAGCTAGGCTGCTCACTGAAAGGTTGACAATTTGAATCCACCAGGCACTCCTGGGAAACCTTATGGGGCAATTCTACTCTGTCCAATAGGACTACTATGAGTCATAATCGACTTGATGGCAATGGGTTTGGTTTTTTTTTTTTTTTTTTTTTTTTGGTTTTTCTCTGTAAAAATAGAAACATTCTTTCTCAATCAGAGTGAGTCAAGTGTCCCCTTCTTCATGTGTTTCTGTAGCACTGTATGCATACTCTACCGCTAGACATCCAATATTATAATTCTGTTTTGGTGGTTCAGTGGTTAAAGCAGTTGACTACTAACCGATAGATATGTGGTTCAAAACAACCAGTGGCTCCACGGGAGAAAGATAACGCCAGCCTGCTTCCACTGAGTCTTACAGCCTTGGAAACCCTATGGGGTCGCTATGACTTGAAATTGACTCAGTGGCAGTGGGTGGGGGGGATTGTCTCCCCCAGCAACAGTATTTAAAAGCAGATTCTGTGACTGACTTGTTTTTCTCCATTGACTCATAAAATGCTGGGAAAATAATAATAAAAGCTTTAAAAATATCTATTGGCTGAGTAAATTAAGCAAAAAACAAACAAAATCAGTACTAGGGATTTGCCCAAAAGTATGTTTTGGAGGCAGATAAAAAGGCTTACAGGTCAAATATGTGGAAAATAAACTCAAGTTTCAATTTTGTCCTCTTTTTACATCACTTTAGTTTAGCAATTAAACTTACTGATGACCACTGTATTCTGGAACTTCACAGGTCTGCACAGAACTGGAAATGGTGCTTCAGTACAATAACTGTTTGCCAAGCCATATTTCTGGGAGGTTTGGGGACAGGAGTCATTAGCCCCTATAATGATGTTGATGAAATAGTGTAGGCGCAATGACTTGGCAAAGATTTCTCATTAGTAGTATCACAATATTCTATGTTCTCTGAATCCAGAGCATTGCTTTGGCTAATAGACTACTCAGTTGAAACCTGGTTCACTTATTTTTCATAATTGGGAAGAGTATTTTGTACCATATGTATTCATAACACACTTGATAATTTATGTATTAAAAACAATGAAGATATTTCATTCAAATAGAAACTAAGTACTGTAAATCTTCATTAGTTTTCATGTTTTATGGCTCAAATTCAAATACATGCATGACTTGGGGTGATGAGGTTTGCATTGGGCTGAGGATAAAACTGAAAAAACTACTTGAGATGGAGGACCTAAGAGCAGGACTGTAAGTCTACGTTTCATGTATTGCTGAATTTGTCTCTGGGCAAAATAAGGTTTCCTTCTCTGGGAATACAATAACATACACCTTTTCTCCTGGCTTCTTCCCACCAGTGAGTGTGACTCACATGTACTCACAAACATGGTGACTAGAAGATTGTGTGGTATGTGCCATGTCTCTCTGCTTCTACTCTGAATAATGCAGCAGTGTTACCTGATACCCTACACTCTCCTTGCAGATTGCAGTTGTGGGTCCATATTTCCTCACTGTTGCTGCCTGCTGTTTAGTGGGCTGCAAAGAAGAGCTGACTTGTGTTCTTTTTATTTATTTATTTTTATTCTCACTACTTCCATTTATTAGAGTGAGTTTAGGTCAAAGATCAATAACACATCTTCTGTACGTGCAAGTTCCACATTTTTTAAAATTGTAGTAAATATATGTAACAAATCATTTGCTTTTCCAGCATTTTGCATGTGTATAATTCATTGTGTCTTCTTGTTCTTAGTGTTTCCCATTAATTTTGTGAAACAGCTTTTTATTTCATTTTTGTCTTTTCCTTTTTCTCTTTCCCCTGAGAGAAATTGTGGGGTCAGGAAACAGTCTTAAGCCATATATTGTGCTGTACTTAAAAGTGCCAGTTTCCTCCCAAACTAACTCATTGTCCGTAGACTTAGGTTGTAAGCCTCCATTATCTTTTTCTCCCAGGATGCCTTATATAGTGCAGGTAGAGATACATACACCTTATGGGCTCATTCCACCAGCCTTCCAAGTAGCTGAAAGTGTATGAAATTGGGCAGCATGGATGGGGAAGAAAGAGGGTGGTGTAACATAGCTTAGGTTAGTCATAGAGCATGTTATATGTCTTTAGTAAGATTTACATATACAAAATCTAGAAAGCCCCAAAGTTTGTTAGGGTGATATCTTGCCCAAGGCTAGAATTATTACATATAAAATTGGGCAACCTAATCTAGATCTTTCTAACTGTAGAGCCACTATACTTTTAATATGTTTCTTTTTTGTCCAACTTTCTATCTTTAGCCTAGCACCAGATATATAAAAAAAAAACCTGTAAAATAAATGTTAAATGAACAAATAAATAAATGAGGGCAGTATCCAAAACTACGTTTATGGTAGCATTATATGCGTTGTGTGGCAAGACACTATTGCTGTTCATTGCCTTCACAGTATTTACTGTGAAGACAATGAACAAAGAAACCTATTCTGTGTAGTGGTTTCTTTTGAAATATCACTTATCATAAACTATCGATAAGGAATTGATTTGGAGTAAGAATCTACTGTAACAATTTGAATTTTTAAAGACATAACCCAGAGTCTTGATGACCTACCTGCCTTACAGTTGATGATGGATTTTGACAATAATTATTTGAAGTGAATTTGTTAATTAAAAAAAAAATAACAATTCTCTTTGGCATTTTCTGTAAAATGTCTCTTTTAGGTATATAGATTATTAAATATTGCATTTATAGATCAGTACCTTATTTTCTTCAAGTGAGAGTAGAGGAAAAAATGGTGACCTTTATGTATATTATACTAAAAATGACTTTCATTTAGTTGAGAAAGATATTTTGATTCCAAGAGAGCCTTAACTTCTATGTGGTTGTTATCATTTCTTTTAAGAATCATTTCACTTTCCTGTAAAACATAGTTTTGTGTTTTTGAAAGGAGTTGGTTTGTCTACTTGGAATATGTTGCATTACATTCAAGAGCTGCACGTACCCACTTCTTTTTTTATGGAAATTCAGGGTCTAGTAATAGTGTTTGTTTGCGGTTATTCACAATAGTGATAGGATACTAGGCTTTACATAGGATAACATCTATGTGCACATTTGCATCTATATACATAAATACAATCACAAGAATGAATCCCTAGTACTTATAGGTACAAGCCTGCCTGTCTGCCCATCTTTTCATACATTATAAGATTTTTCTCCCACCCTGGGAGTTTGATTTACACAATGATGGGACTTCTTTTATACTTGCTAATTCTATTCTCTATTATATTCCAAAAGGCATCATATTATCTGCCTTGTCTGATTTGCTACTGTGTCTCATTCAAGTGGCCTGCTGTGAAGCTAATTTTTCTTGCTCATTTTATTGATATTTTGGGAAAGTGAAATTTTTTTCTAAGCAGTTTCTGCTTTAGTATAGGTTTGTAGTAGCTGTCAAAAGAAGGCTTTAAAACCATCTTCTAAAATAAATCGAAAGTAAAAGCAGCTTATTTTAGTATCTCTGTTGAAATATAAATTACAGGTCATTGATCTCTTTGCCACTTCCTTGCAATTATTTTTATTGAAGTTTTTTTTTTTTTCAAGTAAGACAATGCAATGTATTTAAAAAGCAAATAAACAAACCCCAATGATAAGAAGAGTACTGAAAGGGTTTGTAAATGGCAATAACATGTATTTAGTAGAAGAAAAGCATAATAGAATCCAGCTTTGTTATTATTTACTCCAGTAGAAAATAAAGTATACCAACAAAAATAGCAGGGATTATGTTAGTACAATTCTGAATCAATCTAAAATCTCACCACAGAGGGACAGTTTAATTGTACAAGTTTAGATTAAATTATTTTTTATGGGTCAACTATTTTTCATATATGTATGTATCCATACATATATATGTGTGTGTATATATATACGTATATATGTACCAAAATCCAGAAAGGAGGTGATGCCAATACAAGCAACAGTCTTTTTTTCTAAGAGGTGGCAGACTAGTGTATTGGGTATGGGAAGCAGGTGGCAATTAGGAACATGAACTGTGGAGTCAGAAACTGCTTGGTTTTGAACCCTGGCTCTACTTTTTTCCTTAATTTGAGCCTCAGGTTGCCCTTCTGCAAACTGGGATACTTTCCCCATATGGTCTTTTGGGTGATTAAACGAGTATATATTTGTAAAGCACTAAGAAAATAGCGCCTGACACATAGTAAGCACCGTGTCATGTTTGTTAAATAGAAATCTCTGTAGCTGCAGCTGATCAGAAACAAAGTAAATATTGTTTAGAATAATGAGTTATCGTTTTTAGTATAACAGAAAATGTGTACTTTTTACAGATTCACCTAGGATTTTAGTATTGAGAGACAAAAAAAAAAATGTTTTCCTTTGTGATATATTCTCAACTAGAAGGCTCAGACTGTGACAGGGAAATAGTGGAAAGAGAAATGTCAACATCACATTACCAGGGGCAGGCGAGAAGGGCCAACAGTCACAGTAGTACTTCTGAAGGTTTTATCTGCTCAACAGTGAGTCCTGAGCTAAGTTTATCTCTTCCAACCTGTTCCACAGGCCACTAGTTCTAAAGACTCTCAGTAGATGTGTTTTGGAAGAGGGTCCCTCGTAAAACAAGTTTGGCAAATACTGGGCTAACCTAACACTCTCTAGAGCTTTTAATAGATTTAAGACTCATTTTAATACTACAAGAAAAGCATATATCATGCATCATTTTCCAAATTTATTTCACCAACATTTTTTTTTTTTTTTTAAATCATACAACTGTTCCTATCTTCCAGGGAAGAAGGTAGAACCTTTGGGAAATAATAAATTAAATTTTTGGTCCTTCTCATATTATGCAGAAAAGAACTGAATAATACAGAACTAAAGTTAGCTTAGAAAGAAAGAAAAATAATAATTCTAATAATAGCTAACAATGGAATAACATTTTACAGTTTAAACATATTTTCGTATACATTTTTTTTCAGAAGTGTATCTCCTACTCTGTATTTACTCACTAACCCTCCACCTCATTTCCCATCTCGTGAAATCGTAGAGATAGACATACTCAAGAACCCAGCAAATCCAGTTCTACCTAAATACCTCCGCATAAAACACTTTGCTCATGTGCTCAAGGTGGCGTTTAAAGGACTTTATTTGCTACAGCACTGTTTTTAGTTGCAAAATACTAGAAATCATCTAATATTTATCAAAGAAAGAATAAGTAAATGAAGTTCATACAGTAAGACAATACATGTTAGTTAAAAAGAATTAGCTAAAAAAAATTTTTTTTATGAATACCAGCATAAATAAATGTTAAAACCATAATCTGAAGGAAGGTTAAATGGAACAAAATTAAAAGAAGCAAAAATAGGATTGAGGTTTTCAAATCAATGCAAAGAGTAATGCTAAAGAAGAGTTGCCAATAGATAGCGGTGGCATGAGTAAAGTGAATTACTTGCTCATCAAATTTTACATCATCTTGTCATCATTATAAGGCTTGGAAAATTAGGCAAGCTTTAGTGATATTAATGCTCTCTCACTCTTAGTGTTTCTTCTGTCACTCTATACTTCCTAAGAATATCATTCACATTTAATATTTCAATAAATCAACCTATATGCTAATGGTACACATTTATATTTACACCTACATTTCTCTCTTGGATATCAGGCCTATATATCCACTGGCCGACTGGACATTTCACTTGGATATCTCACAGACAACTCAAACGTGACATGTGTTTAACAATTCATTATTCCACACCATCCTTTCTCTTTTACCCAAATAAAGAAACAAGCAAAAAAAAATTACTTCTTTTGTATTTTCCACATCTTCCAAATGATACAAGCCACAGTCTGGTTCTCATTCCCAACTCACCACTCTCCCCCTCCCCACATTTAATATCATCAGATCCTATCAATCCTTGCTCATAAATATCTATTCATCCCAGCTCCTCCTCTTCATCTCTTCTATCACTGCCCAGTTCAATTTAGACCCTAATATGTATATATTTTTCTGGATAATTGCACTATTCTCCTTAAAGGTTTGCGTACCTCTAGTCAATTTACAGAAAATCCTTTCATGGCTTCCCTTAATTTTTAGATTAAATCCTTCGTTGGTTAAACACTGTTTACCCCTCTAACTGTTCTCTCCAATCATCCCTTCTTTCTCTTTCTCCTCTCGATCGTCTTCTGCACCGTTGTCTCTGAGGCTCCAGCCATACCAGCCTACGTGCTATTTACTGAATATTCCATGTTTCTACATCTTTACCTGTGTGCTTCTGTCTATCTGCAATGCCTTTCACTACCCTGGCCCCCTGGTGTGCTTGCATCTGTTTAAAACTTAACTCACATGACCCCCTACTCTGGAAGGCCCACTGTGCGTATCTTCATCATAATCCAGTTGTATTGAAGTTGTAGCTTTTCTTTTCTATCTCCCTCTTTCTACATCTCTTTCAAGTGTGAATGAGAACAAGAACTATCATTCTTTTGTTTCTACAATAACTAGCTTTATACGTGACATGCAGTGAGTACCCACTAAATGCTTGCTTAATGGAATAATAAGTGACTTCTTTCCACCCCCAAATTATTTTGTATTTCCTCATAGATCAGAATTTATGCACAAGAAGTAGCACATATATTTCTTCTTGCAGCTATTTTGATTTATCAGAACAGAACAGTGAAAAGGAGTGTACTGAATCTCCAAAAGCAATATTGAAATCCGTGGGAATAGTAAACAGTAATAATCTATAGAGGCTATGATATGGAATTTAATTTCAGAAAAAAGTAGGAATTTTTAAGGTTTATTAGATATTTTGTGGGATATGTAAATGCAAATATGTTCTCTTTCTGTTATAAGGTCCTTAAGGGCAGGAACTGTGCTGTGTTTCTTTTCGTAAGCTCCATTAGCACCCAATTCCATGTTTTATATGTAGTAGTCACTCAGCAAATGCTTGCTTAATTGGAAAAATGATAATGTTAACTCATAGGAAAGTATAATATATTATTCTATAGTAGACACCATTTTACTTTAAAGAAATAATGCAGATGTTAACTAAGTGTACCCAAAATAACACTTTGATATTCTGAACATCACTGTATCTATATACTCATTGTATAAATGATAAAAGGAGAGAGATTTGCAAGATGTCTGAAAATAATATTCAATTTCCTCTAGTATACTAAAAGGTAATCCATATTCTTAAAATTATTTTATACTGCTTAGTTATACTCTAAATTTTTTAAAATGCAACTTCCGATAATATCTTCTTACTTGTAAAATAATTAGAATAAACTCATTAGTGGCTTTCAATATTAACACTAAAGTAATAATATCATAGAAAACTATTTTTTGAAGGTAATTGGACAAGATAGCATATCACCTATCTTTTACTAACAGTTCCTATCAACTTGAATCAGAATAGTAGGGGAAATAAAGCAGTAATAAACTCTATGGGACAGTTTTACTCTGTCCTATAGGATTGCTATGAGTCGGAATTGACTCGACGGCACTAGGTTTGGTTTGGTTTGGATGCTGAGGTGGGAAGCACTCAGGTTAACACTGGTGAAAGTAACCTTTAACTGTTTTCACATCTCTGTATCCAGGTTTAGTTTCCTGGTCGTCAATAAACAATATATACACAGAAGTAGTGGCCTGCTAGTTAGTACATTAATAGTGATTTGATACTATTTGTTTTCATTTGAATCTATTTGTTTTCATTCATGGATATTCAGAATAATTTGTAATTGGAAGAGATTTATCTAATTTTCAATTTTACCCTTTAACAGAATTTCATTAAGCATGTGATTAAAGAAAAAAGGACTACTATTTTTATCCTTGGTAAATAAGTTAAATAATTATTTTGGTTTTAAAAGTGATTATTATATGCCTAGGAGTGAGAAGTTAGATTATATATGTTTATATATACATATATATATGCATATATATGTATATATATATGAGCTTTTTTAATTAAAAAGGGAAGCATATATCATTGTAATGTTTAGACTTGACAGTCATTTAAGGAAGAAAGCTTTATGTTTAAGTTTATACACTGTGAAGTGTGTATGTTTAAACAATAAAGCATCAGAATTGCTACTGATGGATATTACTTCTATCTCATAACAGCCAGTGTGTTCTGTATCATAGAAAACAGTATTATTGTGTGTCAGGGGACTCATCGAAGAAAATGGAGTGAAAGGTACAAAGTTATGGAATATTTCCTCCCTGGAGATTATTCTCCAAGACTATAAGTAGAGAAGAATTAGTGGCCCTATGGGCAATATATATGTGCCTATTTTTGTAACTGCCTACTCACATAACCCATGACATATAAAATACAATTTAATTTCTACTATATTACTTCTATTGAAATAATTTTTTTTCTCAATGAATGATTTTAACCATGTCTGCTATTTTTGTCATTTCACAAATTGCAGAATCAGGGCTTCCCCCTGCTTTCTCTGCCTGGAGATTAGATAGACGGGTGGATGAGTGGATGGGTGGGTGGGTGGAGGGATAGAGGGATGGAGGGATACCAAAAAAACCCATTGCCATCAAGTCAATTCTGAATCATAGCGACCCTATAGAATAGAGTAGAATTGCACCATACGGTGTTGTAGGAGCATCTTTGGTGGATTTGAGCTCTTAGCCACTGTGCCACCATGGCTTCAAGATAGATAGACAGATATCCATATATAAACCCAATAAAAAAAAATACATTCTTTAAAACTAGGGGCACTATCCAAGAGAGCATGTTACTGAATAAAAAGTTAAAGATAATTACTTTCATCTTTTCATTGACTGTTACTAACTTTTAAGAAAAGATCCGTCATCCTTATCAGAAAAACATTTTTGAAGAACTGTGCTGTATCCAGCACTCTTGAGCATGGTTTATACTGACAGTATCTTTGCATTCTAGGTGCTTATAAACCAAACCAGGTATGGCTGGCATGAATCTATAAGGCAGAGATTGTAGAATGTAGAATAAATCATAGAATAAATACAGAAAAGGGAACTAAAATTTAGAAAGCCCAGATGCAGGAGTTGGATAAGGAGACAAAAAAGGGCATTTCTGAAGTTTGATCTTCACTTTTCTAAAGCAATACCTGCAAGTAGCTCTGGCACCAAGATCGTTGTCATATGGCTACCTCCCAGAACCTGGATCAGAAGGCCCACTGTTTATTAAGATAAATACAGATGTGTCTGCAGAGGAGCACTGCAAAATCACAGACCTTCTTAATGCCTTTTGACTACTGTGGGCTTTTTAAAAAATTTTTTTATTTGCTTTAGGTCATTTCTGAAAGCCCTATTGTGTCATTAACTGGATTATGTTCTACGATTTGTTCTTATTTCTTCGTATTTAAAAAGCTTTCCAGGGCTACCCTTCTCTAGTTTGCACTTAGGTGAAATTAAAAGTCTGACTGTTAGGTATTGCCTTTAGACCAGCTGAAATAGCTCCTCCAGCTTACATCCTTAGGGCCTCATTAGGAAGAGACTCACAGCATGCCTGACACCAGTTAATATTGGCAGAGCTCATTTACCTACATTGGAAACAAACCAAAAAAAAAAAAAAAAGCCAGATGAATCCTACTGGAGAGGGCTGAGGGCATCAGTGCCCATCATCTGGGTCACCCTTCTCTGTTGGAAGTGGATGACCCACCAGGCAGTGACTCCTTATCTCTTTTAAGCTGAAAGAAACCTGTTGAAAATGTGTCTACAAGTACCTTTGTTGTTAAAGAGTGCACAGGGCAAAACAGGTAACCCATAACCTTGAAAGAAAAGGAAAGTGAGAGAAGTAATCCATTCCAAAACAAGGTATGTTCTATACATAAACCTAGTTAGCTAGAGTTTTTCCCCGAGAAGATAAAAGAGAAATTTTACACTATTGTGTCTCTGCCTAATGAGACTCTAACAGTGTTCCCCTATTCAGAAATGCAGGTTTGCAGTTTCTGTGAGAGAACTGGTCAACACTTTCTTCATTGCTGTTTCTCTTTACTACTTTGAAACTCTTCGATTACACTGTGGTGTTGTCTGATATAAGATATTTGGATTAACATATCCATGTGGCGGTAAATCTTGTGTGAATACTTATGAGTCCTCAACAATTGAACTGTGTCTTTTCTATTATTTAGGAACCACTGTGTTTACTCATAACCTCTATCTACTCCAATGATATACAAAGTTGGAGGATGCTTCTAGATTAGCAGTCTAACGCATATGATTTCACTACCCTTATCTAGTTGTAGCCAAAATCATCTTCATAAGTGGAATCAACTCAATGGCAACAGGGTTCTTTTTTTGGTTTATTGTTATTTGGTCTGTTCACTGACAGTGAACATTCAGGTCTTGGCTCTGACTTTCTGATATTTACACTCTCTCCTCCAGTAAACAATTGCTGTAGATATATTCAGAACTTACCTCAGTATACTTCAAACCTGACCTGTGAAACATGACCCACGTGACATTTCTGCTTGAAATAGTAGTTACCATAAAATATTTGGTGGAGGCTGGGGACTTATAAGAGTCCTGGGCAATGCCTAAGGTACTTTATGTACATTATTCTATTTTATTATCAAAACAGCTAAGACTCAGAGAGAAGTAACTTGTTTGCCCAAGATTATATAGTTATAAGTAGAAGATTTAGACTTTCTAGAAAAGGCCCTCTGGAGGTTGTCTAGAAGTGTTCCACCTTCTTTCAGGCAGGAATAAAACTTGAAGGTAGGATAACACCCCACTTAGAGAGGAAGGTCTAGAGTTAAACCTTGTTGTTTTTAGCTGCCATTGAGTCTGCCCCCTACTCATGGTGAACCCCATGTACAATTGAATGAAATGCTGCCCTATCCTGTGCCAGCCCCATGATTGGTTATGGATTGGATAATTGTAATCCATGGGGTTTTCACTGGCTAATTTTTGGAAGTAGATTCCCAGGCCTGCCTTTCTAGTTCATGTTAGTCTGGAAGCTCCAGTGAAACCTGTTTAGCATCGTAGCAACACACAAACTCTACTGATAAATGAGTGGTGGCTGCACATGAAGTACATTGGCCGGGACTCAAACCCGGGTCTTCTGCATAGAAAGTGAAAATTCTACCACTGAACCACCATTGCACCCAGGTTCAACATACCACACCACTTCACAATTGAATGACCCTGAACAAATAAAATCATCTGTTTCAGTTTATTCATCTGTAAAGGGATAATGGGAAACCCTGGTGGCATAGTGGTTAAGCGCTACAGCTGCTAACCAAAGGGTCGGCAGTTCGAATCCACCAGGTGCTCCTTGGAAACTCTGTGGGGCAGTTCTACTCTGTCCTATGGGGTTGCTATGAGTCGGAATTGACTCGACGGCACTGGGTTTGGTTTTTGGTTTAATGATGTAGCTACCGCCAAAAGGTTGTTGTGATCCTTAAGTAATGCATATGAAAATACTTTATTAATTTTAAAGCCCTGTAGGTGAGGAAGGAGCCTTGGTAGTATAGTGGTTAAGAGCTCGGCTATTAACCAAAAGCCCAGCAGTTCAAATCCACCAGCCCTGCTCCTTGGAAACCCTATGGGGCAGTTCTACTCTGTCCTATAGGGTTGCTATGAGTCAGAATCGACTCAAGAGTAACTGGTTTGGTTTTTGGTATAGGTGAGTTTGGAGCCCTGGTGGCTCAGTGGTTAAAGCCCTCAGCTGCTTACCAAAAGGTAAGCTGTTAGAACTCACCAGCTGGTCCTCAGAAAAAAGGTGTAGCAGTCTGCTTTTGTAAGGATTTACAACCTCTGAAACCCTATGGGGCAGTTCAACTTTGTCCTATAGGGTCACTATGAGTTGGAATCAACTAGAAGGCATTGGGTTTGGTTATAGGTGAGGAGTATGTGTGTGTGTGTGTTGTGTGTTGTTAGCATTAGTGTGTATGAGGAAGTGTATGTATGAAGTAAGCTCCTGAAAAATAAGTAAGTTTCCCTTCAAAACCCATCACATCCTCGTCTAGAATTTTGTTGTATTAAACTACTCTTCCCACTGATGTTGAAATTTTGGTCCAATTCAGTTTGGCTATAAAAATATATAGAAGAAAACATTTCAGTGGTGTTTTACCCAAATAGATTATTCAGAATTGACTCTTGTGTCCATTTCTTCCTCTCTCTTTATGTAATCTTGATTTTAGTTCAGGCCTTTTTCCTCTTTCCACTTACAGTCTTTTTAGCTAATCTTCCTTCGTCCAGTCTCTCCTGTCTTGCTTCAGTCTTCCACACTGGCAGTGTAGTGGTATTTCTAATAACAAAAAGTTGATCATACTATTTTAGTTATTATAAACATTTAATGGGCCAAGATACAGGCTGTAATCCAAACTCTGTAACAGCTTAAGCTCACATACGCTCCCCTCTCCTCCTGTGATGCCTACCAGTTTTCTTTTACCACTTGCACCATGTTCAGAGATCAATAAATTTGATAACTGGTGGTGACTCTCTTTTTTTTTTGTTTCCCCTACTGTAGATGTTAGGATCACTAGAACTTCAGGGTTGTTATAAAATTAAACAAGTCTAACTACATTTAAATCATTTATAGGGTCGTTTATGGGTCAGAATTGGTTAGTGGCATTGTATTCTAATTTTTCCACCACTGAAGTGTACCAAGCTCTTTCTATACAAAATTATCTTTGACATTTTTATCATTTCACCACCTTTATATTAGAGAAAATAATGGCATGTAAAGCTGAAGGCAAAGATGTTTAATTTTTTTTTTCTTTTGATTGAGGAAGTAGTGTGTAGGGTACTAATTAGTAGAATTTTCTTGTTTGTTTAATGGTTGTTTCCATTAAAACTCTGATTATTGGATACCCAAGGACAGGAATCTTTGCCTAAAGGCACATTCTTTTAAAATATCTTTTCCCCTATTATCTGTTGTTGAAAACATTGGGGAGGATACAATTTTGTATGCCAGTACAATATCCTGAATAATGTTATACCCATAAGGATTGCAGATCTTTATAGTCTGTTAGCATCATGTTTCTTCATAATTATTCACCTCGTCAATTACTCGGATATGAGCGCAGAACAAATAGAACGTTAGGTTGAATGATACTGATCCCAGAATATTCCCTGCCAATAATATAGACTTGTTTTATTATCATATGCCAACTTTTAAAATTAGGATTAGAGAATAATGTATGGTTAAGAGTTCAATTCTTGAACTTCTGGGAGATTAAATCATTTATATGTCTAATTGATGGTTAGTGAATTCAGTGAGGAAAAACTTTGAAGTTTCAAAATCATGTGGCTGGTTACTCCACTTAGCTAGTAGCTGGGAAAACACAGGAATCTCTAATTCAATGAATTTATACAGTATTTTCTCTTGGAATAGTTTGTTACAAAATTGTTTTCCTTAAGATTCAAGCTATTTTAAGCAATTTTTTATTAACAACACAGACGTGAATTTATAGTATTTGTGGGGAGACTCCAAGGACACAAAAGAGAAGCAGGAACTATGTCTTATTCATCTTGTGTCCTTGGATATAGGCTGGCACATTATAATAATTCACTGAATGATGAATAAATAAGTGGATGGTTGTGTGAATGGAGAGGTAGATGAATGAATGGAAGGATATAATGGAAAATATGGATATAATGAAACATAAACTTGTTGAGAAGTCAGGTAATCAGATATAATGAATGCAAATGATGGCTTTATCATCCCTATGTATATGATACAGTACCAAAGAATGATTTCATATACAACACATCATATCACTCCATATGAATGTTATTTTTCTGAATTACTTTAATCCGTGAAGGATGCTCTTTAAAATAATTTTTTCAAAATTATTTACTATTTAATTTGGAGAAATTTTAAAGTCAACTTGAATACTTTACTATTTATTAGTAATATTTCAAAAATTTAACCAGTTGTAGTACCAAGTGTTCTTACCCAATTTTGTAGACAAAAAAGACTCAAAATATACTTTTTACTCTAGAACCACATACATTGTCAGAGGAGTTTTGTTCATTCAGATATACCCCAAAGAACATGTTGCAGTTTCTGAATGATAATTCCAGAACATTTTGAACAATGAATTTATTGAAATAAGATTATAATTGTTTCCAAGGTGACTGGTTTGAAGGGGCAAAATTCCTTTGAAAGTATGTTTAAAAAGTAATCTTATTGTATTAACACCTCAAAGCTACACATGCTGGCATAAAGATTTACATGATTTGACATGTGTCAATAAATCTCTAAAAAAGAGTCCATACTATTTCCATATGTGTATTCATCTAGGTTAAAATGTGTATTATTCCCGTGACCTCTTGAGAACCAATAATTCAGTCTTATTTATTCTCTAAAATATTTTTTCTGGAGAGGATAGAATTCCAAAATTAATAAATGTACTACTAATGGTTTGTTAATTCCACAAGGATCAAGGATTTCTGTTCCATTAAATAAACATTTTTATTGCATTAGCTATTGTGGTATAAAGAAATGAAGTGATAACTTGCCTTTTCCTCCCCCTCGCCCTCTCTCATGGGAGTGTTAGTGTGACCTACACACTAATTAATTTAGTAAAAACATTTGAAAGGTTTTGGTTTTCTAAATCTGTTAGATTTTGCTTTTGAAAAAAACTGACCTTGCTAGAAATAGCCTTTCTTTTAATAACTAGTTCACTTCTAACTTGAGTCTTAAAAACCCTCCTTTTAAAGGAACAAGAGTAAAATAAGTAAGGCATTCTGAATTAGTAAAAAAAAAAATTACATATACTCTCTTGGATCATTCAGGATTATTATGTAGAACATAGACAAATGGAAATACAGAAAGAGAATAAAACACAAAATCTGCTTTATATATGGAGAAGCCCATATACACTGCCATCTTATTACTCTCTATTGCTCTTGCATTATATATTTTTTTTATGGAGTAAATATTCGTGCAACTTTCAATATGACACATGGGTTCAAGGGGAATGACTTAATTGACTCATTTATTCATCTATACTATATGAAGGCTGCGCTTTTTAGGTTTCTGTAAGGGTTGGTGGTCTAACAAAATTTATTTGCAAATCAGTTGTTGGAACTCAGTTGTACATAGGATAATGTTACGAGCTGGATCTGAAATTTCCATACAAGATCCTTTCTGGAAATTTATCTAAAAAAATTTTTAATCAGCCAATGGACAAGTAAGCATCTAGGGATTAAATGAAAACTAGGCCTATTAAGTTACACATGTTAACACTGAAAGGTAAAAAACAACTCATGACTATAACACTTGCATTTGTTTTTGTGTATTTGTGCAATTATTTGTAAATTAAGCTTATAATTTCTACAGAGTATAAGGTTAAATATATATCACCTATTTTGAATTTAGTGCAAAATTTAAATGCATTAAATTGTAACCGTTATAATAATTTTATTTAATTCTGAGCATTAATATAGTTCAATGAAGAATTGTAATGTTTTGGATTTGTACTTATTTAATCAAACAGCTAAGCATTTTAAGAAGATTAAAGACACTTAACTGTGTGTAAGAAAGCCAAGATACCGTAGAAGAAATGGTAATGAAACAACAATGGAGATCAAATAGGTTATGAAACTAAAATGAAATTCCACTACAATGAAAATGGACAGAGAACACTGCAGAGAAGAAAACAATGGAAGTAAGAAGGAAAGTAAAATGTCATTCAGCTAATCAAAGAGAAGTCTTGAATGTTAAACAATAAGTTATAATCATGAAGAAGCATAACAGAATATACCCTGTATCTTGGAATATAGCAGAGAACTTGGCTGCTGTTTTCATACCATGCATACCTCTCATCACATGTGAGAAAACATTCCTATTTAAGAAAAAAAAAGCATTTTCCTACAAGTTTTACCTTCTTGATTAACTATTCCATGAAGTGATTTTAATTCCACAATACTAATAGTCTCAGAATCTTGTATTTATTTCATTATGGACAACTTGAAGCTCATTAATTGTTGTATCTGAAAAAAAAAATTAAAATTTTACTTGCAATGAAATATATGTATACATGTATTAATTGGATAATATAAATTGTTAAGTTCTGCTAGAATCCAATGGGCACAGCTGGTTTAATATATATAAAAAAAATTTTTATATAGGACGTAGCTATTAGGAATAATGACATGGTATAAATTCTAGACCCTGGGGTCAGGGGAATAGGAATAGAAGAGGGTAGAAGCATCAGAGAAGGAGGAGGAAACAGAAGATGGTAATATGTCCGCTTTTCTGGAGTTTGTAGCTCCGTGAGCTATTAAGGAAGTTCTCCCAGGAGAAACCAGTAAGGGCATGGAGGAAGCCAGACAGGGAGGGCTAGAAGCCAAGCACACTATGATTTCAAGATAAGTCCTGACTGAGTCCCATGGGCAGCTGTGGAATGTAAATTACCCCTCAGAGTTTTTGTCATCTCAAGGCAAGGGATTTGGGTTTTCATAGTGCACCACCAAGCAGTCATTTTCTGTATGCCTACAGGGTGGAGCATGGAGGTGAGAAGCATTCCCAAGCACTTCCAGCTCCCTGCTTCTTCAGTAGAAGTGACGCTAGTAGCCTCAGAGGAGTCCTCCAAGGAAAGTTAGCAGTTGCTCTGCAGGAGAAATAAAACCCACGGAAGCTGGGAGACTGGTGCTCAGAACCATTGGTCTAGGCTGAGCACTGATAGTGTCCGTAAACAGAATTTCAAAGTAGAAGCATCCATCTTTGTAGCCTTTTACTTCTATTTCTGTCTCTCCTCTTACTGACTGCTACTGCAGAGTTTTAAAACACCTGTTGCCCTAGCATGCCATCCAGGTGCTCATCCAGAACCCCCTTCCTTCCTCCAGCTGCTCCATGCTTAACCAAATTTTTCTTTCCACACCCAATTATAAGCCTTGCTTTCTTAACCCTGCTCAGCTGAGTATTGAGAAGAAAAGGTTTGAATTCGTTCACGTTACTGTATCTTTTGATTTTTAACAAAAATCTCAGTGAACACCTTATTGATGGTGTTTTAGACAGTTTAGCAGAAAAGAACTTCACATGGTACAAGAGAAGACATTTTTCAGCATAAAAGCCGCCACATGGGCAGAAAATAGTCCTAGATGGTTCCTACTTTCACACTCCTGAACCCCAAAGTTTCTTTTTTTTTTATTAATATAGCTGTAACTTTTTTGTGTTTTGTGTGTATGTTTTCAAAATAACTCTCGTGATAGTAACATCAGGGAAGCAATGCCAAGAAACGCAGTTTTGATAATAAGGTTTGGAAGCTCTTTCAAAATATTTAAAATAAATGATATGTGAAGTAAAAATCTAATGGAAAACATTTTCATCTGTCTTAGAAATTGTGACTGTATCTTTTCTGTTTTCCCCACCCCAAGTGAAGTATGGCTGAGTAAATTCTCATCTTTTATGTAGTGTTGACATGAATTATTTTTTAAAAATCTTTTTTTATTGTGGTAATATATATATAACAAGACATTTTCCTATGTACCATTTTCTACATGTACAGCTTAATTCAGTTTGAAGAAACCCCTGGAAATAATATCCATCAGGAGTACTCATTATATTCTTTCTTCAAATATTTATAGAGGATCTTCAGTGTGAGAGGACTCTTCTGAGCAGTGCTTAGAGCACAGTAACACCTGTCCTCAGGGAAGATACACTCACTTACATTGAGTTTCAAGTTCTTAGCTGTGCCTGTTGTTGTTGTTGGGTGCCGTCGAGTCGATTCTGACTCATAGCCACCCCGTGTGACAGAGTAGAACTGTTCTATAGTGTTTTCTAGGTTGTAATCCTTATAGGAGCAGATCACCAGGTCTTTCTCTTTCTCAGAGCCACTGAGTGGATTCGAACTGCCAACTTTTGGTAAGCATCCCAGCACTTATCTGTTGTACCACCGGGGCTCTGTCAGGCATATTAACAAGTCAAATAAAAATAAAAATTATTCTTGAAGTGTTTATCCAATAATGTATTTTAACTTTGTTACTAGTTATAAGGCATGATTTACTTCTATAACCATCCTCTGGTAAGTTTTTATTTTCAAAGTTTATACCCAATATTAAACATAAAATAACACGTAATTATTACAGTAGTTATGGAAAATCAGGGAAGAAGAAAGAAGAGAAACAAAAATATATCTTTACCACCACATCACATAATCACTTTAAATATGCGTTTCCATCCAAATATTTTATACTTTGTCTTATATGTACACTTTTATATCCTAATTTGTTCATCTAACATTAAATCATCAGCATTTTTCTGTTCTCATAAACCTTTTTTAATACTTTCCAAACATTCTTTTGAATGGGTTATTAGATTAACAATTCCTTTATTGTTGGGCACCTAACTTGTTGACAATTTTTCCCCTTTTAGCCTTTCAAAATGGGCATCAGCTGTTAGTACCAGCCCTCTCCATGATAGCAGCAAGGAATGTGCGTTCACATGTTCAAGTCCACTGGTGTTTAGTGAGCCTTTGCAGAACTCTCATAGGTTCTCCCCTTTCTGCTGCACCTCATCACTGCCAGTCAAAGCCACTTCTTTCATATCTAACTTTAAAAAAAAAAAAAATAATAATTGGCTCCAGGCAGGGCTGGTGCCTCTGACTACCACTGTCTAAAGTTGAACAGCCTAGATCTGAATAGTCCTAAAGAGCTTTCCAATAACAGACATTTCCTCAGGCTGATATCAGATCTAAGCAAAAGGATACCCATATATTTTGAGATCAGCAGGAACCTCAAGAGTTGCTCTTTGGATGAACCACAGGTTTCTATTACTCTCCTACTTTACAGGGAAAATCTCTTAGAGAAAGAGAACTCTTAAGATCTGCTTGCATAAAGGAAGACATGTTAAACTGGAGGTGGGGCTCTGGGTATGTGCTGAGGGTTAGTCTCATAGGGTGAAAGATCTAATCCTTCCTGAGCTCCTAATTTACTGTTAAGAGAGTGACTCGGGGGCTCAGATGCTAGGGAGATGCAAGTACTTTGAAGATAAACCAGTATTGAGGTGTGGTGTGTGTGTGTCTGTGTGTACGCACGTGCTTTTAAGTGAGAACTTTTTGTTGTTGTTGTTAAATGCCTGACTGGCACTTTGAAAGTGATAAAAATCACTTATACTTTTCACAGACCGGGATCATCTCTTTGGTAGGAATTGAGGACACCAATTAGTCTTGCATTAATTTCCACATCAGAACTTTTATGTACGTTTAACGCCTTAGAATCCCTTTAATTTTATTGTAAGTTTACTTCCTGCCATTATTTCAGTGAAGTGTGGAGGTACAAAGGTAAGGGAACAAGGATTCAGGAAAGAAGATGTTGTTAACCTATGGGTGTGTATCAACTGGGGCATAGATAGGATAGGTCATGACCAGGATAGGTTCACTTATTCCAATATTCTGAACTTTTCTAGACACCAATTTTAGGAAGCACAATATTACTTTGAAACAGCAATAGGGAAAATAAGACCAAAGTGTGATGTAATCTTCAAGAAAATCATATTGGTAATCAGGTTAATTAAATTTGCTGCCGTCTTGAGACAAGCATCCTATAAGTGTGCCAGTAAATCTGGTCTTGCTTTATCACACTGAAGGGCACCCCTACTTCTTCCAGAACGAGTAGCTTATTGCCAGAGGACACACACAGGCTGGCAACAATAGCTAATATGTTATGAGAGGTTAGACCAAGTTTAAAGAGGATTCGTCTCTGAACTGAAGGGCAAATTGTAAGAAATTTCTTTGTCTGCTTGTGATGTTGTTAAATTGAAAGCACGATGGGAGGTTTGGTAGAAGTAACAAAGGTTGAAATGATGGCCTGCTGTTTGGAGCAAGCATCATGGCTCTACTGATGGTCCAGACATCTGCTAACAACAGCCACTTCTTGTCAGGTTCTGCGGCACACAGGGCGCAAGAATACTTTGCAGTGTTTAACTCATCAGAGCCTTCCCGCTCTACAGTGTGCGCTACATCAAGAATGTTTATGTAATAAAACAGAGCTAATTAAACATTTCAAAGGGAAACATTATTTTAACACTAATTAGATATGATTACAGTTCTTTTTTTTTTTTCCTATGCTGGTGCTGAACTGCACTAAACCTTGTTTGCGTCTCTTAGTTCAATTTTGCAACAACGTCTTATCAAAAGCTGCAGCGCTGTCTTGTCTTAGGGCATTTATTTCAAAATGTTGACATTTCCAAAAACCTTTATCAAATTTAAGACGATTTAAACAAAGAGCAGCAATTGTAACGACAACAATAAATTGAATGCATTTGTCCTGAGAGAAAAGCATGTTACTTTGTATGCACTTACACCCCCTCCCCCCTTTTTTTGAGGCACTTTGAAAGTGATATTCTCTTATTCTTTACTTCGAACCTGTCAGGCCGGTACAAGCAAAAAGAATATCCATTTCACAGATGGGGAATCCAGAATACAGAAAGGATAAACAGGTCAGGGGCAAAGCAAATGGTCGCTGAGATGTGAGTCAGAACTTGCTTTTTGGGGACGTCACCCTACGAGAGCTATGAAAGTGGTGTTGCTTGAGAGAGTTAAAATTTGCTAGATAAAAACTCATAAAATGTGCATACAAGTCATGCTGGATTGGTGATAAATAGACAAAATACTTCTTTAATCAATTATATGAGTTGCTGTAATATATTTTTAACCAATTGATAACCAAAAAAATCTGAACTCAAGAAAACTAGTTTTACTCAAGACATATGTCAACTTACATTTTTATTTATGTACATAGTAAATTAATGGAATCTCCTAGAAATTCACAAAGATTCAAGGTGATATTTCTACAGAACAGAAAATGCGTGTATGTTGGATAACAAAGCAGCTGAAAGCCTTTATGTGAGATAAGGGAACTAAGGGCTTTAAATGTTTGAATATTTCTTAATGAATTCATCAATGAGACAAAACATTCTCCTAGCTTCTTTAAAGCTATCTA
Source organism: Elephas maximus indicus (assembly GCF_024166365.1). NCBI lineage: Eukaryota > Metazoa > Chordata > Mammalia > Proboscidea > Elephantidae > Elephas > Elephas maximus. The sequence continues at coordinate 82,875,486 of NC_064822.1, read as the reverse complement.
TGATTAAGAATAAAGGACAGGGAAATACGTACCAAATAGCGTTATGATAGAAAGAATGCATTTTATGTGGTCTTGAGTAGGAGTAAGCATATTTTTCTCACTTTTTCCCTCAAATTCTATGAAATCCTACTTCTAAGAAAGGGAGAAATCGTCTATACACCGGTTCTCTGCAGTCCTAATTAAAAAGCACTTCAGTGAGAAGTTTTTCTCCTCCACTTCCAACCCAAGCTTGAGGGCATGGCAGTAGCTGGAGGGTATATGGTGTTCATTTTCCCGTTTAAGTAGTACAGGAAGAAGGAGTTACCTTTCAAACACCAAGCAACTAATGTGATGCCCTAAGGACACTGCTGTCACATCAAGGTAGCCTCAAAAAAATAAAGTACACATACTCGTCATCATCATCATCACATAGCTGAAGTTTCAATAAATATGTTGACTAGAACTTTCTCAGTTATAATTAAACTGAAATTACAGCTATAATTTTATCAATAACACCCAAATCAATGATAGATGGATGATACTCTGTTTTATTAAGCTGGCATATCTAATTTTTATAAAAATTCCAGTGACTGGGTAGGGTTTCTTTTTCATGAATATACATTCATTATGTCCTCCTTCATGTATATTTCTAAAACTTAAAATAGGAAACTAAAGGAGGATAATAAAAATACTTAGTAAATTAGAAGGCTTTTCAATTAGGTCTCATTCCCAACTCTTCTCATTTCTTTTTTAAGAACTTTATTAAAAATTTTATTTTGGTAGAAATGTACGTAACAAAACATGTGCCATCTCAGCAATTTCTACACGTGTATTCTCGATGTCCTTTTCTAGATTTTTTCACCACCATTAACATAAGCTCATGCCTCCTAAGTAAAAACTACCCCCAGCATTCTCGATTCTATCAATATTACTATTTTTTCCTCAGTCTGACAAGACTTTATGCATGGAATCACCTTTTAAACTTCAATCCCCTTTGATGTTCACATCTAATACATTGATAAGTTATAACAATTTTTTTCCCTCTGTAATATTACTGTTTTTCCTCGCTATTCCACTGACAACATTTCAGTAAAGAGCCCCCCCCACTTCACTCCAATACGTTGCTTTACAAATGGTCTTCCTTTCTAATTCTCTGTTAAATTCATCTTTGATGCAATTACCGTGGTATCTTCTTAAACAATGCCTTTGCCTTGTTGATTCTCTGTTGCAAAACTTACTTTCTTCCCACTGAGATCTTGCCTTGGCGACTAACCCTACAATGATTGTTCTAGCGAAGACCTCCAGGTCCCCTCAGATACCATGTCCAGAAGCTAATGACTCATCCCTTATTGTATTTGGTATTTTTGCTGTATGTGAGTTATTTTTTTATATTTTCACTGCATCACAAACGTGATATTTTGCTGCATGTTGATCATCCCTCCTTTTAAAAATGTTCACCTCTGTTGGCTTTTGAGATGATGTTAGGGCATCTTTTCCTCCATTTTTCTATGTAGCCTGTCTTAGTCTCCTTTCCCTGCCCGTTCCTTGAACCATGATTTTCTTTTAGCTTTTGTTTGAACTTTCCCTCTTTGTCAATTTTCTTTGAGTAATTTCCTTCAAACCAATGGTTTTTACTACCACGTTAAGCTCTAATGGTTACCAAATCTTTATCTGTAGCCCATAGACCCATCTATTACAGCTGTTTACTGAACATGCTCACTTGAAGGTACCACAAACAACTCAGTTTCTACATTTCCAAATTGATATTATTTCCTTAAGTCTGACCAAAATCTGTCCTTACTTCTGTAATCTACATCTTAGTGATTGAACTCAGCATTTCTGCAGTTGGGTGAGTTAGAAACCTAAGAATGTCCCTAGATTCCTCATCACAGAAATTTTATCTAGCACCTACTGTTGGCTAGGCATTTTTCTATGCACTAGGGATACCAGAGTGGAATAAACAAATAAAAATCATGCTTGCATAAAACATATATTCTTGTGGAAGGAAAAAAAAAATAATACACCTATGGTATAATTGTAGTGATATTTTCTAACATTGTCATTGAGTTATAATTGATATACAGTAAACTGAACATATCAGAAGTGTATAATTTGATAAGTATTGACATATATATATAAACTTGGGGAAAACAAAACTAAACATAACAAAACCGGTTGCCCTTGAGTCAATTCCTACTCATAGCGACCCTATAGGACAGAACACCCCATAGGGTTTCCAAGGAGTGGGGCTGGTGGATTCGAACTGCCAACATTTTGGTTAGCAGCCACTTTACCACCAGGGCTCTAAAATATACACAGACCTGGAAAACAGCGTAGTCTCTCTTGTGTCTCCTCTTTATTATAGTACCACCAACCTATAAGTCATTCAGGTTAAAAACATCCTTTATTATGTCTCTTATTTGTTTGTTTAAAGCACCTTAGTTTCTTCTCCTTTTACTCCCTGATTCCTGTGAAGTTCTAAAATTCTTAGTAATGAGTAAATGGGCCTGTTAAAGCTGAAGCTATTGGTTGAGAGTTTTTTTCAAATATGAGCATTTAAATATATACATTTGCCCTAAGTACCACTTTAACAAGGTACCACACATTTTTATATGTTTTTATTTTCATTCAGTTGAAAACACTTTCTAATTTGTATATTTAGTTTGTCTTTGGTTATTGAATTATTTAGAATTGTGATATTCAGCTTCCAAGTATTTGGGAGATGTTCCACGTATTATCCTGTCATTGATTCCTCATTTAATTACATTGTTTTCAGGGAACATACTGTGTAGAACATAAATCATTTTAAATTTGTTGAGCTTATTTTATGACCCGACTATGGCTCTCTTAGTAAATGTTCCATGTGGACTTAGAAAAATGTTTACTCTGCTGCTGTTGGGTGGAGTGTTCTGTATCTGTTAATTTAGGTGAAATTGGTTGATATTTTTCAAATTTTCTGTATCGTTAGCAATTTCCTGTCTACTTGTCTTATCAATTATTGAAAAAGGGATATTGATGTCTCTGACTATAGTTTTGGATTTGTCTGTTTTTATTTGTGGTTCTGTTGGTTTTTGCTTCATATATTTTGTACCTCTGATATTTGGTTTATAAATGTTTAGGATTACTGTGTCTTCTTGACAATTGACTCCTTTATCATTTAGAAACTCTAACCATATTCTTTCTTCTGAAATTGACTTTGACTGATATTAATATAGGCACTACAGCTTTTCTTGATTAATGTTATCATGGTATATCTTTTTATATCCACTTATTTTATTTTAATATTTTTATATTTATAGTATATTCCTTATAGGCAGCATGTAGTTGAGTCTTGTGTTTTAATTCATTCTGATAATCTCTATCTTTTAATCAGATTTTTTGGAATTTACATTGAATGTTGTTAGTGATATTTTAGGTTTAAATCTATCACTTGCTATTTATTTTCTACATGTCCCATTTGTTCTTTTCCTCCTTTCTTTTAAAAATCAATTTTGTATTTTTTTATAGTTCCATTTTATTTCATTTTTGACATATAAGCTACAACTATTTGTTTTGTTGTTTTAGTGATTGCTTTAGGGTTTGTAATCTATACATCTCCAATTTCTCCCAGTCTACTTTAAGTGTTACTATATCACTTCCCATTTACTGTAAGAGTCTTTCAATAATATGTTTCCTTTTTTTCCCTTCCTGGCCTTTGTGCTGTTTTCATCATGTGTTTTGCTTCTATACGTGTTATAAAGCCATCATTACATTATTATTATTTTTGTATAAACACTGGCTCTTGAAAAATATTTATATAAATAAAAAAAAGAAACACGTAATTTATCCTGGTGTTCTTTATTCTTTTCTGAAGATCATATTTCCATCTAGGGTCATTTCCTTCTGCTTGAAAGACTTCTTTTAACATTGTAGTGTAGATCTGTTGGTAAGATATCATTTTAGCTTCTGTTTTTATACTTTGGATATTACATATCACCTTTGTTTTTATTTAAAAAATATTTTTGCTGAGTATAGAATTTGAGGTTGTCAGTTCTTTTTCTTCAGTACACTGAGATTTTGTTCCACTGTCTTCTTGCTTGCATTGTTTCTCTTCATCTTCTACTACTTCATTTACACATATATTCGGCCACTTGGAGTTGCCCCACAGCTCACTGATTCTGTTTGTGTGTGTGTTGTTGTTGTTTCTTTCTATTGTTGGTGTTCTTTTCTGTCTGTGTATTTCATTAGGATAGTGTTTATTTCCATGTCTTCAAGTTTACTAATCTTTTTCTTCTCCCATCTCTTCTCTGTCATTGATCCCATCCAGTGTATTTTTAATCAGAAGCATTGCTCTTTTCATCCCTAGAAATATTGTAGTTTTCACCTCTACGAAAAGAAATTGGCTTAATTACTTCTTTCTGGCATAATTGTTTTAGCTTAAGCTCTTTTTCTATGCTAGATAATTTCAAGAGTCTCAATTATTTGTCCTAAATCTAATCTAGATTTCCAAGGATAGGGTTGGTGTCTTATTCATCTTCCTGTCTCCGGTATCTAATAGAGTTAATGCCGCATAATAAATTCACACAGTACTTGATGACTTACATTCATAATGATGTTTATAAAGCATAAATCGGTTCGTATTGTATTCTTGATTGAAGTCCACCACTAGCAGTGTAAAGTCTAAACTCTTAAAAAAAAAAAAAAAAAACTCTTTAGCATGACAAATAAGGCCCTTATGATTCAATACCTGCTTGCCTCTCTAGCCTCATTTCTGTATTGTCAACTAAAATCTGCCCTGATCTAATTCTTTAAATGTAGGAGTTGCCTAATTTGGTCATGCTTCCTCTGGCAGCTATACCCTGGCATTTAATATTCTTTTGCTTGAAATGCCTGTCTCTCTCTTTCCCCCCATTCCCTGCCTGCCCCAATCTTCCTTAAGTTCTACGTTTTGAAGGATGAAGAGGAGTTTTTAAAGCAGATAAGTTGGAGAGAGCATGCCAGGAAACTGAACAGCCTGTGAAAATTCATAGAGTCATAAACAAAGGGGTTTAACGTATAATAAGCAATGCATGTTTCTTGGATACATACTAGGTCAGAGACTGACATGCTGTAGAAGTATTTATGGGCCATTTCAAAAAGGCCCATTTATTCATCACTAAGAATTTTAGACTTTATTTCAAGAGAATTAGGGAGTAAAGACAGGAAAAACTAAATGGTTTTAAACAAAGGAATGACATAATTGATAAGGTATGTTTTTAACCTAGATGATACAAGAAGAGGGATAAGACAAGAGCTTAATATTGAACAAACTAAGCTTGAGTTTTCTGTAGGACATGTAGGTGAATGAGACCAGGAAGTACTCATGTGACATTAGAGTTTCATGAGAGGACAGTGCTATAGGTCTACTTTCAGAAGTCACCCAGAGAGGAGTAATAGATAGACAAAACTATCGGTTTGATGAAATGGTGAAGGGAGACAATGTAAAACAGAGAAAGTAGTTGGGGAATACCTTAATTACAGATAAAAGAAGGACTATTCGATATGAGGAGGACACAAGAAAGACCAGTGGTCTCGACTCTTAAGAAAACTTAGTGTTTTCCACTCCTGCATTCTGTTAAAAAGCAGAGAGAGACGAGGGCTGAAAGAAGAAAATCCATTGGATTTAGATCACATTGATGGCAGTAATTTGTGTTAAGATTGTAAAACCCTGTAACTGTGCTGTAAACTGTGTGTGTGAAACCATCGAAAAGAATGTTGCTCCCATTAAGAGTAATCTCAACTCTTCCCACAAAAAGCTCTGCTCTTAAGCGAAATGACCTAAATTTTTCTCTCTTTTGCCCTTGTGTCATTTCAGAGCACCTTTTTCTTGGAAACTGAGGTGGGAGGAAGTGGCAAAAGATTAGAGTGTTTCAATAACTGAATTTTAAAAAATTATTCTATTTTATTGAAATAAAATAATTAAAAAAATTCATGGTTATTGAAATATTGAAAAAAAAAACTTTTGAGAATATACACACCAATACATATACCAATTCAACAGTTTCTGCATGTACAATTCAGTGACATTGATTACATTCTTTGAGTTGTGCAACCATTCTGACCCTCCTTTTCTGTATTATAACCATGACTTTTCTAAGAGCAATTTAGTAAAATCATGAAGAGCAAAATAATGACAAGTGCTTAGGGTGTGAGTTCTCAAACATAAAAGGCTTTAGGAGCTAGATTAAACAAAGGAATGAACCAGATCTGTGTAAGACAATAGGTGGTAGTTGGATCTGAATAAATTTGAAAGTGTATAATGTTCCCAAAGATATTCACATTAAAAAAAAGAAAGCACAAGCCAAACAAAAATTTTTACAATCTAAATTTAGCCCAATTTATGCTGATTTGCATCTGGATTAAAAAGTTTGTTGGTGTTCTGCATGAAAGCACTGATTTTTTTAAGAGGCGAAGAAAAGGCTGTTACCTCAAAAGCTATTAAAATTGAAAGAAGAAGTGATGGTGGTGATGGTCCTATGCCGAAGAAGCCTTTGAGCAAGATGATGGTACAAGACGAAGGATCCAGTGAAGAATGAGCGGTTGAAGATGCAATGATACTTTTTATCAGAAATATGTTTCTTTTAAAACCAATAATAATTTTTTGTGGATCACCAGGTAATCTAACCTGTAATGAATACTGACATTTTAAATTAAGATGAGGTTAAATGCCTTTGAGAATAAAAGCTCTAGTACAATGAATATTCAGCAGTTATACTGAGAAACCCTAAACAGGATAGATCTTCCACGTTTGCATTTGAATGGTTAATAGCCTTTGCTGTGAATACATAAAGTATATCATTGCTTCATTGTAAATCTGATTTAGAGTATTGGTTTCAGTACCTATGAACTACAGCGTCATGCCTCTAATGACATATAAAATTTAGATTTTGGTAGATCTGTTCTAGAGTATATGTAAAGAAGGTTTATTGCTAGTAGTATAAATACTGGTGTACGATCTTTTCTATTCCCTTTTCCTCCTCTATAATGGGCAATTGGTGGGGTGGGTGTTTGATAACGATACCTTCTAATCTTTGACAAGCCTCGTTAACCTTTGATTCTCACCTTCATTTACTCAAGAACAACTTACCTATAAAAACCAAACCGAACCAAACCCAGTGCCGTCGAGTCGATTCTGACTCATAGCGACCCTATAGGACAGAGTAGAACTGCCCCATAGAGTTTCCAAGGAGTGCCTGGCAGATTTGAACTGCCGACCCTTTGGTTAGCAGCCATAGCACTTAAGCACTACGCCACCAGGGTTTCCAACTTACCTATAAAAAAAAAAAAAAAAAAAATTTTTTTTTTTTTTTAGTTACCTAAAAATGAGTGATAATGGATTTAGAATTTATATTTAAAAGTTCACACCTTTCCTTCAATTATTCCTTTTAATTAGAATTAGGCTGTTCTAAATGGAGTTTATGTGTGCTTGTAAGAAAAGATGAAGAGGAGGTAAGTTGCACCTAGTGGTGCAGTTGTTAAACGCCCAGCTGCTAACCAAAAGATCACTGGTTTGAACCCAGCAGCCACTCCGTGGGAGAAAGATGTGGCAGTCTGCTTCCATAAAGATTTACAGCCTTTGGAACCCTACTGTGTCCTGTAGGGTTGTTTTGAGTCGGAATTGACTCAACAACTGTTTTTTTTTTTTGTAAATTGCAAGAGATTCAACTGTGTGGCTTTTTATTAGAATGTTTTTCTTCAAGTTTAAAGGTTAAGGATCCTGGGTAGCACACAACGGTTTAGGCAGATACTAAGCATTTAGTTGATACAGGAAGTCTCTTGGTTTCATCTCTTGTGATTGGGCACAATTTGGAGACACGTGTAACGAAGAACCCCTAAGGTATACAAAAGAAACAAATGAAAACAAACCAGACCCGTTGTCCTTGAGTCAATTCAACTCATAGCAACCCTATAGGACAGAGTAGAACTGCCCCATAAGGTTTCCAAGGAGCGCCTGGTGAATTCAAACTGCCGACCTTTGGTTAGCGGCTGAACTCCTAACCACTGTGCCACCTGGGTTTTCCCCTTAGGTATACCCATTGCTGTAGAGTTGATTCTGACTCATAGGGACAAGTTGGAAAGGAGGGCAATGCTTTGCTCCCTGCATTTCTTCTTTCCGTACCCTGGCAAGAAGCTGTTTGTGTATTTCTTTTTCCTCCTGGCTTGGAAAAATCCTGCTTTTGTTAGTGGTGGTAGTTGCTTTTCCAAAGTACAAAAACATAGGAAAAGAAGGAATTTTTCTAGATTTCTCAAAATTTGATTCAAAGGAAAGCCCATGAAAAGGAAAATAAAAGCAAAGACTGGATAATTAGATCCCAAATCTTTTATTATGGAGAAACCTCCAGCTGACTTTATAGTGCTTTCCTCTTTTTCTAACTCAGAATTGCTTTCCGTTCACAAAGTCTGCTACATCTAAATATAAACATGATTCAACCAGCGATCAATTCAGCAGTTTGGGTAATTACACTTTCCCCATCCCCCTGAGAACGATAACAATTCACCTTTTATCAGATTTCAAACCCTAATAATCCAAATTTTTATTATCACCTTTTTACATTGTTACTCAAGTTTTGGGTATGTGGCAAACTGATGTAGTTGTGTCAATAGTAAATAATCAAATAGACTGTAGTATTTCAAATAGAACTACTCTTTTGTTCAAATGGGTTTTATAAAGTCTGCTTTATTTGTTGTATTAAGATTAACTAGAAAGTTCTCTTTTGGGATACTGAGAGTCCTTTTTGAGCTGGGCAAAGAGTCATTTACTCCTGAAGGATCCTTCTAACAGTTTTCAAAACAAGAGACCCTATTGGGCAAAATGGGCAATTTAACGTAGCATCTTAACTTAATCAAAATCTTTCTTCATAACACACGTAATGTTAGTAATAAGCTTATGTACTTTTCATCAACCTGTAAACGTGTTTAATTGTGATAACTGTTTTAACTTTGTTTTGATATAACCATCTTCCATTAGCCAATTCCTGTTCACAATGGTTTTTTTTTTTTCCTTAAAACTTCCTGCTGCCTTACTTGTCTTCATGTTCGAACTTACCAGCCTCTCTGATGTGGCACTCTGCTTCTGTAAAGATTGCAGCCTTGGAAACTAGGGGGCAGCTCTACTCTGTCCTTTAGGGTCACTATGAGTCAGAATCTACTCATCAGCAATGGGAATGTTACTTTGCAATGCTTTGGATATAGATATGTTTCGCTTGGTCAGCAATTTTAGCAGCAACCTGGGTTAAATCATGTAGGAGAACATTCGAAAGGATGTTTAAAACACTTCATATGTAGCTTGTTCTTCAGTAGTAAAGAGGGATGTTTGCAGAAAGGTTTCAGAGTCATTTAATGAAGTTTTGGGAAGTTGTTGTGTCTTTTTTCCCGGAATGTTTTAGTGTTTTTATATTTGTTCATCTGTTTCTGATCCAGAAATACCTTATGAATATGCTTTGTCTAGTTCTCTGAAGCTTTTGAGGATCAGTCATTTTTTTTAATATGTGGAAATATAGCTATGTGCTGTTCGGAGTATTAGGATAATTATTTAGTTCAATTCTCCAGTATATTTACATGAAAATCTGCAGCTGACTGGTGCTATTGAGCAACTTCAGTTTTTTTTTTTTTTTTTGAAGTTTTTGGTTGCATATATGGATGTTTGGAAAAGTCAAAAAGTTATTTTTGACTCTATTAAATGGCAAACAGGAATTACAGGCCATTTAGGATTAGGTGCATATATTATGGATAAGATTTTATTATATTTTCTTATTGAGGGAGAAGAATTTGCTGCCTATATTATGGTGCAAGTTATTTGGTTTAGTCTTTTGCCCCAGAGATTTCTCAAACCATTGACTCCATTGTTCATGTGCATATGTGTGGGACATGTCAGAATTCAAAACTAGTCTATAAATAAAAATACGTATTTAAATGGCATTAATTTCTCAACTGAGAAAAGTCTTAAGAATAAGCATTATCTGTGTGTCCACAGGAGCCCTGGTGGCGCCATGGTTAAGAACTTGGCTGCTAACCAAAAGGTGTCTTTTTTCCCAGATCCACCAGCCACTCCTTGGAAACCCTGTGGTGGGGCAGTTCTGCTCTGTCCTACAGGGTTGCTATGAGTCAAAATCGACTTGATGGTGAAGAGTTTTTGGTACGCATCCATAATCTTTATCTGTGAGAGCAAATATTGTCAAATTTGCATAGTATATTATTCCCCAAAATGATTTTTTTTTCCTCATTTACATCCTTAGTTCATATCACTTCTCTAAACATGTGTCACTGACCATGACTTTATGGAAAAATCATTGGCCTTTTTATGTGTATTCCCTAACAAAACCTTTCTTCTGAACATCACACTTCCTGTGTTTCTCTCTCCTAACACCTTTTGTGGTTCCCCTCACCACTCCCATCTTCCCATCAGTGACAGCACCTCTATGATTAGAATCAGCAAAGCCAACCAGCCAACACTGATCTAGAGTGTAAGATCATCCGTTACTTTGGACTTTTTATCTTTGAAAAACACTTAAGTAACGTGAAATATAGGAAACCCTTGTAGTGTAGTGGTTAAGAGCTACGGCTCCTAACCAAAAGGTCAGCAATTTGAATCCACCAGGTGCTCCTTAGAAACTTTTTATCTTTTTTTTTTTAAAATTAATTTTTATTGTGCTTTAAGTGAAAGTTTACAAATCAGGTCAGTCTCTCATACAAAAATTTACATACACCTTGCTATACACACATAATTGCTCTCCCTTTTAATGAGATAGCACAGTTCTTGGCTCCACTCTTTTTCCTCGTGTCCATTCGAGTAGCTTCTGGCCCCTTCTGCCCTCTCATCTCCCTTCCAGACAGGAGATGCCAACATAGTCTCACGTGTCTACTTGACCCAAGAAGCTTGTTCTTCACCAATATCATTTTCCATCCCATATTCCAGTCCAATCCCTGTTTGAAGAGTTGGCTTTGGGAATAGGAAACTTTTTATCTTTGAAAAATACTTAAGTAATGTGAAATATGGTATAGGTTTTTCCATAGTTTGTTTTCACAGGGTGAGTTTGCTTATAGAAGTTATGAAGTAAACTTTTTATTCAGAAAACAAACCTAATACTGGAGTCTATACCATCTCAATAATGACCTGAAAGCTATGGTGTTTTCTTTTCAGTTTGGATTTTCATTATGGCATGTGTATTCATTCATGCCTCCAAAGGAAAGCCTTCTCTGATCCAGGCAGAGGGCAGGCAGGTGTGTCCCACAGGCTTGCCAGTACCTAGCCTTACAGTGAACTCCTCAACACCCCCAAGAAATTCCCCCTCAGGCGACACTGCATTGGCTAAAAAGAATCACCAGTTGAGCTGAATTTGAAATGCTCTGATCAAGATACACAAATATAGGCGCATAGAGAGCAAATGTCCTCTAAGATGAAAAATTGCATTGTGTGTCTTTAAAAAATAAAATTGTTCAAAACAGCAAGATTGAAACCGTCTGGGTTGTTTTTGAAAAACCAACAAACAAAAAAAGTCTTTTGTGGGCTAACCACAGAAACAGGTTCTAAATACATTAAAATATTTTATCCCATTATTTGTTTTGACCAATTGACCACAATATTAAAAATTCAATCATGGAGCAGCTGACAAGTGCAGTTGCCTAATTTTATTTAAGAGTTTTTTTCCTTTTTCCATTTTTCCATCCTGTTAACGCTGCTGCCTGTGCCCAGACAGTAATGGGCTTCTTGTATGCCCACGACTGTTATGATCATGTAAATTTATTGGTGCTTAGAAGAAGCGAGCTATTAAAACATTACAACAGCCATTACAGCCGGGCTCGTGTTGGCTTTCGCTCCCAATGAACATATGCTTCCGAGTGAATGCCTAAACTCTTATTTATGGATTTAATTTAATATGCGGAAAGAATTCAAAATTAAATTTTGTGTCTGCCTCCAGAGAGTGTCAGTGTATAATAACATGGTAATTTTTACACATCTTTATGAGAAATGGGAAAATTAATTCTTTCTGACAAGTTGTAATTATTCGACTTGGAACAGTTGCAGCTGAGCAGTTTGCATGCCTGTTGTCTGGTGTTTCGCAGTGTAAGGGGAAAGCTCGGGGATGGAGATATATTGTGCATCTGAGAGTTTCTAATAGCTTCTGACATTTTAGCCTTGCATATTATCAGGGTGCTCTTTAAGGAGTCGAGGTATAATCTATTATGTTGCCTGGGACACACACCATTGCAATAGCTGCAACATCGTACAGCAATTTTTAAAACGGGGGCTAGCTATAGGATCATCCTGCAAATGTACCTAGCTGAAATGAATGTGACAAAATTTTATATCTCTAAGTGTACCTGTTATTATCTGCTTTTTCACCTGAATAGATGCAGAACAGAAGGTCATTTTTTTCGAGTAGAATTTTAGACTATTTTTAAGACTAAAGGTATTTAAAATAAAAATTCGTGTTTTCCTATTGGCCCTAAAAACACGTTTCCCTCCCCCCATACACACACACGTCTTCTTTAATAAATGCCCACTATTTTATTATTTAGATTTGATGTTTAAGTGTTCATGAAAAAGTAGGATTACCTTAATAAACAACTAAACCAAAACACCACTGTCTATGTTAGCAAAGAAAATATGGAACATGTTGTATGTGAAGAGAGGGTATGCTGATTGACAGGCCAGCCTGGAGGGGTGTGGTGTCATCTCTGTGTGTAGAATCAATATAGTCCATGCAAAATAAATGCAAACTACAATGTAAGAAAGTGTTAGCAGATGAACATGAGAAAAATGCAATTGTCAAAAGCAAACACGTTTTCTTTTTGCTGTGGTACTGCTGCTCCAGAACACAGGGACGAACAACTGGTGATTAAGTGGGTACGTCTGTGTTCTGTGAGTTAGTGCACTAAAACTAACTCTGACTATGTTTTAAGAGGCAATGTTTTGCTAAAGGGTTATATTTAAGAATGGGATGCAAAGCAGAGTTCTATCCACTTGAGGCCTCCAAATTAGCATGATGCTTTTGCATGTTAAGGCTGGAGTCCTGAGGAGTTTCTAAATGAATAATTGCATTCCACCTTGCACATATTTTTTGCAGGTTCTGTTAGCTACTGGGTTCTTTGTTTTCCTTCACAAACTGATCAATAATGGGTCACATATTTAATGGCTGGCCATCTCATTTAAGAGATGGCTGCATCTCAGTGATTGGTGGTGGATTTAGTCATACCTAGTTTTTTTTTAGTTTTTAGTTAAAAGGTGGAAACCCTGGTGGCTTAGTGATTAAGAGTTACGGCTGATAACCAAAAGGTTGACAGTTTGAATCTACCAGGTTCTCTTTGGAAACACTATACGGTGGTTCTGCTCTGTCCTATAGGCTCTCTATGAGTTGGAATCAATGGCAATGGGTTTTAGTTAAAAGGTGAAGCCCTGGTGGTGCAGTGTTTAAGAACTACTGCTGCCAACCCAAAGGTTGGCAGTTTGAATCCACCAGCTGCTTCTTGTAAACCCTGTGGGGGCAGTTGTACTCTGTCCTATAGGGTCGCCACGAGTTAGAATCGACAGCAACGGGTTTAGTTTTGGGTTTTGGTATGTCCACCCAGGCTCCATACCTCAGTCCTCCCTGACTCATCCCTCAACCCCTTGCTTCCTGTGTTCTGTCATCGTTTTCTGATGCTTTGCCTTTAGAGTCTCTTAGCTTCTTCCTTCCTTTCCCTTCGTCTCCTCACCATCCTACTTCAAACCCTAGTTAACCTTTTCGTGGACCATGGGCTATATATGCCGTTGTTAACATTTTCCACCCCTGAAAGTTTGCTGGCAGGCATTTGAGGCACTTCTGGGGTCATGGTGAATACCCGTGCAACTGCCTAAGAAACAAGGAAGTTGGTCTTTGCCTCCCTTGGGTGTTGAGAGCCATTTGTATGAGGGGATGCTTCCTAGGGAGTGAATGTGTGAAACTTTTGTGTCTTTTGGCTTCTGTACAAGATGATAAGGCTTGCAAGTATGTTTACTGTTTCTTTTGTGTTATTGGGAAGGTACGGCTACTGGCATTTGGTAATATTCAAGTAAATGAGTTATTTTGGGGGTGAAAACAGTTTGTGATGTACTTCATGGAATATGGTATTGATATAACTCACTCTAAATAAACTGGTAACAATCATGTGCAGCAAGCACAATGTTTATTAGTATCTTGTGTGTATTTTTGTGTATTTTTTGGCAAGTTGAGTAAGATATTTTATGGCTCAAGTGTAACCAGGAAATGTCATGTGCCATGGGACCGATATGTCCCATTTGTGTGATGTGCTTCATGGAAATGTGGGATTGATATGTCCCTCTGGTAATTGGCACCCCATTTTTTTCAAATAATAGAAAAAAAAAAAAAAAAGAACTACCAGCAAACAGTGATTCAGCATCCATTCCATTAGTGAAAAAATATAACATCACTAAAAAATCCCCCCCCCCAATAATTTATCCGTGAAAGGGTTAACTCCCATTGGGACAGTTGTAAATAACCTTGTATCTTCCTAGTCACTCATATCACTATAGGGTAAATAGTTCTAAAGTATAACCCTGATTAAGCCATTGCCATATCGTCTACCAGATAAGATACATTTGAGTCTTATTTCAGGCAGACTTCCCAGTCATTCCTAATCTGTATCTGTGTTCCAGCTACAGTAGGTTGCCATTCGCTGAACACAGTCTGTACATCTTGGTTCCTGCTTTTCTCTCTACTTGGACTGCTTTCCTCCAGGCCTAATGAAATCTCATTCTGTAAGGCACAGTTCATAGGTGATTGTCCCTCTGAAGCATCCCCAAACCCACATCCTGACAGCTATTCCTCAGTGCTGTCAACATCCAGAGCACTCTGTTTACACCTATCCTGTTGCAGTTATTATATGTGGTATTTATTTACATCGTTGCATTATTTATATACCTATCTTATCTCTCCAAGATAGCAGGACCCTCCGGAAAGCAAGGAATGCTACTTATTCACATTTATCTTTCCCGGCACACCAGTGCATTCCACATAGTAGATACACAGTAACTATTTACTGAATATATAAAAGCCTAATCAGCCAAAGACCACCAGGAACAAAATCAGACTTACTGACTTGCAGTAAGGGAGGGAATTTCAGGGAACCATCGAATTCCCATGGAGAAAAGGAGGAGGAGGAAAGCAACTTTTGTGAAGCTGGATACCCGCTGGATGCTGAGGATTTCTGAGGAGCATCTAAGGGATACAGTATCAGTTTGGGATAAATTGCTGTTTCTGGGGCAGGATGGGAAGTGGGGAGTAACTAGGGATTGGATTTTGTCTTAGCTGAGTAAGGGAGGTTTAGCTGTGATTGGGTATCCCATGTAAAAAAATGGAAATTGCAAACTGGGTCTGGGACTGTATTGATAAGAATGAAGGGCTGTTTATGGCATTTTGCAACTGTTGCATGATCTTGGGAGAATCTGTATTTCATGGTAACTTTGCATTTGGCTTTGTCTGAGTCTGTCCTTTTAGTCTGATTCATGGCAAGGTTGTTTTCCATCTTCTTAGTCTGAGCGGATTTTTGTTCTTTCAGCCCAGGACAGGTTTTGACTCTTGGGAATGATAAAAATACAGATGAAAGATACTTAATTACTGGATTATTACTTAAACAGCTAGATCCAGAAACTAATCATTTTGAATGCTCAGGATGGTAGCATAGTTGTTAAAGTGTTCGGCTGCTAAGCGAAATGTCAACGGTTCGAACCCAGCAGCCGCTCCATGGGAGAAAGATTTGTCAGTCTACTTCTGTAAACATGACAGCCTTGGAAACCCTATAGGGCAGTTCTACCTTGTCCTATAGAGTCGCTTTGAGTCAAAATTGACTCAGTGGCAACGGCTTTGGTTTTTTGGTTATTCTCCTCAGTAGTTTAAAATGCACATACAAGTCTTAAGTCAATTATCTACATTTAATTTTAATTTTCCCTTAGGTGGCTTTCTTTTCCTTGTCCCACCAGAAAATTCTGTGTTTTTATTCGACTCTCTCATCTCTGGCTCATTGTTCATTCTTAATATAGATGTAGAGCTGTAAAGATGTGCTAAGAACATTTTCACAATTTCTTCACTTTCTTGTCCACCTACCTATATTTCAAATGCCTTTGGCTTAATGGCTCAGAAGCCTGGTTTTGTATTTTGTGTATGTATAACTGTGTGATATAAATATATATATGTTGTTGTTAGTCGCCATTGCATTGATTCCGACTCCTGGCAACCCCATGTGGGCAGAGTAGAATTGCTTAATAGGGTTTCAAGGCCGTGACCTTTCAGAAGCAGATTTTGAGGCCTGTCTTCTGAGGTGCCTCTGGGTGAGTTCAAACCATCAACGTTTTGGCTAGTAGTTAAGTGCTTAATCACTTGTGCCAACCAGGGCTCCTGAGCCCCCATTTATGCATGTGTGTGTGTATATATGTATATACATATACATATATACACACACGTATAAAATCACACACACACACACACACATACAAAAAAAAGGGATGTTCGAAGCTGTTTCTATTGAAGCTTTCTTTCCCTGGAACATAAGCAAGGATAATCAGTGCTACAGATTGTTAAGCCATTTTCTTCTGGACCTGTGATCTTTACAATTAAGTTATAACTCTTTATGGCAAGCTTTTTCATGATATCTTCAGACACTGGGTTCTCTGTTGTAGACTTTTTCATGGTGATGATTTTTAAAAGGTACCAGATTCCATCCATTCCAGTAGATACTTTTTCTCATTCCTTCTGTATGAACCTGCTAATAAAATCCCTAAAAATTTATTATTTTTTCTTTAAATGGATAATGGATACCACAGCTGAAATCATATGTTATTTGGCTCAATTTAAACATTAATGTTTCTTCACCTGCATTTATCAACCTGTCTACAACCAGAATGTTTAGAAGCAACAATTAAAAAAAAAAATGACCTCATCGTTTTAGAATTCACGATGAGAAGTGTTCCATTAGCAAACTGCTCAATTTCTGATTCAATAGAACAAGGCAATTTGTCCTGAAGTAGAAGCCTCCCTTCTTAATTTTGCTGAATGCTACCTGCGCAGCCCTGGTCATGCAAATGAAAGAGAGCGTGTCAGTATTTTTGCTGTGTGCTATATATCAGAATGTGATTATAATCATTATATCCCTATTTGCATTTCTCTGGCTCTCTGTTTTCTTTTTAATTGGGTTATAAAACAATTAGTTAACACCATGTCTTTTTAGAACTCCCCAAGTGGGCCAGGAGCTGTTTGTTCTCACTGGACCAATGCGGGAGGGGGCCCTCGGGAATCTCATTTTATTTACAGCAGGGTGAAGGTCAGATAGAAACAGTTTTTGTTCTTGTGCTGTTGCTTTCTGTTGTGAACTCTTTTGCATTGTTTGGCTTCTCTGCTCCCCCTTGTGCTTTGAAGAGCCGCACACCAGGTGTTCCTGTTCTGAATTACACATGAAAGAACCACATCCCTGGACTAATTAACTAGTAAACTGTACCCACCTCCTCTGGGTTTAATTGATGCTGCTCTTAAAAGGGGAAAGCAGTTCCTCACCCCCTTGATTTCACACTACTGTCATCTCTTCTTTATCGTTCCTAAATGTGGAGAATGTTCAGACTATTCTGACACCTGGGTAAGGTAC
The DNA here is from genome assembly GCF_024166365.1 of Elephas maximus indicus. NCBI lineage: Eukaryota > Metazoa > Chordata > Mammalia > Proboscidea > Elephantidae > Elephas > Elephas maximus. The sequence continues at coordinate 82,857,876 of NC_064822.1, read as the reverse complement.
CAGGGCCAATAGTAGCACGGTGCATAAAATGATTGCCTGGATGGAAGGAAACTACTCTGGACTTTTCCTTCCTCACTTTTTAAAGCTGCTCCTATGACTCTTTCTCCTGGGAGTGACACATACTGAGTGATCTACTTGCTCATAGTAGCAAGACCCAGAATCTCATCACTTTCTGCAGTTGATTTTCCTTCTTATTAAAGCAGAGCAGAGAGTCGTTATGCTAACCAGTGTTTTATGTTTTATTTTTATTGCGGTGTTGGATATACTAGAAAAATGTTAAAACTTGTAGAATTAGATAATATACCATCTTGTTAAGGATCACAAAGCTAGATTGATTTTATTTTTACTTCTTTGGATTATGGTCCCTGATATAGTGGGCTTATGATAATGTGGGCAGTCTTTTCTAGGCATTAACAGGTGTTCCAGAGAAATGCAGTAACTTGATGAAAGTGTCAACTTTTGAAATTGTCTTTTTTTCTTTTCGTGTGTGTTATCCTAGTTTAAAGAACATCAGGAGTTAAAATTTAGTTTATAAAATCTGTAACTTTTTCCGTCATCATTTGGCTGTGATTACGTTAGGTTTTATATGTTTGTTTGTTTTTCTAGTTTGATTTTAAAACTGTACTTCAAATATTTAGAATCAATTTCTGTGTTTGAGGGCATTTTAAAGTGCTATCTTTAAGAGTAATTTCTTTAAAAAATTGTCTTCCTAGAACTAGTTCTTAAAATTCCAGCCCAAGTGTATGGATGTTTCTGACTCAGTTTCCTCCTTCTGAGTAACTTTAAGAACCTTCTTTGTCCTCTCTTGTTTCTCCCACTTTACGTGATCATCTGACACTGACTACCAGAACACTGAAAAGAAAAAATTGAAGAAAGGAAAATCATTCCTATAATTGTTTTTCTAACATATTAATAAGAAATCTTTGTTTCTCTTCTGTAAAAAGCATTATACCTTTAAAAAAAAAACAAAACAAAACCAGCCATCCTGTTGGGTAACTTTGCCTTTGTGGCTGAATGATTTAGTTACTAGATTGCATATTTGGTACACATGAAAAGATTGAGAAGTTTAAAATGTTCTATTCTGAACTTTTAAATTTATTTAACTGGAAGCTTCTTCAGAGTGGATATTGTCTGAATCTCTGTCATTTCTGTATCCTGGCCCATAACAGAATACTTGGTACGTGGATCATGATTTATACCTGTTCACTAAATTTAACTGAATTGATTTTTCTGTTTTACTTTTTATTGGGCACTAGGTGTTGAAGAGACCCATGAACGGGAACTTGACAAGATGATAGAGTATGTCTGCCCTGAGCATTGTGCTCTTTTAAAGAATTATCTATATGAGTTCAAATTGACAATGGCAACTCAAAAGGTTAGCTGGGAAGCTTAAGGGGCTGTGAGTTTAAGATAATGGTTGTGGAATAATTTGGATAGGGATAGCAAGAACTATAGCACAACTAGAAGAATGTAATCAGTGTCACTAAATCGTACATGTAGACATTGTTGAAATGGTGTATCTTTGTATATTTTCACTAAAATAAAAATATTAAAAAAAAATTATTAGCAAAATGATAAGGATGTGGTCATGCTCTCCGAGCTAAGGACATGAGTGAATCTGAAGTAGCCTCTGACTTGAGAGAAAGGAAAAAAAAAAAAAGAAAAGAAAGAAAATTCTGAAAGATCTAGTTCAGTGTAGACAAAGTATGGAGGTAATAGATTTGTACCCAGTGATCCTGTGAAGCCTGAAAATATTTGCTTTAAACATAGATGCAGTTTTAATAACACAGATGTGTATCACTCTCTCTCTCCCTCCCTTTTTCTCACATATCCTACACATGGCAATCACATGGATTTATACTGTAAGCCATACATAGTTCATAATTCTTAAAGTATAAATAATAGCAGCTGCAGAGCTAAAACCATCCACCTGATATTCACTTCTCTTGTACATTTTCATCTTCTGCATATTCTTAGAGTAAGATTATAAATATATGTTGTTAGTGCTACATATTTAAAATGTTAGTTTAGTAATGTTTTCTAAAATAAAAGAGATTATTCTTTGTGTAATGAAATCAAGTGGTACAAATAAATAATCCAATGAACAATAACATGTTAAAGAATGTCACACAGATAAATACATCGTTGTAAGTGTTATGGAAGGCCTAGTGGTGTAGTGGTTAAGTGCTACTGCTGCTAACCAAAAGGTCCGCAGTTTCAGTCTGCCAGGCGCTCCTTGGAAACTCTACGGGGCAGTTCTCCTCTGTCCTATAGGGTCGCAGTAAGTCGGAATGGACTTGACAGCAGTGGGTTTCATTTGGGTTTGATAAGTGTTATAATTAAGACATTTACAAAATACTATAAATGTGAGGTGGGGCCACGATGGTGGAATAGCCAGATGCTTCCTGTGATCCCTCTTACAACAAACATCCGAAAAAACAAGTGAAATGATTATGACAAGCTAGGAGCCCTGAACATCAAAGGCAAAGTTAGGAAATGGACTGAGCGGCAGGGGGGAGGGAGAGACAGTTCACAAGTGGAAAAGAGTTGCCGGACCTGAATCGCCGGGATTCCTCAGTCACCATTCCCACGAGTGGCTGCAGCGGGCTGGTGGTAATGTTCGGCCACAATTTCCTCAGGGAGAAGCAGCAAGCCGCAAAGCCTACTCAAACCTCCGGAACCAGAGAAGAACAGTGCTCTTGGCAAAAGCTAAGTACTTGTGTATATTTTACTGCACTCCCCCCCCCACACCCAAGTTGCTTTCAGAGGCTGTTGATTTCCCTGGGCCTGAGATAGGCCCTGTTGAGCTCCCAAAGCCATCCTCCTGGCCTTGGAGTAGGAATAAATTCACAATTCGGGGAAAAGATAATTTGCCAACTCCACTAACCGGGGGAGCTCAGGACAGAAGAGGCTCCTGTCTAGGCATAAATGCCCTGTGGACTTTGAATGCCTTTCCTCTCTGCATGGACCTTTGTGGGCCTATTTCAGGAGAATAGGCCCTTGTTGGCAGACTGCAACTGTTTTAGCTGTGCAGTGAAGAGGTGGGTGTTTGATATTTGACACCGCTTTGCCTGTTAAACAGGGTCCTCACCTACCCACATCAGGGGCCTACTGACTGTTGGCTCCACTCAGGTCACCCAACCACCCACAACAGGGGTTCAAGTATAACTGGTACCTCCCAATCCTTAAAACCAAAAGCATTGGGTGCCCATGGTCCCTCTGCAGAATGTACCCACCAGTACACTCTATAGAACAGGGTCACACTTTCCTCACAGACACTTGGGGGATGGTTTGCAGCCCCCTGCCTTGTTCAGAGTGTGACCCCCTGCTGCAACCAGATGCCGGTAGCTACACCAATCACCCCTGCCCCTCTAACCTGGAGAACAGAGCATGTACCACACACTTGATGATCACCTACCGGGACACCTGAGCTGAGTTCCTAAAAGAAAAGTGAATGGACTCCTAAACTGATTTGCCTGATAATAGCTCTAGCCATCTGGAGACAGGACATCAGAGCTTCAAAGGCAAAAATAATCAAGCTAGCTCACTGAAGCAACCCATTGGGGTATATCAAAACAAAACAAGAAACTAGGACACAGTACACAAACATAAAATGAACTAATACGATAACTTAGAGATGGAGACAACAGTCAATATCAGGTCACATAAAAAAAACAGACCACGATCACCTCAACAAGTTCTCAAAACAAAGAATCAACAGATATTCTGGATGAAGGTACATTCCTGAAATTACTAGATGCAAAATTCAAAAGATTAATGTACAGAACTCTTCTAAACATCAGGAACGAGCTTAGGAAGGAGCTCAGGCAATATGCAGAGCTAGCCAAGGAACACACAGATAAAGCAGTTGAAGAAATTAAAAAGGCTATTCAAGAACATAATGAAAAATTTAATAAGCTGCAAGAATCCATAGAGAGACAGCAATCAGAAGTTCAGAAGATTAACAATAAAATTACAGAACTAGACAACTCAATAGAAAGTCAGAGGAGTAGAACTGAGCAAGTGGAAGGCAGAATTAGTGACCTTGAAGATAAAGCACTTGGCACCAATATATTTGAAGAAAAATCAGATAAAAGAATTTTAAAAAACAAAGAAATCTTAAGAATCATGTAGGGCTCTATCAAGAGAAATAACTTTCGAGTGATTGGAGTACCAGAACAGGGAGGGACAACAGAAAATACAGAGAGAATTGTTGAAGATTTTTTGGCAGAAAACTTCCCTGATATTGTGAAAGATGAGAAGATATCTATCCAAGGTGCTCATCGAACTGTACAGAACGTAGATTTTAAAAGAAAGTCACCAAAACATATTATAATCAAACTTGCCAAAACCAAAGATAAAGAGAGAATTTTAAGAGCAGCTAGAGGTAAATGAAAAGTCACCTACAAAGGAGAGTCAATAAGAATAAGAATAAGCTCGGACTACTCGGCAGAAACCATGCAGGCAAGAAGGCAATGGGATGACTTATGTAAAGCATTGAAGGAAAAAAATTGCCAGCCAAGAATCATATATCCAGCAAAACTGTCTCTCAAATATGAATGTGAAATTAAGACATTTCCAGATAAACAATAGTTTAGGGAATTTGTAAAAAGCAAACCAAAACTATAAGAAATACTAAAGGGAGTTCTTTGGTTAGAAGATCAATAATATCAGGTATCAACCCAAGGGTAGAACACTGGACAGACCAATGAGAGGTCAACCCAGACAGGGAAATCACAAAAATAAATCAAGATTAAAAAAAAAGCGCTCAAAACAGGGAAACAGCGACGTTATTATGTAAAAGAAGACAACATTAAAACAATAAAGAGGGACTAAGAAATGTAGTTATAGATCTTTCATATGGAAAGGAAGACAAGGTGATATAAAGAAATGAACGTTAGGTTTAAACTTAGAAAAATAGGGGTAAATATTAAGGTGACCACAAAGGAGACTAACTACCCTACTCATCAAAATAAAATACAGGAAAAAAATAGAGACTCAGCAGATACAAAATCAACAACAACGTTTAAGAGGAAAAGACAATATATAAACTACTTAGCAGAAAAAATTAAGTGGGAAAGAGAAACTGTCAACAACACATAAAAAAAGACATGAACATGATGGCACTAAATTCATACCTATCCATAATTACGCTGAATATAAATGGACTAAATGCACCAATAAAGAGACAGACAGTGACAGAATGGATAAAAAAACACGATCCATCTATATGCGCCTACAAGAGACACACCTTAGACTTAGAGACACAAACAAACTAAAACTCAAAGGATGGAAAAAAATATGTCAAGCAAACAGCAATCAAAAAAGAGCAGGAGTGACAGTATTAATTTCCAACAAAATAGACTTTAGAGTTAAATCCACCACAAAGGATAAGGAGGAACACTATATGATGATTAAAGGGAAAGTATACCAGGAGGATATAACCATATTAAATATTTTATGCACCCCATGACAGGGCTGCGAGATACATAAAATAAACTCTGTCAGCGTTGAAAAGTGAGATAGACAGCTCCACAGTTATAGTAGGAGACTTCAACACACCACTTTCGGTGAAGGACAGGACTTCCAGAAAGAAGCTCAGTAAAGACACAGAAGATCTAAATGCCACAGTCAAGCAACTTGACCTCATAGACAGATACAAAACACTCCACCCAACAGCAGCCAAGTATACTTTCTTTTCTAGTGCACATGGCACATTCTCTAGAACAGACCATGTATTAGGTCATAAAGCAAGCCTTAGGAGAATCCAAAACATCGAAATATTACAAAGCATCTTCTCTGACCATAAGGCCGTAAAAGTAGAAATCAACAACAGAAAAAGCAGAGAAAAGAAAACACTTGGAAACTGAACAATACCCTGCTCAAAAAAGACTGGGTTATAGAAGACATTAAGGATGGAATAAAGAAATTCATAGAACCCAATGAGAATGAAAACACTTCCTATCAGAACCTTTGGGACACAGCAAAAGCAGTGCTCAGAGATCAATTTATATCCATAAATGCATACATACAGAAAGAAGAAAGGGCCAAAATGTATTCCTACAACTTGAGTAGAGAGAGGGCAGCTAAAGAAACCCTCAGGCACCAGAAGAAAACAAATAATAAAAATTAGAGCAGAATTAAATGAAATAAAAAACAGAAAGAACAATTGAAAGAGTTAACAAGACCAAATGCTGGTTCTTTGAAAAAATTAATGAAATTGATAAAGCACTGGCCAAACTTACAAAAGCAAAACAGGAAAGGAAGAAAATAACCCAAATAAGAAATGAGATGGGCGATATTACAACAGACCCAACTGAAATCAAAAGAATCGTATCAGATTACTATGAAAAATTGTACTCTAACAAATTTGAAACCTAAACTAACACAGAGGTAGGATACTAAATAGACCTATAACAAAAGAAGAGATTGAAAAGGTAATCAAAAAACTCCGAACAACAACAACAAAAAAAGCCCTGGTCCAGATGGCTTCACTACAAACTTTCAGAGAAGAGTTAACACCACTACTACTAAAGGTATTTCAGAGCATAGAAAAAGATGGAATACTCCCAAACTCATTCTTTGAAGCCAGCGTATCCCTGATACCAAACCAGGTAAAGACACCACACAAAGAAAGAAAATTACAGACCTATATCCCTCATGAACTTGGATGCAAAAATCTTCAACAAAATTCTAGCCAATAGAATTCAACAACATATCAAAAAAGTAATTCACCATGGCCAAGTGGGATTCATACCAGGTATGCAGGGATGGTTCAGCATTAGAAAAACAATGTAATTCATCTTATAAATAAAACAAAAGGCAAGAACCACATGATTTTATCAATTGATGCAGAAAAGACATTTGCCAAAGGCCAACACCCATTCATGATAAAAACTCTCAGCAAAATGGGAATAGAAGGAAAATTCCTTAATATAATAAAGGGCATTTATACAAAGCCAACATCATCCTTAATGGAGAGAGTCTGAAAGCATTCCCCCTTGAGATCTGGAACCAGATAAGGATGCCCTTTATCACCACACTTATTTAACATTGTGCCAGAAGTCCTAGCCAGAGCAATTAGGCTAGATAAAGAAATACAGGGCATCCAGATTGGCAAGGAAGAAGTAAAAATATCTCTATTTGCAGATGACATGATCTTATACACAGAAAACCCTAAAGAATCCTCAAGAAAACTACTGAAACTAATAGAAGCGTTCAGCAGAGCGTCAGGATACAAGATAAACATGGAAAAGTCAGTTGGATTCCTCTACACCAACAAAAAGATCATCAAGGAGGAAATCACCAAATTAATACCATTTACAGTAGCCCCCAAGAAGATAAAATACTTAGAAATAAACCTTACCAGAGACGTAAAAGACCTGTACAAAGAAAACCACAAGACACTACTGCAAGAAACAAAAGGAGACCTACGTAAGTGGAAAAAACATATCTTGCTCATGGGTAGAAAGACTTAAGATAATAAAAATGTCTGTTCTACCAAAAGTAATCTATAGATACAATGCAATTCCGATCCAAATTCCAACGACATTTTTTAATGAAATGGAGAAACAAATCACCAACTTCATATGGAAGGGAAGGAGGCTCCAGGTAAGTAAAGCATTACTGAAAAAGAAGAACAAAGTGGGAGGCCTCACGCTACCTCATTTTAGAATCTATTATGCCGCCACAGTAGTCAAAACAGCCTGGTGTTGGTACAACAACAGATACATAAACCAATGGAACAGAATTGAGAATCCAGATGTAAATCCATCCACATATGAGCAGCCAATATTTGACAAAGGTCCAAAGTCAGTTAAATGGGGGAAAGATAGTCTGTTTAACAAATGGTACTGACATAACTGGATATCCATCTGCAAAAACATCAAACAAGACCCATACCTCACACCATGCACAAAAGTGAACTCAAAATGGATCAAAGACCTAAATATAAAATCTAAATCGATAAAGATCATGGAAGAAAAAATTGGGACAGTGCTAGGAGCCCTCCCCAATCCATGGCATAAACAGTATACAAAACATTACTAACAATGCAGAAGAGAAACCAGATAACTCTGAGCCCCTAAAAATCAAACACCTGTGGTTATCCATGGACTTCACCGAAAGAGTAAAAAGATTATCTATAGACTGTGGAAAAGTTTTTAGCTATGATATTTCCAACTCTTCAGACAGGACTAGACTGGACTATGGGATAGAGAATGATACTGATGAAGAATGAGCTTCTTGGATCAAACAGACACATGAGACTACGTTGGCATCTCCTGTCTGGAGGGGGGAGGAGAGAGCAGAGAGGGTCAGAAGCTGGCCAAATGGACACAAAAATTGAGAGTCGAGGGAAAGAGTGTGCTGTCTCATTAGAGGGAGAGCAATTAGGAATATATAGCAAGTGTGTACAAATTTTTGTATGAGAGACTGACTTGGTTTGTAAACTTTCACTTAAAGCACAATAAAAACTAAAAAAAAAAAGACTTTTTGAATCTGAGGACATAGGACAGGCCCAAGAAATGTGAAATGTCCGTTCAAGGCAGAGACACACAAAATGAAGTTAAGGAAAGGATTCAACCAAATAATATATCGCTGACATTAAATGGGAGTTGCAAAATAATAGCAAATTGAAATAACTCAGATCTGTCTTGAATGTCTGGGGTTCACAGGATTCTGGAAGATTATATCTTTTTTGGAGTTATATAGAGGATGACTAGTTTCCAAAGAATGAGAATGTAAGTATACTGAACACCAAAATATGCTAAAATGATTTAACTTTTGATAATTCAAAAACCAGAAGCATTAGCTCTTCATTATAATCTCTGAATATCATTATACAATACTTTCAGAAAATATGTTTATTTAAACTGTCTGGTACTAGATAAGTATTTGCTATGAATATGATACAGAATATTTAAAACAGGACACAAACACCATGGGGAGATAAAGGGTTATTTTAAAGAGTTGAAAAGATGAACTTTTTAAATGAAGTTTTGTCAGTATTGCTCTGAATAGCTGATTGCTTCTTTGCCAAAAGTATGAGTGGTTTTGGGGAACTTCAGTATTTAAATGGCTTGAGATTTCCAACTTACTTGAAATAATAATTCTGGGGGTTTTGTAATGAATACTTAGTGTATTTCTTATACAAAAATCCAAAATCCTTCCAATTTCTCCCATGAATGAGAAACGTAAAGGATTTGGATCTGGGATATTCTAACTGCTTCTCCAACATAACCCTCAATCCTAACAGTGGTAAAAACATAATATCTGTAAATGTTGCCTTAAAAGATTATTTTGAGTTCTAGCGTGACATGAATGTTAGCCCTTCTTTGCATGAGCTTTTAATAAATTTTTACTTTAACATGAAAAAAAAAATTCTATAAATGTACCCAGAGTTCCTGGGTGGTGGAAATGATTAATGTGATCACTGCTAACTGAAAGGTTTGAGTCCACCCAGAGGCACCTCAGAAGAAAGGCCTGATGATCTACTTCTGGGAAAAAAAAAAAAGAAAAAACAGCCATTGAAAACCCTAGGGAGCACAGTTTTACTCTGACACACCTGGGGTCACCATGAGTTGAAGATGACTTGGTGACTTTTTTTTTTTTTTAAATAGATGTATCCAGTAGGACTGATAACTCTGAAGTGATGGATAAAAGTTTCAGATGTGCCGTTATTGGAGTTCAGTCTTGAATGATGAGATTTCTTGTTTGGATAATTAGATGAATGATAGTGTTTTTACTGGGAATCAGGAGGTACAGGTTTGAGGAATGGAGAATAAAGAATCATTATGGATATGTTAAATAGTAGTGGCTTTGTTCACCTAGAAAAAGAGCTTTAGGTAGTACTGAGCTGATATTTGGAATAGAAATGGGGGTTGAAGATATACTTGTGGTTGGCTTTGAGGTATAGGTGGTAGTTGAAAACAGCCAGGGAGTGGACATGTTTGCCCATGGAGGAGGTGTGCCAGAGGAAGAGGAATGTTCAGGTGAAAGTGGTCAGCAAAGAGCGAGGAGGAGATGGCCCTTGTCAGTGCTGTGAATTCCTACAGTACTGCAGCCATGGCCTCCTCTCTCATTTTTGTATCTGGCTGGAAGTGTGTTGGACTCAAATTTTCTTGTCCTTTTTCTCCCCATTTCCTTGGCCATTAATCTGGGGAAAATCTATACTCGTCTTTCTTTGCTATTATTCCCAGTGGGCTATCCTCAACTATACATCATTATTTGAAGGAATTGAAATATCCATGCATGAATAAGTTAAAAATTCAAAATTTCAAAGTCCAGCGCACCTCAGAACAAGTTCAGATTCACAGGAGATCCTTATAGAACGTGATTTTGATACGATCTGTCCTCTCTCATCGGCATAAGCAGATTGTGCCTAACCTTTCATGTTGTTTCTTACTCATTGGAGACTTTCAGAAAACCTAGTCGCCACATCTACTATTCATTCTAGACTCTTAGTTCTCATACTTTCCCATCACTACTTTCAAATGAACTAGGGTAAATCTGTCTTCCCTGCTCCTTGGTGATATTTCTAGCAGACCTGTAACATGCTCTCTGACACCTCTTCTTTTGTTTTCTTGCCTCTCCCAGAGGCAATCACTGAACAGTTTCCAGAGATATACTAGACATGCAGTCTTAAACACACACACATACATTTTTTTGAATTGTCACCATGGGCTTGTTAGACCTATGTAAAAACAAATATATGTATAATCCTACTCTAAGACAAAATAAAACAAATGAATAAAATTCTTATTTTGGCATTTCAACCTTTATAGCCTTCAGTCTTAACCTGTAAGACTTTCCTCCCAGTATTATTGGGTTCTCTTTATTAAATTTATCTCCCTTTTTTTTTTTTGTATATAAGCAAGGACTCTTTTAGTTGCATTGAGATAAACTCAACTCAGACTAGCTTAAGCTAGTTTGAGAACCTCTCTCTTACTCTACCCCTTTGCTGTCATCTTCTAGTTGATTTTGCTCGAATTCATTGTCTTGAGCTCATGGGGAACTCAGGCTTCCTCCATGCCGATAGCCCCAGTTCTGCAATGAGAAGGAAAAGCCATCTTCCATGTGCAGTTTGACAGAATCCAGGGAAGGACTGATTTGGACACGTGCTCATCCGTGTACAAATTTTTGTGGCCACTAAAATCGGGTACAGAACCATATTAGCCATGTGCACAACCAAACCACAAGTGTGGGAGAGGAGTAGCCCCAATTTTTTTTTTTAATGAGTTGAGGAATGGTTTAGCATTCTGAGCCCATGAAATCGTTACTAACACAGCCCACTACTATCCATTAACAGAAGTTAGTGATGAGTAAGTTAGTCATCCCAGAACCAATATCCCTAATGTGTTGTTATTCTGTGCCTTCGAGTTAGTTCTGACTCATAGCAACCCTATAAAACCAAACCCAACCCTGTTGCCGTTGAGTCGATTCTGACTGACAGCCATGCTATAGTACAGAGGAGAACTGCCCCATAGAGTTTCCAAGGAGGGCCTGGGGGATTTGAACTACCAACCTTATGGTTAGTAGCCGAACTGCTAACCACTATGACACCGGGGATTCCAGTGACCCTATAGGACAGAGTATAACTGCCTCATAGGGTTTCCTAGGCTGTGATCTTTACAAGAGCAGATCACTAAATCTTTTCCCCCACAGAACTGCTGGTGGATTCAAACTGCTGACCTTTCGGTTAGCAGCCGAATGCTTAACCATTGTGCCACGAGGGCTCCGTTTATCCCTAATGTACTGATCTTGTTTTTAGCAGACATAAAGTGTTTAACATATTGCTAATGACATGACTTATGGGGCAGCTCTACTCTGCCCTATAGGGTTGCTATGAGTCGGAATTGACTCGACAGCAATGGGTTGGGTTTTATAGAGTGCTTATTCAATTGAAAAAGTGTTTAACGGTCTTTCAAAAGGATCCTCGTTATAGATGTATTGTTAATATTTTCTCTAATTTATTCTCTGTATTAAATTAGTATCATCCATCCAACTGTTTATACCCATTATAACCACAATGTGAAGTTAAATCTTGACTGGATATTTGTATAGATTAATAGTAGTCAGATGTTCTTGTAAATATGCATAATTGTGTTTACATCTTCAGAAAATCCCCATGATTGTATTAGAAAATTGTTCTCCACTTCAATTCTTTCTCCATTGCCAGCATCCTAGTCCACCATCATATTTCTTCTCTACTTAAGTGCACAGTACCCCAACTGGTCTCTTTTCTTACAATGGCTTCTCATTGTACCTGAGAGGAAATCCAAATTCTTTGTATGACCTATAAGGTCCTGAAGGATATAGCTTCTGGTTATCACTTTAACTTTAAAATGAGCCACTATCCTATCAGTTGTTGTTCATTGACATTAAGTCAGCTCTGACTCATGATGACCCCATGTATCACAGAGTTGAACTGCTCCGTAGGGTTTCCAATGCTGTGACCATTTGGAAGCAGATCACCAGACCTGTCTCTTGAGGTGCTACTGGGTGAGTTTGAACCACCAACCTTTCAGCTAATAGTTCAGCATTTAACTGTGCCACCAAGGGACTTTTGAAGTTGCAGTCACACCAGTCTTCATTTTGGGAACAAAAGCTGTTCCCAAATCAAGACCTTTCCCCACTGTATACAACTTTCTCCCCTTCACCCACCATGTCTGGCTTCTTATCATCTTTCAGGCCTCTTCAATTTTTGAAATTCACAATATTAATTACCTTTGTTCTATTAGGAAATAATAATAGTAGTCTGGACTCTACTGTGCTTGCATATCTTGTCTTATGGAATAGTACATTTACTCTGTGCTACATTTAAGGCCTTCTTCCTTTTATCTACCAATCCCTAGTTATCACTTTGAAAACTGGTCTAGGATTCATTTTGTTAGAAGAGACTCCAAATTAATTTCTTCTCTGCTAATCACTTCTTTATATTTTTATCCATCTGTCCCTGAGTGATAGCTAACCATTCATTCGTTTGTTAATTTATTAAAGAGATATTAATTGAGTACAAAACAATGTCTTCTTTCACAAAGTTTATAGTTTATTGGAGAATAAAGACACTGGACAAAAAAAAAAAAAAAGACAATAAGTATTATCACCAAAGAGTTGGTACAGGATACTGTGATGCTTATAATGGGGGAGGGAAAGTTGGTGGAACTTCAAGGAAGGCATTTCTTCCTTACCTTTTAAGATGAGACCTGAAGCAGAAAATAATTAAGTGCTTAGTGTGAAGAAAGGAAAGCATTCTAGACAGGGAGCAATTTGTATGAAGAGGGGTGTTGAGACAAACCAACCCATCATGTTCAGTGACCCAGGAAGTGCAGTATGCAGGAGTCCAGAGAGCAAAGGAAAGGAGAGGTGCTGAATGACAAGGCAGAGAGCTTGATCATGAAGCTAGATTATGAAGGATCTTGTTTGCAGGTGTAGGATTTCCACAGAGGAAGCCAAGAAACTTAGAGAATGACAAGGCTAGATTTGCATTACAAAATGATGTTTCTGTAGCCTATTTCATTGGTTCACACAAAAGATGTAGTGAATTTCAGCCAGGATGGTGGTATGGTGATGTGGAGAAGTGTTAGATTAAAAACCTATTTAATCATGTAGGTTTTACAGGGCAGTGTTTTTAGATGGCAGTAGGGTGGGATGAGGAGAAGAGTTAGAATGATGTTCTGGTTCTTGGCTTGAACAGCAGGATGCTTTATGATACCCTTACTGAATTAGAAATGCTGGAAGGGGTGCCTAGATCAGTCTAGTTTTCAGTATGCTGATTTTGTATTTTCTGAGAAGCATCCAATAGAGATGTTGAGTAGACATTCGGATTTTTTTTTTTTTTCTTTTTGGATAAATGGGTTTTGAAATATAAAGGTCCAGGAAAGAGATATAGACTTGGAAAGCATTGGCATATAGATGGGAATTAAAAATGTAGGACAGGATGTAATTATTTAGCAAATAAAAGGAGGGGTGGAACACAGACCTGAGGAAATCCAGCATTCAAGATATGGGCTGAGGAGTAAAAGAGGTTTACAAGGGAGGCTGAGAACCACGAAAAGAACCTGTAAAGTGGAGTAACATGAAAGCTTAGAGGACAGCATGGTTAAAGAAGGAAAAAGTGGCCATGGTGGTTGGAATACGACTGAGGGGCCAAGCAAGATGTCAGTCTAAAAGTATGCCTTGCAGTCAGTGTTGTCTTGACTAGCAGAGGCTTAGCACCAGCAGCCTTGAAAGAATAACGGTACAAAACCAGAATGGCATAGATGGAGAAGCGAGTAAGAAGTGGGAGAATAACAAACAGAGAATGCTCTGGATTTGTCCCACCTTGGAGGTAAAATGGCATCTTACTATCAAGTGAATTTCCATTCATGGTTACCCCATGTGTCAGTAAATAACCAAACCCATTGCTGTTGATTTGATTCCAACTCATAGCAACCCTAAAGGACACCGTAGAACTGCCCCGTAGGATTTCCAAGGAGCACCTGGTGGATTCGAACTGCCAACCTTTTGATTAGCAGCCATAGCTGTTAATCACTATGCCACAAGGTTTCCAAAAATGGTATCTAGGCAGAGTTTATTATTTTTTCTTTTTGATTTTATATTTTTAAGATAAAGGGACTTCAGTTTGTTTAAAGGATGCAGAAAGGAAAGAGAGACATTGAAGCTTATGTATTGGAGATGCATCTTATTTTAACTGCAACACATCTATTAGACCAACATAGAGACAATTTTCAAATGTTTTCTTTTTAATTGCCACTCAGTGACCATGGTCAAAGAGAGTTTGGAAAACAGAGGAGCAAACGGGTACCCTGTAATGATTGGGAAGCATGACATTAGTTCATGATACGGATAAAGTAGGTACTCAGTAACTGTTTGCTAAACGACCAATTAATCTTTTGTATCTCATACTATTCCTGAGGAAAAAGGGAGAAAAGAGAAATAAAGAGATTTGAAAGTGGCAGTGGTTGAGGTTGTAAGGAAAAATGGAGGTAAGGAGGTGAAGAAAGGAAGTGAGGAATGAGCCGGCATTCCCAGTGGGGTCTGTGTTTATGCCTTCAAGGTCCTTGAATCCTCCATGTGATTACTTGGAGATTCCTCATTATGGGAAATACTGACCTATATAATAAATCCATAAAAAGAAGCTTTACAATGGGGAATTGTGTTTGCATTAAAAATAATGGTTTTTTAAAAAATATATTTTTAACTCAGAATTAAAAGTCAATTTACTTTTAATGTAATTCATTGTTTGTCCTTATAGAAAAATTAGCTATATTTATAATCATCAGAAATGTCACTTATCTTACTTTCACAGAGATTTTCATTGTACTTAGAGTTTGAGGAAGCCTATGATATCACTACATTATTCAGAATGGAATCCGGAGGAAAACAAAACCCTGCTTTACACATACAAGTGTGTCTGAATATGTGTCACAAATACTACCATCATGCATTTATGGTTAGTCTTCATTTCTTATATGCTGAATGACTAAATTATAGTAAAGGCTGAATAACCCCTTTTGCATTTAGAGAGGGTAGTGGCTATATTTGAGAAATAGTTTATTCCCATTAGTCCATTAGCTTCCAATGGAGACCAGTGGTGAATATAGCACATTGGAGCCTGATTCTTCTTTTCTGAGTAAAAGATTCTTGACCCCATTTATATCATGCTGCAGTCTTGGGGATCCATCTAAACATTTTTTTTTTGTCTTATTCCATAAGCGATTGCTACATAAACAGTTGTATACAGAAGATAATTTTAATGTAAGTTATTTTCAATGAGGCCTATGCTTTCAGATTGCTCTTTTTGCTGAAGGAATTACTGAAGTGTCCCAAGAGTTTGACTTTCACCCTCTTCTATGAACTAATCAGTGAATGGTTTTGTCAGGAAAGGCCACACTCCAGATGTCCTAGGGCTGTTAGAAGAGTGCTGCCATATGCATTGTGTGATTCTGGTTCAGAAGTAATTTCTATGTAGGAGGTACGAAACAACTTTTTTTCTGCCTTACTGTGTTAGCCTATAAGAAGGATTTGCTACTGAGCAGACACAGGAAGAAAGACTATTATGTGGGAGGAAAATATAGTACAGGGTGAATCGGGATAGTGGGGGGATCAGGGTAAGATAGAGATTTTTTTTTTTAATTAAAAAAAGAAAAATAGCATACAGTGTTTCCCATGAGTCTATTACTCTTCTAGATTTCTTTACAAAATGAAGCTCTAGACAAGTATTTTACCAGCCATTTGGTTGCACTTTTTTAAAATTAACAAACTTGTTTACCAACTTTTTGTCCCGAGAAAGGTGGTATTGTTCTTTCAGGGAAAGATAAGACTCCTGCATTTAGCATGCAGTTCCTGGAAGGACTAGTGCCAGTGAGCGAGTACAGTCACGTTACTCAGCTGGGAGTACTGGCTGCTCATCTCTGGTCCTCAGTGGGCTGAGGGTGGTATATGAGATGAACCATTTACATATTCTACACCTTGGTGATGATAAAGTTTGTTTTGGTACACGCAATTGTAACTGTTTCTTTCTTTTTGGAATATGCCTGATGGATATTTACGCCGACGTGGTTTATCATCAATTCCTGACTGAAACTGATAGTTGGAAGAATGAATAAGAAGAGACGTGTATACTTATTGCAATATATATTGGTTTTGAGATATCCTTTATGGCTTACTACAGCATACACAACTTTCTTACAATGTTCCTAGTTAAATTGTCTAATTTATTTGAATTTTAACCACATGATGGCTAGATGATGAAAAAATGGCCTGCAGGTGAGCTTTAATGAACGGAAGGGGTTTGGGGAGGGCAAAGGGGAAGGTGCTTTTCTATGAAAATTTGTATGTAAAAAACTTCATGTTGTTAGGTGCCACTGATTTGATTTTTGACTCATAGCAATCCCATGTAACAGGGTAGAACTGGCCTATATGGTTTTCCTGACTGTAATCTTTATGGGAGTAGATTGCCAGTTCTTTCTCCCAAATAGCTGCTGCGTAGATTTGAGCCTGCAGACTTTGGTTAGCAGCTCAGAACTTAACCCTTGTACTACCAAACCAAACCCGTTGCCGTCAAGTTGATTCTGACTCATAGCTACCCTATAGGACAGAGTAGGACTGCCCCGTAGGGTTTCCAAGGAGCACCTGGTGGATCGGTTAGCAGCTATTGTGCTTAACCACTACACCACCAGGGTTTCCCTTGTACCACCAGGGCTCCTTAAATTCCTTATAGAAAGACCTTTGATGTTGCTAGTTAATGTGTATGTTAATGGAATTAAAACTATTTTTCATAAATGTAAGGAAACATAATTAAAAAAGAAAAACTTTTACCTATATCTGAGTTACAATGACACATTTTGGAGTATTATCTACTATTTTAATTAGTTACCACTTTGTTTTCTTTTTACTAGCACTGGCGAAATTGAGTATTTTCCATGTAAGTACTCTTTTCAACAGAGAAAAAGGAGGCATCTATTCGAATGCCAGTAGATAGAGAAAACGGGCACTAAGGAAAGTGCTCTGAAAATGCGTCTACCGGAAAGTGTAGTTGTGTGTACACCTGGGTGAGGCCACGTGAGGTGCATAGTCAGAGGAGGACCTGGCCCTGATGGCTCTGCTCTCTTCCAGTAATGATTTTAACTAAAACTTGCTGGTCAAATCTATCTTGGCTTTTGTTGGTGAGCTTTATGCTTAACCTCTCACCTTGGTTGACATTGAACTAGCCTCTAATGGCTTCACAGCAGCCCGACAGCCATTTCTCAGTTCCTTAAGTAAACATCACATTACTTCAAGTTAACATCACCTTGTGTCCTTCAAACAATTTTTCTGTAGAGCTATGCTCTGCTGACCTCTAATTCACTTATAGAAACTGCTTTTAAGAAACTTTGCTTTTCAGTTGTTTTTTTTTTTCTGGCAAAGTAACAGAAACAAAACAGTAACACACACAGAAAAAAGATGTAATGGTTTACCTCCCTGAGCTACTCCAGGGGCTATTATGTCTTATAATACCGGGGCTCCCACATAAAGTTACATCCATTTTATTAAATAACTTACTATCATGTTTGTGCTCCTCTGAAATATATAGAGTATAGATTACCTTTAAATATTCTGATCTTGTAGTTCACTGTTGTCTTGTTGACAAAATATCAAAAGGACATGCAACGTTCTGTGAAGGGGCTACTATGCTTGGGGTGATAATATGCTCTAATCTGTGATGGCAGTTTGTCTTGGATCATAAACTTCTCCTCCTTTTTGAGCCAGACTTTGATCTTGTATGGATATTTCTCATGTCACTGTTGAGCAATTTAGAATTTTGTAACTCTCAAAAGCTAAGGAAAAACTTCACCTGAAAGGTGATACCCAGATCCATAACTCCAGTGTCCCACCTGGCCCTGTAGGTCAGGTCCTTCTCTATGCAATAATGTATTTATGGACCTGTAGTCATTGTCATTTGTCATTGTAAAAATTTATATAATCTAGAGCCACTTTCTCAAATTCTTCAAGTCCTTGATAGTTTGCTATGAAATGTTGATGCCAGAAAACAAAGTGTCTCCTTTGCAAGCACTTAAAGCCCAGAGTTAGGAAGGTAACTCAATGAGTCAACTGAGCCTAGTAGAAAAATTCAGCCATTCCAATACACTTTACTAGATGGTGGTCAGTTCTGATCTGGCCCTAGGCCTCAATGTTAGGGATAACAGGGGAGGGGGGACCGTGGGAAACGGGAGAACATCTGCCTCAATGAAAGGGTGCTGATAATTTTTCTCATATGTTGGGTTCATTATTATTCAATCATATTTTTTCAAGAAAAGTCAGAAGTCTAGATATTTATTTAAAATGTCCCAATTTTTAAATATTTATCCAAAAGAAGACTCTGAAGCCTAAACAAAACATAACTGTGAGTCAGATCAGATCCTTGGATCATCCACTTGAACCTCTGCCATAAGGAAAAGTCACAGGTGTGTTGTATTTCTGTTGCTCTCAATTAAATATGTTATCTACTTATTTAGTTAAAAGATCACTAATAGGTTCGTAGGCATTATGACATTACTAGAATAAGGAATACTGAACCTGCTATTTTTGAAGCCTCAATCGTATTTCTACTGAAAATCTTTGTTTTCCAAATAAAATCATGTTTTTTGTTTGTTTGGCTAAGTGATGGAAATTTGGGTAGTTTTAAAAGAATAGTTGGAAAATATTTTGGATAATAAAAACAGTTCTACTTTTTGAATCTTTTCACTTGTTTTAGAAAGGTGACCAATGTAAATTGATTAGAAATTAGACCGTCTCAGTGAATATTTACTGAAGTAAAGGTAATAGGCCTTTTAAACAGAAAATATCTAGTTTTGATGAAGAGATGGAGAAGCTGTTGGTGAGAATATAAATTGGTGTAAACACCTAGGAAACCATTTAGTGGTATAGATAGTAGACTAAGCTTCAACATAGGTGAATGAATGCCTGTGAGTCCAATTCCACTGAGAGGTATATATCCACAGAAGTGCATACATTTGTTCACCAAAAGATATGTACTGCTATGTTCAGAATATCATTATTTATAATAGCCAAAAATAATGAACTACACAAAGCCCAACAAATATAGAATCCATAAGTTGTGGTATAATCATAAAATAGAAAACTACCCAGCAATGGCAATATATGATCTACACCTGCACACTACTATACATGGATTTCACAAGAATAATGCTGAGTGCATGAAGTGAAACATAAAATACTCTATACTATGTAAATAAAGTACAATAATAGGCAAAATGCTGCTTATAAAATCACGATAGTTGTTACCATGGGAGTTTAGAAACTGGAAATGAGGACAAGGGGAGGGTCTTTTGGGTTGCTACTTTTTTATTTGGTACAGTATTTCACAGGTATCTTCAATTGCTGCTTTTTTATTTGGTACAGTATTTCACAGGTATCTTCAAGTGTACAGGTATATTAATCTGTACACTTATGACATTCACCTTTTTCTATGTATATTATTCCTTGATGATACATTCATTACAAATAAAAAAAAGTAATAAGTCTTTTAAATTCAATGGAATAATTGCTCATGATTGAAGAAAATATATTTATATTTAATAGTCTCCAATATCTCATTACCTATTTTAATGGAAAATTAGAAGAAACTGGAGTAGATTGTTAAATAGAAGTACTCTATGAACTATGATATTTGCATAATTTCATTTAAGGTGTGGTTCTTGCCAAGTTCAAAGATATTTTAAAGAATCTGCATTCAAAGGGCAGAGGTCTGGGAACCATGGTTTCAGGGGACGTCTAGGTCAATTGGCGTAACAAAGTTTATTAAGAAAATGTTCTGCATCCCACTTTGGTGAGTGGTGTCTGGAGTCTTAAAAGCTAGCGAGTGGCCATCTAAGATGCATCAATTGGTCCCAACCCACCTAGAACAAAGGAGACTAAAGAACACCAAAGACAAAAGGAAAATATGAGCCCAAAAGACAGAAAGGGCCACCTAAATCAGAGACTCCATTAGCCTGAGACCAGAAGAATTATGTGGTGCCTGGCTACCACCAGTTGACTGCCCTGACAGGGAACACAACAGAGAGTCCCTCACGGACTAGGAGAAAAGTGGGATGCAGACCTCAAATTCTAGTAAAAAGACCAGACTTGATTGTCCGATTGAGATTGGAGGGACCCCAGAGTACATGGCCCCTGACTCTCTGTTAGCCCAAAACTAAAACCATTCCTGGAAGTCAACTCTTCGGACAAAGATTAGACTGGACCGTAAGACATAAAATGTTACAGGTGAGGAGTGTGCTTCTTAGCGCAAGTAGATACATGAGACTAAGTGGGCAGCTCCTGTCCAGAGGTGAGATGAGAAGGCAGAGGGGGACAGGAGCTGGTTGAATGGATATGGGAAATATAGGGTGGAGAGGAGTGTGCTCTCACATTGTAGGGAGAGCAACTAGGGTCACATAACCATGTGTGTTTAAGTTTTTGTATGAGAAACTGACTTGAATTATATACTTTCAATTAAAGCACAATTAAAAAAAAAGAATCTGCATTCAGTATACTAATTTGAAAAGTAAAATGTGAACTCAACTGTAAATTTGCTATTCATGTGTACAGCATGACCAATAAAATGCCTCTTATTTTTGAATGATTTTTCGTAGTGCTAAGTAGTGAATAGTTCTAATGATGCAAAAAAGTTTTGTTTTTTTTTTTATAAAATGGGAAATCCCTATTTATCTGTTGCTTTCTGTGAAGATTAAGGAATTTTAGATTCTTTATACAGAATATTAATTATCCAGAGGAAGTTTACCAAATTGTACTTGTTCTCTAATAGTTCCTGAAAGAATATTCCCTTTAAACAACCAAATGCTTTTTTAGTGCCTGATGCTAATGACAAAAAATGAACTTGGCATTTGAATCATGGATGATAGTAGAGTCAGAATTTTTAGAACTGGATATGACCAAATTTTACAGAACAATACGTCATATTTTTATATAATAAAGAAGTAGACCTAGAAAGGTCAAAGGATGAGGCCAGAACTCTCCAACATTTCCCAGTGCCTGTCTTTTCAACCCTGGTGGTGTAGTGGTTAAGTGCTACGGCTGCTAACCAAAAGGTTGGCAGTTTGAATCTGCCAGGTGCTCCTTGGAAACTCTAGGGGGCAGTTCTACTCTGTCCTGTAGGGCCGCTATGAGTCGGAATCGACTAGGCAACAGTGGGCTTGGCTTTTTGATTTGGGTCTTTTCAACCTTATAGAGAACATTCACATGCAAAATATGTATTACTAGTGTTAATGGGAACACATTGTGTAATTTAAGTCATTCTCGTATTATCAGCCAAATGCCTGCTTACGATAACCCTATGTTGGTATTGGTGTGTTCTTTTGTTATATTATTCTCTGTGACTCTGTTGATGCCTTGGTTAAGGAATATCATAGGTCAATTAATTAGATTCTGTAGGATTGCTAGGAATCAGAATCAATGCGATGGCAATGGGTTTGGTTTTTGGGTTTAGTTGACGCTTTTTCATATTTGACCAAGTTTTTTATGATGTCTGTTGTCATCTGCAAATGGATTTTCCTATCTATAATTGAATAAGTACAATTACTGACAAATAGGGATTTCTTAGTTTTTTGTTTTTCTTTTTTTTAAACTGAGATCATGTCAGGTGATCTCATCTTATTGCTCTGATGTTCTCAAGAGGCTTAATGACTTTGATAGTTTCTCCTCTGTGATTGGGGCATTGAGAAACTGTGTCAAGGATTTCAAGGCAAGGAAGGAACTACCTAGGAATTTCTCTTTTTAGATACTTGAATCAGGCTTTACAAATATAAAAATATAGAACCCAACAATTTATATTATATATACTACATTATATTAAAACCAGTTGCTGTCGAGTTGTCTGACTTACGATGATCACATATACATCAGAGTAGAGCTTTGCCCCGTAAGGTTTTCAGTGACTGATTTTTTGGAAATAGATTGCCAGACCTTTCTTTTGAGGCATCTCTGGATGGACCCAAACTTCCAACCTTTGGGTTAGCAGCCAAGTATACTACCTGTTTGAACCATCCAGGGACTCCTATATTATGTTTACACTAATATGTTATGTTATATTGTTATTATATTATACTACCTTACATGGCTATATATATATATACACACATATATGTATATATGCACATATATTGCATTATATATGTACATTTTTTACTTTAAGTGTTATCAAAGTAATCTATACATGTGATTAAAAAAATCAGATAATACATAGCAGAAGTTCTGTTATCACATCCATAAGCTTGATGGCATTATTTAGAGGCAAACATTTTTATTTCTTATTATAATGATTTCTTCTCCTTACCTCTAAATGAGGAATTCTTAACCTGGAGTCCATGAATAGGATTCAGGAGGCTTATGTATTTGAATAAAAACAAACAAACAAACCCATCGCCATTGAGTTGATTCTAACTTACAGCAACCCTATAGGACAAAGTAGAGCTGCCCCATAGGGCTTCTAAGGAGTGGCTGGTGGATTCAAACTACTGACCTTTTGGTTAGCAGCCTGAGATTTTAGCCACTTTACCACCAGGTCTCTGTGTATTGGATAGGAGAAAAAATTACGTCTTTATTTTTATTAATCCCTGAAGTGAAATTTAGTAGGACAACAGTGCACATTAGTATTAGCAGTACTGTGATTTTGTCAGGAATATTTTCATATAACATTAAATTGTTACAGAAGTCTGTATTGAAATATTGTTTATATTCATTTCTACTTCAAAATTAGATCTTGTTTAATATACTATTAAAGAAGTTTATTACTATATCACATATTTGTTTAGTGTTCCTGTATTCAATATAATTGATTTCCTTTGAATTCTATATATTTTGTTTTATACATTTAAAATATTATTTTGAGAGTGGTCCTGTGGTCTTCATCAGATTGCCAATGGAGTTTGTGCCAAACATAGGTTAAAAATGCCGGTTCCTTAACTTACCAATTTTAGGGATTTTATTTATTCTGTGCTATAATAGAGAATTCAGCTTACTTAAAACATTCCAACACCTCCCTTTCTCCCATCCCATTGTATTACCCTATTGGTTATCTTTTAAATTGAGGAGTTTGCTTATACCTTTAATTAATGTTGCTATTAACTGTATCTTTTGATGTTTCATTTTACCAAATGAAGGTGTTAGCATCCCCATTCTTTCATTTGGCTTTCATTTCCACCCTTCTGCTTCCCAGTTTCTGCTATCCGAACTTTCATGTTAACAGTGTCAAAAACAGCATTCACATTATTTTTGACACTGAAAACAAACTTCCAATTATTTATCTCTCTAAATATTTATTCTTAAAGTTCAAAGTCATCATAAGTGGTATTTATGTTGTTTTGACTATGCAAAGTTTTCACCACATCTCTAACAAGCAAACGATGATTGTATCTCCTTTTTTGCAGCTCTTTGTTTTTCATGATGACATTTCTCAATGTTTTCTTTTTTTTTTTTTTTGCAATACTTGCCTTTATGATATCCTCAGTTTTTTCAAACTCTCTGGCATATCATTTATCCTAGTAAGCATACCTCCCTCCCCTTAGTTTTTTTTTTTCCCTGGGCACTCTCATATCTGAACTCACTTTTCACCTAACTCTTCCGATTGTTTTTTAGGCCGGGGCCCATCCTTAAGTAATCTACTAGGAAACTTTGCACTCCCATTGCCGTTGAGTCGATTTCAACTCATAGTGACCCTATAGGACAGGATAGAACTGTCCCATAGGGTTTCCAAGGAGCACCTGGTGGATTCTAACTGCTGACCTTTTGGCTAGCAGCCGTAGCACTTAACCCCTACACCACCAGGGTTTCCGAAACTTTGTATAGGGGTAAAAAATTCTGAGATTTTAAATGTCTAAAAATGATTTTGTTTTCTTTGAACACGTCTATATTTTGGTGGGATGCAGAATTCCAAGTCAGTAACTGCTTTATCTTTTACAACTTAAGACTGGTATTCCTTTATCTTTTAGCATTCCAATTTGTGGATAAATACAAAGCAGATTGAATCTCGTTCCTTTGTTTATTACTTCTGTTTTATTCCAGAAGCCTTTGGAATGTCCTTTAAACCTCAGTTGTAAAATTTTACAAAGATATATCAAGACTGAGGCCTTGTGGTGCAAATGGTAAAGTGCTTGTCTGCTAACTGAAAGGTTGGCTGTTTGAACCCACCAACAGCTTTGAGAGAGAAAGACCTGTCATTCTGCTCCTGTAATGATTACAGACAATAAAAAACCCTGTGGGGCAGTTCTGCTGTGTCACATGGGGACACTGTGACACGAAATCAACTCAATGGCACCTAACAATAACAGCATATCAAGACTAATAGGGTTGCTATGGGTCAGAATCAACTTGACGACAATGGTTTTTTTTTTTTTTTTTTAATCAAGACTAACAGTTTCTTCTATCGGGATTTTTTTATCTATTATATTTCAGGAAACCCTGGTGGCATAGTGGTTAAGAACTATGGCTGCTAACCAGAAGGTTGGCACTCCTTGGAAACTCTATGGGGCAGTTCTACTCTGTCCTATAGGGTCACTATGAGTTGGAATCGACTCAATGGCAATGGGTTTTACGAGTTATTACATTTCAAAACAAATTATTTTTACACAGTTTAGTATACGGTAAATCTTTCAAAATGCAACAGTAAGGAAAGAAAAGAACGATTGCATTTTGTATTGTTCTGAATTTACCAAGGGTTGTTTACCATGTCAAAAAAGTCACTTTTCACATGATATTTGGGATAACAAATGACAAATCAAATGAATAAATTTGCGTTTTTAGCTCTGGAGTTTTGGTGATTCTGCTTATAGTTGCAAATATCTAACTTCATTGTATTCAATGTAAACATATTGAACATTTGAATATTAAAAGTATTTTATTATAAATTACTCCCTTTTAATTTTTTCTTTATATAATAGGACATTATATTGATTTTGTTGAAATTAGTGTCTGGGTAATTTACATTATTTATAACTTTCATTTCAGAACAGTAAGGGGGTAATAAAAATCTTTATTTAAAAACGGGTCTTTGGGTCCCATAAGGTTGAGAACTAGTGACCTAAATCACAAGACTAAATTTTTATATGTTTTAATCTTTATAAGGAACATGAGAATAAACTTCCAAATCTGAAAAAAAAGTTGGAATTTCAACCAAAGTTCTTTCCATTGAAGCTTTCTAAAAGCAATGATTCAGAAGTAAATACCATTAAGTGTTCTAAATCCCTGCACGTGTGTATAAATCAGTCATATTCCAACTACCTGTTCTCTACTTGATGAAATCTACTTGGATGTTGTCTAATAATAGGAGTCAGCAAACCTTTCTGTAAAGGGCATGAAAGCAGCTATACCTGTTAGCCATTGCCATTGAGTTGGTTCCGACTCATAGCGACTCTATACGGCAGAGTAGAACTGCCCCGTAGGGTTTCCAAGGAGTGGCTGGTAGATTTGAACTCCGACCTTTTGGTTAGCAGCTGAGCTCTTAACCATTGTACAACCGGTGTTCCAAAGCAGCTATATATGATATATAAATGGATGAGCCTTACTTGTTCTAAAAAAACTTATAGAAATAGGCAGCAGGCTGGATTTGGTATGGAAGCCATAGTTTGCCAACCTCTGATCTTTGCAATTAACAAATCTTCCAGTTTTTCTGCACTGCCATTAGTAATGACATTATTACTCATTCCAATGGCAAAACTGTTCAAACATCTTGAAATTCTTGCACACATTTTGGCAGTTGAGCTGTGGTGAACATGGCTTTAGAGGTTTAAATAATTTTCCAAAGGTTCTTTGTTCTTCACTTGTTTGTTGTGATGGTTGATAAGCTTAAAACCCATTGCTGTTGAGTCGATTCCCACTCACAGCAACCCTATAGGACAGAGTAGAACTGCTCCATAGAGTTTCCAAGGAGCAGCTGGTGGATTTGAACTGCCAACCTTTTGGTTAGCAGCAGAGCTCTTAACTACTGTGCCACCAGGGCTCCAATTGAAAAAACTTATAAATAGAAAGAAATACATCACTGCTATTCTGTTACCATTCTTGGTGATGGCAAGGCCCTTTACATACTACATAGAGATTCTTCCATTAAGAAGGAATGTAGAGAGAGTGGAAAATATCTACAATGGATTAACCTAAAATAATTAAAGGTCAAGGAAAAATAATTTATGAGTAATGGTTGAAGTTGTTGTGATTAGTAAAGAAAAGAGAAAGCTTTTGAGGGCCTCATATGAAGTCATCACATATTTGAAGAATTACCACTAAGAACAATTCCAAGTTTGTTTTTTTTTTTTCCCTAGCTTTGAGAATTTAACAAGAAAAGCTTTGAAAACGCTCATTTGATTAGAGGAAGGAACATCAAGGTTGTAAGCATCAGTAGATATCACAAGTCAGGCTACAATTGTAACTGATCAGGAATATCCAAGTTTAAAATATATTGATTTGATAACCATTTATTTTGAGCTGAACTAGACTGATAACAGATGTGTTTCTTGGTATGCTCAAATTTGCTGAGTTTTGAAACAATTGGTATATTTTTTGCAATGTTATTATTAATGGTACAAAAGTATGAATTTTATTTATGGTAAATGTTTTAGTTAGACTTGGTAAGATACAATACCTGACACAATTGGCTAAGCTTAATATATTGCTCACAGGCTACATTCCCTACAGCAGAGTATAGATGACTGTCAACTTTGCCCTTTGACAGATGTTTTCCAATGTTTAAAATATTCTATGAAGCCTTTTCCGGGTTTCTCTTGATGATTTCAAGTCTATAAATGTGATTTGCTTAGTACAGTGTCCTCAACTGTGGGTGATTTTGTCCCTGCCCCCCCCAAGGGTATTTGGCAGTGTATGGAGACATTTTTGCTTTTCAAAATGGGACAGTGCTATTGGGATCTAGTGGGTAGAGGCCAGGGGGTGTTGCTAAATATCCTGCAATGCTCAGGACAGCCCTCTACAACAAAGACTTACCCAGCCCAACATGTCAGTATTTCAGAGGTTGAGATTCCTGGGTTAGTGTAAATTTGAAAGATAAGCTGTCAGGTTTTCTTTAAATTCATACCACCATAAATAGGAAATTAATACTTATTTGTAAGACACTTGTGTTGTCTTCTTTATGGAGATATTTGTCTGGATCATAGAGAAATGAGTGTTTGTCAATGTCTCTTCCAAAATCAGTCATCCATGTGTTTGTTCATCATACATTTAATGACCACTTGATGTGGGACCAAGACAGTGTATAAAACACTGACTATACAGAAGTGAACAAGAGAAAGTCTTAATCTAGATCACTGTTAGGCCATGAAGGTGTCTGAGTTGGTCTCTTTTACTTGTTATGCTTTATCACATGATAGCAACTCCTTGGACTTCCTTAAAAACAAGGATAGGCTTCTCGTATAATCTTTGAAAGATTTATTTGCATTGGCAAGAAGACGGGTTAAGATAGTTCATCTGTTGAATCAATTAGTTCTATTTTCTTGGTTCAGTAATCCATAGTTCAAAATTGTTGAAGGAGTACTAGTAAGTGATAAGCTGTTAAGGGCAAATGAATGTAGTAGATGACTTTTTAAAATTTATTTTATGGATATGTTTTGATGTTTAAAATGTGGACGTCATTACTCCAACAATGTTTCATCATAAAAAAAGTGTCAATGAGATTAGCATCAAAGTAGGTTTGTGGCCATAGCATATTTGAACTTGTGAATGTATGTTTTGCAAGGATCTGCTTTTTTCTTTATGCTTTGGAAACTAGAACATGGGCTGTAGGTTTAATATCCAAATGTGGATTTGAAAATAATGGCTTTTAAAAATAAATGAAAAGAAGCCCTGGTGGTGCAGTGGTTAAGCACTTGGCTACCAACCTAAAGGTTGGTGGTTCGAACCCACCAGCCGCTCCATGGGAGAAAGATTTGGCATTCTGCCTCCATAAAAATTTATAGCCTTGGAAACCTTGTGGGGCAGTTCTACTCTGTCCTATAGGGTTGCTATGAGTTGGAATCGACTTAACGGCAATGGGTTTGCTTTTGGTATTGGAAGATAAATGAAAATAGATTTCAATATTTACTGTTATTCAAATATTTTACCGTTAGTTCTATAGAAGTGATTTTTTGTTGTTGTTTAAAAATAATTTTCTTCTTTGTGCAAGTAAGTGAGAAATTAAGAAAACACCTATAAACAGACCTATCTATTTTTACTGTGTAATGATCCCCCTAGTGGATATGAGAAGCAGCTAGCTTCAAGATTTGCATAAAGCAGGTGATTGTGGGTGAGACTTCACTACTTGTTTCTCACTTTCAGAAGTGTTTTCTAAAATCAGGACTGTCTTTACTATTTTTAATAAAGGAACTCCCAGTGATTAAATTGCCTTTAAAAAAAAGCCTTAATGAGGTAGGAAGCAGTAGAAGTGCATAGTTATTTAAAGACAGAAAATGATAAAAATCTTAAATAACAGAATGATACTTTATAGTTTTTCAAAACACTTTTTAAAGAAAGGAATTTTATCAATTATTTTATATTCTTTCATTTAAATTTGCTAACCATTTGAAAGGGGTCGTAATGCAGCGTGGTGCCGCTGTTTCTGAACATAAGCTATCAGAATTCGTAAAGCCAGAAAAATAAATGAATCAAATCAATTGATTGCTTATGATAAAAGTGCTGTTTAAAGAAATACACTCAAAATAAGATGTTTAAGGCAACTGTTTATAGTACCTGTATAATAAAACGGAAACCCTGGTGGCATAGTGGTTAAGTGCTACAGCTGCTAACCAAAGGAACAGAAGTTCGAATCTGCCAGGTGCGCCTTGGAAACCCTGTGGGGCAGTTCTGCTCTGTCCTGTAGGGTTGCTATGAGTCAGAATTGACTTGATGGCACTGGGTTTGGTTTTTTGGTTTGGTATAATAAAATTTTCAAAATAAAGACTTATTTTGATTGTTGAAGATGTTATAACATTGGGCCTGCAGGTTTCAAATACGCTACTATTGAGAACATTGGAAAAAGAAACAGGGCAATAGAAGTAGTACCCTGTGAAGTGGAGAAAGCTTAAAATATTGCTAGCTACAAAGAGGTAGAAGCGATTTTCAAGTAAAATAATGTTAATGATGACCATGTAATGAACCCAATATCAACAGAACATTGTATTGCCTAAGTGAACGGTGTTATTACTTTCACTTCATTATACAATACCTTGCTGGTTCATAGAGCTGCCGTTGCTCTGAGAAAGGAAACATTTAAATAGGAAAATGAGCTGTTTTTTTTTTGTAAAGGACTTAAACACTGGTAGAGGATCCAAACCAAAAACCAAACCCGTTGCCATCAAGTCAATTCCGATTCATAGTGACCCTATAGGACAGAGTAGAGCTGCCTCGTAAGGTTTCCTAGGAGCGGCTGTTGGATTCGAACTGCCAACCTTTTGGTTAGCAGCCTGAGGTAGAGGATAGTCCTGTGTTAAATAAGATGCATTCATACCGAAAAGTCATGTGTTTGATAATAATCATTTTCTGATATTATACAAGGCTGTGTAAAATATAAAACAAATGCATATACTATTCATTTAAATACGATTGCTTATTTTGCTAATGGTTATAATTAATGAAACTATAAACTTTTTGGAAACCCTGGTGGCATAGTGGTTAAGGGCTACAGCTGCTAACCAAAGGGTCAGCAGTTTGAATCCACCAGGTGCTCCTTGGAAACTCTATAGGGCAGTTCTACCCTGTCCTATAGGGTCGCTATGAGTTGGAATCGACTGGATGGCACTGGGTTTTTTTTTTTTTTTTTTTGGGTTTATAAACTTTTTACTATTTTGTCTACTTTGGAGAAATAGCTATAGAACAAATAACTAAATAGCTAAGTTGTTAACAGAAGTCTGATACAATTTGTATGATACAGTATGATAAATGCCATATAACATCATTCAGGTAATGTGAAGTTCTGCAAGTTTTGGTTGATGTATTAAAAAAGAACAAACATTTTTCAGCGATTAACATTCCTTCATGACAGTAATGATGATGCATGAATTGAATGAAGAGATAGGAAACAAGAAGATAAAAGAATGGAAAATCTATAATTAACAAAGAACATACACAAACAATAATTAGTGTAAGTGAAATATATTTCTACAGAATAAAAATGGAACAGAGTGAACAATAAAAATCACAGACAATTAGTGTAGATGTTGCTTGGATCATGGAAATGGTGAAAGGCAAAAGATAATGTAATACAACTTGTACAAAGGAACAATAGAAATCTGTTAAAGAGCGCCTTTCAAAGGCCTCCGCCTCACCCGCATCTTATCTTATTCTGACTTTTCATTAGCATGTTTTCTTTACTATTTCTAACTTACAAAATGCTTGGGGAGAATAAAAACTTGACTTGATTTTAAAACTTTATCTGTAGCTGTGGCACATTATATTTTCACTATGCTTATATGTACTATGTGAACTTAACCGTTTGCTTGGCTTTGCTTTGAATGGACTGCTGGTCCAAATTGCCTGATATTTAAATGTTACCATAGTGATGAGTAGTGGACACTGTCATCTTTCTCTTTTTAATTAAGGAACAGATGCAGGTAAAGCTGATCTCTCAGTGACCCTCTTTGAGCTGGCATCAACACATTGATTGTTTTCAATTCTCTTCTCCCCTCTGCAATCTTAGCTTTGTCCTTTCTTCATATCAAGGTCTTCATCCTCTTAGGTTAAAGATGCAGAAGTGCCTTTAAAACTCTTCCTCTGGGAGCTTTATCTTAGAAGGAATAAAAACAATTTCACTAAACAGCAGTGGAACAAGAATGCGTTTTTTATTTTTTAAAAAACAAGACTTCCCAGATTTCTCTACTTTAAAATTCAGTAATACGTGAGTGGTACTTTGTTAAAATTATGTATAGCCTATAATTTTTTTTTTTTTATAAAGACTGTAAATATTTCCACTTCTACAACTGTTTTCGAGGAAAACAAATGCCCTTTCCCGTTTAGCATATTTATCAACAAGGTACTTTTGGAAGATTTAAGAGTTTTTTTGTAGTGTTTGAGTCAGAATCGACTCGACGGCACTGGGTTTGGTTTTTGTTTTTTGGTGGTGTTATCAATTCTATTATTCTTCCTTAGGTTATAATCTCTGAAAATACCAGAAGTATAGATTGAGTAACTATTACATGGTTTTAAATATTTTCACAAATAAGAAAAGAGTTGGAGACCCAAACTTGTTCTTATTTTGGTATTCATATTTATGAGGAAGACAGCAATGAGTATTTCAACTGAAGCATAATGTGCTCTGGCCACCACCTGTGTGTCACTTTGTAGTACTGTTGTGGCTTGAGTATTGCTGTGATGCTAGAAGTTTTGTCACTGGTATTTCAAATACCAGCAGAGTTACTCATGGTGGACAGGTTTTAGCAGAGGTTCCAGACTGAGACAGACTAGGAGGAAAAGCCTGCCATTCTACCCTCGGAAATTACCCAGTGGAAACCTAATGGATCACAGCAGAGCATTTTGCATCAGAATGGATCAGTCATTAGAGGAGGACATCATATTTGGTGAAGCAGAAGGCCAGCAAGGATGTGGACTATCCCCTGTGAAACGGATTGTCACAGTAGCTGCAGTGATGAACTTGAATCTGCTGCTGATTGGGAGGATACTGTAGGGCCAGGCACTGTTTCATCCTGTTGTACATAGGGTCTTTATGAGTCCGAGCTGACTCCATGGTGACTAGGAACAACAACAATGTGCTTTGGGTAGAAGAAAAAGAAAAATTGACTTGGAGGGATTAGAGAAGAGATTGATAGGTCTCCAACAGAGATGTAGGAACAGTGCCAGAAGAATAATGTATACTATAAAATGTTTGTCCTGTGTAATTTTGATTCATTAAATGGAGGATTGTTAATATTAACGCAGTACTCTCAGGGTTCCTCTTTTTTCTCACCTCAATTTTGTGGCAATTTTGGCTCGTTTAATTTTGTCCCAGATTTCATTGATGTTGGAAACTAGCTCGTCAAATTTATCATTCTGTTTAGGGTAATGTTACATTTCTAATCTCTTTTGTTCATGTTAAAAACCCAGTTAAAAAATTCTAATGTCTTTTGTTCATGTTTTGTTCATGTTAGGTAACATGAATTCCAATGCATTTTTCTTAGGATTTTTTACTTTTTTTTTTGCCTTCATGGTCTTTAACAGGTACATTTTGCATGACATTTCATTTCACATTGCCTTATTCACCTAAAGACTGTGTGTACTTTTGAATATTTTCCGAGTTAAAAAATGGACTGTAATTATACACAATCACATTTATTTTGTTTTCAAACAATGAATAGAGAAAAGTACTTCTTTTTGTTAAATCAACTTTATCGTAAAATAATTTACATACAATGAAATGCACCCATTTAAAATATATGATTCACTGAGTTTTGGCAGACGTATTCACCCATGAAACCAACATCACAATCAAATTACAGAACATTTTCATCCCACCGAAGTTTCCACATGCCCCTTTGTAGTTAAGAATTCCCTTCATCTCTGGCCCCAGACAATCACTGATCTGCTTTTTTAGGTTCATTCTTGTTTTCTAGAATTTCATATAAATGGAATCGTACAGCATGGACTTCTTTGTGTCCAGCTTCTTTCATTCAACTTCATGTTTTTGAGATTCTTCGCATTATAGCGTGTATCAATAACTCATTCCTTTTTATTGTGAGGAGTATTCTGTTGTATGGTTATGTAAGATTTGGTTTATTCTTTCTTCTGATGATGAATGTTGGGTTATTTCCATTTTTATTGGGGATTGGGGGGAGACTATTGTGACTAAAGATGCTACAAACATTTGTGTGCAAGTCTTTGTCTGGGCATAGATTTCATTTCTCCTAGAAAACTACCTAGGAATGGAGTGCTGAGTCACATGGTAGGTGTATGTTTAACTTAGCTAAAAAATCTGCCAGCATTCCAAAGTGGATGTGAAACTTGAGATTCCCAGCAGCTGTGTGTGAGATCTCCAGTTGCCCCATGTTCTCACCAACACTCAGTATTGTCCGTCTTTGTAGTTTTTAGCTATTTTAATGTGCACTTAGTGGTATCTGATTGTGCTTTTAATTCATAAACCCTTAATGACTAGTGATGTTGAGTGTCTTTTTGTGTGCTTATTGGCTATTAATATATCTTTGAGAAAAGTTGGCTAAAATAGTTTCCCATTTTCACTAGGCTGTTGGTTTTATTACTTAGTTATAAGAGGTTTCTTGTTTGTTTTGGGGATACAAATTCTTGTCACATACATACACTGCTAATATATCCTCCCATTTTTGGCTGCCTTTTCCCTTCAGCTCTGATCTGCTTTTTCAGATTAATTCTTATTTTCTGGAATTTCATATAAATGGAATCATACAGCATGGACTCTTTTGGCTCCAGCTTCTTTCATTCATGTTTTTGAGATTCTTTTGAAGTGCAAATATTTGTAACTTTTATAAAATCCAGCTTTTCAGTCTTTTTCTTTTATAGCCTGTGCTTCAAAGGTTTGCTCCAGCTTTTCCTAGATCATTTTTTTTGTGTGTGTTTATTTACTTTTTCTTATTGATTTATAAAAACTCTATAATTTTTAAGGATATTAACACTTTGTCATATACTGAATTCTGTTTCTTCAAATCTGATTGTAAAATACATCATTATTTTAAGTACAATTATGAAAGAAAAAAGGAGTATACTTTATGACACACTGTTAAGATGCCATGAATTACAGCTCATCGTCTTAAAACTGAATAATGGTTACCCACTGAGGGCTTGGGACAAGGAGGAAAGCTAGACTTCTTTAAATATACATAATTTTTTTATGGTTTTGGTTTTGGAACCATGTAAATGTTTTCATAGTTTAAAAACAAAAACAACAAATGAAAAACAAACCCCTAAAATTAAAAACAAATGAAATAAATGAAACTAACTGTATGTTAGATTTGTTCCATAACCACATGGATACAAAATTAGTTACAGGGCTTTGGAAGGAGCCCCTGAAGGTGAGAGACCCTGACGCTTAAAATTCATTAGCTTCCTGGTAAGTCTACTTCTGCTTAGTTCTGCTAGGCCTAACTCTTCCTACAGCCTGTAGCAGTCTTTCAAGAAAATTTTCCCCAAGGTCAAATGCCCAGACATCCCCCCTGGAGCCTACTCTACTCCAGTCTGAACTCCCTGCTCTCTGGACCTGCTGCATGGTTGGTATCCTCGGACTTCCCTTTGCCATCATCCTGGAAATGACTTTCACGGTCTCATGTATAGAATCTGTTTTCCTTGATCTCACTTCTTCCTCTTGCTTAACTTACTTTTTCTTGGTGAAGAACACCTTCCTGAGAAGGGGTATATAGGAGATAAATTGTTTCAGAGCTTGTATTTCTGAAGATGCCTTTATTCTGCTTTTACACTTGATTTATAGTTTGGCTGGGTATTGAATTCTAGGTTAAAAATAATTTCCTTCTGAATTTTGAAGGCATTTCTCCTTTATTTTCTGGTTTCAGCCTTGTGATGAAAAAACAAGTGTCTTTTGATTCCTGATCCTTTATATATAACCTGTTTTCTAAAATTTTTGGAATCCTCTCTTTAACTCGGTGTTCTGAAATTTCTCTTTTTATTTTTTTGTTGTGCTTTAGGTGAAAGTTTACAGAGCAAATTAGTTTTTCACTCAACAGTTGGTATATAAAGTGTTTTATGACATTGGTTGCAGTCCCCCCAATATGTCAGTGCTCTCTCCATTTCTGCCCTGTGTTCCCTGTTTCTTTTCCTCTAGATTTTCTTCCCCTTCCTGCCTTCTCATCCTTCTTTTGGGCAGATGTTGCCCTTTTGATCTTGTATGATTGTTCCAAGGAACACGTTCCTCTCAAGTGTTATTGTTTATTTTATGAGCCGGTCTGTTGTTTGGCTTAAAGGTGGTCTCTGGGAAAGGAGGTTGGAAGGTCCTCTAACGTTTTTTGAGATTAACAAGCAAGTAGGCAATATGCTGGACTAATCTCTTTTCTCTTCTTATTGAGGGAGAATATTTTTGAGTATTAGGACAAAATAATTAAGTGTGTTTTCCTAATTTGTAAAAAAAAAGAGGGATAATTCTAGGAATTATTTATCATCATATGGAAGCTTTCTTAACTTTTTTGTCTTTCTTAGAAAAACTTATTCTGAATACCTTTGCTTTTCAGAAAATTCCCTTTATCTTGCTTACTCTGGATAGGGTAACGTTAAATGATTAAGTCATTGGCATAAAGAATGTATTGTCTTAGAGTTGAGGGAACATTTTATATTTTTTCTTTGCATTGAAGTATTTCAAATATATATTTTATGTAGTTGTATTATTTTACTTGAAATTTTTAATTACTGTTTTACAGGTTTGTCATGGTTCCCTTTGAAACTTTAAAAAACAAGTTTTCAATCATTTTCTTGCTTTTATTATCCAACAAGAGGATTTGATTGAAAAACTGATACTATAAACTATAAATAAATTTGCTTTAGGGGTGAATTCATCTTTGACATGGCAAATAAGATAAGATAGAAACCTCGAAATGAATTTATTAGGTACCAACGATGTAACTGACATTATCAGAAGGGCCAAAATAATGGCTGCCTTCATTCCGCACTGAATAATATAGTGTCTCTTTTGCTTAGTAGTATTGTTTTTATCCAGAGACTTATAGACCATTCCATAGTGGTGTTCTGAACAATTTAAAATAATAAGTCAAACCTGGCAGGACTATATGTAGCTTGAGTGAAACAATAGCAGTTTGTGCCTTTATTTACTGATGATCAAGCCCCCTGGGCATATGGCTGTCCTGGAATAAAGCAATTGAACATAAGACCCCGCTGTTATGTTGAGACATAACATTTTCTTCAAGATAGGCCACTGTGCTGTGACTTAATCTGAGCTCATCCACAAAGAGCCTCTTCGGTAGTGACATTCCTGAAAGGGTACTGCTCCCAGTGCTGTTGCCAGATATGGCTCACAGTGGCTGCTCACTGGCTTGTGTTGATGGGATGTCAGAGTGGTACATATTGCATCATTATGAACTATGAGTAAGTAATTGTTTGCAGGGAAACTGTATCAAGAGTAATGATTATGATGTCACTAAACATTCTCTTTGTGCCCTAGATACTATAAAACCAAACCAAACCCACTACTATCAAGTCAATTCTGACTCATAGCAACCCTATAGGACAAGGTAGAACTGCCCCATAGTGTTTCCAAGGCCATAAATCTTTTTTTTTTTTTAATTTAATTTTTGTTGTGCTTTAAGTGAAAGTTTACAAATCAAGTCAGTCTCTCATACAAAAACTTTCATACACCTTGCTATATACTCCTAGTTGTTCTCCCCCTAATGAGACAGCTCACCCCTTCTCTCTACCCTGTATTTCTGTGTCCATCCAGCCAGCTTCTGTCCCCATCCGCCTTCACCTCACCCGGCCTCAAGACAGGAACTGCCCACATAGTCTTATGTGTCTACTTGATCCAAGAGGCTCACTCCTCACCAGTATCATTTTCTATCTTATAGTCCAGTCCAAACCAAGTCTGAAGAGTTGGCTTTGGGATGCTTCCTGTCCTGGGCTAACAGAAGGTCTGGGAACCATGACCTCCAGGGTCCTTCTTGTCTCAGTCAGTCCATTAAGTTTGGTCTTTTTATGAGAATTTGAGGACTACATCCCACTACTCTCCTGCTCCTTCAGGGATTCTCTGTTGTGTTCCCTGTCAGGGCAGTCATCGGTTGTAAGGGCCATAAATCTTTACCGAAGCAGACTGCCTCATCTTTTTCCCACGAAATGGCTGGTGGGTTCAAAATATCGACCTTTCAGTTAGCAGTTGAGTGCTTTAATCACTGTGCTACAAGGGCTCCTTCTAGATACTATAAGTTACCTAAGTCGTTCTTTAAAAGTCATTATTTTAATGGAAAATTTTCAGAGGTAGCTTAAATTACATCTATAAAGTCTCAGGATTACATGATCTCCTAAAGATGTTCAGTTAGTTTCCCAGAAGTGAACTGTAGATTATAAAAGTATCCTCTCCAGGGAGGAGATAATTTTTGGCCTTTGGATCCATAAAATCTCTGGAAGATGTTTCTTGTTGTTTAAAATAAATAAGCAGCTGACACTAACAGTAGTCATTTCAGTAAAGAATTTGTGAACTCATTTTATTGTGATAATCTTTTCTAATTTCTGTATTTCTCAACACATAAGTTTTTTATTTCAATTCTAGTGCTAACATACATTCAGTAAACATTCCTGTGTATATATATTCAAAATGAGCCAACCAATAACATCAGTTAAATTTTATGCACTGTTTATATCAGAATGCAAGTGAAATTATTACATTTAAAAATAAAAATACTCAAAATTTGATTGCAAAATAGAGACTCAAAACATTCTTGCAGCCTCCTGGCTTGTCCTGGAAAAACAATACTTGAACAGTTTCATTCCTTCCAGCTTTAAACCTTCAAGACTTTCCTTAATGATTTTCTCGCGTCAGAAGCCACATATGCTGGCTAGAAAGGAAACTTTGGCATTGTTTTTCAGGAAGAAGATTGTGTTAATGAGCTTCACTAAGCTCATATCTCCACTACATCTTGCACGTTGTCTTTTACCCCATATTTGAGAAAAACAACTTAAATCGTCAGAGCTTAATTTTGACAGAGAAGATTGACTTACTCATATGATGCTCTTGTGTAAAGTTCCATACAGAACTTTTTCATAGGTTAGAAATTTTTAAAATGCTTTTATACTTTTTCAGTTCAAGTCAGAATTAAGATAATGATACTGGGAAAAAAAAAAAATATTACTGAAGAAATTTGAGTTCCTGAAAGTTGAGGAGACTGAATAATGTATAAAATGTAAAGCAAAGGCTTTAGTCTTTTCTCAAGCCATTAGAAAATGGCTGCTCAGATAGCATCAACAATTTACTCTTAATGATTCTTAATCTGTTCTTTGTATATGAGCATCTTGCACAACTTATAATAATTAGAGGCATATTTTAATTTGCTTTGTAATTTGAACTTTTCTATCACAATGTGTATTTATTATAAATTCTCAGAGAAGCCTCTCAGTGGGTTCACCCAGGGATTGTCCTCCCCTCTTCACATCCTCGCCCTGCCTATGTTAGCTAGGCCTGTTAGTCAGGGATTTCATTTTACCACCTCAAAACTGCTAAGGCAACCTTGTCATTGTAATTTTCACGCCCCTTCTTTTTCTTTGTTCTATATGTCAGTGAAATCTTATCTCCACGGTTTTCTGTCATAGGTTAATAGCTTGGAACAAAGTTCAATTAGAGTCTCTAACATAATAAAACAAAATACACAGATGAAAAAATTAGTAACCACTGCCCTGTACTTTATTCAAGCACTGTTTGTTGAATCTTGCCCAT
Source organism: Elephas maximus indicus (assembly GCF_024166365.1). Classification (NCBI taxonomy): domain Eukaryota; kingdom Metazoa; phylum Chordata; class Mammalia; order Proboscidea; family Elephantidae; genus Elephas; species Elephas maximus. The sequence goes on along the minus strand of NC_064822.1, from coordinate 82,819,004 downwards.
CAGTGAAGCTGAATGAGTGTATCTGATGGGAAATTGTCGAAAGTGTGGTTACACATTGATTTCTGTTTCTTTTTTCAAAATGCGTGTGTATTGTTCTAGAAGATGTTTCAATGACATCGTAGTACTCTGAGAAGTAGGGCTCCATGGGAAGGTTCTTAGGATAGGTTTTATTCTCTTGGTGGTATGGTATTTAACCATATTGTTAAATCCAAAGAGCCCTAGATAATGTATGAGAATTTAACAACTGAACACTGTGTTAACATTTTTAAGCTTTTTGAAAAGAGGTATTGGTTCATTTCTGTAGACTACATTTATTCAATTAAAATCACCTTGCTAGCATGTTAAAGCCATGGGTCATTGCCTATACTTATTCTACTCATGCTGCTGTCTGCTCCAGGTCATTTGGAAATTGTAAGTGGAAGAGAGAGTTTCCAAAGAAATAAATAGTATTAGTGCAAATTTACTAGATGAATTATTTGAAAAGAAATATATTGACACTATTGAACATTATCAACGATCCACTGCCATCACTTTCTCCTCCTCCACTCAATGAGCTGTTAAAAGACACAATTTGTTGTATTATGTAGCTAACAAGAAATAAATAACATGCAGCAGGTGCTACACAGGAAGGCACTGAGTGTTATTGTACTAACTGTGCCTGACTAATTCTAGCCAAAACAACAATTCTGTATTCAGTAAAGGAGAAGAACAGATAATTTAATGGAGATTTGGAGCCTAGTTGTTTGTAATGTCAGGGTTATACTTGGAAAATAGAACCAAGTGAGAGACATGGCAAGAGGAAATCCTTTGCTGCAGAGATTTATATTTAACTGGTGAGAATCTTAGTTAACAGAAGATAGTAGATACAGATGATTTAAACCATTTGATAATTAAATTTTTTTTCTGTTTCTTTTTTTCAAAAGAATTATGTGATGATTTTGGCATTTATCTGCCCTCCACATCATATTTCTTTTAGATTAATATTAAAAATAATTTGTATTTCCTGAGCAAATCATACCAACTTATGCTAAAGGAAACTGAGGACACACTACAGCAGTGGGATACAAAACTGGAAATAACATTTTGCCATGGATAATCCACAGAGGAAATAGAGTCAACATTAATTTTGAATGATATACATATATGTTTTATCTCTCCTATGATTGAGTTGATGTATGATGTCCCGATCATTCATTTATTCAACAATTACTCATTGAGCTCCTACTGTATCAAGTACTGGAAAAAGAGCAGAACACAAGTCATATGAGATCCTGCTCTTATGGCACCTGTGTTCTACTGGGGGAAATAGTCAATCATCAAGTTAAAAAATGTAATTACAGATTGAAATGGGTCTTACTGAAGGAAATAAACAGGGTGTGTGAACACTTAGGGAGAGCTTCTTTGGGAAGGTTTCCTTTGAACTTTAAGGATGAGAACGAGTCAGTCATGGAAATTGCAGAGTATGATCTTCCTGGGTAGGGGAACAGCTAGTGAGATGTGAGACCTTTGGAAGTGAGCAAGATGTTGCCATGCTCAAGGAACCGCAAGGAAGCCAGTGTGGCTGGAGTATTGTAAATGGTGTGGAGAGTAATGAGTAGATAAGGCTGGAGAGGTGGCCAGAAGTTGGTAAAGGAAGGGCCTTTAAGGCAGTGGTACAAAGCTTAGCTTTCTTTTTGACAGCAGTGGAAATTCTTGAAAGATTTTAAGAAGCTGAGTGACTTGAGTTGATTGATTATTTAAAAAAAAAAGATCACTGACTATTCTGTGGAATAGGGGTTGGAGTAGGGTACGAGTAGAAACAGAGAGACCCACTTTGAGGTTATTGTAATAGAACTGAGAAATTCTGGACCAGGATGATGATTGCAGAAGTGAAGTGTAGGGATTAATGCATTTTGTAAAAGAAGAACTGGCATAAATTACAAATGAATAAGATGGGAGGTGAGGGAATGAAAGAGATTGATACTGACTCCATGTTTTAGAACTGGGTTCTGAGTAGATGCAGGAGACATTTAATGAGATAAGGAAGGCTGGAGAAGCCTAAATTTAAGGAAATCAGGAGTTCTGTTTGAATTTATTAATTGCGTGATGCCTATCATACATGGAAACAGAGATGTCAAATAGGTTTTTAAACACAAGAGTCTAGAGGTCAAAGGAAAGTCTGGGTTAGAAATAAGAATTTAGTCATTATCAACACATATAAAAATACAAATTAGATGTCCAACTGAGGCACTAAACTTCTAGAGACTGAGGAAAATACTAAAATTCCACTGCCATAGAGTTGATCCAACTCATGGTAACCTCATAGGGTTCCCAAGGCTGTAAATCTCTACAGACTGCCACATCTTTCTCCTACAGATCCACAGGTGGTTTTGAACCACCGGCCTTTCAGTTAGCAGTTGAGCACTTTAACCACTGCTCACCAGGGCTCCTGAGCAGAATACTAGAGGAAGAATAGGGTCAGTGGGGTCAGTGCTGTCAATTTAAGGATGGAAGACTGACTCTGGAAAAATGCGAGGATTTTTAAGTTTTAAAAGAGCAGTTTCAATGTAATAATGAGGAATGGAAGCAGACTGGAGCAAATGGACTTAAGAATAAGTTCGGTGGTGGTTGTTGTTAAGTCCTGTCCAGTTAGTTCTGACTCATCGCGACCCTATGTACAACAAAATGAAACACTGCCTGGCCCTGTGCCATCCTCACAATCATTGTTATGTTTGAGCCCATTGTTGCAGCCACTGTGTCAATCAATCTTGTTGAGGGTCCTGCGCTTTTTTGCTGAACCATCTACTTTATCAAGCAGGATGTCCTTCTGCAGGGACCAGTCCTTCCTGATGACATGTCCAAAGTACATGAGAGGAAGTCTCGCCATTTTCGCTTCTAAGGAGCATTCTGGCAGTACTTCCTCCAAGAGAGATTTGTTTATTCTTCTGGCAGTCTGGAAATACAGGTGGTGTAGTGTTTAAGTGCTATGGTTGCTAACTAAAAGGTTGGCAGTTTGAATCCACCAGGTGCTCCTTGGAAACTCTGTTGGGCAGTTCTACTCAGTTCTACAGGATCGCTATGAGTAGGAATCGACTTGACAGCAGTGGGTTTGGTTTTTGGCCTGGCAGTCCATGGCATATTCAATATTCTTCAACAATACTGTAATTTAAAAGCATCAATTTTTCTTTGCTCTTCTTTATTCGTTGTCCAGCTTTCCCATGCACAAAGAGTTCTGTAACATTGGTTGCAATCTCCACTGTGTCAGCACTTTCCCCATTTCCAGCCTGAGTTCCTTATTCACATTTGTTTGGTTTTCCTAGCCCTTCCTGCCTTTTCATCTTTGCCTTTGGGCAGATGTTGCCCTTTTGATCTCAAATAGATGATTGTTCTAAGGAGAAATTTCCTCACAGGTATCATTGTTTATTTTATAGGCCTATCTCTTGTTTGGCTGAAAGGTGATCTCTAGGAATGGCTTCAGGTCCACGTTAGAAGGGTGAAGAAGTCTTGGGGGTTTTTCCAGTCTATCAGACTAGTGAGTCTGGTCTTTTTTATGAGTTTGGATTTTGCTCTTCATTTTTTTCCTGCTCTATCCAGAACCCTCAATTGTGGTCCTGGTCAGAGTGGTCAGTCGTGGTAGCCAGGCACCATCTAGTTCTTCTGGTCTTAGGCTAGTGGAAGTTGTGGTTTGTGAGGGCCATTTGTCCTTTGGTTTCTTGAGTCTTTGGTTTTCTTCACTCTCCTTTGCTCTGGACAGGTAAAGACCAATAGTTGTGTCTTAGATGGCTGCTTGCAAGCTTTTAAGACCTCAGACACTCTCACCAAAGTAGGGTGTAGAATATTGACTTTATGAGCTATGTTATGCCGATTGACTTAGTTGTCCCTGAGACTATGATCCTGAGACTTCAAGCCCGGTAACTCAGTCCTGCAAAGTGTTTGGTTATGTCTAAGTTTCCCTGACTGTGCTCCCTGTGCACTCTATCGTATATATGACTGTATGTGTAGCACATACGCATATCTATATAGAAATGTCCACAACTTAGTCTATATATGCACCAGGTGTACCCCCATACCTATTCAGCATGCATATTTGCCTATGTGTGCACTTGAAATTTATTCTTTGCTATTACTGTTGTTGCAGGGTTGTATATGTTGCAGTATTTAGCATAACAACAACAACAACAAAAAAAACAAACCCATTGCTGTCGAGTTGATTCCTACTCACAGCGGCTCTATAGCAACTCTACAGGACAGAGTAGAACTGCCCCATAGAGTTTCTAAGGAGCACCTGGTGGATTCAAATTGCCAGCCTTTTGGTTAGCAGCCATAGCACTTAACCACTACGCCACCAGGGTTTTCGTATTCAGCATAGTTGGCTTTTATTCTTGCATACCTCCAGTGTGTTTCTTTGCGTTGATCTTGTTGTGCTGACTTCCCCTCTACTGAGGATTGCCTTTTCCTTCACCCAAGTTAACATGCGTCTACAATCTGGTTGGTGGTTTTCCCTCCCTCCCTCTCACATCGCTGATAACCATGAAAGAATGTTACTTTCTGTGTATAATTTTTTTTTTTAACTTTTTATAATAGTGGCCTCATACAATATTTGTCCTTTTCTGATAGACTTATGTTACTCAGCATAATGTCCTCAAGATTCATCCATATTGTGAGATGGGTCGCAGATTTGTCATTATTCTTTATCGGTGTGTGGTATTCCACTGTGTGTATGTACCAGAGTTTTTTTTATGCATTTATCCATTGTTGGCCGTTTACATTGTTTTCATCTTTTAGCTATTGTGAATATTGCTGCTATGAACATGGATGTGCGTATGTCTATTCATGTGACCGCTCTTATTTCTCTAGGATATATACCTAGGAGTGGGATTTCTGGATCATATGGTATTTCTATTTCTAGCTTTTTTAAGTAAGCGCCATAATGTTTTCCACAGTGGCTGTACCATTTTACATTCCCACCAGCAGTATACAAGAGTTTCAATCTTCCCACAATCTTGCCAGCATTTGTTGTTTTCTGATTTTTGGATGAGTGCCGTTCTTGCTATGGTGAGATGGTATGTCATTGTAGTTTTGATTTGCATCTCTCTAATGGCAATGGGTTTTAATGGCTAATGACTGCAAGCATCTCTTCATGTGTTTGTTAGCTGCCTGAATATCTTCTTTGGTGAAGTGTCCTATTCATGTCCTTTGCCCATTTTTTAATTGGGTTGCCTCCCTTTTTGTTATTGAGATGTTAAAGTTTTCTATAAATCTTAGAGGTTAGACCCTTGTCGGATATGCCATAGCTAAAAATTTTTCCCAGTCTGTAGGTTCTTTTTTAACTCATTTGGAGAAGTCTTTTGATGAGCATAAGTGTTTAATTTTTAGGAAGTCCCAGTTACCTAGTATATCTTCTGCTATTTGTGCCTTTTTTTAGCTTATGTTTGGTATTCTATATATGCCATCTCTTAGGGCCCCTTGTATTGTCCCTATTTTTTCTTCCATGATCTTTATCATTTTAGGTTTTACATTTAGGTCTTTGTTGCATTTTGAATTATTTTTTGTGTGTGGTGTGAGGTATGGATCCTGTTTTGTTTTTCTGCAGATAGTATCCAGTTTTGCCAGCACCATTTATTAAAGAGGCGTTCTCTTTCCCATTTAATGGACTTTGATCCTTTTTCAAAGATCGGCTGTCCATAGGTGGATGGCTTTACCTCTGGGTTTTCAATTCTGTTCCATTAGTCTATGTGTCTGTTCTTGTACCAGTACCAGGCTGTTTTGACTACTGTGGCTGTATAGGTTCTGAGATCAGGGAGTGTGAGGCTTCCTACTTTGTTCTTCTTCTTTACAATGCTTTACTTATCTGAGGCCTCTTTACTTTCCATATGAAGTGGGTAATTAGTTTTTTTCCATTTCTCTAAGGAATGATATTGGAATTTGGATTGGGATTGCATTGTATTTGTAGATTGTTTTGGGTAGTATTGACATTTTCACAGTGCTGAGTCTTCCTACCCATGAGCGTAGTATGTTTTTCCATTTATGAAGGTTTATTGGTTTCTTTGCAGTAGTGCTTCTTTTACCTCCCTAGTTTGATTTATTCCTAAGTATTTTATCTTTTGGGGAGGCTATTATAAATGGTATTGTTTTCCTGATTTTACTCTTGACGTTCTCTTTGTTAGTGTACTGGCATCCAACTGATTTTTGTATGTTGATCTTGTACCCTGCCACATTGCTGAATCCTTCCCTTAGTTCCAGTAGTTTTCTTATTGAATCACTGGAATTTTCTATGTGTAGGATTGTATTATCTGCAAGTAGGGATAGTTTTACTTCTTCCTTACCAGTTTGTATACGCTTTACTTACCTTTCTTGCCTATTGCTCTTGCTTGCACTTCCAGTACAATATTGAATAAGAGTGCTGATGAAGGGCATCCTTGTCTGGTTCCTGTTCTCAGGGGAATGTTTTAGTCTCTCTCCATTGAAAATAATGTTGGCTGTTGTTTTTGTATGTATGACCTCAATTGAGGAATTCCCCTTCCATTTCTATTTTTTTTTTTAATAATTTTTATTGAGCTTTAAGTGAACGTTTACAAATCAAGTCAGTCTGTCACATATAAGCTTATATACGCCTTACTCCATACTCCCACTTACTCTCCCCCTAATGAGTAAGTCCTTCCAGTCTCTCCTTTCATGACAATTTTGCCAGTTTCTGACCCTCTCTACCCTCCTATCTCCCCTCCAGACAGGAGATGCCAACACAGTCTCAAGTGTCCACCTGATACAAGTAGCTCACTCTTCATCAGCATCTCTCTCCAACCCATTATCCAGTCCCTTCCAGGTCTGATGAGTTGTCTTCGGGAATGGTTCCTGTCCTGGGCCAACAGAAGGTTTGGGGACCATGACTGCCGAGATTCCTCCAGTCTCAGTCAGACCATTAAGTCTGGTCTTTTTATGAGAATTTGGGGTCTGCATCCCACTGATCTCCTGCTCCCTCAGGGGTTCTCTGTTGTGCTCCCTGTCAGGGCAGTCATCGGTTGTGGCCGGGCACCATCTAGTTCTTCTGGTCTCAGGATGATGTAAAGTCTCTGGTTCATGTGGCCCTTTCTGTTTCTTGGGCTCATAGTTATCGTGTGACCTTGGTGTTCTTCATTGTCCTTTGCTCCAGGTGGGTTGAGACCAATTGATGCATCTTAGATGGCTGCTTGTTAGCATTTAAGACCCCAGATGCCACATTTCAAAGTGGGATGCAGAATGTTTTCATAATAGAATTATTTTGCCAATTGACTTAGAAGTCCCCTTAAGCCATAGTCCCCAAACCCCCGCCCTTGCTCTGCTGACCTTTGAAGCATTCAGTTTATCCCAGAAACTTCTTTGCTTTTGGTCCAGTCCAGTTGCGCTGACCTTCCATGTATTGAGTATTGTCCTTGCCTTCACCTAAAGTAGTTCTTATCTACTAACTAATCAGAAAATAACCCTCTCCCACCCTCCCTCCCTCCCCTCCTCGTAACCACAAAAGTATGTGTTCTTCTCAGTTTATACTATTTCTCAAGATCTTATAATAGTGGTCTTATACGATATTAGTCCTTTTGCCTCTGACTGATTTCACTCAGCATAATGCCTTCCAGGTTCCTCCATGTTATGAAATGTTTCACAGATTCGTCACTGTTCTTTATCGATGCGTAGTATTCCATTGTGTGAATATACCACAATTTATTTACCCATTCATCCGTTGATGGACACCTTGGTTGCTTCCAGCTTTTTGCTATTGTAAACAGAGCTGCAATAAACATGGGTGTGCATATATCTGTTCGTGTGAAGGCTCTTATTTCTCTAGGGTATATTCCGAGGAGTGGGATTTCTGAGTTGTATGCTAGTTCTATTTCTAACTTTTTAAGATAACGCCAGATAGATTTCCAAAGTGGTTGTACCATTTTACATTCCCACCAGCAGTGTATAAGAGTTCCAATCTCTCCGCAGCCTCTCCAACATGTATTATTTTGTGTTATTTGGATTAATGCCAGCCTTGTTGGAGTGAGATGGAATCTCATCGTAGTTTTAATTTGCATTTCTCTAATGGCTAATGATCGAGAGCATTTTCTCATGTATCTGTTAGCTGCCTGAATATCTTCTTTAGTGAAGTGCGTGTTCATATCCTTTGTCCACTTCTTGATTGGGTTGTTTGTCTTTTTGTGGTTGAATTTTAACAGAATCATATAGATTTTAGAGATCAGGCACTGGTCAGAGATGTCATAGCTGAAAATTCTTTCCCAGTCTGTAGGTGGTCTTTTTACTCCTCTGGTGAAGTCTTTAGATGAGCATAGGTGTTTGATTTTTAGGAGCTCCCAGTTATCTGGTTCCTCTTCATCATTTTTGGTAATGTTTTGTATTCTGTTTATGCCTTGTATTAGGGCTCCTAACATTGTCCCTATTTTTTCTTCCATGATCTTTATCGTTTTAGTCTTTATGTTTAGGTCTTTGATCCACTTGGAGTTAGTTTTTGTGCATGGTGTGAGGTATGGGTCCTGTTTCATTTTTTTGCAAATGAATATCCAGTTATGCCAGCACCATTTGTTAAAAAGACTATCTTTTTCCCAATTAACTGACACTGGTCCTTTCTCAAATATCAGCTGCTCATATGTGGATGGATTTATATCTGGGTTCTCAATTCTGTTCCATTGGTCTGTGTGCCTGTTGTTGTACCAGTACCAGGCTGTTTTGACTACTGTGGCTGTATAATATGTTCTAAAATCAGGTAGAGTGAGGCCTCCCACTTTCTTCTTCTTTTTCAGTGATGCTTTACTTATCCGAGGCTTCTTTCCCTTCCATATGAAGTTGGTGATTTGTTTCTCCATCACATTAAAAAATGTCATTGGAATTTGGATCAGAAGTGCATTGTATGTATAGATGGCTTTTGGTAGAATAGACATTTTTACTATGTTAAGTCTTCCTATCCATGAGCAAGGTATGTTTTTCCACTTAAGTAGGTCCTTTTTAGTTTCTTGCAGTAGTACTTTGTAGTTTTCTTTGTATAGGTCTTTTACATCTTTGGTAAGATTTATTCCTAAGTATTTTTTTTTATTTTATCTTCTTGGGGGCTACTGTGAATGGTATTGATTTGGTGATTTCCTCTTCGATGTTCTTTTTGTTGATGTAGAGAAACCCAAGTGATTTTTGTATCCTTATCTTATAATCTGAGACTCTGCCAAACTCTTCTATTAGTTGCAGTAGTTTTCTGGAGAATTCCTTAGGGTTTTCTGTGTATAAGATCATGTCATCTGCAAATAGAGATAATTTTACTTCCTCCTTGCTAATCCGGATGCCCTTTATTTCTTTGTCTGGCCTAATTGCTCTGGCTAGGACCTCTAGCACAATGCTGAATAAGAGCGGTGATAAAGGGCATCCTTGTCTGGTTCCCATTCTCAAGGGAAATGCTTTCAGGCTCTCTCCATTTAGAGTGATATTGGCTGTTGGCTTTGTATAGATGCCCTTTATTATGTTGAGGAATTTTCTTTCAATTCCTATTTTGCTGAGAGTTTTTGTCATAAATGGGTGTTGGACTTTGTCAAATGCCTTTTCTGCATCAGTTGATAAGATCATGTGGTTTTTGTCTTTTGTTTCATTTATATGGTGGATTACATTAATGGTTTTTCTAATATTTAACCAGCCTTGCATACCTGGTATAAATCCCACTTGGTTGTGGTGGATTATTTTTTTGATATGTTGTTGAATTCTATTGGCTAGAATTTTGTTGAGGATTTTTGCATCTATGTTCATGAGGGATATAGGTCTGTAATTTTCTTTTTTTGTGATGTCTTTACCTGGTTTTGGTATCAAGGATATGGTGACTTCATAGAGTGAGTTAGGTAGTATTCCGTCATTTTCTGTGCTTTGAAATACCTTTAGTAGTAGTGGTGTTAACTCTTCTCTGAAAGTTTGGTAGAACTCTGCAGTAAAGCTGTCCGGGCCAGGGCTTTTTTTTGTTGGGAGTTTTTTGATTACCGTTTCAATCTCTTTTTGTTATGGGTCTATTTAGTTGTTCTACTTCTGATTGTGTTAGTTTAGGTAGGTAGTGTTTTTCTAGGAATTCATCCATTTCTTCTAGGTTTGCAAATTTGTTAGAGTACACTTTTTCATAATAAACTGATATGATTCTTTTAATTTCATTGGGTCTCTTGTGATGTGGCCCATCTCGTTTCTTATTCAGGTTATTTGTTTCCTTTCCTGTATTTCTTTAGTCAGTCTGGCCAATGGTTTATCAATTTTGTTAATTTTTTCAAAGAACCAGCTTTTGGCTTTGTTAATTCTTTCCATTGTTTTTCTGTTCTCTAATTCATTTAGTTCAGCTCTAATTTTTATTATTTGTTTTCTTCTGGTGCCTGATGGATTCTTTTGTTGCTCACTTTCTATTTGTTCAAGTTGTAGGGACAGTTCTCTGATTTTGGTTCTTTCTTCTTTTTGTATGTGTGCATTTATCGATATAAATTGACCTCTGAGCACTGCTTTTGCTGTGTCCCAGAGGTTTTGATAGGAAGTGTTTTCATTCTCGTTGCATTCTATGAATTTTCTTACTCCCTCCTTAATGTCTTCTATAATCCAGTCTTTTTTCAGCAGGGTATTGTTCAGTTTCCAAGTACTGGATTTGTTTTCCCTGATTTTTCTGTTATTGATTTCCACTTTTATGGCCTTGTGGTCTGAGAAGATGCTTTGTAATATTTCGATGTTTTGGATTCTGCAAAGGTTTGTTTTATGACCTAATATGTGGTCTATTCTAGAGAATGTTCCATGTGCGCTAGAAAAAAAAGTATCCTTTGCAGGTGTTGGGTGGAGTGTTCTGTAAAAGTCTATGAGGTCAAGTTGGTTGATTGTAGCAATTAGGTCTTCCATGTCTCTGTTGAGCTTCTTACTGGATGTCCTGTCCTTCTCCGAAAGTGGTGTGTTGAAGTCTCCTACTGTAATTGTGGAGGTGTCTATCTCACCTTTCAGTTCTGTTAAAGTTTATTTGATGTATCTTGCAGCCCTGTCATTGGGTGCATAAATATTTAATATGGTTATGTCTTCCTGACCAATTGTCCCTTTTATCATTATATAGTGTCCTTCTTTATCCTTTGTGGTGGATTTAAGTCTAAAGTCTTTTTTGTCAGAAATTAATATTGCTACTCCTCTTCTTTTTTGCTTATTGTTTGCTTGATATATTTTTTCCATCCTTTGAGTTTTATTTTGTTTGTGTCTCTAAGTCTAAGGTGTGTCTCTTGTAGGCAGCATATAGACGGATCGTGTTTCTTTATCCAGTCTGAGACTCTCTGTCTCTTTATTGGTGCATTTAGTCCATTTACATTCAGCGTAATTATAGATAAATAAGTTTTTAGTGCTGTTGTTTTGATGCCTTTTTATGTGTGTTGTTGACAATTTCATTTTTCCACTTACTTTTTTGTGTTGAGACGTTTTTCTTTGTAAATTGTGTGTTCCTCATTTTCATAGTATTTGACTTTATGTTTGCTGAGTTGTTATGTTTTTCTTGGTTTTTATTTTGAGTTATGGAGTTGTTATACCTCTTTGTGGTTACCTTAATATTTACCCCTATTTTTCTAAGTAAAAACCTAACTTATATTGTCCTATATCGCCTTGTATCCCTCTCCATATGGCAGTTCTATGCCACCTGTATTTAGTCCCTCTTTTTGATTATTGTGATCTTTTATATATTGACTTCAATGATTCACTGTTTTGAGTGTTTTTTCTTTTTAAAATTAATCTTAATTTGTTTTTGTGATTTCCGTATTTGAGTTGATATCAGGATGTTCTGTTCTGTGACCTTGTGTTGTGCTGGTATCTGATATTATTGGTTTTCTGACCAATTTCCTTTAGTATTTCTTGTAGCTTTGGTTTGGTTTTTGCAAATTCTCTAAGCTTGTGTTTATCTGTAAACGTTTTAACTTCGCCTTCATATTTTAGAGAGAGTTTTGCTGGGTATATGACCCTTGGCTAGCAGTTTTTCTCCTTCAGTGCTCTATATATGTCATCCCATTGCCTTCTTGAGTGCATGGTTTTTGCTGAGTAGTCTGAACTTATTGATTTTCCTTTGTAGGAGACCTTTCTTTTATCCCTGGCTGCTTTTAAAATTTTCTCTTTATCTTTGGTTTTGGCAAGTTTGATGATAATATGTCTTGGTGATTTTCTTTTTGGATCAATCTTAAATGGGGTTCGATGAGCATCTTGGATAGATATCCTTTCGTCTTTCATGATGTCAGGGAAATTTTCTGCCAACAGGTCTTCAGCTATTCTCTCTGTGTATTCTGTTATCCCTCCCTGCTCTGGGACTCTAATCACACGCAAGTTGTTCTTCTTGGTAGATTCCCACATGATTCTTAGGGTTTCTTCATTTTTTTTTAATTCTTTTATCTGATTTTTTTTTCAGGTATATTGGAGTCAATTCCCTGGTCCTCCAGATCTCCCACTCTGCATTCCAATTTCTCTAGTCTGCTCCTCTACTTCCTATTGCGTTGTCTAATTCTGTAATTTTATTGTTAATATTTTGGATTTCTGAATGCTTTCTCTCTATGAATTCTTGCAACTTATTAATTTTTCCACTATGTTCTTGAATAATCTTTTTGAGTTGTTCAACTGCTTTATCAGTGTGTTCCTTGGCTTTTTCTGTAGATTGCCTTATTTCATTTCTGAGGTCATCCCTGATGTCTTGAAACATTCTGTAAATTAGTTTTTTATATTCTGTATCTGGCAATTCCAGGATTGTATCTTCATTTGGGAAAGATTTTGATTCTTTAATTTGGGGAGTTGTAGAAGCAATCATGGTCTGCTTTATGTGGTTTGATATCGACTGCTGTCTCCGAGCCATCACTAAGATATTGTAGTGATTTATTCTATATTTGCTCACTGAGTCTCATCTTGTTTTGTTTTCTTTCAATATACGTAGATGGGCTACTAGATTGCGCTGTCTTGAGTGTTGTAGCCCTTGACTCACTTATGTCCTATTACCAGCTGGTTTGGGCTGTTACCAGATATATAAGCCTAAGAGTCCATTCACTATTCTTGAGTAGAATCTGATTTTGTGTCACCAAGTGTGTGGTGCAGACTGTCACCTATCCACCTAGAGAAGTAGTGATGATAGTTGTGTGCACCAGATTCTAGTAGCAGCAGGGGTTCACTCTCCGGGGGGGGGGGCAGGATGCTGACAGGCTCCCCCCAAGTGCCAGTGAGGTAGGTGTGTCTCTATTCCTAAAGCACTTTGGTGGGTGGGCTCTGCAGCTGGACCTTAGGCCCCCAATGCAAGTACCTCTACAGATTGGTAGGTGTCACCCTCCTTAGACCCCTAAGGCAGGAGGCTAGGTGGCCTGGGGGGAGCTTCAGCCCTCAGTTCCCTGTTGTGGGTCAGTGAGGGCTCTGTTTAACAGGTAGAGATATCAGACCTGGGAAACTTGTCTTTCCAGTAATCCGCTAAAACAATAACAGTCAGAGCCCTATCAGAAATGCCTTTGCATTATAATAGCCACCTTGTTCCCTGTAGGGATGAAAGCCCAAGACTGTGGATCACGTATGCTTGGCTGGAGCTGGTTCTGTGTTTTTAGCCCAATTAGGGAAGGATTTTTGGTCCCTGGGTTTTTTGTAGCTGCTTCTCTCAGGCCAGGAGAATGGGTTAGGAAAAGACCAAAAATAAATAAATAAAGAAAGAAAAACCTCAGTGCAGTTCACTCTCTGGTTCAGGAAATTCCAACGTTAATGAAGCTGCCTGGGGGTGGGTGGAGGTTTCAGATAAATAAGAGAGAGTAGCACCCCGGAATATAGACAAAGTTACTTATCTTGCTTGGGATGACTGTTTTATCTGAGATTCCCGAGGGGTGCATCGACTGTGTGCACTAGCTGGGTAAACATTGCCCCTGAGGGTCAGGCCCGCATCCCGTGTTTTCGCTGTCTCAGAAGCCATGGTTAGTTCCTCCGCTCCCAGTCCAAAGCCGAGTGCCAAGGTTTCCCGGCTGGGACACCGTACTGCCAGCTTCAAAACCAGTCGCTGCCTCCCAGTGACTTCTCCTCCTGTCAGCCATGTCACTGCGCTGTCTGCGTGCACTGCCTGGGCTTCCCCTGAGGTCAATTTTGGGGGCTAGGGCTGGGTCCCGTGTTTGCGCTGTCACAGGATGCCGTGCTCAGCTCCCCTGCACCCAGTCCAATGCCCGGCGCCTAGGTTTTCTGACAGGGACGCTGGCTCCAGGCTCCGGAAACAGTTGCTGATTCCCCGTGGTTGTTCGTTCTCAGTTTCTGTCACTCAGGTCAGCTGTTTAGATCTGTGTTTGATGGTCAGGGTTCGTAGATTGTCATGTATGTGATCGATTCACTTGTTTTTCTGAGTCTGTGTTGCAAGAGGGATCCGAAGTAGCTTCTACCTAGTCAGCCATCTTGGCCCCTCCTCTCCATTTCTATTTTGGTGGGAATTTTTTTTATCAGGAATGGGTGTTGAACTTTATCAAATGCTTTTTTACCATCAGTTGAGATGATTGTATGATTCTTTTTCCTTGTTTTATTTATGGGGTGGATTACATTGATTGATTTTCTAATGTCAAGCCATCTTTGTACACCTGGTATGAATCCCTTTTGGTCATGATGTATTATTTTTTTTGATGTGATGTTGAATTCTGTTAGCTAGAATTTTTGTGTCTATATTTTTGAGGAATATTGGTCTATAATTTTCTTTTTTAGTGATACCTTTGCTTGATTTTGTTATCAGGGTTATGTTGGCTTCATAGAATGAATTCAGGGATATTCTTTCCTTTTCTGTGTTCTGAAATAGTTTGAGTAGTATTGATGTCAGCTCTTCTCTGAATGTTTGATAGAATTATCCAGTGAAGCTCTCTGGGGCAAGGCTTTTTTTTTCTGTTTGAGAGTTTTTTATGACTTCTTTGATTTCTTGGGGTAGTTGTACTTTGTCCTATAGGGTTGCTATAAGTCAGATTCAACTCTATGGCAATGAGTTTGATTTTTTTTTTTTTTTTTTTTGGAGCCTTGGTGGCACAGTGGTTAAGAATTTAGCTGCTAAACAAAACGTCTGCAGTTCAAGTTCACCACCTCTCCTTGAAAACCCTATGGGGCAGTTCTGCTCTGTCCTGTAGGTCACTATGAGTTGGAATTAACTCAATGGCAACAGGTTTTTATTTTTTTTTTTTAATTTCTTCTTTTGTTACAGGTCTGTTCATATCTTCTACCTCAGTTTGTGTTAATTTAGGTATGTAGTGTGTTTCTAGAAATTTGTCCATTTCTTCTAGGTTTTGAAATTTGTTGGAGTGTCATTTTTCCTAATATTCTGTTACCATCCTTTTTATTTCAGTTAGTTCTGTTGTAATGTCACTCTTCTCATTTCTTATTTGAGTTATCAGCATCTTCTCCTTCTTTTCTTTTGTTATTTTGGCCAGTGATTTATCAACTTGTTGATCCTTTCAAAGAACCAAATTCTAGTCTTGTTAATTCTTTGGATTCTTTTTTTCTGTTTCATTTATTTCTTCTCTAATCTTTATTATTTCCTTTCTTCTGGTGGATAAGGGCTTCTTTGGCTGCTATTTGTGTATTCGTTCAAGTTGTATGATTAATGTATTGATTTGGGCCTGTTTTATTTTTTGATGTGTGCTTTTATGGCTATAAACTGACCCTTTAGAACTATTTTTGCTGTGTTCCAAAGGTTTTCTATGTTGGGTTTGCTTTCTGTTTTGATTCTAGGAATTTTTTAATTTTGTTTTTAAGTTCTTTTATTACGCAGTGATTTTTAAGCAAGAGTTTTAATTCAGTTTCCATATATTTGATTTTTTTCCTTATTCTTCCTGTTATTGATTTCTAATTTTATAGCACTGATCAGATAATATGCTTTGTATTGTTTTGATATTTTGGAATTTTTGAGGCTCGCTTTGTGACATAAAATATGGCCTCTTCTGGAGAATGACCCATGTACATTGGGGCAGAATATGTACCGTGATGCTGTTGAATGGAATGTTTTGTTTATGTCTCTGAGGTTTACTTAATTGATTCTGTTGTTTAAATCTTCTGTATGTCAGTTGAGTTTCTTTCTATTTGTTCTGTCCTACTGTTATTGTGGGATTGTCTATTTCTCTTTTCAATACCGTTAAGATTTGTTTTATGTATTTTGGAGCTCTCTTGTTGGGTGAGTAAATATTTATTATGGTTATATTCTCTTGGTTGATTGATCTTTTAATCATGTAGTGCCCTTCCTTGTCTCTTATGGTAGATTTTGCCTAAAAGTTTATCTTATCAGTGATTAATATTGCCACTACTGTTCTTTTTTGGTTACTGTTTGCTTGATATATTTTTTTCCATTATTTGATTTTTATCTTATTTTTATCTTTGTGCCTTTGGTGTGTCTCTTATAGACAACATATTGATGAGTAATATGTTTTTATCTTGACTGGGTGCATTTAAACCATTTATAGTCAGTGTGATTATCAGTAGGTATGGATTTACTGATGTCATTTTATTGTATGTGTTTTTGTGTCAGTGTGTGTGGTGACAGTTTCTTTGTTCTGCTTACTTTTCTATACTAGTTTTCTTTGTTTATGGATTTTCTTTTCATTCCCTTCATTGTTGTTGATTTTATGTTTACTGAGTCTATGATTTTCTTCTTTTTTTATTTTCGTGAGTAGGTTTGTTAGTTTTCTTTGTGGTTACTCTGAAATTTACGTTTATCTTCCATGTTTAAAACCGTTACGCCTTGATATTGCCTTGACTTCCTCTCCATATGAAAGTTCTGTAACTATATCACTTATTCTCCCTTTTTATTTTGAAGTTTTCATTTACAGATTGATGTCTCTGGTTCCCTGTTTTCAGGCTTTGTAGCTTTATTTTGTTTTTAAGAATTCTTTATCTGGGTTGGTATCTGGGTAGTGCATTATGTATCTTCATCTAAGGTTGTTGTCTAACGTTGCTGATTCTCTGTCTGAAGGACTCCCTTTAATATTTCTTCTTAGGTTGATCTGGTTTTTATAAATTCCCTTAATTTCTGTTTATCTGAGAATGTCCTAGTTTCGCCATTGTATTTGAGAAATGATTTTGCTGGATATATAATTCTTGGTTGGCAATTTTTTTTCTTTCAGGGCTTTCTATATGTTATCCCATTTCCTTCTTGCCAGCATGGTTTCTGCTGAGAAATCAGAGCTTAGTTTTATTGGCTCCCCTTTGTAGGTGAGAGTTTGTTTTTCCTGAACTGCTGTCAGGATTCTTTCTTTGTCTTTGGTTTTGGAAAGTTTGGTTATGATATGCCTTGGTGACTTTCTTTTGGTATCTATCTTGTATGAGTTTTGTTGAGCTTCTTGGATAGATATCCTCTCACCTTTCATGATATAAAGGAAGTAGACTTCCAGCAAAGCTTTGAAAATTCTCTCTGTGCTTTTTTTTGTCTTCTATTTTTCTGAAATTCTTATGATGTGTAAATTGATCCACTTAATAGTGTCCCACATAATTCTAGGCTTCTTCATTCTACTTTTTTTTTTTTCTGACTTTTCCCCAAACAAATTAGTATCAGGGTATTTGTCTTCTATTTCACTGATTCTGTCGTCCATTGATATAATTCTACTCCTGTATCCTTCCACTGAGTTATCTATTTCTGAAATTTTATTGTTAATTTTCTGGATTTCTAGTTGCTGTTTTATATGGGAAACCCTGGTGGCGTAGTGGTTAAAGTGCTATGGCTGCTAAACAAAGAGTCAGGAGTTCGAATCCACCAGGTGTTCCTTGGAAACTCTATGGGGAAGTTCTACTCTGTCCTATAGGATCGCTATGAGTCGGAATCGACTCAATGACATTGGGTTTGGTTTTTAGTTTTGTTTTTGTATGGTTTCTAATTGCTTATTTATTTTATCATTTTGTTCCTGTATTGTTTTCCTAAGTTCTTCTAGAGTTTTGTCTGTTTTTTCCTTGATTTTTTGTGTTTTCCTTGATCTCTTTCTTTATCTCTTAGAAGAAGTCTTTCAAATTCCTTATCAGGTAGTTCCATTACCACTTATTCCTCAGGAAGGTTTTCTGGCCCTTTATTTTGGTCACTTGCTTGAGGCACCTTGTCTTGCTTTTTTGTGTGATTTGATATTGTTTTTTTTTTGTTGTTGTCTCTGAGGCATTAAGATACTATTGTACTTTTTTATTGGTTGGATGTTGTTGTGTCCTGATGTTTTGTTTTGATATATCTGGGCTGGTGGTGCAGGTGTGCGTCGCTGTTTGCTAGCCTGGCAGTACTGGAGTGCCCACCAATGGTTGGGGTGGGTGGGGCAGCAGTTGGTGGTATGGGTGTGAGTGTCCATTCGCTGGTCGTGTGGGGTGGCTGAAGATGAGGTTGCCAGTCATTGGCCACAGTCTGTAGTTGATACAGTTGTGCAGGAGCAGGTGACGGCACTCACTGAATGGGTGAGGCAGTGGGTGTGGTGGGTGTGGTGGGGGTGCCAAACTGTGCTCTCCTTTGCTTGCCTCAGGTAGGCGGTGTCACTAGAGTCATTGTGTAGCACTTGCGGGGAGGTCAGGACAGCAGGCGAGGGTGGGCAGGGAGTGGTGCCGGTCAGGCATGGTCAGGCGGCCAGGAGCACCGTGACTGCTGCCGCTGTGTGGGTGGGCGATGGGGGATGGGGTCCAGGGCTGAGTTGCAGCAAAAAAGGGAGGGATCGGACTGTGTCCCCAGTTGTGGATGGCTATAGGGATGCGAGGGTTTGCTCCTCTAAGTACGAGGAGGGTGGGGCGAGGGGGAGCATGCTTCTCAGGTCACCAAACGAGGGTGCCTGGGCACTTCCCATTGACTGAAGTCGGTAATGGGGACCTGGCCCCTATCAGTTGGGAGGAGGGGGTGTCTGCCCTTGGTCCAGTTGGGTGGACAATATCCCACTAACACTCTGTGGACTTACCACTCCATGTGTACCGCCCACTCTAATGGTTAGGGACCATTGTTGGTGAGCCACCTTATCTCTGGGTTTCGACTCTCTCCCTGCTCTGTGGACACTAGGATCCCTGAAGTTTTTGCTCTTTCTCCTGATCCATTCCTCCCTAGATCTGGTTCATGTCCTGCTCACCCTGCTTCACTCAGGGTTTGTCAATGCAGTTTCTCTGTTCCCTGTTGGGAATTCCTTGAAGTTACTTTTCTATGCCCCTCACCTGGAATTGCCATTGGCCTTGTCTCAAGATGACTACACTGTGCCAGGTTGGGGCACCCCATCTGCCTCATGTCTCCTCATTTGCTCTTTTCGATCAGTTTCTTCTTCCGATTGGTTTGCAATCTAATTCTTTCTCCATTTATTTGATGCTCAGTTTTCCAGGATTGTCATCTGTATTTGTTTCACTTGATTTCTCAGGTCTTTGCTGTAGAAAGACAGCAGGGTGTGTCTTATGAAGTAGCCATCTTGGTCCCTCCTCCTAATTAAAGTTTAAAAATTGAATAATTTTTTTTGGTTGCTTTCCTTTACTCATGCTTTTGGGGAGCCTTTTTTTTTCTTTTTTTTTCTGAGTAATCAAGAAGGACTATGACTCTGTATGTGTATGTGTTGGGGCTGTAAATGGTAAGGCAGTAAAAGAGGATTCGTAATGCACAGCTTTTACATTCAAGAGCATCACCAATCATTCCCAGAAGGAGGGTGTACTTGTAGATGATTTACTTGTAGAAACAAAAGAATGGAGGAAGTCACCAAAGCAATTTTGAAGAAGCGAAGACTGGAGAGTGGGGGTGGCTTTCTTTAAAATATCATAAATTATTATAAAGTCAAAAAATTAGACAGAATGGGATTGGTATTAAGTCTACCATAGATTAGAGAGGGGCAAGAAGAATTGAGAGTTCATAAACAGACGCATGATATATGGTAGGGATGGCATTAAAAATTGGAAGGGGATGTATAAGCTCTTCAGTACATGGTGCTAGGACAATTGGTTATCCGTATGGAAAAAAATAAAATTAGATACTAGTGACAGAATAAATTCCAGGTGGCTTAAAAGCCTTAAATTGAAAAGCAAAACTTTAAAAATTCTAAAGACAAAAATTGGAGTGTTTTTATGACTTCAAATTAAAGAAAGATTTCATAAAGGAAAAGACAGGTAAATTTGGCTTCACTTAATTTACATTTTCTATTCATAAAAAGGCAAAATAAGAAAACGACAACAGGAAAACACGTCACTGATTGAAGGGAGATATTGGAAAAGCATATATCTAGTGTCTTAGTTATCTAGTGCTGCTATAACAGAAAAACCACAAGTGGATAGCTTTAACAAAGTAAAAGTTTATTCTCTCACAGTCTAGGAGTCTAAAAGTTCAAAGTCAAGGTGTCAGCTGCAGAAGAGTGCTTTCTCTGTTGGCTCTGGGGGTGGTCCCTGTCATCAATCTTCACCTAACCTAGGAGCTTCTCAGTGCAGAAACCCTGGGTCCAAAGGACAGGTTCCCCTCTGGTTCTTCATTCTTGGTGGCATGAGGTCCTCCCGGATAACGTGTCCAAAGTATGTGAGATGAAGTCATCACCATCCTTGCTTCTAAGGAGCATTCTGGCTGTACTTCTTCCAAGACAGATGTGTTTGTTCTTCTGGCAGTCCGTGGTGATTCTTCACCAACACCATAATTCAAAAGCATCAATTCCTCTTTGGTGTTCCTTATTCACTGACCAGTTTTCACGTGCATGTGAGGTGATTGAAAATATCATAGCTTGGATCAAGCGCACCTTAACCCTCAAAGTAACTTCTTTGCTTTTCAACACTTTAAAGACTTCTTTTGCTGCAGATTTGCCCAATGCAATATTGCGGTTTGATTTCTTGACTGCTGCTTCCATGGGCATTGATTGTGGATCCAAGAAAAATGCAATCCTTGACAACTTCAACATTTTCTCTGTTTATCATGATGTTGCTTACTGGTCCAATTGTGAGAATTTTTTTTTCTTTACATTGAGCTGCAATGCACACTGAGGGCTGTAGCCTTTGATCTTCATCAGTAAGTTGTTCAGGCCTTCTTCACTTTCAGCAAGCAATGTTGTATCATCTGCATATTGCAGGTTGTTAATGCATCTTCCTCCAATCCCGATGCCATCCATGTTCATATAAAATACTACTATATGTAATTTCTTAGGCTGGTTTCTCTAGAGAAGCATAACCAGTAAAGCTATAAATATGTATAGAGAGGGAGATTTATATTTAGGAAATGACTCATATGGTTGCAGAGACTGGAATGTCGGTCACCCTGAAGGCTTCTCCTGACTCAACGTAGCAGCAGAGGCTGGTGAACGCACAATCGGCAAGTCAGACAGCAGGGCTCTGGCTCACAGGCAGCGAACACCAACAGATCCCAAGGGCGGCAGGCAAGATGGCAAGTAAGCTGCTAACTCAAGTCCCAAGAACTGGAGGTCAGATGAACAGGAGCCAGCTGCAGGATCCAGTGCAAGCAAAAGCCCATGAGCCTTGCCAAAAAGCCCACTTATATTTGATGTAGACCATATCCCAAGGAAACACACTTTCAACTGATTGGCTACTTATAGAAGATCCCATCATGGAGATGATCACATTATATCAAATCCCCTCATGAAAATGATCGCATCACCATGTAACTGCCAAACTACATCATAACTGCCAAACCACTGATAATCGTGGCCCAGCCAAGTTGACACACAACTTTAACAATAAGTCATCAAAGAATAAGCATTTAGAACTTTATAATTAAGCCGAAGGAGAAAAGACAAACAGCTTAAGAGTAAAATATGCAAAGGTTGTAAAGAACTTTATGGAAAAAGAAGCATGCATAAATGATATATAACTTCACTAGTTATGGTGAAATTCAAATTGAAATGATATACCATATTATACCCATCAGATTGCCAAAAATTAATGTCTCACAATACCAAATGTTGGTGAGAATAAAGAGAAATGGAAACTTTCCTATGATTTTAGTGGCAGTGGAAATTGATACAGCTACTTTGGAGAACAATTTGGCAATATCTAGAAAGTTAAAGGTGTGTATACTATAGGACTACTAGGATATGTACAAGATTGTTCGTTGCAGTCTTATTCAATTAGGAAAAAATGAACAGCCAAAATATTTTCAAAAAACAAAAAAAAATAGGCACTTTACCAAAGAAGACATTCAGGCAGCTAACAGATATGTGAGGAAATGCTCACGATCATTAGCCGTTAGAGAAATGCAAATCAAAGCTACAATGAAATACCATCTCACCCCAGCAAGGCTGGCATTAATCCCAAAAACACAAAATAATAAATGTTACAGAGGTTGTGGAGAGACTGGATCACTTATACACTGCTGGTTGGAATGTAAAATGGTATAACCGCTTTGGACATCAATTTGGCACTTCCTTAAAAAGCTAGAGGTAGAACTACCATTATGATCCAGCAATCCCACTCTTTGGAATATATCCTAGAGAAATAAGAGCCTTCACATGAATAGATATATGCATATCCATGTTCACTGCAGTACTGTTCACAATGGAAACAACCAAAGTGCTCATCAATGGGTGAATGGATAAACAAATTATGGTATATTCACACAATGGCATACTACACAACAGTGAAGAACAACCATGAATCCATGAAATATCTCATAACATGGATAAATCTGGAAGGCATTATGCTGAGTAAAATTAGTCATAAAAGGACAAATACTATATGAGACTATTATAAGAAGTCAAGAAAAGGTTTAAACACAGAAGAAAACATTCTTTGGTAGTTATGAGGGTGGGAAGGGAAGGAGAGGGGTATTCACTAATTAGATAGCAGGCAAGAATTATTTTAGGTGAAGGGAAGTCAGCACAACTGGACTAAATCAAAGCTAAGAATTTTCCGGAATACAACCAAACACTTCGAGGGACAGAGTAGACAGACAGGCAGGGACCACGGTTTCAGGAGACATCTAGGTCAACTGGCATAACAAAGTGTATTAAGAAAATGTTCTGCATCCCACTTTGGTGAGTGGCGTCTGGGGTCTTAAAAGCTAATGAGTGGCCGTCTAATATCCATCAATTGGTCTCAACCCACCTGGAGCAAAGGCGAATGAAGAACACCAAAGACACAAAGAAAATATGAGCCCAAGAGACAGAAAGGGCCACATAAACCAGAGACTCCATCAGCCTGAGACAGGAAGAACTAGATGATGCCTAGCTATCACCAGAGTCTGCCCTGATACAGCAGAGAATCCCTGATGGAGCAGGAGAAAATTGGAATGCAGAGCTCAAATTCTCATAAAAAGACCAGACTTAATGATCTGACTGAGGAGGGACCCCAGAGGTCACGGCCCCCAGACTCTCTGTTAGCCCAAAACTAAAACCATCCCTGAACCCAATTCTTTAGACAAAGATTAGACTATAAGACATAAAATGATACTGGAGAGGAGTGTGCTTCCTTGCTCACTTAGGGCAGCTCCTGTCTGAAGGGCGAGATGAAAAGGCAGAGGGGGACAGGAGCTGGGTGAATGGACACAGGAAATACAGGGTAGAGAGAAGGAGAGTGCTGTCACATTGTAGGGAGAGCAGCTAGGGTCACATAACAATGTGTGTATAACTTTTTGTATGAGAAACTGACTTGAATATAAACTTTCACTTAAAGTACAATTAAAAAAAAACAAAATAAATAAAAAGACAAATTGTGGTTTATTCATGTAAAAGTTAAAATGAATAAACTAGAATGACAAGTATCAATATAGATAAATTAAAAATATTATATTCATTTGATAGAATGAATCTTTTTTTGGACAAAATGGAGAAACATTACTTTGAAGGTGTTGATCAGAGAATATGCAGTTCATTGACATTTTAACTTGTTGATTAGTCTTAGCCACAAAGTATTTATTAATAGATTGTTTAGAGTGTTGTTATCAGTTGTTTTCTTCATGATGAGCAAAGCAGCCCAAAACTTAGTGGCTCAAAACAGCAACAGTTTTATTTAGCTCATGATATCCTGGATCTGCTGTGATGGCTGTGACTGCTTGGATGGTTAGGGCCTCTCACCATGTGATCTTACGTTTTTTAGTAGATTAGCCCAGGTTACATCTCTGGGTTTTAAAGACCAGCCCAGTAAACATGTACTTTTTCAGACCACTGCTAATGTTCAGTGATCCAATGCAAGTCACATGGCCAAGCCCAGGTTTGGGGTTAGAGAAATAAATTCTACCCCTTAATGGAAGGAGCCACAACATCACATTACTAACAGGTATGAAACTGGGATGGGAAGAATTCGTAGACATTTTTACAATCAATTACAGGTGTGTTTACACATATATTTGTACTTGGTCTATGAAAGTTTTATCTCAGTTACTTGGATGAAGAACCATAAATTAGAGCCAGTTCAACATACAGCTTTACCCCCATTTTAGTACCCAGAGCCTTTAGGTCTAACCAATTTCTTCCAGTAAAGGAGTCTGTAGGCTTTCTGGGCCTGACGATGTCTATTAAGGAGCCCTGGTGGTTAAGCGCTCAGCTGCCAACCAAAAGGGTTGGCAGTTTGAACCCACCAGCTGCTGCACAGGAGGAAAAACCTGGTGAACTGCTCCTTAAAGATTATAGACTAGGAAACCTTACAGGGTACTTCTACCCTGTCCTATAAGGTCACTGTGAGTTGGAATCGACTCAAAGTCACACAACAATCATCTCTATTTGGTGGAATTTATCGGTGAAGCAGTCAATAGAGGGGGTACCTTGTGGCTCAGCCTCTAAAGGCCAGGGGAGACATCACTTTCTGAGGCTGGTTAAAAAGTATACTATTTTGCTAGTATACTTCCCCAGTAATGTAGAGGCCCTCTTTTTCAGGAGAGAGGCTCCCCCTGTCCTTTGTAGGGTCTTTAAAGTAGATCCAATAAGATAACAAAATCAGCAATATTTTCTCATAAACCTGCAAAGTAGATAATTCTTTCTTTAGGGAGGAACTGTATCTTTCCTGTCATTGTTAGTTGTTGTTGAGTTGGCTCCAATTAATGATGATTCCACATACAACTAAATGAAACTTTGCGTGGGTTTGCGTCATCTTCACAGCCATTGGTATGCTCCAGTCTATTTTTTTTATTGTTGCAGTACTATGTATTTTGAGTGCCTTCCAGCCCAAGGGGCTCATCTTCCAGCACTGTATCAGAAAATATCCTGTTATGATCCATAAGGTTTTCATTGGCTATTTTTGGAAGTAGTTTGTCAGGCCTTTTTTCCTAGTCTGTTTTAGTCTGGAAGCTCCACTGGAAGCTACCCACCATATATAACCCTGTCGGTATTTAAAATGGCGGTGGCATAGATTCCAGCATCAGAGCATATGCAAGCCACCACAGTATGACAAACTGACAGATGGGTGGTGAGTATCTTCCCCAGAGCAGAACATATCTTCTCTGAGAGGAAAGACAAAGAATCAGAGAAGTTCAGCCACATCTACTTCCCTGTAAACTCATGCTCTTGAGGTAAAGTCTGTTTCCTTTCTTGGCTCCAACATTCTAGGTGGGTTCTGGTTGAAAGTACTTAGCATTAAGCAGCTGAAAGAGCATCCAACTGAGAGAAAACATATGTGGTGGTAAAGGGAAGTAGAAAGAGATGTCCCAAAACTTCAACAGTTACCGTTTGGTAGTTGGGCTATGGGTTATCAATGTTTTCTTCTTTATGGTTTCTGTGGTTTTCAATAGGTATAGTGATCTCTAATTAAAAATCAGAGGAGAAAGGAACCTTCCCCTAAACCAGAATTTAAATCCAGGCCAGTGGTTGTATTCTATTATACCTCATACCTATTGTATTCTATTATACCTCATACCTATTTTAAGCCTATATAGGTGCTACTCTTTAAAATTATAGGGAGTTCAATTTGGTTCAGTGTGAGGAAAAATTTTCTACGTTGTGAAGTAGATAAAAATGCAACGCCTTGGTAAGTGATAGACACCCATCCTTGAAAATATCAATCAAAGAGTAAAGGAACAGGCAATATCGTGGAAGGAATTAATAGTCTGATTGTAGAGATCGGGTAAGGCGTACTGGGGGAGCTTGCACTAAATGGATGAGTAGAATTTCAGAAGATGAAAAAGGAAGGGCTAGGTAGAAATGGAAGGAAATAGAAGAAAAGAGATGGCCAGATGACCCCAAAGGCCCCCAAATAACCAGGCCGCTCAAATATCAAAGCTTAAATGATTGGATTCTGTTAAAGGAAAAGATTATAACTTTCAGTCACTGTTTCTTACAATCGAGCAAGTTGCTTCTGTCATTTGCTTCCATCTTACCCCATTGTAGGACTGTTATATTAAAATTTATTATAAAATAGTAAAAAAAAAAAAAAAAATTATTCCATTTAGCAAACTTCTTTTTTAATTCTCATTTGTATTTGCTACATTTAGAAGCTTCTCATTTCCAAATTTTGCAATTAGCTTAAACCAGAAAAACGCCATCGATATAGTATATAGAGATGGCACCATATCCTAATTTTGTTGATTTAGAATTATATTTCATTAGTTTTATATTCTCGTTATTGTGTGCCCACTTAAATCCAAGACCTCTGTTATTTCAAAACATTAATACTTTCCTGTTTATTCCTCTGAGAAGTCTCACATCTATGAGAAATTGTGATTTCTTGTCAGACAGTGTCACAAAGCAAGTTTATTTTTTGGATTGGAGAACATAGAATCAGACTGCAGAATACACTGGGCTTTGTTCTTCAGAAGTTGTTCTGAATGACAATTAAAAGAAAGGAAATAAAGACTGTATAGCAGCAGAACTCTTGCTTACTGGGATTTTTTTTTTTTTACGGGTTTTTCCATAAGGTGTCGACAGCTTTCTGTCAACTTGCAGGTTTGAAAAACAGAAAGCAGCCTTGGTTGTCAGGTGTTCTTCAGCCTCCTTCCTCACCCCTCCCCAGAGCTCTGAGCTCTAGTTCAGATGTTTCAGTGTTATGTAATTTATTCTGTCTGTAAATGTCATTTCCTCACTATCTCATGATGCGCTTTCAGATATGACGCCTATGGCATATCGCCGCTTACCCTGCAAGTACTATGGCACAGATCTTGCTCTCTCTTACCTGATAGTGTATTGGGAAATTAAGTTGTTAACACAAATAATGGAATTATTGTAGTAAAACATGCCTGGTTAAATCTTGAAATTTTTTTCATTGTTGGGACTCCTTAGTCATACAGTGATTTTCTTCTTACAGTTTCTTAACATAGAATTGCACTGATACATCATTTTATAGTCTCACTTACTGACATTATGTATGTCTCTTTGACCACTTGGGGTGATTCAGTCAGCGGTCTTTGCCCAGTTAGAAAGACCACTTTATAACTCTAGAAATATTCTTGGTGATCACACAGAAATGTAAGTGGATGTGAGTTTATGCTTCCCGTTCATCAGCCGGCTGCCATTCTAAAGTGAGGTAAGTCATCACTCCCACTGAGTTTGAAGTCGATAATTTGGAAAGGGCACTTGTAAACTGTAGATGGGCTGTGTGCTTTTCAAGATCTATGTAAATTAAAAGAGTGGGAAATATTTTAATAAGGGTTTTAATAAAAACACATTTTTAAAAGTTGGATAATCTTCATTTTTGGGGGATTTCTAGGTATTTGTAAATCAAATATGATTTTCTTTATGATCTAAAATTTTTAGTCATTAAAGTGTCTGTTTTGTGGAGACTGGTTCATTTCCCTTAAATTGTGCTACCTGGTCTTTTGTATCAATTCCTTTCATTGAAGGAAGGAAAACACACACACACACACACACACACACACACACACACACACGCTACTTGTCGTTTTCCACATAATAGAGGTAATATGGTATCTCCAAAAAAGTCATTAGAAGCAATTTATCACTCTTTTGTTATACCAAACACTTGTGGAGAGCCAAGTAACTTTCTGGAAATGAAGAAGGAAATATGGTAGTTGAGAATTCCCAAGTTCAGAATACATCTTTCATTTACTTACTTTAACTATTCAGGTCTCATCTTAAAGAATTCCTTATAGGCGTCTCTATAGCAATCTGGTGTTTAGACCAGAGAGGACAGCACATAAGGCACGGGCACTTTACCAGTCTTTCTGTTCTTTGTCATATGCTGTTTGCTTCTCACCTAGAGGGTGCTTCTGTGCCTCAATTTCCCACATTTATCAAAGATGACAATATAGCTTATAGTGTGTACATAAAAATAATTTAACAAAAATTTAATTTTTCTATTTAGTTAAATTTCTGTATGCATAAACATATACATGTGTATATACAGACATACATATAGACAGAGATAAATTACTAATATTCATATATAAATACAAAGCCTAAAGCTTACCCTTTAGAATGGCAGGATATTAAAATATTCACACTAGTTTTTCTAATACATCAATTTATGGGACTAGTTTTGGCAAAGTTATCATTTTTAAAGATGACTGTAATACAGATGGATTTTAGTGACTCTATATAGAAACTGGGGGAAGGGAATAGCAATCGTTCTTTGTTTTTGGGGGCAAAGCAGAAAAATCTGCATTCTCCTATATTTGGAGGGATTTCTTAGAAGCAAGGACTAAAATAAGGAATTACCGATCAACTAGAAATAACATTTCTCTTATCTTCCCACTTAACTAATATTTTTATCCTATGAAACGTAAGGATATTTTTATACAGGAATATTACTGACTTTTGGATGAATACAAGTATTTTTTACGTGCAACCAAGAGTACATTACTGGTGTTATCTAAGTACTTTTTAACGAGTTATAGCAATTTTGTCATAGGCATCTCAGGAATAAAAGTTGATAAGGAAACACTTAGTTTCATTCCTAAATAAGTTAAGTTAGAATGATTACAAGGTAGGGTTTTTAGATAATTCCAAATGCCAATGATTGTTAACAATGGGATGCATCATTCCTATGGGTGCGATTCTGAAAAATACATCCTAAATTAAAATTCACTGCCGTACTAAACCACTTTTACCAATAGAATTGTAGCATATCCCTCAAATATGTTGGGTGGAAACATTTGAGAACAATTAATTTAGGGGGGTAAGATGATATCAATGTAAGAATCTGTAGCCATATTCAAGTGACAGCACCAACCCATCTAAAATTGAAGTGCTTAGAGGGTGGATGGATAGAAAGAAAGATTAAAATTAGCCTTCAGGGTTTAATAAGTCACCCAAAGTATCTTCATCAATATCAGATCTCCAGATTATTCAGGCCATTCAAATAGTAATCAAATCCATATGTGTTTTTCTTTTTGGTGCTTCCCCTGTTCACCAGCTAGTGTTTTCATTTTCTTTTCATGAATCACTAGTTGTGTTCAGAGAGGTGTACCTCAATGTCTAGCAAATTTCTGTATGACAACTTTTAGGAGCAAAATTGTTGATACTATATTGTTCTTATATAAATGAGATACTTTTACTACATTATATAAATGGCAAAAGTAGACAATTGCTAAGACAGCTTGTAATTATTATAAGGAACAAGGGAAATATCCATCTTCAGAATCCTATTTTCCTGAAATCTACCATCTCCTTTAGTTTGATGCTGAAAAAATGTGTATGATTGATGTGTTTTTGATTCAGTAGCCCTGTGTCAACACGTCCTTGATTAAAATAAAAAGATGAGATTTGCGAAGGGGATATTCGTACTCCCTTTGAATATTTCTAAAATATAAGGGCAGAGATTCTTGCCCATGACTCATAGCCTTCCTGAGGGCTGCAAGTGCCTCTTAGCACTTCCTGGCCTATTTCTGAGATATCAGTAGAGATCCACTTTTGGTGAGAATGGTAAGGAGGATAGTTTCTCAGGTCTTCCTCATTACACCAGAGACCAAGTTAGCTCTGATTAGTAGGTGAGGGAAACAAAAGATGTTTTGTTTTTGGCTTTTGTTAGAAGAAATGGAGGGTGTTAAGATTTAGAGCAGTATATTTTTAAATACCAACTGCCATCAGTATTTCCGAAGGAAAATTTTTAATAGAAAAAAAAAAAATTTAAGAATCAGCTCCTAGACTAGGTGCTGCCCGGCTACAACCGATGACTGCCCTGACAGGGAACCCAACAGAGAACCCCTGAGGGAGCAGGAGAGCAGTGGGATGCAGACCTCAAATTCTTATAAAAAGACCAGACTTATGGTCTGACTGAGACTAGAAGAAACCCAGGGGTCATGGTCCCCAGACCTTCTGTTAGCCCAAGACAGGAACCATTCCCAAAGCCAACTCTTCAGACAGGGATTGGACTGGACTATAGGATAGAAGATGATACTGGTGAGGAGTGAGCTTCTTGGCTCAAGTAGACACATGAGACTATATGGGTAGCTCCTGTCTGGAGGGGAGATGAGAAGGCAGAGGGGGTCAGAAGCTGGCTTGAATGAACATGGAAATAGAGGGTGGAGAGAAGGAGTATCCTGCCTCATTAGAGGAGAGCAACTAGGAGTATATAGCAAGGTGTGTATAAATTTTTGTAGGAGAGACTGACTTGATTTGTAAACTTTCACTTAAAGTACAATAAAAATTAAAAAAAAAAAAAAAAAGAACTAGCTCTTAGAAAAGAGGAATGTGATTCCCCCACATATTCTACTATTATTATCTGTAGTAGTAAATTAAATAATCTTAGAATTTATAATCTGGGATTTACCTTAACTTGAAGTTATACCTTAACTTGCACCCCCATTATACCACATTCATAATTACTTTCTGGAGCATTTGCTCTCAGCTGAAGTTTTATATGCCTTTTAGCATATAATCTGCCATTTTAATAGTTTTATAGAAGATAACACTCAGCTTTCTCACATAGATCTTTACGCCCAGAAAACCTGTCTGACACTTGTAGAAAAGAACCCTATTGGTTTTTTCCCATGCACTTTAATAAAAACACAGGTAAAAATAGAAATAAGAGATGAGTAATAAAGATAAGGGATATTTAATGTTTCATGTCATTCTTTTAAATATATGTGTAGGATGGGTGTCACAATTGAAGCATAAAGTCTCTTTGAAAATTTGTCAACAAAGCCTTTTGTGAGCTCACACATTTCACTCATAAGAGGATTAAAATTTTAATAATGTCTAGAATTATAACTGTAATTAATTATCACTATTGACTAATATAGTAAAAAGCAATTATAAAATCATATATATTTATTACGATGAGCTTGATAGTTCTTTAAATGTGTGATTGTAGAGTAACTGACAAGCAAGTGCCCAACATGCAGAAACCTATGTGGCAGCCCCAGGTGCTAAATTAATTAAATGTGTAGTGAAATAATTGAAGGAAGTCGTCACTCTGAATTTTGTGAAGACATTGTATTTATATGTCATTTTTCTTAATGATCTTGGGACCCTGTCTTTGATTGGCTCTTTCAGAAATATTCTTGAAATATCACTTGTGACAAAAATAAAAATTAATTGAATGAATGAACATAACATTTTCTAAACTTTCAATATTTTATTGTATTTTTCAGTTATATGTTCATTGATTTTGGAAAGTCTCACCAACCTTGGTGGATTTGTATGTAGTAACCAGTTAAAAAAAAAAAACAATTTTCTTACAGAACATTTTGGTAGTCTCCTGGGTTTGTTGGGCCCCTTAGATTCCATAGAGGCAAGTAAAAAAAACAAAACAGTTGCCGTCTAGTTGACTCCAGTTCATGGTGACCTCCATGTGTGTCATAGTAGAACTGTGCTCCATAGGGTTTTCAATGGTTAATTTTTTTTGGAAATAGATCACTAGGTCTTTCTTTCTAGGCACCCCTGGGTGGATTCAGACCTCCAGCCTTTCAGTTAGCAGCCAAGCGCGTTTACCTTTTGTACCACCAAGGGACTCCTAAGTTCCTAGAAATAAATAAGTAAATAGTAATAAATTCTAAAAGAAATTTGGGTTTGTGGGTGAAATTTCAGTAACTGGAAAATCATTTTTGAAAAATTCTCCTTCAGACCAGCTTCATTAACCTATACTGAAACTAGTTTTTTGTAGGACATGACAGCATGCTCTTCTATTTCATCTTTTTTGTTTATTTACGAAATTCTATAATCCAAAGTCTATATGTTTAAGATTACTGTAAAAACAAGCAAATAGATTTTCCATTCTCCTGGCATTTTTACAAATACCATATTTTTACTCTAATAATGTGTGCCTTCTGCGTTTGTCAGTCGCGCCCTCCTGCTGCGAAGCACCCTCACAGCACCACCATGCCAAGCCTCTTTGACATGTTTCTGTAAAAAAAAAAAAGTTAGCATAGCATGCTTATGAATATATCTCAAGGCGGTGGGGAGGGGGAAGGGCGCGCAACTGGCAAACAAATGCAGAAGTTGGGCATTATTTGCTTAAAAACACAGTACTATAGGTATTTATGGAAACCCTGGTGGCGTACTGGTTAAGAGCTACGGTTGCTAGCCAAAAGGTAGGCAGTTCGAATCTACCAGGTGCCCCTTAAAAAACTCTGTGGAGCAGTACTATTCTGTCCTATAGGGTCGCTATGAGTCAGAATCGATTCGATGGCAGTGGGTTGTTATGTGCTTATAGGTATTTAGCACTACCCCCTGAGTTATTTCTCTAATTATATCTTAAGGGAAAAAAAAATTCTGAGAGTCTATGTAGCCTGAAGTATATAATGATTATACCTAACACTGCAACACTGCAGAGGTTTTCAAATATTTCCAACCAGGAGTTTCTTTACTAAGGGTTTTATTTTGACAATGAAAAAAAATTGACCAACATTTTCTCTCCCTTAACAGCCAAATTGTGTTTGCCAATGCTTCCATTGGAAACATTGACAGTGATAAGTAGAACAGTTTAAAAAACATTTTGAATACTCTTCGCTTTCTTAACGACCTAAAAGAAAACTTTTCACTTGGCAAAACTAGTTTGAATTGAGAAATACTTTAAAAAGTATTTTACTACCAAGTGAAGTATTTTGAGTATAATTCAAATACTTTTTTTTTTTTTTTTTTAAATATATCCTTATCTGTGTGGACAACTTAGTGTTGATCTTACCTGAAGGATTTTTTTTTTTTTTTTAGGAATTTAAGTGTGCTGAGTAAGCTTTTATTTTGAGAAGAGTGTCAGAGGGGAGGGATATTTTTAGAGTTAATTTGTTTACCCATTTTGAAATTAATAGTAGTTTTTCTTTTCTGTCAGTTATAAATTTTTTTTTCTGAAATGAAGAATCTTCTTTCAAATATGAGAAAATTGAAACCATTGGTGAAACATCATTCTAAATATTCCTGTCCCCCCACTTATTAAAAAGTAGTTGCATCAAGAGAACAGTAGGTTATAGTATCTATGTGGGACTTGTTCACCCCATGACCGCACACACATATGTTATAGCTAAACCATTAACAAAATATCGTTATGTGAAATTATAAAATAAATCCTTATTGAACATAATGATACTTGGAGTAACACATTGTGGGTAAGAACAAGGGCTCGAAAGTCAGATTGCCTGTCAAGCAACTCTGATGTTTCACTGATTAACTGTGACTTTGGACAAGTTAGTTTACCTCTGTATAATGGGCACAATAATAGTGCCTAACTTTTACGGCCGTTGTAAGCATTAACTGAGATCTTGCTCATGTAACACATAGCAGAGAGTTTCTGGCATGGAGTAACCCAGAGCCACCATACTGTATAGCTTTCACATGGCGTAAAGGTGCCCAAAGGTGTCTGGCTTCGAGATTTGAAAAGGTTGAACAGGGCTTGAAATTCACCCTTTGGTGCCCATGCTCTTGCTTGCTGGGCAAGGTCAGTCAAAAGGAGATTTTTTTTTTTTTTTTAACAACAGTACCAGGTAGAATAGTGGTGGTTCAATATGTCAGCTGTTTTTATTCTTGTCTAGATAAGAACACATCACCTTCTTTTTCAGGTGGCCTTTTTGGATTTTGTGTCAATCTGTTTTCCGTATAGGCATTATGTAAGTATGATGTTCACAGTATTCCTCTGGATAGTTAACAAGTCAATAAGGCGAATAAGTGATCATTTTTGTGCTCCTTTTAGCATGCTATTTTACAAAGCTTATCAATCAACAGAAAGATAGCTATGCTTAAGATTTAGCATTTATAGTAATTAAAATTTTTTTTTTTTTTTTTAAGGAAAAGTACATAGAGATGGGTTGGGGCTATCCATAACAGAACTACTATCAAATGACCTGAAAGGAAACAATTTGTACTTTTTGAGTTTCCACTGGAGTTATAGAATAAAATAGGAGGTAGAACACAAATAGAAACTGGCTGGTGAGGACCATTCTTTAAATTATAAATGGCAATTGCTAATAACTACCAAGTTATTGTAACTGGAAGGGTGGATGGATGTTTGAATTATTGAAATGTACCATATTTGTATTTTTCTTTCAATATTTTTCCTGATGTGTAATAGATTCTGAAGTATAATATATAGAGGGATATTTTTAAACTAAAATTTTCATTTAAAAAAAATGGCACGCATCAGGGCTTTAATTAAAAGATAGCGCAGGAGCGAAATAAGGAATCATAGGCCCTGGAGAGATACACAAAATATGAAATATCTATATTTTAAAGCTAGCACTAGAGAAAAAAACCAGGAGCCCTCCCATATTTTCAGTGATACTAAGAGAATTGAATGTGAATCTTCTCTACGGTGAGTGTCTCACTTAACCACTTTGCTGACTCTACCTCATCCTTCTGCCTCCTGAATCTACATACAAACCAGTTTTTTCTCTTTGGACTTGTCTTTTCTCTATATACCTCTTCCATTCAAAAATCACTTGAATGTATTAGGTTCGCAGTTTTATTAAGTTCAGACTTATACACACAGCCAACCTGGTGTAAAACCTCGGCGATGATGTTGGCTTCCTTTACCTTCTTGGCCACCACATCTGGTTTCTGAATCATACAGATTTTTTTTTCTCTCTCTAATCCATCTCTTCCTTGCCCATCTGAAATACCATACCCTCGTTTCTTCTCAGTTGAAATTCTGAAGTCACCTCAAAATTAGTTACACAGCTCCGTCTCTCTTCTTACACCCATCAACCACACTTAGGGGTAGCGCTTAAGAACCAGTAGCTGCACTGTGGCCCAGCCTAGATTTCCAGACCAATCTTGCCTCAGTCCCATATAAATAGTCTCATTAGAGACTAACTGGGCCACTAGTTATTCCCTGTTGTGGTCCACACACATTTTCTTTCCTTTTTTGTTCACATTTATTTGTTGCTTGTTCTTCCTCTACCCCTTTCCTAACCCCCAGCCAAAGGTAAACTATGTTTTCTACCTTTAAATCCTAATATACGTTGCACGAAGCCTTTCAGATGGGTCCTTAATAACTTCAATAAGTTATACTCAGTATGTTTGCTATAGTTTAGGAAATTTATACTATGGACTTGTAAATTAAAAGAAATCTTGTACCTATTCGTATATCTACAGCTCTTACACAGTGTCAGTGATTATAATCGTTCAATTGTCTGTCTTCCCAACAGACTGTAGACTTCATTAAGACATTTCCAATGTTGTTTGTATTGTACCATTGTCTGGTACAATGCCTGATAGATAGCATATGCTTCTCAAATACTGTAAAACCAATGTTGCAAATGGTAGGTGCTCAACACCTGTCTCTAGTTGCCATTGAGTTAGCTCTGACTCATAGCAATCCTATGTGTGTCAGAGTAGAACTGTACTCCATAGGGGTGTCGGTGACTGATTTTCAGGAGTAGATTGCCAGGCTTTTCTTTTGAAGTTCCTCTGGGTAGACTCAAACCCCCAACCTTTCAGGTATCAACCGAGCATGTTAGCTGTTTGCACCACTCAGGTATACCTTATTATAGGAAGGAGCTTCCTTAATTAGCTGTGTAATGTTTCATCTTACAGTAAATGTTGTAGTTATCTTCTGTCATCAAGTTGACTTCAACTCATGAGGATCCATGTGTTAGAGCAGAATGGCTAACAGGGTTTTCTTGGCTGCAGTCTTTATACAAGCAGGTCATTAGGCCTTTTCTGGGTGGGTTCGCACCACCAACCCTTTGGTTACCAGCTGAGTGCAAACCATTTGCACCACCCCAGGGCTCTCTTATAGTATAGAGAAAGGAAAATTTTAAATAAAAATTTTATTGTATAATCAGTTGAATAGATTCAAAAAATTCCTATCAGCCATTTGAATACAGAATGCAGTTTTAATTTTCGTAACATATGAAAATGTATATAGTCATTCAAACACTTAAGCAATTACAAGCAGTTCCTGAATTACAAATGAGTTTCATTCCTAAATCTGTCTTTAAGTTGAATTTGTATCTAAGTACAAACAGATAGGTATGTAGAAACAGGTACGGTTCGCATTTAATATCAGTCAAATGCCTGTCTCAGTATACAATATGTCGTGTCCCTTTCTATGCGTGAACACATTAAAGAAACACTTCCAGATACAGTAAAATATCTTTAATGTAATAATACAGTAAATAATAATGTTTTGATGCATGTTGCTGTGTAGCCTCCATTTGTTATTACAAACCATTGAATGTATCTTCTCCACAATTGAAGAGATACCTACAGGGCATATGTTACCCAAAATACTCAGAAGATTCTGTTCCGTGAAATATTTGAGACCAATTAGATACTTTACTGTATGCTCTGAACTAAAAAATCTACATTTTACCACCAGGGGCATTCCTGTTGGGTTTTGAACCCTCCTGGGCAAAGGCAGGGAGGGTTGGGGACTTGGGTAGCTTGGTGCTGCGGCCAGAGGGATAATTCCCCTATTTCTTCCTCACCATGCTTGTCAACCCCAGGTATCAACTATGAGGCCTCTGCCTTGGGGTGCAAGGGTCAAAGTGCCGCTCAGGTTGTGCTAAGATGAGCCTGGAGCCTGAGGGTGGGAAGAGGACACTTAAGGGAACCTAAGTCCAAAGCTTTCCAAGGACCCCTCTCGCCCCTTCCCGCCCACCAAGAAACCATATGGACATACAGAGGTTAGGAATCTTAAGACTGCCTCCTCCCACCTTTCCAACCGTCAAAAGGCCAAGAATCGCTGCAATAATAAAATCCCATACGTGTGAGGTCGTGGAAACAGGAGCCCAAAAGAGGTGCTGCGATGACCAGGCTGCACAGCACAGATAGCCTGGTGGAATGGGGTGGGGTGGAGCTGCGTCAGGGGATGCGGTGGAGGCCTGTGCCCAGCACCGTGTACTGAGCAGTCATGCTCGGGGAACACGTAGAGCGGGATGCTAGGCCACCACCTGCAGGCCTGCCATGCGGAGCAGAGCAGTGGGGCTGACCGACCAGCCATGGCAGGGTGCACCGTGTTGCAGGGGCTCGCTCGCCTGCCACCAGCGGCAGCCCAAGGACCTTCTGCCACACCTGTGCATGTGGGCAAAGTGCCGCAGTCGGTTGTGGGAATCGGCCTGAGCACGGAGTCAGTTTTTCCTGATAGGCTTTATGGGGTTGGCTTGTAGCTACTAAGATGGACGTTCATAACACAAATTATATTTTTAATATGATGAAATACTAGAAAGATCTCTCTCTCTTTTTTGATCAGTGCAGCTAACCATATTCAAAATACCTGGGAAGTTTGTTGCCGTTATTGTCTTTAATGATTACATCTTTATAAAATCATCAAAAAAAAAAAAAAATGAATTATACTCCTAATACTCAGTCATTTAGAATAGCTATGATCAAGAAGGAAGGAAATAATTTAAAAAGTATATCAATATAGGGTCGCTGTGAGTCGGAATCAACTCGAGAGCACTGAGTTTTGTTTTTTTTTTTTGGTTTATCAGTGGTGAGAGGAGAGGATAACCGGACGGGATCTTGGCAGCCCATGTATCTATGACCTGAATTAAAAAAAAAAAAAAAGCAAGATTTATATTTCTTTATTTCAGGTGAGGTATCTATATTTTCCTTGTGTTTTCCCTTCTCATTAACTGTACAAACCCATAGAAACAAGTCTCGGTGCAGCTTCAAATGCCCCCATTCCATTTAAATGGTATTTCCAATAAGGGCGCTGTTTCTTCCAAAGAATATTACATCTCACTAATTGTCCTACAAATCCCATTCTTAATTAAAATAAAAATCTTCATCGTAACAACTTTACTATATAGCTTGCAAAAGATGTGTTCTTTCTCGTTTGTGTGGAGGGTAGTGCTCTGGATACATCTTTTTTCCTTGTTCAAAATGGAGCAGCCCTGGTGAGAAAAATTTACAGCAATTGATTCTGTTTGTTTGTGGCTGCAGCCATAAAAACTCCCAAGCAAAACTAAATAGGGCTTATGGGGCACAGGCATGGTGGTTCACAGGCAAACAGTAAGTTTTATAATATTGTTAATGCTAGACAATAAGAGGGGGTATAATAGTTCCCATTTCATGATTTGTCTCTGTTTTGTACTAAATTGTACACTTTATCATGCATATGCTGGCTATAATGTGACATATTTTAATTCTGCATTTAGTCTCTGCTTTGTTACATGTGCAGAAAAATAGCAAGTCAGCTTCTCAGATGCTGCCTACCAGCCCTCTACCAACAACAACAAAAAATCAATACAAACTAAGCTTGAATAACAGTAATGGTGGGAAAATCTGTCCCAGGGTTCATTCTTTTTGCAGGGAGTTGGCAAACCCATAAGAATAGACTTTGTCATGTGCAAATATGGTGACCATAAATGGTGCTGGAGGTTTTTTCCATTGTCCTCTGAGTTTGCCATGAGAGAAAGCGAGTGAGAGAAAGAAAGACACGTTTGATAGAGTTGTGAAGAATGTTTGAATGGCTATTGGGTGTTGAGTATTGTCTTGCAGTGACCTCAATTCGGTACAGTAGAGACCCTTGAAAGCACTGTCTGAAGTCACAATACCACTATTCTCCTCCATTTAGTAAAAGGGATTAGTTAAAAGGGTGACGTTCCGTGCAGAGAGTTCCAAGTATTCCATGAAACAAAAGGCTCTGAAATGTTTTTGAAGTTATTTTTAATTGAGTTGAACTAATTTAATAAAGGTCCTAAGGAGGAAAAAAAAAAAAAATAAAGGAATGTGATTGTTTTATGATTCCTCACAGATGGAATGGACATTTATAGCATACTTTTCCTTTAGTGTTCCAGAGAACAGTAGCTCCATTTACAGCTACTGTTAGCAATTTAAAACTGCTCCAAAATGAAGTCTTTCAAGAAGTTGACAGCTTATAAATAAATCTGTCTGATAAAATTGAACATAAACTGCATCTGTGGTTAGTTTGCCAAAATTAATTCTACATTTAATTAGAGATAGCAGTCAAACATATTTAATAAAAAACAGTCTTGGAGAGTAAATCAAATGAAGTCAGATTTTAGCAGACGTTTTGCAGTTTTTTTTTTTTTTTTGCAAGGAGTGGTGAAATGACCTCACCTCTTCGGTTCCCAGTATATGGCAGAGTGAATTCTGTATAGTTATGGGGAAGCCAATGAGTTCACACTCTTGGGAAAGCTTTCTTACTGAGCTCAGGGTAAAGAGAGAAAAAGATCATTTTGTGATTTCTCTTGATTTCATCATTGGGTTTTACTTCGATGACATATGTACTATGTAAACTAACAAATTAATAAACATATTATTCTAATGATTTCAGAGACCAGGCTAAGGTAATCCTGATTTACATATATACAAGTACAGGGGGTGTCCTTAAAAAGAATTCTTTTTGGCTTCCATGGCAATCCTGTTTTTCTGTTTTTTGTTTTTAATGAACCATCATACGTTAGGTACAATGCCATTTCTTCCCCCACAAAAACTTCAAAAAATTAGCTTTTCTTATCAAATATTTGTACTCACACTGCATGATTTAAGCAATGTGGCATAGCTGTGGAGTCCTGGGGAAGAAGCAAAAGCACACAGATCAATCTAGAATGCAGCAAACAATATTCTGGAACAAAAATGACTTAGAGTTCAAAGGGCAAAGAAGCAGACCTTCAAACATTGAAGTTCCAACACACAGTCCATAGTCCTGTGTGAAGCCTGCAGACAGACAATAGAAATAGCATTAGTAACAAGAGCTTTCAGTATGGAGAAGAATTTTATGTGCGTGCACAAATGCATGCAAAAATTAAAGTCAATTAAGCCAAATTTTGATCTTTTAAAGAAGTGTGATGTTATTTTCTAGCAATATGGGAGAATTTCAGAAATATTGTGGGAGCTAACATTGTTATACTTAGTTAACATCAAATTTTAATGAAATATTTATTGAGCTCCTCCATGTTCTTAACATTGCCATCATGGATATGGCTAGTATATGCTAAATCTTTTTTATTCATCTGCATATTTTTGTCTCATGTAGGTATTGATACACCCCTGACTAAATTGTGCAGTCTTTCTTTTTTTTAGTTCTTTAAGTTCCATTTAGATATTTTGTCCTTTCTGAAAAGTATTTTTATTTTACACACATTAATTTACCCTTCCAGTAACCTTATCAAAATTTTGCTAAGATGTTTTAGAGTAACAGAAAGTAAAGGCAGTACGCCCTTATTCCTGAAGTTAAAACAATATATCATTGTTTTGAGTAACTTTATCAAAATTTTACTAAAATGTTTTAGGATAATAGAAAGTAAAGGCAGTACGCCCTTATTCCTGAAGTTAGAACAATGTATCATGGTTTAGAGGTTTGCTATGTAATCCTTACTTTGCTTATACACTGGGGTGGGCTGGGGGGAAAGCCATAACAAGTGTGTACAACACAGAAATTCTATTTACAAGTCAGTTTTTGTTCTGCCTGAATATAATTACATTCTTTATTTAAAAAAAAAAAAATTAGGTGGACTTAAATTAAAAAAAAAATTAATATTAATTCATTATAGTCATTTAATCATTTATTAAAATTCAGGCCAGCTATAGGCTATACCTAGAATAAAGGTATTTCAAAAGTATTAAAAATCTAGATATCAGAAAGGAAGAGTTGACTAGCTCAAGCATCCAGTGATATCTAAGTCATTCAATAAGATATCCCAAAGGACTGGATGAATTTATATATTGGACCCAAAGAAACAATAATTTTAATCAATGGTTTAGGATTAGGTTTAGAACTTTTTTTTTTTTTTTAATTTTATTGTGCTTTAGGTGAAAGTTTACAGCTCGCATTAGTTTCTCATTCAAAAATTTATACACATATTGCTTTGTAACATTGTTTGCAATCCCCACAATATGACAGCACTCTCCCCCTTTCTGTCCTGGGTTCCCTGTGTCCATTCATACAATTCCTATCCCTTCCTGCCTTCTCTTCTTGCTTTTGGGTAGGAATTGCCCATTTAGTCTCCTATACTTGATTGAACTAAGAAGCATTATTCCTCATGTGTGTTGTTGTTTGTTTCATAGGCCTGTCTAATCTTTTTCTGAAAAGTGGGCTTTGGAAGTGGTTTTAGTTCTGCATTAACAGAGTGTCTGGTGGCCATAGTCTCAGGAATTCGTCCAGTCTCTGTCAGACCAGTAAGTCTGGTCTTTTTACGTGAATTTGGATTTTGTTGTACGTTTTCCCCCCACTCTCTCTGGGACTTTTTGTTGTGATCCTTGTGAGAGCGGTCGGTGGTGTGACCCGGGCACCGGCTAGTTCTTCTGGGCTCAGGCTGGTGGAGGCTCTGGTTCATGTGGTCTTTTAGTTCTTTGGGCTAATATTTTTCTTGTGTCTTTGGATTTCTTCATTGCTCCAGATGGGATGGGACCAATAGATGTATCTTAGATAAGTGCATTCAAGCTTTTAAGACCCTAGACGCTACTCATCAAAGTAGGATGTAGAACATTTTCTTCGAACTATATGTCCCCCAAGACTGTGGTCCCCAGCCCCCAGCCCCAGCATCTCAGTCCCTCAGGGTGTTTTGTATCTGTCTAGGAAATTTTTGTGCCTTTGCTTTGCTCAAATTGTGCTGCTTCCCCTATATTGTGTGTTGTCTCTCCCTTTACCAAAGTTGACACTTGTCTATCTAGTTAGTTATTTCCCCTCCCTCTTTCTCTCCATTCTTATAACTATCAAAGAATGTTTCTTTCTGTGTGTAAGCCTTTTCTTGAGTTCTTATAATAGTGGTCTCATGCAATATTTGTCTTTTTGTGAGTGACTTATTTCATTCAGCATAATGCCTTCCAGAGCCATCCATGTTGTGAGATGTTACACGGGTTCATCATTGTTCTTTATCTTTGCATAGTATTCCGTTGTGTTTATGTATCATAATTTGTTTATCCATCCGTGTGTTGATGGATGGGGATTTAGGTTGTTTCCATCTTTTGGCTATTGTGAATAGTGCTACAATGATTATAGTTATGCATATGTCTATTTGTGTGATGGCTCTTATTTCTCTAGGGTATATTCTTAGGAGTAGAATTGCTATATCGTATGGTATTTCTACTTTTAGCTTTTTAAAATTTGTGTTCTCGTGCCATTACAGGATTAGGATGTTATTGATACAACTTTGTGGATAAACTCCAAATGAATGTCCCTCTCATTTAGTAAAATTTAATCAAACATCCTCCTTAATTTAGAAATTGTGTAAAAGTATATTTCTTATTCTTATGTAATCCATTGTTACAGGTCCTTAAAAGAAAATATTTTGCAAAATTTCATTAAGAATTTTGTCACCATTTATAAAATGAGTAACTTCAGAAATATGGGCTAACAGTTAGATGGTTCCTAGTGGTCTTTGGTAAAGAAGCCCTTTTAGCAACTGATCTTATCTTGGGTAAGTCACTTAATCTTGCTAGCCCAAGGTTTCTTCATCTTTAAAATGGAAGTATTAACTAAATAAATTCTAAGGCAGATACCTGATCTTTAGTTCTATGATTAGAACAGTTTTATCTATTCTACTTTTTCTCTTAATTTCAAACAAATGCTATGCCTTTTTATCGCTTTGGGTGACTTCATGAGGTGACATAGAGCATAGCAGAACTATTAGACAGTGGAGACACAATTTGGACTACAGTTGTAGTTTTGCTGTATCATCAGGTATAAAAGATTAATGGAAAAGTAGATGGTTGGTGCTCTCAAGACACTGGTGCAGAGGCTCTATGTCATGGTAACAATATTTCTATATAAAATTCTATATCGATAGTAAAACTTGTCATCTTTTCATTGCTGTGGAGGTTGAGAGGTTTGTTTAAAAAATGTCTAAATATGTGCTAATAAAAGATATATATTCTTGAAATACTGAATACATTTAAAAAAAATCCTTGTAGTTTTATGAAACTAATATCTTGAATATATAGGGTGGGGCCTTACAAAGAAGACAAAGAAAATTGCTGTCAAGCATCAATGCCTTCACCTTACTTCAGGTTCTTACCGTCTGTCACTGTGTCCCCCAGCATTCTTCTATGTAGACTCTTTGTCTCCTTTCCCTTGTTATCGATCCAGTTATCTCATTGACGATGCCAGTTATCTTTTAAAAACACAAATCTGATTATGTCATTCCCCTGAATGGAAACCTTTAATGGCTCTTAATTGCCCACAGGATAAAGTCTAAACTACTAAGTCGGGCAAACAAGACCCTTATCTATCTAACCCCAACACATTTTGCTAGCTTCCACCTTATGCAGTTGCTTACCTTTGTCCAGGATGCCTACCCTTCCATTCAGCATCTCTAAAACTATGGCTCATCTTTGAAAAGCCAAAATAAATGTATTTTCTGTCGGCCTCTACTTTGCTTAGACAAAGAGTCATATCCTCCTATTTGTAAAGGCTGTGTTATAAAACCTACTACATTGAATTGGAGAAAAAAATGAAGTTGTCATTGATTTCATTCTGCTTTGATCAGTGATCAATGTCTAAGGAAGGGAGCAGTCAACAAATAAAACAATGTATTGTATCAGGTCAATCTGCTGCAGAAGACCTGTTTAACGTTTTAAAAAACAAAGATGTCACTTTGATAACTAAGGCGCACCTGGCCCAAGCAAGGCATATCTTTTCAGTTGCCTCACATGCATGCAAAAGCTGGAAATGAAAAAGGAAGACAGAAGAACTGATGCATTCGAACTGTAGTGTTGACAAAAAATAGTGAATATACTGTGGACTCGTAGAAGAACGAACAAATCAGTCTTAGAAGAAATACAACCAGAATGCTCCTTAGAAGTGAGGATGGAGATGCTTCAGCATACTTAACTTCGGACGTGTCATCAGGAAAGACCAAAGTATAGAAAAGGACATAACGGTTTGTAAAAGAGAGGGCCAGCAAAAATGAGGGAAACCCTCAATTTTTTTTTTCTCAATAAGATGGATTGACACAATAGCCTCAACAATGGGCTCAAACATACCAACCGTAGTAAAGATGGTGTTTCATTCTGTTATACATAAGGTCGCCATGAGTAGGAGATCACTGCAAGGCAATTAACTACAACAACATTGAATTGTGATTTTTCTCTCTCTCCCTCCTTCCACAGCTAGTGTGCTTTGTTACCTTATTTATTTATTTATTTTTTAATATGCATCATCAAGCATAACATATATGTTTAAGAATAAATAAATGCAAGCTAACTCCCTAGGGGCAGTAAATGTAACTGATGGATGAGAGTTATTTTTCTGCCATGTGTTTATGGAAGTCTTTTCACCTATGTACATATTATAAATATAAAATTTATTCCATTTTCTAAATTCTAATAATATTTTCATGGATTGTGATTAAGTGAAAATAATGTTGCAATTCTCTATAGTTTTTGGTGATATTTAAATATTCCTAAATTATTTTTAAGCGTTTTCAAAGCTTATGTCTTTGATGTAACATTGAGAATTTCTATGGGTATGTTGTTAAGATTTTAAACTGCCATTTTAAAGCCAAAACTGGTATTTCAGACCAGAAGTGTATAAAATGAAAATACCTTTCCAGGAGAAGTACCACCTTATATAAATTAGTAATTTCTTTTAATTGCTTCAAATGTTTCAGTCTCATGTGGATTTTTGAAGTTGTTT
This sequence comes from Elephas maximus indicus, assembly GCF_024166365.1. Classification (NCBI taxonomy): domain Eukaryota; kingdom Metazoa; phylum Chordata; class Mammalia; order Proboscidea; family Elephantidae; genus Elephas; species Elephas maximus. The sequence continues at coordinate 82,774,289 of NC_064822.1, read as the reverse complement.
GCAGCTTTGATGTTTTATTAATTATTTTCAAGGTGGCTTTCTTTCCAGAGTGAAGCATACATATTGATTTTGTATATGATGAAGTCTGAAATTTCTATCTTGGCACTGATACTTCTTGCAATCAGATCTAGAAAGGGTTTGATCGTTTTTAAGCAACTTTCCAACATTTAACTGCTGGCTGCCAAAGTTCAATTTAGATAAGTGAAGGGGAAGAGTTTAGAAATTTCACACATTAAATGTGTGATGGGAAAAACCCAATATAATGTATTAAAGATGCAGCCTTTGGAAGGAAAACATGGAGTATCATAAGAATTGTATGCCAGTCTCCAAAGGTTTTCAGTCAGGTTTGGTTCAGAAAAGCCCTTCAGTGTGTTGGAAGCAGATCTTGGAAGGGGCTGTGTGGTGTGTCGGGGAAAGCACCAGAGTAAGTCTTGGTTACACATAGTCTGTAAAATCGACTTGGGTAGCATGACAAAAATTGGTCTGTGTAGTTTGCCACTGCCAATCTTCATGATTGATACAGATTGTTGGAGCCATATCTATCATATGGTGCTCCATATTGATTGTTAAAATCTGTAAAAATGAATTATTTGGAGTGTATTTTTTCATATCATCGGGTAATTTTTCCTGTGTCAAACAGTTTAAAAACATTTGACCTTTGCTCTCAATTCTCAGTTGATACCATGACTGCAAGAAAACTATATCTCCATTCACTAGACTTGGATAATGATTTGAAATCTGATTCCTAAAAAAAAATACATTAACAAATAGCTTCACATTTGAAGTCATTGTATAGAAGATTCTTAGCAAGTCAGTTGTTTCTATTTTTAGATGCTTTATTTTTAAAATTGCCATCTAGACATTAAGAAATGGAATTAGAAGTTCCATGCTAAATAAACTCTATTACAAGAGCTTTCAGTCTTAACCAACCATTACAAAAATGGCAAGACGTATCGTTGGCCCTTTTTTAGTTCTGGTACTAGTCCTATTTAGCCAGAAAATAGAAATGCAACCAACACGAACAGACTTTTCCAAACTGAAACAATTCTGCATGTTTTGCAAGGGGCAAGTGATACAGAAGAGTTTCCTTTAAATTACCTATAATGTCAGGATCACTATAAAGTAAGCAACCAGAATGCTGGATGGTACTTTTGGAAAGAACCCACATAAGAATGAAAACAGATGGTATTATCATTCTATCCCAAGCACTATGTGGATATTTTTGGTCAGAGTCTGATTGAAGTTTCTGAAATTATTAAGGGGATAGATAATAGAGAATAAGAAAATGAGAGCACAGAGGGCTTGCCAAGTCTTTAATGCTCACTTAAACAAAACTGCCTGCAGGTTCAACAAACCCTGCCTGGGTTTTGTGGGTTTTCAAGGTCCCTCTTCAGAAATGTTGTTTTGGGTGATGGTCAGCATTTTAATTAAAGGAATATCAAACTATATGTTTAGAAAGATAATAATAAGCTAGATGCCACACATGTTGGAAAAGGGCTATAAGGAGGGGGGGAGCACTCCCTCCTTCTACGAGCTGGATTTAAATTAAACCGATGGAGGAAAATAGTTACAACAATTTTCATTTTTGACTTCAAGCACTCTTCCTCCCCAATTTCCCCCTTCTTGTTGTTAGTTGCCATCGAATCATAGGTCCCAGTGTGTGCAGACTAGAATGGTTTTTAAGGCTGTGACCTTTCGGAAGCAGATCACCAGACCTTCTCCTGAGACACTTCTGGGTGGGTTAGAACCATGAACATTTCAGCTAGAAGTCAGGAGCTTAACCACTTAACCTTTTGTGCCGTAAGTGGACTCCTTCCCTGCCTTACACCCCACCTAATTATTAACTATCTGTATTTCTTCCTCTTCAGTTTCTAAGTTCATTTCTTTTGCTTTGCTAAAAAAGAAATTTATGAAGGGAAGCACCATCTTTCTTTGTGTGCAGGTATCTATACATATGGGAGTGTTTCTTTTGTATCGCTTTACATATTAGTGTAATTTTACTTTGGCCCCCTTGGCTCCTTTGAAAAATAGTCATGAATTAAACAGCTAGTCAAAGCCAAACAAACGAATTTCAAGCTGTAAAATGCAGTGATTACTTTCAGTTTGATTCCAGCTGAGGAACATTCAGACTTTGGGTTTGCTTCTTTCAACCTTGGTTTTTTAAATTTTTTTTTGTGGTTCAACCATGACTTTTAAAGTATAATTTTTTAAATTAATATAATAAAAAGTTTCTCTAGTTTAGATGAGCTGCTTTGCATTATGGCTCCACCCCCATATGTCTGCCTGCAGCTTTAAGTGACCACCATGAAAACTAATTTTTTCTTCATTCCTCCTATAGTCCGGTTGACTCAGATCATAGCCTGCTGGTGTGCAAAGATAGACTTGTTGGCTACTGATGTCCTTGTTTCTCAAAAGAAGAGACTGAAAAATATATTGTTAACTTTCCATTTACGACTAACACAGTATAAAATTAGGAAAACCTTCAGGCTGTGTTTTTAAATGCCACTGACTATTAATGAAACGAAGTAAATGGCAAATTTGTGTTTGGAGAGTAGAAAAGCAGAGCAATCCAAAGGGTAGAAACCAGATTTCCTAGGTCCTGCAATAAAGTCAGTTAAGACTTCTGCGTGAGACACGGAACTTTTGATGGAGATGTGATGAAAGCTTGAGATAAATGTTGAAACCAAATTCAAAAAAAGTCATTTGAAAGGCTTTGGGATTTTCTTTCTTTCACATGTACAAGTTTTGTTCACATGAAAGAAAGTAAGACTTCTTAAATTGAATATTCAGCATTTTTTTGGTAACGTACAGAAATAAACATTGAGCCTGACACCAGGTTTGTGTGGGAGTAAGGTAAATTTGGGCTAAATGACTGATGTACTGTTTGGGTATAAACATTATATTCCATATTGCAACTGTCTGTCACTCCTCTTGTCATTAATCAAATAGGTACTAAAATGTACAGCAATGTTTAACCGTATTTAATGTACTTAGTTTTCATAATCATTGCTGGTAGCTATCCAGGTACAGGTGGTAGCTATTTTTATTTATTTATTTATTTATCTGAGTTAAGATTGTGAGATCATTCCTGTCTTTGTATAGAATTAGATTCTGAGTATACAGTTTGATCTGAGTTTTTGAATTTCGTATTATTTGTTCTGTACTGGCAAGACAAAATTACAAATTATTATGGACATTACTGAAGTGTTGAGGGAGGAGGAAATAAATGTATTTAATTCTTTTTGTGCACTGATGGTAGATCAGACACATCTATCTAGCGATACTCCAATTTGGAAGTATCTATAAATTTAGAAGTAAAAAGTGAATTTGAAAAAAAAAAGTGGAAACAATGTGGCACCATCGAACTTAGTCTGTACCTTGTCTACATTGAACTTTGATAGAAACAAAGATAAATATATTTTGATTATTGATTAACAATTATTCGGTATCTTTATAGTAAATAATAGTGTACAATTTCCAGTGAACCAATTTTACTTTAACTCTCACCAATTTAACACTTAAGGTTGTTTTTAAAGGGAAAATAATAACTCTTAATTTTTCATGCTGACATTATTTTAATTGGCTCACTTTTTAAAAGGCATGCTAAAAAGGACCAAGTAGAAAAATAAAATAAAATGTTTGAACGGCAAGGATAAATCATCTGATATAAATTTCTACTTTTTCTATGTGCAAGTTCATTCCTTTGTATATTCTCTAAGAAACAGCCAAAAACTGGAAGTAAGAGGAAAGTAGAGGAGCAATCTTAGTGGTAGACAGATAGACAGACAGACAGACAGAGACAGGTAGATAAAATTGTCTTTTCTTTCTGCATGATTTTGCACAATTGCTTAAATTCGTTGCACAATATTCCTTTTATTTTTCCCCTTAGGAGATATTAGAAATGTGTAATTGGAGCACTTGATAGGTAAAAGGTTTAAATTTGAATCACTATTGAAAATTTCTGGTTTCTCATACAGATGTTTGTTTGAAAATGATAGATGGTCCTTCAGGGACCGTGAAGTGTTTTCATGGATTCTCATGCCTGCTTGGCAGTTTTATTGAAAACGGCTGTAAATCAGGAAAGAAAGCTGCAAATACATTTCATGTCATCTTTAGAGCAGCAGTAAGTTATTGTCCCAGAAAATGAAGAGGACGCTTTTACAGAAGGTAGTATGATAAGGTGTTGAAATGATGGTAGTGGAGGAGAGAAGGGGAAGCATATTCCCTGAGAAGTATCCCCAGCAGTTACTCTAGTTACCATATAATGGAGGAGGGTTATGAACAATAAAAATTAAAATCAAGATTGTCCATGGGGCCTAAAATTTAAATTGGCAGAATCTTTTTTTTCCCCCTTTGATTGTTGTTCTTTTACAAGATGTTCATTGACTAGCAAATTGAATTTGAGCTCATATACTGTAGGAACCAGGTGAACTCTCCTTCTCCAAAGGCATCTGTTGTTTGCTTCTTCCAGAATAAATATTATAATTCTTGATGAACAACAGCTGGAAGGCTTGCATGTGGTTGCATTCCTCATGGGTTCACAGGATGAAATCACTGCTGCACTGCAGACAATTTCAAATGGAGAAGAAATTGTATTCCATCATAAGACGTCAGAAACAAGTCTTCTTTAAAAAATTTTTTCAAATACATTTTCCATTTTTAACTCCCCATTAAGTGTGAATTTTCTAGTAGTGAATGAGTTGGAAAACCTATGTTCTACACCAACATTCTGTCTAATTTATCTGTGCCTTTTTTTTTTTTTTTTAGTTACCTAAGCTTTTTTTTTTTTTTTTTTTTAATTCCTCTACTTGTTCTTCATGTGAAGAGGATTTTAAGAAACTAACATAGAGGAAGCACCAAAAGACCAGGTTGACAGTGCAGTCAAAATAGAAGAAATTTGATCATTTTACTCCTGAGTAATATTTTTTAAAGTAGCTTTTAAGATATATGCATCTCTTTATTCTTTAATGTTTTAATTTATTTTACTCTTAGGGTGAGACATAGGTTTTCTCCATTACTAGCACATGGAAAAGTTGGTAAGATGGTTCTAATGGACAGAACTCTGGGCTGGAAGTGAGTAGCTATGGCCACATGCTGCCACTAAGGAGCACTGGGGACATGGTCAAGGACTACCATCTAGCAGCGTATACTTCCTCTTTGTATAAAACGAGTGGTTTGATTGGATGATTACTTTTCTCAAATATGTGAGCCTATGATGATTCCTAAACCTGTCTCAAGTTTCTTGATAGTTCTTGCCAACACTGACCTCATACCTTTCTGAATGGTCATTATGGGTATTATCTGTTCTACAAATTGTGGTAGTTAATTACATATAAGGATACACTTTATCAGGTATCTGTTACATGGAAATATGGTTTCATCTTTTAGGAGCACATATTTTAATATTACTCCATGTCTCATAAAGCTAATTCTTACCTTGCCAATGAAGTGTGTATGCATCTCAAGAACAACTTTGCTCTCTCTGTTTCTTTTTCCTATTCTCCTCTTAACACATCACAAAATAGTTGTCACAACTATTTGAAGTATTGACAAATTTGTCAAATTTAGTTGCAACTTATTTAGAACCCATACATACTGTGCTTGATTCAGAACCATAGAAATAGAATATAGCAATCATTTTTTTAGTAAAGAGCATTTGAATGAGAATTGGGAAACTTAAATTCTGGTTCACACTTTGACCTTAACTAGCTATGTGCCTTTGGACAGAACACTTTGTCCCTCAGTTTACTCATCTCTAAAATGAGGAAGAGGGACCAAGTAATGTCTATGATTTCATTCAACTTTCAATTTCTGGAATTTTGTTTCTGCCGATGCTATCATGGAAGTCATAAACAACTTTGCTTAGCATTTGTGAAGCAGCCTATCCTTCCTCAAACCATTTTTACTCGTTCTTTGATTGATTCATTCAACATATATTTATTGAACACTAATTATGAGACAAGCACTATGATTCAGAAAGCACAAGGTTTGAATCCACTCATTAATTAAACTTGGGTAAATCTTTTCACCTTCTTGAGCCATCTGCATAATGGAGATAGCAACAGCTGCCTTACAAAGTTGGTATGAAGATTGAATAAGGCAACGCAGTCAATTATTTAGCCCAGTACTTGCCAGATAGAGTAGGATTAATATTATTATTAGCACTATCAATATGTAAAACATTTAAACTATTAATTGGGGTCATATTTAATGGTCTGCACACACAAAAAAATTTTTTTTTTACACAGTACAGTATAAATATAACATAAAATTATATGAGTGTAATAGATTCAAAATTTCATACGTAGTTTTATGTTAGGCAAGTTACTTCCTGTCTTTAGGAAACTTGGGACAGAAGTACCTGTCTCCTATTGTACTTGGGATCAAATGAGTTTAAAAATGAAACAGTGTACAGAAACCTTCCTGCAGAATGTTTGGCATATAAGGTTCAGGCAAGTTTGTTCTAGGCAAAGCTAATTTATGGTAACTAGAACTAACGTAGTTTTGTTTTATGCAAAATTAATCTATGAAGGTCAGAAGAGTGATTACCTTTGGTAGAGAAATGACTGGCAAGGGGCGTGAATAAACTACCTGGGGTGATGGGAATATGTTGTACCTTAGTCTAAGTATGATTACGTAGGTGAATACATAGGTAAAAATTCTATATACTTTTTTTTTCTGAATGTAAATTATGCCTAAAAATATTTACTATCTTCCATCAACAAAAATACTGGATTGTGCGTTTATAAATAGAAAAAAAATAATGATAATATTAATATTTTTCTAATGCCATGGTGAAAATATTATTCCCATGTAATACAATTTTTTTTTTTAATCAATAATACATAAAAATGAAAAAGTGTCCAGTGGTTCCAGGAACACTGTGGTATCTGAAAGTAGTTGGAGGAACACTCAGTGGTTCTATGTATTTCATCACCCAATTGTTTCAATTTGGCACACCGTATTTTAGGATATTTATAGCCTGCCTAGTTCTTCAATCTACTCTTTTCCCTGGTGCAAACAAAACCTTACGCTGTAGAGTATTATTTTTACTAGGGCTTGGTCAAAAAGGCCTGATCAGTCCTATTGCTACTTTCTTCATGTATTTTTATGAGAAGGGGACTAGCTTATGATGTATTCCAATCAAGTTTTACTTAGATTTGGGTCTGTAGGAAGGGCCAGAACTGGCGGGGGAGGGAGAGGAAGGGACAGCATAAATATATACATACATTGTGTGAGAATAAAGAAAGGCATCTTTTGTTAGGACTGGTCACAGAAGAAGTTTCTGCTTGCTCTGCTCAAGATAGTCTGAGAAGATTAGCAGAGTTGCAGCTAAGTCAGGACAAAGACTGGCTGTGTGAGAGGGATCAGTGTGTTTGCTCAGTGGAGCTCTCTCTCTCTAGTTGTTGACAGATTTAACTGGTGTAATGTTGGGCCTGGCTAGCTCCTCCCTGTGATTGTCAAGAGGCAATAGTTGCAGTAGTAAATGGCCATGTGGAGTATACCATGAATTCCCTATTTGTGTAGTAGCTGTGTAGCTTGGGGTGGGGGTTTAATATTGAATGGACTCCAGATTGTCTAAATTGCAATCACAGTGTTTATTTAAATAGCCTATGGGGACCATTAAAGCATTTTAACTTTTGCTCCTATGTTGCTCATGTTATGAAATCTTGAGGCTCATTGGGGAGAAAAGAAAAATCCAGCCTTGTAAAAGCATTAGGATGCTAAAAGTTCTCCCTGCTGCCAAAAATGCTTCAAGAGTTTTAGTTCTCTGAATTAACATGTAATGTGATGGATGGGATCTTGCTGAGGTCTCTAACTAGGGGATTTTCCTTGGGCAGATACTCGAATCTGTCACTGTGTAATCACTGTTATCTCAGCTCGGGAAATACTCCCAATGTTGGATCTCCACTTGTAATGTTAAAGTCTGTCCTGCGCGCCGTAATTTTTATAATGCTGTAACTTTAAAAGTATGTAAGACTATTTTAATCACATGGTTGCTGTGCAACTATTAAACCTTTAACTTTAGACAAAGAAAAGCTATTTCTTTTACCGTAATAACTGAGCCAGGGCAATGGTGAAACCTTAGTTTGGTATGCAATGTCATGAACTTGAGATGCAAAGGAAGTGAGTGTACCTATTTCTAAGGTAGAGCTTTTGAATATAAAGAATGACTGGTTTCCATGTGCTGATTTAAAACAATAAAATTAAAAACACTTCACAAATTATTGTCACTTAAATCATTAACAGGAATTTTCTTCATTTGGGTCCCTTTTCTGGGAAGACTTTGCCTTTATTTTATTTTTTAACGCTATAAGTCTGGAGTGGAGTCCCTTGGGGGCACAAATGGTTAATGCACTTGGCTGCTAACCGAAAGGTTGGAGGTTTGAGTCCACCTAGAGGCACCTAGGAAGAAAGGCCTGACAATCTACATCTGAAAAATCAGCCATTGAAAATCTGTGAAACACAGTTCTACTCTCAGACACGTGGGGTAGCCATGAGTCAGAGCTGACTCTACGGTATTTTTTTTTTTTTTAGTCTGGAGTACCATTTGACAATGCTAAATACTTGAGGTTCCAACTCTGGGTAAGAGGACAAGGTGTGATTTATTAGACTAGGTCAGGGCATTCCCAAGGCACCCTAAAGCGAGTCCTTCTTTTTATCCTTTTGCCTTGTGTATATAGTGATGATAAAAACGCCTATTGATCTCTGAAATAAACTGGGAGTCAGTGTCCTGATATATGTAAAACGCTTTGGCCTTTCTTGAAATATACAGTAAGTGTGGTTTTGATGAGAGAATTGAATAAATCAGCCAAGCTGTTATTGTTGTTAGTTGCCGTTGAGTCAATTCCAACTCATGGTAACCCCATGTTTCTCTATAGGGTTTTCAAGGCTGTGACCTTTTGGAAGTAGGTTGCCAGTTAAGTGCCCAGCTGCTAACCCGTCAAGTGCCCTGTTGCTGACCCAAAGGTCAGCGATTCTGGCCCACCAGCCACTCCATGGGAAAATGTGGCAGTCTGCTTCTGTAAGATTACAGCCTTGGAAATCCTGTGAGGCAGTTCTGCTCTGTCCCACAGTGTCGCTATGAGTCAAAATCTACTCAAAGGGAATGTTTTTTTTCGGGTTTTCTTCTAAGGTACCTCTGGGTTGTTTTGATCTACCAGCCTTTTGGTTAGTAGTCAAACACTTAACTGTACCACCCAGGAACTCTAAATCAGGACAAAAAAAAAAAAGAAGTGCCTTTGAGTCAATTCGGACTAAGTGACGCTATAAACCAAAAAACCAAACCCGTTGCCTTCGAGTCGGTTCCGACTTATAGTGACCCTACAGGACAGAGTAGAACTGCCCCCATAGAGATTCCAAGGAGCGCCTGGTGGATTCAAACCGCCAACCGTTTAGTTAGCAGCGGTAACACTTAACCACTGCACCACCAGGGTTTCCAGTGATGCTATAGGATAGAGTGAAACTGCCCCAAAGGGTTTCCAAGGAGCAGCTGGTGAATTCAAACTGCTGACATCATGGCTAGTAGCCGAACTCTTAACCACTGTGCAACCAGGGCTCCAAAATCAGAAATAGCAGCTATTAAAAATGAATAACCTTCATTCTGAAGCGGGGCAGTGTCCATTTAAGTAGAGGCACACCATATGCAAACAAAGGTACCTTTTCCATCACAAGTTTTCTAAAATACCCCTTTTCTTTATCATCACAAGGCATTTTATAGACTAATTACTTCCAAGTATGTCATAGGAGTGGATTTTTTTCTAATATTCTTTACATCGGTCTTTATTCTGTATTAGAACTAAAAGTTGCAGATTTTAGTTTTAAAAAAATTACAAAAAAAGAATTTGATCCAATGTTCTAGATTTTTGTGAACCAAATCTTAAGCATTTCCCACTATCACGCTGTATACCTACCTCTCATCTTTAATTCTTTTTCCAGGACACGTTGATGATTAAAGTCCATCAGTTTTAGAGAAGCCTCACTTAATGTGCTAATTTCCCTTCCCTTATCACCGTTTAAGTTTCTTCCAGAATTGATTGTTGGTGCTTATTTACTTTCAGTCTCAGTTTCACCTTCTTGCTTTTCATCTGTCTGCTCTTCCTCCCTCCCTTATTTCTTTCTTTTGTGATTGCTGAAATATTGTGAGCTATCCAAAAAAAAAAAAAAAAGGCAAGTTATAGAATAGGAATTAAAGATAGTTAAAGCCCTTGCACACTCTATAAAATTGATGATCAATGTCAGAATAATGAGTTGATCATGCATTTCCTTTTATTAACAGGTAATGGTAAAGTTAGAAGAGTTTCAGCTTGTGTCTACTAAATAATAATATCAATGTTTCTTTTATCTGATAGCCTTCAAATTTCTAGGAATATTCTTTCTAGGACTACCATCCTATGGAAGGGGTATTTTAATGTAACATAATGTTGAAAGGCACTGGCGTTTGGGACTACAAGAGAATCTGTATGGCAATTATTTTTTCTGGGGCAAACCCTTGGTACTAATGCTTTTCATGGTTATTTTGACTATATTACATTTTGCTGAGCCTCGGGATTGCTTTTGGAAGGTTGAGAAGTATCCAGGGAGGCGCCTGCCACTTTGATTATTCATGCCCAGCTCTTTATTTTTATTTGAGACATAAAATAAAAACACACCCTGGCTTCTGCTCAGACTCAACTGGCGTTCATTTTAAAAACAAACCCCAAACTGACCAAATGGCAGCAATACAAGTTTTTCTGTGAGTGAGTCATCTTTCATGTCAATCAGAGTTCATTTATGGAAGCACTAAATTCTGGTGCTGGCCAGGCTACCTTTAGACAAATTAAAATGGGTTGGGATTTGGTAGGACTTGGAAAGGAGCACTGGAAGGAAAACCAGGGTGATGTTATGACTCAGAAAGTGACTCTTTCCTTCTGAATCAGGATCGAGCCACCAGTAGAATCTATTCCCTGAAAAAGATGGCAACTTTTAGGTGAAAGGTTACAATGGAATCTCTGACTGCCTGTGTCCATGTTGTTGTTGGCTTACCTTGATGCCAGTTTGGATAATTACTTATGCTTCACCTTTTCCCCCACTGCTTAGTTGCAAATAGGTGTCATATTTTCCTTCTGGTGTCTCAAACATTTTTAAGACTGACTGTGAACTTTTAACCACTGGTACATTTTATACCAGAGGTGGCTTTGTTTCAGTAAGGTGTTAAATCCTTCGGAAATGTCGTACCACATTCTTTCTAGTGTGTCCTTCTGATTAATGTTGGAAAATGTCTCTCTAGGTGTTCACCCTCTGGAATTTGTTGCTCTTCTATATATGAACAAACAACATCAATTGTAGTTTTCACATTTTTTGAAAATTATTTTTCTTGGTATTTCTACTTATATACTTCTAAAATTAATCTTTCCAAGTATTCCTTCTTTCAACAAACATTTATTGAGCACCTGCTATGTGTGCCAGCTATTTCCTCCTTTTCACTAAGTCTTCATTGGAACCTGTTTTAGAATACTTTGATTCCCATACTTCATTGATTTCTACATGACACCCTCTATAAGTACAGGATTTTATTAAATCTTAAAAATGCCTAAATGGGTCAGATTGTGTTTTTGTCATTGTTGTTGTTGTCACTTGTTAGTTCCACATCGTGAACAATTTTTTAAGACCTTTGTGCATTTATCAGGAGAAGAGTATAATTTTTTTGGCAAATTCATGAGACTGGTGGATTATGTAATTATAACCATTTTAATCCCAAGTGCATTTATTCATTTGATCATTTTGCATTTATTCATTTAATGAGCATTTATTGATACCCTACAATGTATTATTAAAGGAGCCCTAGTGGTGCAGTGGTTAAACACTCAGCTGCTAACAGAAGGATTTGTGGTAACCAACTACTCTGCAGGAGAAGTCTACTTCTGTAAAGATTTACAATCTTGGAAATCCTGTGGGGCAATTCTACTCTGTCCTGTAGGGTTGCTACGAGTCAGAATTGACTTGATGGCAATGGATTTGGTTTGATTTAATATGTATAGTTAGACTTTAAGTTACCTGAGGTACTAAAATATTTGTTGAGTGAAAGAACAAATGAATAAATAGTTCAATAAGCACGGTCCCTTCTCAGGAACAAAGCTCCTTTCTACTGAATTTGACTATGTCCCCATCCTATTCATAATTGATTCAGGTGGTTTTGTAACTATGGGTGCTGAGCCTTTGTGTCATTTATAAAGCAGTGCCAGAGAAGGCAAGAACTAATGCTTCATGAAGGCCAAGAGTCTGGGCATGAAGCGAGGAGTGGTGGGAAGGTTCGTTGTTGACAGTGGTCATTGTGGGACTTGACAATTAAAAGTCATGGACTTTATCATTGAAACCATTTGCTGATCATTCCATTTGAGACATCTGTACCACAGCCTCGACTTCATTAGCTTAAAGATTCTGGAATCCATTTCCATGTGCCCCTAGGAGTGATTACAGCAAAATGGTGAACCGTGGAAACTCGACTTCTGCTCTTTGATTAGCAAGAGCAAGTGACATCCATCTATGATTCTCTTGCCTCCTTTTTTCACTGGTTCTGATGCCAGCTAATTACCCTTCTTCCAGCTTTGAGGAGTTTAGGCAAGACCTGGAGGCCAGGGAATGGCAGCTGGCCAAGGTCAGGCGATCAAATTTAATTTCTCTGCCAGCCATAGTCATTCTTCTTCTGATAACTGGAGGAGGAGCTTACCCTTACACATCCTTAAATTCCAAGACCATACCCTTTCACTCCTTCAGTACAAAACAAAGTATTATTCTTGCCTAGGAGATCTTCTCTCTGTTACTGGTCTTAATTTTGGAATAAAAGCATCTGGAAATGAAAGATAATTCCAGTTTACATTTTCAACCTCAGTTTAAATGAAAAACTAGTATCTCAGAGGACTATGTATAAAGTCTCATTGGTTGATAGCACATTTTTATAAACTATGTCCCTGCTTTCTTCTGATAAAGATAACCTGAGTTAGAAACCCTGTCATATGAACCTATCCATATATAGTAATAGATTTTTAAGCCAAGAACTTTTTTGAGACCTACATATTCACTTAAATACATTCATTGTTTTGTTTTAAAAATGTTTACTGAGCGTCTACTATGTACCAGGCCGTTTCTAGGGCTAGGGTACTGCAAGGAGCAAAGTAGAGGCCTTTCCCCATGGAGCACAGTCTCATGGGGAGACTGTCAATAACCAAGTAGATGTTCAAAACAAACTTAAAGATCCTTAAATCGATTATGGGTTTCAACTTTATCTCTTAATTCTATTGTCTTACCCTTCTGTAGTATTTTTAACTTTTTAAAATCATAACACATTGTTTTCATTCATGTATTTGAAAGAAGTTTGCTAATCCAAGTTGCTGGATATAAAGCATTTGAGTTAATACTACATACCCTCCTTGATGAAAACGGTCTTGTGCCATAGCTACTGCATGCTCAAAAGTGAATTTAGAACCTTCTACAACAACATATAGAGTCCCTGGGTAGCACAAACTACTAGCCAAAAGGTTGATAATTCATACCCACTCAGAGGTACCTCAAAAGACAGGCCTGGAGATCTACTTCCAAAAGCTCACAGCCTTGAAAACCCTGTGGAGCAGTTCTCTTCTGCACATATGGGGTCATCATGAGTCAAAATCAGTCGACAGCAACTCACAACAACACAACAGCACATCACCATATATGGAGTCCCCTTAGGTACTTGTTCTACTACATTACAATTTCCTTGCATAAGTTTTGGTGTCTGCAGTTTTAGCAAGCATCTTAGCCAAAACTCATGCTGGCTGTGGGAGGACCTCATCTTGAGGGACACTATAAAAGGAGCTTGGAGGAATTGCTCAGAGAATTGAAAGCACACACATCTTGTCGATGCCTCTAACTGAACAATTAACATTGATAGTGCATTTGGTATTTTTAGGCTGTGTGCTAATTACAAAAACTATAGAGATAAATAAGCCATGAACCTGAGCTCAGGGGTCTCAGTCTGAATCCATCATAAACCTGTCTGCTGTTTTATACCTGGATGCCATGTTATACTACGTGGCATTTTCAGTTTATACACTACTTTTGTATATTTAACTTGTCTTATTGAATTACCTCATTTTCCTTGGGATATATGAATTTTTATTACAGATGCTTGCCATTACAGATGAAAACATTGGCTCAGAGATGTTAACTGATACGTAGCCTAATTTAGAGAGCAAGTATATGGCAGAGCCAGGTCTTCTCATTCCAAGTCTAGACTTTTTTCCATCTCATTGCATTTGTGTGCCTTATGTGTAGTGGTTCAAAATTTAGAATATTTCTTCACCTACCACAGATATAGTATTCAGAGGTTCCTTAATCTGTGTAAAGATTGTAGTGTACCATGTTCCTAACTGTTGAAGAATGAAATCATTCAGCATCCTTGTTAAGTAAAGCCAGATGCCTAGTCATTGGGAATGGCAAGGATCTCTTGTAATAGGATTACTTGTACATTCCAGAAAGGTATGACAAGTGACAAATGAACTAATACTCGGAAATAACAAATAGACTTGCTGGGAAGGAGCCAATCTTTGAATACGTCTACTTTAAATGTTTCTTACATTAGAGGCTCTTCTTAGTCTAGGTAGTGCCGTTACTGAGGTTTGTTCTTTAATTGCTATGTCTGGCTGTCATCTCTTCATTCATTCATTCATTCAGCATTTATTGAGCACTCATTATGTACTAGAACGGGCAAGGCATTAGTTATAAAATTATGAATAAGACATGTTCCCTGCCCAAATATGAAGCAAACTGTATGTAATTACCACAGAGATGTGAATAAGGGTCTAGTCTATGATTTCTCAACCCTGACAATTACCAGTGGAAACATTGGTTGGAGAAGTGAGTGTGTGGGTGAATTTTTCAGAAAGGTTGAAATTTGTTATAGCTACGCATCTGGCAGTACTTAAAAATTGTGAATGATTTCATGTTTCCATGGGCACACGGTACATTATAATACATTATGTAATATGCTGGTTGATAAAGCACTTTATATGTTGTACCTTTCTTCCCTCATCCTTAAATTACTGTACACATATTAATTCTCACAATATTGTTCTTATGAGTTGTTGTTAGGATGTTTTTATTATCAATAACAACAGTGGTAACCATGGTCTATAGCCGAAGAAAGTGAGACACAAAATAACTTGCCCAGGGCTACTCCATAAAAGATTGGCAGCTTCCCATCTCATAATCTTCTGTTCACAGTTTCTAAGCCTCAGAACTTCTTTGAAGGAATTGCTAGCCTGGATATTTTGTTCATTTATTTTCTTATAACTTAGTGCCATGCTTCATATAAGCAGTTGAATTTTCTGTGGGTGGCCCACTGGCAAGCTCTAACTCCTCAGGGCCATGTCTTTAGAAAGCTATTGGAAGACCGCGCCCTTCTACTGCCTACTGCTTTTTCCTCCCAAGGAACCATAGTTGAAGAACTCTGGTCTATAATGATGGTATGAGTCTTTGTTGGCTTGAAATCAGGACGCTGCAGTATATTCCTTCATCAGTCTCTGTCACACAAGGACATACAGAGCTGCTGATACTTGACCATTAGTCCAGTTATTTTCTTTTTGGCAAGTATCTACGTTATCCTTACGTCACATAGCATTCTCTAACACAAACCACAAACTAACAATGTTAAAGATCAATTTTGCTGAAACCAGAAAGAGAAGACAAAACTAAAGGTGAAAGTTATTTCAAATTTAATCTCAGTCAATGCTTATTAGGTCTGCAGTAGGGAGCCCTGGAGGAAAAATTGGGTTTTCAAAGTCAGAGGACAGTTTCTTTGCTTAGGTGGGTCAGGTCAGATGTCTATCACTTTCTTGCTATTGATGTACATCATTCTGCCAACTATACTGTTAGGATGTGAGCCTTCCACTTGGGCCTAAGAGCCTACAATGTATGACGTCTGGTGGTGTAGTGATTAAGAGCTACGGCTGCTAACCAAAAGGTCGGCAGTTTGAATCCATCAGGTGCTCCTTGGAAACTCTAAGGAGCAGTTTACTCTGTCCTGTAGGGTCGCTGTGAGTTGGAGGCAACTCAGCCGCCATGGGTTTTTTTTATGTGAATGTGGGAGCCCTGCTGGTGCAGTGGTTAAGAACTCAGCTGCTAACCAAATATCGGCAACTGAAATCCACAAGCTGCTCCTTGGAAACCTTATGGGGGCAGTTCTGCTCTGTCCTATAGGGTCACTATGAGTCGGAGCTGACTCAACAGCACCTAACAACAACATGTGAATGTGATAATACCATTTGATGACAATTGGCTGATTCAACCATTTTAATATTGGTTTGTATTTTTAACGTATCTCTTCCCAAATAACTCTATTAAGAATAAAATTTGTGTTTGAGCCCAACAATTATTTGAAAGCATTTTCCACAGAGCAAGAGAATACTTTGTAGAGTAATGACTAGCAAGCCGTGTTTTAAGGTTCACGTGGTTGACACAGTGGTTCACAACAGCTCATCTGGAACCATTCTTGCTTTTTACACAAGTCCTGTTCAAATAAGAAGATAGAAGAAAGTTTCTTTTCAGTCACATTGATGCAATGGGTGTATGGCAACCATGTAAACCATCGGTGACTCAGATGTTACTAGGAACCTAATTACTGACCTTACACTTTTGGGTGATGTTAAGAAAGTTTCCAGAAGCAGATTGCTTAGCTTTTTACAATGCCGTATGTTTAGAGCTTTATATAAAAGGTATGATTGACACTGAAGCAACATCAAAATAAAGGCGAGACCCTGGTTTTTATAAAATGTTATTTCTATCTGGATAATCATTTAAATGTATGACTGAACATTAAGCCTACGAAATGGGCACATGTTAATAATTGGTGGTTTGATGTTCTGGCTTCCCTGGAGACACAGTGAGGCCGACTGGAAATGCTATATTTGGCTGAGAAACAAGGAAATCTGACATTTGTGTTCCTTACTACTTCTTGTTGTTATGTTTTGGCAAGCTGATGCTGACTCACAGTGACCCTAATGCACAGAGTAGAATTGCCCATAGGGTTTCCAAGGCTGTAAATCTTTACAGAAACAGACTGCCACATCTTTCTCACATGGCGTAGCTAGTGAGTTTGAATCACCAACCTTTTGGTTAGCAGCCAAGCGCTTTAACCACTGTGCCACCAGGGCTCCTTACTACTTAAGACTCCCGTATTTGGTATAGGGAAACTGAACCCTAACAATTTTTTCTTTATTCTAACCTTGGTTTTCATCCAAGGCCTCTGATCTTGGTGTGGAAAACTGACAATAATAACATCCAAGCAACACATTAAGCAGCTGACGTTTTTTTTGATCCTCAAAAAAACCCAAACCCATTGCCGGCTAATTGATTCCGACTCCTAACAGCCCTGTAGGACACAGTAGAACTGCCACACAGGGTTTCCAAGGCTGTAATCTTTACAGGAACAGACTGCCACATTCAGTACTTACTAAATCCAGGTATTACGTTGAGTTCTTCACATGAATTATCTTGTCTTTATCAGGTGGTTTATTAGATAGGGCACTTTTCATCATAAGTGACAGAAACCCAATTGAAATATGCTTGAGCATAAAGGAGAAGGTTTTTGGTACACATAAATGAAAATTTCAAGAGTTGCCTAGCTTCAGGCATGGCCAGATTCCCCACAGTTCAGTTGCTCCCTCCATCCCTCACATTTCTTTGCCTTTCTCTGCATTAGTTTCATGGCAGGCTGTCTCCATGTGATATCTGCCCCTGGCATCTGCAATCCATTATCCTAAAATAATAGTGAAAATTATGGCTTCTCTCTTCATTGTTCTAACAAGTCTCACATAGGTCTCCTATTGGTTTGGCTTGTATATTGGGTCCATACCTGAACCAATTCCTGAAGCTGAGAAAATAAAGTGTTTTTGTTTTGTTTTGTTTTGTTATTGTTTGGCTGACACATCGTCATATGCCAATCTCTCATGTGATAATGAGGGACTAGTTATTTTCAATGAAATAAGATGGGTCTTTTACCAGAAGAAGAGTTAGAGGAGATGCCAGGAAGGCCAATACTAATGATCTCTATTACAACAGGGTAGTTTTATTTTTTCCTATTTTACAGTGTAAGAAGCTTGCCTATGCTCACAGCAAATATATGGGAGAATGTGGACTGTAGCCCCAGTCTGATTCCCAAGCCCATTCCCCTCCAAAATGGGGTGTCATGGTTGACAGTATAGTGTCTAGTGTGATTCCTGGCTCCACCACTTTGTTGCCTTGGGGAAATATGTCACCTTCTGAGCCTCTATTTCATTACTCATAAAGCAGACTAATAATTTTACATACCTTTTGGGTTGCAGGCATACCTCAGAGATATTGCATGTTCAGCTCCAGACCACCGCAATAAAGCAAATATCACAATAAAGTGAGTCATATGAATTTTTTTTGTTTTCCCAATGCATATGTTACATTTAACTGTACAAAGTCTACTAAGTGTACAATAGCATTATGTCTAAAGAAAAAGTATATACCTTAATTAAAAAATACTCTTTTGCTAAAAAAATGCTAACCAAAGTCTGAGCTGTAATCTTTTTGCTGGTAGGGGATCTTGCCTCGATGTTGATGGCTGCTGGCTGATCAGGGTGGTGGTTGCTGAAGGTTGGGGTGGCTGTGACAATTTCTTAAAATATGACAGTGATAAAGTTTGCTGCATCGACTGACTCTTCCTTTTATGAAAGATTTCTCTGTAGCATGTGATGCTGTTTGATAGCATTTTACCCACAGTAGGACTTCTTTCAAAATTGGAATCAGTGTTCTCAAACCCTGCCACTGCCTTATCAACTAAGTTTATGGAATATTCTAAATCCTTTGTTGTCATTTCAACCATGTTCACAGCATTTTCACCAGAAGTAGATTCCATCTCAAGAAACTGCTTTCTTTGTTCATCCGTAAGAAGCAACTCATACGTTAAAGTTTTATCATGAGATTACAGTAATTCAGTCACATCTTCCGGCCCCATTTCTAATTCTAGTTCTCTTGCTATTTCCACCACATCTGCAGTTACTTCCTTCACTGAAGTCTTGAGCACCTCAAAGTCATGCATGGAAGAAGAATCAACTTCTTCCAAACTCCTGTTAATGTTGATATTCTGACTTCCTCCCATGAATCTTAAATGTTCTTAATGGCATCCAGAATGGGGAATCCATTCCAAAAAATTTTCAATTTGCTTTGCTCAGAGCTATCAGAGGAGTCACAATCTATGGTAGCTATAGCCTTATGAAGTATATTTCTTAAATAATAAGACTTGAAAGTTGGAATTACCCCTTGATCCATGGGCTGCAGAATGGATGTTGTATTAACAGGCATGAAAACAACATTAATCTCCTTGTACATTTCCATCAGAGCTCTTGGGTGACCAGGACCATTGTTAATGAGCAGAAATGTTTTGAAAGGAATCTTTTTTTTTTTTTTTCCCCCCAAGCAGTAGGTCTCAACAGTGGGCTTAAAATATTTAGTAAACTATGTTGTAAACATATGTGCTGTCATCCAGGCTTTGTTGTTCCATTTATAGAGCACAAGTGAAGTAGATTTAGCATGATTCTTAAGGACCCTATACTTTTCAGAATGGTAAATGAGCATAGGCTTCATCTTAAAGTCATCAGCTGCATTAGCCCTAACAAGAGTCACCGTATCCTTTGAAGCTTTGAAGCCAGACATTAACTTCTCCTCTTTAACTATGGAAGTCCTAGATGGTATCTTTTTCCAATGTGAGGCTGTTTCATCTACATTGAAAATCTGTTGTTTAGTGTCGCCACTTTCATCAGTTAGCTAGATCTCCTGGATAGCTTGTCGCAGCTTCTACATCAGCACTTGCTGGTTCACCTTGCACTTTTATGTTATGGAGATGGCTTCTTTCCTTAAAACTCGTGAACCAGCCTCTGCTATCTTCAAACTTCTGCAGATTCCTCACCTCTCTCAGACTTTATAGAATTGAAGAGAGTTAGGGCCTTGCTCTGGATTAGGCTTTGGCTGAAGGGAATGTTTTGGCTGGTTTCATCTTCTATCCAGACCACTGAAACTTTCTCCATATCAGCAATAAGGCTGTTATGCTTTTTTTATCATTTGTGTGTTCACCGGAGTAGCACTTTTAATTTCCTTCAAGGGCTTTTCCTTTGCATTCACAATTCTGGCAAACTGGTGCAAGAGGCCTAGCTTTTGGCTGTCTCAGCTTTCAACATGCCTCTCTCGCTAAGCTTAATCATTTCTAGCTTTTGATTTAAAGTGAGAGACATGCAGATCTTCCTTTCACTTGAACACTTAGATGCCATTGTAGGATTATTAATTGGCCTAATTTCCAATATTGTTGTGTCTCAAGAAGAAGAAGGCCAGAGAAGAGGGAAAGAGATGGAGGTATGTCCAGCCAGTGGAGCAGTCAGAATATACACAACATTTATCGGTTAAGTTCACCATCTTATATGGGTGCGATTTGTGGCTCCCCAAAATATTACAATAATAACATCAAAGATCACTGATCACAGATCACCATAACAGATATAATAAATGATGAAAAATTTTGAAATATTGGAAGAATTACCAAGGTGTGATACAGAGATATGAGGTGAACACATGCTGTTGGGAAAATGGCACCGATAGACTTGCTTGACACAGGGTTGCCACAAACTTACAATTTATAAAAGATGCAATATTTGTAAAGTGCAATAAATGCAAGTATGCTGTATTGTGAGAATTAAATGACATAAATCTATAAATTGTTTCATTCAGGGACTGGCACATAATTAAAAAAAAGGCACATAATAGGTGCTCAATAAATGATGGCTATGATTATAATTTTTTTTTTAATTAACTAAAATACTATGACTAAAATCGCCAGTCTTTCTGGCTTCACTTTTATTTGTCAATTTACTCTAGGCATAAAACTGGATATTTAAACCCAAACCATCACTTGTTTCCAATCTGTAATTTATTCCATTGCTCACCACTGCCAATTCCATTCAAGTAATTGATTATTTTTCACAGTTTTGGTATTATTTGCATTGTCTGATATTATTATTTAACTTTTACTTAATGAGGGTGTAATTCTGTACAGGAAGGGAATCACATTTTTTTCCCCTATAGCCTTCACAGTACTTAGAACCTTGAATAAATCATGTACTTGGTAGATATCTGTTGATTCATTTGTTTTCAATATTCTCAGTTGCAGAGTGTGTTCTGAGAAACCATCAATAGGGGATTAGCAAGAGGGCCGTGATTCCCTTCCTCTAAGCTTTGTGGATGATCTCACATGTGGCGTGAATGGGTTTGAGTATCTGATGTGGGCAATCTATGCCTCAGTGTATACCCCCTGTCCCCTGCAACATGCACACAGCAGCAGAGGAGGATCCTTCCTGAGGCTCGTTGTGGGGAATCATTCATCTTTCCTTCCTTGCCTGCCTCATTTTAGACAATGTTGAGGTGGCTTGGTGAGAATAGAGTTTTCTTTGGTGAATCCATAGGAAACCAAAGTTTGGACTAGGCAAGTAGAGTTTTCTAAGTTGTTCCAGAGGCTTGAAATGCACAAATACCAAATATGGGGTTTATTTTTCTGAGATGAAGAGATCTCATTATTTAAAAAGTATCAGTCTTCTAAATACTAATCTAGCCTATATCCTTTTCAGACAAATAAAAAAATTTGATATAACAAAGGTGTTTTGCATATGAATTTACTATCAAAAACACAGGAGTGTCATTTGCAAAGTAAGACAAAATTTAATGCCAGAATTTAAATATATATATGTCTTAGAGATTAGACTCTACTAATAAATATGAAATATGATATGCATGCAGTGTGTGTCTATTGTATACAATCATATAGACACTATGGCTAGCAAGTGATAATTTAAAACTCCTTTTTTTTTTTTTTTTTAGAAGTTACGATAAAGTAAAATACTGCAATTAGATTATTGGGACATTTCTTTAGTCTTGACTATAAAAAACAGAAAACCAGTTGCGTTTCAGTTTATTCGGACCCATGGCCACCCCATGTGTTGTAGAGTAGAACTGCACTCCATAGGGTTTTCAAGGATAAGACCTTTTGGAAACAGATTGCCAGGCCTTTCTTCCAAGGAGCCTCTGGGTGGTCTTGAACTGCCACCCTTTGGGTTTTTAGTCCAGTGCTTAAGTATTTGTGATATCCAGGGACTTGACTATAGACTGTTCAAAAAGAAAGCAAATATCTGAGATAAGAATCACAAAAGGTGCCTATGACATTTGTCTTTACTTGCTCTCCCATCAGAGTAAGTGGCTTAAACAGAGCCTTGTACATGACTATTTAAACTCCTTAATTAAAAAACACAGGGTAGGAGGTTATTACAGCAACCTGGTCAAGGTTCAAGATCACTTATCTTTTCATGTAGTAAAAAACAAAACAAAAACATATTTTCATCACTTCTAAACTAGCATTTGGAACTGGTAGCCTAAAGGCTAAAAAGCCTATATCTTTTAACCAACCTAAGACAATAACTATTCCTTCTGTATTTACAGATTTTTTTTTCCTTGCAAAAGTAATAATGCTCAGAAAACAAGAAAGTGCTGCTAGCATTTCGAGGTTCTCAACTAATTTCTAAGCAAAGAAAATTTGCTGTGTCCTGGTTGTATTTAATATAAAAATGAGAGGAGTATCCTAGAGACAGAAGTGATTTTTCTAGTTAGTTACCTACAAGTAGGTGTATTGATTTCTATTGGTAGTACTCTTCTCTGCCTGGAGATGTACATTGTGTCCAGGGGTTCAGAAAACAGAGCTTTTAATTCTTTGTAAATAGTAGCATTGTGTGAAAAGGGTTTTTTTTTTTTTTTTTATCTGCAACTACAAAAAGTATTGTGCACATCGGTTTAAAATGAATTGAACTTTTGTTTCAATGAGGGTGGTGTGTTACTTGTTATGGAGTGACTCCATTTGCCCATGCAAATAAGCACAAAGCCAGGATATTATCAGGCAATGGCAAAATTAAGAGGTAGGTCAGATTTAATGGAAACATCTGTCATTAACCCTTTTACGGAAACCGCCTCAGGGAATCCTTGCAGATAAAAGCTATGCTTACCTTACTTTGCAGACCTGCAAAGGGACGGCAATCATAATGTAAAAATTCTGCTCAGTAGGGCTTACTTAAAAGGGCACACTTTGTCATATGTGAGAAAACACAAGGCACATTTTGTTTATTTGTGGGACTGTGAAAGCTGCTGTGATTTTCTAGATTTTAAACCAGTAGAATTGTTTTTGCTGTTGGCTATATTATGCCATCCAAATGAGTGCCATCTTATTAATTCCTCAAATCACAAATGAAATATTCGCATCCTATTTCTGAAAAGGTAGAAAACATACGCTTACAAAAAAGTGCATATATTCCTAGCTGTAGATGGGAATACAATTTTGCCTGTGTTATACAGTCGTAATAAAGTTAAATTTTCTAACAGAGCATTTATTGAAGATAATTCAACTTATGAAAGCTTGACAATTATTTAATTGCTTTTTTTTTGCTTTAAATCATTAGTTACAAATAACAAAAATATATATGGGTGGGTTTGCATTTGCAATGAAATTTAAAACAAAGCTTACAAAGATTGTGAGCCGTTCAGTGACCTGCATTTGAATACAGCTTCTTCAAGTTTATACAAGTGTAACACAAAAGTGTTAATAATGTTAATTTGCTAGTAGGTAAAAAGGGGGGAAATCCTGGTTATCTCCATTTAAAAAAACAAAACAAAACTCAAAACAGTGTTTCGGGTGTTATAGCCAACACGGTATAATCATTCTTAAAATTATTTTGCCCCTCCTTTCTCTTAATATTTTTATTTTTATATTTAACTTGATTGTAATATTTTATTCTTTTAATCCTTTGTGTCTTTTTTTTTTTTTTTTCCCTTAATTGCTTTATCTTCACACTATCCTGATGCCAGTGCAGCCAGACTTATTCTTTCTTTTATCTTTTTGGAAGTGGGATGCACAGATTAAAATGTATCCCTCTTTCAAGTGTTTCTCCTTCTAAAAAAGGCGTTAGCTCATCTAACTAAAGGAGCATTGTAAAATGAACAGGAGCCATTTACTTTTTCTTTTTATGGACTTTTGGTACAGTGTCTGACCTCCTTGCTTTTTGAGTAGGAGAGGCCACAAAGGTTTGTGCAAGCAGCAGAACTGATGGGTCGTTTTAGTACCTACCTCACCCTCCCAAAGCCAAGGACTTGAGTTGAATTATGTTGAAAATTACTTTGGAAAGCTTAAGGGGTTTGGCATGAAACCATGGATATTTATCTGTTTTTTTTTAAAAAAATACAGTATTCATTTTATTATTTTAAGCATTAGAATATTTGAAAGCTATTGTTGGACTTTTTAAAAAGCCAAAAAATCTCAAGCTTCAGCTACAGAGCTAAACGGACTTGAAATTATTTTGTGCAGTTTCCAAATTTACTTATTTTTTTTTTTTCTGTTGATCAGGAATTATCATTTCATTTACAAATATAATTCATCACCATTGCTTTCTATGTGCTGTGTAAGAGTGGTTCCATATCAATGGGTCCACAGGTTTTGGACTGTGAGCTGCTTAGAGGTGGAGACAGGTCTATTTGTACTGGCTGTATTAACACTTATTTCATCAGTATGCACAGTTAGGCACCAAACTGGTGTGTTTTTTGATGACAAGTGGTTTTAGTGGTGGCTCATACATACATAGTCAAAATCAGTGTGTAACTCTTCTCTGTAAAGAAGGCCACGGCGTAAGACTGTTCAAAAAAGAGGCAGCACGTGTGACCGGAGACCTGATTAAAGTTTCGAGACTGTTCAGTACCACCACCTCCTCCCAAATCATAATGCTATAGGCTTCTGGTCCCAGAGGCCAGTCTGACCTGTTTAGTTAATTCGCAAGTAATGTGGACTTCTTAGAATGCCAGCCACCTTTAAACAGCTCACAGACACATGGCATTTACCAATAGTTTCTCCTTTTCATCTAGTTCAGTCAATCCACAGCATCTCCTGGGTGTAATTGTATGTTTTAATTCTTTTTGCTCGTTTTGTAATAGTTTTTGTCTCTAATGGTTGGTAAAATGTTTGGTGGAAAATGTCTATTTATTTTAAATGAAATCCTCCTTTTCATTTTTATCAGGTTTTAATGATTCTCTTCTAAGAACCCTTTTGGTGATTAAATGTTCAGAGCAAGACCTTCTGTCAGTCAACAGACATTTTGTTCCTGGCTCACAGAGGGAAAACACTATACAATGAAAAGAGGGGATATGCCATTCAGGTTGGTAAAGATTTATCTTTGATCTTTGCAACTTTTTTTGAACAAAAAAGACAACTGTGAAATTCCCTCTCTGATTTGTAGTTTGAGGCAAGACAACGATTTCTCTTGCCCATATCCTTGAATCTGTGAATTATGGACCTGTAGCTTAAAGACCCCCATCAGTTGGCTGGAATGTTGGGGACCCTTGCCACATTGTATCTGTTTTTGATAGTTGGGGCATGTGTCATTGGCTTCAGTCAACAGGTCCCTCTCTCCTGAAGACAGTATCTGAAGTAGAAAGAAAGCAGCATTTCTGAGTGATAGGACTGCTTGGCCTATATCTAGCTTCTTGAAATGGAATATTCTCCTATAGTTGATTTTTTTTTTTTTTTTTCAAACCAAAACAGTTCATTGCTGTGCTACCCAACTCTCCAGTAGAACTATCATTTTCCACACCTTTGGGAATTTTTTAATTTATTTAATTACTTTTTTGAAGATAGTGACATGGTTCAGAATTGAAAAAGTATAAAAAGATGTGCGGTGAAAAAAATCTCTCCGCCATTCCTACGCTTCATTTCCTTAGTTTCCAGTTCCCACAGTTCCCAAAGGAACAGTTATAAGTGTCTTTGCTTGCTGATCCCTTTTGTTTTTTACAGGTCATACTTGTTCTGAGTTTCCCAGTCTATATACGTGGTCACATTCACTTGACTTTCTAAAGTATCTTACTATGAAATGACATTTAACAATGTGCATGTTGAATCTGGGCACTTTTTGCTTGGCTTTGCATCCATCTTTCCACTTATGTTTTGAAGAGAAATTTCATATTTTCTTTGCTCTAATTCTGGTTGCCAGGATGGCTGAGTGCCATTCCTGGAAGGGGTGTGTGTTAGAGTTGGCACAGAGAGAACAACTGGCACAGGAAAAGGAAACCATTTCTATGTCAAGGAGATTTATCTATTCATTATTTTAAAAATTATTATTGTTACCATGATTGACCATTTCTTGTGTATGACTATGTCCTGGGTACCATTCTAAACAAAGAACAAGGTATGCTACAGTGCAGTGCCCAAGAGGCTCACAACTGGATCTCTCGCAACTATACCTATGGTAAGATTATGATTTTGGTAGCCAGATCTTTAGCAATCAATAGAATATTGTGTAGTACAATTGTTTTTAAACTGTACTCTGAGGAACACTGTAGGTACTTTGGAAGTGAGCCTGAGGCCAATTAGTAAAAGAGAGGGGAAAGGACGTAGCCCTATTACTTTTATCTCTTTTATATACTGTGAGATTTTGATTGAAGAAATGCTTCCACAGTTTAAAAAAGTTTGAAATCTTCTTCTATAGAAGAATAAATGCCTTAGCTGGAGTCAAGAAATTTGTGTTTCCTCATCTGGTTGTGTCTCATTCTGGATTACAATAAACTCTTGCGTATTCTCGTTTTTCTTAATATACAACAAAAGAAATTTTGTGGTATAGCAGAAAGAGCACAGTCTTCTAAACCAGAGAGTTCTGCTAGAATCTCTGTTTTACCACTTCCACGCTGTATGACTTTGGGCAAGTCACTTAACCTTTCTGAGCTTCAGTTTCGTCATCTTTACAAAGCCAATAGTTATGCTGGACCCTTGCTGGTTGCTGTGAAGATTAAAGATAAGATACACAAAGTGTGTAGCACAAAGCTCGCCAGGTAACGAACATTCAATGAAAACTGTTAAACATGAAGTATAAAATGTGTGGTTTTGTGAAAGCAACTCAATGCCAAAGCAATAAAGGGGAAAGTAGGGATTGCAACAACCTGATAAGAACAAGTTGCAGCTCACTTTGCAAAACTGATAGGATTTTGGAGAAGTTGAATATAAACATATGCTGTTTAATTGAATTATATTTTTCATGCAGTAGAGAAAATCACTACTTACAGGGATTCTGTGGGGAATTTTTTGTAAAGTCAGGGATCTCTTGGCTAGTGAATGCTCCCCCATTTTATGCTGTCTAGGTTTGAGTTTTTGAGTTTTGTATTTTATTTAAATGAGGTACATGTGTCAAATAAGAAAGGGTACAGAAGCTTTGGATTTATAAACTACCTGAAAGGTGTAACAGTAAGGGATACGAATATCAGGGTAAAGCAAAGAAGAAGCAAAGCATGGAAACAGATTTATAAATAATACAGAATAGTGATTTCCCAGTTTTATAGAACTAGAGGAAGAGAACATAGCAATAGAAAGTGATCTTGTAATAATTTGGAGATGAGAGAATGGAGAAAGATGATTTAAGCTTACTGAAGAGTTTTTACTGAGAGACTGATGGCTGAAATTGGAATAAAGAATTTTATGACAGGTATGTAATGTTCTTTTTAATATTTTTGTTTGACTTTACTATTGGTTACAAGTTGGGGAAAGAAAGTTCTTTCAGAGTTAACATGGCTAAAAACATCAATATTTTCTTAAAACTGTTGGTTTATATTTGGAAGCCAGTCAATTTTATTTATGTAAGCATGTATTGAAGTTTATGTATTAAACAATGACCATGAAAACAGCATTTCACATGTCACTTGCATTTAATAAATGATTGCTGAATTTTACTAAATTATATTCAGATACGTCCTAATGATTCTCACACTCCAAAAACAGCTGTTGTCACGTGGATTCTGACTCATAGTGACCCCGTAGGATGGGGTAGAACTGCCCCATAGGCTTTCTAAGGCTTTATCTTTATGGGAACAAACTGCCACATCTTACTTCCACGGAGCTGCTGGTGGGATCCACCGATTTTTCAGTTATTAGCTGAGCTCTTTAACCAGTACACCACCAGGGCTCCTCTAACATTTCTACAACCAAAAACTAAACCCATTGCTGTCAAGTCGATTCCAACTCATAGCGACCCTACAGGACAGAGTAGAAATGCCGCAGAGGGTTCCCAAGGAGTGGCTGATGGATTTGAACTGCTGACCATTTGGTTAGCAGCCAAGCTCTCAACCACTGCACCACCAGGGCTCCTTTAATACTTCTAGCTGCCTTCAAATTAGTTATCCTGTGAAATGGTTAAAAATCAAGGTAATACAAAATTAGAGTTTAAATTAGTAAGTCAATTATAGATGGCAATATCATGAGGCAACTAAGTAACAATAGCATAAAGACATTCATTAAGATAGATATTAAAATCCATTTCTTAAGATTTACAAGACATTATTAAACATATTGAAAATAATAGAGGCAGAGTTCATTCATGATGCAATATTAAAAAAAAAAATCTCTCCTACTTATAACCTGAGAAGTTGGAGATCATATGTAAAATTTCTATTTAATGCAATTTTTTATTTACTTTGTTTTGTTAATAGTTTCTTGCTTCTCTCATTACTGTTTAACTCTGATCTACATTCCCTGGGTAAGGCATGAAGAGAAGGGGGAAAACAGTAGACTTCCAGGAATTCCCCGTGTTTAATGCGAGGTAAAGCAAGAAAGAAATTTAAGTGAGAGACAAAACCCAGGAGAGAGGAAGAGCTGAGAGTGTCGTATGGACAGTTTTAAATGCTAAAGAGAGGTTAATAGAATGGAGCCAGAGAACATGTCATTGGAGTTGGAACTTAGGTAACCTTTGAGAGAAGAGCTTCTATAAAAGGGTAGGAGGAGAAGCAATTTGGTATGGGTTGAAGAGTGCATAGGAGATGAGTAAGAAGAGGAAGTAAACATGGTCTAGTTTGCGAGCAATGTGGCTATTGATGAAAAGGGGAAAAAAGCTACAGATAAGGGAAGCCGGGTCAACAAAATGTAATTTAGCTGTTTTACCGTTATGGTTTTTATGTGTTTTACTGGTGTTTGTGACAAATAGTCTCTCAAAGAAGGCCTTTTTCTTCTCTTCCTAGCTTACCACATTAAACAAATCTAAAATGGTTGGTACTTTTTTCAAAGACTTAACAATTTGCTTGGGGATTTTTTTTCTTTTAGTCTACTACCTTAGATGTAAAAATTAATTGAATACATATCTTTATATTGAACCAGCCCTCCATTCTTGGGATAAACACCATATGGTTATGGTGTAGTATTCTTTAGTTCACTCCTGAGGTCTACTTGCTAAGATTTTGCTAAGATTTTACTTGCTAAGATTTTGCCTCTTTATTTTAAGTGAGTTTGGTCCATAATTTTGTGTGTGTGTGTGTGTGTGTGTGTGTGTGTACTGTACTATCTTGGTCATGATTTGTGTATCAGGATTTTGCTAGCCTTTTGAAAGAATTGTGAGTCTTAATTATTTGAATGATTTGGAGCTCTTTAACAACACCAAAAACTTCTGTTCCAGTTAGTTGTGCTAGAATCAAATAGAGAACTACCTGGTCAAAAATAAAAACCTTTGGGTTTGGTATTTTTTAGCAGTGGCTCTTTAACAATCTTTTCTATGGCCATTGGCCTATCCAGACCTTTTATCTTTTCTGTGAAATTTGGTAATTTTAAAAAATTACTGTTAAGATAGGGGTTCTTGAGTTTATTTTAGGTTCAGGGCAAGAAACTAGTGGATGAGAAGGAATTTATGATACAAAAAGAGAAAAGAATCATGTAACTAGGGAAAAATGATTCTCCGGTAGGAGTGTTGGAATACAGAATACAATTAGAAGGACCAGAAAGAAGCAGAGACAGTTCTCTCTTTAAAACTTGAGGGAGGGAGGTAAGAATGCCCCCCCCC
Source organism: Elephas maximus indicus (assembly GCF_024166365.1). Lineage (NCBI taxonomy): Eukaryota > Metazoa > Chordata > Mammalia > Proboscidea > Elephantidae > Elephas > Elephas maximus. The sequence goes on along the minus strand of NC_064822.1, from coordinate 82,744,371 downwards.
ACCAAATTTTTGGTTTTGTTTTGTTTTGTTTCTTTTATCCTTTAGATAAGGACCCAGGTAGCTCAGGTAATTTGCACCTAGTGTTACTTCTGGAAACTCTGAAACTGTTGGTATTTAGTTAATTTGACTACAAGGATTTCAGTCAATTTTTTTTATTTTCATTTCTTGTGATTAGGCAAAGGAGCCTTCTTGGTGCAGTGGTTAAGTGCTCAGCTGCTGACTGTAAAGTCAGTGGTTCGAATCTACTAGCCGCTCCATGGGAGAAAGATGTGGTAGCCTGCACCCATAAAGATTACAGCCTTGGAAACCATATAGGACAGCTCTACTCTGTCCTATAAGGTCATTAGGATTCAGAACTGATTCAACAGCGAGGGGTTTTGGTTGGGCAGGATATTATCTACTACTAGGCATATAGGGTTGCTATGAGTTGGAATCGACTCGACAGCAATGAGCTTGGTTTGTTTTTGGTTTAGGCATATAAATGGAGTCCCAGAGTGGCACAAATGGTTAACCACTGGACTGCTAAATGAAAAATTGGAGGTTCAACTCCACCCAGAGGCACCTCTGAAGAAAAGCCTGGCGATCTGCTTCTGAAAGGACACAGCCTTAAAAACCCTATTGAGTGCAGTTCTACTCTGCAACACCTACATTTGCCATGAATTGGAATCGGCCCAAAGACAACTAACAGGAACAGGCATATAGACCTGTATATGTACATGTTTGTGTGTAAATGCCCATCTACACATAGACCTTACGTGTATCTTGATATACAAATGTGTATGATTAAGTATATTTTTATATTCATATGAGCAAATTGTGTATCTAGGGATTTAATCTAGAAGGAACACTCTAGAGGATGATGATATCAGTAATAATAACAGCTTCGTTTACGGAGCAAGTGAGTACTCATTGGACAGTTTGCATTTATTTTATTTATAATCTAACAACAATCATAAAAGGTAGAGCTGTTATCACCATTGTCTAGATGAGTCTATTGAATCCACCAGAAACTTGCCTTGGGTCACATTGCTAGTAAATTTCCGAGCAGGTATTCCAACCAATTTTCCACTACTGTACCTCTCTACCTCTATATACCAGACACTGCCTCTAGGGTGATTTTCACTTATTAGCTATCAAAATTTGTTGAAGATCTCATTTTGCTTTCAAAAAAGCCACTGTAATGATTATGACCTCTTCCCAGATTCAGTTCCCTGATTGTTAGAGGGATTTTGTCTTGACCCTACTAGCTATTCTTTGCCTACTGCAGTTTGAGTAATCAAAGTAAAGTATAAAAAGACTCTTCCTTTGATTTCACTGAAATGCCTAGCCCAGAACCATGCACAGGTGTACACTCACCAAATGTTTGTTGATGTTGCTTGTGATCCTCTGAGGAATGCATCCGTACTTAATACACCTGAAGAAACGATGCACCTGTTTATTTTTATGAAAATGAATAATGTGGCATTTTTTTCAATCTTGTGACCATTTGGTGATTTTTCTACCTTAGTAGAAAAAAAAATCCAGCGTGTAGACCTTGGAAAATTCACATTTCAGGAAATGTAAAAGAGATTTGTAACGATCCTATATAGTCACTTATCTACTCCTTTTTTTCTTTCCCTTTCACTTTTCTGCCTCTGTGCCCACAGCATGTGAAAGCATTGAAAGAAAATAAGAATCTTAAACTCGTAAACATACCTGCTTACCATCTGGCAGTCATCCCAGCAGTCTGGTGATCTCCCTTAGTTATCCAGCAGATAGTAGAAAAACAAGAGTCCTGTGAAGATTTCACATGTTGCCATATCCCTGCCAGATGGTGATTTGTAAAACATGGACAAATTGCACTGGCTCCACTTCTCTCCGACAATCACAACAGAAACACTGCCGCCATGGTGTTTAGTTTGAAAGCAACTTCAACTGAGTAACTTTTAAGGTGTAAACATCTAAAGATTATTGGGACAGAGTGTGTCATTATCTTTAGAGAGCTGGCCCTTCACAAACCTGCTGTTCTATGCACTGGTATTTCTAGAATTCTCCCTAAAAAAAAAAAAAAAAAAATTGTGCAGGGTTGGGAAATGGCAAGATCATAGGACACTTGATTACAAACTACCTACTGATTCTTTGTCACAACATGATGTTTTTCTGTCGTCTAATGATGGGTTTCAGGACTAAAAGTTATATTGACAAATATACCAATTGGGCATCTTACTTCACATTGGGACATACGCTGAATCTGGGTAGAAGCAGGGAATTCCACTCTCTAAGTGTTAATAAAACAGTAAGTACTTTTAAAATAATACTTCCCTGTTGCTTTTGTTGTTCTCTGTGGTTACCTACACAGTACTCAAATCACTGGTCAGTTTAGAGGGAAAATGTCAAACAAGTGGTTTAGTAATTAGTGGATCAACTACCATTTTGCGGTGCTAACTTTTTCAGTACTCTTAGGTCTCAAAACATATTTGGCCAGAAAGGAATGTCTTTTCAACCCTCTCAATATTTCAGAAGGCTGCCTGGGCCTAGAAGACTTACAGCTTCCCTGAGGAGGGGAAGGGACAGCAGAAAGCGAACTATTCCTCTCTGTGCAATAGCTAAACTTGCTACATAGTTTTGGTTTTCAGTAGGGAATGCAAAGCCTATCTCTTCCTGATGATATGGATGCAAAGTTTTATGTTACTGCTTTTTTAAAATAATGTCTTCACTGAAATATAGTTCACATAACATACCATTCATCCATTTAAAGTGTACAATTGAATGATTTTTAGTATATTCAGAGTTAGGCAAACATCCCAATGAATGTTAGGATATTTTTATCACCCCCAAAAGAATCCCCATACTCAGTAACAGTCACACTTCATGTCTCTCCAACTCTTACAGCTATAGGCAGCCACCAATCAACTTTCTGTCTCTTGACTTGGCTATTCTGGATATTAAAAATAAATAGATGATCATTTAATATGTGGTGTTTTGTAGATGGCGCCAGTAACATGAGGTTTTCAAGATTTATCCATGTTGTAGCGTGTGCCAGTGTTTAATTTTGAAGTTGGTGGACATCTGGGCTGTTCCCAGTTTTTGGCTATTGCAAATAATGTGGCTAAGAACATTTTAGTATGAGTTTTTGTGTTATCATATATTTTCATTTCTCTTGGGTATATACCTAAGTGTGGAATTGTTGGGTCATCTGTGCTGCTTTTTTTTGTTTGTTTTTGGTATCTGGTTTTTGTACTGGCTGGAGACACTGTTTGACTGTGCACACACTAACGTTCTGTAATCCAGCGTTTTAATTCCTTTTGTGGAATATTGAATGGTCATGGGTTTTGGAATTAGAGATGCCTAAATTTGAATCCCAGTTTCACTGTTTATTAACTGTATGATCTTGGGCATATTACTTAATATCTCTGAAATTGTGTTTTGCCCTCTGTAAAATGAGGCTAGTAACACTAACTTTGCCTGGAGTTTGTGTGCTGCACATAGTGATGTATAGGAAAGCAGCCAGCACATAGTCTGGTCACATAGTAACTTTCCCTTAAATATTCTTTTTCTTGGTTTCTTCAATTTTTGCTTTTGAGAATCTGAGTTGTAGGGACTGACAGAAGGGGATGAGCTGGGGTGATATAGGCATTCAGGGCCTCCTTCGCTGATGGATGGGCCCTGCATTTGGTGAAGGTATATCACTTTGTATGTTTACTTGTCAGGACTATATTCAGAATTTGGTAAGCAGAAAATATTAAAAACAATGTGTAGTCAGCATGACTGTAACTTTTAATAACTTCATGTTAAAAAGGAGATTTTATTGGAATTGTTATGTCTACCACATATTAGTATTTGGGTGCTCATGCTACGTGTGGAATATCTGATAAGAAGTTGATATAAAAAAGAAGTATGCTTCTTTCTGAGGAATAATTTTTACAGTTAAAGAATGTTTTAAGCTGAGGCAATTGCATAAAAAAAAAAATCATTTGTGATTTGCAAGACACTACCCACCAATCCAGTACAGCAAAGTCCACTTATTGCCATAGAGATGAGTAGGGCTTCCTAAAGAGTGTTACAAGTCATAAACTTCCGAGTCTTTCATGTCATTTAGGATGTCTTTCTGATTTCACCATAAACCATGCTTAAAGCACACAGAAAAATATGAGTATTGAAACATCATTAGCAAAGGGGATTTCATAATCTTCCCCAAGAATGGAATGCCCATATGATATAATTTTCTGTGTGCAAAATCTGGCCTTATGTGTAACCTAAATCTTTTTTTGCTTTATTTAAAGTCCATTTGCATTAAATCCATTTTCCTGAGGCTGAGGTATTATTAGTAGCGTGACTATCTGTTAAAAGAACAGGAAAATACACACTGAGCTTAGCCAGTGTTCTCCCATCCCCCAGTCTTTTAAACTATCCCAGAGAGGTTCAGCCTCCCTTAAATGGTGTGAGTGGGGAAACTGATGTTTTCTTTCACTATGTCTTGGGTGGTCATCCTGCTGACCCTTTGAAACAATAGAAGTATTTGAACAAACTAAGAAAATGCTTTTTACACCTCCAAAGGCAGAAAAAGAAATGAAGAAAAGAAAAAAAAAATGTTGGTTAGGAGATTGGTTCAGATTTTTTTTTATACTTAAAATTCAGACACATTTTTAAAATTTTTTATGAACTTTAAGTACCAAGCTTGTGTATGATTTACTATTAAGTTTTACCTTTTTTTATAATTAATTTGACTCTATTAGTTATATGCACTATCATAATTCTTTTATATTTTTGTGTCAAACCAGAGGAATATTTGAATTCTAATAATTATCCCAATTTAAATTATTAAAAACACTACAATTAGGGTATCACAGGTATTAATAAGCTTTGTAAGCCCTTCTCCCAGACAACTCATGCTTCCTTTTAAAACTAAATTTGAATTTCAAGCTTAGATTACTTTACAGTGTCAGTTTAAATCGATAACATCTGGAAGAAAAAAAAAAAAATCCTTTCAGCTCTTCAGAACAGATTCCCTTTCAGGCCCGCCAGAAAATGTAGACCTGCTGCAAATTTAACTTTTGCTTCACTTCTGTTTTTTTTTTTTTTTTTTTAATTCTTTACTTGCCTACTCCTTCTGGTTATATTCTCCTCCCAAGCTCTTAAATGTGTCTATTACCCTCAGGCTTTGACCTTGGGCAGACTGTGAGCACAAAGTCATGTTATTTAGAGTGAAGTAACACCAGTAGTCAGGAAGGAACAATGTAGTTCAAGCCAGATAAAATAAATCTCTCATTTCCTGTCAAGGGACTGAGCCAAAAGCAATGATGAGAGACAGAGGGGGCAAACCGCGCAACTCGAAACACAGACGTTTGGGATAGACGCAACCACAAGCCTCCCTGAGTACAGACAACAAAACCCAAAACAGCCAGAGTGACAGCAGACACATAATAGCTATGGAATAAACCAAAACCATATGAAACAGAGGGGATCTATTCAGCTCCCTGGTTATAGAAAAGACATTTGAACTGGTTTAGGAGAACAAGACTGAAATGCATAAGGGATTCCCCTGTACAGACTGAGAGTATCATAAACTTGGAAACACACCTTTATAGCTGCCACTTTTGACCAAGTTAGCTTTCTTATGAAAACCATACTCACTGACCCCAGATTAACTGATGGGCTATGCATTGAAATTTGCTAATAGCCGTAGGAAGGAACTCCAATATTTATTTCAAAAGAAGTATGTATCTATTATCAGTGTTCCGTTTTTTAGAAGAAGTTGCCCTCTAAATGACTGTTGATTCATTAAACAAACAGAGATAGGGTGCCTGCTATCTACAGGTGCTGTTTAAAGTTATTTCAAATGTTAAATCTTACAGCAGCCCTGTGAGATAGGCATTGTTGTTAGCTACCTTCAAGTCAGTCCTCCATTCATGAGGATCCCATGCACAACAGAATGAAACACTGCCCAATCCTGAGCCACCCCAGGGTTGGTTCAACACATAAGCCCCCACATAGGGATGGGTGGTGGCTGAGCGGGAGTTGCATTAGTCAGGAATCAAACTCAGATCTCCCACACAGAAGGTGAAAATTCTGCAATTGTACCACCACTGAACCATCCCTGCCCCCTATGCATTGTTAGTGTTCTTTTTGTATAAATGAGACACCTAAGGTTGGGAAGGTACTTAGAAGTGGGGTAACTTACCCAAGGTCACAGGGCTAGGAAAAGGTAGAGTCATAATCTGAACCGAAGCAGAGGGGGTCGAGAGTCCACGCCCTTGCTTATGCTTTGCTGAATGCATGGTTGCACACTACTAGACTGGCATTTTACTAACTCAGTTGCTTGCAAGTCCTGCTCAGATTCTTTTGACATCCACTACTTGCTTCAGAAACACAGTGAGACTTCTGAATGTTCAAATCAGATCCAGGAAAAAAATACAAAAAATAGTGAGAACATGCTACATTCATTAGCCTTACAAACTGGCTGAGGAAAAACCCCAAACCAAACCCATTGCCATCGAGTTGATTCCGACTCATAGTGACCCTATAGGACAGAGTAGAACTGTCCCATACGATTTCCAAGGAGTACCTGGTGATTTTGACCTGCTGACCTTTTGGTTAGCAGCCATAGCTCTTAACCACTACACCAGCAGGGCTGGGGAAAAGCATAAAGCAATTAACAATACTGAGAACTTCACTTTTGTGCAAAGCTCTTCTAAGGTGGTAAGGCACAGAGATTCCATCCATTCATTCGTTTCCTCAACAAGTGCCCATTATTGAGTTCTTACTACATGATAGGCACTGTGATGGGTGCTGGAATAGGTATTATGGCTGGTACATAATGATTCAAGGATTGTTTTCGGTTCAGCTTTATGTAGAAAATATTGTGCAGAAATCTTTAGGAAGACATCAAAATTCTCAAACACTAATAGAAGCTTACATTTAGAGAAAGCCATCACTTTTTTAACTCAATAGGATAAAATGTCATTTAACCTTTTGAATCAAACATTTAGATGTTACCGTGTGGAAATGGTAACACTCATTACGAATGCACACCTGAAGAGGCTGAGTTAAATAGAGATGCTATGATGATGATAGCACATATATATCCTTTAGAAAAAGAATATGCTTCATTATGTGATCCCCCTTGAGCCTCCTACGTTGGATAAGATAGCAGTACTTTGACTTTAAATGTACACTGTGCATAATTGCATTGTTGAATACCTTACATATTATATCACACTTATCTGTTTCATGCAACAGTATTATACTATATTTACCCACTAAACTAAGCTTCCTGAGTTGGGTACTATGTTCTTCGTTTTTGTGTTCCAGTTCCTGGCGTATAGGAGGTGGCCAGTATATGATTGTTGAATGAATTAATGAACACATTTTGCACATACATATAAATAAGAGACATGTGCGCGTATCTTTATCTTATGCATCATTATGCAAATTGTGGATGATCCAAGGCAAATTGCACTTTAAAATACAATAATGATATACCTTTTACAAAATAACAATGATGATATTAATAGACTATTTATTTAAATGTTCACTCTATACTAGGCTTCTTCTATGCATTTAGCTTAGGTTATTTAATTTAATACTTACCCAATACTATGAAGTAGGTACTTTGCTTTGTTATAAGGTTGAACTTTTTTGAAAATGACCATAACTGATGGACCTTTTTATTTAACTCTTTCATAATTAAAATCATTCTGTTAATTTTATTAATAGAAAAGACCCAGAAAATTTTCAAAAATATACAACCCGCCTTCTAAGAAATAATGAAGCACCCCAAATTCAAGAGGTAACTATAACTTCAAATTTATATTTTTTTGACTAATTCCATTAAATTTTCCATATCTACAAAGGAGAAAACTCAAGTAGATCAGGAAATGTTTTGTTTGGGATAATATGATTGAATGAGGAAACTTGTATTTTGGTAGGTAAACAAAAAAAAAAAAAAAAAAGCTTTTTTTTTTTTTTTTGTTTACCAACCATTAGGAGCCTTGATGGCACAGTGGTTAAAGTACTTGACTGCTATTGAAAGGTTGGGAACCCCAACAGCTGCTCCATGAGAGAAAGTTGTGGCAATTTGCTTCTGTAAAGATTTACAGCCGTGGAAACCCTATGGGGCAGTTGCACTCTGTCCTATAGGGTTTCTATGAGTTGGACCCGACTCAATGGCAATGGGTATGAACCAGTTGCCATCAAGTCAGTTCCTACTCATGGCAACCCCATGTGTTTCAGAGTAGAACTGTACTTTATAGGATTTTTCGATGGCTGTGATCATTTAGAAGAAGGTGGTGAGGCCTTTCTTCTGAGACACCTCTGGGGGGTACTAAGAAAATAGACATGCCCATAATGGATTTGAGGGACCTTGTCTTGGCTTCTGGAGAAATCTGTTAAGAAAATTCTATTGTATCAATAGAACACATATGGGTAGAACAGAAAGCTCTGTCATGATTTCATATGAATGAAAAATAATTTTTATAGATTTTGAACTGAACTTTAAAGAATAGGCATTTATATTTATCATATATTTAGCAATGTGTACCCGTATCATACTTATGGAAAATACAAAATATTTGAGCAAAAAGAGCAAGCCAACTCATACATTCAGATATTTTCTCTTCCTGATACCCTCAATACTTGGACATACAAGGTACTCAATACATGCTGGTTAGTCTCTTGCTTCTCAATATGTTTTGACCTTTTTACCTCTCTGCTTTGTCTTCTGTTGACAGAAAATGGGACTTTTGCTTAATCTAACCCAGGATGTTTCCTTTAAACAAAACAATTACTTCCTTTCCACCAGAAATTTATGAACCAGAAAGTCTATAGAGACAATTCATCTCTTCTTTAGGGAGTTTGGAATATAACGTGAACCTAGGGTCTGCCCAAGTTCTGGTGGGAGCAGTATCAATTATCTTTACACGCCCCGACGATGGGTTGTCTGTTCCAGTCTCGCTTCTACAATATTCATATGTAGTATAAAACAATTAAACCTTGATAAATATTAGATAATACATTCTTTGAAAAACATGTTTGCTGAAGGTTATATGTGCTTCACAAAAGCAGAAAATGAAATTATTGACAAAGAATTGTAAACACTAGCACTGTATTGTAACCAGGGTGAGATTCAAATAAAGAATATCTGTATGCCTCAAAAATGATGATGAAAAATAGATATCTATTTGTAGATTTCTGAAGCAGCACCATGAAATCAAATATCATGACCAAAACAGTTAAAAGGAAGTAATTTTTTATGAATACAATTAAGCTGTAAAATTATTGCTGTAGCTGTCATTGAAGCAAATGGCACAGTAAGCATACTTTTCTGAAAAGTGTAGATCATTTTTATGGATAAGGAGAGCATTGTAATTACATTATATGTAGAAACTTTAAGAGATTCCAATCAGTCACGCTTCAGAAGCGATCATAGCTTGGTCAGGGAGAAATATTTCCACGTTTTGTTAACAGAGCACACTTGATATATTATTGAATTCTAGATTCCACTGTGAATACTAGACACTATTCAAGACAGATTCCAGATTAGGTTAAATGCTGTAATATCTGTTATATTAATTTTAACCATTTTGTTACCACTCTGTATATATCATATTATATAAATACATGCTGATGTTATTATGCTAATATTAATGCATACTTATTAGAATCAACAACAATACCAAGGCTTCGTAATGTTTTTATTCTTTGTTTATATGCGTTGGTGCATGTCTTTAGTACTCAATTTTTATAATCAAAATGTTATATGTAGTCAATTATATGCTAACGTTTTATTTTATTTGAAAGTTTATATTAATAATGGTTAAAATTGGCATTGATTAATCATTTTAAAATGTAGTTGAAGTACCCAGTGCTGTTCTTTGTAATAGGTAGATGCTAAAACACGAACAAACAAAAATTCTTAAAATTGATTTGGAGCTTTATAAAAGGATTTAGTGTTATTTAGTGTGCACTGAATGTTCGTTTTTAAAATTTAGTTTAGAACAACAGTTACAAATTGTTATTAGCAGATCTATTGAATAACAAAAGTTGTAGCCAAATTTGTGTTTATCATTTACGACAAGAAGATTTTAAAATCTAGGGGTAGTATTTTTCAAGAAATGCTATTGCTTTGTAGCTAGACATAAGAATTGTTATCTAATGGTATTATCTAATATTTACTTGGGCATCTCGATGGTATTTCCTGAGTATATGCAGTAATTCTGTGTTTCTTCTGTTTTGATTTATACAGGGACCTTTCAATACTTTGTCTTTACCATTAAGCTTTTATCATGGGAACAAATTGAAAACTTGATTTTTTTTTTCTTTTTGTAGTTACAAATTCACAAGAGGAGGGTTATTTTGATAAGGAGATAAAATGAATGATTTAAGGACCTCAACATCTATAGTTGGCACTATTTTATATTTATGTGCGTATACACACACACACACATATGCAGTCTTTAATCAGAAGCAGATAGTTAAATTGAAGTCCTCAAAAAATTCTCTTAATTAGCCAGTGTTTCCTTAAACCCCAAACTGTTTTTTTTCCATGCCTCCTGAACTCAAGAATTTGTCCATTTTTCTTGCACGTAATATCACTAACAAATCATTCTTTGGAGCTTATAATTTCAGTATCCCCATCTTGGCAAAAGTTTTTAAAAGTTCAAAATGAAGGGATTGCAAGTGTACACATAGCTAAGATAGGTACCATTCAGTTAATGAGTGTTCAATTAATCTTATGACATGCAACATTCTTTTATAGGATGCAGAAGATAGAACAGGCCTACTAAACTATGCCACCTGGACCATCAAAATTAATCTTTAGGATTTTTCTGGCTCAGGAAAGCCTGGTGGCTGAGTGGTTAAGAGCTATGGCTACTAACAAAAAGGCTGGCGGTTTGTATCTACCAGGTGCTCCCTGGAAACCCTATGGGGCAGTTCTACTTTGTCCTGTACGGTTGCTATGAGTTGGAATCTGCTTGACAACAACAGGTTTTGTTTGGTTGGTATCTCATTCCTTTGTAGCTATATTGGTTTTCCTAGATTATTTAAGATATATTGGTATATTTTGCTTACTGATAAGGGGAAAATATTCTTTAATTTAGAGTTGTACTTAATTTATTAAATGCTCCAAGTCCTTTATAATTTTTCCCAATCATAAGTATTCCAAAGCATTAAAGGAATTTTTAATAAGCACTACATGCGTACAGCTCAAATAAATATTTAATATTTGTAATGAGACATGACAACACTTATGCTTTATAGTTACTAGAAAAAAATTCATTTAGGTTATTAACGACCAAGGACATAATGTCTTCTGACAGTATAATAACAATATGACTACAATTACTTAATTTTGACCAGTACTCAAGTATTTACTAGGAATTTCTGTATGGTAAATTTGTAATCAGTTTTACTTGATGCAGTTTTGTCACAAACCATTTTACAGTTTACAAAGTGAAGACTCAGCAATGTTAAGTAATTTGTCTAATGTCACACAGTGAGAGAATCAGGCCACTTGGTCCTTCCAACTCATTTCTCTTCATATATCTAACTGGTAACCACTTAATATTTGCAGCTAATTTTTTTCTACATGCTAATCCTGTGATTTTTTCTCAAAATTAGTCTATAATTTTATGTTAAACACCAACCATATATTCATCATTTCACTAGGTTTCATACATACATGATACAGAAATCATGGCCCATCTTTCTGGGAAAATATTGGTAACATAATGGAATTGGGACAATGAAAAAGACTGACTTGTCTGATCACATTGACATGAGTTCAATTTTTAAGTAATAAAAAATTGATGTGATGTACATATCTAATTTTCATAATAAGATCAGCAAGTTTAGGAAACAAGTGTCTGCTTCTGTTGTATCTTGCATAGTTTGGTTTCCTGCAGGACTGAGGTACTTCCTAGAGGACACAAGAGGCATTTCATAAAAGTTTCTTGATGAAGTGAATGGCTCTTCCTTGGTTCAGCTTTTGTGTTTGAATTTAATGTTTTTTAATACATTATCCTCCTTGTGTTTATGTCATTAGAAGAAATGTGAAAGATTTCAAAGGAGTAGGGGAACATGAATATGTTTATATGGTAGAATTTGGTCAAAATTTTCGTTGATCAGAAAACACTGAGGTTACTCTACCACCGTTTTTTTATACCAAGAAAAATATTCTACCATTTTTGCAACCAGTGAGCTTTATCTACCTCATGTGTGTATGTTTCCTCCTTTATTATTAAACTGAACCAGATCAGATTTGGGACTATATAGGTGAGAATATTTTATTTGGAATGACTTTTCGGGTTGCAACAGTGTTGCAGAATTCTGTGTTTGCATAATCAATGAATTCAGGAAGAGCCCTTTGCATCTAACTCGTCTCAGTATTATCTAACTAATGTTGACTTTAGTGAGACCTTGGACAGTCACCACTACACAATATACTTTCAAGTTTTAAAAGCTGTTTGTTTTGGCTTGTGTTAGACTAGCAATTGAGAAATGATTTAGTCATAGCCAATCTTCCTTACACACAGGAAAAACCATCAAATCATCCTCTGCTTTTGAATCTCTGTGTTTTTTCGGGAGGCTTCATTACTTCTGGGGGTATAAATGACTCAGATGTGTTGGGAAAACTTGCAGTTTCCATGATTGCTCACATTTTCTGACTTTATTATTTACCACTAGAAGGTATTGTATCCTGCTGGGGAAAGGGGAGGGTAAGAGCTTTTTAAGGCTCTCTCCCAATAAAACAATGATTGGATAGCCTATGCAATAAAATGTGGGCTATTTTTTTTTTTTCAGTTTGAATATAGGAATCAGAAGGAAATATGGTGAATAAACTGTTTTTAAAAAGCAACGACAATTGTGAGAATAGCAATTGATAATTTTTAATTAGGATGTCCAGATAAAAATTTTAAGGAACTCAATTTAGGTGAGCCTGATGTGATACACCTATGTAAGTGGGACTGATGTGTTGTAACTATTGATGAAAGTAGGACAGCTAAAAAGACTCAGAATAAAAAACTGATTCCCATTCATTCTCTACCATGCACCACTCAAAAATAAATATTACAAAGTTGAGTTATTTTTGGTTGGGCTTCAAATCTAAAAATATCATTTCCCACCATGGGCAAAGAATAAAAGCATCTCCTGTCTTTTTTGTCTTTCAGTTCTTAAATTATATTGTCCTCTACCTGAACTATCTTTTTACTCTTTTGAAAAAAAAAACACAAAGCAAAATGGGGGTTGAAGTTCCCATTATGTCAATAGGTTCAAGAATGTGGCAATATTTGGTTGTGTAATTAATTTGTTTCACAAAGGGATAGAGCCCTCCTTGGGATTTTCATAGCTGACAGTGGAACTCCCCAAGCCCAGTCACATGTCCCAAGACTGTGGTGAAATCATGCTCTATGGGTCACTGGGAATGGCAACAGAGCAAAGAAACACAGCTCCTTGACCTCTGGTTTCCAGAATTGGTATTGTCACTACTCCAGAGGTGGCAGGAGAACCTGGGTGGGATGGATATGCAGGACCACTGAATTAGACATTCGTCCCTGCCACTGACAGAGCTTCCAGGGGACTCAAGGCACATGTCTGGCTCAGAAGAAACCTCCGCATCCACAGGCTTTCTGGATGAAAGAAAGGTTTATTTGGTGACTCATTTCTCTCTGTTTTCCTCCGGTAATTTTGGTAGGGTTTTGTTTTTGCTTCTAGAAATTGTGTGATGAAATCTCTCTAAAAGTTAAGAAAATACAGAGGAAAATTTTGTCATATTTTAAGTCTTGAATTGTTCTCTCTCTCTCTGTCTCTCTCTTTTTTGGTATCTCTTTTTGGGGAACGGGAAATAAGTGGCTTCAGAAAGCAACCTAAAAATATTACAGCATCATGAATGATTCTGTCTGCATTGAACTGCCAGTTCTGGGTTACTACTTTTATCAGTGTTCTGTGTAAAAAATTATAGTAGCCCTAGTAATACTACCATTAAAAGCACATTTAAAACTGCAGCAAATAGAGGCACTAAAGTGGAGAAGTGGTGTTGGAAATTACTAGATGGAAACCAATTAGTCTCTATTTTGAAGAAATAATTTAGTAAAAATGAATCATTCTTGGATCTATAGATATGTACAAGTATACGTTTATAAAATATAACATCTTTTCATAAAATGTTATCTTTAACTTTTGGAATAGATAAAAGTTTAAGACTAGGATTTTTTGAACTTCTTTTAGCTAAATATCATTTGAATGATATATCTCACTGTATGCTTCTCACTCATTTCATTTTATTTGCCAGCCTCCTTATCCTCCCTCCTTTCCCCCAGTTTAAACTATGATCATAGATTGGCAGCTTTTAAGTCAATATGGGGAAAGTGTGGCTCTCTTTTTCTTTACTCACTTTTAGCTCTTTTAACTGTAGTTGGCTTACAGCCAGTTTATACCCTGGTAAACAGAGTTATTGATTAAAGTTCTGAAATGTTGTTAGTACCTATAAATGGGAATTCCTCTGTGCTATCAATGAAAATGCCAAGACACAGGTTTCAAGATGGTTGATTTCTACGTATCAATCTATCTGTCCACTTCATCAGGATTTACTCTTTTGCTATCTATATATCTGCTCTATGAATGTATCTCTCTCTATATGTATGTATAAATATATGTTATTTATTTAAATTGTCTTAAGTACCTACCTGAATAGCTTGCAGGGGTCAGAGAGAGTTCAAATGATAGAAAAATGGTTTGTTATTTTCTTCCTTCCTCTCCCCCTATTGGTAATACTAACTGATGAAGAGTGCTGGCAGTGTCCTTCAATTTAAAGAGACAACCTTGTTCATTTGGAGGGTGTGAATGCCATTCTTGTGAAATACGGTAAATAGTAATTCACAAGAGGGTGACTTTTTTATTGCTTTTACATTGATAGCATGCCTTGTGAAGACTTACAGTTAGTCTGCTGAATTTAGGAGAGATAAGAAAGAATGTGTGTGTTAATTTAAACATCTGCACATACAATGATATAAAATAATTCTTTATTATCAGGAAATCAGATCCTTTTATATGTTTACCAATATTAAGTAACATTTAAAGTTGTTATCCAATATGCACATACTTTCTACATTACTTGGGTTTTCATTCTACCACCTTCCCAAAATACCGAGAGTCAGGCTATAATCATAATATAAATCACTGACTCTACAAAAAAATTTAAAAAATGAATTTGAATCACATCCAGAGGTAGTTTGATTTGCCACTGTGGCATCAAGTTGTAGAAAAAACATTAGCAGCACAGAGACTGGAGAGTCTGTGTCAACTAAGCAGGGCTACAACTTGTGTGTTGGTTTTGTATACAGCTTATTATTCAGCTGTATAAAAACATAATGCCCACATATGAAGCAGATCTGTGAACATAACAGTTACAGTCTGATTTATGTCTCGTGAGACTTATCAGAGAGACCCCAGACTTTTACCTTGAAGATGAACCCTGGGTATAGTCACAATATTTAATTATTTTGTGAGGTGCAGTAGAAGCATTTCAGAGTTTTGAGTGCCAAAAGCTGCTAAGTAAGTGTAGTGTTGGAATACTTAATGGTATTAATTATCCTTTATACATGGAACTGCCCTCTCCTTAAGGCCTAGGCGGCAGTGGGCAGTGACTCACTGGGTTGTCATTAACTGTCATTATTGCTAGTAAAGTCAACTTCCTATTCATAAATATTAAAAAAAAAAAATTAATCGTGAAAAACACTTCATTCTATAATGCAGTATTTGTGTTGCTAACTTATTTTCTATATTCTGAAATATAAATTTCACTATATTGATCACTACAGTTAAAGCCTGTAAAAACATTTCTGTGTGTAATTTTCCCTTTCATTAGGGTTCTCCTGGTATGAAAAAAAGATCACCTTATAAAAAAATCTTCAGAGTTTTTTTTCCCCTTTATTTCTTTAATTTGATAATTTCAGAGAGGGACAGAGATTGACCTGAAAGCATACCCACCCAGAGATGGAAGCAAACAGCTAGCCAGCTCCGGACAAAATTTTTTCCAGTTTGATAGTTTGGAACTATGCAGTTAATAATGAATGAGGGAAAAGCAGGGGGATAAAGAGTTGTCGAAATTTTAATTGTATGAAAGTTGAACCATTTTTCAAATATAAAGTGTATATATAGGAAGGGAGATGCTTTTCTTTCTTTTATTAATAAATTACTTACATATAAGGGCCAGGTAGTTGAGTGACTGTATTTTTTTAACCTGATATGCTTATTGCATTGTATTTGTGCTCACTGTTACTGGATGTAGTAGCATTTAGTTTTGGTTTCTGTTAAAAGAAAAAATAAATAAAAAATAAAAATCCCACAGCTTTCTTCTAAGCTATTTCTTTGCTGCTATATTTCTTTGTGTTAGAGATACTACTTGATTTGACTTATGCATTGCAATGGATTCAAATCTTCCATTAGGGAAGCCAGTTTTTGTTCCTGATTCTAAATTTTTGTTTGTAAATGTTTATTGGTAACTCTTAGTAGTTGAAGGGTTTGTTTGATGATTGTGAGTATGTAAGAGTATACAGTAAGCGGAAATGTAATTCTTGGTTAGCGTTTACAGCGTAAATGCATATACTGTACTAAAATCAGAGTTGGTGAGATTAAAAGGTAGATGGCATTGTCGTGGCTGTAGTTGTTAGGTGCCATCCAGTTGGTCCTGATTCATAGTAACCCTATGCACAAGAGAAGGAAACACTGTCTGGTTGATCCCATTGGTGCAGCCACTGTGTCAGTTTATCTTGTTGAGGGTCTTCTTTTCACTGACCGTCTACTTTACCAAGCATGCTGTCCTTCTCCAGGGAATGGTCCCTCCTGATAAAAAACATGTCCAAAGTACCTGAGACAGTCTCACCATCCTTGCTTCTAACGAACGTTCTGGCTTACTTCTTCCAAGACAGATTTGTTTGTTCTTCTGGCAGTCTGTGCCATTTTCAGTATTCTTTGCCAACACTATAATTCAAAGGCATCATTTCTTCTTTGGTCTTCCTTTTTCATTGTCCAGTTTTCACGTGCATATGAGGCAATTGAAAACACCATGGCTTGGGTCAGATGCACCTTAGTCCTCAAAATGACACCTTTGCCTTTTAATACTTTAAGAGGTCTTTTGCAGCAGATTTGCCCAGTGCAATACATCGTTTGATTTCTTGACTGCTGCTTCCATGGGCATTGTTAGATTGTGTTAGAGATGGCCTTAAGATAAGGTATAGGTACAAGTTGCCAAAAAATATAATTCTACCCACAGAGTCACTGAGAATCTTCTCACAAAGGCTATTACTACCATCATATAGTATTTCTTGAGCACTCATAATTTGCTAAGTACAGAAAAAAGAGCATTTAAAAGAAATACCGTGATTTCAGACAGAAATTGTAAAACAGGATCTGGGAGACTTTGAGCTCACATAGTTGAGAGAATGCTGGGGTTTAGCATTCTGTTTCATGTGGAGACCCGCAGTTAATATGGTCCTAGTTGAAACTTAAAACAGCTCTATTAGTAGCTTGATTGAGAAGGGGGGAAGAGGCCTAGAGTAAACAAAAATGTGCGTTTTCAAGACAGCCTAATTGTATACAGTACATTTGCTTCCGGAGTTCCTTGTAATCCATCAAATAGTAAAACACACACACATAAACACAGAAATTTAATCTATTAAGGCAGATAAAATTGTAAGGTAAGTATAATACATGGGCCAAGACAGGGAAATGGCATCTGTATAACAATTCTCTATTGTTCAAAGGGTCATAGAAGTAGTGTTCCTGCCTGTTACATTCAATCAAGTTGAGTAAAATGGTGATTTGGAGAAAAGGGAGGAGGAAACTCTGAAAGTATTTGCTTACACTTAAAAAAAAAAAAAAATCTTCCAGAGTGATGGTGATGAGAGTCCCATGGGCAAGGAAGATTCAGTTTTGTGAAGTGAAAGAGTTACTGGTTCTCCCTCACCCCCATTCCTGTCTTTTACGTTGGTACTGCCCAGGAAAGATGTGCGGCAGTCGGAACTAATTGTAACTCACTCAGGAAAGTCTTCATTAGCACTACCACACATGGTTACCAGATGTGCAGAAAGGGGAGCGAGAGCAGGGGCCATGCATCAAGAGAGGGGAGAGGAACAAGTAGCTTCAGTTTAAAACTTAATAATCTGCCTTTTGTTTCCAAGTGTATTGTGTTGGAGAAATGAGAGAAAGACTGGCGGAAGATGAAATGCCCTCTCATTCACTCTTTCTCTGGAAGCTGAATGGAATTCTTTGTGGTTTTCAGAAAATCAAACTTTTCATGGCTCTCAGTGTGTTAGACATGTGTCACTTTCTCCATTGGGGAAAATGAAAATTATCTGGATTAACAAAACAGTTATGCTTTTCCAAAGTCTGAGATTGATAATCCTAATCTTAAGGTTTTTGAATATAGACTGGATTTATATAATATGTAAATGACCTGTAAAAACTGTTGTTTTCAGATGAGCAGTTCCAAGCATCATTGAACACAAGAGGATAAGGGAGCTATATGGTGGTGCTTGTCTATTCGCAGACCAGTTCTGAGCCAGGTTTAGCGAAGGGTGGTATTACATCTTTATACAACGGTCCTGCTTTTAAGAGTAAAGAGCACTGGTTACAGACACTCCTGGTTAAATATTTTACTTGTACTTCTTACATGTCATTCAGGTAAATTCCCTGGAAATTTGAGTTTATTCTTCCCTACTATGCTCCATAAGAGATTGAATGAAATCACAAGGGTTTCTACTGTTTGAGTGTCAGTACCACCTTCTTTCATGATTTTGTATCTATATCTATACACATAGTTCATTTCTAAAGGTCAGTGAGGAACATTCTGTCTCAGTAAAACCTCTGATCCTCAGAATACAACTTTCTGACACTACAGAGTATTGATATTAAAAAAAAAAAAAAAAAGACATCATGAATTTGGATTTTCTTGAAAAGCATAGAAACTTTAATTGGTGATTGTTTAGTGCTGGGGTTGATACTTTTTTTTTTTTTTCTACTTTGCAGTAGTCCCATGAGTTTCACCACAGTTCTTTTTCCAGTGAGGCATCAAAAATCTTGAGTAAATATTTTAACACAAATCATTTGTAAAACTCCTGAATTCTATAACTGAAGATTTCAAGTCTGGCTATTTATTTAACTAGCAATTTTGGCACAGGGCCTTTTTGGGTGGTACTTTATCACTTCCATTCCTATGCCAAAGTAGAATCATAAAAACACTTGGAAAAAATCTATAGCAAATTAAAAGAGAAAAGTTACTTCAACTGTTCTTGGGGAAACATGTTTTAGATTCATATTCTATTTAGATAATTGACCCAATGGTTATTTTTATCTTCGGGGGTTTGTTCATGAAACCATTTGAAATTTTGATGAAATCTATGGACCTTTTTCTCACAAATGTTATACACAGGATTTTTTATGTAATTCGTAAATCCAGCTTCCAGTTTGAAAATCCTTATTTAGATTCTTCCAATATTAAAAAAAAAACTACAAAGTGTTAAATATATTTAATCTTAGTAAGTGGTAGAAGAGAGTATAGTCCACAAGGAAATTTTACTGAAAATCTAATATTCTTCATTAACAGGTTTACTAGTTAATGTTAGAAAGAGATGTGCTTATGTTTGGTTTCCCTAGTTAAGCTTTAAGTTCCTGTCAGGGAACCATACTATTTCCCTCATATTTCCCCAAGAGCTTAGGATAGCTTTACCCACACAGCGCATAATTTTATATGTCGTGCCTTGGTAACTGCTATAGTTAACAGCAAAAAATGCTAGCACACTAAATTAATTCTTCATACCAAATTTTCTATGAAGAAAATTTACCTATAATGGTAGTTTTTATAATTGAACAAGAAAAGTATATTTCCTACATTGAAAAACATATTCGACCTTAAATTCAACCTTTGATATATTGCCTACTATATCAATATATTGCTGATCAGTGCTTTCTGATTTTATTATAGGTAAAGTTATAAAAGTTACTGGTATTTTCAGGACCTAAATTCATTTAGATGATATTTTTAAATCCAGATTTTAATGGATTTTCAAGGTAAGCTTAATGTATGACAAAAAGTGATATAGCAATATCTCCTTTTTTTTCCTTTTTTTTTTTTCATGGCTTGTATTACCATTCTTGTGCTGACCCAGTTTTTTGTTTTTTTTTTTTTTAAAAAAACAATGTCAAAACTTTGATTTTTTGTAGTGTTAAAAAAAAAAGTGACCAAACCCATTGCCAGTGAGTTGATTTTGACTCATAGCGACCCTATAGGACAGTGTAGAACTGTGCGTAGGGTTTCCGAGGAGTGGCTGGTGGATTTGAACTGCGAACCTTTTGGTTAGGAGCCGAGTTCTTAAACGCTTTGCCACCATTAGCTATTACTATAATTTTCTCCGTAATTTATTACCTTACCAACATCCCTACTGTTATCAGTTGACAAATCAGTTTTACCTGTTATCTATATGTTATCATATAGATATCATGGATAAGTATCATACAGATATACCTACTATCCATAATGTTACCAGTTGCTAAATCAATTCTACCTACAATCTGTATGTAATTTTTGTCCAGTCTTCCTCTTCTTCATTCTAAATGCTTAGATGTAGGCCTTGTTATCGCTTACTAATAGTAACTGCATTTTAAATAACTTCTCTGCCTCTAGTTTTGAATATATATTTCCTATATGAAAATGGAAACACTGGTGGCATAGTGGTTAAGTGCTACGGCTGCTAACCAAAAGGATGGCAGTTAGAATCCACCAGATGCTCCCTAGAAACCATATGGGACTGTTCTACTCTGTCTATAGGGTCACTATGAGTCAGAATCAACTCAAATGCGATGGGTTTGTTTTGTTTTGTTTTGTTTTAGTATAATGCAAGTATATTTCCTCTTTTATGATCCTTCTAAAATACAGATTTGCTCCTATTAATCCTATGCTTAAAATCTCTTTTGATTTCCCTATTACCTGGTAGATAAAATAAAAAGGCCATAGTTGGTACTCATTTTTTTTTTTTTTTTAATTTGGCCTCTACAACAGCCCTTGCCATTCTCACCACACTGCAGTCTTGAGCCATACTGAGTTACTGAATCTTTATTTTTTTTAGTGCAAAAATGGGGCATTATATGCTATTTTTACGGGTTAATATTGTCAGAGAACAAGGCTGATAATTTATAAATGACTTTTAAGAAGACAACATCTTTGTAAGTTAGAAACTGCTATGTATAGTAAGAATGTTAGAGTCAGAGAAGAATACATTTTTCAGCAAAAACTCTGCCACTACTCTTGTTTTATAGAGTTGATAATAGCACAGCCACATAGAGCGTAGATTCTAGAGCCAGGCTGACTCCATGAAAACTCAGAGCCCTTCCTTTACTGCCGTATCACTCAACATGGCATTTAACCCCGCTGTGCTTCAATTTCCCACGGGTAAGATGAGGGTGTAAACAATATCTACCTCATGAGTCGTTATAAAAATTAAATGTATTAATACCTATAACGTTGTTAGAACTGAGCCCGGCACATATGAACTGTTGCATAAAATTGAGAAATTTTAGCTATCGATATTTCTCAACTCTTTAATTAAATAAAGCTATCCAAAAATACCTGATCAACCCCAGAAGTATGGCCCCTGGACACCCTTTTAACACAGTATTGAAGTCACTCCTGCAGTCTACCCTTCAGCCAAAGATTAGACAGGCCCATAAGATAAAATGAGACTAAATGGACACACCAACCCAGGAGCAAATAAAAAAATAATAATTTCATCTTCAAACCACTGTATTGTGAATTTATTTTCTTAGGGCTTCTTTCCTAAGTTCTTCTTCATTCAAGAACTTAAAAAACATGGAAACCTATTAAAAAAAAAAAAAGGTAACATTAGAACATAATCATCAACATTTTTTTAGAAGAAATGCAATTAGTTGCTCAACCCAGTTAAAGAAGTATTCACTGGGCAGCCAAAGTTGGGGCAAAATGGAGTTATATCTAAAAATTTAAAAGTTGGAGAAATGTTTAGGTTTTGGTAAATATTTCATTAATGTCCATTTAACTGTGTTGTAAAGTTGATGAGGACATATCTTAATTTTTAAAGGAATGATGAACTGTTGTCAAGCAATAATACATAGTAATAAAAAGCAATGTAACTTTGCTATTAAAAGTGCCATCGTTGTGTGCGAAAAACTACACTGTAAAATGTCTTGCTGTGTGTCTTATATAAATATACTTGGTTAATAAGGTTTTTTTTTTTTAATACTATTACTCATAAAATAAAATATGATTGTTTATTTTTGAAATATAATTGATTTTACTTGTAAGTAGTACCAACTTATTAGCTAATTTTGATCCTAAACTTTCTTTTTAAGTTAAAGCATTCTTTGTCTTATTTGTTTTCAGAAACAAGTTAAAGATATATTTAAACCAGCTAAATAATATTAAATAGATGTTTGCTGCTAATTAGTGTATGGTTTGAATTGTAATTATGCTATCCAAAGGGACTTACGAATATGGTCTAGTTAAAATGTGATTCAATCTTCAGTCATTCACAGAGGCATACATTATTATTCATTTAGTGCTCTCTGATTTGAGCTCTAAATGTAATCCAAGAAAAGATGGAAGGATTTTACTTTTATTGTCATGATTTAATATAGAAGATCGCTTAGTTATCATCCTGTACTAATCTAGGGATTGTTACGACTTCTTAGAATCTGGTATTTGATTTTTAAATTAGTCTTTTTATTACAGCAGTATAGCAGCTTGTAAATTCACGAGGTCAGAGGAAGATGCCAGATCTTTTTCATTACCAGGCAATCAGCATACATTTGAGCTGATGGTCCTACTATCTAAATTTTGGTTTGACATTAGATGAACCACAGCTTCAGTTATTTGATGTATTACTTTAAAACTCTTATCTATGGCTCCTGTTAACTGAAATTATAAAGAAACTACCAACTCCATTCATCCAACAATATTCAGTAAGAGCCTGCTATATGAAAGGTACTCGCTAAGTGTTATTAGTTCGGCATTTAATAGGACAGTTACGATCTCCTGCCTTCAAGGATCTTATAGACTAGAAGAGAATGTGGACATTTAAAACATGTTATAATAATGAAGATGCCAACTGCTCCAAAGGGTTTAACTGCACAGGGTATATATAGAAGGGAGAAGTGTTATAGTGTAGGCGGCCATGGAAGCCTCTCTTAACCTCCAATCCTAGGAAAGTCATAGAATAGCATCTTTTTAGGAATTAGAAGTGAGAGAAAGAAAGCATGGCAAAATCAAGGAGCTGGAAGATGTGAAATGTGGGGGAGCAGAGAGAATAGTGAGCAATGAAGTAGAGGTAGATCAGACTACATTGGCGAAGGCCCTATAAGCTTGTTAAACAATGTTGGGACTTTTGCTTAGAATTGTGGTCATGAGGGAAAAAGTTTGATGTGATTGGATTTTCATTTCAAAAGATGGCTTGGGGTGTGGGGTGGAGAACATATTTAAGACAACAAGACTAGAGGTAGGGATATCTATGTGTAGGCCATGTCATGTTCCAGGGGAAAGACCATAGTAACCCAAAGTAAAAGGCAGAAACAAATTCTAATATTGGAGGGACAGACTTAGGGACAAGATCTGTGACTTTGGTTAGACAAGACTTAGGTTTTTGGCACTTGACAAAGGTGCTCACATATGAAGGAGTCTGCATGTGTCCCAGCCTTGCTTTCACATTGCCCTTCTTAGGACTTTTCATCATGGCCTTAAAAAGTACCATGTTATCTTACCTTCAAATAGCAAATTGCATAACATTTCAACAGGAAGATCACTGCTTTTGGAAAATATGCTCAGGAGGAGTTACCATTCTGCAGCTCTACGTCTTGCTATCCTGCCAGAATAGAGCATTGTGACAGTGGCAGCAGAGTTGAAGGATATATAGGAGAATGGATCCATGAGTCATTTATTGGATGTAGGGGATAATTTGTTTCTAGTTTTAGATTTTCAACAAATGGTGGTATCATTTAGAGAAACTTCAGGAGGAGTTTAATTTTAAAAGATGCTAAATGTTAGGTACATGCAAGACACCCAAGTGAAGATGTGGAAGGCAGTAGACCATGGTAATCTGGAGTCAGGAGAGCAGATTTCAGTGTTATTTTTATATTAGCTGGTACTTGAAGTCACCGGAGTAAATAAGAGCCCTGATGGTGCGGTAGTTAAGAGCTTGGATGCTAACCAGAAGGCTGGCTGTTCAAATCCACCGGACACTCCTTGGAAGACCTATGAGGGCAGTTCTACTCTGACCTGTAGGGTCTTTATATGTCGGAATTGACTTGAAGGCAATGGCTTGGGTTTTTGGTTTTGGTGAGGGAGAATACACAAAGCAAATAAAGGAGGGGACCTAATGTAGATTACTGGAATTTCAAAATTACTGGAATTTCAAAATTTGAATCTACTTAAGGAGGCTGGAATTTCACAAGCCAAGGGCTAAGGTATTTTGGGGAAGTAGGAGTATTTAGGATGGCACTGGGTTTGCTTTTTTGGTTAGGAGTATTTAGTAGTGACAAACGTGCCCTGCAATTGAGCAAGAAAAGGAATGTGTACATCAGTGATTATTAGTTTTATCAATATGAAGAGTTTTAGTGGATTGGAATGGGCTGAGAAGTGAATCAGAGGTAGTTTTAAGATATTTTTGCTATGAAAAATGTTTATTAGGCAGTAAGACTGTAAGTACACCAATAGGATCTGAAGCTTTCTGATTCCACCTTGCTCTAAAATTAACTTTTAAAAGGTTCCAAACCCAAACCCATTGCCGTCAAGTCGATTCCGACTCATAGCGACCCTATAGGACAGAGTAGAACTGCCCCATAGATTTTCCAAGGAGCGCCTGGTGGATTTGAACTGCCGACCTTTTGGTTAGCAGACGTAGCACTTAACCACTATGCCACCAGGATTTCCTTTTAAAAGTTTAGCTATGTATAAATCTCACTTCAGTACTTCACTGCTGCTGTGACCTCAGGTTTTATATTTATGATCATTGAAGAATTCTAGGAGACTGTCTGGAGTCTGAGATGGCAATGCTGTTTTGCCTTAGTGGTTTCCTTTCTTCAGTGGATGAGATTACATTACCATTGTTGCAGTTGTGTTGTGGGGAACTTCAGAAAAAAATCTCTACACACAATTTAACATACAAAGCCAAAGTTAATAGCTTCTCAGTAGTCAAGATCTCACCAACTCCATACACAATACCGATGGGATTTCTTCTAGCCATTGTTTAATTAAAATCAATAATTCAAAAAAATATATATCTTAAGTTTTTCCCTTTTGAGCTAAGAAATCATTTGTACTCAGAGCATCGAAAGCTGAACGGAAGAAACCTTTTGCAAGTTAAGACTGTGTCTTCCTCTATAGTCCAGGAAATAAGGATAGCTGGAACCTCCACACCCATGATTTCCCTGTCAAAAGCATTTCCTTTAGGAAGCACAAGAGCCAAACTGTCAAGGCCAAATTTAGTTTTCCTTTGTTTCCTTCTTCACTATATTTACCCTAAATATCCTGAGAGGCATTGTTCTTCTCTTACTACTGTTTGAGTGTAACTATGTTGGAAATAGTCATTCAAAAAAAGTTAAACCATGTTGGGGTGTTCGTATTCTGTTGTGTGCCATCGAGTCGATTCTGACTCATAGTGACCCTATGTGACAGAGTAGAACTGCCTTATATGGTTTCCTAGGCTGAAATCCTTATGGGATCAGATCACCAGGTCTTCTCTCTCTCGCAGTTGATAGGTTGGGACCGTTAGCCTTTTGGTTAGCAGCCAAGAACCTAATCACTGTGCCACCAGGGCTCCTGTTCAGATTCTATTAAATATAGTGATCTAGTCTGTTATTGTTGTCTTGTCAGGAGTAGGATAGGGGATATGGATTAGGAAGCAAATCTGGTTTTCAGGAGCTAATTATTAGGCATATAGACTTCTTGGGTTTATTATTCTGTTCCTACTAATCTTAATATTCACATTAGTAGGAGGCTGGTCATTTTCTGATTCGTTTGGGAAGAAGAAAATTGGGTGGTCACAAATCAACATTTTTGTTTTTTTTCTGTGCAGTGTGTTTTCAGTATTTGCAGTCTTTGTGAATTACATTGGAAGTTTTATTGACATTTTACCATTGCCCGCTTGTTTGGCAGTTTTAAGTAATTTGGGGATTTGAAAGGGTAGTTTACTCTTCCCTGTAATTAGAGTTAGGTACCACTAGGTAGAAGTAGAGAGTCTATAAATCTAAGAAAGATGTCCTCTGTGAGTATTGAAAGGCCAGACAAAGTCACTGTTTTCTCTATCTTTGGGAAGACTGCTAAAAAAGTTATTATGTTAAAAAATTGAAATGAAGATGTTAAAGCAATAGAACTAGAGTTGAGCTGGTTAACTTTTCATTCTTTCTCTCTAGACTGGATTCTTTTCATTGTTTATGAAACTTTCAAAACTTTTGTATGAGTTTAGTTTAGGAAATCTCTCTTTTTTTGAAGACATACACTGAATGTACCATGGTCTCAGATTCCTGGCTGCCACACACTTTGGATTACAATCTATGCATTCCTATCTTTCCATTTCTAACTCTAGTGTTATCCCTCAACTACAAAGACCACATCCTCTAACTCAGAGGCTCTGATCCTCACTGATTAGGAGCTTTCTCTTTGGATTTTTCTTTTCTTTTTTATATTTCACACTGTAAAAAATAGCACAGTTTACAGCTTTAAAGTGTCTCTCACAGGTTTCTTTACGTCACTATTAAGGATTTTTTTTTAAGTAACTGCAAATTTAATAAAAGAATTTTAAGAATGATTTGATTGTAGCACATAGGCTATTATTTATCTTATTTCTTTAGTAATCATTATTTTTATATAAATATAGGATATCACATCCAAAGAAACCTTTTCTGGAATTTCCTATATTGTTGTTAGCTGCCACCTAGTCTACTCTGGCTCATGGTGACACCATGTTCAACAGAACAAAATGTTGCTCAGGCCTGTACCATCTTCATAATCATTGGTATGCCCGAGTCCATTTTTGTGGCCACTGTTCTTCTGAGTGCCTTCCAACCAAGAGCACTTATCATCCAGTACTATATCAGACAATGTTCTGTTGTGATCTGTAGGGTTGTTATTGGCTAATTTTCAGGCATAGATTGCCAGGCCCTTCTTCCTAGTCTGTCTTAGTCTGGAAGCTCTGCAGAAAACCATGGGTGATCCTGCTGGTCTTTGGAATACTGGTGGCATAGCTTCCAGCATATAGCAACACACAAGTCACCACAGTACAACAAACTGATGGGCATGTGGTAGACTTCCATGTGGATTACCAGTTTCCCAGTGAAAGTCTAAGTGCTTAAACTAAATATAATTTTTTTCAAGATTAGGTCAAACAAAACTCTGAATACTCAGAGTTAGAGTTTAGTGTGTTATAGAAATTCAGGGGTGTAGTCTTGTTAAATATATTCTGTCCGATGCTAATACATTATGGACCCCTTCTGTTTGTTACCTTGCCAGAATTTGTAATTGTGATAATTTGGGATTAATGACTAAATTATTATACATATTCAGAAATATCTGAGATTTAGTTGTCTCAACTTGCTTTGAAGTTAAACATCCATCTTGAGCAACTTTCTATGAATTTTCTTATTTTCTGAGTTCTGGTGGTGGTTTTTAAACTACAGTACTTAAACTTTTTATAGCTGTCATAGTTAGAGATTAAGTCTAAATTGATTTGTTTTGCTATAAAATTTGGTTTCAGTTCATGTAATTGGGTAAAATGTAGAGGGGAATAATAGACTGTACCTTTTCATTGTCCTGATATAAAAATTCAGTTAATGTTTTGATTGAGTAAGTAAATGATACGCTTTATAAGAAACAAAAATATGGTTTTGTCGTTAAAGCAAAGTGTACCTTTACAGTGTATAAAGTAAAAGCCTGCCATTTGGGAAGCATAAGCATCTCCTGTTGACCATTATTCCATTTACAATACTTAAACAATAATTTATTTTCATGTATTCTAATAATTTATTAAAGAATCTTCTCAAAATACCTATCATAGTCTAAATTAGCTTCTGACGTGAGAGAATCTGGCTAAATGCATTTTAGGAAAAGCATAGTGTAACGGTTAAACCTGAGAGTCTGGATCTGAGGGTGGCCCAGGGCAATATACTTATCTACCCTAAGTCACAGTGTCATCATATGTCAAAAAGATGATGAAAGCACCCCAATGACAAGGATTATGTCTGTTTTAGTCACTGCTACATTCATAGCTCGTACTCAGTAAGTATTAAATTAGCAAATGACACCTGTACCTTATGGCTGTGTGACAATTCAGTTTAAAATAAATAAAACATACATATATGCGTACATACATACAAAATACATATATAGCTGGGTCCATGACACATATTGTGCTCAACTAATGGGGGTTACTTATTTATTTTTTAATTTTTATTGTGCTAAGTGAAAGTTTACAAATCGAGTCAGTCTCCCATACAAAAATTTATATATACCCTGCTATATACTCCTAGTTGTTCTCCCCAGGTTATTATTATTATTATTATTATTATTTTGATTCTTCCATGTCAATTCTAAGGATAGATATTTAAAATAACTCCACATTTAGCAGTGTATATACTAAGGTCAATATTCAATAAAAAGAACAATCATATTTAGCAATTCACTTGATGACTTCTTTTGTTGAGTATAATTTGAGGTAATGTTTACAGACTCTTTAAAACAGTCCACGGGTCTAAGCTGGGATGGATTTTCCTTCTCCATTCAGAAACCATAGCCTTGAAATGTTTATAAGATAATTATATATTTTATATCGGAGATTTGGACAGCTTCTTTGGGTCTGAGAATAATATGAAAAAATTAGCATCAATTCAGTGTCTGAGGTTTTTCTTAACTATGCAGATCAAGTAATAGCTCTTTTTGGAAAGGAAATGAAGTGGCTTTAAGAAGAAACTTGAAGAATAATCCTCAAAAAGCTCTGTTGATGCAGCTGTTCTACCATGTGTATCAAACATCTGCATGTGCTTCCTGAATGTGCTCATTATTTGATAGTTGCATGTCACATAAGGAACGTAGCTTGCACGAATGCTTCCTGGGAGTTATGAGTCACAGATACATTTATAGCTTTTTTGATACTCATTAAATTGTAGTATAAGGCTTTAGGTTTAAGATATGGTGGTTAATTTGCAAAACATAACGCCATTACGTCTTTGGATGTCTCAGAAAGCAGGTATCATCATTTTCCCTTGAGAATTCATTCACCCCAAACAATACCAGTAACATTTTAAGGAGGAAAGCATGCCAGCCCTTTTTCCATGGTTTTGCTGAAGCACTGATGCTCTCACTCATTGACACTGCCATCTTCCAGTTATGCGTGTCAAGTTAAAAGACATTCATTTATTCAGTGGTATTGAACAAACCCTACACTGAAATGACTTTTGGATTTAATTTAGTTGAGAATGTCTTTTATCATGGAATGGTCCACTTCTAAGAAGACCATTCTCTTCGACAAGGTTCATGGTTTAGGCACAAAGGGCACTTATGGGGAAGTGATAGCAATTGAATCAACCCTGGCATCCTTGGGAGAGAGATGCCACTCTACTGTATAAAGCATTGTGCTAGGCACTGAGAAGGTACAACAGTGAATTGTTTTCAGTTACTAGAGATCTTGTAGAATGGTGAGCAACTTGTATCTGTACAATTCTGATCGTATCTTGCCTACTTTCACTTTGAAAATTTCACAGGTTTCCTACTGTTTTTAGGATAAGACACGTAACATGGCCTACAAGGCCCCTTGCCTGTCCCGGGTTCAGCTCACACTGCTGTTTACCTTGGCAGCTGACTTCTAGGTACCTGCCCCTCTCAGACCAATCTACTTTTGTTGCTCTCTCACATAACAGAGGCTCCCACTCTGTCTTTTGTCTGTTCTTCTTCCTTTCACCAAATTCAATTTATATTCTTACTTTTTATCTGAAAAAAAGTATCACTTCCTCAGAAAAACCCCTAAATCCTCCCTAACTTTAATAGGTTAAAAGCACATGTTACCGTACACCTTTCTTTTGTGACACTTATTACATTGTAAGTTTACATTTTTGCATGCGTTTGTTTGATTATTGACTGTCTCACTGACTAAATTGTAAAGATCATGAGGGCAAGGATGTCTATTTTATTAATCCAAAGCAAGTGAGTTGGATAAAGTTCTCCTGTGATCCGTAAGGTTTTCACTGGCTTATTTTCAGAAGTAGATCACCGGGTTTTTCTTAGTATGACTTAGACTGGAAGCTCCGTTGAAATCTGTCCACCCTGAGTGATGCTGGTGGTATTTGAAATAACAGTGGCATAGTGTCTACCATCACAGCAACACATAAAATAGCACAATACAACAAACGAACAGGTGTTAGGACACATAGTAGTAGGGACTCAGTAAATGTTTGCTTAGTGAATAAAGAATAAATTAGTGAATAATATGATATATGTAAGAAAATGCTATGTTCGATAAGAGAAGCCCTGACAAAGCACTATGGGAATTCAGAGGAATAAATGCATTTCCTAGTACCTTTCAGATGCCGAGATGGAATGACCAAACCTAAAATACATGAAGGTAACAACTGTTATTACATTTCATGAAAATCTTGCCGTATCAGATTGGATAATACAAACCCTGACAGTCACAATCACTGAGCACTTGTCAAAGTTAACTGTTCAGACCTACCCAGTGGTGCCATGGAAGAAAGGCCTGGTGATCACTTCCATTAAGATTACAGCCAAGAAAACTTTATGGAGCGGTTCTGCCCTATAACATGTGGAGTTGGCATGAGTTGGAATAAACTCGACAGCAACAGATTTTTGTTTTGTCTGTTTCGGTCATATGCATAGGGCACTCTGTTAAGCACACCAATGAATTACTCCAGATACCAATTATGTTTGCCATCACTGCCATAATATACTGGTGCTGATTCTATTAGGCCAAAGGTTACTTTGGAATTCTCATATTAAAATCCCCAAAGATTACACTTTTGTCCATTTGGAAGGTGCGTTAGTCATCTAGTGCTGCCGTAACAGAAATACCACAAGTGGATGGCTGTAAACAAGAGAACTTTATTCCGCACAGTCTAGTAGGTTACAAGTCCAAATTCAGGGCATCAGCTCCAGGGGAAGGCTTTCTCTCTCTGTTGGCTATGGAGGAAGATTCCTTGTCCTCAAACTTCCCCTGATCAAGGAGCTTCTCAGGTGCAGGCACCCTGGGTCCAAAGGACACACTCTGCTCCCAGTGCTGCTCTCTTGGTGGTATGAGGTCCCCAATTCTCTGCTTGCTTCCCTTTCCTTTTCTCTCTTGAGAGATAAAAGGCGGTGCAGGCCACACCCCAGGGAAACTACCTTTACCTTGGATCAGGGAGGTGACCTGAGTAAGGGTGTTACAATCATATCCTAATCCTCTTCACATAAAATTACAGTCACAAAAAAGAGGACAACCACAGGATACTGGGAATCGCGACCTAACTGAGTTGACATATATTTTGGGGGGGACACAATTCAGTCCATGACAGAAAGACTACCTAAATTGCTAGAATTTCATTTGAGGAGCGTTGGGTCTTGATTATATAGGACGATGTTGTAATGGTCCTGAAAGGTTACCATTAGTAGCACTTTTGGTGTTGACAAGGTGAAAAGTGTTAATGCTGCAGTGTAAGTCATCACATCTTGAAACCACTTAAAATGGTCTTGGTAATCAGAGTCCGCCATTCACAGCTTCCTTCAGCCTTTAGCGCAGCCTCCAGCCTAGGAGAAGAAAACTCCAAATGTGGATGGAATCTGGAACTGTTGGAGGTAGTGGTAGGGGTGGCTGGCTGTGTCCCTCAGGACTCCTGAAGTGTTTAGACCTCTGTCCCCACTTCATGCAGAGCTTCTACTCTAGTCATAGGAGAGAGCCCTGTCTTCAGATACCTTGGCAAATCTCATGGACTATACCTTTTATTCACTTTCCTTTTATTTAATCAGCAGGAATATCATCTTTCATCACCATCTCTGGATCAATGTATTGTAGTGACATAACCCTCCCAGTGCTCTGCCAGTGATGTCACCCCCTGTCGTGGCTGTGCCACTGTGCAGTGCTGGTGAAGACCTTTTTCAGGAAAGGAAGCGAGCTCTGTAGGCTCAGTGCCAACAGTGTCCAGTTTACTCCATAAACCAGCAGTTGTTGGGACATTTTCTGCAGGACAGATCTCTTCTTCTTTAATCACTGGTAATAATGAAGTTTTTGTCATATTAAAGGGGAAAGAAGAGAAGCGATTGAGAATAGTTTGAGAGGATGACTGTGCTGTCTCTCAGGTCCAGCGACAAGAGGACTACAATGGGTAGCTTTCAGAACTACATATGGTCTTCCTTCCGAGGGAGTTGATTAAGCGACTCCGGATGAAATTGAAATCCTGTGATTTGACCTTTGTCTGGCCTGGGAGGGCTGCAATTCGCATAACAATTTCCTTTTGTTCTTTGTTTGGAGTTATTAATCCTACATGAGCCTCAAATTAATCAGGAGTAGTGTGTAGCTACATTTCTAATTCACAGCTCTGCTTCTTGTGTCTTTTTTAATTAAGGCCGAATGATAGCAGGCCTTAGCCCTGATTGCCACACTTGCTAACCACACATTGAAGGATGAAGAGGCTAAACAGGCAGAATGAGATTACTTCAAGGTTTCACTTAATTGTTTTCTTCTTTAAGTAAGGAGCATGGCCTGAACAGTGTTAATTCTGGCCTGGGAGAGTTTCTTTTATGTGTGTTACTTGTCTTTACTTTGGGAGTAGGGTGGAGAGAAGTCCAGTAGTGTTAGTACCCTCAGGCATAATGACTGAAGGAATTGCACAAGTCAAAGTTTCAGTCATTGATTTAAGCCACACCTTGTATCTTCATGGAACACGGGAAGCTGGTTAATCGTGGGGCCCTGTATATTGCATAAGGTTTGGTGCCTTTGGGATACTTAAGGACTGCTCAACATTGATTAGTCAAAATTTGTAAAAGTAAATAAATAGAAAATTTACTCCAATGTGACTTGCGTTATTCCAGAATTCAGTATTTTGAAGTTCTGTCTTCTACGTTGTTCAAAGGAACTTGATTACTGAAAGGACCTATTTATAGTTCAGCTTCACCAAACAGGCTTTGCCACACGCTATGGACCTCAGGATGCATCCATGCGGGGGTTTAGTAATAATTTTGTTTCCTTTGATAAAAGTTAATAATTGTCTCCATTCCATCAACTGGTTTTTATAATTTAAAAGGGAAATATAATGTACAGATAGAGATCAAATGATGTTAAGTAAAATGGAGTCCCAACTTACCAAGTTACTAAGCCTCTCCCCGGAAGAACAGTTTCCTTTTAGTGGTAAATCAGCTTCTAGACACTGAGCACATTTATTTAACCATTGTTGCAATAAACTTGGTAGGATCTTTGTATAACTCCGTAGGTAACTTATTCTTTCCTCCAAGTGTCATACTAACCTGGGAGAAACTGACTGCTACCATATAGTTTAGCCTTGGACAAAGATGCAGAGTGGAATAAACATAGCTACTCACTTGCTGTATGACCTTTTCTGAGTCTCAGGTCTTCACTGATTAAAAATTAAACAACAAACAAACAAAAAAGAAAAAGTTGGGCTAGACGATCTGTATAGTACCTTTTATCTCTAAAACTCTATAATTCTGTGTTCACATATTCCATTTCAAATTCTAGATTTGGTCATTTATTTTTCTAGTCTTCGTTTTGTCTCTGTCTATGAAAATTAGTAGGCATTCATTGGGTAGTGATATCTACACATCATCCATAGAATTAAAGGCTGGAAAGCAATTTACTTTAAAATGCATTATTGTATTTTCAAATTGCTCTCCTCTGATGACTGCCCTCAATGTTATATTGTGTTTGTTACCTTTCAAAAGGAATTATGTGTGAAGGACAGCATTTTAGAGACTCAAATTCAATTTGTAGAGAAAAGAGCACTGAACTGGAAGTCAGAGAACCCAAGTCAGGTTATAGTTCTGCTGTTAACTTCCTGTATGCCCTTGAGTATTTCGGTCTCATTTCCCACATAGGCAAAATCTGGATGGGGGTGGGTTGGGGCAAAAGAAAGTTTCCTTCCAACTCTGACTCTATGATTCTAAGAGTTTCAGCATGATTAAAACTTTGAGATTGATGCATCATATGTGTCAAATATGGTATTTTTTGTTCCTAGAAAATTTTCAGATCTCTGTGGATAGATATATATAAAAAAAATACAATTTCTAAGCAAATGATAAAAATAGCAACAAATTGCAAGGGAGAATGTATTTAGTCTGTATTTTTAAAGTCTAATGTTCACTCTTAAAACAATAGACTGCAAAGTGGAGATGACCAGTGAGGCTGGGCTGAAAAGAAGTAGGGTGGTAATTAAAGGAAAATAGGAGCATAAAGGAAAGATTTAATAGAATGAGGACAGTTTAAGACGGTTTATAGGTTAAGGAGAATGAGCTGGTAGAATAGAAGAAATAAGAATAAAGGAGATTAATGGAGCAAGAACTTGGGATGATACAAGCAGAGTGGAATCCAACTAGGTCAGTAGTGTTCATCCTCTGGCCCTGAAGAGAGTTGCAGAAAGTGGTATGTGTGCTGGTGGGGCAACCAGGCAAGTAGTACGTAGGGAAAGTGATATCATCTGAAAATGATGATGGTGGTGTTGTGTAACAACCCAGTGGCACCTGGACCCAAGGTTAGCCACATCTCCAAGAGACCAAAGAAGACTCTGGAACCAGCAATCGTGACATATGGTTTATCTGGGGAGTTTACTTACGGGACAGTCGGTGCAGGGCAGCAGCTGGACCGGTTTAATTCTCTGCAGCCTAGCAGGGGACACAAGCTTATGTACCATTCCAGCTGGGAGTAAGGCTTATGCTTTTTCTTCTCAAGTCCTTGGGCAGCCAGCATTCCCAGGGACTTTATGTCCAGGCTCAGATGTTTTTCTTCTTGTTGCTAAGGTGTTCCTTGGCCTTGGCCAGCAGCCCAGTCATGCCACTCCCAGCTTGGTACCTTACCCCAAGTCCATCCAGAGTTCATCCCCAGCATGCTTTGGGGAAGTACAAAGCTGACTCCATTAGGAGGGGATGTATATAGCTGAATAGCATTACCCTATAAGGTGGCATATTAAAGAAAGTGGTGAGGGTATGGGAGAGCTACTAAAAGGAATGAGAGGAGGTGAAAAAGGAGGACTAAAATGCTTCTTGAATAGTGTTAAGGGCACAGGTGTGGGTGGGGCATCGGCACCAATCTGTGCTGTTGCATGATTTTTTCCAGCTGTGTTTAGGTAGATGCACAGAAAACACAGATCGTGGAGTTGGTTCGGAGTCCCTGGGTAGTACGAATGTTTAATATGCTTGGATGCTAACTGAAAGGTTGGAGGTTTGAGTTGACTGAGAGGCACCTTGGAAGAAAGGTCTGAAGATGTCCTTCTGAAAAACCAGCCCTTGAAAACTCTGTGGAGCGCAGTTCTCCTCTGACACACATGGAGTCCAGCATGCGTCAGAATCAACTCTAAGGCAACTGGTTTTCTGGGGTTGGATCAGGATAAGAGCTTCTGGGAGAAGGGGTATACAGAAATACAGAGGAACTGATATTCATTAGCATTGATCTGAACAATCTATCAAAACAATTTTAATAGATAAATACACTTATTGACATTATAAAGATATTGAAACAGAGGCTACAAAGAGATCAGTTACTGTTTCCAAGTCAGCCATTCTTATCCCTAAATGTATACTGTCATTTAATATTTCAACACATTCCTTGTCACGATGGCCATCAAAATTATTAAATTGAGTCATTCAGTGAGTTGTACAGATGAGAACATTTCTTGTAAGGACCACATAAAACTCAAAGGTAAACTTTGTTTGGTGAGATCTCATTTTATGGTAAATGTCAAATCTTTGGAAAATCTAACAGCAGAAACCCAGATATTTGTGATCACCAATCCTTGGCTTTCAGCACTGTGTTGCAACCCTTTTGCTCCCTTTCTCTCTTGGCTGATATTCAAATTTATTATTATATTCTTTTAATCTTTGGAAAAGGTTTATAGCCCTCTGCAAGTTAAGTTATTATTGCCACATTTCCAAAATGCGGATGCTAAACTCTTTGGGGTTGTGATACACCCAGATGGTCTTCCATTTTTGCATTTCTGCAAATGTTATTTACCAAATACAACAATTTTTTTCTCCAAAGTCATTAGAGCCCATTTGGCATCTTCTCTAATCTATCCCTCTTGCTACCTTTTAATTACTCTGTGAGGGGATCTAGTTGTTGCTGAGGGCCAAATGACCAAGGGGTTAATGCTTTTTTCTGTCTCTGGCCAATTGGTTTTTAGTCAGTAGTTATTTATGGGTAAGACCAGGGACCATTAGTTCTCAAGTATGTGCAGCTGTACTCTTCACAATTACCAGTCCATAGCAAATATGGACTTACTTTTTGTGTACAGTAGTTTTTTTTTTTTTCCCCCTGATTGGTTAGATAATTTGTTGCCATTTATGAATGATTCTTGTTGATGCAAAACATGACATTGGATTCTATTTTATTACTCGAGTTCCATGTTTAATAGGATGCTGTAATCTTGATTCAGACAGGGCATGAGGGTATGCACCTCCTGTCACTAGTGACAAATTGCTCCTGTGTAGCAAAATGTACAATCTTGCCCACTGCACGTTAGCTGCGCCATTCTCCCCAAATCAGCATAGGTGCTGATGACTCTCATTGTGGAATCAGTGACTGGTTGGCCTTGGCCTTTTTGCCTCATGCTCTCTTCTTTGGACATAAGGTAGAGATTACTATTAATGGTTCTTTCAGTTCCTAGGAGCTCCTCCCTCTGTGCTGTTTTACTGTGATTTTTTTTTTTTTTTCTGCCCCCATTGAATGGTAGTCTTTGATGTCACACAAGAGAATACTGTTGGCTAACAGTCTGGAGGCTGCTTCATTTGAGCTAACCACCACATGAAAACAAATGTGATCCATCATATTTCATTAACTAGCTGTCCTCCTTTTGGGTGCCCTTTTTTGATGTCAGAGTGCATCCTGACAGGAATCAGAAAGATATGTGTGATTAAGAACAGTAATAATGCTTATTGCATTGTATTGTAAATTACCTTCCTGGGCCCTGCTACTTCATCAGCCCCACTGGCATTGGCTCCCGTACATTTTTGACTACTCAGTATATACAGTGTATTAGCGCAATGGAGATCATTATGTGGCCTGTATTTGAGTCATTTTTATTTAAGATGCCAAACAATAAGCTGTTGATTGGGGGAACAAGAGGCGAACAATAATGTTCTGTGTCACATAATACACCACCATTTTCCAGCTTTGCTTTAGAAGGGCCCTCTTTATTGTTTTTGTATAAAAATGGTTCTTAGGAGGAGGAATATTTTGCTGAGGTATGTCATTATTTTGCAAATTTCTATTATCTCATCATGTTGTCTTCATTGTAAATTGCAGCTAATTAGGAACCTAGTTAGAGCCCCAGCTTTGAGGCTGGCTTTTTTGTGAAAAGAGCCCACCGATTACCGCACTACAAGAGAGGAAGGGAGAGAAAAAGGAGATTAATCTGGTTACCTAGGCGACACTCGCTTCCATCTGCGAGGAACAATACATTTTTGTTTCCTTGGCTCAGTTCAGATCTGTTTTGTTTAGAGGGGGGAAGAAAAAGAAAGAGAGAGAGAGAGACAGAGAAAGAGAGGGAGAGAGGGAACCTAGCTCCACAACAATGCTGAATTCTGTCTAGCCCAGGCTTACTGGCTTGATTCCTCTGCAAGTTAGGGGTCTCAGGGGAGTGAGAAGATGAAAGAGATAAGCTCCAAAGTTGTCAAAGGTCATGACCTTGCCACACAAAGCCAGCAGTTTTACTTCTAAATCCTCTTCTCCCAAAAGGCACTTAATGAAATAATATATTGTGCTTTTCAACATCCCATCGTCTTTATTAAGGAACAAGGCCTCAAAATTGTGAAATTTAAGGAGTCATTTTAACTTTCACACTAAACAATCAGTGATAATCAAGAAGCTACTGTATGGATGTAATTTCTGTCTGTGTAAAAGCTAACTTTGACTTTTCTACTTTTCCTTCCAAGTAGCTTTCGAAAACTTACCATTTTATTGTGGTGATCACGTGTTGAAGGTATGAATCTACTTCGTAATGAATAAAACAGACCTAAAAAAAAGAAAAAAAAAATTCTCTCTTTTTTTTTTTTAATTAAATCTACCCAAGATTGAAGCTGATTAACTCCTCACTTTCAGTTTCTTTTGTTGTACATTAGACTTTGAAGTCTGTAAAACAGGGTGGCCATTTACTTTGCTCAGGAGTGTGAGGTGCTTTCAGGTAGTTTGCTGCCACTTACATAGTCACCAGAGAAAGGACTGAGGATGGCACAGGAGCTGAACGAGTCAGGCTAAACGGCTCAGAAGTCTCAGGGCTTCTTCAGGCAGATTGTCTAAACCTACAATCTCTGATGAGCATAATGCTTTCGGCATCATGTTCTCACTGGTTGGTATGCCATCATGCATAATGAGTAGTTATCCAAGAAGGTTATGTGTGATGCCTTACAGTTAAGGGAGGCTCCAAGAGAGGAATGTTGGCTTCTCTGAGCTTTCTAGTCATAGAATGTATTGATTAAATCAGAGCAACTTGCTTACTTTAAAATGCCCTGTGGAGCCCATGCTTTACACCTGTGACTATCTTCTCATTAGTCCTCCCTCCTAAACGCATTCTTAGGAAGAGGAAAATAAGTTTTTCATAACACCTATAAGTTACTATGGGTTCTCAGGTGGCTATACGCTAACAAATACTTCCTTTCAAAGAGTATTGGCCTTTCCTCTTGTCTTATTTGCAAATGGGAAAAATATTCCTACCCAAATTGATTCTGTGCTCTCACTCATCTAGCCCTTTTGGAGCACCTGTACTCCTTCTTCTTCACATTACAGTAGCCAGGCAGCTCCAAATAACATATCCCATGTGAAACAGGATTTAGAAACAGTCATAGAAACCTATGGAGAATTTTTAAACCCATGCAATTCTAATCTATTCTAATATTCATTAGCCTTTATAGATAAAAACAAAAACAAAACATTGCTTCTTATCCCAAACTTAAGCCCTCACATGATACACTATTTGTTGAGCCTTTGTAGGAAATCAGATTAGCTTTCCAATTTGCCATGACCACCTCGAATAAGACAAAACACAAATTAGTTTACCACAACGAACTCTCAACCAGAGTCTTCACCTTTACTGTAAAAAGGACAATTTACCAAATACCACACTGTTATTAAAAACTAGAACATCTTTCTGAAGTTAGTGAAATCAAGGTTAGGCTTGGGAATGGCAGGGACTAAACTTGTGGATAAGGTCCCTGGGTGGCACATGATAGTTTTAAGCACTCAACTACTAATGAATAGGTTGATGGCTCAGACCCACCCAGAGGTGTCTCAGAAGACAGGCTCGGTGATCTGTTTCTGAAAACCCTACTCTGTACACATGGCAGTTCTACTCTGTACCCATGGGGTTGCCATCAGGCAGAATTAACTGTATGGCAACTAAAAACAACAATAAACTTGTGGGTATGTTTTATAAACCCACTATTAGACAAACAAATGAAATGTTCTCCTTATATGAATTTTTTTTCCATTAAAAGCATTAAGCTATTGTAAGCCTTGAGTGAGCATGTTCTCAGTACATCTTTTCTTTTTTCCTTTCTTTTAGTGAAGAATTTAGTAAGTTATACAGATATACAGAGAATAGTTGTGGCAAATACATCAACGCTGGTCAGAACAGCTTTCTTCACAGAAAGTATTTGAGTTCTAATTACATTCATTAAGAGGACTCCAGTGTCTCTTTCCTCATCTGTTTACGGAGAATCTTTCCAACCAATTCCTGTTCTCAGCTTGAGTCACACATGGAAACTAATCTCTTTATAAAGGCTTTGATTGATTATGTTTCGAGAAGATAGGGAAATGAAAATGTGAAGATTATTTGGGAGTTGTAGAAACATATCTTTGGTCATGTTGGATAAGACAGGATTCTTTAGCCACAAAATGCATTAACCTAGCATGTGAATGTAGTGATCACCAGATGAGATGACAACAGCTACT
This sequence comes from Elephas maximus indicus, assembly GCF_024166365.1. Taxonomy (NCBI): domain Eukaryota; kingdom Metazoa; phylum Chordata; class Mammalia; order Proboscidea; family Elephantidae; genus Elephas; species Elephas maximus. The sequence continues at coordinate 82,704,220 of NC_064822.1, read as the reverse complement.
TACCAATATGACTGGAGTTAATAAATAGTAAAGAAGAGTGCATCAACTTAATTGAGGAAGGATGTGGTAGCTCTCTAGAATATAAGTATCTCTTGTCTTCAGCACTGACTTAGATTGCTCACTCAGGACCTTAGGTTTCCACTTCTTAGGAAGTAACTTCTAATATTCTGCCCTGAAAAAGTAGCTCAAAATGGATGCAGAGGAAAGAGTGCCACCTGCTGATTTTTTATCCTAAAGCAATTCTGATTTCCTTGGAGGTTTCTTGGATAAGATCTAGCAATACCTGGTACTGTGTGTTACTCTCTCATGTATTAAGTCAAAATGATAAGCACAAAACCTAGAGCCGTGGGACTAGAGTTTTGTGAACATGTAGTTATGAGGTTGAATTTAGACAGTTTCAAGGACTGATTGCAAAATGTTTTCACTGAATTCAAAATTTTCTACATTACCTGTAGTTTTGAAAAAAAAATTCAAATCCATCATTTCATTAATATTTCACATTTTTTCTCTTATTATTTACAGGGTAGCTTATGGACAGTAGGAAAGTAACTTCCTTTTCACGTGAAATTTCTTTGTCCTAAATTCTGTACTCTTCCCAGTGTGCAAAACATATGTAATGAAAGCTACCTTTGTGATTTTGACTTGGAAGATGTTCTTAGGAACTTTTCTTCATTCTCTGTTACAAGGGAAAATACTTCTTTCTAGTTACCTGTTTTACTATGGAAGGAAATTGCTTCAAGTAAAATAGCAAACATCGACTTGCCTCTTAAATAACCCATTTGCAAATTAAAATTCTAGAAAGTTACTATTCCTGTTTTTCCTCTTGAAGTTTGCAATTTGAGGAATCTGGTAAGTTTTTAAATGATTAGTAATAGGTAATGGCTTGTAAAATATAGGAGGTTAGGAAAAGTAATGTGTGGCCTATGAAAACCATGAACCTCTGGCATAATGTCTCATGCATATAATAACCACTCAATGCTTGTTGAATAAAAATTGAAGTAAAACCTAGGAACGGTTTTGAACTGAGTGTGATTCTGACCTCAGTTATATAAATTTGACATTTTTTTTTTTGCCATACCTGTATCACCAGTAATAGAAGAAAACATAATTTTTCTTAGGCAAATGGCAGATGGAATGGTACATAATAATACCTACCTATTTTTTTTTTTTTTTTTTTATTTCGACAGCAGTAGGTTTGGTTGATTCTTTCAAAAAAGACTCCTAACTCTAGTGTAAATAAAAAGTTGACCAAAATAATGGGTGGGCTGATGCATGCTTATCCCAAGTGAAACTTATCACCTATTACTGTTTATTTATCCTTAATTGTTACTTTAGAACAGTCACCATTAACCTGTGCCTCCAGGTGATTTTGTCTCCAATTGACTCAGGCATGAATCAGGTTGCAGGCACAGCAAGAAAAATGAGCAACAAAGGAGCTGTTACCACAAAGGAACAATTCTAGAAATGGGCCAGAGCTATCAATATCTCTTCCTACTTTACAAACTAAAAGTTGCTAACAACAACTACAACAAAAAGAATTCTCTTCTTTTAGAAAAGTAAAAAAGAAAGAATAGATGGAAGGCAGGGAGAGAGACAGGAAAGAAAAAATAAGAAAATTTAGTCACAAAGAATTCATTTATAATGTTGGTAAAATAAAACATATTTTCTAATCATTACACAATGGGAAACCATTGTCATGCTATTGTTATGAGTCATCATGGTGGCTATTTGTATCCAGGTGAAGTGAAGTGTAGGTGTGTTTATGTATGAGTGCGTATACTAATGTGTGTGGAATTATAAGTATATATATAAAAAAAAATTTTTTTATATATACTATGTTAGAACATCGTTTCTTATTTTTTTAATTTTGCAGAGACATTCTGCAAATAAGCAACCCTGCCTACTTATATGTATAAGTAGCTCTACCATATGAGAAAAGAAAAAATCTAAATAGAATACTTCACCTGGTTGCTATACCATCATCATGATTTCTCTTCTGGTATTTCTGATATTTATTTCCTGAACAAGAAAAAAAAAAAAATAATAAGTGATGAGCAATTATGTTATCATTTGGGATTTAGTCCACTAATATTGTTGGCATCTAAACTTTATTAATATTTTAGAATATTATTATGATTTCTAAAGAAAAGTTTTCCAAGACATGCAGAGCAATTGGTAGTAATGGCAGTTTTTATATAACACAGCAGATCTCTTTCTTCCTTTGTCCTGGATCCTGATCGTTTGTCCTTTGGCTTAACCTTTTCTATTCCTGACTTAGGCATGAGAGACTGCACCTTCCTATTCCTGTACCTACCTATAAAGTGTTTTTGTTGTTGTTGTTGTTGTATAGGAATCATACCTCTCAGGATGCAATGCAATGTGTCGCTGCTAGTTAATTCTTTTTCTCACTTCTCCTAATACACACACATTTACATATTCATTCATTCTTTTTACATATATATATTAAGTAGCTTTTAAGTGCTAGGCATTGTTCTAGGGATATGTCTTGTGATATATCAGAAAACAAAACAGACAGAGGTCCCTGCCCCTTGTGGAAATACATTATAGTGGGGAGAAAGGAAGTACTTGACCCTGAAATTTTTGAAAAGCTGCATTCAGTGATGTGAAATAATTCCTGGTATATAGTAATTATTCAATAAATTTTATTCTTTGAAATGAGAAGTTGTTTTATTATGAGGAGATGCATGGAAAAGAGTTTTATTTCTGCGTTAGTAGACTGGATCCAAGCTTAGACTAGAGTAGTGAAGGTAAGAAAATGCCAGGTATTGATGACCATGCTAGAAACTGGAAGATATCTTCTCAGTCAGAACACAAAAGCCACAAAATAATTCCAAAGTGAAATCTTTACTTTGTTCGCTATTCCTTCTCTAGCTTTTCAAAACCTACATCTTAATTTAGAAGTTTTTTCTGGGTGCAATACTTGGAGGAGGCTGTTAGGGATGGGTGGGGATACAATAGCATTTTAACTAAACAAGGATTTATAAACATTCTTATATAATGTGACCTGATATCCCTGGCTTATAAAATTTTAATCATAAAAAAATTCTTGATTAACCACCATAGGCTGTCTGTAAGCTTCCATTTTCTTTTTGGTTTTTATAAAATAATGGAATTTTAAAGTGACATGGATTTTAGAGATATTCTGATGATCTTAATCTTTTGGGGGGCTTTGGTATCTCTGAAAATCTGATGAGAACCATAGACCCTGTCACTCCAAAATTTAAAATGTCTGCATAAAATTCTGCTCTAAATTTCAGATGACTTATAGATCCTATGAATCTCTTCAGTGACCCTCAGATACTACCCGATATGGTCAAGTTCATTTTATAGATGAGGAAATGAGATGCAGTTGTCATGTATTTGAGACCACACAAGTAGTGAATGAAAACCTAGGAAAAAAGAAGTCTCCTGATTTATACCTAGTCTGGGCTTGTTCTACCCTCCACCTCATTCTAATTATCCATAGCTGCACTAAAAACAACACCAAAACTAAAAAACCTAAACAAAGCATTCATTATTCTCTCTCATGGTTCCAAGATTTGATTGTACCATAAAACCTGTGAAAGCCAGAACCTGTGTAAGGTGGAAACCTGTCAAAAAAGGAGAACTCAAATATTTTCCACTAATAGCGATAGAAAAGCGGTAAGACTGCACTCTGTCAAAGGCAGAAAATTTGCTAGACCTGGAAAAACAAGGCAGTCACATCGCGTTCCTGCTACCACTGGTTTCAGAGTACTTAGTTGGACAGTTCACACTTGTGGTCTCATGCATTTTCATCAGATGACATCTGGGGTTGAAGTCACCTTGAGGCCTGACTGGACTGGATATTCAAGATGTCTTCTGTACTCTCATGTCTGTCATCTCAGATGGAATGGCTGTAATAGCTGGAGATTTAACATCTTTCTCCCTCCATGAAGCCTGTCCACATGGCTAGCTCTTACAAAGCATGATGGTCTCTTACATGTTAACTGGCTTCCTCCACAGCAAGTAATTCAAGAGACCCATGTGAAGCAGCAAGATTTATTAGGACCTAGCCTTGAAAATCCTGCAGCATCAGCTCTGCTGCATTCTGGTAGCCAAAAAGCAAGTCACAGACTAGCCCAGATTAAGAAGAGTGAACACGTGAAAGCATGGTTCATTAGAGGCCATCATTGGAGACTAGCTACCACCAACCCTATTATGTCTTAGCCATATCTGACTTTCTGGGAGCAACTTCTTTAAACACATAAGAATGTATCTGCAATTTATATAAACTTAGGATATTTAAATAATTCCAATGAAATTGGTGTATTTTCTATTCTTGTTGAGTCAGTTCTGACTCATAGTAACCCTATAGGACAGAGTAGAAGTGCCCCACAGGGTTTCCAAGGAGCAGCCGGTGGATTTGAACTGCTGACCTTTTGGTTAGTAGCTGAGCTCTTAACTACTATGCCACTAATGCTCCTATTTTTCTACTTATACTACTTAATTGTTTTTCTACTTAATATTAAAGTGGAGGTTCATAATACCTTAAAGAAATTTCAGGAAATTAAGCTCTTGAATTTCTCTTCTATTTTGAACTAAAAAAACCCCAACTCAGTGCCGTCGAGTCGATTATTTTGAACCAGCTCTTCAAAATATATGTACCGATTTAATCCAAGCTCTGCCTCTAGGATGTCCATCCATTTCTCCTGGTAATTGAATTCCACTGACTGACATAATTAGGCCCTATCTGTTAAACCTGTTGTGTCAAAATCTTGAAGTGTCTTCATTTACATATTTCTAACGTTGCAGAAACAATCTTAATAGTCGGTTCTGTCAAGGCCCATTGTACAATGCTTTCATTCTCAGATTGACAGATAATAATTGATACTATGGGTCCTTTATATAGAGTATTTATTTATCTGGCATAATATTCTAGAATCTGTGCACCAAAAATCCTCAGAAAGTGTTTTGGTCAAAGTAGCTTCATCAATTTTTTATCCATTTTTCAATCCTGTCGTCCCAAATGCTTTGTATCAAACTGTTCCTAAATTATTAGACAGAAAAAAGAATAGTCTCAGTCCCTTATTTCAGATATTTTCTGATCTTTATAGTCATTTTCCTCTGTAATCATTTGCAATTTATTGAGTGGCAACTATACGTAACAAATACCTAAGGGGTTTATTGCACTGGGTTACAAGAAGATATTCTTTCTCCTCAGCCCACCTCTTAACTTTAATAAGGAAGGTTTTGTGAGACCATTCAGAAATTAAGGAAACTGACAATTTATAAAGTAATTCAGAAATATGGGGTAATAAGGACTTAAACGTTCCCTAATTCTTACTCTCTCTGTGTCTTCAGTTAAAATATTAACGTTAATCAGTTAGGGTCTTTTGGGGGTTATTTGAGAGGACAGATAAATAGATCTTAGCTGCCTGATTTAAAAACAAAAGATCATTATACAACGGAATAAGACAGAGGAAGACAAAAATGTTACCTTTATTATCAATAAGGGTGATGGCAGAAAATGTGTGCAGAAAGTCTTCTTAACACCGAATGCCAGAACTAGGCAGATTGCCTGCCCAATCACACAAAGAGTGGGCAGAGGAGGCCTCCTCTGACCAGGACAAAGCCAAACTGAGCTTGTGATCCCTGAAACCATCCAGATCCCAAGAAGAAGGAGAAGCAGGGACTGAGTGACTTATGTTGCTTTTCTTCTTCCAAACTCACAAAACAAATATTTACTGCATCTTCCTTAGAAAGCCGTAAGTGAGGGGGCAAAAACAAACCAGGAGTGCCATGGTAATAGGGTTGCCTCCACAGGTAAGGGCAACAATATGAAAAGCATATTGCTACTAATACCCTCCAGGTATTTTTTCCTTTAACACCTTATGTATAATCATTAAACCATTAACAAGATAAATACTTGAAGAGTTCTTTTGCGTTCCTTTTCAAGACATTCTCCTATTGTAATATTTTTTGTGTTCTACTGTCCTGATGAAAAGATGAAATTTTCTTTGTGCATAGCACTGACCACGGGATGTTCTGACAAAAGCTTTTTTGTTCAATGACTGGGCCAGGATAATAATTTATTTCCACTGATAATTGCTACAAAGGCCTTTGGCATCTGTAGCCCATTTAAATCAGTAAGTGAGAAACCTAGCCAAAGGAATGAATCCAGAATGGTTATCAGTGTAAACACTATTCCAGATACAAAGAGAGAATTTAAGCACTATTTAGAGGATATTTTCCTGCTCTATATTTTGTTCCATAGGATATTTTTTTAAAATAGATATATAATAAAATATTTCTTAGTAATTTGTGGTATGGCTAGTGAAACAAATGCGTGTTTTTCAGTGTTTATAACCTGTCTGTATTTTAATTAAGTTTCTAAAAGATAGTTTCTAGTTCTAGTATTTATGGTAATGGTTGTTATCTACGACATGATTAATGCATTCGAAAAATGTTGAGTTCCTACTATATGCTAGATACTACTATAGGTCAGGGACGTGTTTGACATGCAACTTTCATTACAATGCAGCTAGTTGTAACTGAAAAGGACTGTGTTTTCAACATGAGTTTGATGTTCAGTAATAAAAAAACAGAATATTTTACTGAAAAATATGTTCTATATTACACTTGTATACCATGCAGTGATTTTTAGTATATTTGTGGAGCTGTGCTACCATCACCATAATCCAATTTTAGAACATTTTCATCATCATCAAAAGATCCCCCTTGTCTATGTGCATTTTCAATCCGTGTCCCCACCCCCAGGCTCAGGCAGCCTGTCTTTATAGATTTTCGTTTTTTGGATACTTTGCATAATTGAAATCATACAATATGTGATCTTCTGGGTTTGGTTTGGAAACCCCAGTGGCGTAGTGGTTAAGAGCTACAGCTGCTAACCAAAAGGTCGGCAGTTCAAATCCACCAAGCGCTCCTTGGCAACCCTATGGGGCAGCTCTACTCTGTCCTGTAGGGTCATTATGAGTTGGAATCAGCTCGACGGCAGTGGATTTGCTTATTTGGTTTGTGTTTGTCTTCTTTCAAAACCCTATAATGTTTATAGGGTTCCCTCATGTTTTAGCAAGTATCATTCATTTTTTACTTTTTATTGCTGGTTAATATTTTATTGCACGGGTAAGCACATTTTCTTTATCCTTTCAGCTGTTGGTAGAAATTTTTAGATTTGTTTCCCCACCTTTTGTTTATTATGAATACTGTATTTTACGCAAGTAACAAGTGCCTTCTATGTTCGTTTCACAATCTGTGCCCTTCCCCCAAGAGATATTTTCATAAGAACTCTATGCTTATTTTTTTACAGCAACATGTAAAAATGTTATGAAAATACCTTGTGGGAGGAGGGTGCAGTTGGCAAATAAATATAGAAGGCATCCATTATTTGCATAGAAATACAGTAATGCTGGTATGATATCCACTTAAAAGTCTTTGTGTAGACATATGTTTTCATCACTTTTGGCTAGACATCTAGGGATGGAATTGCTAAGTTTTATGGTAAGTTTATGTTTAACAACTTAAAAAACTGCCAAATATTCTCCAAAGAGACTACACTATTTTACATACCTACCAGCAATTTATGGTTGTTCCAGGTTCTCCACAATCCTAGTCAACACTTGTTATTGTCTGTCTTTATTAATATAGTCATCATTGTGTGAAATGGTATCCCATAGTAGTATTAATTTGTATTTCCTTAGTGATTAAAGATTTTGAGCATCTTTTCGTGTAGCATGTAGTTATTCATATATCTTTTTTGGTGAACTTTCCATTTAAATCTCTTGTGACTTTTTAAGTGTTTTATTATTGAGCTTTATGAGTTCTTTATATATTCTCAATACAAGTCCTTTTACAGAAATATGATTTACAATTATTTTTCCCAGTCAGCAGCTTGTATTTTCATATTCTTAATGGTGACTTTTTAAGATCAAAAGTTAATAATTTTAATAAAGTTCAATTTGTCAACTTTTTTATGTATCATTCCTTTGATGTATCTAAGAAATCTTTGATTAATCTGAAGTCAAGAAGATTTTTCCCTATGTTTTCTTCTAAATATTTTAAAGATTAACTTTTACATTTAGGTCCTTGATCATTGTATTTTTTGTTTATTGTCTAAATTCATCCTGTAGCACAGGGATATCTAATTGTTCCAGCACCATTGTTAACGAGAGTATCCTTTCTCCATTGAATTTCCTTGGCACCATTGTTAAACCTTAACTGATCTATAAATGTAAGGGCTTATTGCTGGGTTCTCAATTCTGTTCCAATGATTTATATGTCTAAATATATGCTAGGACCATACTGTCTTGCTTACTGTAGCTTTATGTTATATTTTAAAATTAGGAAGTTTTCAACTTTGTTCTTTTTCAAAGAAGATTTTTTTTTTTTTTGGGCTATTCTGTGTCCTTCGCATTTCCACACAAATTATAAAATTAGCTGGTAAATTTGTGCAAAAAAAGTCTGCCATCACTTTGATATATAATGTGTTTGATCTGTTGATAAAATTTAGAAAGAATTTCAATTTAACATATTGAGTCTTCCAAGCTGTTAACATGGATTGTCTTTCCATTTATTTAGTTCTTCTTTCATTTCTCTCAGTGACATTTGGTTATTTCCAGTGCATAGGCCTTGTACTTCTTTTGTTAAATTTATTCCTTAATATTTTACTATTTTTGTTGCTATTATAAATGAAATCATTAATTTCATTTTCAGTTTATTGTTTATACGTAGAAATACAATTGATTTTTTGTATGTAGATCTCGTATTTGGCAATCTTGCGGAACTTATTCATTAGTTTTATAGTTTTTTGTGGTTCATTGGATTTTCTAATACAGGATCAAACAATCTGTGAATAAAGACAGTTTTATTTCTCATTTTCCGCTATGGATAAATTTTATTTATCATAAGTCAGTGCACCAGCTAGAACCTTGTCTTAGCTATCTAGTGCTGTAACAGAAATACTACAAGTGGATGTCTTTAACAATGAGAAATTTATTTCCTCACAATAAAGTAGGCTAAAAGTCCAAATTTAGGGCATCAGCTCCAGGGGAGGGCTTCCTCTCTCTGTCAGCCTTCTCATTCATCTTTCTCTGACTAGGAGCTTCCCTGTACAGGGACTCTGGGTCTGAAGGACTCACTCTCTCTGCTCCTGCCGCTGCTTTCTTGGTGGTATGAGGTCCCCGTGTCTCTCTGCTCACTTTTCTCTTTTATGTCTCAAAAGAGATTGCCTCAAGACACAATCCAATCTTATAGATTGAGTCCTGCCTCACTAACAAAACTGCTGCCCATCCCCCTCATTAACATCATAAAGGCAGGATTTACAACATAAAGGAAAATCACTTCAGATGGTAAAATGGTGGGTAATCACACAATATGGGGAATCATGGCCCAGCCAAATTGATGCACACATTTTTCAGGGGACATAGTTCAACCCATGACAAACCTCCAGTACAATTTTGAATGGAAATGCTAAGAGCATACATTCTTGTCTTGTTCCTGATCTTACGTATAAAGCCTTCAGTCTTTCACTATTCAGTAAGGCATTTTTCATAGATGCCTTATAAAGTCGTGGAAGTCCCCTTCTATTACTTATTAGTTGAGAGTTTTTATCATGAGATGGGGTTAGCTTGAGATCGATGTTTTTCTGCATACATTGGGATGGCCATGTGTTTTATGTCCTTTATTTTATTAATATGTTTTATTACCTTATTTTATTTCCAGATATTAAACCAACCTTGCATGCCTATGATAAATCCCACTTTGATCAGAGTGTTTAATTCTTTCTATATTTTGCTGATTCAGTTCGCTAATATACTGTAGAGGATTTTTATGTCTATATACATGAAGAATATTTGTCTGTAGTTTTCTTGTGATGTTTTGGTCTGACTTAATATTGGTGTCATAGAATATGAAGAATTTGTGAGGGATTGGAGTCATTATTCTTTAAATGTTTTATAGAATTCACCATTAAAGCCATCTGAGTATGGGCTTTTTTGTGGGAATATTTTTAATTAATTCAATATTTCAATGATTATAGTCTATTCAGATTATCTATTTCTCCTTGAGTTAGTTTTGGTAACTTGTGGCCTTTAAGAAATTTGTTCATTTCATTTAAGTTGCCTGATTTGTTGGCGTAAAATTTTCATCATATGCCTTCATAATCATTTTAATTTCTGTAGGGTCAGTAGTGATGTTTCCTCTTTCAGTCCTGATTTTGATAATATGTGTCTTCTCCCTTTTCTCTTGGTTCATATAACTTAAGGTTTATCAATTTCACTGAACCTTTTAAATAATCAACTTTTTGTTTCATTGAGTTTTTCTCTAGTTTTTCTAGTCTATGTTTTGTGATATTCACTCTAATCCTTGTTATTTCCTTCCTTTGGCTGTTGTGTGTTTATAATGTCGTTCTTTTTCTATTTTCTAAAGACGGAACCTAAGGTCATTGATTTGATTGATATCTTTCTTATTTTTGTCTAATAGGTATTTAAAGTTATAAATTTTTCCTGAGCACTTCTTTAACCATATTCAATAGATTTTTATATTTCTTTGATTTAATCAAATTATTTTCTACTTTTCTTTGTGATTTCTTCTTTGACCCATGGATTATTTAGAAATGTATTTTTAATTAACACATATTCGTTGACTTTCCAAATTTCCTCTGTTGTTGATGTCTAATTTAAATCTGTTTGGTCAGATGACATACTTTATATGACTTCAGTCCTTCTAAAATCATTTAGACTTATTTTATGGTCTACAGTATGGCCTGTCATGAAGAATGTTCCATGTAGATGTACACTTGAAAAGATTATATATTATACCGTGGTTGGAGGAAGTGTTCTAACAATGTCAATTAGGTGAAGTATTTGATAATGTTGAAGTCTTCTTTCTATATTCTTCCTAATTTCTGTCTAGTTTTTCTGTTATACAGAGTGGGACATTATAGTCTCCAAATATTATTTTTGAATTGTATATTTCTCCTTTTTTTTTTTCTGCATACATATAACTTATTTGGAAGGTGTGCCCAAGGACAGGAGTGAAATTGAGAGTAAAGGAGAATCAATACAAGGGGTACATTGGTTAGCTGGCCACTGCTATGGGTGATCAGCTATGCAATCACTGTAGGACATTTAGAAGAGATTATGAACTGCATTTCACAACAGGAAGAACCATTTAGCTATTGGAACTCATTCACCTTTAGTTAAAGGTTGCCCAATTGTGCCTTATTCTCCTGCACATATGGATTGAGCATGTGCAGATGTCCAGAAGTTTCCTATGAATACCCTAATCAGAGAAGTACAGGGCATGAAGCAGGAGGTACACAGGCTAACATGAGTCAAGGCACTGTTAAACTTCACCTGCATGAAATTGGACAGTGTGTCAGAATTGGTCACTGAAGCACTAATTCAAATAAAAGGTGGGGCTGAGATTTTTATATGGATGATGACCTGGATCTTTGAACCTTAGGAGCCCAAAGCCATGTGCTAGAAAGTGGTAGAGCCAGGTTTCTGTCTTATTCCAGAGTAGATACTCTAAACCACTGAGTATTGCTTTCTCAAGCATGTATTCTCATTAAGAGAGAACTTACTTTATATGTACACAGCAAAACTTTCTTATATTAATATAGCTGTAGCATTTGTGTGTGTGTGTGTTTTATTGCTTATAAAACATGATTAGGACAAGGATACAGTTTTTGGCCAATAAAAGAACAGCTTGGAACAGCTTCCAAAACATCTCTTTCTCCTTTCGACTTCATTCATTTTGAGACTTTGTTTACAGATGTTGTTATATATTCTTGAGGAATTGATCCTTTATCATCTAGGGACCCCTTTGTCTCTAGTAACATTTTTTATCTTAAAGTTTATTTTGTTTGATATTATTATAGGCTTTCTAGCTCTCTTATGATTAGTATTTGTATAGATATATTTTAATCCTTTTACTTTCAACCTGTTTGTATCTTTGAATGTAAAATGTGTCTTTTGTAGATAGTGTATAATTAAATCTTCTTTTTAAAATTCAGTCATACAATCTCTTTTTTTATTAGGTGTTTAATCCACTTGTATTTAATGCATTTACTATATTGTTGGTTTAAATCTTCTATTTTGTCATTTGTGTTTTATATGTCTTATGCCCTTTTGTTCTTCATTTTCTCCTTTAGTGCCTTCTTTTGTGATAAATCCGTGTTTTCTAGTATACCATTTTAATATCTTCTTTTAGTATATATACACATACAAACTTAGTTATTTTATTATTAGTTGCTGTTTAGAGATTACATTATGTACCTTAAATTATCACAATCTAAGTCAGGTTAATACTGTTAATTCTTACAAAATACAGAAACTCTGCTTCAATATAGTTCTTTTCTCCCTCCTTGTGCTGTTATTATAATATATACTAAATTTATGTGTTATATGGAAACCCTGGTGGCGTACTGGTTAAGTGCTATGTCTGCTAACCAAAGGGTTAGCAGTTTGAATCTGCCAGGTGCTCCTTGGAAACTCTATGGGGCAGTTCTACTCTGTCCTATAGGCTCGCTATGAGTCAGAATCGACTCGACAGCACTGGATTTTGGGTTTTATGTATTATATGCTATATACTCAACAGTACAATATTATAATTTTTGATTTATACACTCTTAATAAGTCTTTTAAAGAAAAATGAGAAATACATATATACATATATTTTTTACCAAACCACATATTTACCTTCTCCACTATTACTCATTTTTGTACTGTATATTGAAGTTAAGGAGCCCTTGTGGTGCGGTGGGTAATGTGCCTGGCTAGTATGCCAGAGGTCAAGAGTTTGAACCAACTAGCCACTCCATAGGGGAAAGATTTGGCAGTCTGCTTCCTTAAAGATTTACAGCCTTCGAAATTCTATGGGGCAGCTCTACTCTGTCCTATAGGATTGGAATCAACTTGATGGCACACAACGAGGAATGCAGTGTTAGCTTCTAATGTTAACTGTATCCTTTTAAGTGTGAAGTTTAAAATAAGATTGAATCCCTTCTGGAGCTGAAATAGTAAATGTTTCTCTTTCGTATTTGAAGATGAAATTATCTTTTTTCTTCTTATCATTACATTCGTAAAAATTTGACATCATGCAGACATGAATAGCTTTAAATTATTATTTGATATAATTATGCTCTTTTTTTGTGCGTTTGTTAGTTTTTTTAAACAGCATGGGCATATACTGTCCCCATTTAACTTCCAATGTGTTTCGTGTATTGAAAGCCACAGCAGAATATAATTTACTGAAGGGCTAGTAATAGGTCCTGTTCATTTTTTATTATTATTACTTTTTATTAATTTATGTCCAAAGCCATACATTATCAAACACTGGAGATGAGGAGAACAGTGAGTATATCATCTAATTTGTTTCATTCATTCATTGAAGTGATATTTGTTGTGTGCCTAGTATGTGCCAAGTGTTCTATTGGCCTTGGAAACAGAATTGTGAAAAATTACAGTGATATTCCCTACCCTTGTGGAATCTTTAGCCTAATTGAGAATACACGTATTAATCAAATAATCATACAAACTCATAAAAATATACCTCTGACAATGTTCTTTGAAGCAGAGTTTCAGAGAGCTGTGACTACCTATAGTAAAGATTTATGACCTAACCAAGAGGTCAAGGGAGACTTCTCTGAGGAATTGTGTTTGAGCTGAGTTATGAAGGATGTTTAGGAGTTAGTTCAGGAGGGGGCAGAAAGAACTTTCCAGATAGAAAGAAAAATATTTGTAAAAACACCATAGCAGAAGGAGAATGGTGAGTTCAGAAGCCTAAAAGAAGACTCACATGACTACAGCAGAGAGCGAGGGAGACCATGATTTAAGATCAGACTGGGTTGGAGGTGGTGGTAGGTAGGCACAGGCCATGCTTGGCCTTGTGGGCTCTCATGCAAGAACAGTGGGATATGTGATCCTGGGTTACTTGAGCAGATTTATTTTAAAAAAAAAAAAAATTGGGGGCTGTAGTCTAGATACTCAAAGAAGGTAGAACATCAATGGATAAGAACAGACAGAATTTCAGGGTATCGCACTGTTCTAAACAAGATGTCATGGGGCTGGAGCTAGGTGGAGAGGATGGAGAGACATGGATGGAACAGAGATATTTAGAAGGCAAAATATTCACCCTTGGATTCCTTAAAATGTGTATTTATATCTCATATTCAGTCTGGTTTGGATCAGGTGCACGAATAAGTACTAATGGCAAGTAAATCTCAGTCTCTCTCTTCTCTCTCTCTTTCTCCACTAAGCATTTATTTTTTTCCATCAGCAGTTATCTCCAAAATCTTTTTTGCTAAATGTCAAATGTATGTAATTAAATATCATGTCCTCTGTTTCATTTACTATGTGACTAATAAAAACTTAATAGACACTAATTGTTGTCAAATTTGCCAAGAAAAGACTCTCACAAATCTTGTTAGTTTTTAACATTCTGTTCATTTTGGAGCCTATAATGTATCCCCAGCAGGGACTGTGTTTGGAAGCACCAGGGACTTCTTGGAAGAAAATACACTTGACAGATCTCAGGTCAAACCATAATCATCCCTCACAAAGACTGATTCTGGACATACTGTAGGTAATAGATATATTTTTATACTGTTGGGATTTATGTCACTTTGTGGTACAATCGTTCTAGATATTTTGTCCTTCAAATCATGAGCACCTACAGAGAGGAATACAGTAACAGCTATTATATTAGAACACTGGCACAAAAAAAAAAAAAAAAAAACTCATTCCAACTTTTCCACATTTATCTATGAAAGACTGGAAAAAACTTTTGCTACTGTTAGTGACCATAAATGTGAATTCATTCACTTATCAGAAAAAAAAAATATCATTATATCTTTAATTTAGAGATCTCACCTTGCCTTCCCCCCCACACACTTGCGTGTGTAAATAAGCTTTTTCTCCTGGAAGAATGAGCATGCGAAATAGAAAATTAGGGCAGTATTACAGAGGAAACAGCATTGGAGATGTAGTGTTTGAGTATGGGAATAACTTGGAGAAAAAAAAATCTGTATAGATATAGACACAGATATTAGTCTAGAAATCGACAGTACTGGGTTTTATTAGTCTAGATAGCAATATCTATATCTATGTATTTATACACAACACACATACAAATACATGCAGGGAGAAAATGCAGATTATTCAGTGGAATAGTCATAACAAAGGGACTAATTTATTACTGTTCTCTAAAATTTCATTTTCCTTGAAAAGTTTTGTTTGTATAAGGAAAATTCAAGTAATAATTCCTTTGATTTTGTTATGACTATTCCATCCATTTCATTCTGCTCTATTTCCTCCCTTTATTGTCTCACTGATTTCATTGTTCCCATGTGTCTTTACTCATTCACTTCAAATTCTCTCCATATGCTATATTTTTGTAGAGATATTTTCTGTCTGTTGCTTCTTAAATTTTCTTCATAGTCTTATCTTCAAGTAATAACCTAAAAGTATATTTTAACCAAAATATTCTAAAAATGTCTTTCTTATTTTGGATCCCATGCGACTTTGGGGAAGTGAGCGCTATGTGTGAGTTGGTAAGGGAAAAGGTTACCGAATCTGGACCACAGAGGTATTTGGAAAAATATGTGACATGTTGACAGTCTGAGATGAAGTTGTCATGATGACAGTTTGGAGTCTTATCTAATTTTTCAGTGTTTACTTGCTTTGTGCTCCAACTTGGAAAAAAAAAAATATATATATACACATACATACATATATTGCATCCAGGAATCAAATCTACTTGTGGATTCTTCAATTAGACACCAAAATGTCTTTTTGGGTTTTTTTGTTTTGTCTTGTTTTCGTATTAATACTTTGATTTACCAACGTTTACTTCTTAAACATGGCTTATTTGCTATACTTAGTGTATTTGCTGCCAAAGTGAGCGCTTATTTGCTATTTATAAGAAGAGGTGATTGAAATATGCCTTGGTGTCACTATAAAGCCAGCATGTTAAGGAAGAGAGAAGAGCAGAATGAGAAGTAATGCTACAAATACTGTTATCTCTCTTTTTTTACATCCTTCTGTGTGAGGTGGGTTGAATAGAGATGGTTTTAGCATGAGGTCTTCTCTCTTATCATGCATGATTTTGTGGGTGTGATGTAGATCTATCTAAGGAGCCCTCGTGGCACAGTGATTAAAGCGATAGACTGTTAACTGAAAGATCAGAGGTTTGAAACCACCAGCAGCTCCTTGAGAGGAAGATGTCACAGTCTGCTTCCATAGAGATTTTATAGCCTTAGAAACCCTTTGGGGTCGCTATGAGTTGGAATCGACTCCATGGCAGTGATTTTTTTAGCCAAAATTTCAGTGAGACCAGAAGAAAGTTCACTTTAGCTTTGGGAAGCTAGTTATATAACGCAAAGAGAGTTTTCTTTTTTGGGGGTGGGGAGAGGGATCTAAAAATTACTGTGTTGTTATTATGGACTTCAAAGAAGAAATTCTGAAAAAAAAGTATATATTTGAATGGTCACTCATACCTGTATTTTGAAGAGTTCTAGAAACAATTGTTTATCGATATTGAGAGACAACTCATAAAAAAAGTTTTATGAAAATTAGATGCATTTATAGAACAGATATTAAACTTTTCAGTGGCTATTATTTTTTAATAATCATATCATAAAATAGTTTTTAAATGCTGTTTTTCAAATTAAATATTAAATTCTTTTATTTTTTATAGTCTACTTAATTATTTAATTTTCAAACAATGTTAATAAATATGTTCAAATTAATACATTGATTAGAGAGAAAACCTTTCTTGTGGTACGTCACTGTCTGGGAAGTCTGTGTCAAGTAATTTTCTACCAGAGGACTATAAGGAAAAAAATCTAGCCTTTTAAAAAAATGTAGCATTGTTAACTGGAAGTATTATTCTGAATGTTGACAGATCAAGCATCAAAGCTCCTCAGAGAATATTTAGAAGCTATTGAAATGTAGATTGTAAGGAATTTTATCAAACAAGGTATCTTCTTTTCACACTGATCAGGATTTCCTAGAACTGTAAATTTATTTTGCTTTTTTATTGATGATGATGATGAAGGTTAGGCTGATAAATATCAGTGTGTGCAGGAAATATTATTTTTG
This sequence comes from Elephas maximus indicus, assembly GCF_024166365.1. NCBI lineage: Eukaryota > Metazoa > Chordata > Mammalia > Proboscidea > Elephantidae > Elephas > Elephas maximus. The sequence continues at coordinate 82,687,118 of NC_064822.1, read as the reverse complement.
GAAAGCTGCTTACATAGGAAATAAGATTTTATATTGTCTCTTTCTTTAAAGAGTTAAGAACATTCTAATGAATAACAAGTGATACCTAGAAGCTATCATCAAGGTGATCTTCCTGAAATCAGACTAAACTGTTACCGGAGAGTTATGGATCAGGCCAAGAAGTCTTACACTGTGATATCAGTTCTATATCGTTTGTGTTTTATTCTTTAAGAGGGAAAAAAAAATACCTCCTATATTTATCTATCTGGTTAATGTATTTGATTCATTTGTTATTATGATTTTTTTTTATTATCAAATAAAGGAAGTTATAGTAGTACCTCCCATCAAAATGGTGACTCTGAGTTTCTGGTATTTACAAAATAGTATTTTAATACGGGCCCACAATTCCTTATTTACAATTCTAAAATTTTTTTGTAACTAGAAAATTGGAAAATATTATTGTAAAATTTTGGTAATTGATTTAGTGGAAAGCTTGAACTAGCCTGACATGAATCTATTGATTTTTGTGCAAATATCCATATGTTTCATTGCAAAAATGTCAGTATATTTGATTACAGGGTATTGTTTTATACCTCTCTGATAGTGCTATTTCATGTGTGGTTTATTTGCCATATTATATTTTTATAATTCAGTTGTTTTCAGTATTCTGAAGCTCACTTGGCTGAAGGATTTGGGTAGAGGATTTTTCACTTATATTAACAGTTAAATTTAAGTCTACCAGTATCACAGGTAAAAGCAGAAAATGTTCTAAACCGAACCAAAGCTGTTGCCATTGAATCAATTTTGACTCATAGCGATCCTGTAGGACAGAGTAGAACTCCCCTGTAGGGTTTCTAAGTAGCAGTAGGTGGATTTGAACTGCTGGTCTTTTGATTAGCAGCTGAGCTCTTAAACACTGTCACACCTGGAGCTCTAGCCTGTTTTAATTATTATCCAAACCTTCTATTTTCTATTATGTAATATCTTTTTAAAATTCTAAATCAAGCCTTCTACTTTTTATTCCATAACATCCCTTCAGCAAATAGTATTGAGCACCTACTACATTCTAAGCCCCTGTGCTAGGTCCTAAAGAAACAGTGTGCCCTCAAGAAGCTTAGAGGCCTTGCTAACAAATAATGCAGATGAATATATGGAAAAATGGAAGCACTAAAAGATACAGAAGTGTAGTATGGAATAGGAAATGATAAGGTGGTGGTTCTTTCTTGGCATGGAGATGTCAGGAAATGGAAGAATAGGGCATGTGAAGAATTAGAGAAGACTTCACAGAGAATATGATGCAGTTTTCAAAGTTGTTGTTAGGTGCCGTCAAGTAGGTTCCGACTCATGGCCACCCTGTGTACAACAGAACAAAACACTACCCAGTCCTGCGCCATCCTAACAATCGTTGTTATGCTTGAGCCCATTGTTGCAGCCACTGTGTCAATCCATCTCCTTGAGGAGCTTCCTGTTTTTCGCTGACCCTCTGCTTTACCAAGCATGATGTCCTTCTTCAGGAATTGATCTGTCCTGACAACATGCCCAAAGTATGTGAGTCATAGTCTCGTCATCCTTGCTTCTAAGGAGCATTCTGGCCGTACCTCTTCCAAGACAGATTTGTTCGTTCTTTTGGCAGTCCGTGGTATATTCTATATTCTTCACCAACACCATAATTCAAAGGCATCAGTTCTTCAGTTTTCCTTATTTGTTGTCCAGCCTTTGCATGCATATGAGGCAATTGAAAACACCATGGCTAGGGTCAGGAGCACCTTAGTCTTCAAGGTGACGTTTTTGCTTTTTAATATTTTAAAAAGATCTTTTGCAGTAGATTTTCCCAATGCAATGCGTCATTTGATCTCTTGACTGCCGATTCCATGGATGTTGATTGTGGATCCAAGTAAAATGAAATCCTTGACAACTTCAACTTTTTCTGTTTATCATAATGTTGCTTACTTTTCCAGATGTGAAGATTTTTGTTTTCTTTACTTTGAGCTGTAATCCATACTGAAGGCTATAGTCTTTGATATTCGTCAGAAAGTGTTTCAAGTCCTCTTCACTTTTGGCAAGTAAGGTTGTGTCATCTGCGTAAAGCAGGTTGTTAATTAGTCTTTCTCCAATCATGATGCCCCATTCTTCTTCATGTAGTCCAGCTTCAAAGTACGTCACAGTTAGAAGAAATAGCCTGAGCACAGACACAGATGTAAGAAGTGCCGTGGTATTTGCACGGAAGGAAAATAATTGTATTGCAAGGGTATCATGGAGAATGTGTTGGGAAATGAGCTTGGAGGAATAGGCGGTGATCAGATCATCAAGACCTTTGATTGCAACACTAAACAACTTGTACATTATTCTGTGTATAATGGGAAGTTATTGAAGGGTTTGGAGTGCTGAGTGTTGTGATGCATTTTGCATTTATAAAGCTGTCTTGCATAGCCTTGTGAAGATGGACCAGATGGGAACAAGATAGAAACCGTTTAAGAGAATAATACAATTAAGGGGACAGATGCCATAATCTGCAGCTCTAACTTTTGGTCCTAATTTGCCAAAACCTATGTTCCTTTCCTTCGTTTCATTCCTTTTTTCTTTCTTCCTTCCCTCTCTCCCTTTCTCCTTTCCTTTTTTCTCCCCTCCCCTGAATTATACTATGGTTAGTTACGAAACTAGCTCTTTTTATATACTTACAAATCTAACTAGTGTTCATTTCAGTAAGTTTTTTCTTTATAGCTCAATGTATCCTTTTTCCTAAAGTTGAGCCACTGCTGATTTTTTTAAATCTCATTTATCAGCCATCTATTCTGACAGTTTTCCTGTAAGTTAACTGTTGCCTACTTCATACACTGTCCATTCAATATCCTGCAGTAAATCAGTCTTACTCAAGGAGCCCTGGTGGTGCAATGGTTAACAGCTCCAAAAGGTCAGCAGTTCAGATCCACCAGCTGGTTCTTCAAAGCCCTATGGGGCAGTTCCACTCTGTCCTATAGGGTCGCTATGAGTCGGAATCGACTTGATGGCAATGGATTTTTAAAGGTCTACTTAGCCACTTATTCACATGACCAAACCCTGTTCTTTATTGTCACCCAGAAATGTCCCATATCTGAAATCATAACTTCCTATTCAAGCTTCTATCTGCAATCTTTTATTCCAACTCTCCTCAAAGGCTGCCACATAGGATGAATCTAGGAAGTGCTATTCTCATTGTATTTTGTGTGAGCACAACTTTAGAAATTTAATAAGAATGACTCTCCTATGGAGTTGTGCAAAGGAGGCTCTAACTTTCTTGCTCCAACTAGACCTGCACTTCAGTTGTCTTAGAAAATTTCATCCCTTTGAGTCTTCCTCTTCTTCTAATGCACTCAAACCACCCTTCATTTAAAAACAAAAAAACTTGCTCCACTCTTTCTTTTTCATTACTGTTAATAGCATGATCCCCCAGCCAGCTTCTTAACTCAAAAACCTGTGAGTTAATATTGATTCTTATCTTTCTGTTTTCCACATCCTATCAGTCACCAAATTCTTAGTCCTACCCCAAAAGATAATGCAAAGCCAGCTAGTTCCTTTCAACTCTATGATATTATTTTAGCTAAACCACCATTATCTTTCACTTGGATTACTGCAATAAAATCTTCATTTTGTTTCTCTACTTTCACTTTCTCACTGTTATAGATTGAATTGTGTCTCCCAAAAATGCGTGATGCAAATCCTAACCCCTGGTTGCTATGAGTCCTAATCAACTCAAAAGGAATGGATTTTTTTTTCTTAATATATGTGTGTGTATGTATATATTTGTAGAAATGGAGACCTTGTGGTGCAGCAATTAAGCATTCAGCTGCTAACCAAAAGATCGACAGTTCGAATCCGCCAGCCTCTCCTTGGAAACCCTCTAGGACAATTCTACTCTGTCCTGTAGGGTTGCTATTTGTCAGAATGGACTCAATGGGCAATAGGTTTGATTTTTTTATACTTGTAGATGTAATCCCATTGGGAATATGGTTATGTTAATGATGCCATGTAACCAAAACAAAACTAAACCTGTTGACATTGAGTTGATTCCCACTCATAGTGACTGTATAGGACAGAGTAGAACTGTCCCATAGGGTTTCCAAGGAGCACCTGGCAAATTCGAGCTGCCGACCTTTTGGTTAGCAGTCATAGCCTCTAACCACTACGCCACCAGGGTTTCCCCATTTGGGAACATGGTTCTGTTAATGATGCCGTATCAGTGTAGGGCATATCTTAAACCTCCTTACTTTTGAGATACAAAAAGAGCAGATTAGACACAGAAGCAAGCAAGCACAAATGGGAGAAAGATAGATGCCACATGCAGATCTCCATGGAAGCAGAATGCTAGAAAAGCTGAGACAAAGATTTTTCCCCCAGAATAGACAAAGAGAGCTTCCCCCTAGAGCTGACTCTCTGATTTTGGACTTCTAGCTTCCTAAATTATGACAATATAAATTTCTTTTCTTTATATCTACCCACTTGTGGTATTTCTGTTACAACAGCACTAGCGAACTAAGACACTCATCCTTACAATCTGTTCTCTGTCCACATAGTAACCAGGGTGATTTTTTTTTTTTTAATAATGTAAATCAGATAATGCCCTCTTCTTGTTTTAAACCTTTCAATGAATTCCCACCATCCGTTTTACCTTGAATTTCTGACCTTGATATGGCCCTCGACTTTCTAAGACCATTTTGTATTGGTTTCCTTCTAGTCTGCTGCCCTGCCATGCTCAAATCCTCTGGCCTATACCTCAAACACACCATACCTGGATTAGTACTCATTAGCATTAGTGGTTGTTCTGAACCACAGATGTGTACTTCCACCAGTCTGTGCATGACTGGTTCCTCCTTGTCATTTAGACCTTAGCTTAATGTCATGACCTTCTCTGACCACACAGTCTGAAGTAGACACTTGGTCACTGTTAATCACATCATTCTTTTTAAGTCTGTGCATAGCAGTTACTACTATTTGATCTTTATTTTCCTTGTCTGGATGTGTATTTATTTTCTGTCTCCCCTTGTCTATGTTGTCTTCCAATGTACCTATAACTCCTAGGATAATATTTAATACTTAGAAAAGGCACTCATAAACATGTTAAATAACTAATTGAAGTTATCTGTCTTTATTACTGTGTTAGCAAGTAAAGGCTGTTGTGAACTGAGTTGTACTATATTTTGGATTTGGCAAAAGAAATAATTCTTTTATCTAATGATAAATATTTAATGAAGATCTAAATGTGATTTTTAAGGGAATCTTTGATTAGTACAAAAAGAAAAGAAACTTGAAATAGTCTAAGCTTACTTTTTTTCTTTAAGAGAATGAAGTATAGAGAAAAAGGTTGATATCTTGATAAAGTCTATAATACAAATCTCTAAGGATCATAAATAGGGGTTATCATCCCAAAACTAATTTATTTTTCTCTCTAGAGGACTGAAAGGAACCATTCTTAGATACTTTGAAAATCTAGTATTACACCTACTTGACACTACAATTGTCTGTCACTTCAATGCAAAAAAAAAAAAAAAAATTCATGTTCATGAAATAAAAGATCATTGAAATCAGTTGTTTAGCTTCCTGTAGCTCAAACAGTTGATTGACTAAATTTTTTACTTTCTGTATGGACTGATGAATCATCCAATTGATGAAAGACATATTCTATTCTTCTTCTAAGAGTATATTATGATTCATGTATTAAAATATAATTGTTACTGCTACATGATCACATTAATTTGATTGATGTTGATAATAACAGTGATTATTTTGTACTTAATGAGTACTTAACGTGAAGAGGGGTCCTAGTCCCCCAGAATTCCTACTTTGGACATGTGTATTTATATTTTCTCTCTGCAAACTTCACAAGGACTAGGACTTCGTTTTATGTCATCTTTGAGTTTCCAAAAAAGCCTAGCATCATGTTCTAATCAAATCTTACTGGGCAAAAATAAAATACAGTTTCTATACAATGTGGGTGAATGATAAATTTTTTTGCTCACTTAGTTTCTTTGGTAGGCCGAGCAATAGCCTCCAAGGTGCCCATGTCCTAATCCCCAGAGCCTGTGAATATATCTCATGGCAAGGAGGAATTAAGTTTGCTAGTCAGCTGACCTTAAAATAAAGAGATCATCCTGGATTATCCAGGTGGGCCCAATGTAGTCACAAAACTCCTTAAAAGCAAAGAGGGAGGCAGAAGAGTAGAATCTGAAAGATGGCATCCTGAGAAAGTCTTAACTTACTATTGCTGATTTTGAACATGCACGGAGGTGAGAGCCAAGGAATGTGGACAGCTTCTAGAAACTAGAAAAGGCGAGACAACACATTCTCCCCTAGAGCCTCTAGAAGGGAGTGACTCTGCTGGCACCTTGATTTTTAGCCCAGTGAGACCCGTTTTGGGCTTCTGATTCCCAGAACTATAAAATAATAAATTTATGTTGTTTTAAGCTATTACGTATGTAATAATTACAACAGCGATAGGAGCTAATACAGTTTTCCTTTTGCTTTTCTTCTCAGACACAAAAGTTAAAAGAGCATTTCAAAGAAGGGGAGCGGATTTGTTTCTACATTTATCTATGAGGGCTTTTCACTTAGCAATGGTATTTCAGTTATTTTTTTCAAGTTTTTTTTTTTTTTTGGTTCCTTGTACAGATTTCTTAGGTCACATATTGTGAGAAAGCCTGGGCAGTCTTGGCCAATGTAATTTTATTATAAGCTTTTAGGTACCTGCCTTTAATATGTACTTAAATTATCACTTAGAGAAAGAAATGTATAAAAATAAAATATAGTAAAAAGCTAATCATCTTGATTTCTCCAATTTAGAATATATAACTATGTTTACAAATGTTAGACAGCAGTTTCTCTCTTTCAGAAAATAAAAATGAAGCAAATGAGTTTTATATTGAGGTTGAAGAAGGGGTACTTAAAATACATAAGGGAAAAACCATTTTGAAGAATTTAAATGTACTTTAAAAACACTTATTTACAAAGAAACAGTTGATTTACTAGTTACAATTATTCTTATCTGTCCTTTATATCAAACACTTATTGGATATTTACTAAGCAACACTTTTAAACTTTGATTTGCTTTATATTATAGCAAAGTTTAATTTATGCATGTGGTGCCAACTCAATGGAAACAATAGGCTTATAGAATGAAAAGGTCTGTAATCTGAAGTTTATCCTTAGTTTGGCATTATCGACTATTTGCTCATTGAAATAATTTCTGTTGAGTCTCTCATGTACCAGACACTCATGCTGTGAACCCAGATTATACATATCCATCCTGTCTCTCTTCACTACTTTTCCATAATCTCTGACGCAGTTACACTAGACCCTCTTACTATTTATTCCCCCCAATGGGCCACATTTTCTCTTCCTTCTGGAATTGTGAGAACACTGTTCCTTTGCAGGAAGTATGCCAGCCTCCTTAAAACCAAACCAGGCCTCCACGCCATGGTTAGTTTCTGAGTCACCCAAAGCTCAGTTTCAGTTTAGAAGCTGCTTTCTTAAAAGCTTTCCCTGACTGCTTCAAGACTGAGCTAAATTCTTCTTTGATGCTGCTTCCTGTCCCTTGCAGGCCATTGTACTTACTCTTACTGTAGCATTTACCATAGCATATTGTAACTGTCTTTTCACTTGTCAGTCTCCTTCAATTTCTATAAGCTTCTTTAAGGCAAGGATTGTGCCTTGCACATTACTTTATCTCTGTATTGGCATATAATAGGCTTTCAATAAATAGTGACAAAATAAATGAACCAATGAATATATAAAACACAGGTAGAGAAATGAAGTATTTGACAGTTGATAGAAGTTAAAGGAGGAGAGGTTGGTCTCTTCCTGCATCCTTACCCCCCCCCTTTTTTTTTCCCTTTTCTTTGTGTCTGTAGTCCAGAAATGGAAAATAATTGAGAAATTATGTTATTTTTGGTATTGCCTCTGGTTATTTTTGAAGGACCTGATTGCCCAAACCACATATTGAGCTGTGTGTTTTGTTATAATTTTTATTTCAGTGTTTTTGGTTTTAAAACAGATTTATAAGCACAGTATTGTAAACTTTTAACTTTAGAAATGACTGTCCTTGCTGGGTATGAAATAATTTGACTACTAATGAAGTATATTATAAGAAATAGGGAAAAGACGGGAAATCTGGTTTGTAAGTTCTCCTTGGTCATCATCCATCCCATAGAAATCCCATTTTTCTATTAAAAAATAAAATAAAAGCCATCTTTCTAAATAAAATCTTATAAATTCAGCTTTTAATAGATTTGGAATGCACTTATTATCATAACTCTGATTTAATAAGTGCATTTAATAGATGATTCTGAACTAATAAGTTCATTTAATAAACAATTTTAGATTTATTCTTTTGTGATATTTAACTATTTAACTTATACTGTAATCGTACAATTTAAACATAGGAAGGAACTTCAGAAATCATCTAGCCCATCTCCTGATTTTACAAAACTGAAGTTCATGTCTGTTATCTTAGGTCACAGGAGAAGTTAATGGCAGAAGAGGGAATCAGAGACCAATTTTCCGACTCTATGATAGTTACATTATACCAGAATGGCACAGCGCTGCCATTTCAGGGTGCTTTGGTGAAGTCAAATTGCTAATCAGAAAGCATGACTTGAGCTTTGGAGATACCCCTACCTCTTACCTAGTGAGGCCTACCTACAATCCTAGTGAATCAGGAGATGCTTACAAATCCGTGGAGCACGCACCATGCTCAGCCTGCTCAGTTGCACCATCACTGATATAAAGTGGTGAGTAGGATGCTACCTGCCCCTTAGGGACATGGTTCTCAGGACTTACTTCAGAAAAATGGATTCCAGATCTCTGAGGGACAAGCCTGAGTATTTTCTGCTGCTTGTTCTTCTAAGATTTATTCAGAATCATGAGGGTGCTGGACTGGCAGTGGCAGAGAATGACACACCTCCTACACTGTCACATAGGGTAGCCACTGACTGTTGCCTAATATGGTAGCCAATGAGACATGAAATGTGGCTAGTCCAAATTGAGACACGCTAAATATACACTGGACTTGAAGGCTTAGAATGAAAATCAAAATTTTAAATGTTGAGTACTTGTTGACTTCATTATGTATTGAATGTATTGGGTTAAATATATTTATTATATATATTTAACCCTATAATATATATAATTTCTCAAGACTTAGAGTTGTGATTTTGAAATGTTCTTTAATTCTCACTTCCTTCACAAGGACATCATTTGGTCTACATATTTCCTTCAATTATACTTCACTGAATATTCTGGATGCTGATCACATATAGAAAACAATATAGTCTGGGTCCTCGAGGTAGTACACTCTAAACCAAAACCAAACCCACTGCCTCTAAGTCGATTTGACTCCTAGTGAACCTGTAGGATGGAGTAGAACTTCCCCATAGGGTTTCCAAGGCTGTAAATCTTTAAGGAAGCAGACTGCCACATCTTTCTCCCAGAGAGCGGGTGGTGGGTTGGAACAGCAGACCTTTCAGTTAGCCAAGTACTTAACCACTGTGCCACCAGGGCTTCTATAGAACTTCTTAAATTATTAGATCAGTATTACATATTACAATAGTGTTGCCATAAATATTACGGTGACATACACAATATTTTCACATATCAGTGTATACAAAACTCTAGTTAATTTTCCTAGTAATTATTGAGGCCACTAAAAAACAGGGAATTATATTTATGAATTGGGGAGAATAATGGTTGGATTTCAAGTGAGAATTTAGAAAAAATAAGCATCAAGCGTATAACATTTCTGAGCCATGTTCAAAAACAAAAAACAAGACCAGACCAAAAAAACAAAAAACCTCATCCTATATTTTCAGGATTCTTCTTTGAGAAATACCTTTTCTTTTCTTAATGGCCACATTAAATTATCTTTTGTGTATATGCGTGTATGTTACGGGCGGGGGCAGGGGAGCGGCTCAGGTCTCTCTCCGCGCAGCCATAGAGACGCCAGACAGTTGAACGTGAAAGGAGCAGGTTTATTTGGTTGGCAAAGCAAAGGAGCGCACAGGGACTTGCATCACCAAGATGGTTCTCTGAACAGTGGCCAAAACAGTATTAAGGGAAGAACTGAGGAAGGGTCTTGGTGGGAAGGAGCAAAGTCATTGATTGGTCTGGCCCGAAAAGGTGTTCTTGGGGCGGTTCCGTTGTCTGTGCTTGCTCAGTCCAAAAAGAGGTGTCCCTCAAACTGGCTCTTAGGCTTCTGACACTTCGCTTCTGAAAGTCTTTTCCTAATCTTGGGTCGCTAAAGTTTGGTTCTGGGGGCGGGGTCCAGGGTCACCCAGAGGACAGGGCTGATGGTTCCGTGCATCTCAGACAGGCCAGATTTGGTCTGCAGACCCTAGCCTCTTATTTTTCTTATCTTAGGCTTAGGCAGGAAGTTGGCCCATTGCCTAAAAAACATCTGGAAAAACCAGTTAGAAGGGGAGGTGGCTCATACTACCCTACTTAAAAGTTGGGGGCTGGTAATGGTGCCCGGAGGCTGTCGGCCTCATGTATAAAAAGCGAAATAAATCAATCAGAATCTAAAACAAAGCTGTTTACAAGCATATGTACATATACACCTATATACACACACCCGCGCACACACGTGTGCACGTGTGTGTGTGTATAAACCTTCATTTATTTTTAATGAGGATTCATAAAAGATTAGTAGTATTGAACAAGAGCTTAATTGCATCATGATCCCCCTGGAGTGACTAATGTTTTTGCAATTTTATTTAACTCTTAAGCAAATTTTTGGATTGTTGGTGGTGGTGGTGTTTTAATTCTCGCCAATGTAATTTTAAAATTAACTAAAAATCTTAACATTACAGTGTTTAAAATACTCCATTATACAAATTTAGTATGACTTTATTATCTGTTATTATCTAAACTTTATATCTACCTTTACCAAAAATCTCTTAAAAAGAAAAACAGAAGCAAATTATGAATGCCATATTTTCTAAAAAATGCCTATATTTATAATGCATTGTGAAAGTCATACAATTTTATGCTTAGATTAAGAAGAATGAAATTAAAATGGAAACTGGTAACCTCCAATATTTCATCATTATGTCCTTCAACAACATGTTTTTAATGAAGTTATTTGAAATATATCGTAGAACAGAGCTCCCTTCAACTAAGTCATTCTTTAACAACGTATAGAATAGTAATTTAGCATCCTCCAATCTTTCACATGCAAATTAAGTGAACCCCTGCTTTAGGTATTTCTCCTGAAGTCTCAAATTTACTGAAGGACAGAGTTACATTTTATGTATCAATCTAATAATTGTCTTCTGGAGAATTCAGTAATGTTAACAGCCTTTGGAATATTATTTTTTTGTCTAATAGTTTTCTTTTTCAACTCGATCTGCTCTTTAAAACTTGACCTGAGAGAAAACAAGATTTTTTTTTTCTTTTTTATGGTTAAGAAAGAAGGCATTTCATGATCTCTTAATCATTGCAAGAGAGTAGTTTATCAACCCAAGAAATATAGTACTGGTAAAAATATGCCAAGATTGGCAATTCACAGCTGAGGTATAATAAAAGTAGAAATTTAAATGTACACAGAAAGATAATATTATCTGGTAATAGCAAAGAAGTTATTCACTGTCAGGGAATTTCTAATTAGGCCCAAGACTACACATTGTCACTAAAGTTCAGGAAACACAACTAAAAAAAGCCCAATAAATAAAACCAAAATTTGTTTCTGGTCATAATTCCTAACAGAACTTAAAGAGTCCATGATCCACATTTTAACAAAATTTCAATGTTAACACTGGTCTTATGGTTACTACATATTTTAATTTCTCTTACCTATTACCACTTCAAAACAAAAAGATTTCTTGAATTTCAATTAAACATTCCCACTTTCTTATTCTTCATTTTATAGAAACTTTACATTTTCCAGAATGGAAATACTTAGCAATTCTCTAAACTAGACTTGGGAGGAAGGAGGAGTTAATAAAAACCCCTGAATGGAGGGCTACTTACCTAAGGGAGGCATGTAGGTAATGGAAGTAGGCTTGACAACCTGGCAACAGATCCTTGCTACTGGTTAGAGCACTTACCATACAGATATAATTTAATAATATTATGAAATCCCTTAAAATAGACTGTGCTGACTTCAGACTTAGACAACCAGGGCATTTAGAGAGCCCCACACTGACTCAGTACTGGCTATGACCAGGGTGAGAATGTAAGGGATCAAAAGGGATGTGTCTAGATAGACCCAGGATCCCTCCCCCAGCTGCGTACATCATACTCTGGGGATACAGACCTTGGAATACCTGCCCAAACAGCCAGAGACTACTAACAAGGCATGCGCAGTTGTTCCCCAGCCCAGCCTCTCAAGAAAGACTTTGTAGCTGTGCTTACTCACTTTTGGGCCCAAGGGCTTTCTTAGGAGCCAGGTGGCTCTCTAAGAGGGAGAGAGAGACAAAGATCAGAGCCTATGAGGTGTAGATGACAGGAAGGGAAGAAAGGAAAGAGGTAGGGGGTCCTTTACTCTCTGTTTGAAATGGCAAATGGAAACCGACCTGAAGTATTGCCATTTTGGCTTTTTTTTTTTTAAGATGTTGGGAATAAGACATCCGCAAAATGAAAATTCTTAAAAGAACAATATTTGGAAACATTGCCCTAAACATGGGGTAGCGTTCTTTATTTGATGTTACTTCCCAATATTGATGATAGTTATTTGATGTACAGGCCTCTTAAGGGCATTTCTACATCCTAACACATTCTGATGAGATTTTAGAACTCGAACACTGCCGTGGACATGGATATAGATATAGTTAAAGGGAAGTATTACATTTTAAGTAATGAGAATATCATGACATTAAATTGTTCATCAGTGGTAGTGAATATTCAAAGACAATGAATCAGTGTCTTCAAAGTTAGGAGGAAAAAAGATATTTAACTGTGTTTTATATCTAGCCAAACTATAAGTGTTGAAGCAAAAGACATTTCCAAACTTGCAATAATTTAGAAACTACTCTTTACCTACTCTATGCTAAGATATTATTCAAGGAGATCCACCAGGAAAAAAAAAATATATATATATATATATAAAATGAATCTTAGAAAAAGATGATATGAAATACAAGTAATAGTAGCAGCTAAATATGACCAAAAGAAGGGAAGGAAGTAAGGGAGGGTTTCTTAAATCCTAATGCTTAGAAACCCTGGTGGTGTAGTGGTTAAGAGCTATGGCTGCTAGCCAAAAGATGGGCAGTTTGAATCCACCAGGTGCTCTTTGGAAACCGTATGGGGTGATTCTATTCTGTCCTATATGGTCACTGTGAGTTGGAATCACCTCAATGACAACGGGTTTGGTTTTTTGGTTTTTAATGCTTAGAAGATCCCTCTTCAAACAGAATTTTTTAATGTAGAATTACATTTTCTTTTCTATGAGACCAGTAATAGTACATATAATTTTTAGAATTACCAAACCCTGGTGGCGTAGTGGTTAAGTGCTACAGCTGCTAACCAAAAGGTCAGCAATTCGAATCCACCAGGCACTCCTTGGAAACTCTATGGGGCAGTTCTACTCCATCCTGTAGAGTTGCTATGAGTCAGAATAGACTTGATGGCAATGAGTTTGGTTTTTTGGTTATGGTAATCCTACGTAAAATGACAAAGCAAAATATGAATGCTAAGTCTTGGTAATATAAAGACAGAATTATAACTCAAATTTTTTTTGAGGTACAGAAAGGAAAGGTGGAAAAAGGCTTTACTAATTTCCTAAAGCAAGATGTCGGTAGATATTGTCTAAAATAGATAAATGAGAAATGTGTCAGTTAAGTGTATAATGTAAATTCAAAAAGGTGATGACCAGAAGAACTAAGGAAAAAATAAATCTAAGAATGTAAAGGAGGAGGGAAGACGAGATGTGATAGGTAGTATAAGTTTACTAAATATGTCATTTTTATAGATATTGTCTAAAGCTGATAAATCCTGTAATAGAGTATATGGCAGAATTTATTCAATTCATTCATAGAAATACAAAAATCAGACAATCATTAAGTAACTTTTTGTTAGTGTTGACTAGCCCAGAAATACAAATAAATAAGCAAAATAATTGAGAGGTATGGACCCAGAAAAAGGAACACTATATGGCAAAGTGGTTTAAGAGCTTGACTGCTAAATGAGAGGTCAGCAGTTTGAGATCACCAGCCACTCACAGGCATAAGATGTGGCAGTCCACTTCCATAAAGATTACAGCCTTGGAAACCTTATGGGGCCGTTCTACCCCTACCTATAGGGTCAATATGAGTTAGAATCAACCACGGGTCAGCATCGAATTTAGTATTTTTTGGTTTATGGACCCAGAGGGAAAAATCTAAGCTCTGTAGATTGATTGTAGATTGGTTGTATGATAAAGGCCGGAATTCCTTATTATGTTGAAAGCAAATATTTCACATTATTTCTAACACATATTGTGATGAAGAATTAAATAATGATTGCAAAGGATATTGAACAGCTCAGGAAAAAGATGTATAGTAATAAAAGGTGGTGGTATTTTGAGAAGCTTGATATCACATCTAGAGTCTCATTTTTAAGTTTTTGGTGTAATTAATATAACACATGGTTTCCATTATTAATTTCAAGATTTTATTTCCTATATTAAAAATAAATCAAAGGAAAGACTTTTAAACTTTGATATTTTTGATTGGTTTACTTTTGATCCTGGCTACATTTAGACTGTATTTTTTATTTAAGATTGAAGACATAAGTGTTGAAATGTGCAAGATGGTATTCTTTATGACTGAAAGACAAATTTTTGGACATTGAAAATACCGAGTCAAGCTGTTCTTGGAAATTTGCCAGGCAGATTTTGCAGCGGTTTAAATTAAGCTTGCACACCTTTGGTTACTTGCTCCAACAGAATTTATTGAAGATTAATAATAGTTATATGAATCACATGTCATAATACCTTTTTATCCAGTAAGGTGTCATTCAACTTCTTAAATCCAAAACATACAGTGTGCAAGCTGTCCCAAACTTGTGAACAGGTTGTTTCAAGGAGTTTGATTGGAACTGGGAATTCACAACACATTTTCCTACAGAAATAAGGTCGTCATGAATTGTGTTTGGATAAGCAGGCCAGCCCACAAAAGACTATTTAATCTACAGATCAGTAGTTGGACTACAGTTCTAACAGGCTTAGAATCAATGTGTAGGGGTCTTGTGGTTCAGAGGGACAAGGATAGCATTTGTTTCTTTTCTCTTTCTTAAGTGCAGGGATGACCTAAATTAAATAATGAGACAGATTTTGTCTTCATCTCTTTCAACGTTCCTTTATATATCTTCACCTTTTTCTTTTCTTTCTTTCTTATTTATTTATTTACCACTTTTGTTTCCTCAAACTCCCAGCCTCCTTGAGCTCTAGTCTTTTTGAGGGGTGGGAGTGAGGAGTATGGCTGAGTAATACAACATCATTTTATAGGATGCCCTAAGATACAAAATTATTTTCTTTTACTCTGTCTCTTCTACCCTCTTCCAGTACTGTGTTAATGACCTCAATGAAGTGTTAGAAGAAATTAATCTCGATTAAATTAATTGAAAATCTGTTATAAATGACAAATAGTCTCTTAATACAAATGTTATCTCCCTGCTATTTTCCTCATTTCTCATCCCCAAATGTTTTTTTTTATCCAAGAATGAACTTAATGATATTTCAGGGTGTATAATAAAGTTAAATACAAACTTCAGTTACAATCAAATAGGGTATTTCAGTATATGAAGGGGCATGAACCTATCATTTAGAATTCAAATACCCTGTCTTCAAACTTCTTTCTTTCTTTCCAGTCTTTGCCTCCTATATTTGCATTTCAGTTTATTCTCTTCTACATCTAAACCAACAGCATTTACAAAAGTTGTATATTTTGGGTTTTTTTTTTAAACTAACAGTGGATTGACAGTGACTACAGAGTCTCTGGAAGGGAAGTTATTATGGATTTGATTTTTTCATACACTGTAATAGATAAAAAGGATCAGTGTAATATTATAATGGCAGACATACTTTAATGACTTCTATGAGAGTTATAAATTAAGTGACTGTCTAGTGGATTTCCAAACAGGGCTTCCAGCTAGTTAGAAGTGGTTCAGTCATAGCCAATGGAAACAAGAACAGCGTACTCATTGCATAGCAACCAGATCTTTTGCCTGTTGCCTTTAGACTCCAGCAGAAAACAGTCAGTGGTGCCTGGCTCAAACATGGTGGCCAACCATGCAGCTTTGAATGTATGTAGCTCTACACAGTCCTGCCGTTAATCCAGTCTCCCTCATGAGGCTCCTGAATGTTTCCTGATCTGCAAGAGTTGATTATTGGCTCCTGCAAGTTTCCTGATGAAGGACGTTGGATTATTCACTGGACTGTAAGAGAGACACACATATAAAGCTACGCAGTCGCCTGCCATCTTTGAGCAGGGCATTGCTGACTGTTTCCTACTCTGGTCAAAAGGCAATGTGCAAGAGATTTGGTTGCTATGCAACACTTACGCTACCCTTGTATCTGTTGGCCATGAATGAAATGCTTCTAACTAGTTGGAAGCCCTGCCTTGTTTCCATAGGCCATGACTAAATCATTTAAAACCGGTTCAAATCCCTGCTTCAGTGTTACCACCCAAATAATATTTTTATTAATCTAAATCTATTTATAGGGATTAAAACATTAATTCTAGACTTGCAAATCTTACGTTCACTTTTTTTTTAATTAATATAACTTAATTAGGCCAATGCCCTAATTCGTTTTTTTGGGTCTGCTAATCTTATTTCCTTCCCTTTTTTACTCTTCTTCTTTACCCTTCCTCCTATTCTACATTGTTTCTTTTTTTTAATAGTGCTGAATGCTTAGAAATGATTAAGCATGAAGTTGCTAAGAGATGGAAAGTATTTGAAGAAACTGTTCAACCATTTCCCCCAAAATTGGTCAAATTGTTTGGTGTCAGTTTTTTAGCAATTTTGGCAAAATAGGTTTTTCGATTTATTTAATTACAGACAAAATTTTTTTTCCTTTAATTCAGAAAACAGTACTTTAGGAGCATCCTAAGATTTCATTAAATTCCACAATCTGAAGAAATTTAATTTATTCCACAGTTTATTTTTAAATCAACTGTTTCAAGAGAATCAAATAAAAATATTGGGTTGTCATTTAAATTTATAAGTTTATATTATAAACAAAAATATTGTTTTTTTTCTCATTGTTTTGCTTAGTAGCTAAAATGGGTTATACTAACTATATTTGTGACTGATGTTTGTAGCTGGAAGGAACATACTAATTCTAATTTTGCCATCAGGATTTTGCATACAGGCCAATTGAGAAGGATACTCTTTTGTTAGGGTAAGTAACATGGTGGGTTAAATACAAGCCCCAGACTATAAAACTATTGACTTGCATTCCGATCGTAATGATATCAAAAACTGGTATAGTGCATGTTATGTGCAAGGCACATCTCTAAGTGCTTTATACATATTCATTGTCTTTATCCTTACAATAACCCTGTCAAGTAGGTATTATTATTAGTAACCTTACCTTACAGATGGGAAAAACTGAGGCACAGGGCGTGGCTAATTAGTGGCAGAGACACAATGTAAACCCAGACTGACTCTTGATCCCGTAATCTTAATCGTGACATCACACTGCCCTACTAGAAGATATATCAGAATTCCAAAGCTTCTGTAACACAAACAAATGATTCCTAGCAGGGCACTAATGACTGCAATAAAGACAAAATAAACCGTACTTCAGAATAACCAAACTACCAACCAACTCAAATGAAAAAAATAGCACAAAGCAAAACAGAAAGATCAGCCTTGTACACGTGAAGAATAAACTGTACTCTCATTTTTTTAATTTTTAATCAATTTGGTACTTGATTTTTTAAAGTGTATACTTAATCCTGGCTTAGGTTTTTTTTTTTTTTGTAACTATCTTAGTACATCAAATTCATTTTAAGAATTAGGGTTCGGCTCTATGGTTGTTGTATTTCGGTGTCACTAAGAAAAGAAAACAATGAAGGAAGACTCCTATGGTGCTCTTTCACTATCTATGCAACATTTAAAAAAATTGCAAGTTTACTTTTTTGCAAGTTTACTTTTGTTAAAACAGAATATTTGAACATTTTCATTGCTCTGTGCCTGTTTCTCAGATTGGGACTTTAGAATGTCCATATATAGATATAAATAGTGGTACAAATTAATTTCATTTTTTCTTGTCATTGAAAATACCTATAATACAAGGCAGATATATAGTCAAATATAAGTGATTTACTTTCAGATTTATATTTTATTTTCATTTTTTGTGTCATCCTGTTTTTTTTTTCAGATATATCCAGAACATTTCTCCCTTAATATTTTCTTGTCTCTCCTTTTCTCAAAATGTGTTTTAGATTTTCATTTTTTATTAATTACTTCTAATTCTTCTTTTTCACTACGTTTTCTTTCATTTTTATAACACCAAAACTTCTTCCTCAATCATGTGTTTTCCTTCCTCTGCATCAGCCCATTCATTTTAAAATTACGATCCCACAAATTATTTTCTCTTTCATTGTTTTCCAGTATGATCTCATTTTATTCTGACTGCTGTCCTCCTATCATTCTTGCCCAGAAGCCTAGTGGTTTCCGAGAAGTAAAGAAAGGACCTCACTGTTTAAAGGGACATCTTAATCTGTATTTTGAAAATAGAGAAGATAGGCTAGCTATGAATTTATCTATCCCTGGTGATAAAAAGCAATAACAAACAAAAAAACAATTGAGCAAGTTGTCCAGACTATGTTTAGTGGCTTAGCTTTTTAGTTTTTGTAATCTGAATTATCCTAAAGTGTTTATGCTCCTAAATAGAAGTACCCAGCTAACATTATAGCTTGAAGAAATGTTGATAAAGGAGTATAATTTTTATCTTTTCTTATATTTATATTTTGGCATGCTACAACAGATTTTATTGCATGGCTAATACATGTTTATTAAATGCAGGGATGAATAGAATAACTGCAATACAATTTTGAAAACTATTAACTTATCCTGGTTTGGCTTCTTTAGTGAATACAGTTCTTATAGAGTCTTAGTTTTTTCATATATAAAATGGGAAAAATATAACTACGTGTCTATTTTGAGGAATATTTAAGAGAGTGGGTTGAAACTGCAAGCACAGTGTTTAACACTCAGAAGCTCTCAATCTATGTTGATATTCCACTCCCCAAATCTGTTAATTGGTCCATAATTAACAGATTTGTGAAGGTAAAGGAACTAACAGAGATACCAGTCCTCTTTGCTCTTCACCAAAATATGAGAATGATTGAAATGGCGCTCACTGGTTATTTTTCAAATAACCAATTGTGATACCTATGTTTTTTATTTTGTAGACTTTAGAGACATGTAAAAAAATTCTTCACAGCTGTTGCCTTCTGTCAATCAATTATATAGCTCTGTGTTCAAGTCAAGTATTTTAAAGATAAATCTCTCTATAAGAGTGGGTAGTGGTAATTGCGATAATAATCTCCCCAGATAAATTTGTATTAATTGTGAATCAGCTGAAATCCTGTGAGGAGCTTTGTTGTAAGGAGGAAGGGAGCCATTACCTTTCTGTGCCTGTGATAGGCCGTGGGATAGGTTGCCCAGCTAGAATGCTTTGTATGTTCATAGAGGGAACTTGTGAATCCTGGCAAGCTGTCGTGCTATAAATGGTAGTGTTCCGGGCTCTCCAACCTGGTGGATTGCTCACTTGGCTGGGGGTGAAGGGGTTGACTATAGAACTTGGGGCTGCTTCATGTTGAGAGTTATTGTGGAGCTTTATTCTCACAGTTGTATCCTTGAGCTCATGTACAACATTGCAGTATTTTGTTTGCTAGTTTGGTTGTAAACCAAAAGAATGCAGCCTTGCCATCACTGAACATCATTGTACCTGCCTCTGTAGCTCTAGCTCAATATTGCCCATATGTTATGAACTTTTTTTTCCCCATGCAAATGTATCATGGTGTACTTTTTCACCTTTAAAATAAGTGGAATGATCAAAAACTGATGCTACAACTATGAAAACCAGGCCAAGCTAGCCTGGTCTACAGGTAAAGAAGAATTACTCTGAGGAAGTGAATTTAAATTGAAACTTGAAGAGTAAATAAAAATTGTTGTTGTTGTGTGCTATCAAGTCAGTTCCAACTCATAGCAACGCTATAGGACAGAGTAGAACTGCCCCCAAAGGGTTTGCAAGGCTGTAATCTTTACAGAAGCAGACTGCCACATTTTTACCCTGTGGAGCAGCTCATGGGTTCAAACCTACCACCTTTTGGTTAGCACCTAACCATTGAACCACTAGGGCTCTGTAAATAGACATTAGCCAAGTAAAAATTTGGGTAAAGTTCACTATTGTTGTTGTTAGGTGCCATCAAGTCAGTTCTAACTCATAGCAACCCTGTGTACAACAGAACAAAACACTGGGACATGCCTTTTGTAGGAATACTAAGTATATATCTTTTATTTTAGAAATCTAAACCCAACTCCAAGGAATCCTTTATCCAACCTTCTAGGCTGTAATAACTACAACTTCTTTTTTCCAGCCTTTGGGGTGCTAGTTTCTAATTGCAATTTCCATCTTGTGTTCATAGAGCTGATCTTACTGATATTCAAAATTTCATTGTATGGGCTGCAGAATTACAATATAAGTTGTATTCTGAACCTTGTCTATTCTCTCATGTAAATTTTGTTATTGTTGCTAGGTGCCATCAAGTTGGTTCCAACTCATAGTGACATTATGTACAATAGAACAAAACACTGCTGGCCCTGTGCCATCCTCAGAATCACTGTTATGCTTAACCCCATTGTTGGCAGCCACTGTGTCAGTCCATCTCCTTAAGGGGCTTCCTCTTATTTGCTGACCTCTGCTTTACCAAGCATGATGTCCTTCTCCAGGGACTGATCCCTCTGACAGTATGTCCAAAGTATGTGAGAAGTGGTCTCGCTATCCTTGCCTCTAAGGAGCATTCTGGTTGTACTTCTTACAAGACGGATTTGTTCGTTCTTTTGGTAGTCCATGGTATATTCAATATTCTTCTCTAAAACCACAATTCAAAGGCATCAATTCTTCTTTTGTCTCCATATTCATTGTCCAGCTTTCACATGCATATGAGGTGATTGAAAACACCGTGACTTGGGTAAGGCACACCTTATTCTTCAGCGTGACATCTTTGCTTTTCAACAATTTAAAGAGGTCTTTTGCAGCAGGTTTGCCCGATGCAACGCGCCTTTTGATTTCTTGACTGCTGCTCTATGGGCATTGATTGTGGATCCAATTAAAATGAAATCCTTGACAATTTCAATCTTTTCTCCATTTATCATGGTGTTGCTTATTGGTTCAGTTGTGAGGATTTTTGTTTTCTCTATGTTGAGGTGTAATCAATCCATATCGAAGGCTATAGTCTTTGATCTTCATCAGTTAAGTGCTTCAAGTCCTCTTCACTTTCAACAAGCAAGGTTATGTCATCTGCATAACACAGGTTATTAAAGAGTCTTCCTCCAGTCTTGATGCCCAGTTCTTCTTCATATAGTCCAGCTTCTCGAATTACTTGCTCAGCGTTCAGATTGAATAGGTATGGTGAAAGGATGTAACCCTGATGCACACCGTTCTTGACTTTAAACCACTCAGTATTCCCTTGTTCTGTTTGAACAACTGCCTCTTGATCTATGTACAGGTTCCTCATGAGCACAATTAAGTGTTCTGGAATTCCCATTCTTCACGATTTTATCCATAATTGATTATGATCCACACAGTTGAATGCCTTTGCATAGTCAATAAAACACAAGTAAACATGTTTCTGGTATTCTCTGCTTTTAGCACGTATCTATCTGACATCACTGATGATATCCCTGATTCCATGTCCTCTTCTGAATCCGGTTTGAATTCCTGGCAGTTCTCTGTTGATATACTGCCGCAGCCATTTTTGAATGATCTTCAGCAAAATTTCACTTGCATATGATATTAATGAGATTGTTAGATGATTTCCGCATTTGGTGGGATCACATTTTTTGGGATAAGCATAAATATGGTTCATTTTAATCAGAAAAAATAGCAGAGGACAAAAACCTAGGATAACCTGGTAAAGGGGATAAAACTACTTTGACTGGAGCTTGGTAGTTATACACTATGGCTGCTAACCAAAAGTTCAGCAGTTCGAATCCACCAGGCCCTCCTTGGAAACCATATGGGGCAGTTCTATTCTGTTCTATAGGATCACTATGAGTTGATGGCAACAGGTTTGTTTTTTTTGTTTTGGTAGTTATAAGGAAGATGTTGTATAAACCATACTACGAATTATAGATTTTATTCTATGTGTAAATGTAAAGATTTTGTGGGATTTTAAGTGTGGAAAATAACTAGATACATTTTTGAAGAGGATCAATCAGGAAGTTTATGAGAAAAAATGGATTGGAGAGGGCAAGAGTAGGTAGAGAAGACAAATTAAGAGAAAATTACAGTACAGTCATGTACTACATAATGTTCATTCTGGCAACATCTGACTGCATATACATCTGTGATCCCACAAGGTTATAATAGAGTTCAGAAATCCAGACTGGAAAATGGGACATAGCAGATGTAACCAGACGTAGCGAATGCAACAACTTCCCACATGCAACACACATGTATCTCTTGTCTCTTGTATACAGGCAGTCCCCAGGGATACTAACAAGACCCGTTCATAACTCTGTCTTTAATTTGAATTTTCAGGTGAGTTGGAACAGGTATATACAGTTCTTATTTAGCACCAGTTAGTCAAATATTTGTCTTAGTATTTTTTTTATGTAATATGTATTTTACATTTCTATGCCTAAGATACTTAAGAAACACTTCCAAACAGCACACTGTTTTCATGAGCATCACAAGGTAGTGTGTATGTTCATTATTATGAACCATTGTTTTGAACTCAAGTTTCTTAAGTATGAGTTGTCTGCAAGTCAGACATTTGTAACCCAATGACTACCTGTAATATGGTGTTCGTGCAATGTGGAAATCACATACCTTCCTATCTCACAGAATGTATCGTGGACGTTAAATGACACAAGACTGTACTTTTCCAGGAGACGATGATATTTTGGACAAAATATTTGGGCAGTAGAGACAATTAGATATACTTAGAAAGTAGAACTAGAGCGACTTGGAGGCTGAACAGATTCAGGAGAGTAAAGGAGAGGAACATATGAAGAATAATTGAATCAGTAACTTCTAAGTGTTTGGCCCCAATAATTGAGGGGTGTTGGCTCCATTTATCATAATAGAAAACCTGGCTTGGAAAAGTTAGAGATGATGAGTTTACTGTTGGGACATATTGAGTTCTGCGATGCATAAAATATATTTAAGGGAAGATACAGAAACTGAAGGGCGTAATACAGATCTTATTTTAGAGTCTTGATATATTCCCATTGCTGTCCAGTGGATTCCGACTCATGGCAACCCCACGTGTTTCAGAGTAGAACTGCGCTCCATAGGGTATCAAAGGCTGTAATCTTAGGGAAATTGATCACTAGGCCTTTCTTCCAAGGCACTGCTGGGTGGTTTCAAACTACCAAATTTTTGGTTGGTAGTTGAGTGCAAACCATGTGTGCTACTCAGGAACTTTTCTTGGCATATAGGTGGCATTAAAACCAAGAGATTGAATGGCATTATCCAATGATAAAGAGTGAGAAGACATCCTCAGACCAAGAACTTTCAATATTCAACGGTTGAGCATAGAAGGAAAAACAGTCAAAGAAATCCAAGAAGAAGCAGACAGAAGTAGGATGAAAAACAGGGGCTATGCTATAATGGAAATTTAAGAGAAGAAAAATGTTGAATAAAGGAGGGCTTGGCCAAGGTCAAGTTAGTAATATGGGATCATAGTTAATCTTAGAAATAACAGATTTGGTGGCACTGTGTGTGTGTAAAATCCATACTATATTGCATTGAGATCTGAATGCAACATGATTAAGTGATAAGGCAAGGGAAGATACCTTTTCAAAAAGTTCAAATGAAAAGGGGTCAAAAAAAATTGTAGTACCTAAAGAGAAATGTAGAGTCAAAGTTCTGTCATCAGCTATTCATTTGATTTTTGGCAGTTACTTAATAACTCTGATTTTGTACCCTAATCTAATAATGAAGATGATACTAAAAATAGAGTCTACCTCAAAGTGTTAGGTTAAGAGCCAATACATGCAAAGTTCTTATAAAAGTTCTTTAGTACTCAGTAAGCCCTTAATAAATGTGAGCTGTGATTATCCTTATCTGAAAGGACATATTACAGGGATCTTGTACTGTGGGGGGTTGCATGTTGCTGAGACGCTGGAAGCTGTGCCACCAGTATTTGAAATGTCGATAGGGTTACCCGTAGTGGACAGATTTCAGCAGAACTTCTAAACTAAGACAGACTAGGAACAAAGGCATGGTGATCTACTTCCGAAAGTTAACCTGTGAAAACTTTTATGGATCACAACAGAATAGTGTCTGACTAGCTTGTTTTGAACACGTCATCGGGAGAGAGGAGAACATCATGTTTTCTTATGTAGAGGGCCAGGGAGGGCAAGGGGGGCCCTCAGTGAGATGGATTGGCAACATTCCCTCAGTGTGGACTGGAACATGCCAGCAATTTTGAGCATGAGACAGGACAGGAAAAGCTTTGTTCTGTTGTACATAAAAGGTCATCACGTGTTGGAATCGACTGGATGTCAGCTGTCTATCTACCACAAACTAAATTTCATATTCTCCAAAAAATTTCTAGCTAAGAATACCAAAACCAGGAAAATCAGAGGTTGTTTATCCTAAATAATCATTTTAATTTCTTATTACTATTACTTAGATTAAGAAGACTTTCTGATTTCCCATTCTCTTGTATCCAAATGTATGTTATTGTTTGTGTGGTTCTTACTATCCCACAATATTCTATTGCAGACATAAAAATGCAGTATTTTTGTTATATCCACTAGCTTAAAATTATTGTGAAATCACAGGGATATTTTAAGTGTTGTATTTAATCAGAAAGCCTATTTATGTGGGAAACTATATTGTTCTAGATAACTTTTTAAGCTATACATCTGTCTTCCCATTTCTACTGTATGTTGTATAGTTTTATGAAAAAAAGATTGTTTTCCAGATTCTAAGTCACTAGATTAAGAAATGATTTAAATATTTTACATATTTAGTTGCTTTTAATTTCCTATTTATGTACATTTAATATGTCTTTTTTAAAATACCAGTTGAGCTTTTCATTTTGCTCAGTTGCTTTTTTGAGCTGTAATGCATCTATTTTAACAGACATTTTTCACAATGCGATTTAAAATGCTCAATTCATTACTACGGACCCACCTAGTGTCGACTTTTCAAATTCATTTCCTTACTGTGTATATGCTCATGTTGTACATCATATAAATCTTATAATAAAATGAAATGCATAAGTAATCTTAAAATTTAAAAGCTCATTTCAGAATTTTGATGGTTTTGCTTCCTTTCTCTGGTATGCCTTGTATGCAACATAAACAATCTGAAAATGATTGACTATAAGTTAAACATACAACTGCTAGAAAGCATCTTATTGTTCTTTTCAGCATCGTTCACTTACTGAAGAGGAAATACAATCATTGGTATGAAGAGTAATATTATTGAAAGAGGTCATCTTTACAGAAGAGTTTGTGTGATTTATTTGCTAGAATTACTTTTCTGAGTTTATAAGCAATACTTTATTGGCTCTAATAACTGCTAACACTTATATAGCATTTCACAGTTTACAAAGCATTTTATGCACATTGTAATATTAAATATTTATGCTGTCTCTGCAAAGTGGGTATTGATATTATTCCCAATTTACAAATGAGGCAGTTCAGAATCAGAGAAGTTACAGAGCAGAACTAGGACTTGAATCTGGGTCCTCTTACATGTTTTTGTTTGTTCGCTGTATTAAGTTTCTTCTGAGATTTTGACTTATTACTCAATTGATGCATCTCGGTGATAGCTAACTATGTACTCAGCATGTCATTCATTTTATGTAACATTTGGTCTGGCTGATAAGTACATAAAGTGTCAGTGTTAGGGTATAGAAATTGGCCTATTTGATAATAGTTTACTCGATTTAACTGTACTGGCTAGTTCAATATACTTTTATTCATTGCATTTCTTTAATCTCACCTCTGAGCAAATCAAATATTTTATTTAATTCTACTTAAACTTAATATATTTATTTTCACTTCAATAATAAAACATGTTTATTTAGATGTTTATGATGACCATCAATGTATAAAATTTCCTGTCTTTCAGTTTCTATCTAAATAGAAAAGTCTGCAAACTTGTTATGCCTCCCTTTCTGGGAGAAAAAAAAAGTTCAATACAGGGCATTTACCCAAGCAGGCCTCTTAATGATGTCTTTGCTTTTTTTTTTTTGACATTGGGTTTCCCCATGAAGAAATGGTTCCCATCCCATATTCCCCTGTTCTCCTACAGCTCGACTCCGGAGGACTGAATGTGACCATGGAAAAGGATATTTCTGCCACTCCTTTAAATCTTAAATAAATAATGAAATAAACTCTGTCAAGTGATAGACAACACAGAAATGTCTAAGACTGAATATCACTGTGACCTGGACAGCCAGTCTCAAGGTGTTACTAAGCACAAAGATACGTCACTGCGTTTTGAACATCTACTGCATGGTTGTGGTTGTAGCACTCAGAGTATCATGTGAGGATCACGATCCCCTGTCCGGAGGGTCTGTCTACAATTTGCCCAAGAAGTAGTCAAGTGCTGGGGTGCTTTTCCTCTAACCTTTGTGCCTGAGTCCTCAGCTGCCACCCGAATAGGGTGGCTGGTGTTGTCAAGGAGGATCTGAAGTGGTCCCACATGCTCCAGAGAAAGCCTGCCCACAAATTTTGGAACTCAAGGTCATTAAAAGCAAAGGACAAGCTGACAGGCAGATAAACCTTCTCCTCAAACATATCAGTACAGACTACCAGGGACTACTCTTAGTGTTCAGGCCACAAAGGATGTCCCTGACTACTTGTTCCAGATACAGGATCTGAACAAGGTGCATGGACCACTGGAGATGGGTGATCAGCAGGTGGCTGGCAGGGTATGCTCTGGCTGCCCTGTGGTATGTGTTGCATGCAAGGGCCACTGGAGCAGGCTACTTACCACTCACAGAGGTCATCCCACTGGGGCTGCTTCAAGTTTAGTCCTTTGCTAAAGCAAGCCCAGCCTGCTAGCTTTCTGATATTATGGGTCACTGACAAAGATTTGTTCCTCAATGTAGGCCATAACTTAATGGAAACATATAAATATATTTTTAATTTTATAGATATTCAAATGCCTGTGAATATGTATTTATGTGCATGAACAGACATTTATATTTAAAATAATCAAATATTTTAGGAACACGAAGTACTTGAAAAACAGTGAGGTAAATGATTATAGTAAATTTCCTGGTATAGTACTAATATAAATAGCAGTAATAAAGTATATGGCAAACAACTAGACAAGTGCCCATTGTTATGCTAGACTTTACACATCCAAACAATTAATAATCTTCTCTAGAGTATATTATGTTAGCCTCCTTTTATAAGGTTGGCCGAGAAGAAGATGTGAATCTGTTAATATACTTATGGAGATCCTGTATTGGGATCCCTGTGCTAACAGGACAGATATGTATCTTTAAAAGACACATAAAATTCTTAGTGACTTAGATAAGTCTTTTCTGACCCACAAAGGATTACAAAGTAAATAAAAAGCTAGTAGCCATCAAGTGAGCTTTGATTTATGGTGACCCCATGTGTCCGTAAATAAGCAAACCCATAGCCATCAATTCCGACTCGTAGCAACCCTATAGGACAGAGTAGAACTGCCTCATAGGGTTTCCAAGAAGTGACCTGTAGATTTGAACGGCTGCATTTTGGTTAGCGGCAGAGCTCCGAACTACTGCACCACCAGGTCTCTGTCAGTAAATAATGAGAATATTAAATGAAGGTTTCTAAGGAATACATATGTATCATGGGAAATATGATGACAGTTACAGTCATATAGCATACTGGGATAAAAAAAACAGAGCTAGGGAAGAAGGCAAACTTGTGATAATTAATACAAGGTATTTTAGTGTATATGTTATAAAATGTATGTAAGTATTTATTTTAGATTATTTTAATATCTCACTGTTTATCTCCCATAATGCAACTTGTTTCTGTAGTCCTTTAGAATATTTTGATGTGATGCTTTGCAAATTATGCTTTGAAGAGAGAGAGGCTGGGTGGAATACTATTTCACCCCAGCTCTGCTTCAGACACGCACACACACACACACACACACACACATTCACTGTTACCCTTTAACTAGTTTAGTAATCCCATTCATCCTGAGTTTTTTTTGTCTGTTTTGTTTTTCAGAAACTGTTCCAAGGCTAGAAACACTGCTGTAGGTTTATTTCTTTAATTAACCAGTTATAACTTATTTATTAGCAGCCCAGTTTTATTTGCAGAATACCTATTTAAATAGTGTATACCTCTAACACAAAAACAATTGAATAAAATTTAAAATTCTTCAGCATTGTGGCCCTTCATTCATTCATTCATGCATGCATGCATGCATGCATGAGAAACTCAGAATATAGTCAGTTGCTGTTATCTTGTTGAATGTATCCCTGAAAACTCTAAAAGTCAGGTTGTTAAATTAACCAGTCGAGTCCTCCTTGATACTGAATTTTGCTTTGGGATGGCTATGTCAGATTCAAGAATCAAGGACAGTTCTTTGAATCCCTTATATGCTTTTATAATTTCTTAAACTATAGGTATGCAGTCAGAACCTCAAATATGTGACAAAAAACATGATTATATGTATTTGACAGGGATTATAGAAAAAGAAATGAGGCAAATTTATTGTTTCTGAAGTAATAAAACATAAAAGATGTCTCATTTTTATTTTTCATAACTAGTCTTACGCTCAAGGGGTCAGCATTTTTTATTTTCTCCTGTGCTTCCTCAATATGTCAGTAGGATAACTTTCTATTTCTTTTATTTACTTAAAATTTTCTTTAAATATATTTTAATTTAGTGGAGGTTATTTGCCCTATTTTCTTCTTAAATGGATCCATTAGAATGTCTTTTATGTACTAATGATGCTTCCTTTTAAAAGAACTTGCTTACTTTCCTTAAACGACAAATGTCTGGGCATCTTTAGCATGTGTGATGGTATGTATTGTGCCCGTGGCTTGCTTCCAGAATATCAGAATGATAAGCGGAAATCATTGGATTCTCTCCATTTATTTAATAGTTTTGATTGGACAGAATCATTATTGCCTTTCTTTTAGTGAATTGTGGGCTGCTTTTTCAGTGAATCAAAATGTTCAGGTTGCTAATGAGGTTCAGCCCTTGGCATAGTGTCACTAATGATTTCTACAGGATCTTGAAATAAACCAACAGGAAAATCTATCAACAAAGAGATATAAATGGAATATTTTTAGATCAAAAATAAGATTCCAATAATTTGTAATGGAAGAAAGGGACAACAGTGGGCAGTTGCGTACTCGATCACTTTAAATGTAATCAAAATGGCAGTGATTGCTGAATTGCCAAAATAGCATCTGGACACATGGAAAATGGAATAGCTGTTGTATTTGACAGGGATTATTGCCATAATGAAATTAATAAAGAGGTCCATTATGTTATGAAAGCAGTGGCTGGTTTAATTTTTTTTCTCAAAAACTTCGGACATTTTTAAATTTCAGGTCCCCCCCCCCCCCCCCGACTGTTATATTTTTCTGGAATATGACTTCAGTTGATATCTGTTTATTTTCTGATGCAATTCCTAATGTGGAGACCCTATGTTTCTAAAGTTTTTGTTATGGAAAGGAGTGAAATGTGTGTGTGTGTGTGTGTATGTGTGTGTGTGTAGGCATTGGGAAGGGCTGTAAAATAGATGGTTCCATTTTGCCAGAAATGAACTATTTTTCCTAATCTTTTAAGTGTCTCTCACTGTTGCTGTTTTTGGGTGCCCTTGACTCAATTCCAACTCACAGCAACCCCATGTGTTGGAGTAGAACTGCCCCATAGGGGTTTCTTGGCTTTGATCTTCATGGAAGCAGATCTCCAGGTCTTTCTTCTGCTGAGCTGCTGGGCACTTAACTATTGTACCACCAGAGCTCCTAAAGTGTCTCTCACAAAATAGCCCACCCCCTGTTTTTTATCTTGTTATGTTGTTCTTCTTCCTAGTTCAGTCCTTTACTTACCTTATCACATAGTATTCCATAGTTAAGAAATCAAAATCTCTTTTTATGACATTTTTATCACTCTTCAGTACAAAATTTCCATTTCTTACTAGGAGAGTTCTGCTTAGATGTTCTGCCATGCTGTATCAGCTCAAATTTAATGGGACGTATCACTTTTCCCACCAAAATATCCCAACTTCCAAACTTCTGTTCATAACACTGATATTGACCATGGATTTTGACACTTTACTTCATGTTGTTTTTATTTATACTTTAATCCTAGTCTAGAGAAGGTGTCTTTGAGGAAATAATATTTATACTTGAGTGTCAAGGTGAAGATGAGGGAGTGTGTTTCAAATTTGAGAAGCAGATTGTGCAACCACCTACTGATGCCAGTACATACACACCGAAGGTCCAGAGGCCCCTGATGTTTTCCCTCAGACAGAGCAATGCCATGGATATTATAGTCATGTGACATCATCTCCAGGATGCAATAATTAATAAGACAGAGCATCTATATTTATAGAGTTCAGAGTCAAGTGGTAAGAAATGATATTCTGCTGGGTATTACGGGAGTACCAGAAGGTTGACAAGTGAGAGATCATGATAGGATTGCAGTGGAGCTAGACGCCTCAACACATCTTACAGAATGAGTAGAAATTAGCCTGATAAATTTGGGGAAGGGAGTAGGGGAAGATATTCCAGGGTTAAGGCACAGTTCAGACAAAAACATGGAGGGAAGAAACAACAGGCTGTGTGCCAGCAATGTCCGTGGAGCATGACATTCATGGCGTGTAGGGAGAGATGGGGCTGGATAAGGAGGCCAGGCCAGAGCATGAAGAGTCATATATGAAATATTAAGGACTTTTGATTTATAATATTGATTATGGTAACTCAAACTTGAGTTTTATACAAGCCTCTTTTAAAGAAAAAAGCATACAACCCTGAGAATGTATTCACTGGGGTCTCTGAATCTCAATTAAAGACACATTTATTTAGGAAACTAAAATTGTATTCCATGAAAATTGGGGTTATAATTGTAACTGAGAATTTAAATTGAGATTGTTACTGAGAATTTTGGTCTTTCTAGCAGGTAAAATAATTTAAAAAATTTAGCAGAACTCATAGGCCTTTGAAAATACATCTAAGGTCTGTTTAATCCCAATTTGAGGACCACTGTATATAGTTGACAGGAAACCATTGGAGAGGTTTTAGTTTAATCAGGTATGTATTTAAATAATTTAATTAATATATATTTAAATTTTTAAAAATTGAAGTTCATGTTCAAAACTAGTGTTCATGTTCAAAATGAATACAAAATATAAAAGTGTAATTGTACAGTGAAAAGTTCTGAACCCATATTTGTCCCCGTTCTGTCCGGTTCCTACCTCTCCTGCCCCATTATAAGCATGGTTATTTAGTTTTCTTGTGTGTCTTTCCAAAGTTTTATTATAAACACATATGCAAAAGAAAATATGTCTTATTTTCACATTTTTGGCAATATACTATATTCAGTTTTCAGTTATACTCCTTTTTTTCATTTAATATATCTTTATCTATATTGGAGACCTTTTTATATTAGTGCATAGATAACTTCTTGTTCTACTTTTTAACAGCTGCATAGTATTCCATTGTGGTGTGAGTGCTGTATTCCTAATTAATGGGCCTTTGGTTGTTAGCAGTCTGTTGCTGTTCCTGGCTGTGCTACAGTGATGAGCTTTGAATAAATAACATTCTGCACATGTTACATATGCCTCTAAGATACATTTCCAGAAATGGGATTGCTAGTTCAAAGACCATGTACATTCATGCTTTTGATACAGATTACCAAATTACCTTCCATAACGGTTGTATCAATATACATTTCTACCAGTAACATATGAGAGTGCCTGTTTCCACAGGTCAGGAACAGATTTTAAGTGCTGATAAGTTTTGCTGTGTTAACAAATAACCCCACTCTCTCCGTGGCTTATGCTTTTGTTTTTGTTTTTTCCTTTTTTCATGTATATATATATCACATGAGGCTTCTGGGTTGGCCATGGGTCAGCTGAATGTTAGCTTGACTGGACCGGGCTGGCATCCATTTGACTCCATGTCTGGTCTCATTCTAATACTCAGGCTGATGGACCATCCCCTATCTGGGGTATACTGTTTTCATGGCAGAAGGCAAGAGCAAGAGAGGGCGGCTGAGTCAAATAAAACAATCACATTTAAAGCTTCATATTCCCTTGGCCAAAGTAAGTAACATGTCTAAGCCAAAGTTGATGGAGAAGCATGCTGTTAGGTGCAGTCGAGTTGGTTTCGACTCATAGAGATCCCATGTGACAGAGTAGAGCTGCCCCATAGGGTTTTCTAGGCTATAATCTTTATGGGAGCAAATCGTCTAGTCTTCCTCTCATGAAGCCGCTTGACAGGTTTGAACTGCCAATGTTTTGGTTAGCAGCAGAGCACATAATCATTGTTCCATCAGGGTTCCTTACAGAGAAGCATAGCAAGGGAAAAAACTATTTATGAATAAATAATACAATCTGACACGCAATGTTAATCCTTTTTTTTAAAACTCATAGATTTAAAAAAGATTATCACATTATAGTTATAAATTGCATTTTCATTACTATGAAAGGTATTGGATATCTTTCATCTGTTACAGAATCATTTTTATTACCTTTCCATTGAATGGTTTCTATTATTTGCCTGACTTAGTATTAGATTATTGGTCTTTTTCTTATTGACTTCAAAGAACTCTTTACCTGTTGTGGGGGTTATCTCTCTCTCTCTCTTTTTTTTTTTTGCCAAATTATCCTGTGTCTTTTGATTTGTTTGTGGTGCCTTTTGTCATTTGTAAGCTTTTGGTGTTTATATAGGTAGGCTATTAATCTTTTATGTTCTGATATTTTTATCCATTGTTAATAATATAATGTTTGGGTTTGCTCTTGTATTCTTTTGTACATATATGGTTTTATTTTTTACATTTTTTACACTTAATGTATTTGGAATTTATATTCCTACTTGAGTTGGTCATGAGATACCCAGGAAGCATTTATTGAATGCTACCTATATCATTTACTAAATAGAATATACTGAATTTGCCCTATTTCTGTATTTTTTTTTCCTGTTACATTAAACTTTTAATCTATTCAATACCACACTGTTCTAATTACTGAAACTCTGTGTTATGTTTAAATTTATGGTGGTCCAGGCATTCATTCTTCTTTTTCAGAGATTTTCTGATTATTCTTGTTTATTTTTTTAATACAAACTTTGAAATAAGTTTGTCTAGTGTTTTAAATGACATTATTTTAATTTGTAATTCATTAAATTTATACAGTAATTTAGGGAGTGTTGAGATCTTTATGATATCGATGTTATCTATCTTGAAACGTGGTATGTCTTTCCATATTGTTTTAAAGTTTTCCTCTAATAGGTCTTTTATGTGAATTCTTTTATTCTTTTAGGTATTTTTTCTTACTAATGCTAATGGTATCTTTTTTCCTGTTATCTCTTGAAAGTAAGTGTTTTCAAATGTATGAAGGCTATTGATTTCTATTTATTATGGTTTGTTCCCGATTGTAATTCTGAATTCTCATAGTGCTTCTGATGGTTTTCAATTGATTCTCTAATGCATACTTTATTAATTCCAAGTAACTAATTCTAAATTCTTCAAGTTTAGAAATTGTTCATCTTATTTTAAAATTACTTTTTTTACTTAAATTTCCCATCCATTTTTACTTCTTTCACTAAAAAACACTTTTATCATTTTATATTGTATTGCAGATAACTGTTAGAAGTAGTTCTCTAGTAGAGTGAAATAGACACTAGGTTTGTAATCAGAAGATGTGAATTCGAATTGTGGTTCTGCCACTTACTAGCAGTGTAATCAGGAGCAAGTTAATTTTTGTCCCAGTACTTTGATTTTCTTTGACATGGAACTAATATCAGTAACTAAGAGAGCCCAGATTTGTTGTGAAAGTTAAATGAATTAATCTATGTGAAAAATACAGATTTATAGTGAGAACTTGATAATTATGATGTAGCAGGCATGAATGTTCATATCCTGTCCAACAAAAAAAGCCCATTACCATCGAGTCCATTCCATGCTAGATCATAAATACCTTAAGAAGAAAACAAACATGTCCTTTTTATCTTTGCACCCTACCTTTTTTTTAGAGTTCTTTGCCAGAATAGATGATCAGAAAAATATTGGGTTTACTGATTTTTCTTTATTTTTCCCTCAATGTGTGCAGTATAATTTGGGTACACACTCAGTACTAGAAGAATCTGTATAAAGTCCACATATACATTATGATTAAGAATAATAGTCTGCCTGTGAACACTGGGATATATCTGAAGTCAGTTCCTCAAACCAGGGAAAGAATTACTTTGTATATATGTTTTTATGTTCTTAAGATGTGCTTGGGATGCTGGCATATCTAACAAATGCTTATAGCCTTTTAGTTTATGCTTTGGCTTTAAGCAAATTTTAAACATGAATGTTTCTGATTTATAGAAACGTGATTTCTTTAATTAAAATTTAGGTGTTTTTAGTACTAATTTACCATTTGATACCTAAACAGTTCTTCAACTTCAGGGCAATATATAAATCTTAATATTCTTTATTTCGTATTCATGAAAGTATATAGAATAAATATTAAAATTTTAATATATAGATGCTTTACAATAAAGCTAAAGGTTCTATAATTGCTTATTGAGTAATTGAATAAATAAGTTCATCTGATCATCTATTTTCTTATATTTTGTGTGCATAGCCTGACTGAATTGTTTTCTAAGTTGTGACAATAAGTCCTTTTTGTTAACAATAACATGGGAAAAAAAAAATTTATTTGGCGAGTTCTTCAGAGTGTCTACAAAATTCATTTTACATTCTAGGTTTTCTTGAACACAATTTGCCTGTCAGGATTTCTAATATTTCAACTTTTTAGTTTGTCTTTGAGTTTTTCATTTGATGCTTTGAAATTTTGGATTAAGTCAGAATTCCATGCGTTTGTATCTCCACACATGCCAGGTACTGCTCTGCCATACACCTATAAGATATTAAATATAGTAAACTGCTTTATAGTTTCTCACTGAATTAGTAATTGTTAATAAATGTAATTGTAAATTATCAGAGAAAAGGAAATTTATGACTTAAAAATCTCAGCACAAAAAATTTTCAGACTCACAAATAGATAAATTTAGTCATCAAATTAGTTCTTTTGAAAACATCAAGTTATTTAATGTGACCAATTAAGTTGTCTTGGTTATCTGAACTTAATTGAATTCAGCCAAATTAACTTCAACTAATAAAAAGAATTTTCTTCATCTTCTTATTTGATGTGTGAATTTGGGGTTATGGCATACTTTAAAGGGTCCAAATAAACTATCAATGGCAAGGAACAGTCTTAGAACTTTTTCTTTTTTTGTCTTAAAGGATACCAAAATAAGATAACTGAGGAGGGAAAGAAATTTTTTTTGGTGGAAATTACAAATTGATTTATGAAAGAAGAGATTGTAGAGGCAAAATTTTAGAGTTGAGGGTGACTTTAGAAGTCATTTTCTCAAAATTCTTTATTTTCAAGCTAAATGAACTAAGACCCTAGGATGTTGAAGACTTAGGCAAGAGCACATCACTAGTGAGGAAGGAGGAGATAGTTAAGCACTGCTGACTGAAAGGTTGGTGGTTTGAACCCACCCAGTGTTCTGTGGGAGAAAGACCTGGCTATCTGCTCCCATAAAGATTGTAGCCTAGAAAACCATATGGGGCAGTTCTGCTCTGTCACATGGGTTCACTATGAGTCAGAATCAACTCAACAACACACAGCAACAACAGAGGCTGCCCTAGAGCACAGACCTTTCAACATAGCCATAATTCTTTTCCTTGTGCTTTTCTAGATGTAAGTGAGCTGAACAGTGTTTAATAGTTAACATTTTCATTCACTTTGAATAAGACTTGTCATTCACTTAGTATGCAGTAAAAGAGACTCCATAGAATAGACAAGTTTAGTCACCTTAAAAATCAAATTAAGTGTTCAAATATTTTCATGCTTTACTTGGTACCAGTTCTCATTTCTACTCTGATTAGTTTAATATCAAGAAATATATACAGTATGGTGGAAAATCTCTTAAAGATGTGTGCTAAAATATTTCACAGACATTTTCTAACACTTGAGAACCTAACAAACTTTGTACCAATATAATGGCGCCACTTATCACTTTGCTTC
The DNA here is from genome assembly GCF_024166365.1 of Elephas maximus indicus. NCBI lineage: Eukaryota > Metazoa > Chordata > Mammalia > Proboscidea > Elephantidae > Elephas > Elephas maximus. The sequence continues at coordinate 82,650,727 of NC_064822.1, read as the reverse complement.
TACCTATGAATTTCTTTCCAAATAGAGAAATTATAATGTGGAGAATTGGGGGGCCAAAGCATTTTTTCAAGGTTTGGTCCCATTTGAATGGCCTCTGTTTTTATGGGCTATATGGATTCTTTACTCACTAGGAGCCCTTCTGATTTTACCATCAGAGTGGTTGATTCATGTCCTTTTCATCTTCAAGGACTGACAACCACTGGACATTACCACTTGTCCCAAGGAGAGATAACTGAACTGTGTAATGAGTTAAATAGGTAGATAGAGGATGGATGGATAGATAGATAGATAGATAGATAGATAGATAGATAGATAGATAGATAGATAGATAGATAGATAGATAGATAGATAGATAGATAGATAGATAGATAGATAGATAGATAGATAGATAGATAGATAGATGAAAAAAGATAGATGGATGATAAACAAATAAATAAGCAAGCCAGCCTAAATTTAGAGGATCATATCTACTTAATGGACACCCTTTGCCTGGTAATTGATTGTTTCTGTAAGACAGAAATTCCATTGCTAAGGAATTATATGAGAACTAGAAAATGAGCTCAGTCTTTCCTCAGGGATTCTAAAAATTGTAAACATATTTAGAACAAAAATGCTTAGAAATTGTTTTTAAAAGAGAGCCAAATTACATGAAAATTATTACTAATTCTGGTGTTTATTGTCCCTATAAACAGGACAGGGATATTAGTAACTGGGCATATGGTGCTATTCCTTAACAATTCCTAATTGTTGGATGAAGAGCCATCTTTTATATCATTATGTGTGGGAGTAGGGGGGTCATCTCTCAAACTAACTTCGTCCAAAGTTTGGGTATTCAATCAGTTTTAAAACCCACTTATTAAGCATTTTCCTCTGTACTCAATGCTTAATTGCCATTATGCTATATTTGGGATGAATTAACATCTATTGCCTTTTAAGAGCTTGGGAGAAAAGGTGACATAACTTTGGTGTTGTCTGTGTCTGCAATACTAGTTGTGGAACCTAAGACAAATTAACTTACCTTTCTTCAATAGGCTGTGGTTTCCTCATTTGTAATTAGAATAACAGGAGTACAAATCGCATATACTTGTTTCAAATATTAACAGTGACTGGCAGATTGAAATTGTTCAGAAATAAAGTTGTAAGTTTAAAAAATCATTTCAAATTATTCTGTAACACTTAAATAATAAGATATCAAATAGTAGGAGCAATAATTGGGAATGACATCATTTGTTTGAGAGATGTTTGAGATTAGAGTTGCTATAGTGAATGCCCTCCTGCTTCTAGTTCTAAATATATGCCATCTGAAGACAATTAATATGTATATCCTAACCCATCAACCAACAAATCAGATAGTAGGAGATTAGAAAAACCTTGAATTTATAAGCTATTGCATGCCAATTCCCAGGCATAAATGTATTATGGGTAGTTGATTTTAGGTCTTTATAAGAAAATAGTCTATTGAATTTCTTAAATGGTTTCCTGAAGAAATCCAACATTACAAAACTATAGTCAATGGGGGGTTTTAGTTACATGTGATAGGTCAGTTCTGAGCTCACCAGGCATCTGGTGAATGGATCACAAATGTGTACCGGTGGTAGTTGTTGGGTGCCTTCAAGTCGGCACCGACTCATGGCAACTCCATGCATAATGAAAGGAAACGCTGCTAGGCCCTATGCATCCTGTGATCAGTTGGAGACAGGACTTTTGTGATCCTAGGGTTTTCACTGGCTGATTTTCAAAAGTAGATTGCCAGGCCTTTCTTTCTAGTCTGTCTTAGCCTGGAAGTTCCACTGAAAACTGTTCAGCATCATGGCAACACTGAAGCCTCCACTGACAGAGCAGTTGTGGTTGAGCAAGGGGTGGATTAGCCAGGAATCAAACACGAGTGTCTTATACGGAAGGTGAGAATTCTACCACTGAACCATCTCTGCCCTCCTGTTACCCTTTCTTGAAAAACAGGAAGGGTATAGTTTGTTTGCTTGAATGCTTTTGTGGCAAACTACATAACAGTGCAGAAAAAATAAAAAACAATAGGTGAACATTTTATCGATGCCACTGTGTCAGGTTTAGTCAATATAATGTTGATATTGTCTGACAGTAATTTGTTTTAAATTCATTATGGTTATGATACTTAAGTTTTATTTCTCAAAAACTAACCTGCCAAATTCTATAAAGTTTCAAAGTTGTAGCTTGATGGTAGGAACATATATCAAATATTAAAGTATAATATGTACCTATTACTAAATATTGCAGATTCAATTATTAAAGTAGAAGATGTTTTATAATTCTATCCTAAAGTAGAGGAAGAAAATACATGTTTTTTTAAAATGAGGAGAGGAATATTAGAAATGTTTGTTTGAAACTATACCTAAAAAAGGGTTAAATTTAGAAATAACTTGTTTATGATCTTAAAAGTTCCTGATATTCTCTTTGAGAATTTTCCAGCAGTGTTCTCTAGCATATCTTATATTTCCTTAGCCTGTGTGAGTCTCTTTTTTATATTTGCAATGGAAACAACATGAGCTCAAAAGCCTACTTTTTCAGGTTCATTCCATTTTCCATAATAGTGCTGCTGCGGTGTCAAGGAGACTCATTAAATGAAAAATTGTTTTATGGGGTTTCTGTAGTAGCTTGTGCTTTGGTCTTCTCTAAAGGTGTATTTGTATATCTGTGTTTGTATATCATATTTATATTTCCCACCATTTTAAGTATTCGGTTACATTCTTGACATTCTTTTTTGTTTGCTTATTTATTTTGATTTTAACTTTTCTTACGTTTTTTACACCAGAGGAATTGGATGCTAGCAATTTATTTGAAGTTTGGCCTTTTTTTTCTATTAGATTTTAAAAAACTGTTTTTGAGTTCTTAAGGCTGTAGCACATAACACGTTGCTAAGCATTTAATAGATGTTCAGTGAATGCTTGTTTATTGACGTAATAAAGATCCTAACATATTTTTCAATACATATATATTAAGAAATCTTCCAGAATCCTGCTGATGATAGTATAGCAAATATCACATTGAGATATCTGATGTAAAGAATACTAGGTATATGTCCAGCTGAATGTCTTAAACTTTTTCAATAATTGATAAAGAATATAGAATTATGGAACACACACACTGTTCAAGTCATTAGCATGTATTTAATATTTAAAGATTTTAACATTTAATATTAAATAAAAGGATGATCTACAAATAACAGTAACTTAATATTAAATATTAGATTGATTGGATCATTTCAATAACTTAAAAAAATTACAAATGGCTGGATTTAACCAGAATATTTTTGATCTATCTTATGCTGACATTCTAAAGTCTCGAAGAAAGATTAATTTGTAATATAGAATTCAAGTAAACAGAATCAGTTTTAAATATTTATTCCATTCAATTATCAAATACAGTACTAACTCATTGCCAGTAAGATTACATCAAATTTCATTTTGATTAACAGTTACCTGAAAGCGTTTTAGGTATCAGCACCATCTTGGGAATCTCATTTGGTTAGAAATTCCAGAGGATCATTTTATTCTGTATTATGGTGTCACAAGTGAAATTAATAAAGAGAAGGTCTGGATTCAACTACTGAACGGCCCACAAACTAGCTGTATGACTTTAAATTTCCTTTGCTGAAGTTTGAACCTGGAAAAATTAGGTATATACATACCTACTCCTTTCTACACTCTGTTGATTCATGAGCTAATTAATGTGTGTGAACAAAATTCGTTATGAGTTTGGAGTTTCATTAGTTCACATAATTATTATTAGGATGATCATTATTATATTTGGCAAATTTTCTGTCCAGTTGCTAGTCACTCAGCAAAGATGATTGTACAAAAAGGCAATTTTTTAAATGGTTTATTATAAGATTGTTTATATAAATTGGTCTAGATCTCAAACTAATATCGAAAGCATTTGACATTTTCATATATGTTCTTAGTTTTTATTTGGCGTATGTATGTACATCCATATGTTAAGTATCTTTAAAAAGAAAACCAAAGAACGAGGAAGATTCTGATAAGAGCGTCTTTCTTGTAAACTATAGTTGGCCCCAAACAATCATATTCTTCCTTACCTGCTCTGGTGACCTTCTGGATTAGAGTTGCAGAGAAACAACCAGAGGTAGTAGCTGTAGCTAGACGGCAGCTGGGACCATACGGATCTCAGCATCCTGCCTTATGGCCATTATCTTTGTTTCTATCTTTATGCTGCCACTGTGTCTCCTTCTTGTGCTCTCCCTCTGTCCTCTCCTCCCTGCCTCCTCCTCTTCCTGACTCTAGCTCTCATTACCCCCTGTAACTTAGCCTTCCTACTTTTTTTTTTTTCCTATGGATACAAGATAAAACAAGGTTCCCTAATTAGGAAAATTTTAATAAAATATTTTTTAAAGTGTATATAGCTACCATTACCTAATTCCCAAAACCATAGTTAACAATAGAGGAAAAATATTTTTTTTGTATACATTTCCAATTACAGTGTACTCAATTATAGGTCCCTTAAGGACTGAAAAATAATTTTAAATAAATGCAACAATTTTCTCTTTTTTTTTTTTTTTTTTGCGTAGGAATGGGTTGTTGCTGTAATAAAAATTAATTTGAGGCTAACAAGAAAGAATAGTGAGTAATATCCTTTCCCCTTCCCCAACTGCTGAAAATGAAAATCATGTCAGCATCAAGTCATTTTTGCCACATCCCTTGTTAACAGCTTTTTCAGGGTGGGTCATAATTCTGTGTTTTGTTAGTGTCTTAACTCCATAGTGACATGCTTAAATCGTATTCCACATTGACTTTGTAGAATATGTGTACATGTATTTTCAGAATACCCTGTGAATGATGGATCTCATTATTGAGTTATCAACTTTGTCAAAAAATTTATAAGCTTTGAATGAAGAATAAATTTACTAACATTAGGATAATAATTGATTTTGATGTTTGGAGTATGTGTATGGTGTGTCATTATATATGTCTAAAAAAGTAAACTTACTGTCTGCCTGTCGCCAGGAGAAAAAAAAAAGTGGGACCTAATCAAACTGCTGTGGGGTCAACCCTTGTGGTTTTAAAGGCCCTTAATGTTGTCCAGCTGCAAAATAAAAGGAATTGGGAGGGGAAGTTGGAAGGAGTGGAGGGGGCTGGGGGGGAATGTGTGGAAAAGAACAGGGAGTCTGGCTTTTATTTTTTTTTTTTTAAGTGAGTTCAGTGCCAGCCTGGACATTGGCTGTGCAGACTATTGAGCCATTGTCTGCTCCATTTCCAGAATAGCCCCCAGTTAATCACTTCGGCTTTGAAGGGAATTTCCTCGTGGAATTCTCCACAGAAAATCTAATCAACTGACCTGCCCTCTCAACAATGGAAGGCTTTTTTTCTCTCTTTCCCTTATTGGGGCGGGCTCTGTAATGTAGCCTTTTGTGCAGAATGAACCCTCCCAGTAGGAGTGGAGAGCGTGTGTGAGTGACTGAGTATGTGTGTGTGTGTGTATGTGTGTGAAGAATGCACACTATCTCGTGTTGGTGAGTGTGTGCTTACTCCCTGACCAGATGCTGCACGGGGCAGCCACCATCTCTGCATGCGTGTCTGTGTAAGTGTTTCTCTGTGTGTATGTGCCTCTGTCATTTCATGTCAAAGGTACATTACCTGATTACCTTCCTTGCCTGCCAGATTTTTATCTAGATAATTGGAACTGCTATGGAGTCTATGCCTTGCCGGCCAGCTTAGGATCTGTAAAGCCATAGTTTGTCCACCTTGTTATCTCTGGCTGCCTGGGCAGAGGAAATTAAAGAGATCCACAGCCAGGGGAGCGCTTTCTACCCCCGACCTCCCCAGCGATCCCAAACAGGACAGTTTATTAGTACTGTCTTTTTGTTTTTAATTTGGGGGATTCAGTTTTGGGTTTTTATTCCCTTGTGTGTGTTATTTTGGCATGTGGATACCTATTCCCCCTCCACATCGCACATCGTATTTTATGGAGTTTGGAGCTGAGGAAACTTTGGTTGGGTTGCCAGGACGTTCGCACCACTTTGTGGAAAGCACGAGCTAACAGTGAGACCGACAGAGTGAGTGACAAGTTGTTTACAGGTTTCCTTGAAGGGGCCTCTGCTATATTTCAATCTGTCAAAGTTGCTTTTCTTCCCTCAGAACAATGCCTGATTGTTGTGTGTGAGTGTGTGTGTGTGAGTGTGTGTGTGTTTCCGTGTGCGCACGGAGAGAGAGAGCCTAGAAAGGGGTGAGAAGGAATAACAATTCTTTGTGTAAAATTGCTATTACTAACATTTACTTTTTTTTTTTTTTTGCGTGTGCTTAATTAGTTAATAACTGCAGTTTAATCGGGGTTCTGTTATGATCAGACCTCTCTTTTAATCAGCAGCAAATGCATTTCAAAAATCCTATGGGTTTTTTTGCGTGTGTGACTTTTATTATTTAGAGGAGAGACAGTATGGGAGACGCGTTAAATGAGTTGACTTCTCACATTCAGTGATGTCTAGGAGAGAGAATTAAAAGGAAAGGACAGGCACCCTGAGGTTGTCTAGTGCCTTGCGGCCGAGCGTGCGGCTCCGTGGAGGGGGGAGCGGCCAGACCCCGCTGCTGGAAGTGTGCTACCCCTTTAAGAGACTGGTCAAGGAGTCCTAGGAGAGGGAGAGGAGAGGAGGGGTTGGGGGGGAGAGACAGAGAGAGTGAGAGAGAGAGAGGGAGAGAGAGTGACTGAGAGAGAGAGAGAGAGAGAGAGAAAATCAATTGGTTTAGAAGGTTTGGACTCACTTGACAGGTTCAGTTGGAGACCATCATAGGTGGCTGCTGTGACAAAGGGAAATTGTGCTTTTCCAGCATGCTTACTGACCCTGATTTACCTCAGGAGTTTGAAAGGTGAGTACAGTTCCCCCCCTAATATATTGAAGTACAACTCTCCCATTTTACAGTAGTCTCTGAATCAATTGGAAGATGCTACCCCAAAACATGTTTGTTAGAGAAGCTTTTAGCTAATGCTTATGCAGGCTTGTTAGCTGGTTTTTGTTGTGGTTGCCCGGACCAAACTGAACTGATTTGCAAAGTCTCTGAGATTTCTGCTCGTGTTTGTTTATAGGTTACGTCCTATAACAGGAAATTAAATGAACATTAAGCATCTCTCTCTCCCCTATTCGTGGCTTCTCTCTCATGTACTCTACTACTTTCTTCCTTCCTTAATATTTTCCCCCTTCTACACCTTTTAAAAATGCTTTTGTGCATAGGGTTACCATTTTCAGCATCTCTGTCTCGTAATTTCTGAAGTGACTGAAGGTTGTAGTCGTGGTTAAAACGGAGGCTATAAGTTCCTATTTGATCCTTCCGTAAAAGTTTGGAAGCAACTCAGTAAAGCACATGACCTTTTGTTGATATAAGAGAGCAGATTTTTTTTAAAAGAAAATTTAACATCACTGCAATCTATTCGTGGATTACTATTGAAATGTCAAAAAAAAAAAAAAGAAATGGGAAACGGGAATGATCACTTTCTAAGTTTTAGTGGCTGCTTTTTGCGCTAGCTGTCTGTAAACTGAATTTTGATTTACTATTTTTTCCCTTTTGCTATGACGGGAGTAAGTGTATTTGTAATTAAGTTGGTCCTATTTAGAGAAGTATGTGCAATATCCTTCCATTTGATGTTGTTGCAAGTAAAGTATGGCTTTGAGAGAATTTTAGCCCTTTTCTTGTCCCTATAAGTACACATTGCAGTTTTAAAATTTGAGCTCTTATCCCAGCATAAGTTCATTTTTGTGAACTATAAATAGAAATTTGTTTGCCATTAAAAAGAATTCAAACTTTGCATTCTGTATGGTGAAATTAAAAAAAAAAAAAAAAAAGCTAAAAAAGGCAGGATGTACGATACCCAGGCTTGCTTTTTTTTTTTTTTTCATGAAAGCTACCTTCTGTATAAACATTTGTTGTATCTGACTATGCAATGCAAGCTAGGTGCTAGACCAGCTGGTTAAAAATATGCTAAGTCAAGCTGTTCATCGCTCAAACGACTGAATTTGATATGAAAAGACGAAAAAAGAAAGGACAAAGATTAAAACATTCTAGAAGTGAAGCAAGGGAAGAGAAAAAGAATAGTGAGAATAAAATAATGCTTGAATGTGGTCACACATTAGAGAAGTCAATATCAGATCAGAGAAGTAAAATCACCAAGATACATACTTTAATACTGTGTGCTTTCTTTTCCTCCTTTTTCTTTCTTTTTTTTGGGGGGAGGGGTGGTGGTTTAACTAAGGTACATCCTCACTAGATTAAGTCCATTGAATGGTTGAGCTTTCTTAACAGTTTTGAATTATTATTTTTTTTTAAGTTCCATATGTTAACCCTTTAAGTTAGCTAGCTTTTATTTGGAAATATAGCCTTGTTTCACATATAGAGATTGAAGTTATTTAGAGTGGAACATACTATTGCCTGATGTAGCAATTTGCTAATTTAACACAGTAAGTTTTCTAGGATACACAAAGTAGCACTTAAATGATAATATTCTTTAATTCTAATTATACTTTTTGAAAATAAAACTCTTGTGTCTGATTTGTAAGCCTGTTAACAGACTGTTCTTATAAAAAGGTAGTTATATATTAACAGGCTGTAGCCTATTTCTCTGTATGTACAAGCTTCCCTACTGTGAACTTTATTTGTATTTTTTCAATTATCTCTTTTTAAACTAAAATTTTCTCATTCTTATTCTGATGTTTAAATCTCCTAACTTTTTTTTTCCTCCTGATGAGAATTTCATTTTTTGTCACCCAGAGGCATGCTTTTCTAACTGAGTAATTAAATAACCAAGTGATAATCAATAGGATTGTTAATATGGACAGCATATTTGGAAATATTAGTAGCTAAAATAATTTTGAAAAATGTCATATGGTATAAAATTTCTTAATAATTTCCCCTGTGGCTGTAATTGGTAATACATATAAAAATCTCAGTAAATCATTACTATTCATTTATACTGAATTTCCACGGGCAAATGTATCCCTGTAGTCACCCACATAGAGTAATACATCATACAGACTCAATATTAAATATTTTCACTGTCCAAAGGAGCTGTATATAATGTAATCGCACTATCATATATAATTAACTTTTTTTTTTTTTCTTTTTTGCCTTTTGAACTGTTTGTAACTTTTATTGTATAGGTAGGTGATTTCCATCAAGTGTTAATTTTTATTCTATTTGCTCACCTGTTATAGATGAGTTTTTTTTTTTAATTCAAAGTTAGTCAGAAATCTAATTACTTTATGAAATAAAGAATTTTGCTTACAATACATAAGTAAATTGGTTAAGGTTCAAGTATTGTAGAAGTTTCATGTTTTGTTTTGTAATTTCAGTGGCATTGTCCATCTTTGATTATTCCTTCCAACCTGTAGAATATTTGAAACTTCAGAGAATATTCAAAACTTAAATAGGAACCAAAATTTGATATACATTTGTGTATGTCTATAGCATCAGCTTTGGAAATGAACATGATCGATACTGTCATAGTAATGAACAGTTGTTAAATCATTCAGAAGTGGTAACAATTTCATTGTTAAAAAGTGTTCAGGACACAGAGCAAGTCGAACAGTGATTCTATAAAGAAAAGAAGTTGAAATATTTTTATTTTCAGTCATCCCTGTCATAACTGATTATGATTGATGAAAAATACACATTCTCAGCTAGGAGGCAAATAGGCAAAGTATATTCTGAAGAATTATTTGTAAGGAAAGTCTGTTGCATCGTACTATTTAGAGGAAACAACTGGCATCATGATCAAAATGTTAATAATAGTGTCATTAGAGTGAATGCTTGAACTCTCCTAAATTTTTCTGCAGATGTCAGTGAATTTATATATTTAACTGAAAGTAAATAATGAACAATTGTTTTTGTGACTTAAGGTGTTTTTCCCCCCTTTTGAGAACACCATCTATTTCTTTATATACCTAGAATGAAAATATTTTATAATAATTTTATTAAATATCAATATTTTTAATTCTGATGAATGAAAATAAGAAATTTTTTGTGACTGTCTATCAATAATATTGTGTTAAATTTCCTTTGTATTTGTCTTATTTGATTATACTGTAATAGTTTTATGACTAAACTACTTGTTACAGTTTTTACTTGGCTTATGTTAAAGAATTTAAAAGTATGTGTAAAGTGATCACTTGAAAAGACAGTTCTGATAGTGTCTAGAAAGAAAAAAAGTTGGGGTCAAAAGTAGTGAGATGAAACAGATTAAGCTTATTGTGTTACCTATTTGATTGCTTCTCTCAAAACGGGTGCAGACACAGACTGCCTATTTTATAGATGTTGAAGGAAATACTAAAAGAACAAAAACCTTCTATAATAAGAATGAACTTATTATTTACTTTATATTAATGGTCTGCTAAAGAAATAATTTTTTTTCTTATTAGAAAACTTCGAAGTGTTTTCTGAAGAATGACATGTAGATCAGGTACTGTGAAGAACTAATTTGTTAGATTACCATGAAAAATTATTATTTTTGGGTTGTGAGACTATTCTCTCTCCGGCATTAGTCATACTTCAGTTACTTAAAGTTTGACCATGATAATAAAATACTCATTACTGAGATAAATTTATTCAGCTTAATTAGAAAGTTTATTTATTTATTTTTTAAACTATTGTACTCATGAGTGGTAAGTCCCTTCAGGTTAGGAGGTAACCTCTAGGTGTAAGGCAAAGGAAAGTTATCTGTTCATATTCTGGCACCTAATGGCAACTGTAAACCTGTAAGTTGCATATTATGTTTTCAGGATGTTCTGATGTCTGCCTTTGCTCATTTTATTTATTTTTCATGTACTACTATTTTAGAGAAAAAGGTACTTGCAGCTGATTATAGATTTTACTTACCATGTCAATAATTTACAAGATACATGAGCTAAGATATTGGTTTGGAGTGCAGCTTGCATGAAGCAGTGCATAAACTACACTTCTGTCACATTCATGCTGAAGTACTGTCCTGAAGACTTGGCAGGAGACCTGACTAATGACCAAGAACAATTGAGGGTTAAATGTCAGGTGACATTATGTACTGATCAGTGTTTGATAACTTTGATAGATATAGAAATGTGTGACTATTAGGATTATTTTACATGTTAGCACATTATTTTATGTTTCTCAAATATAATAAGCACATGATAAAATGATAAAGTATTTACCTCTCCTTAGGGAGCTTTTAGCTAAAATCTATATATGCATTGTACATAAGGGGCAAATAAAAAGACCTGGTATGTTACCTAAGCACATTACTCCTCTGTAGAGTCAGAAGCTATTTCAAACAGATTAAATTCATAATGCATTTAGAAAGCAAAATTACATTCATAGGTAAAGCCTGATTTTTATTGCCTGTTCTTCCCACTAGCAAGTTTTCATCCACCTAATGAGTGTACTGTGTCATGCAGATGTGCATTATGTAAGTTGAATACCTCCTATTTCATAGATGAGTTAAATAAGTTTAACTGGTGGATTTTTGTTTCCTTTCATAATTTGTTATTCATTTATAATTTTAATGAGATTAACTAACTGCTTGGGAAATAAGCCCATCTAGGTTTTCTCTTCTGCTAACTCACATATAGTTCCAGTATGCCAGGTCACTGAATCAGATAATGGCAACCAAGCAAAAGGATGATCAAATATTTAACCAAAGAATGAAACAGTTTCTTTCTATTGGAAAAATGTCATTTGAACAAGAAATATCCGAAAACATAGCAGTCTTCCTTCCTTTTTCCTTCATCATTCTTTCCGTCTTTCTCTTACATTAATTGATAGCATCATCATTTACATTAAATAGAAAATTGTAATGCTTTCTAGAGGAACATGATCAAGTGGTATTTTTCAAGAAAGAACATTTTTAAAGATTGCTACTATTCTTTTTTAAGGGAACAGTGTTTATTTGGACATTCTTTAGAAGACTATCTCCTGTTCCTTCATTTTAATCAGAAACTGATAATGGTTCAGGAGAAGACCTGTTTATCCTTTCTGACATCTATGTGTTTTCCTGCAGTTTGGAAGCTGTTCTCGCTTCTCTTTAGCATTATCTATTCTTCTCCTTACTTAATAGTTGGGAGTTCATACATCTCCTCTGAAGATATTGTGGCGTATAGTTCTGCTTGTCCAATAGGAGGGTGTTGCATTTCTCCACATGCAGTATCCTTTTCCCTTAGAGCCTGAGAGTAAAACCTCAGCAGTACTCCCTGCCTTTGCCAGCCTGAGGAGTCAGAGACTCAAAGTTGTTCCCAGCTCTTGCGCCTTCATTGTAGAGCCGCATTCTGCTCAGTGGGCTGCCGAGAAGGACCAGACCGAAACAAGATTTAGAAGAATTCTGGTGAGAACTGTTTATAGGGATATGGTATTTTAAAAAAATGTAGTAAACAAACAGAATTGTGGCATCAACAAAGATAATTAGCATAAACAATGTCGTTTTAGGACAGGTGGTTTAAAAAAACAAACAAAACAAAAAACTCAAATATGAACCCAACTTGAATGCTGCCAGTTTGGAACCACTGAACCTTAATCTGTACTTGATGAGAATTACACAGGTTTGTTGATAAACTTGTTAACATGCTTTTTCTTTTTCTTTTATATCATTTTCCGGTCATTATGCCCTTTTGTGACCCAGCTTGAGAGTAATTAATCTATTACAAGGTAGTTTAAGGACTCATTGCCCATAAAACATGATAGAAGTAGAATTAAAAACAGAAGCTTATAGATGTTCATAGTCATTTGAAATCAGTGTTGAACCTTAATTCAAACCCGAACTTGACTCAATGTATTTCAGATCTCTCTTACTTTTATCTAAGTAACATTTCAGTCACTTGGCTCTTTACTGTTAATACATTTACTTTTGTCTTGCTTTAAAACTCAGAGATTCATTTGTTGTAGTTGAATCATCACTTGTGTTATGTATTTATTTCTAAGTGTTTATTTCTTCCGAGTATTTTTCTCTATACCTTAGTGAAGGTGGTGCAGCAGTGTGTGAATGTAGCTGGTGATCATGCAATATGAGGATGCTAGTATTTTTTTTTTTTTGTAGTTATTGTGAAGTACATTATCTAAACCTACTATGCCGTCGTGATGCATTTCTATCTGAAGACATTTAGCTTTATTACTAAATGACATTTTTTGTTAATGCCTTGTACTGAAATATTTTGACTTAAGAGAAATGTGGAGTGTGGTGAGCAGAAAGCTGTTTATTTTTCTTGCATTAAGGACCAAAGTTCTTTATTCAAGTTAAAAAGGTATTTTTTTCTCTTCATCTTCTCATGGAGAATGGAGACCAGTAATTCAAAATGGGTATCTCTACTGTTCTGTGGCTCTTCTCTTTGCTGAAATGAAAGTATTTGTGAATGAGGGCTGGTTTCTTGGAGTTATAAAGATGTGTGTAAACTAGTAAACCGTGTCTCATTCATGCGCTATGGAGATTTCTCGTACTTCAGGGACAAAAATAATTTGGCTACTAACGAATTAGGGCTACCTGCCAGTGCCAACACATACTGTAGGTAAGAGTAACACTATAAAGAAAAGCTGCTGGCAGCAAATCCCTTTAAACTTTCATATGTAACAGCGTTTCTATTTCTGTTCTTCACATCTTTGAAAGAATGTGTGTTTTAGAAGAGAAAATGTTAAAAAACAGAAGAAGATATGATCTTTCTTAAAAATGTATATGTAGCTCCGGTTTAATATCTCTCATTGTCAAGATACATAGAGTTTCATTTTGTTCCATGTGCCTGCCTTCCTTACTTGTCCTAATCATTTCTGTTACACTGAAACTTAAGAATAAGAAGCATAGAGAATAAATGTAATATGAAGAAATGAAATTCGTACATAGAACCAAAAAATTTAAAAAAAAACCTTGAAACCTGATAAGATTTTGATATTGGTAATTTAGGAGAGTTAGATCAGTTGGGATACTGAGCAGCAGTTTCCTAAATGTCGTACCCTCTCCTTAAGGACTTTAAGTACATCTTTAGAAAAGGAGGGAAAAGGTTCATCTGCCTTGCCATGTTGTTAATTACTTAATCCAATAGTAAAAGAAGACACACACCCAAAACACGTTTTTGCTGAGAAAACCAAATATTTTTATTCAAAATCTATTTCAAAATTATTTATTACTGATTTTGACTTTGTTTTTGTATTAATTAGGATCAAGTTACCAAGGGAGTAGGTTGTTTTAGAATTGCTCTGTGGAATTTTTACATATGATCTGTTGACATACCAATTTAAACCATTTTATATCTTCCAATTAAAAAAATCCCAATGAAAAAGTAATACAACATTGAAAATAAGAAATACGCCTTCACATAAGAGAACACAAAATGCAAAAAAAATTATTCATGCTATTAATTTTCTTTAATAGTTAAGGTAGTTGCTTGGCAAAGTTCTAAAACATTTTTGTTGTAATTGCAGAGTTAAGGTATTGTTTACCTAAATCTTCCTTTCAGTTATTTACTCTGAGCCAGAGTTTGTTGGGCAATAGTTTACAAAGTCCAAAAACTTTTTTTACTCTTTTCCTGCTCTCCCGTTGTCTTTTCCCTTTTTTATTTGCTATTGGATTTCATAATATGTTTGAAAAGTGTTTGCAGAAAGATGTCACATAAAATTAGGGTTAATATGTTCTTTCTTACCTGCACTACGAGTGACCTAGGTTCAAGATTTGTTTAGGTTAATACATGGTCTCCCATTTTTAGTAGAGGAAGAAATAAACTGGTAGTCAATCTATTCAATTTCTGATTCATTCACTAATTCAACTTTGACCTTAAATGAGTGATAGCTGAATATACAATATCAGATTCAGTTTGTTTGTCATGCCTCTCACAACATCATCAAGATGTGAGGAAAACTTTTATACAACATTCAAAGTACTATTAGTCAGAGAGAACACCTAGGAATGGAAAAACAAGAATAACAGAGAATGTCATTATTGGGGGAAGAATATTTCCCTCCAGTCTTAAACAGAGCTTGGATTTGGAAAGTAGAACAAAAGGTATTATTTTGAGAGTCCTAAGGATTATATAAATAGTAGTAGTGTAATTGTTTCTAAAAATCTTAGCTTTACTGGAAAAATAAAATGGATCTAATTTGACCTATAAACAGCTGAGGAATACTTAAATGCTTTAAAAGCATTCTTCTGAAGAAATTAGAGCATATCTAAAAGACCCTGACAGTAATTTGAAGAATTGAGGTGAAGGAGCAGAATATATTGACTTTTATAAGTAAATTAAAAGATAATTGGGAGTCACTAACTGTTTTGTGAAGAATTTAACTTGGGGAATGTAATAGTTACATATATACATGTCAAAGTTTAGAAATTCAGGAGAACCTTTTTCATTTATAGGCTAATTGATCTTTGAAAAATTCCCTCCAAATTCCGATGAAGCTGAAGTTTTGGGGAGAAAATCTTGAAAGCAAGAAATATTTTCTAGAAATGCAAACAACATGGATTTCCACTTTCTTAGTTACAGCACAGAATCCTCTGGTGTGAACTCAAGGGACATATAAGAATACTCCAGATTTAAAAACCTGGAGATGATACTGTGGTGTATATTTTCAAAGGAAATTTTGGATTCAAGAAGTTGGGTGAATCAAAGTTTACTTGAGTAGCATTTGGGGATATTTGAAATTTGGAGTTGAGTAAGTTTATGGAAAAGGTGAGTGTCAGAGGCCTGAGGCATGTATATCAAATGGACAGTTTTTAGTTTTTATGTGAATTTTGAATATTTCTCCTAAAGGATGAAATAATTCACTCTTTTTGCAAAAAGTTTGTATTTGTCAGTGTGTTAACTGATTTTTTTTGAAATGTAGCATATTAGAAAGTATTAATAGCTGGGTGCAGGATTACTTTCTACTTCTCTCCACTGTGACCTCTGTGGGTGTAGTGTCCGCCACCCATTGCCGTTAGTCGATTCTGACTTAGTATATACATCTGTAAAATGAGAAGATAGGGAGGATGATTTCCAATCACGCAACTCTTAAAATTTCATCACTTTAAACTACATTTGAAAGGCCCACATCCGCATTCTCTAGTGGCCAGAATTCTTGCAGTTATGCAGCTATGTGAGTTTTCTTATACAGGAACAAGTAACCATCGTATATTTTAGGAGTTTTCAATCTAAGCACTACATACAATTCTCACTTAGCATTAAATGCCCAAGGTTTTCTTGGATATGCTTAAAATGATTGTGTTTTTAAAACTTTTAAGTGCATCAGACCACAATCTGCAACAATCACAAATATTTTGAAAAATTAATTATGTAATTATATGTGAATTACTGAACAAGGCACTGTGGAGAAATATCATGAGAATGGTAGTTTAGGTCAAAGAGCTGAAAGTATAAGAATAACATAAAAGAAAAAAAAGAAAAGATTAGACAATAGAGTATTAGGACATGGTAGCTATATTATGTGAATTTATATGAATAAATAAAACATAGGGCTGAAAAGTGGCAAGATCAACTAAGATTACAAACAGGGACTCCAAAGAAAAACTTCTAAATATTTCTCACAGTGAATTAGGCAACTATTAGCGTTAGCATCAGACTAGACAATCTGCTATCCATTATTGCTGGTTGGCAATTTCAAGAGAAGAAATGTTAAACCCTATGAGGCAAGGGAGTAGAGCAACAAACAATGAAAGATGCATTTAAAAAGCTATATTATCTGACAGAACAAGCTTCACCTGTTGTTTCTGTGGTACATTTGGCAGATTGCATGCAATTTCTTTTGCTCAATACTTAAAAAAAGGTAGTTATGCCATCAGCAACAGAATCTTTGACTGCATACCTAAGGACCTTCTGTATTATCTATACCTTCAGACTATGACTATGGGTATTGTGGAATCCTTGTACAAATGAGTTATAGTTTTAAATATAGGTTCTGATATTTGAAATGGCATAGGAATTGGCTAGGTGATAAAAATAAATTCTTTGCTTAATAATCATGAGGTACGGCTTTTATTTTATTCCTGCTACTTTTAAATTAGGAAGAAACAATGAGTGTTGTTTTCTTACTCTCCTGGTACAGATAGAAAGGTTGCTTAAAAAATTAAAATAAGAAAAAGGACCTAATTGAACCAGAACTACATTTAGAATTAGGACCAAAGGGAAATGTGCAAATATCCTACTGTTAAAGCAGAAAGAGAATCTGGAAATCATCCAGTTGGGCAACTTACTGCTAATATATTTTATAATCCAGCATTTAGTGATACACAAGGTTGGCATATGTTCCTGCAGATTCTAAATCAAGGATTAAAACTTTGCAATGTATAAATCACTTAAATTCTTTGGGTTTCAGCCATGCATCTATAAAATGGGCTTAAAAATGAGTATAAAATTATTTATCCCCCGAGGCTAGTAAATAGGCTTACATTTATGAAAATTTATAGAATTATTTGGATATCTCTGAATGAAAGACACTGAATTCCAATTTTTTAAATTAGGTTTACTTTTTGGCAACTGTAAAATGATCAGGATTTTGATGATCAGTTGCACATCAGAACATTGATTAGATACTAGTCTGATATTTGAAAATTATTTTAGCAAGTAAAATAATACCTGTAATAATTGATTGGATTACTTTTTAATTTTGTAGTTAATATGATTGTTTTAAATACACTTAATGATTATTGATCCCAGATCATTTGTACTTAAATAGCAATATAGCTATAGCTTCCTCTGGCTGTTTACTACTATACTATACTATACTACTGAGTACATATTCTAAAAAATTTAGATATAGGATTTAGATGTCATTTAAATGTAGGGAATATGAGGCAGTAATAGTCATTTTTGCAAGTATCTGTATATCAGATGTTTAAATAATGAATTTAATGACAGCATATTTCTGTGCATTAACCTGTGCAAATTAAAATTAATTTATTTATGCAAAATTGCAAAAAAGAAATAACTTTCTAGAACAAATTATTGAACCACCAAAAACAGGGATTCTCTTTTCAGGTAAGAGAGGTCACACATTTTACATTACTTCCTTATGTATTGTTTGTGTTTTGAAGATCAGGAAAAAAGTTAAATAATTTGAAGGTACTATTTTTTTTTATTATCTAGACAAATACAGTACATGGTAGATTTTTACTAGTACAATCTGCAAGAGAGGCTTTGCTTTAGCTTCATATTCTATAGGCTATAGGTGAAACTTATGGGGAAATACACAGATTTCTTTTTATGTACAATCGTATGTTAAGCAAAAAAAAAATCACCTGAGAAACAGAACCCTTATTTTTGATATAAAATTGTTTTCCATTGATATAATCTGTTGAAAGCCAGAAGCCATGCAAAGTACTGATACCAATTTAAGAAGATGATCTTTTGCCTTAATTATACATCTGGGAAATATTAGCTGAACATTTTGTGGAGAACAGTGAATACCTCAGTTGCCAGTTGTCGAAAATGTTGCTAATGATCGACATAGTGCCAGTGTTTTGATGGCTAAAACCTAGGCTGAATATGAATACAAAGAACACAGTTGGAAAAAAAAAAAAAAAGCGCACATTTTATACAAAACAGATTTCAACCATCTGCTTGGCACTTAAGTTTGCAACTATAGGCGCTATATGAAAGAGACCACTGTCCGCGTTATGAATGGTATCACTTTTATTGGTACCTTAGAGAAACGATAGGGTTTTGAAAGCTTGTGTAACCAATGATTTTCTTCAGCTGAATAATGAAAACAAGGGCCGCAGCCAAAATTTTGTTCCCTCCATAATCTCTTCTATGTCAATCTTCTTATTCTAGCAAAATGGATTTTGCTAATACAGCAGGTCTTATTGCTATACCTCAGAATATTAAAATATACCAGACAACCCTAAGCAAGCGGCCCTTAGGACAAGAACCCCAGATGGTTATGAGATAAAGTACTGTTTGCTTTAGGAATAGGTTATATTCCTGAGTCTGTTGCCTGAATACTATGGAGCATGACAAATCAGCATGTAGGTTAATGGTCCAGAAGCACTTCTGAATTTAATGCTTTCCCATTTGTTCTGAATTTATAGTGTTAAACCAGACTAGTGCTGTTTCAGCACTAGTTCAGTAAGGAAAAACCATACTATAGATAGCAAACTATAGACAAAAGCTAATCATTTGACCCATTTCGTTTACCTAAAGGTGAGGGAGAAATACTAAAATACTCAATAGAAGAATATTGGTAAATGTTATATTCTCGAAGCTTTTGAGTTTGTAGAATGGTTGGTAAAAACTACGATAGACTGTTTTCCAACACATAGTAGGCAGTAGGCACATTCTTTACTAAGTAATAATTTGACCTATTGTATTTTCCTGAGCTGAAATATATTTTATATTTTTAAATACTAGGAAAACTGGATTTACGAGAATGTGTTAGCTTATTGATTGGTTTAGGTCGTACAATTTGCATAAGATATATTGAGACCTTTTAGCTACTAGGAAGAATTATGTGAATTAGTTACAAAAAAAAAAAAAAAGCAAAGAAATGCTGTCAGAATCGCTGTATGTCTGTGTTGTCCAATATGGTAACCACCAGCCATATGTGACTATTGAGCATTTGAAATGTGGCTAATCTGAACTGAGACATGTTGTAAGTACAAAGGACGTACTGGATTTCTAAGACCTAGTTAAAAGAAAGAATGTAAAATACCTTACTAAGATTTTTCATATTAATTGCACATTGAAATGATAATATTTTAGATATGTTGAGTTAAATAAAATATATAATTAATTTCACCTGTTTCTTTTTACTTTTTTAATGTGGCTACTGGGCGATCTAAAATTATATGCATGCCTCGTATTTGTGGCTTACTTTACATTTCTGTTGGACAGCAATGTCTGTGGAGGAAGAAAAATTAAAAGTTCTATCTCTAGATTTTAGTAGTTCACGGCTCGGTAGGGTAGGAATGAGTCAGAAAGACCTAGGTTTTTATTACCGTATATCTTCTTCGTTTTCTTCCACAAGAAGGTAAAATTTTGTCACTTTAAAAAAGTCCTAGCAGTAACAGTGACTTACATAGATCTTTATGTAATTTACCTGATGAATACCCAAGAATTTGAATTCTCCAAACATCATGATGTTATAGTGAAAAGGAGGGTATTTGCTTAATGCTTGTATACCTTATTTTAGAGACAATCTGTTTGAAAGGGACAATTATATTTACTTTTTGAAATGCTATAATATGTACCTCTAAATTCTCCATTGGGTTTTAAAGACGTTTGTGTTTAAATGGTAATATCTTCACTCGACTCACAAGATGTGATCCCAGCTCTTTCTCTATACGTATAGATATATACGGTATAGAGATAGATATAAAGATAGAGCTAACATCCAGTATGTAATTATTACGTGCCAGACTCTGTTACAAGTGCTTTTACATGCACTAGTTCACTCTATCCTCAAGCAATATTATTTTTCATCCCCATTTTGCAAATGAGGAAAATGAGAGAGAGAGTGAGAAAAAGAGACCTAATCTCTCACAGGTAGTAAGTGGCAAAGCTGGAATACAAAGCCAGGTGATCCAGCTCCAAAACCCTGACTCTAAGCACCATATTGTAGTATTGAGCTAGATAATGAAGTGCTTCTAGAATGTTATAATTTTTGTTTATTTGAATGGAAGAAATCTCTTTATTCATGCTGCAAATATATTTTAAATGCCTACTATTCCAAGCATTATTTCAGTTGCTGAATAAATGTTAAAAAGTACAAACAGTATAAATTATACACAATTGATTGTGATATAAACTTCCAGTTTCCCCTTTCCAAGTAACTTAATGCATTTATGGCACAAGGTGATGTGCGAGGTGGCAGATATCCAGAGCATATTGACACTTACGTGAAGGGTCTCTTGTTAAAGTCTACTTGGAACTGTTTTTGAGAGACCCCAACTTACAAATTGCATAGTAGATAGAAACTCTTTACTGGGAGACGTGTAGCTATGCAACATTTCTAAAATTTATCTCTTTTTCAAGCCCTTTATAGACAACCACCTATTGAAATAATGTCTTCATAGACACGCAATATCTTGGCTCAGAAAGTTTATCTCATTATTTTTTTCTGTTTCAGTCAGTGGGAAGCCTCTTTATAGAACGTTCACATATCATATGAATGTGTTTATATGGAGAACTTTGTGATGCATTGGAAAATAGTAGTGCAATGAATATGATAATAATCCTTTGATCTAACTTGTAGCCGTGACACAATGATTTTACTGGGTAGCAAGAGAGAGTATGGGTAATTTTAAGTAGAACACTCTATCAGTTATGACAATAAAATGACCAGTAAAAAGACTAGAAGTTAGTAGAAACAGTAAGGCATTTGGGAATGAAGGATAACCTCGTGGTTTCAGTTCATTGGAATTTTCAATTTTCCTATTAAATTAACATACTTTAGTATAATTGTGAAGCGATCCACAGATCTCTGTATTAAGTATTGACCTTTTAAGTGTTGCCCTGTTTGTAGATGTGGCTGAGGCTTCTAGTGCTTTCTTTGATTTGTTGATTTCTTACTAAGGAGAAGCCATGTAACTTTGTAGTTGCAGTTGGGCTTTGGAGTCAAACTGCTAAAAATTATTTCACAATTCTGCCATTTATTAACTATGTGATTTTTGCAAGTTCCATAAACTCTCTATTCCTTAATTTCGTCATCTGTGAAATGGGGATTATAATCTCATTTTTAAGCCATTTTACTCCTTAAATAAGGAATCATATGTAATTAAGCATGTCCAGGAAATGTGCGTTATCCCCTTTAACAGATTTTAGTCACATAGAGTTTCAAGAATATTCCTCGTAATACGGCAGTTGACATTGGACTGTTGTTTATTGCTAGCTCCCGTAGAGTCGGGCTCCTGACTCTTGGAGATCCCATGCACAATGAGGCTAAATGTTGCCTGGTCTTGTGTCATCCCCATGATCAGTTTTAAATAGGAGCGTTGTCATCCGTAGGGTTTTCATTGGCTTATATTCAAAAGTAGATTACCAGGTCTTTCTTCCTAGTCTGTCTTGGTCTGGAAGCTCTGTTGTAGCTTGTTCAGCATCATAGCAACACACAGGTCATCACTGACAGATGGGTGGTGGCCGTGCATGAGATGCCTTGGCTAGAATTGAACCTGGGCCTCCAGCATGGAAAGCAAGAATGCTACCACCCAACCATCAGTGTCTCATAGTACTGGACTGTGTATCAATATATAAATATCAAGTATTCAGTAAATAATATTGAAGCCAGTGGCTCGCACAGAATTTATTAGATCCCTAGCTACTTCCCAAAAGGATTTTAAAATATTAAAATAAAATATTCATCTCATAGAAACGCTTGTATTTTATATATAATACATATAAAAGATGTATTTTTAAGTTAAATGTTTTAAATTAGTTTATTTAATTTATTATAAAATATATATAATACATATAGTGCGTAAATGTACATGCATATATTATAATGGGGGAAGATAATTATTTCTAAAACCTTGGCTAAAAATAACTCTGAGTTACCTGACAGCCACAATGAGATTTATGGTTATCATATTCAGATTAAAAAAAAAGAAGTCATCATTTTACCAGTATTCATAATTAGTTTGGGGTGCCCTGATGTTTGAAGGAGTAATTTATTTTATGAATCCTACAATTGTCTTCAATAGATAGAAGTAATACAGGAGACTCAGAGCCTTCTTCATATTGCCATTTTTAGTAGAGACAAGAGGAAGAATATTGAATGATAACTTAGTGAAGGAAGACCTCTCTGTAAGTAAACTAATGTTTGTTAAGTATGTAGATTTCCTGGTGAAAGGATACTGGCAGATATCTAAGAAAAGGCTTGTGTGTCTTTTAAACTGTCTCCTTTATATATGAGTTGTTACGTCCAGGCTGTTGCTAAGAAATGGGTAACAATCAGTTCTTGACTGAGCTGTATTCTTGCCTGGATTGAGGGCACTCCCACCTTTATCCTTAAATTGACTGTAGGTTTAGGAGTACATAGTAACTAAGTGAGAATTTTCCTCCGGGAACACTTTGGGATCTGCTCAAGTGCCTGAAGGGCATCCCAATGAGACCCTGTATTGTATTTGATTCAATACAATACAGCAGGAATTATCTTCATTCGAAGTATGTTAAGGCTCCTATTACCCCTTGTCCAATCTGGTAAATATGTGCCATTTCTGCAGAGTTTGACCAATACTGCATCTCACTGCACGTTCTAGATTGACTTTGAAAGCTATCCCAAGTTAACTAAATGAATTAAAATAGCAGATAAGGTAAATGTTATATGCTTTCATATGATGTGGAGTCCTGGGTGGTGCAGATGGTTAATGTGCTCAGCTGTGAAACAAAATGTTGGAGGTTGGAGTCCACCCAGGGGTGCCTTGGAAGAAATCCCTGGCGATTTCCTTTGAAAAATCAGCCATTGAAAACTCCATGGAGCACAGTTCTAACCTGACACACATGGGGTCACCATGAGTTAGAATTGAGTCGGTGGCAACTAGTGGTGGTGGTGGTGGTTCACATGATTTAGTAACACATTTACATTTAGAGTAACGACACAGACATTCCCATCTTGATATATTCATGTAAAATATTTTAGTGACCACTTACTGTGTGAATAATTTGTTTGGCAGGGTGAAAAGTATACCACTGTGAATAAAGAGCAGGAGGGAAGTGAGGACAGAAAACAGTGAAGAACAACAACAACAACAAATTTACAGTTTATCACCTTATGAATAGTACCACCATTTTCTATTTGCAAACTAAAGCTCGTCTTCAAAATTGATGCTTTGATTTTGGCATAGTTATTTTAGGACTGCTTTTTCTGACAATATCTAGGCACTTATGTATCATGATGGCAAATCTAAGCCATGATGGCAAAATTGAGTTTATTCTTGCTATAACTGAAACGGAAATCCTGGCGGCTAGTGGATAAGAGCTACGGCTGCTAAACAAAAGTTCAGCAGTTCAAATCCACCAGGTGCTCCTCGGAAACTCTATGGGACAGTTCTACTCTGTTCTATAGGGTCACTATGAGTCAGAATTGACTTGATGGCAGTGAGTTTGGGTTTTTTTTTTTTGTTAACTGAAACATCCTGGTCATCAAAAACTGTCACAATTAATCAGATATAGGACTCTTCTTCATTCTACCCTTACCTTTTTTTTTTCTTTTTTTCAAAAAATTTTCAAGACTATAGAAAAGTTGAAAGAATAGTACATGGGCATCCATGTAACTTTCACCTAGTTTCAATAATGTTAACTTTTGCCTAATTTGTGCTCTCTCTCTCTTTCTCTATGTATGTGTGCGCGTGTTTTCTTTTATGATGCATTTGACAGTGAGTTGCAGTGATAATACTCTTAAGAACTAGGTCATTCTCCTACATAACTGCAGTAACATTAGTACACTTAAGAAAGCTACGTTAATACAAAATATTATACAGTCCATATTCACATTACTGATTTTCACAGTAATGTCTT
Organism: Elephas maximus indicus; assembly: GCF_024166365.1. Taxonomy (NCBI): domain Eukaryota; kingdom Metazoa; phylum Chordata; class Mammalia; order Proboscidea; family Elephantidae; genus Elephas; species Elephas maximus. Next base: position 82,626,303 of record NC_064822.1, on the reverse strand, counting down.
TGAAGGCTTTTTATTTTTCCCCCTTTAAGTCTGAATCAAGTCAAGCATCAGGTATTACATTTAGCTAGCATCTCTCTCTAGATCTCCTTTAACTGTAAACAATACTCTCACATATTTTTCTCTTGACATTGACATTTTTGAAGAGTCCAAGCCACTTGTCTTACGTGAAAAAACAAAAACATTGCCTTCAAGTTGATTCCAGCTCACAGCAACCCTATAGTGTCCTGACAGTTATATTCAGGTTAGATACAACTTTCAAAACAGAGATTAGACAACTGTCCTCTTTTATATCATTAAATGTTATAATTTTATCAGAAGTGGGTACATACCAAATTTAGATTTAGGTATACAAAATTGATGGAGACTTTTTTTTTTTAACTTGGAATTTTAAGAGATCTTATGTGTGGTGAGAAAGCTTCCTAAGCCATGGTGGTTTGTCTTACATAGAGTCATTTGGGACTAGTTGAGAAAATAGCCCAAGATAATGTCAGAACTTATTTTAAAAAATCTGCTCTGAAGGTTGACCATAAATATCAAATATTTGCAGGCAATAATCAGAGAATATTGATTACAAAGTCTATGTAATGGAGTGTATAAAAATAACGTGGCAGAGGCGTCTGACCTCCTCTAACTTCCCGGGGGGAGGGAGAATCAAGATCAACAGCCTAACTCAGATTCCTGTGAGGCAGAGGGCAGACATGCCCCCATCTCCAAACTTTTTATCAGTCCTATCATCAGCCATCCATCCTACTCTCTGCTTCTCTTGCTGGGTTCGATAATTTGTTACAGTGGCCACACACAACTCACAGACAATACTCATGGTTATGAGGTTTATTAGGGAAGTAAGAGGTTACAGTTCAGGACACAATTCTTTGATCAGGACAGCCTCTTGTCAGCTGTGCCTGCAGACAGCCCTCTCTCTGACCTTTAGTGCTCAGCCCCTTGGCCTCTTGGCCCTTCAGTCCCTCGGCCCAGCCTCTGCCCTGCTCGGGCAAATGTTACAAAGCCCTTTAACTCTGCCAATAACTGACTGAAGGCACCCCACTCGACCAGGAAGCCTTCTCCCCAAAGGCACTCAGCTCTCTTGCTCTGTGGGTCAGCACACTCACTGCAACTGCCTTGCTCCATGCACCTGGAAACTCACTACGCCACTTTGCGTGGGTCTCCTGGTTCTGCTTCCTCTGCTGCAGCTGTTTCCCTGCCACTACTCCTCGCTGTCTCTTGCCGTCTCTGTTGTTAACAGCTCCCTCTCTCTCACTGTCTGTCTCCTGGGTCTAGGAGGTTCTCAGTGCAGAGCTCCCAGGTCCATAGAGTGTGCTCCACTCCTACCTCTTTCTTGGTGGTAATGAGGTCCCCCCGTCTGCCTCTGCAATGGCTCATTTTAAGCCTAGTCAGATGGCAAAACTGACCAATCCCCTTGTTATGGATCCATACACTTTATTTGCTTGCCTCCACCCCCACAAGGGTGCCATGCACCTTATTTGCGTTATTAGCAGTCCTCTTGATGGGACACAAGCACCTTATTTTGCATTCTCCCATCCAGTTGTTTGATGGGAGTTACAAAAACTATGACTAGAAGGTCCATATTAAGTAATTCACTGCACTGCAGAGTGACACTGCAAAACTGTATTTTGTTACATTGGAGCTCATAATTAGAACTTCAGTTTTTGCCCTCTGTATATACATTTTTTTATATACAAAAAAAATTCTAGAAGACAACTACATTAATCAAAATATATTCAGTTATTTTACTTGTCCTTCATTCACTATTTTCACTACTTGAAAATCAGAAATAATCTTATTTAATGTTTCTAAAAGGTTAACTTTCTGAAGAAACTTAAAAGAAAGAACTGCCTATCTTCTGCTTTAACTCTTCCACTTTAAAACCAAAAACAAAACCTGTTGCCGTTCAGTCGATTCCTACTCATAGTGACCCGTTCTAGTATTTGATAAATATGTGTCAAGAAGCTATGGGTTAGAGATTCTTTCTGTCCCCAATATTTTCCAATCAATGCCATACTCTGCTTCATGCCATGCCTTTCCACTTACTTAAATTGTTGGAAAATTGCCCCTACTTAAAGGTAGCGTACAACACAGACTCTAGAGTCAGAAGCTTATGTTCGTATCCTGGCACTGCCTTTCATTAGTTGTGTGGCTTTAGCCTAGTTAGGTAACCTCTCTAAACCTCATTCTTCTCTAAAATGTTTTTCTTGACTATTAAGTAAATAAATGCACGTAAAATGCTTAGAATGATGCATAGGTTATAGTAAGCACTGAATAAATATTACCAAGGTTTCTTACTCTACATTATTATTATTATTTTTATTGATGATGAATTATCAATATTTGCAGTTACTGATATTTTCTGAATGACACTTTGGTGTTAGAACACATTTTTAAAGGTGCAGTAGATTGTGTGTTCATTCTTTCATGCAATATTTAGACAATGCTAGCTGTTAAAGACTTCACAATGAGCAAGACACACATAGCTCTTGTCCCCGTAAAGCTTATAGTCTATAGGGGAGACAGACATTAAGCAAGCAATTGTAATAAACAATGGCAAATGCTGTGATGGAAAAGTACAAGATGTTATGGGAAAGCATAGGGAACCTAATCCTGGTCTCTGTGTTAGAGAGGGCTTTTTGGGGAGGAAATGAGAAGTGAAGGTAAAGAATGGTATCATGCTGCAGACTTGGCAGTCATGTGGGTCATGGGTGGGGGCTCTAGTAAGATTTTCTACTTCTACAAGTCTGGTACTACCATATACAAGATGAATTCCTGTGGTTAATTAACTTCTCTGTGTGTGCCTCAGTTTCCTCATTTGTGAAATAGAGGTAATAATAGTACTTACCTCATAAATCCACTGCCATCAAATGGATTCTGACTCATAGTAACCCTGTAGGACAGGGTAGAACTGCCCCATAGGGTATCCAAGACTGTAAATGTTTACGAAAGCAGACTGCCACATCTTTCTCTCATGCAGGGGCTGGTGGGTTTGAACCATCAACCTTTTGATTAACAGCCCAGTACTTTAACCACTGGGCCACCAAGGCGCCTACCTACCTCATGAAGAAAAAATTAAAAGAAATATTTCATGGACAATTCACAACAGTGCTTTTGACATTATATGAACCCAATAAATGCTGGCTATATTATCAGAGGATTCAGCTTGCGCAAAGTCCTGATAAAAAAATAAATAAATAAATAAATAAATAAATAAAACACCACTATAATCAAACTGAAGGACCTGAAGCACCTTAATTTTTCTTAGATATAACTATGCAGTGATCATATGTTGCAAATTTCATTTCACTTTCATCCTCCTTCTCCTACAAGTGGTCACAGAGCTAGCTATCTTAAAGAGGTTTACATGAGTCTAATCTTCAAAACATAAGTCAGAATTTTTTTTTAATCTTCAAAACATAAGTCAGAATATCAAACTCAGCGTATTTATATTTTTCTTCAGGAATATTAATAAAAATGGCCTTTAGGGAGAGCAAAAAAATAACCTAGCCAAATTGCTGCATTCAGGTAAATTTTAAATGGGTTTGAATGAATTAAAAAAGAAGCATTATACCAGTGTTCTTGGAAAGTTTATGAAACAAAGTCTGCTTTACCAATGTGAACAATTTAGCCATTTTCTCTGCATGTTGCCCTCCTCTCCACAAGACTCAGTAACGTAGTTACATTTATTGGTTGTTTACTTAATTTTAATTCCTTTCATTCCACTAAGGTTTGTGAGGGGTGAGAAAGGGAGCTCCACAAGGCATGGTTTGAATTGAAAAGAGAGTTTGTGTGGTCAGAACGAGGATGAGTGGAGAATTTGTAGGAACCTTTGGTTTTGAACAGCCTGTTGATTGTCCCCTTTGATTAAATAGAAACACTAAAAATGATTTAATTTGATTGAAGTGTTAAGTTGTTATTTTCCTGCTCATTGATGGAGCTTGGTAAAACTTCATTTTTTCTTAACTGTAAAATTTCTAAATATAATATTTTCTGTTGATTCAATACAAGCTGTTCCATACTGTTTGGGTTTCAGAAAATAGTAGTTCTAAAAATTGTCTTCAAAGGTATTAGATATTCTCAGGCGAAAGCATGTATGTTATAAAAATTTTTAATTGTTAGAGTAGATAAGTGCAGATTATACTTATCCTAATATATGCTATTTAATTATATTCTCCTGTATAACTTTGGAAACCCTGGTGGCGTAGTGGTTAAGTGCTATGGCTGCTAACCAAAGGGTCGGCAGTTCAAATCTGCCAGGCGCTCCTTGGAAACTGTACGCGGCAGTTCTACTCTGTCCTATAGGGTCGCTATGAGTCGGAATTGATTCAACGACACTGGGTTTGGTTTTTTGGTTAGTAGTGTGACTTTACTTATGGCCAGTTGGGATTCATTTTTAAGAAAAGTTGTTGCTTTTTGTTGTTGTTGTTATTGTAGTTTTTTTCTTTTCTTTAGCAGTGAGATTAAATAATTTTAACAGCTAATAAGTTCATGTTTACTTTTTGTATATTGGATATGCATCGTCAAATGCTCAAAGGCCAGCTCCGTAATATGTAAACCATGTGTCGTACTTTGTAGGATACAGAATTTAATTTGCTTATCCAATATTATTCAGCTCATACTACAGAATTTAAACTTTTTTTTTTTTTAATTAAGGAAAAAAAAAGTAAGGGTGGCAGGTAAATGAAGCAACATTGGGTTTTCTAACCATTTCTCAACTGATACTTTTGCTTCTTTGTTTTTTGTTTTTTCCTTTCTCACTTATACCATTGTCTAATATATAAATTTGCTTGTTCACACTTTGTAAGGTAGCTTAAGATTTCCTATTAATTTGTAGATTTTACACATTTTAATATAAGAATAGTTAATATATTAATATTATAGGGTAAATGGAACGTTGTTATCTAAGGAACTGTACAACGTAGCATAATATCAGATTCTTCCCTGATCCACTTGAAATTTCTACATCGCTTGAAAAAGCACTACTTTTTTATGTTAAGCCTTTCTTTGTTTTTATTTTGTTTCTTAGAAAGCAGATTAAAAAAAGGATTATCAGGAAAGCCAATTAATTTATGATCTCTATTTGGATATTAGTCTATAAAATATATTTGTTTGCCATAATCACAGCTTATTTATTATGAGTTGGCAATTTTAACAGAGTAGTGGGTAATAAAAATTAAGATATTTAAATGATGGAGAATTTTCTTTTGTGTTCCTGGTTTTTAAAGGTTTGAATTTTTATTTATTTGTTATTGCTACCTACTACTTTTATTAGCTAAAAGACCTAGGATACTTAAAGATCACTGACAGAAGGATAACTAAGAAAAAAAATTTCTTTTTATTTAAAGCCAACCAGATAAAGTGCTATTTGTCCTACTATTCCCAAGAACAACCAACATTAATCACCTTATTTTAAATTATAATTTTGTAGTGGAATGAATATTGAAGAATAAAAGAAAGTGTCCATATTTTTTTATAATAAATTTAGACTTTTCTACACTTTTTTTTTATTTTGACTTAGAGGTGAATGAAATGTATGAAAGTATTTTTATAGGTTTACAAATTTAGATAGCAATAAGGATATTAAAAGTGAAAAGTTTCATACATTTTCCCAATGTCAGTTTGTTGGGACTTACTATTAAAGAGTTGTATTTCAGTTGAAGTGGGACTTGTTGATTCCCATAAAATTCCTTAGGCCCATACTGGTGCTGAGCTCCACTAAGGCCAGAAAGGAAAACCCACGTTTCTGCCTCAGAATGGTTCTCTACTAGTAGAAGCTGAATCTCTGAGATCTTGGTTTTTCAGCTGTTTGGAGTCAATGAGGGTCCTTTGTTTTTTCTGGTACCTGGTCCTACTCAGCCTTCATGGCGTTTGCTCCTGTATTTTCTTTGGACTGATCTTTCTTCCCTTTCGGTCTTGTTACTGTATTTCTTCTGGGAGCAGGCTACAATCCAGTATCCTTCCTCATTTGTCCAATGGATTTTCACTGGGGGGGGGGGGCTCCATGACTGTTAGATGCCCTGGTTCCGTCCTCTCTCACTGCTCCTTGGGGCTCCTGCCGATTACTTGGGCATGCACTCCATAGTCATCTAATGAACACTAAATCATCTTGGTCCTGGAAAATGTAATGCTCTTGGAGACATGGATTTAGAGGTGAACCTCTTTGTGACATTGTGAGGATCTCTACGTTTGATAGAACATATGATATCAACAGACTAAAAGGTATTGAGTTTGGTTTGATTCAGGACACAAAGTGAAATCAAACAAAAGTAGTATTTTGCATATTTGTTAAAGATGAAATTTAACATCATAGTCCCCCCTCCTTTGGAATAAAATATAGATGGTATAACTTGTTATAAAACTATGACTTAGAGTGATCTGTAGGTATTACATTACCTGTGAGGTAAAACAGGAAAAAAAAGAATAACAATTTATAGTGATCATCATCATTTTAACAATCTAAAGTATCCTCTGCTGATTATAAAAGGTATACTGTTTCGATATTTGGATCTTTTAGCCCTACTTGTCTGTATATATTTATGTATGTATGTATGTATGTATATGAAGCGATGATGAGAGAGTGGTGTGTGTCAACTTGTAGACAAATTGAGAGATGAAAAATGAGAGGGAGTGGCTTTAGTACATTACCATGAATTCTTCAGACAAATGACATTATTCCAGTGGAAAGGATAACCCTACTTTGTTAAAAGTTACTGAAAGCTGAAAGTTCCCCCAAAGAGGTTATGCAGTTTACTTTAGGTGAATTCAAATAGTTGCCATAATAGTCAGAGGCAATGAAAAAGAGTAGTTTGCTAATTATAATATAGAGAATTTATGATAAAGTTGATATATATATTCCAGACTACAATAATTTCAAAATAACAAAGCAAGAGATGTCCTGTTTAAAATCAGCTTCTCAAATTAATTGTGATTGTTTTAATTTTCTTTTTGTTTGTATTAGCTAAATCCTTTTTCTTTTTTTAACTTTTTGTACTGAAGATGTTTGATAAGAATCATTGCGTCTTCTGGCATGCAACAAAAAGTTTTTTATCCTACTAACTAATACAGCTCCATTTCAAGTCCTCTTTGGATTAGGCTTGTTGATAACTCACTCTCTTCTGAAGTTTGTGAACCATCCAATCCAAGTTTTTCAGAATTGTGCTTCCCAAAGACTTTTTCTCTGTAGACCTTTAAGACTGACAATCAGAACTCATGGGCCATGTTACCTATACACTACTTGACACTACTTTAAAAAATCACTTAGGTTTATCATCAGAATGTTGCTCCTTTTAGTGGGATAATGATGGATGTGATAATGCTTTTTTAAAAAGAAATGAAGTGTTAAAGGATCAAAAGCATAGAATTTTGAATAGCCTAAACGTGATCCATTAATTCAGTTACCTTCACTGGAACATGAATTAGAAGTAGACTAAATGTATAAATGGATTATTTTTTATCCTGATAACATTTCCTCTTCCCCTATATTCCTTGTCTGAAAAAAACCAGGGCATTGAACCAATTCATTCAGTTCAAACCCCTGCTGATATTTTGCATTTCTACCCCAGATATACTGAATCAGAATCTACGTTTTAACAAGATCTCTAAATGAATCTTATGTATAACCTCCTGCGAACTTGTTAGAAATGCAAATTCTCAGCAGGGAGCTTGTTAGAAATGAAAATTCTCAGGAGTCTGAACCAGAATAAGCTGATTCCGAAGTGTGAAAAACAAACCTTACGTTTTCCCTCCTCCAAGCTATGAGACAGGATCAACTCAGTGGCAACAGGTTTGGGTTTTTTTGTTTTTTTGGAAGAACGTGTATTACAGGCTATGAGAAGTTGTAAAATAAAGAAAAACTAAAGAGGGCTATTTAACGTAGCCTCCCCTTAATTTGTTTGATGAGATAAACTTTTTTCTTATACTGCCTTAATTTGTTACAACGTGTACCTAAAACCAAATCCATTGCGGTTGAATCGATTCTGACTGACAGCAACCCTATAGACAGAGTAAAACTGCCTCATAGGGTTTCTAAGGCTGTAAGTCTTTACGGAAACAGACTGTCACAACTTTCTTTTGTGGAGCAGCTGGTGGGTTTGAATCAATGACCTTTCGGTTAGCAGCTGAGCACTTAACCACTGTGTCACCAGGCTACCTTCAGAAGATACAGCACTGAATGCAATACCTAAAATGCCTGTGTTAAGAGAGCCTATGAATGTGAGGGTGAGAAATATCAGTTCAGGTTCAACCAAATTAAATAGTGCAATAATATAGTAAAAAAAAAAAAATCTGATTTAGTCATTAATTAAAGTATCAAGTCATCTCAGTGTCCTAGAAATATCACATGGATTATGGAGATAAAAAACTCTGGCATGTTATGACTTACCCTCACTGAGCTTGTGTTTTCATCAGTAAGATGCAGTTAATAATACATAATCATAATCAGCTGCTATTCTCAGTGTGGCTGTATTTGTTGTTTATAGACAGCATCCATTCAAATTGGTCAGTGCCCTTGCTAGACATAGTTATGAAAGATTTAAATGATCACTTTTAAATAAGCCACAAGTTGTTATAAGGATTAAAAGAAATAAAAATATTATCCATAATGTTAGAGTATATATGAGAATAACTCTTGCCAGTTTGTTTTCAAGGTCAGTTTATTATAGGAAAGTTGAGATGAACATGTAAGTTTCACATCACATCCTAAAAAAAAGTTCTTAGATTTCAAACATCTCTCTTGGTAATATGATTATGGCATAGAATATCCAGCTTGAAACAATGTAATATGGTTATAAACCTCTCAAATAAAATTTAAAATTAGTACTATGGTAACAATTTTCCTACATATAAATTTCTTTTCATCATTCACATTTACTATCCATCTTCATATCTAACTGGACTTTGAGATGGAATTTTTTAAAAAAATACTTTTTGGTACCTTTTTTGGTGTATGAGAGAAATTAGACTGGATGCTGTCTGTAATGGAGACACAAAGCATTGTGCTGATACATGAGGTCATGGTTGTGGTTTGTGATTATACGGTGAAAACATTATGTTGCTATGATAATTGCAAAAACTCAAATCCATTGTAACATATTTGTGATTATTTATATGATATATGGGAGATATGTGATGGCTTGGGTTTTCTATTAGCTTATTTAATGAGCAAGAATAAAAGAAGTTTAAAATTAAAACTGCTGTATTTGTATTTAACCATATGAGCTAAACGAGCTTTTATTAGTTTGAAAATGTTGACCCTGTTGAAGTATTAATTATTCAATGGACTGAAGTCAGTAACGATAATTAAAATACCAAAAAAGATCATCTCCCTGCTATATACTTATTCTGTGAGTTTCTATGATCCATTCTTTTCCAGAAACTCTTTCCTTTATATTTTATTCTACCATATCACTTCATGTAATTGTTTGATTTTAAAGCCTGATCCTGAGACTATAAAAATATTCAGGAAGAATTACCACCAAAGGAGTTTGGCCAAAAAGAAGTGATTGCATAGAATGTCTAGTATGAAAGAATCAGTGATATTGATACTTTTAATGTGGCATAATCTCTCGTTAGCTTCATGCCAGATTTTTGATATTTCTTTAGCCTTCATAAATTATTAAAATTATTTTTAAAAAATTCAGGCATACCTAAATGTTTTATCTTGATACAATTGAGTAAATATTTGTTGAACATCTACTAAATTCAAAATATTTTTAGGCAACATTCGAGAAGAAGAGATGACAAAATTCTTCCCTCATCAGCCTCAATTTGAATGGTAGATTTATCCATGTCCACATCACGGGTCTATGTTATAAAGCAACTGAAATAAATATACACAAAATAGCATAAGAGTCAAAAGAGGGAAAAATAAATTCAAACTGTGATGACTAAAAAAGGCTCTCTAAATATAGTGGCTGTTGAGCTTGGTCCTAGGGTTTGCATAACCTCTTGGACACATGACAGAGGCTACAAAGGACACTCCAAAATGAGTATCAGCATGAACAAAACTATGTAATCATGATCAGCTTTGAACAAAACAAGAATTTTATATGACTAAGATACAAAGTATAAAGCACTTAGGATGTAGAAAGGCTAAGGAAGGCCCCGAGCCCCAGGACTGGGTATTATTCTGCAGGCAATGGAAAAGTATTGATTTTTATGATGGGAGCCTGAATTGCATGATGGGCTTTATGTTAATGTACTTTTCCACCGTGGTACTTCCTAAGTGAATAACGTCAGATAACCCTGAATGCCCCAGTGCCAGGCGTTGAAGAGAATTTTATTAAATAATCAGACCTCAATCTGATTTTCTGGCTATTTATCCTACTATTTAGCTAGTTAATTATCTACTGTTTCTCACCTTGCACCCTACTCTCAAGCCAGTCTACATTTTTTTTTTCAATTCTTTTTTCACTCTGTGCTTTTATTTTTCCTTTTATTTTTTTAATTTAATTTTTTGTATAGCCATTTCAGTGTTGCCTGATTTCTGAAGCCACCCTTGACTCATTGAGGAAGAAGATTCCCGTACTAACTTCCATGCCATCCATAGGATTTTCCTTCTACCTGTTGTTTAACGTTTCTCACTGTTGTGTCTCCTCATTAGATTGTGAGTGCATCAGAGAAGATTCATTCATCTTTATTTCCCCACACCAAGTACCATATCAACACTCAATAAACACTAGTTGAATTGAATTTTCAAACTTAATGTAGATTTTATGGCCATTGAACCTCTATGTATTTTTAACATAGAAAATTATATGACACATGTTGCATGCTATGGAAACCATCATTTCTCTGTACAATCTCATTTTCTCTGTAATATCATCTAAGAACTGTTTGAACTTCAACTAAGCAAAATATAGTAAATCATACAGAGAAATATATGTAAGCTCCAAGTGACCCATAAATGCGGGCGGATTTCCTGTGCTTCTCTTTGTACTCATACTAACAGAGATATTTTTCTCGATACAAAACCCCAGGTTTATTTTGTAGGCTGTTAATTCTAAATTTCAAGGGGAAAAATATAAGCTCTGTGTGGATAGAGTTGCAAAAACTGTTTCTTTATGAAGAACCTTGGTAATATTCTTGTATTCTAAATGAGATTGATAATCAATGGCAACATGGCATTAGACATTTTGTTATTTCCTATTACTTTCTTCTTTCCTTTTTTTTTTTTTTAATAAAAAGTGAACAGGAAACCGTGTTGGCAACCACCACGTTGGGTGAGATTCAGGAGGAGGTATATGAGAAAGGAGTGAAAACAAACATTGCTTTGGTCTTTTTCTTTAAGGAGGAACACACTAGCTAGTTTATAGTATTACTCCTTTCTGAAAAAGCAAGAGCCCGGGGAGAAATTGTCCAGTGTGTCGACTAGCCCATTTTTTAGCCCTGCAGACTGTAATCTTTTCTGTTTTCTTTGCCTTTAATGAACTAATTGTTATTTGCTGGAAGTTGGTGATTGTCATTTTGGATAGACTGAAGGAGTTTTACTTTGGAAAAAAAATAAATTAGTAATGGAGTGGCAGAGAAGAAAAGACAGAACAGCTTTTCTCTTTTCCGGTTTGGATTCTGCTAGTGGCTTTGCTGCCTTGCCTGCAGTGATGGGTATTGCCAGAACTTAGGGAAAAACAAAGCTAAAATGGCAACATCCCTTAGGAAAATCTGTAAGATTGTAAGAAGGCTGGGTGGTTGTGGGGAGTGTGAGTTGGAGAGCAGATGCCTTTGGTCTGAGTTTCAGTCCTCACAGTCTGTTTGCTTTCTTGCTTTGAAATATTTTTCGTTTCTACCTCCTTGGTTTACAGGGAGCTGGGGAGGCTCGTTTTTGTTGTTGTTTTGAAATGTAAGTTTGCCAACAAGTGGAACAGAAAATAACTGCTGTGATAGACATGTCCCTTAAGACCTTTGCTTCTAAAGGAAACACCTCTGCTTTATGTTGAGAAACAGGCCCCAACATTCAAATACCAAATTATTGTTGTCTGCAGGGCAATATGAAAATGTAAAATTGTCCCTTTGGATTTTTCTTTTACTTTTTTTTAAAGGTCATATCAACTTCGAGGTCTTAGAGGAATAGTTTCACTGCTGCTGAGATTTGCTTTTTTTTTTTTTTTAATTCTTAGGGCAGACATTGTGCTAGTGCTGAACAGCTGCTTTAAATTCTACTTATGAACGGAAATTTGAGGTTTTTAAAATGCTCTTATTTAATCATGATCAGACCTCTTGTGATTGATGCACTGCTCCCGTTGGTTATTTCTGTACCTCTTTATTAGTCTTCCTTGGTGGTACAGAACCTGTTCAAACTTAGATTCCGTTTGAAAGTGTGTTGTTGGCGGACTATGTACGTAATTGTTAAACTATGTAGATGGGTTAATTATTTTATGTATTTCAACATCCATTCAACAAATGTTCTGTCAGTTGCTATGTTATCCTTAAAAAAAAAAAAATTCCCTCGAGTCAATTCTAACTCCTAGAACCCTACAGAACAGAACAGAACAGAACAGAACTGCCCCATAGAGTTTCCAAGGCTGTAAATCTATACTGAAGCTGACTGCCACATCTTTCTCCTGTGGAGTGACTGGTGGGTTTGAACCCCCAACTTCACTAGCAGCCGAGCGCTTAACCAAGGCTCCTTATATTAAGCCCTAGGTACATAGAAATGAAGGAAACATAAATGGTCTGTGCCTTCAATGAAGTTGCCAACTTCAGTAGTAGCTCTACGTATTTACCCATTTAAAAAATACATACACAATATGTCCTTTTCACAAGATGTGCTGCATTAGCCTTTGTCAGCATTGCTTACAGACTTTAACTTAATGAACAGGCCCCAAGACTTTTCACCCAGTAAACCAATCCCATGGGTTGTTTGGATAAGTCTAAGAAGACTCTGTAACAGTGCCCCCTAGGTGGCTTGTTATACGTGCAGATATATACGCAGCACATAGAAACCTGTATGTACATATGCCTTCAGATACACCTGTATATGCATGTGCACTTGCTTGCATATGCCTTTCCATGCACATATATGCATCTGCATCTACCTACATAACCTCACACTCTTTTTTGTTGTTGTTATTGTTTCTACTGTTGTTACACAATCGTGTATGTCGTAGCATTTACCGAAATTGACCCTTTTTCTCATGTACTTCTCAGTATCTACCTTAGTCAGGTTGTGTTGACTTCATCCATATTTGGTCCTGCCTTTCCCATCACCAAAAGTAACAATCGTGTACTGTCTAGAAATTGATTCACACTTCCTTCCCCTTGCATCAGTAGTAACCATGCAAGAACTTTTCTTTTTGCATGTGTATCTATTCTTGACTTTTTATAATAGCGGGACCCTACAGTATTTGCCTTTTTGTGATTAACTTATTTCACTTAGTTTAATGTCCTCCAGATTCATCTATGTTATAAGATGTTTTATGGACTCCTCATTATTCTTTATAGTTGCATAGTATTCCCTTGTATGTATGTACCACAATTTGTTTATCCATTCCTCTGTTGATGGGCACTTAGGTTTTCATTTTTTTCGCTGTTGTGAATAATGTTGCAATGAACATAGGTGTGCATACGTCTATTCATGCCACTGCTCTTAAATTTCTAAGATATACACCTAGTAGTGGGATTGCTGGATCATAAGGTATTTCCATTTCTAGCTTTTTGAGAATGTGCCATACTTTTTTTTTTTTTGGTGATTGTACCATTTTATGATCTCGCCAGCAATGTATATGAGTTCCAGTCCCCCCACAACCTCACCAGTATTAGTTGTTTTCTGGGTTTGTCTTTTTTTTTTTTTTTTTAAATCATTGCCATTTTTGCAGGGCTGAGATGGAATCTCATTGTAGTTTTTATTTGCTTCTGTCTAATGGCTAATGATAGTGAGCACCTTTTCATGTATTTGTTCGCTGCCTGAATGTCCTCTTTGGTGAAGTCTTTTTCATGTCCTTTGTCTGTTTTTTGGTTGGATTGTCTTTTTGCTGTTGAGTTGTTGAAGTTTTCTACGTATTTTAGAGATTAGACCCTTATTAGATGTGCCTTTGCCAAAGATTTTTTTTCTCAGTCTGTAGGTTCTCTTTTTACTGTCTTGGTAAAGCCTTTTGATGAGCGTAAGTATTTAATTTTTAGATCTCAGTTACCTAATTTATCTTCTGCCATTTGTGCATTTTTAGTTTTGTTTGATAGACTATTTATGCTGAAGATTAGGCCCTCTAGTTTTGACCGTATGTTATCTTTCAAGAACATTATAGTTTTAGCTTTAACATTTAGATCTTTGAGCCATTTTGAGTTAGTTTTTGTGCATGCTGTGAGGTGTGGATCCTGACTCATTTTTCTGCATATAGATATCCAGTTTTGCCAGCACCATTTGTTAGAGACTATTTCTTCCCTATTGAATGGACTTTGACCCTTTGTCAAAGACCAGCTGCCTGTGGATGGATAGATTTACTTCTGAATTTTCAACTATTCATCTGGTCTATGTGTCTGTCCTTGTACCAGTAACAGACTATTTTTTTTTTACCATGGCTGTATAGTAAATTTTGAGATCGGAAAGTGTGAGGCCTCCTATTTTGTTCTTCTTCAGTATTGCTTTAGCTGTTCAAGGCCTCCTTCCTTTCTATGTAAAGCTGGAGATTAGTTTTTCCATTTCATTAAAGTATGTTGCTGAGATTGGATCAGGATTGCATTATATCTCTAGATCTCTTTTGGTAGTATTGACATTTTCAAGATGTTAAGTCTTCCATTCTATGAACATGGAATATTTTTCCATTTATATAGATCTCTTTTAGTTTCTTGCAGTAGTGTTTTATACTTTTCCTTGTATAAGTCTTTTACATTCCTGGTTAGGTTTATCCCTAAGAATTTTTTTCTTTTGGGGGGCTATCGTAAATAATACTGTTTCCTTGATTTTCTTTTCAGAACACTCCTTGTCAGTGTAGAGGAACCCGACTGATGTTTGTGTGTTGATCTTGTACCCTGCCACTTTATTTAATCCTTTTACTAGTTCCAGTAACTTTCTATGGAGTCTTTGGGATTTTCTATGTATAGTATCATGTCATTTGGGAAGGATAGTTTTACTTCTTCCTTAACAATTTGGATACCCTTTACTTCTGTTTCTTTGCCTTATTGGTCTAGCTAGGCCAGTCCTAAGATTTTAATGATTAATAGCTTTAGGTATTTTAACTAGTAATTTAAAACTTAAAATGACTCTCTTCTTTGTTGTAGAAGAGTACATGACACTTAGAGGAAGGGAAGAATGTTAAAATTGCGTGGCCTTATTACTGAAAATTATAAATCTCTAGGAACCATGTCTTTGAGTAAAGAAAATAGTACAGATAAAAGTCCTTAAAATTCATTAGGAAATAGAAAATTAGAGTCAAGAATAATATGGGAGTTGTCTTTTTGGTAAGCATAAAGTATGGCTATAATATACTCATATGCCTGGCTTTATATTTATATGAACCATAAATGCATGTTGATGGCTTGGAAGAAGACTAAGAAAAGATAAATCATTTCAAATCTACTACTAGTCTTTAAAAATATAGTATTTTTACACAAATAACACGCACCTTCCATGTTTGTTTGCCAACCGTACCTCCTCTTGAGAGGTATTTTTGTAAGTGCTGTTATGCTGGACAATGAATAAGGAAGACCGAAGAAGAGTTGACGCTTTTGAATTGTGGTGTTGGCGAAGAATATTGAATATACCATGGGTTGCCAGAAGAACGAACCAATCTGCCTTGGATGAAGTACAACCAGAATGCTCCTTAGAAGCAAGGATGCCGAGACTGCATCTTACATACTTTGGACAGGTTGTCAGGAGGGATCAGTCCCCGGAGAAGGACACCATGCTTGGCAGAGTACAGGGTCGGCAGAAAAGAGGAAGACCCCCAACGAGGTGGATTGACACAGTGGCTGCAACAATGAGCTCAAGCGTAACAACGATTTTAAGGGTGGCTCAGGACCGGGCAGTGCTTCGTTCTGTTGTGCATAGGGTCGCTATGAGTCGGAACTGACTCGACGGCACCTAAGAACATAACAACAACGTGGTAACTCAAATAACCTACCTCTAGTTTGTAGCATTATCCTCAGAAATGAGAAAAGTGTACTATGTAACATATAAAATATTCACATTATCAGTTGTCGTATCATGAGGAATTATCCATAATTACATAGTAAATATCCAGTTGATTGGTTCTTATGAAACTTATCTATGCTACTATAATTTTTTCTTTCTAACATTTTTTTACTTTCACTTTCAAACTAAAAAACCAAACCTGTTTCCACCAAGTCAATTCCGACTCATAGCAACCCTGTCAGACAGAGCAGAATTGCCCCATAGCGTTTCCAAGGAGCAGCTGGTAGATTTGAACTGCCTATCTTTTGGTTAGCAGCCGAACTCTTAACTGCTGCACCATCTCAGACTCATTAAGTTCTGTTACTCATCATAATATATACCATAATAGCAATATTATTTCAAAACAAGAATAACATTTCAGCATTGCAAAGAAAAATAAAGGTCAGCTAGTCTAATCATTTACACATATGCGTGAATCCTCTTTATAGAAATTTTGGTGAATTATATGTCTTCTGTTTGGGCACTTAAATTGTAGAGCTCATTGTCTCATGAGACAAGCAATTCCATTTTTACTTGATTCTGACTGTTAGAACGGTTTTTTTGTTTGTTTGTTTTAATATATTGAGATACTAAGCCTAATAGTACCTTTTCTTAATTTTTTCCTTTAATTCTATTTGTATTCTCTCATCATTATTTGTTAATCTATTGTAAATTGTATAGCATTATAATTAATCTGTTTATATACTAGCCTCCACAGGACAGGGCCCACTGGCACATAGCAGTCACTCAATAAATATTGAATGAATGAAGAGTTCTTGTTCTGCCCTCTAAAACTGCACAAAATAAATGAGGAAATATTTCTACCACAACATGGTTACCTTTCAACAAATTTTTTTTGAATCTGTGTAGCGAGGTATGTGTTCTCTATATAGCATAAAAGATCCATGTATAAAATTTTAAAAGCTAATGCTTTTTTAGACATTCGTAACTCTCTGATAGAAATTCCATAGGCAGAATTCACCAGACAAGGTGGTAAAAATGTTTAAGACCTGAACTTTAGTGGTGGCTCCTGGATTGATTCCCACATTAACGCTGAATTGGGAATTCTGATAATATATTCCTTGATAATGCTGTGTGAGCTTCCAAGAAATGGGAAGCCTACATTATTTATTATAAAATACTATTTCACCCAGTGTTTGCAATTAAAACAATATTGCTAAAATTGAAATTTGATGAATATATTAATTTCCATTAGATTGCACTTCTTTACTATTTCTTATATTTACCCATAGTGCCTCCAAAGTATGGATGAGGGTTTACATTGCTTGACAATAAAGTAACAGCCAAAACAAACCTATCGCTGTCAAGTTGATTCTGACTAATAGCGACCCTATAGGACAGCGTAGAACCTGCCCCATAGGGTTTCCAAGGAGCGCCTTGTGGATTCGAACTGCTGACCTTTTGTCAGTACTTATTAATTTTGAATAGTTTCTAAATACTGTATGAGCTGAGGGGATATAGTCCATATGGCAAGTAGTTGGTGGTGTTTATCCTGACATCACTCCCTTTTGAAGTAGCTATTATTTCTGCCTGTGTTTTGTGATAGCCGGCAGAAAACTACCTGGAACCAAACAATTTCTATAGATTTTCTTTTGCCGAAATTTGTACTAGTTTTTTTTTTTTTTTCTTTTTTCAATCTTGCTTTTTTTCATAGTTCAATTTTTCTGGTCAAAAATCATCCTTTCTTGGGTTTAGCATCGTCATCCTCAGTTGACCCTACAAAATTCTAGATATTATTCTAAGCCAAATTTTAAGTTTCTTACAATGCTAGTGCAGCAAGTTGAATGATACAATGCACCTGTGTTCCACATTTAGTCTTTACAATAGAAACCCTTTTCTTTGTCTGGAAGTGTTAAGTCCTGCACATAGAATGGGGGAACTGTTCATGTGAATAGCAGTTTCTAATGAAACGTTCACAGTGACTGAATGTTATAATAATGTCCTACCCTCCTTTATTTTAGGATTCAGCTTCTCCTAAAGAAGTGGTAGGAACCTGTTTTATATAAGTTGTTTCAAAATAAATGTCATGAAACAAAAATTGTATTTTGAGTTCCTAGCAATGAGATGAGGCTTTGATACATCAGCAGTAGGAAGACTACTACTATAGCTCTCAGTGTCATTCAATAATGTTTTCTTTTAATTTAGTTTGAAACTAAAATTACTTGAAGGTCTAAAATGCTGCAGAGGAAGATAGTAGAACTTGGTTACTCACTTTTCCAGGAAAATTCAGAAATTTCGTAAGAGGACCACTGTTAGCCTTGCATAGTAAATTCTAAAGCTTTTTTTTTTTTTTTGCAAAAATTAAAAATGGCTGTATAGAAATATTACAATAATTTTTGACCCTTTTTCCTAGGTTCAAAAGTATTAAACACTGATGGCTTCCGATAGCTAATTAGATTGTCTCTTACACTAACATTAGCTATGCTTTATAGCTGAGTATTTTAAATTAGATTCAATTTCATATAAAAGCAACAACGATAGGAAACATTTATTAAATGTATATTGTATGTTTGGTACAATGTTACATGCTTTTATATGTGCTCGTTTAGTTTCCTTAAAACTCACAAATAATGTGCTATTTATATTTCCCATAATAGGGAAACGAGACTCAGGTTATGTAACATGGTCAAGGTCATAGAGCTAGAAATTATCCTAAGACTTATCCCAGGTATGTCTAATCAAAGCTCGTGCTCTTAAATATACCCTAATGCCTTCCCTTCACACTATGCTAGACCCTGCTTTAGATGGAAAAATGAATAATATTGTTTGTGACTTATTCCATAGTGTACAGTGCAGTAGTAAACTCAGCTTGGTTTTGGTAAAAACATTTCTTCTGAATTATAAAGTCTTTTAGATGGGTTTCTCTAGTGGAGATAAAGACCAGAAATGTGAGGTTTTTGCACTTAGATCTAGAATTTTCAAGTCGATAACTTACTGTAGTATAAAAGTTATGCTAAATTTGAACTGAGATAAAAATGAATAAATGTGAACTACTAGCATATATTTAAAAATAATTTAATTTTTAATGAGAAGAGTAAGTGATTCCTTTAATATCTGGGTGCTTTGGAGTCAATAGCTCCTGTGCTTTACTGCCTACATTTGTGTATTTTGTAGTTATTGTTACCCAAATGTCTATTCCTCTTCCCTCTAATTTACTTCTGTCTTTTCCACCGTGATAGAGTCTTAATTACTTTTTTTTCTAATTTTTATTGTGCTTTAAATGAAAGTTTACAAATCAAGTCAGTTTCTCATACAAAAATTTATACACACCTTGCTATATACTCCTAATTGCTCTCCCCCTAATGAGGCGGCATACTTCCCTCTACTCTCTCTCCCCCGTCCATTCGGCCAGCTTCTTACCCACTCTGCCAGCCCATCTCAGCTCCAGATAGGAGATGCCAACATAGTCTCGTGTGTCTACTTGATCCAAGAAGCTCACTCTTCACCAGTATCATTTGCTATCCTTTTGTCAGTCCAATCCTTGTTTGAAGAGTTGCCTCAATTGGGAATGGTTCCTGTCTTGGTCTAACAGGAGGTCTGGGGACCATGACCACCAGGGTCCCTCTAGTCTCAGTCAAACCATTAAGTCTGATGTTTTTACAGAGTCTCAATTACTTTTAAAGAATTAAAAATTGAAACATTGCTTCTAGATATACTCAAGGAAACCTTGAGTTCTAAATTGGTTTAAAGTTACTTGTCTAGGCAGATCAATGTCTATTTAATTAAGCCTGTGCGGAATTACCCTAAATTAATTCAAACTACTATCATAAATGAAAAGCATCATGAAACATATCATGGAATATTAATAATTGAGTACCTTGTTCTGTTTTCATAATGGTGAATATATATTTGTAAACAAACTAGTGAGTAAAAAAAAAAATTAAAACAATTTGCTTATCCATTTTACCACTTCTCTGTAATTTTGCTGCTTTTTTAAGACTAGAGTATACAGCTGGCACCAACAACAATTTCATAGGAAATGAATTAATCTTGAACTCAGAAAATGATATTCTGTATTTGAAGTACTGTCAATAATAAAAATGTGACAGTATTAGGAGCAGTTCTAGCTCCAAATTTCAATTCAGCCACTTTCTAACTGTGCAACTTTGATCAAATGTAACATCTCTGAGCCATTTTCTATCTGTAAAATGGAGGCTATACTGTCTACTTTGTGTAGCTTTTTATTTAATGGCTTTTTTGAGATATAAATAATATATCATAAAATTGACCTATTTAGTGTACAACTCAATGCTTTTTAGTATATTTACAGAGTTGTGTGACCATTACCACAATCTAATTTTAGAACATTTTTATCACCCCCAAAAGACATTAGCAGTCTGTCCCATCTTCCTCTACCCCTAGCCCTAGCCCTAGTCAGTCATTAATCTACTTTCTGTCTATAGATTTGCTTATAAATGAAATTTTATATATGAATTCATATAATGTGCAGTCCTTTGTGACTGTCTTCTTTCCCTCAGCATAATGTTTTCAACATTCATTCCTGTTGTGGCGCACCAGTATTTCATTCCTTTTTATTACCCAATACTTATACCCAATGTATAAATTTTTGTGTGGACATATCTTAATTTCTCTTGAGTATATACCTAAGAGTGGAATTGCTAGGTCATATGTGAACTCCGTGTTTAACTTTCTGAGAAGCTGCCAAACCGTTTTCCAAAGTCGCTGCTTTCCTACCAGCAATGTATGAGAGTTCCAGTTTCTTCACATCCTTGTCAACACTTGTTATTGTCTCGGACCTACAAGGATTATAGCCATCCTTGTAGATTTGAAGCAGTAGCTCACTGTGATTTTGGTCTGCATTTCCCTAGTGACTAATGATGTTGAGTATCTGTTTATATGCCTATTTTTTATTTGGGTTTCTTCTCCAGAGAAATGTCCTTTCAGATTCTTTGCCCATTTTTTAAAATGCTTTTTTTTTTTTTAATCAAATTGTAAGTTCTTTATATGTTATGCATGTAAGTCGCTTATCAGATATAACATGCAAATATTTTCTCCCATTCTTCCAGTTATTTTCTTACTTTTTTAGTTATTTCATTTTAGCACGAAAGTTTCTAATCTTGATGAAGCCCAATATATCTATTTTTTTATTCTTCTGTCGCTTGTACACTTGGCATCAAATCTGAGAAACCATTGTCTAACCCGAAGTCATGGAGGTACATTCCTATGTTTTTTTCTAAGAAGTTTATCATTTTAGCTCTTACATTGAGGTCTGTGGTCCAATGTAGTGTCGTTTAGATTATTTATAAAGCATGTAGCACAGTAAATGGCACATTATCAGTGTATCATCTCTATGAAACCAAAGTGAATAAATACATTCTATAAAATATTTTGAGGTCCTTCTCATAATAGCTGTTGTGCTTACTGTTCTTTGCAAGGAGATAATAAGGAACAAAATGTACATACTGTTTAAAAAAAATTTTTTTTCCGGTGGGTTAGAATGATTGTAGATTTTTAATAATAAGTCATTTAAAATAACAAGAATGCAAAGAGACGAAACACAGTTAAGACGGAACAAATTTGAGCTCATTTAAGATGCTGTTGCCTATATATGTAAAAGAGTTTGGTAGCATAAGGGTATGTTACAGCACTACACAAAATAGTCTCGCTGGAAAGTGTATTGGAATTGAGGAAATTTGATTTGTAATTACTTGTAATGAATGTTAATTTTCTTAGTATATCACAAAATAGTGCTATCATTAGTTTACTTTTTTAAAATAATATTTTAGTAGATTTTTTAAATGTTGGATAGATTATCCACAAATATCTTGGAGAGTTAAGTAAGTATTTTAAGGAAAGGAAAGGGAAAAACTCATGATGGAAAAGTGGTGAGTTTTTAAACCTTGCTCCTTTTTGCGATGGAGTATATATATTTTTTTTCTCTGAGTTCTACTTCTGTATGATGATTTGAAGATGACACTGGCAAGTATTATTTTTGATATACAGGAAGTCTCTGGGTTACAGTCTGTCTTTAAGTTGAATTTGTAGATAAGTACATACGATTCTTGTTTAGCATCAGTCAAATGTTTATCTTAGTATACAGTATCCCTGGTGGTGCAGTGGTTAAGAGCTCGCCTGCTAACCAAGAAGTTGGCAGTTTGAATCCACCAGCTGCTCCTTGGAAACCCTGTGGGGCATTTCTACTCTGCCCTGTAGGGTCACTATGAGTTGGAATCAATGGCAATGGGTTTTTTGTTTGTTTTTTTATATAAAACACTTCAGAAACATTTCCAAACTGTGCAGTGTTTTCACGAGCATCACAAAGTAGTGCATGCATTCATTATTACAAACCATTGTATTTACCTCAAATTTTTAATATAATAGGCTTTATGACAGTCCATTCTTAAGTACGAGTTGTCCATAAGTTGGACGTCCGTAACCTGAGAACTGCCTGCGCTTTGATATGTTCAGCTTGTTTCATAAGAACCAAATATTTATTAGAATGAAATTACTCCATCATTTCTGAAAGTAGTCTACCATGTGAAACAGATTGGGATGTGAGAGGCTTTTGTTATAGTACCCTCACCAGCCATGGATATGGGAAGAGGGAGACTCTGAAAGTAACTATAGTTAATAGTTTACTCAAAGGAAATTTGTTTTGCATCATGAATATCTCATGTTAAATAGAAAAGAATACAGATTAGTGAAGGAATCACATTTTTACCCCATCTGAAAGAGGATAATCCTTTTAGGTCATTGACAGGGCAGTGTGAAGAAGAGTTTTACTGAAGTTGCAGCAGCCTTTGGATAAATAGAGGATTTAATAATATTCAAATATTTGTCCCAACCTCAAAGGATATCCTGAAATAGAACTAACTTTACAGATGATACAGGGATTTCCTTGGGCATTTAATGTGTTTTGCTGACTCTTTCATCAATGCAGTTATGGTAGCTATCATTGTGAGAGATTTAGCTTTGGTCCTTTATAAATAATGTCAGCATAGTATGTAGGAATGACAAACTTGAAAATAGAAAATGCCTATTTAAAATCTCTGGAAAATCTTCCCCATGTTTTGATGTCGTTGGACACATGAGAGCTAGGATTTTGAAAGGATTAATTAGCCCAGTCTAAACTTTCCTTCATACTTCAGAATCATATCTCATGGTTGCTACACACTCTTAAGTGTGCACGTAGCCAACACTTTCTGAAATATGTGCTCTATGTGAAACTTTTTTTTTTTTTTTTTAATTTAAGATACACACCCTTGATTTCACCACTAATTCCACCTCCATTATGTACACTTCTGAGTCGAAATTGACTCGATGGCAGCAGGTTTTGGTTTGATTTGGTTGTTTTCTAGAGCCCTTAGCAAAAATAACTGTCTTGCAACCAAAAGCTGTTGATAATATTTTGGCAAAAAGGAATCCAAAGTACATAAGTTTCTACAGCCATTAAAATTGTTTCCAGGGAACTGTGTGTAGATGATCTGATGGAAAGGAAAGCAGTGTTTTAAAAAGTCTTTGAATCCTTATGTCCACAGACTTGCCAGCAACAAAAAACAACAACAACAAAAAGGGGTTGGAGGGACAAGAGGAGGTTGGAGAGGATTCTGTCCCTTTTGGAACACAAAGGTCTTTCAGTTGTGGGGGTTTGAAATGGGGGTGTTTCAGTAATGGAAAAAAAAATGTTCTAGCATGTGGTAAAAAAAAAGGTAACACGGTTAAAAAAAACACACACACAGCACTGGATGATTACTTTTCTCCATCAAGGCTCCTTTATCCTCATAAGCTCAGACAGTGGTCAGCATGGTAGACACCCCTCCCTGTTTTATCCACCCCTTAACTATGTCCTTTGACAGGACTGGTTTATACAGCTGGGCCTTTGTGAAGCTTTGGGAGAAGTACTACAGAACAGCAGAAAAGATGATAGACAGAGTACCTATAAAATGGCAAATGGTAAACACTATATTGAAGTGCAAGATTCCAGCTTGAAGGTTTTGCTTTTGCTTGGTTCGTTTTTCTTTTATGATTTGTAAAGTAAATACTTTTAAAATTTTTGTTTTAATTTTTGTACTGACAGATTTTATGGTGATGTGGGTAAATTAATTGTGTTAACTAGTGAAATTTCATATCAGCTCTATATTAATAAACATATTAGGAAAGAACTCAGTTACATTACCATCTGAAATTAGATATTTCTATTACAGTGACATAGTAGTATAGAGAACATACTCATTTTATGTATGCTTAGCCGTAGACCTGATTGAGAAAAAAGAGCAAATATAGCTATTTATTTCAAAAGGTTTATCTCTATGACCATATTTTAAAATAGAAATATATATATATGGGAATTTGAGAGTGATGTTAGGGTTAGCCTCATTTGAAACCTAGTGCAAACCTTGTCCTGGGATCTTTTTCGTACTATTATAAGAAATTGATGGTTTTCTTCTTCACAGCATAGCCATGTCCTTTGGATTTTCATTTCTGGGGCAGAAAACTGGTAACCTTTCAGTTTCTACTGAACTTTACCCGTTTATAGAAAAGAGCTAGAATTCCTAACTCTTCCACAGTAGCAGTATGAACCAGGCATTTATTTATTTTTTTTTTCCTTCTAAAAACAACAGGGAATGTGCTAAAACCAGAAAGATTAATGGTGGAAGAAGATAAACAGTTAAGATGTAAAATGAGTTTAGAGGTCAAGCTAGAAAAATAAGAAAGCTTATGGATTTAATTCATACTCATCCAAGCAAAGAAGCTTTGGCATGAAAGAAACCAATGAGGAGGCTCAGCATTCTTATAACATCAACCATAGCTGCATCCCGCTGTTTTGGAGTTTGGGTTGATAGATGCTCGTCGTCTTTGGCAAGGCATCCTTACTTTGGGACTTCTCATGATTATAATGGCAAATTCTTCATTTTACTAAGAAGTTCAGAAAATTTACCTTTGCCTGGTATGCCTATGTTTCACATGAGAAGCTTTTGTTCCAGGAAAGATTTGTGCACTGTGTATATATTCTTTGCTGTCTATTTTGACTGTAACATAAATATTTTGTACTTTGTGCATTTTTCAACAGCTGTTGTAGAAATCAGGCTGCAACCAAGTCTATATGGGGCATGGAAAGAAAGAATGAGTCCCCCCAGTTGGCCAGAATTTACCAACATATAAACTTTTCTTTGTCAGGCTTATTTGGATTTCAAAGAGGCTAAGGGTCATAATATTTTTCTTTATTGGACTACTTAGTTCTCAGCAGCTCTGATGCTGATACTTGGTACTCCTTTGAGCTGTGAGGCTCCTTTTTCATTTCTGCTCGGAAAAAGAAAAGCATTCTCTAGAGGTTTGCTTTAGAAGGCTTAACTTGCTTGATTTCACAATGACCTCTGAAAACAAAAGAAATTAAAACTAGACTGGTTACTTAATTATTTTTGTCATCATTACTAGATTCTAAGTAAATTAAACATGCCATAGATTTTATTTCAAGAAGTACACCATACTAAGAATAAGTCACTTTTGATTATGGAACAATTTGCTATTTATTTAGACTTAGCCAGTAATGTGAGAGGGAAGGAAGGGAGCACAACTGGCTTTCGGGGTGGGGCGGGGGGAGACATTGTAAAAGGAAGCCCAGGTAAGGAGACAGGGAGAGAGGTTCAAAACAAGTACTTAAGATTATTATTTGGGGAAATAAATTTTTATTTTCTCTTTGCAGTTCTATCATTGCAGTACTGTGAAGTCCTGGGAAAGTCAAATTGAATAAGTCATTAAAACAAGTGAAGTGATATTTATACAGAGATCAGTACTATTGCCTAAATAAAAAAAAAAAAAAATAGGTTTTATTCCTCAAAACTGTTTTTCCATACACACCTTACCTGACTAGTGATGTTCATAAACAGAATCCATCTTGTCTCACTATGAATATGGAGAATATGGTGAACTATATTTATAGATTATTAAAGACATGCCTACGTGTACATGCACATGTGTACATATGTAGACGCTCATACACTCATGAGGATAACATGAAAAAGTTGACTGGCATTATTTTAGAAAGCAACAATTAAGAGATTATCACTACTCAATTGTAGTGGTGATATTTAGGAATGACTTTTCCTTTGGCTTCCTTTTTATGAGTCAACAAGTTGGAATGAGTTTGTTTCCACTTGTTTTTTCCATTAAAATGCACAAAATTTTCAACTAGATAGTTATGAGTTACATAGTGAATGAGAGTTCTTAGCATCTGATTACGATTAAATTAGGATGGGCTGTCCAATCCCCAATAGAAAGGTTCCCTTAAAAAAAAAGAATATTTATGTTCATTAACGTATCATTAAAAAGCAAAAGTTTCTTCTCTCCTCTCTCTCTCTCTGTGTATGTGTCTCTGTCTCTTCTTACACACACATACACACACTCTATCTCTCAGGCCAACATATATACAAGACACGGACACCTCTCAAACTTCTCTGGCAGGTTCATTCAAGGATAGAACAATAGAAACTGAATTAATTGCTGTCTCACTAGCAATTGTTCTGGCAGAGAGCTGAAAAAGATACTCTCTATTGCAGCAATTCTACAGACAGTTTTTAAAGATAAATTTTTATAGATCTTGAAAATAGATAAGGCTTTCATACAATATTCATTCACTATTCTACCCAGCTGTCTATAATCTGAAATTGTATACATGTGGCAACCATGTGTCTCAGAAAAATTCAAAAGGTTCCGATTTTTTTTTAACTTTATTTCTTTAACCCAGAAGCACACCATTCTGATTAGATAATTTGTGCCAACTTTTGGTTCAGAAAAATGGAACACATATATTAAATACAGGTTTTTTTGGCGGGGGGGGGATTACTTCATATTATTATGAAAATTTTTTTTTTACAGAAGGTACTAGAAGAGAGAGTTTTTGCTAATTCCTAGATATTTCCCTGCCATGCTCTATCTGTCCCAGGAATGGGGTATTTGGCTCCACAGTGCTCAGCTTTTAGACTCACAAGGAGACGAGCATCTGGGGAAACTCAGGAGGTGAGCACTTTCACGCTGACTCAGAAACCAGCCGTATGACTCCAGTCTGGCGCTGTCACGCCTGGTTATGGAAAGGCAAGAACAATGCCTCCCTTGAGAAGGGGGAAAAAGTCTACTGCAGTCACAATTTGGATGTAAAATTTAAATCATCTCCCCATATCCTGTGGACTTGGAGCTGTCAGAAAGGCAAAACGCATACTCAAAGGGAAAAAGCCTTTTATTCCCTTAAAAAGGATGTGATGCCCAACTATAAATAACAAGTTTTAGAATCACAGATCTTAAAGCTAGATTATGTAAAGTAATTTATAAATAACCAGAAAAAAGATCTTTGACATTTTTAACCTGTAGATGGCTAAAGGTTATACTTTTTTTTTTCTGTTTGTGATTAATGATAAATGTATAACAATACATGAATTAAATAATTCACCCCAAATGACTATTTCTGGTCATGTATTGTTTTCTTCCAGACTCATACATTTGTCATTTTAACTATAGCTTAAAAGAAATTTCCCTACAACAGTAAAATGTATTAGTCATTTCTGTTGTGTTTTCTTCAAGATGATTTGGTTGAAAGTTAATATATTTGGTGATTAAAAAGTTTCTATAATCAAATGTTTAATAACTCAAATACAGTGCTTTTGTTTTTGAGGTAGAAAAATAAAATAATAGCAACTATTAAATGAGTCAAATAAAAGTAAAAGCTAGGCTATGTTTTAAGCAATAAGCATGTATTGCCAGATTCATGTGTAAATCATGAGAAAATCTCATCAGTTCTTTACTTTTTTAAATCTAGAATTCTTTAAAAATGTTTCACTATTCCTTTCATAAAAGTGACTTCGTATCTAGAAACCATAAAAGCTCCTTTAAGCCAGTTTTACTTCATTCTTTTAGCTCCTCAGTCAGATATTTTTAAATAATATTTTATTGTGTTTTTGGTGAACGTTTACACAGTAAATTAGGTTCCCATTTGACAACTTCTATACAAATTGTTCAGTGATCCTCATTCAGATTTTTTATAATGAACACCAATATATTTTCTGAGTATCAATATCGTTATAAAATGACTAGAGATTAATTAGATGTACTATTTTTATTTATCAGGACTACTGTTTTCAGCAATTAGTAAGTGTGGAGTGGATTATCAACTAAAAAATAAAACATAAAAATAAGAAATTTTAGCTGACAGATATAATTTAGATAAACTTTGATTCTGTAGCCCAGCTAGTGTGTTACTTATAGTAAAGCAATCTTATTACTTAGAAAATTTTATAGGGATTCTCAGGAATAACATAGAGTCTGATTTTGGAGTAAATTTTAGTGATTTACAATTATTAGTGAGGAAGTCAGAGAAGAAAGAAAATGAAGGATCAGAACTTTTGAATTCCGAGTGAGAGTAGGATAGAACTTTGCTACCTAAAGCTATTTTTAAATGCTTACCTTTGTCATCTATTTGTCTCACTTGCTTAGAAAAAAAAAGAATATTTTAAAGTTTATTTTCTTGTTTACTTTAAGCACATTAATTTAAGCACTTCTGAAATACGTTATCCAACTGATAAAGTAGAGTTTGTTTCTTTCTGAGAAGGAATTTCTCTTAACTTCCAGTTTTTTTGCTTATTTGTATTTCATTGTCCGCCCTTTCTTGATAGCAACCTGTACCTCTTCATTTTCTTCTCTTGTTGTTTTCCCCCAATCCCTGACTGTTTGGACTGGCTAAAGCTGTTCAGTAAGAGTGATGACACTAGCAAAGAGAAGAGTAAAAAGATGGTGAAGAAGTTAAAAATGGTGCTGTTCTTATCAGAACCCTGATGGCAGAGTGGTTAAGAGCTATGGCTGCTAACCAAGGGGTTGGCAGTTTGAATCCACCAGGTGCTGCTTGGAAACCTTATGGGGCAGTTATACTCTGTCCTATAGGGTTGCTATGAGTCGGGCTTGGTGGAAATGGGTTTGATTTTTTTTTTTTTTTTGGTTCTTATTAGAGAGATGAATGGTATAATAAATCACTTGATCTCAATGCAGGGAACATCTCAGAAACTAAACATATGACAGGGCAAGCATAAGGAACAGCCTTTGTAAAAGTCACTTTAAAAGTTCTTGGTGACTTCAGCATTTTTAATCAACACAGTTTTAAATATAGTTTAAACTTTTTGTAATATGTAATAAAATGTTTTCTGTTAACTCAAGTTATATTTCAAGATGGAATAATAAATTTATTCATAAGTAGCTGTAGCTCAAAAAATTAGTTTTGTTTTAAACTTAAATCTTATGCTGAGTTTTGTTTATTTCCATGATGGTGAAATGTATAGAGAGGATTACAAAGGAAGTCCAATCTTAGTACTCCCTATTATCTGTTTAGGAGCCCTTGAGGCGCAGTGGTTAAGCACTTGGCTGCTAACTGAAAAGCTGGCAGTTTGAATCCACCAGCCAATCCCCTGGAAAAAGATGAGGCAGTCTGCTGCTAGAAATATTTACAGCATTGGAAACCTGACGGGGAAGTTTGCTCTGTCCTATAGGGTTACTATGGGTGGGAATCGACTCGACAGCAGTGGGTTTTGGTGATTGTCTGTTTTTATATTTCTATGAAATCTGTGTCTCTATTTCTATTTATGTCTTATGCCAGGACCCGATGAACTTGTTCATGCCTCTAAATAACAGTATAATGAATGAGGTCTTTGTATGTGTGAAGCAAGGGGTAAAGAAGTATGGAGATTGACACGTTCTATATCAGAAACTGATAGGAAAGATTTATAGAAAAGAAAAATTATTTTAAAATGTTGAAGGGCAACATGTTTATCACAAATAAATTTTCTATTTAAAAGACTTCTGAATATTATATATGACAGACTCGGTTATGAAATTTACATAAAACGTTCACAGAGTTAAGCACAAAGCTAACTCTTAACTCAATAAGAAAATAAGTATTTTTAAGACATGAAGAGAGAAAAAGAAAGACTAAACCATAAGATATGAATAACAATGAATGAAATTCATTGATAAAAATAATGGAATTGAATTTTTTTATTTAATAAAGTGATATATTAACTTTGTATAATTTTTATGTTTATAATTCAAATAGAAGTACGGTTATTTGAGTCATTGGAATTAACGCTTGTCTGTTCAAGCTAATGTCTGTGTTGATTCCCTATGTTGCACAGGTTACTGTCAAGATGAATCCAATTCATATCGACCCAAAAGGACAAAGTAGAGCTGCTCCATAGGGTTTCCAAGGAGCGGCTGGTGAATTCGAACTGCTGACCTTTTAGTTAGTAGCCGAACTCTTAACCACTATGCCACCAGGGCTCCTTAGCGGAAAAAAAAAAAAAAACTTTGCTACATACCAAAAACCAAACCAAAACCATTGCTGTGGAGTTGATTCCCAGGGTAGAACTGTTCCAGAGTTCCCTAGGCTGTAAGCTTTACGGGAGCAAATGGACAAGTCTTTTTTCCTGGAAAGAGGCTAATGGGTTCAAAATGCCAACATTTTGGTTAGTAGCTGAGTGCTTAACCACTGTGCCACAAGGGTTCTGTATTTGATATGAGTCAATTCCGACTCATTTCGACCCTATAGGACAGAGTAGAACTGCCCCATGGGGCTTCCAAGGCATAGCTGGCGGATCCAAACTGCCAACCTTTTTGTTAGCAGCCGAGCTCTGAACCACTGCGCCACAAGGGCTTCCCATTTGATACAAAGTAGAGTTTAATTCTTATCTTCTACTAGCCTTCTCACACCAGCCTTGATTACAAAAGGAACCAGATAAGTAAATGTAAATGTCCTAAATAAATTATCATGCTCTTGGACAGAGTCAAGGCATATAACTTCCAGAAAAGTAGTATCATCTTTGGATATGAGGGATTGCTAATTTCTATTTTATCTCGTATATCCCATATTTATTGTTCCCTTGAGAAGGTACATCCCTCCAAATATTTTCGTTTTTAAAATGTGTTCTGCTACGCTCAACATATAATGTAAGAAAGGCAACATTAAAAACAAGTATTTGGAAGAGCAATTAATGGAAGTCATAAGTTAAATAAATGTCATGCTCCAGAATGTAAAATTGTTCAATTTCATAATGTTTATGTTTGTAGAATTGCAAAGAGAATAGTTATGTTGCGTCTCATCATTTTGACCTCTCTTCATCTGTCTTCTTTGCTTGATCCTCTTTATTCGCTTGCCTCCTAAAGGTGGATGATCTGCAAGGTTCAGGCTTTTTTTTTTCTTTTTTCCTTCTCCCTCTCCTCTGTTTTCCTCTTATTTTTCCCTTGGAGACATCATTCTCTTTTTACCCAATGTCTGGTATAGTGCAAAGACTAGATAGTATGAGTAACAAAAGCTTTTTAACTACTCTATGCCTCAATTTCCTTTTCTTTAAACCAAAAATAATACAGACTCAGAACATTAAAGAAGGCAATAAGGAATAATAACAGCAATTATTGGATTACTCTATACTTTTGTTTAAAAGACTACACTCCATCATTTACTTCCACAGAAGCCCTGTATTTTGTTTATCTACTATTTTTTTTTAATTCTGCCATCAACAAAGACTTATTTCTAAAACCAAATTTTGGTTTTTTTCCACTAATTGTTCTTTTTCTTTTATACATTCCTCTTAATAGCATGACTGTTCTCTGAATTATTATATTACTTTATATTATAATATAAATTATATACAGTCATGTAACATGTTTATCTTTAAATTATCTCACCCACTCTTTCAACTGCTTTGGTTCCTACCCTCGACCTTCTATCAGTTACTAAATTCTGAAGATTTTTTAACTAAAATACTATTTTGATAAAGTTATTCTGTGGCTCAGAAACATTCAGCAGTTCCTTTCTGTCTTAAATATAAATTTCAGATCATTTGTTTAACCATTCAAAGTTGATCTTACACTATAAATTCCAAGGGGAGAAGAGATTATTTTTGTTCATAGCTACTTGCCCAGTACTTACAATCCTTCCTAAAGATAGTAGAATCTCAATAAACATATGATAAATGAATATCTACTCATTAAAACCAGCAACCTTTTGACTATCCCTAGCTATGGACAGCTGCAAGAGCTAATCTTATGGGATAAATATGCTTGGAAAATGTCGCAATATTCTCATACAAAAAGGACATCTAGCTCAGTAGTTCACAGCACTCTTGTTTTTAATAATTTCTATGTGAAGGAATTTGTAAACCTTGTTTAATCGGGCTTTCAATGTGCCTTCATCCAACAGTGAAAGACCCAAGAGTTTTCAGTCACTTTCATATGGACCAGAGCAGCCTGATGGTGCAGAATGTTACAGAGAGACATAAAAGAAAAGCGACTCCTTGTAAAAAAGCAAGTTGTCCATATAAGGAAGAATGTTTCTTATCTGTTCTGTTTGTGTAATTTCAGCAACTCTAGGATCATCATAGATTAGAGATGGGATTCTGTTCTTATTCCTCCATCTCCCCCTTTTTCTAAGTAAGCTTCCTCCCTCCATTTATATTGCACTTTCTGAAAGTATCTTTACGTCTTTGCTTTTATCATTATTTCCTACATGAAATTCCCTCTCCATTTATTCCCAAGGCTTCTATTTGTCCTTCTTACCCCTCAAAATCCCGCTAGTTGGTCATTTCCCTGAAGCATTCCAGGGTGCCATGTCCTCATGAAGTCCTCAGGTGTTTGGCTATAATGTCATTTGCCCTTAATCATTATTTCTCCTTTTATTTAAAATCTTCTCAACACTTCATAAGCTTCTTAAAGAAGCTATCATCATAACATAACAAGGCGCTTTTCACATTAGATATATTGTCTGTCTTAAGTCAGTTTCTTTAAAATCTGGGTTTTGTTCATTGGTAAATCGAGGACGTACCACAGGGATGACAAAAAACATCTCTGAATGAATACAAAAAAGCATACCTTAGCCTAGAGTCTCCAATTTTTCCAAGGTACCTTGGCACTACAACACAACCATGTAGTGCAGGGTGCCGGAATTGGAACCCCTACATATCTCAGATGAACAATATATGGAAATTTCTGGTGCTTTCTAAATGCCATTTGAAATCAATAACTCTTCTTAGTCCAAGATGAAACCCATGGGTAGATGAAGAAAAAATTAATGTTATTGGCAATTTTTTATCAATCTTTTTAGAAATACTGGGTCAGAATAAACATTAAAAATGCAAACAATAAATTGACAGCTCTTTACATAATTCATGTTCTTTTCTTTCTGACTTAGTATCCTATTGTTTTAAGTATGACCCTGGCCATTTTTATTGCAATACTTTAACAAATTATTGAGAAATCTTTTTCCTGTCTAACACATTAGGAATATTCTATAAATCCCTGACAATGGAATTGAAATAAATATGAAATAGCATCAGTTCTCACTATTCAGATTCCATATCTGCAAATTTGCCTACTCACTAAAATTTATTCATAACGTCAAAATTAATATGGCTCTTTTGCAGTCATTTATGGTTATACCCAGAGTGGCAAAAACTTTGAGTGATACACACATTCCCAGATGAGGTCAAACAAGGTGACTTTGCCTTTTTGTATTAGCTCTCATACTGTAAACAAGTCTACTTTTTAGATCTACTTTTTTACATTTTTTTTTATGCTTTTTGTTGGTGATTTCATTGTTTAAAATGGCCCCCAAGTATAATTCTGAAGTTCTGTCTAGTTTTCCTAAGTGCAAGAAGACTGTGATTCGCCTAATGCTTCATTCAGGAGTAAGTTGCAGCTGTTGGTTGTGAGTTTTATGTTAATGAATCAACAATGTATATTAAATCAGGTGCCTTTAAACAAAAATATACATGAAACAATATTATGTATTGATTAGCTGACAAAAAATGTTGTGACCAGAGGCTCACAGGAACCTAACCCCATATTTTCTCTAAGAGGAGTGGTTTAGTATTCATTAATTCAGTATTTGAAACAACTTTATAGAAAGTGACTACTGTGAGTAATGAGAATCATCTGTATGTAATATTTGACTATCAGTTGCCCTTTGGCACCATGATCTTATCATGTTCAGTGTATGTAGAGCATGCGTACCTAGTTGTGTATAAAGATCATTTTGAAAATGAAATGACCCTAAGTTGTAAAAACAGCAGTAATATCTGTCTACCTTATGTCTACTTGTAGACTTTATTTAATTTTTCATGTTGTTGTTGATACCCACCCACTGCCGTTGAGTTGGTTCTGACTCATAGCGACCATATATGAGTTGTTGTTGATGGCAACTATTAATTAGTTTTCATGTGGTGCAGTTATTCCACAAAAAGCCTTATGAGGTAGATATTATATCTCATTTTAGAAATAAATAAATTGAGACCTGGAGATTAAGTAATTCTCACAGCTAGCATGTGGCAGAATCAGTATTTTAATCCATATCTCTCTGACCCCAAAGCTCTTTTTCTCCCCACCATGCTATCATTTTTTAATAGACTATCTTCAGTACTAGAATATACTTTTCTTTAGAAACTTCTAACACTAAGAAAAATATTATTTAATATATAATAAATTCAACACTGATTAGAGGCATTTCTTTGGGGAATACATTTTAAATTTAAAAAATAGTGATAAATAAAAGAAGTATAAATAATTTTCTGTCCCTCATCCCCGTGGTCTAGAATAAGAACAGATGATTCTGTAAACCCTTTTTGTTTGTTGAGCAAAAAAGTGTAGATTTTTTAAAGTCAGATCAACTTTAAATATTACAAGAGAGTTTTTTTTTAATTAAACATTTTAACTCACTTCTATGTAAAACTTTTAATGAAAGGAAAAAGAACTTTCTATTTAAATAAAAATTTTGCCACATATTCTGATAATATTCTGAATCAGAATCAAGAACAACAACAACAAAAAAGCTTAAATTCTTATTCAGTTATCTAAACCCGTTGGCATATAAGCCTTAGTTCATGAAAACAAAACATCCCTGTTTGTTTGTTTTTTTCTCTTAAGTATTCTAGGGGGGCTAAATATGTTCTGAGAATCACGTGTAAGTAATCTTTCATAGTGTTGTAAAATGGAATTGAAATATTTTTACATTCTCACCATTTTACTTTGATATACTTTGATCTTGCAATTCTGATATTAGAACTAAATGCTACAATTGGGTGATCCTCTAGGTGATGGAAAGTGAATTCTCAAATTTTTCAAGATTAACAGTGATTGCAGCATTTATCATTAATAAGCTTTAAACAGATATCAAACTTTTGTCAATTGCTCTGAGGTTTGCTTTTTACCAATATTTTTACATTTCACAATGATCTTACTTTTAAAGAAATACAAATTTGTTATAATAGCAATCATTTATTTATGTTGTTTATTTTTTGAGGAAAGAAATTTTAGTTATTTCCCTTCTTTCAACTGCCAACAGTATTTGCTATTCAACGATGTTCTGTCTTCAATAAAGTCCATCAAAGTGTAAAACTAGATGGGTATTTTTCTTTTCTTCAAAATGGAATGGTCTTTCATTATGCAGTGTTCTTAGGTGAATCTCCTTGTTTAAGAAGCCAGAATACAAGAGAGTGCTATATTAGTGTATTATTCTCACAACAAACAAGCACTGTTCTGTTGCTACCTGCTTGGCCATTGTTTCTGATTGTGTGTGCTTTGCAGTGGTATTTGGATGGTTTCCTGCTCTCTGCCAGCACAAAAAGGCATTTCTGTTACAATGGCCCCTAACCACACAATGACGGCATTAAGGATTTATGTGAAGGTTTCATTATTTTCTCTTCTTTTGTTCCTTCCAGGATGTCTTCCAAGCGGCCAGCCTCTCCGTATGGGGAAGCAGATGGAGAGGTAGCCATGGTGACAAGCAGACAGAAAGTGGAAGAAGAGGAGAGTGACGGGCTCCCAGCCTTTCACCTTCCCTTGCATGTGAGTTTTCCCAACAAGCCTCACTCTGAGGAATTTCAGCCAGTTTCTCTGCTGACGCAAGAGTCTTGTGGCCATAGGACTCCCACTTCTCAGCACAATACAATGGTAGGTTTCTCATGGTCTATTATGCCTACACTCACTTCTTGACCAGTTTACTCCTCTGATATAGTTTGGCTTCAGTCCTTTGCTTTATAAATATCATCTACTTATGAGGCATACACAAAACTCACTCCTTGCATCTTAGAATTCATTATAAATAAATTGATTTCAGTAGGGAGTATAAGCTGTAGTATTTCCTTTTTGTATTTTTAAGAACCCTGATTTTTGAGACACTTACTATGTAATTCGAGGGGAAAGTTGTATGAAATATAAGAAGAATGTTAAAATGACACATTTAACATTTGTCAGCATGAACGTTAGACGTCATACTATTTCTCGTAAAAGGTTTTTCCAGATACAGTTACAACCACAATAGTTTTGAACATTTCTACCATGATAAATTAGTGTTTTTCCATTTTTTTTTTCCCATATTTGATTCCATTCTTCCTTACAGTGCTTGGGATTTTGCATAAAAATGTATTTCATAGAGCCTACAGTTTTCATGGAGCCCTAGTGGTGCAGTGGTTAAGTGCTACGGCTACTAACCAAGAGGTCAGCAGTTCAAATCCACCAGCCACTCCTTAGAAACTCTATGGGTCAGTTTCACTCTGTCCTATAGGGTTTCTATGAGTCAGAATCAACCCAATGGCAATGGAATTTAAAAAAAAAAAAAAGTTTTCTAATGTGACAGCATAATCTCTAACTCAATCTCTTTCATACTGGTATTTTCCTAAATCAGTAATTTCCTGGTGTACTCTAATCCAGAATGTCTAACTCAGGACAATAGTTCTGGTCCCTTATCCTGAGACCTTGATCACTGTAGGAGATTAAGAAGCTGTGGCTTCCCAAGTGAGAAGGGAAAAAGCAGCATAACATCTCTGAAGCTTAAACAGCACACACACACGCGCGCACACACACACACACACACACAGAGGCACACAATAAGGCATTTCAGTCTTGCTTAGGAACTTAGAGGCATAGAATCAGCATGTTGAAAGACAGCCAGCACTTACCTGCCTGTAAAGCCACCTTCGTCTTTTCAACGTGGCTGCTTGGGCTGGATGTCGCATTTTTGTGACTGCTCCTTTTTCTTCTTTCAAGGCTACCAGTGCTGTTAATTTGAACCAGATTTTCACCAACATAAATATGTTTTATCACACATTCTCATACCTTTAAAAACAGCTGTGATTCTGTTAAATCTTTTTTTTTTGCTTTCTTCAGGAAGTTGCTGTATATTATAAATGTGCTTGGTATGAAATATGTCTACTCGTTCATGCTATTACATTATTGTATATGGAATTAAATCAACAAGGTGAATCGGATATCTTCCTATGGAGTAAAAAAGACACTGTTCTTTGATTTTCACATTAGATTTAAATATGCCAATTAAACATTCTAGGAATAGAGATCAAAATTTCTTGGGGCATTTGGCTCTGTGCCAAGATGTTTCTACGAAGAATAATGGTTTGGCTAACTTGTATGTCACTGCTTATATGGGAGATGTTGTTTTAAATATGTATATAAACTAATTTAACCTTCACAATAATTAAATGATGTGTTATTATTATATAGATGGGAAACTGAGTCACAGAGAGGTTAAATAACTCCTTCAAATCACAGCCAATTCATGGGGGAACCAAGTTTTACCTAGGCAGTCTGGCTTTGGAGTCCATGCTCATAAACCTTATGTAATGCTGCTCCTCCGTAAAAGCACAGACATATTTTATTTTCTGATTATTATTTTGCAAGTTAAGTAGTACTGTACATAATTCCTCTCTCTCCCTCCATTACGATTTCATGTTAGTTAAGTGACAATGATGTAGCTTATTGGCCTTATCTTATTAAGAATGGAAAAGAAAAGGGAAAGAAAAGTAGTGCCCAGTTCAACAGGGTAAGGATGTTAGCCTCTCCATTTGACATTGGACTATCGTTAATACCTTTTTCCTTCTTAATATTTTGACCATATTCTTCCCTTAAAGAGTACCTTATTGAGAATGAATCTTGGTTTGGTTTTCCTGGCATAGTACTATCAACATGAACATACAGGTGTG
The DNA here is from genome assembly GCF_024166365.1 of Elephas maximus indicus. Classification (NCBI taxonomy): domain Eukaryota; kingdom Metazoa; phylum Chordata; class Mammalia; order Proboscidea; family Elephantidae; genus Elephas; species Elephas maximus. Next base: position 82,588,194 of record NC_064822.1, on the reverse strand, counting down.
AGGGAGTGAATAAGCAGAGATTAATTATATATAAGAATGGATATGAGAAAAGGATATTAAATTCCATATTATAGTTAGCATGAGCGGAGACTGTGATACAGGCAATTAGTGGAAATAAAACCATTCAGGTTTTAGTGGAGAATTCAGTCCAACTAGAAAAAAACTATGAGTTGCCAACTGTGTACCAAGGTTTTGGTGAGGACATTGGAAATAGATTTGAGAAATACATGATCTCTTTCCTCAAGGAACTCTATCTAAAGCAGGAGTTCTTAACTGGAGGCCTGTGGATCTCCTGAAGACAAATGTGAAAAATCCTTCATATATGAGCACATCTCTTGAGGACTGTGGTTTTCATCAGATTCTCAAGTAGGTCTATAACCCAAAAGGTTAAGGCCTGGTGTTCCAGAAGTTAATGCACTTTGGAGAACAATGATTCACCTTAGTTCTAATGACATCAGCATTGACACTTCTTCTTACTACATGTCTAATTAATCTCTAAATTTTTTTCTGCCTCAAATGTTTCATGATTCCAGCTGCTTTTAATCTCTTGAGTAGACAGCTATATGATCACAAATTTACACCCTCTTCTCTTTCTAATCTTTCTTCCAACTTCCACTGGAACTGTTCCCCTGAGAAATGAGGTGGATTGTTTGCCTTTCTTTCTAAGCCAGTGTGCATCCTTATTGTGTACAGGGTTTAGTTCAAAACGCCTTATCTTTACATAAAATTCTATGTAGACTAGCACCAAACTATCGCTTTAGTCTCCTTTCCTGCCATATTTTGCTATGGACCCAATGCTCCAGTTATGCCAAACTTTTCATATATATTCATGAACATACCAGATGACCTTTGAATTGCCCAGCTGTAATCTGTCACCTAGTAAACTCTATTTTCATATTTTATCTTTTTGGGGAACATGTTTCTCCCACAAGACTGGGCTCAAAAATTGCCTCATTGTAGATGCCATCATTGGCTTCCCAAGGAATGATTATTGTATTATTCTTTTTTCCATAGCACTTGTTTATATCTTTTCTAATAGTGTACATTATAAAGTATGTGTTTATGTCTGCCTTCCTATGCACTGTATTTCTCCTTGAAGGCACAGACATATATATATTTATATTTATAGTGCCTAGCAAAAAATAGACAATTACATTATTGACTAAATGGCTGAGTTTATATGAATGAGTAAATAACAGTATATTTCAGGCAAAGCTGTTAAAGAGACTAATTCACGACAACTATGTTGATTTTCTGGAAATTTTAAAACTAAGAGAGAATCTACTAATATAGTAGATTCAGAAAACAAAAGGTATATAACACTAGTCATATTTAGCTATTGAGTTGATTAAGATATTGTTCTCCCTTATTAAAATTATTGAATATATTTATCGTATTGTTATTCAATATGAATACTTAATCCTTTTTTGGACACTAGGCCATTGTCATAGTCACATAATAGGTCCTTTTATTTCTGTAGGGAAGTACAGTCTCTATTTGATTCCCATTCAATGTCTTTGAAAACAGAGAGGATGTTTCATAGTCTTTATAGCATAGAGTTTAATTTAAGAAAAAGGAAAGATAAATTTTATTGCCTATTTATATGGGACATTCATACTCTATTCTCAAATATTGAAGGAAGATATTGGGAATTCTCCATATTGTATCACCTCATAGGTCAGAGACGATGTAAAACTGAATGACCCCTGTCATTCTGGCTTTAAATTGTAGAGAGATGATTTTGACATTAAACTTAAGTTAGGAAACAACTGAAAGAAAAGCTCTGTATACTTCATGATTGTTGCCCTGTAAAGTTTTTGAAGAATTAGTCTTCCTTGTTCAGATTATTGATATACAGTGTTAAGGTCCAGAATTGGACTACATAAGGAGATAATTTTTCCTTTCTGAGGTTGTATTTATTGCCTCAGTATTCTGGAAAAATAAACTAAGTGCCTAACTGAGATCAATTCGTAACTGGTATGAATGCTACAAGTCCATCTATTTCTGGAAGATTTTACTCATTGTTCATAGTACACTATGGATAAACTATCTTAAGAAGATTATATATGTGTATTCATAAAATATGGTCATATTTCTGATCAATATAAGATTGAGACACAGATTGTTATAAGGCTATGAAAAAAAACTGATGCTGTTGGTTCCTTCTCTGAAGCTCTCATAACATTGCCTAGCAATTAATAGCAAAATCTGATTCTTATGTAATCTCTGAAAAGTAAAAGGTAAGGTTGGCAGATGTGAAGGCCTGATTCTGACATGAGTAGAAAGGCAGTCCTGAGCTTTAGTCTTATTGAAGGTCGAATATCCCCTACCCGCTTTGTTTTGCTTACGTGGAGGTAGTCACTTCCGAGTTTCAGAGACAAGCAAGAATCACTATAATTTCTGTCTCATTGTTAATAATATTTCTAATATAGATGGATTTATTTGAAGATGTGAAGGACTATCTAGAACATGTTCTCATGTCAGTAAACATGAGTATTTATGAGCACCTGAATGGAATAGAGTAAGTCTGAGGAAAAATCAAGTGGCACCATCAGGAGCAGCCAGGGAACCCTAAACTGGCCGTTTTGGCACACATTTTCTGTCTGGTTGCATGCTACCTCTGTTGGTATATTGTTGTTTCAGTATCAAATATGATATAAAATGAAAGTCTTAACCACCTGTGGTTACTGAGCAATCAGTTGTCTTTTTTTTTTTCCTCCTTCTTTTTAATGTGAAAAGAAGCCAAACTCCCTTTTGACTCCTAAGTTTCTCTTGTGTTGAGTGAACAGTTTTGTATACCTGTTAAGTCGCTGTTGCTAAAGATTGTTTTTAGAAATACATAGTCATTTATTTTAACACTATAATCTTTTATTTAAGAACTTTTGAGGTTTCTCACTTTGGAGATAACTGAATTTCATAATAAAATAAATACAAAACCAAACCTAACCTGTTGCTGTCGAGTCAATTCCAACTCATAGCAACCCTGTAGTACAGAGTAGAACTGCCACAAAGGGTTTCTAAGGAGCAACTGGTGGATTCGGACTGCTGACCTTTTAGTTAACAGCCTGAGCTCTTAACCACTGGGCCACCAGGGCTCCAAAATAAGTACAGGGTGTGTGTGTGTGTGTGTGTTTAATTGTGCTTTAAGTGAAAGTTTACAAATCAAGTCAATCTCTCATACAAAAAGTTATACACACCTTGCTATGTACTCCTAGCTGTTCTCCCCCTAATGAGACAGCACATTCCTCCTCTCCACCCAGTATTCCCCATGTGCATTCAGCCAGTTTCAGTCCCTCTGTTTCTTCTCATCTCCCCTCCAGACAGAAGTTACCCACATAGTCTCATGTGTCTCTTTGAGCCAAGAAGCTCACTCCTCACCGGTATCATTATCTATCGTATAGTCTAGTCCAATCCCTGCCTGGAGAGCTGGCTTCAGGAATGGTTCCAATCATGGGCTAATAAAGGGCCCGGGGACCATGACCTCCAGGGTTCCTCTAGTATCTTTTTACAAGAATTTGAGATCTGCATTAGGGTGTGTGTTTAAGCCTGGTCTTCTTACGAGAATTTAAGATCTGCATTAGGGTGTGTGTTTTTAGCATTTAAAGATACATTGGATTTGGAAATATGATGTTATATTTTAATATGTCACTTATTGTTGATAATTGACATTTTCCAAGATTTGTTAAGCAAATCTAGGTGTATACTGTCTTGGTTTTAAAAATTGATGCATTTTAATATTAATGTGCTTAAACATTGTAGGAACATTAACTACCATAAAGCAAAATTCAGTGTAAGTCAGCTCCTTCCTGAAGTTCATAAAAAGAAGAAAAAAGCGTCTTTATTAAGTTGATCTTCTGTAGATGTTGGACATACAGCTACGACACCAAGTATAACATTATAGCAAGATTCCAGTGTATGAAATCCAACCTTAAATGTTGAAAGAATTCATTTTATAAGCTTCATAAGCTTTTAAATTTTGGTGCATGTGACAGAGAGGTTTTTTTTTTTTCTTTTGCCTAGCCTCTCTTTTAGCTCCGGGAATTCTTTACTTACCCAAAATAATTTTAATTGCTGTGTTATGGTGTATCTTGAAATGTCCCTTGTATACATTTTGCTTACAATCTAACAGGCTGTTAGTAATGTGTTTTCAGTGTTTGACTAGGATAATGTTATAAGTACTGCTCAGAAAATACAAGAAAGAAAAGCACATGTGTTACTCAAAAATAAGTAATCAAATGAGTCCTTAACTATAGTATAGGAAAGATTCCTGTTTTTGTATGGTGGTTTTATAAGCTTTTTAAATTACTGGTGTACCTTTGTGCATCAAACTTAGCATAAGTTATTGTGATGGTATAATGCACACTGTTGTTAACACCAGTTATTGTGCCAGTTCTAATAATGAGAATTTCATTGTTAATGAAGAGCAGTCTCCTACACTCTAGACAAAAGTGTAATTACTTTTAAATGATATGGAATGTGCTCAGTTTAATAGCATGGAGCATAGACTCAGAAAGATTCATATAAAGTAAGCTGGGTAGCCATATGTTCAGAGTGGCAGTATGAAATTACGATAGTAGGCAGAATAATTCCATACACACACACACCCTATTTCACACAGTTTATCTATAAACTGCTATTTCTATAAGCAATAGGCTTGCTTATCTGAACAAGGTCAATTCAATTGAAACAAGGTGAAAATAGTGACAAGTTTGTATTTGTTTTTTTTTTTATGGTAAATTGATGTTTATCATACAATGAAATTACATTGTTACAAACATTATTCTATAAATATTGTCACGAATACCACATGAGGCCATTTACATCCCCTGCTTGTGTTTGAATGTAAGCCGTTCAATCTTTACAGTACTTGCATTGTTTCAGAAAATTACCCCCAAGGCTAATAGGAATGGGAACACGTGAAAAACAATCAGTTGGGGTCTATCAAAGCCACTAGATACATTGTGCAATAGATAATTTTGTCCTATTGCTGTATAATTCCATTCAGTCCAGGGGGAAGGAGGGGCACAATAGTGAGTAAAGAAAACCTTGATTCATATAACATTGACAACATTTCAAGTACTATAGTTGACTTTACAGTTAACTGGGCTATAAGAAATTAATGTATATACTCTCACATGAACAACAACAAAAAAAAGGCTGGGAGTTTGTGAGAGAGTTCAGGACACTTAATGAGGACCTACTGTTAGCGTCTCCACTTAGTGCTATGCAGTGATGGGAGGATAAGCAAGAAGTTCTAATGCTGCGATAATGGGGAGAAATATGTTGCTTTAAGATTTGGCTTAATGGAATTTAATGCCTTTCATTTAATAGGGTTGTTGCAGTAAGGTTCAAGTCAAATATATACAATGAATACTTACCCACAGAGTTATAGAAGTGAGTAAGAACCAGTCTCTTTTCTCAAGTAACTTTCTGTATTTGACAGGGGTAAGATAAGCACAAAAATCACCATACTGTAAATAGTTACAACCCTGATTAAAAAACCAAACCTATTGATATCTAGTTGATCCCAACTCATAGTGACCGTATAGGACAGAGTAGAACTGCCCCATAGGGTTTCCAAGGAGCTGCTGATGGATTCGAACTGCCAACCTGTTGGTAAGCAGCCGTAACTCTTAACCACTGTGCCGCCAGGGCTCCACAACCCTGATTAAAAAAAAAAAAAAAAAAAAAACAGGGTAACAAATGTTAAGGAGAGTCACAGTTGAAAGATACCGCATTTATGGAGATCAAAAATAGATAAATTTGATATTATTTCCACAGAAAAGAATTACTAGATGCTTAGTTTTTTGTTTTTTTTTTTAAGATATTAAGAATAACAGCAACAAAATACAAACACACACACACACGCTGCATCAATTATCGTTAATACAGGATCTTTACACTTGAATATAATTTTGTTTTTAGCATAAATATTTTTTCCCAGCAGAAATAACTAAGAAAGAAAAAAGTGCAAGAAAAAAAAAAAAAAGTTGGGGGTGAAGGAAAAAGGGGAGAGAAAATACCGAACAGAAAGTGCCCTATGAAGGTTTTAATGCAAAATATGGAGAAGTTAGTAAAAGATCTACGTACCCCATATTAATAGGGATGAAAACAGTTATTGGGATTTTAAATGTTCTTTCTTTACCTGGGTGACCACCTTGAATGCAGTGGAAAGAATGATGAAATACTTGGCTTCAATACTGGAAATAATGAGGAACTAAGAAGCAATGTTGAAAACATATTTGAATGGTATTCCTGATTTTGTGGGATGGAAAGGTGGTTATCTTTGTCTCATTGGTTACTTTCAGACCTGCATAACAGGAACATTTGTGTTTGTATTTGAAAGTTAAAAATAAAGAAAAGTTTGGGAACCAAGCTTCGTTCTGTGTTTAGAGAGAGGTTTTGTTTTCAATTCTTCCTCAGTTTCTTCCTTTCATTCTTGCCCTCTTTTGCTCCTCTTCCTCCTCTCTCTTTGAATTTGGCTCTGTCAGAAAACATTCTTAATGGTTCCTCTCGCGGATCTCAATAGGGCCATTATCAGGAAGGATACAGTGTAGGAGAATCGGTACCATTGTGCTCTGATATATGCTTCCTTCTTATTTACATATATTGCCTCTTGGAATTTTGCCAGACCTTCTTGCCATCAGCCTAAGTATTTTTTTTTTTTTTTTACTGCATGTGATTAATAAAAATTGGTTTTATGATAGACTTTTTACTAAATAAGAATAGTTTAGTGAGTTCTTCACAGAACTATGTATTTTTTTGTGTTAATTCTAAGATTATGTTCTTTTACTTTCATGATGCAGTATTGATTTAAAAAAAATGGTCATTTTGTTTTTAGTGCCCTTACTTGGAAAAACAAGAGTTGGAACCCTATGTCGGGTCCCAAATTATTTTTTAAAATTGTACTCATCAATGAATCCAGAAGTCTGAGCATTAGTACTTTAGCAGATACCTATGTCTTTTATCTATGACTAGCTTCCTTTTTAAATTATTTATCAACATCTGTCATTATTTTCAATCGGTTCTTGGTTGTCTCTTTAATACAATTAATTCTTTTTGTCCTAAATTTTCTTAAATTTGAGATGCTGTGGACATTGGTAAAAATAAGCAATGAAGAGTAGAAGTAATTTACCTGACTGGGAGATAATTTTGTTCTTGGTGTCATTGTATTCACATGAGTGATAATAGCAGTATATTTGTCATTATTTCTTCTTTTATATTTCCAAAGGATAGTCACCTGAAGGAATTCAAAAGAAATAGGAATAATGCATTATTGGCACCTAGTTTCTCGGACTGGAATGAAATCTATAAAACCCAGTAACTCAATTGCCAATGAGACCCCAAAAGATTTCACATAATACTTACCTCATGTTACCTTTTGAAATACCACTACCCATTGTACCTAAAAGGGGAAGAAAGTTCTTTGCATAGCAGCCTCTCTAAAAAGCGTAACCATTACACTTCATTAGATCTTAAAAAAGTGGAGTCATAAAAATAATGTAAGGAAGTATTGAACTTTCATTGTAATTTCTTTTTTAACATATTTTGGCAATTAGACTCATAGTTTCACTTTTAAAAGAATAGTCAAAGAAAAATATCAGAATTCTGAGGGGATAACTTTAAAAAAGAGAATTTTATAGTACAGAGAATCAGGGAAGATCAGGAGGGGGGAAAAAAGCACTTTCAAAAAAAAAATTCCTTAAGAAATAACAATCTAAACTTAAATTGCTTAGAACACTGTTGTTGCTGTGTTTAAAAACATTACAAAAACCAAACCTGTTGTTGTGAGGTTGATTCTGAGGTATATTTAAATGCTTTACTTTGTCCAAAAGGCCTGGGATGCCTATAGTTTGTACTGTCATAAAAGCTGGCATTAAAACTGAATAAATGGCAGTATTTCAATATGCTACCAGTTTTGATTGTCTTGTACCATTTTTATTTCTTGTTTTTAGAAGGTTAATTCTGTGTTTTTTCTCTGTTTTTTACTAGGTGTGGGTCAAGTTCTTAGGTATTTGAAATGCAAAGTAAATACAAAGCTAACTTGGCACTTGTACTTGATCCGTTAGGTTACATATCTCTTTTTGTACAAAGGGAAAGTGCTTTCCCCTCACCCCACCCCGCCCCCCAACCCTGATAGACCATATTTAGGAACGATCCACGTGAGCAGATGAGGTGTGAATGTAAGGAGGGCAGCCTTGGCCAGCTTTGTGACACTGACATCACAGGATAAAGTAAATGAACACAAGTTACTGGATTTTGTGTCTTACTTAGTCAAGGCTGCTTCTGTGGCAGCAGGGTAAACAATGTTGTCATTGTACAGAGAAGCAGTACTTACTTCAGTGTCTCTTATTAGCTCTTAAAAATCCAGCCTGTTTTGAGAAAAAAACAGTTAATCTTGTTTGTTGGTATCTCTAGACTAAAAATAATACTCTAAGGGTCAATAACAAAAAAGTTAAAATAGGGGTAGGAGATGAAAAATACAGGAGTTTGGCTCCCAGTGTACCATTAAGTGGCTTTGTATTTATGTAAAAATATAAAATGTGTGTCATGTAAAAATATAAAATATGTATCATGTAAAAATTCAAAACCTGTATCAATGAGTAACAAAAAAATAACTTTACGTGGTTACACTTGATAAGGTACTAAGCCTGGTAACGATTTCTTCTGCCACTACCAGATTCTTCCTTCGGTGTAACATACATCCTGGAGCAGAGAGTGCTGAGTGTTTATTGGTATCTATCTTCAGACTTTGTGTCAGTGGCTGGCATGCTTTGTACACTGGGGACACAGGAGACAGAACATGCTTCTTGTGTATCTGAGATTCTGATTTCCCTACAGTCATCAGTAGAACGTAAGAAGCAACTTTAAAATTCATATGTGAATATATCGTATAGGCTACCTACAGTCTGATAGTTGTAACTCAGATATGGAAAATTTCACACTGCTATGCAATATTTCCATGTTTTCTGTGTACCAAAACCAAACCCACTGCCATCGAGTCGATTCCAACTCATTGCGACCCTGTAGGACAGAGCAGAACTGCTCTGTAGGGTTTCCAGTGTTGCCAGGTGATAATGATAACATCTAACTTAGAAGGTACTTGTAATTTTAAAGAAGTTGACACATATAAAGCACCAGTGCCTAGAGTATAGCAGGCACTCAGGTCAAGTCAGTAATCAGTTAAATAAGTACCTAAAGAAACACAGAAATTTTATGATTTATGGGGAAAATGCTACATTGTATTAAATAACAGATTCATTAAATTCTTATAAATTTAAGTAAGCTAAGGAAAATATTTTTTAAATGAGCAATCAAATAGAAATATTAATTTCTTGTCATTAGATGTTTTTGTGGTTTAGTTGTTTAAAAAGGGGGTTGTTCATTCAATACTGAGAAACTGTATCTCAAGCAAATATTTATGGCGAATTCAATCATCATAAATAGTACTCACTGGCAACTACCATCGCCACCACAAAAAAATCTACCTAAGCCAAGTCAGAACAGCATTTTGGTAAGATTATGCAATGTAAAGTGTGTTGGTGAAGAGCCCAAGTTCACAGTCAAAATGCTTGGGTTCCAATTATAGTTCCCCATTTTAGGAGCTGTATGATTTTGTCTAAGTTTTGTAACATCTCTGTACTTTAGTTTTCTCATCTGAAAATGAGGATAGTAATAGAACCTCCTAGTATGTAGAGGTGTTTTGAGGTTTAAATAATAGAATTGTCAAAAGTGGTTTTGAACAGTGCTTAACACATAGTTTGTAAGCACTTAATAAATGGTATAGTTCTTGAATAGTTTTATTCTACTGACTATTTACCGTGAATTACCAGAGCAAATAGTAAGCATACCATAGACTGCCAAAAGAATAAACAAATCTGTCTTGGAAGAAATACAACCAGAATGCTCCTTAGAAACAAGGATGGCGAGACTATGTCTCACATACTTTGGACATGTTATCAGGAAGAATCAGTCCCTGGAGAAGAACATCATGTTTGGTAAAGCGGAGCGCCGGCGAAAAACAGGAAGACCCTCAATGAGAAGGATTGACACAGTGGCTGCAACAATGCGCTTAAGTATAACAATGATTGTGAAAATGGCACAGGACCGGGCAATGTTTCATTCTGTTGTACATGGGGTTGCTATGAGTCGAAAGCAACTTGACAGCACCTAACGACACAACAGCAACACCAGAACAAAAGATGGTGTTTTCTTTTGGTATCCAGTAGTTATGTTTTCCTTTAAGTAACCTAGAGGAATATTACCCACATTTTTCTCATTTTAAATGGTTCGGTAGTCTTACCAGTAAACTCTATCAATATTCTTGGATATAATTCATTTGAACATGAGACATGATCTTATTTAAAGCAGAAAGCTGTAAGGTCCCCTTGGGGTAACACGTCTATGTTATTCACTAATAACTTAGAGTTGGGCACAGTGAGTGACAGACAAGTGTTTCAAAAATAGTTGAGTGGATGAATGAATGCCTACAAAGCCTGTGCTCACATAACACTCTCTGAGTGTAATTTACCTTACTTACCTCCATGTTGAAGTAATCGTGCTTAGGTCATAGGTAGCTGATGTAACTATTAAATGGGATAATTCCCTAGCACAGTGCTTGTCATTACAGTGAGCATTCAGTTAACACGAACTCCTCTTCCCTCATCTTTCTAATCCTCTGCAACCCACTTGCTTTCCAAATCCCTCTGATAGAAAATCATATGCATTTTTTGTAGCATTATATATTATGACTTCTCCAAATAGTTTACCAGAGGAAAATAAGCACATCAGCACAACAACACAAAACAGAACAATATTTGAACGGAGAATATATTTTTTAATTGCTTAAATTTCCAACATGAGCATCCTAAAGGCTACATAATGATTTTCTTTTAGGACATGGGTAATGAGGCTTGTGTTTATAGCTATGGTTTTATTAGCTCATGCAGTATTTTTTTTTTTTTTTAATGTTCCAATCCATTTTAAAATTCCTATTTGAATTCAGAAATTTTAGAGGGTATAGTGAGGGATTCAGTCCTTTGTTTATTAATATTGTGTTTATTGCTTTTCGGTCCTTTGATCTCTCTCCAATTCTACCTGCAAGGCAAGTTTTAGATGATGTAAAAGGAGTGTGATATGGGGAAGAGTCACAGTACAAGTGGATTTTCATGGTAGAACAGCTCAGCCTGTCAGAAATCTGACATGATGCATCTAAAACGGACACACCCAACCAAAATATGTATGTCTCCAGCTGTAAATGCTTAAACATATCTCTGTATTTGTTTTAATGGATGAAACTTTGATTTGTCATTTTCCTAATGTGTTTTATGTGATTTCTGAAAATTTTTCTATCATATAAACTCTCCTTGTTCACGTATGCCCTCTCCAATAATTCTGTAATTATTTTTGTTTTTCATAGATAGAAACATAGGTTCCCCCCCCCTTTTTACATATGGTATTTTTTGCATCATGCAGAGAGAACTACACGGTTGACATTTTTTATGTATCCCAATTTTACATCCTTAGGCTTATAACCCTGAATATCTCCAAAACGTATCTAAAACACTTTATGTTTTTATTACTGGATTTACACCAGTAAAGATACATCTGCTTTCTTAGGGATAATCTTTAAACAGAACTTAGTAAGACAAGCTTTGAAAACGATCATTCCTGGGAAGGTAAATCTTGAATCATGAAACATCAGTTTAATTGCGCCACTTGACAACTTAACACGACAGATTGAAATATAAAAGCCGATGCAAGTGGGATCAATGGATTACCTTAGTCCCTGAACATCTCTTAAACTGAGGGACTTGGCAGAGTGATTGTGAGAGGGGTGTGTATTGTATGTCTCTCGTCATGTGCGGAGCATTAAGTTCTCAGAGATTAGTGCTGAGTGGACGTGGGCTACCTGGACAGAAAGCAGGGAAGAAGAAACTGGGAGGGAGTGAAAGAGAAAAAGGGGCTAAAGGAAGAGGGATAGAGAGATTTACATGTGAGAACTCAGGGGGCTTTGTCAAGGCAATTGTATAAAGTGATATACAGGGCAAATCAACTTGAGCATGTCCCCGGATAGCAGGCGGTTTACAGCCTCCTCAAGCAGAGATTACTGCTTTATCTTGTCATACTAAATTAACATGGCAGCACACTGTTAAACAGTGGTGACCTCTTCATCTGGGGAAATTGCTGCCTGGAAGAGAGATGGTATTTAAGTCTCTCAGGCAGTCTCTCTTTCTCTCTCCTAATGCCCTTAGGGCATTTTTGGTAGACTGTAGCCATTTTTCAATTATTATAGAAAATTTTTTTTTTTTTTTATGAAGGCAGCAACAGATAAGCTTTAATCAAATCAAGTAGTCACTTTGGGTAGAATAATATGATTTTATTTATCTCATGTTCTAAAAAATAACACATCATCTTTATATATTGAAATTAGGAATTTTTTTGCTGTCATTTCATTTTAATCCTTTATTACTTGTTATTCTATAAATAGGTGTCCCTGGGTGGCACTCAACTACTAGCCAAAAGGTTGGCGATTCAAAGCCACCCAGAGGTGCCTTGGAAGAGAGGCCTGGCCATCTACTTCCATTAGGTCATAGCCTTGAAAACCTTATGGTGCACAGTTCTACTTTTGTACATCTGCGGTCACCATGGGTTGGAAACAACTCAGTGACAACTAACAACAAAAACAGTAATTCTACAAATAGCATATGTATTTGTTTAAGAGTTAATTTCTATACTTTCAACAAGAATTGATTGGTAGTGAAGAGATATGGGGGAATTAACTGCTTGGACACTTGTTCTTTCTCACTAGTCAGGCACGTGATGGCTCCAGAGAACTAGCAATGGATGTATGCTTTAATTACAGGTGCCCAGATTGCCCCATTTTATCTGAGCTCACCAGTTACTGCTTTATTCCCTGGATTCTTTATATTTCTTTATTAAAAAAAGAGAGAGAGAGATGAGGTCATGAGATTAATTTGCATCAGCCTTCTGTCAGCCTGCAGCTGTTTCCTATATGTATTTTCTAACTTCTACATGTAGAAACTGTACTAAAACAAATAAAAACAACGACAACAACAAAAACCAGACCCATTGCTGTGAAGTCTATTCCAACTCACAGTGACTGCATTTGCTTGAGAATAGAACTGCACTCCACAGGGTTTTTTTTTATTTTGGCTATAATCTTACAGATGCAGGTCACCAGGCTTTTTTTCCACAATGCTGCTGGGTGGATTTGAGCCACTAATATTTTGGTTAGTAGCCAAGAGCACACCATTTGTTCCAGCCAGGGACCTTAGAAACTGTAAAGAATTTTTTTTTGTCTCAAAATGTTGATAAACTCAATCAATATTCAATTGCAAGTGCTATTGTAATTTGAACTAAAGGAAGGGGCAGAACAGCTTTAAAATACCATAATGTGGATTTTTTCCCCCTGTGTGCCTAGATTAAGATGTAAGTACCTCTCCATCCCTAAGTGTAGCTCTGTGAACTGCTTCTTTGCTAACCTCTAGAGCAAAATTTCTTATCCTGTGTGTTAAATAACAATGAGCAGTGTAGGATGATTGTCTTAGTCATAAACAGGGCAAGCAGTTGGCTTTAAAGAACAGAAATTTAAGTAAAAGTCCATATCAGGGTCTTGGCTGTGTGGATTCCTTTCTTGCTGATAGCTCTGGGATTTGCTTGATTCCTTGGCGTTTCTTGTAAATGATCCTCACATGGCATCTGTCATCCCCCAATACGTGTGTGCCCTTGTCTAATTATAACTCAGAAGTGATTATATTTAGAACCCATCCTACACTGGCATGATCTAAGTAACATAAAGAAAACCGTATTTCCAAATAGGATTACATCTACAAGTTTAGGGATTAGGATTACAACATGTATTTGGGGGGGGGAACACATTTTAATCCATAACAATAAGCTTTATGGAATTCTTGAAACCCCTAAAATATATAAGTTTTTCTGGAAAGCAGTTCCATAGCTTTCATTTTCTTCTCAAAGTGGCCTTAGCCACCAAAATAGAATCATTACTTCTCTAGAGCTTAATTCTGTTCTGGGGTATTGCAGGGGTACATCCTCACACCAGGGATATATATTAAGCAAGTAAAATACTGATTTATGGGCACAGCTGTGATCACACTTATTTTGCGTACATGAAGTGTATTCATTTAGAATGTGTTGAAGAGTTTTTGCGGGGTTGATATGCTGTATAATTAGTCCTATAGTCCAGCTACTGCTCCTGACTATTTAAAACTATTCCCCTTGGCAGCCTTTTCCCATGTCCACTTCTTGAACCACAGGCTGGTTGAAATTCTACTGAAAGGATGGGGTTTAGTTGTCCAGTGCCCTGGATTTTGGAGTCCAGACTGTAGGAACACAAAAAAACTATTTGGCTTAAAAGGAGTGTGAAAGAGAAGCAATGTATTTTTCTTTTCTTTCTTGGTAAGTTATTTGCTCCTGTCCATTCCCCATTGTCAAACTCCCCCTCTACTTTCCCCCAAGTTGCAATAATAGTGAAAATTTTAACACAAATTAATTTAGGACTGTTGTTGTTAGGTACTCTCACGTTGGTTCTGACTCATAGAGACCCTATGTTCAACAGAATGAAATACTGCCCAGTCCTGCACCATCTTCACAATTGTTATGCTTGAGCCCATTGTTGCAGCCACTGTGTCAGTCCATCTCACTGAGGGTCTTCCTCTTTTTCACTGATCTTCTACTCTACCAAGCATGATGTCCTTCTTCCAGGGCCTGGTAGCCTCCTGATAACATGTCCAAAGTATGTGGGATGAAGTCTTGCCGTCCTTGCTTCTGTGGAGTGTTAGGACTAGTCAGATACTTCTTGAGATGCCCTGGTACAATATTCTTTGAATAAAGCAGGAGTTTTAATGTCCAAGAAGTTTGATTATGCTCAATACTGTTATAAATATCGTGTCTTTTCAAAGAAAAGGAAAAAGCCCCAAATTTCTACCAAGTTACCTTTGTATGCTATATACAATTTAGTAGCTAATATTAAAGAGTAACTATTAAAATCATTTTCCCCTCCCCCCACCCATTGATAATTTCTTTCTTCCTAGATTTTTCCATCATATTAGATGCATTTACAGCTCTTTAAGTTAAAATAGGACTTTGTGAGTGGTGCAAACAGTAAGCGCTCAGCAACCAACTGAAAGGTTGGGAGTTTGAATCCACCCAAAGGTGCCTCAGAAGGAAGGTCTGACAATCTACTTCTGAAAAGTAACATGCTTCAAAACTCCATAGAGCACAATTTGACTCTGACACGCATGGGGTTGCCATAAGCAGGAATCAACTCCACAGCACCTGTGTTTTGTTTTTTTAGTTAAAATAGTCACTATGTAGCCACTCTCTTCCATATTTAATAATTTTCTAGCATTGAGAAGTAATTGTTTAGTTAAATTCTGGACTTAGAGGTAAGATGATATGATGTTTTCAAAATAATCAAACATTCCTCCATTCATTATTTCTCATTATCATTTATTTATTTAATAAATATCTAATGCACACTTACATATTAAATCTTTGAAAGGTTAGATACAAGAATCTATGGAGAACAAACCAAATTTTGGGGGGTATGAAACAACAACATGACAAAAAGTAACAAAAAGATCTCCTGTCAAACTTCAGTATCACCCCCTAATTCAGAGCCCTGAGGGGCAGCCTGAGAGTCAAGCAGCCACAGTTAACAGAATTATAGAGTGGAACAGGTACTTATTTTGGGACTAGATGCCTGCAATAAGCAGAAAACTTGAATACCATGGATTCTCTTTGAGGAGATCCTTAATGTTCAGAAACTCAATGTGATATAATATTTCTCATAAAAAGCAGAAATCCGAAGAGAAGGAAGGGGAATATATAAACAGACAAAAAGAGAAAGACTATAAAGCAAGAAGTAGGAACAATCATAAGTTATCACACTAAATGTAAATGGGTAAACATCCCTTTTAAAAGATAAATATTTTCTGGATTTGTTTAAATCTAGTTTGTTATCCCTTACAACAGACAGACATAAAACAAGACAACATGGGAATGTTAAAAGTAAGCATAAAAATACAGAAGGCATTCACAGACAGAAATCAGAAGTAGCTTTATTAAAATCAGACACAGGTGAATCAAATATCTGGAATAGAGTTCTTTCATATTGATAGAGGATGAAATGTCATGATTCTTTATGTACTAGATGAACTGTATAAAGGAAAACTTTACTTAAGTATGTTGATGTATTAAAAAACAAAAAACCAAACCCATTGCTGTCAAGTTGATTCTGACTCAAAGTGATCCTATAGGACAGAGTAGAACTGTCACATAGGGTTTCCAAGGAGCAGCTGGTGGATTAGAACTACCAACCTTTTGGTTAGCAGCTGAGCTCTTAACTACTTTGCCACCAGAGCTCCAGGGAAAAAAACTTGGAAATATGAGATGTTGACGGAAACACAATTATACTGAAAGATTTTAAAGTGTCCTTTTCTCTTTGACAAGTGTATTAGAAAGACCACAAATAAAGGCATAGAGAATTTGATAAATACAGTTAATAAAGTTGACTTACAATCTATCTATATATATAGATCACTTGAACTTTTACGAAACTGCTCTACTAAATAATGCTTGTGTTAAAATAAGAACAAAATTAATTACAAGCTGCTCAAAAATAACAGCATGAATGTTACATATCAAAAATTGTGTTCCATGATCAAACTTCTAATATTAGGCAAACTTATACCTTTAAATGTTTTCATTATTAAATATAATGGGGGAAAAAGAACTAAGTATTTACCTTTTGAGACAGGGACAAGTAAAATAAAATAACACCAACAGAGAATAAAATACGACGTGGTGAATACAAAAACAAAGAAATAAATGAGCTACGACAAAAGTAGGTAAAACTTTTCCCTAAAAAAGAACAAACAATAGTACATAAAATTAGAAATGACAAATAGTAATGTTATTACAGTTATAGAGATGTTGTAAATTACATTATAAAACATTTTTGCATTTTCAGAATTGTGCTATTACATATTCTATACAACATCCTTTACAGCAAAGATTCTGTAGTCAAATCATCAATTCAGAAGGCATTTCACAATGTATCCCACTTTGAGATACTTACATTCAGTTTGGTATGTTAAATGTTCTGAGAAGTCAATCCTGTTGTTCAGAGTTAGTTACACTTTATTTTGGACAGTGCTTCCCAATCTATCATAGAATTCTCCTTTTATGTATAACCTATTAGATAAATCCCTGGAAAGTAATATCCCATTGAACATACACTGAAAAATGTGGCCATATAATATTTATTAATACATTTTAAAATTTTGTTGAAATATATGATTTCATAAGACTACAAAGGAAGTGGGAAAACCAAACAGATTCTATTCATGAGAGACATTTAAAAAAAAGTCAAAGAATAACCTCTAGAAATGGTGTAACTCTAACCAGCCAGTTATTTTAAACTTTCAAGGAACAGAGAATCCCCATGCGGTATAAAACTTTTACTAGAGTGAAAAAAAAAAATTAATTTAAACTTTTCAAATTAGCACTAAGGAGCCCTGGTGGCACAGTGGTTAAGAGCTCAGCTACTAACCAAAAGATCGGCAGTTTGATTCCACTAGCCACTCATTAGAAACTCTATGGGGCAGTTCTACTCCGTCCTAAAGGATCGCTATGAGTCAGAATTGACTTGATGACAATGGATTTTTTTATAATATCAAACCCAACACAAATAGATTAGAAAATAAGTCCAATCTCATTTTGAATATATATGTGAAAATTCTAAATAAAATATTAGACCAAGTCATCAGTACCTTTTAATAGAATAATATGCCATGACTAAAAAGAGAAATGCAAAGGAATTTGGGAAATGCAAGGAGAGTTTGATAAAAGGGAATACATATTAGCATATTTTATATTAAGGGTCCACAAACTTGCTTGCGGCCACCTCCGCCTGTATTTGTGAATGAAGTTTTATGGAACAGAACCACACCCATTCATTTACATTTATGCGGGCCACCTCTGCCTGTATTTGTGAATGAAGTTTTATGGCACAGAACCACACCCATTCATTTACATTTATCTTGGGTTGCTTTCCTGCTACAATGGCAGAGTTGTGAAGTTGTACGTAACAGGGATCCTATGATCTACAGATTCAAAAATGTTTAGTATCTGACACACATTAGAGAAAAACTTTGTCAACCCTTGGTCTGTTCTTCACTTGCCCAAATGAAAAACATACATGATTATCATGCTCAGAAAGAAGTTTAAAATTTTACATCTGTTGCTTATACAAACTTTTTGTAAGAGTTAGTTACTAGAGAGATACTTGTATCGCTAGGGAGCCCTGGTGGCTCAGTGGTTAAGAGTTTGGCTGTTACCCAAAAGGTCAGCAGTTTGAATTCACCAGGCATTCCTTGGAAACTCTATGGGGCAGTTCTGCTCCGTCCTGTGGGGTCACTGTGGGTCATAACTGAGTTGAAGGTGCATAACAACAACAATCTAGGAAAATTGGAAATTGTCAAAAATGAAATGGAATGCATAAACATTGATATCCTAGGAATTGGTGAGCTGAAATGGATGGTAGTAGCCATTTTGGATCAGACAATCATATAGTCTACTATGCTGGGAATGACAACTTGAAGAGGAATGGTGTTGCATTCATTGTCAAAAAGGACATTTCAAGATCTATCCTGAAGTACAATGCTGTCAGTGATAGGATAATATCCGTACACCTACAAGGAAGACCAGTTAATATGACTGTTATTCAGATTTACACACCAACCACTAAGGCCAAAGATGAAGACATAGCTGCTGCAGTCTGAAATTGATTGAACATGCAATCAAGATG
Source organism: Elephas maximus indicus (assembly GCF_024166365.1). Classification (NCBI taxonomy): domain Eukaryota; kingdom Metazoa; phylum Chordata; class Mammalia; order Proboscidea; family Elephantidae; genus Elephas; species Elephas maximus. The sequence goes on along the minus strand of NC_064822.1, from coordinate 82,569,338 downwards.
CATTGATAATTGGTGATTGGAATGCGAAGTTGGAAACAAAGAAGAAGGATCAGTAGTTGGAAAATATGGCCTTGGTGATAGAAACAATGCTGGAGATCAAATGATGGAATTTTGTGAGACCAACAAATTCTTCATTGCAAATACCTTCTTTCACCAACATAAATGGCAACTATACACATGGACCTCGCCAGATGGAACACACAGGAATCAAATTGACTACATCTGTGGAAAGAGAGTATGGAAAAGCTCAAGATCATCAGTCAGAACAAGGCCAGGGGCCGACTCTGGAACAGACCATCAATTGCTCATATGCAAGTTCAAGCTGAAACAGAAGAAAATCAGAGCAAGTCCACAAGAGCCAAAATATGACCTTGAGTATATCCCACCTGAATTTAGAGACCATCTCAAGAATAGATTTGATGCATTGAACACTAGTGACTGAAGACCAGACGAGTTGTGGAATGACATCATATATGAAGAAAGCAAGAGATCATTGAAAAGACAGGAAAGAAAGAAAAGACCAAGATGGATGTCAGAGGAGACTCTGAAACTTGCTCTTAAGCGTCAGGCAGCTAAAGCAAAAGGAAGAAATGATGAAGTAAAAGAACAGAACAAAAGATTTCAAAGGGCATCTTGAAAAGACAAAGTAAAGTATTCTGATGACGTGTGCAAAGAGCCGGAGATAGAAAACCAAAAGGGAAGAACACATTCGGCATTTCTCAGGCTGAAAGAACTGAAGAAAAAACTCAAGCCTCGAGTTGCAATAGTGAAGGATTCTATGGGGAAAATATTAAACGACACAGGAAGCATCAAAAGAAGATGGAAGGAATGCATAGAGTCATTATACCAAAAAGAATTAGTCAATGTTCAACCATTTCTAGAGGTAGCATATGATCAGGAACCCATGGTACTGAAGGAAGAAGTCCAAGCTGCTCTGAAGGCATTGGCGAAAAACAAGGCTCCAGGAATTGACAGAAAATCAATTGAGATGTTTCAACAAAATGATGCAGTGCTGGAGGTGCTCACTCATCTATGCCAAGAAATATGGAAGACAGCTGCCTGGCCAACTGATTGGAAGAGATCCATATTTATGCCTATTCCCAAGAAAGGTGATCCAGCCAAATGCAGAAATTATCAAACAGTATCATTAGTATGACATACAAGCAAAATTTTGCTGAAGATCATTCAAAAACAGCTGCAGCAGTTTATCGACACAGAACTGCCAGAAATTCAGACTGGTTTCAGAAGAGAATGTGGAACCAGGGATATCATTGCTGATGTCAGGTGGATCCTGGCTGAAAGCAGAAAATACTAGAAGGATGTTTACCTGTGTTTTATTGACTATGCAAAGGCATTCGACTGTGTGGATCATAACAAATTATGCATAACATTGCGAAGAATGGGAATTCCAGAACACTTAATCGTGCTCATGAGGAACTTTTACATAGATCTAGAGGCAGTTATTCGGACAGAACAAGGGGATGCTAACTGGTTTAATGTCAGGAAAAGCATGCGTCAGGGTTGTATTCTTTCACCATACCTATTCAGTGTGACGAGCAAATAATCCAAGAAGCTGGACTATATGAAGAAGAATGGGGCATCAGGATTGGAGGAAGACTCATTAACAGCCTGTATTATGCAGATGACACAACCTTCCTTGCTGAAAGTGAAGAGGACTTGAAGCACTTACTAATGAAGATCAAAGACCACAGCCTTTAGTATGGATTACATCTCAACATAAAGAAAACAAAAATCCTCACAACCTGACCAGTGAGCAACATCATGATGAATGGAGAAAAGATGGAAGTTGTCCAGGATTTCATTTTACTTGGATCCACAATCAACAGCCATGGAAGCAGCAGTCAAGCAATCAAAAGACATATTACATTGGGCAAATCTGCTGCAAAGGACCTCTTTAAAGTGTTGAAGAGTAAAGATATCACCCTGAAGACTAAGGTGCACCTGACCCAAGCTATGCTATTTTCAGTCTCATCATATGCATGTGAAAGCTGGACAATAAATAAGGAAGACCGAAGAAGAATTGACACCTTTGAATTGTGGTGTTGGTGAAGAATATTGAATATACCATGGACTGCCAAAAGAACGAACAAATCTGTCTTGGAAGTACAACCAGAATGCTCCTTAGAAGCAAGGATGGCAAGGTTGTGTCTGACATACTTTGGACATGTTGTCAGGAGGGATCAGTCCCTGGAGAAGGACATCATGCTTGGCAGAGTACAGGGTCAGTGGAAAAGAGGAAGACCCTCATCAAGGTGGACTGACACAGTGGCTACAACAATGAACTCAAGGACAATTGTAAGGATGGCGCAGGACCGGGCAGTGTTTAGTTCTGTTGTGCGTAGGGTCACTATGAGGGAGAACGGAGTCCATAGCACCTAACGACAACAGTGTCAATCTAAAACAAGCAACTCCTTCAAACTTAAAGGTAAAATTCTCTAGCTCCCTTTAAATTCAGGTACAATTCAGGCTTGCTATCACTTTCATTAAATATTATTGTAACAGGTTTCCCCTTGGCTACTTTCTTCCCTTTCACCTTCCTTCCCTACCTTTTTCCCTCCTTCCCTCCCCTTCCCTCCTTTCCTTCCTTCCTATCATGAAAATATAGTGGCCATTTTTCTCTAGAAAAAACAGCAGGGAATTTTTCTGGAATTACAGGACTTAAAATTCTGAGGTCGTTGGGTATCCTAGTGAAATGGTTTGTTTTCAGGTAGACAAACTTTTTTAATGATATAGAAAAAATGTTTTTTTTGTTTGTTTTTAAGTTAATTTATAGTTTCTTTTGATAATGCCTTTTTATGTATTGTTTTTAAATCAAAATATTTTACCTTGTGATTATTGAACAAAAATTGCCTGTTTTGCTTTAAGGTTTATTTCACTTCCGTGGACAGAGGGATAACTCCTCGTTCAACCTTTAGTTACAGGTCTAATATTAGGTAGGCTGCACAATCTCCATTTAAGTTGCAGAGAAAATGCACTGTCCTCTAATCACAGCTTTGAACAAGCACCAAGAGATAGAAGGACAGCTGGTAGCTTACTCTTAAACTCTGTGGTATTGCTAGAAAATATCTATTTAGTGTATGCAAAGCCTCACAAAGCTTTAAGTATATACCCAACCAAATTCTATTGCCTTTTTCTCTTTCTTTTGTTTCTCCGTGGGTTGAGTTGGAAAACAGATGGATACAGGACATCAGTCTTTTTCAGAGATTCTACTTTAAATAGAACCTGTCTGCAGTGTATTTTCTCATGGTTTTTAGGACTAATTTTTTCCCTTGGGACTTTTTCAACCTTAGTTCAGCCTTTACTATTCTCCATGGAGAGTATATTTGCCTCACCAGAGTTGCTGGACTCACTTGGTGCTTTTTGAATTCGTCTTGGGATCTAGATTGCTGGCACTAGTGTAATTCAGTGCCCATTTAGCAGGTGTTTATAAGTGCCCAAAATGTACCAGGCATGATTTCAGTTAAAGAGCATGCAGCGGTGATAAAACTAATCTAGTGATATGTTTATTGATTTTAGATATCCTTAAATGGCAGGATCGAAGTCAACATAATACCCGTTTTTTGGTATGTTAATATATTGTCATGCTGAATTAACCTGTATGATCAATTCAGTTTATTAGGTAGTTATCCTTTAGATTGTTTCCCATTTCTGTGTTAACATTTGTTTCTAGGTAATGACTCTTTAAAAATTATAATTTGCAAATTTATGAGTAAATTACTTTTTTAACTTTTGCTACATTCTCACAAATACAACTTTGTTCATTCTTGCAATGGTTTGTAACTAGTTATTTTTCAAAAGAATATTCATAGGCATCTTGTCTACCTCTGTTATGATGTAGAAATCACGAGGACATAGTTATTTGTCCTGTGCCAATGATGGAACCATTTTTATTCCACGGTGTCATTTATTTCATTTTGCAGTGCTTGTGTACTTAATAATAACACTAATGGTAATAAGTAGCTACTCAGTACTGAGCAACTACTAAGTACCAGATTCAAGGTTAGGTGGTTCACATGTGTTTTCATGTAATCATAAAAAAATATTAAATGCATATTTTTCTTACGAAGGAAAGAAAAGTTAAGATTTTTCCAATGTTATCTAAGATGTAAGAAGTGGAGTCAGGCTCTGAATCCTGTATTTATTATTCCAAAGTTCATGACCTTTTCCTTACCTCTGCCTTCCTGTAACTACCTTTTGGTCTAAATCTCTAGGTTGCTACTTATATTATTTCAATCTATCTTTCTCATGCCAGGCGTGCAGTTACTCCATGAAATCTACTGTGTCTTCACTAAATTTTCTCTTCCCATTTCCTTTCATTTTAGGGGAATTAAAAAAAAAAAACAACAGTTTTACTAGGCCCCCCTCAAACGTCACAAAGTTTTCTAAGAGCAGCCAGAGTATGGCGTATCTGAGTATGGAGCTACACTGAACTGCACTGCTTCAGTTCCTTCAGCAACCAAGGACAAAATGTGGCACTCGAATAATTTTTTTCTTGGATAACTATACTTCCAATTTATTAAGAATAAATGAATATCAAAACATAATTTTCATAAGAAGGTTCACCAAAGAATTTAGGTGAGGAAATATTATTATAAATATTACTGGAAGTAAATGGACTTCAGGTTTCTAGGCCAGAGAAAAAAAACCTCATCTTTCTGTCTACTTTCTGATGTACATTTTGTCATGCTCATTTCTTATACTTTAATTGATTATACAAGAGAACAGTTTTGGTCAATCACTATCTTTCAAGTACCTAATATAACAAAATCCACATTTTTATTAGAAAATCTACTGAAAAGGGAGCCCCACGTCAGCCATATTTTACTAAAGAGCCTTTACATCAATAGTAAAGTCCTTCTGGTGAAAGTATTTTTAATCAAATTAGCAGAAATTTATTTAACAATAAGCACAATGGAAGCAAAATGACCAGTTAACCACATGGGGCTCTTTGCACTTGCTTAGTGACTCTCTTGAACAAAATTCATCCACGTGTGCTATATACAGTCCTTTTATCAGTAGTAGCTATCTTTTACAAGTTGTTAGTTGCTGATGAGTCTATTCTGACTCACGGGGACTCCATATGTGCAGAGAACTTCTCCATAGGGTGTTCAAGGCTGTAACCTTTTAGAAGCATATCTCCAGGCCTGTCCTCTGAGGAGCCTTTAGATGGGTTGGAACTGCCAATGTTTTGGTGAGTAGGTGAGTGCCTCCCAGAACTCCTTCTTAACCAGTAGGCTGTTATATTTCCTTTGTGAAACTCCTTCTTTACCAGTAAGCTATTATATATCCTTTCTGAGAATCCTTTATCAGTAGGCTGTTCTATATCTTTTCTTTAAAAAAAAAAAAAAATATATATATATATATATACACATATATTTTGAATGTAAAGTGAAAATAATAGACACTGATTTAAGGAAGATTGGAATTCTACACGTCAGAAAGTAAAGTCTGTGCAAATAATTTGCAATTGATGTGCTGTTAAGAATGATTTTCTTTGGCTGGCAGACGTGCAAACTGGTCCTTTATAATGAAGGTTCATTAACATGTAACCAAGTGGTTTCTTTTTTGTGTCAGCAGTGACACCAGTTAATTCTTAACGCTAGAACCAAATAAGGAGCCCTGCTCGTGCAGTGGTTAAGTGCTCAGATGCTAACCGAAAGGTCGGCGATTCAAACCCACCAGCTGCTCCACAGGAGAAAGATGTGGCAGTTGGCTTCCGTAAAGATCACAGCCTTGGAAACCCTGTGGGGCAGTTCTGCTATGTCCTTATAGGGCCCTGATGAGTTGGAATTGACTCGAAGGCAACAAGTTACAGTTTTAGAATCAACTGCTCAGAGATTATTGATTTAATGAAAACCTCAAATATCAAGCCTGTCTTGCAATGAAAAAGAACACTTTTGCTTATTGGCTAAAAAGAATATAACTTTTAAAAATAATTTCTTTTACTAATGCTGCCTTCTGTAGGGAAAGTAAAATATTAAACTAAATTTTGCTAATATTTTACAGGTTTAGAGAGTTCGAGAGCAAAGGTTATTTTGACTATCTGTGCGTTTGGTGAAAATATTTTACTTCACTGGTCTCATTTTATTTGGTCACTGAATGTGAAGGCAATCTACCAGGGGGAGTAACCCCCCCTTAATTTTTAGGGTCCATGTGGCTGACATGGCTGAATAGTTTGGTGCCTCTTATTCTTGCATATTTTCATATGCAGCCTTAAGATGTATTTTAAAGACAACCATCTTCCTAACCGTCCTACAACCTAGGATATATCAGTAACATTGTGAGAGAACCCCCAAGCTGTATAGCAAATTGGTTACCAAATACCAAAATTAGTTGCCTTAGCCTCAGTTTTGACTCATGGCGACCCCGTGTGTGTTAGAGTAGAACTGAACTTTACAAGTTTTTCAGTGGCCGATTTTTCATAAGTAGATTGCCAGGCCTTGAACCTCTATCTTTTCGGTTAGCAGCCAAGCACTTAATCATTTGCACTACCCAGAGACACTGGTTACCACATGCTTTAGCTAAATAGTAGCGTGACCACTTTTTGATTCTTCTGGGTCTGAAATTAGAATGTTATTTTTATTTATAGTTCAGTTTGTTATCATAATCTTTCAGTAGTTTGAATCATGCTATCAATCAACCAATCCCAATAGTAATCTACTGTCTAGTCCAAAATAAAGAGCAAGTTATTCTTCATTTTAGACCCATGTTAGTTCAATTGCATGCTGCATAAAATGTAATAGTTATACGTATAGGCAGAGATTTTCAGTAACTCTATATAATATCATTTAACAATAAAACGTAAGTCAAAAATGAACTCAAAGAAGATGTTAATTCAATACTATTTTTCTTCCCACATTATTTTGCTTCTTTACTTGATGGGTAGTTTACTCAGACATAATGAAACAATCAAGAGCTGACATCAGAAGAAGAGCTTCTCTGATTATATGTAATTGAGAGGCTGTTAGTTTAATATCTGGGCTATACATAGGCATTTAGTTTCTTAAAATATTTCCCTCAAAGATATAATTTATTATTTTTGAGGAAAATATATGCTTCAGAATTTTATTTCACAATTTAAAAAAGACACAGTAGTCCCTTCATCTAATTTTGTATAGTTAAGTATTTCTGTTACATTCAAATAGCTACCAGATTTCCATGGTGGATAAGGGGATTTTTATGTGATCCCTGTAATTATAAAGAGATTTCCTTAGTGAGTGAAGTGCCTCATTTATGCACCTCTCCTGGAAAAAAAAAAAAAAAAAGCATCGTAGTAAATCTTACATAAGTAGCAATAGGGAAAAAGTTGAAAGATCAGTACAATCAGAAGCCATAGTTAAGAAATAAGAACACAGCAAAGTCACCCAGAATGGCACAAATCCAGTTTCGACTAAAATTTAACAGCAAGTCCTGTTTTCATGTCCAAACGTGGTCTACATAGCTAACATTAAAAAGTAGGCCGAGTAGTTATTGTGGGATTGTGATAAGAACCTTAGACCCTGTAGCACTGTGGCCTCATCCACAGTGTTAGACTGTGCAGGTAGACCGACATCAGTTACCTGGCTTAGCCTAATTAGTTTGAAATGTTGCCTTTAAAAAAATTTTTTTTTAAACTTTTATTGTTGTTGGGTACTGTTGGGTCAATTCCGCCTCACAGCGACCCCATGTGACAGGGTAGAACTGCCTCATATGGTTTTCTTGGCCATAATCTTTATGAAAGCAGACCACCAGGTCTCTCTCTCGCAGAGCTGCTGGGTGGGTTTGAACAACTAACCTTTTGGTTAGCAGCCCCCTGAGCACTGAACTGTTGCATCACCATGACTCCTTTTTAAAACTGTCTATATATATTTTTTAGGACTATCCCTTTATATCCATCACCCCTTACCATTTGCATTGTTATCTGCTTTCTTACCTGGAAGAGGAATATGTACAGTTAGAGTTTATATTTGTTGAGGAAATGTATTAAGCCTTTGAAAGGTCTTAAGGCTTATAATGGAGAGAAAGAAAAAAAAATGATCACGTTTAATATCGAGAAAAACATTGCTGCCTCTGCTCCATCCCACCCCCATCTCTGTCATGTTCTAGTTGAATTCAAGATGAATTCTCAATACTGCGTTAAATCACTGAGAATTAGTTTAACTTTCCTTTTACTCGAGGTAAAGACTTCTGTATGCTCTTTTCTTCTTCACTCGGTAGAGTTACTTCTCTTTCCTAGTCTTTGCCTCATTCTGAGAACTTCCTGTGTTGGGCCCGGAGTTCAGTACTCTCTATCGCTGTCTGTGCCCTAGGTGCATTCTGAGTACCAGAATGATAGGAGAAGACTGTGCAAAGGAGGAGCTCATGTTTTATCTTAATGCCTCATCCTTCCGTGAAATGATATGGGAGAGAAATCATTTCAATTAAACTGACATTTATTCAGCATCTACTATGTGTAAAACAGATTGGATGCCTACATGAAAAGGAACATTTTCATCCATCCTCTGGGAAATAGGAAACCCTGGTGGCGTAGTGGTTAAGGGTTCGGCTGCCAGCCAAAAGTTTGACAGTTGAAATTCACCAGGTGCTCCTTGGAAACTCTGTGGGGCAGTTCTACTCTGTTGTATAGGGTCCCTATGAGTTAGAATTGACTTGATGGCAACAAGTTTTTTGTTTTTTTTTTTTTTCATCTCTGGGAACTAACAGTCTGGTGGAGAAAATGGACATGCATATAAACCTACCATAAAGCAGTGATCATATTGTGGTGAGCGTTACAGGTAGAGTGGTAAATGACATAGTGTGGGAGTTTATGGGGAAAGAACAACATCTTCTGACTAAAGGAGAAAAGGATACTGCTGAGCAAAGGTTACTCAAAATATGGCCTATACTGCTTCCTTCATCAAGAAAATCTTAATGAGAAGAATGTCAGCTGAACTAAACAGGGTGTTTAGTAATACAGTTGATTGACATTCTTAGGTATCCCCTTTTGTTGTTGTAGATCACTGTTTCGAGGAGCACCCTTTCTAAAGGATCATAGCACATATCCAATATGCTTGTACAAACCAAAAAACACCAAACCCAGTGCCATTGAGTCGATTCCGACTCATAGTGACCCTGTAGGACAGAGTAGAACTGCCCCATAGAGTTTCCACGGAGCGCCTGGCAGATTCATACTGCCGACCCTTTGGTTAGCAGCCGTAGCACTTAACCACTATGCCACCAGGGTTTCCATATACTTGTACAAATCGTAATAAATCCAAAGTGGTACCAGTTTCATAAGCGGGGCAGTAGGGAGGTTGTTGGAGGGATTTCAGTGGGATGGTGGAAGTGAGGAAAGTTTTTTCAAAAGGAGATATTTGAGCTGACTCTTGAAGGATGGGGATGATTTGAAAATACAGAAATGAGATGCAGAGAAATTGAGGGACTGGAGATATCCCAAGTAGTCTGAAGGAGAAGAGCTCATACTAGGGAATGGATCTTCTGGGTATGGTTGTGGGAGTTACGCAGTACACAGCCTGTACTACAGTTCATGTCTCTTCAGGGAACTTCTAGATATGTTTGTGGAACACAAGGCAACTTAGTTTATTTGCACTAAAGCATGTTTTCGAAGAGTCTGAAAAAGGCAATAGCAGTTATTAAAAAGTAAATATGGGCTAGATGTTACGTTAACCACTTATGTTAAGCATGCTGTGTAATCTTTACAACCTTATGCAAAAAAAAAAAAGTATCATTATTCCCACCTACTATGTGGATACTGAAGTGAAGACAGTAAAATAAGGTCGCACAGGCAGTAAGAATGGGACTCTGACTCAAAAGCTCATGTTTTAATGGGACAAAGTTGGAAAGGTGGATTAAGGCCAACTGGTTGAGGAACTTGAATTCTATCAGCAGTTTTGAGTTTATAATCTGTAATTGTTGAGGAACCATGAAAGGTTTTGGAAGTGGAAATGGCTTAATAAAAATTTTATGTCGTGAACAAAATAGTAATTTATTATGTAGTTTAATTTAAACTCTGTATCTTTGGAAAAAAGTAAAAAAAAAAATCTGATCCTGGTTTGTTTCCAGATCAGATCCATGGAAGCAAAATTGAGCAGGGTTCAGTCCAGAGGGATATGAGTATGAGGGGGAAATGGGTGCTCTGTTTAAGAAAATCTCTCAAATATTTTGGCTTATTTAAGCCAAAAATAAATTATTTAAATTGGCTTATTTATAATTTAGAGAAACACATAAAGAGTCAAGTAAGTTCTGTGAATGGAGTCCTGGTGAGCAGTGGTTAGGTGCTCGGCTGCTAACCAAAGGGTTGGCGGTTAGAATCCATGAGCTGCTCTGTGGAAGAAAGATAGGGTGGTCTGCTTCCATGAAAATTACAGCCTTGGAAACCCTATGAGGTAGTTCTACTCTGTCCTATAGGGTCGCTATGAGTTGGAATCAAATCGATGGCAGTGGGTTTGTTTTTAAGTTCTGTGAAATAAGAAGAGACATGGTTTTGACTGTTTTGTATCAGGAAAAAAGAAAACAAAAAGCCTTCTGTATGTAACCCAGGATTGGACTACACATAGATTGCCACAAGCAAAAGCAGGTAGAAAGTAAGGCTGGATTCAATGAAGAGTGAAGAAATGATCTTTACTTTTCTCACTTAAATATGGCACAAAAAAACATTTGTACTTGTTTCAAAATACTTGTAATATATTTTATTTCCAACCTTAAAATTTTTCAGTCTGCCCAGACCAGTCAGAATATGACAAATTATATGAATTATTACATATTTTGGATAAGTCATAATTGTTTTGTCATCCCTAGAATTATGAGTAGAGTTGTGAAATAGAATAGTTCACTGCAAGTATAAAGGGCAAAATATGAAATCTGGATTAAACCAGTTAATTTTATAAAGCAGTTGAAGTTTTAACACATGTTGACAGAAAAATAAAAAGGAGGAAAAGAAGGAAGGAAAAGAGGGAGGGAGGAAGGGAGGGATGGAAGAAAGGAAGGTGAGAAGGAGGGGAGAAGGGAAGGAAGGAGAGAAGGAGGCAGAGGAGGGGAGGGAGAAAGGAAGGAAGAAATGAACAAAGGAAGGAAGGAAAAATAGACGGAAGATTAAAGAAAAGTTATTATGTATCTTGACTTTTGTCATCTCTTCAAATCTTCAAAATGGCTTTTTTTTTTTTCAGTTGAGGTGAAAACTGATTAGTATTAAATTAAACCTATATATGCCATCCTCACAATCATTGCTATGTTTGAGCCCATTGTTGCAGCTACTGTGTCAATATATCTCCTCGAGGGTTTCTTTTTCACTTACCCTCTACTTTACCAAGCATGAAGTCCTTCTCCAGAGACTGGTCCCTCCTGATAACGTGTCCCAAGTACATAGCATGAAGTCTCACCAACCTCGCTTCTAAAGAGCATTCTGGCTGTACTTCTTCCAAGACAGATTTGTTGGTTCTTCCGGCAGTCCATGGCATATTCAATATTCTTTGCCAAAATCATAATTCAAAGGCAACAACTCTTACTTCAGTCTTCCTTATTCTTTGTCTAGCTTTTGCATGCACATAAGGCAATTGAAAATACCATGGCTTGGGTCAGGTGCACCTTAGTCCTCAAAGTGACGTCTTTGCTTTTTAACACCTTAAAGCAGTCTTTTGCAGCACATTTATAATACATCCTTAGATTTTTTGACTGCTGCTTCCATGAGCATTGATTGTGGATCCAAGTAAAATGAAATCCTTGACAACTTACTATTTTCTCCATTTATCATGATGTTGCTAAGTGAAAACTACCTGACTGGTGTTTAATTAAGTCTATATACTCATATATTATTAAGAATAAATGTCATAATTTTTATATTATATGTCTTTATGTAGAATTTTTTTTAATGTCTCCTTTGTTACCTACACCCAGCCACAGCTTATTTTGGGGCCCTGCTGGTGCAGGGCTTAAAGAGCTCAGTCACTAACCAAAAGTTCGAATCCACCAGCTGCTTGGAAACCCTATGGGGCAGTTCTACTCTGTACTGTAAAGTCGCTATGAGTTGGAATCAACTCGAGGGCAACGGGTGTGGTTTGGTTTTGGTTAGAGTTTAATTTACAGATCTGCTTTTCACAGTAAGAGGCATCACTGTCGTTTTGGTGGTGTCAACTAGCACATATTCCTAATTTATTTCCTATAAATCTAGATTTTTTTTTTAACATGCATTATTTAAAGATGACTGATAAGACTTTTAGAATGATTAAAGACTAAATTTAAGACAATTACTCGCTTGTATTTTTATATATTTACCACTCAAAATTCTATAGAATTTTAAACCTGGTATTAAGTCTTATAGCCTTTTTGTCCATATCTCTCATTTTGAGATAGGAAAATTAAGGCTCAGTGAAATTAAGACATTTGTCAGATAGCAAAAGTAGTGTTTTTGCTTCAATCCTGTGTGACTGGGAGAATATTATGCCACTGACAAAAAAAAAGTGAGCCAAGAGCAACAAGAGGTTTGGGGGGACAGAATTTCAGGTTCACCTTTATTTATGTTGGGTTTGAGATGCTAGTAGCCTTAGATGGAAGACAGACTATTGACAATAAGTTATTGAAACTTCCCTGCCGGGAGATAGAAATGTGAAAATTACCAACATAGAGATGGGAGTTGAAATAGTGAATCTAAGAAGAGTCATTTATTCCATGAATACTTATTGAGAACTTAATACTAGTTGTGTGCTGTGCAAAGTCCTAAGGGTTTAAAGGGGGGAAAAGTAGTCTAGTGGAGCAAATCATGCAAGTGAGTAGATGGATGATTGGCAAGAGGAGATTAGAGCTGGAGGAGAGGGTAGACTGTAGGAAAAACACCCAGAGCAGAGGCATCCAACTCAGCCTCAGGAATAAGAAACAATTCCCCGAGGAGGTAAACCTAAGCCAAGTTTTTTTGTTTTTAATTTCCTCTTTTGTGTGTGTGTTTTAGATCAAAGTTTACAGTGTAAATTAGTTTCTCATTCAAAAATTTATATACAAATTGTTTTGTAACATGGGTTGCAACCCTCGCAATGTTATCAGCACTCACTCCTTTTCCCTTTATGCCCTAGTTTCTCCGTGTTCATTTGTCCAGGTTTCTTGTCCCTTCCTGCCTTCTTGTCTGTGCTTTTGGGCAGGAGTTGCCCATTTGGTCTCATATATTTGATTGAACAAAGAAGCATGTTCTTCACATGTGTTTTTATTTGTTTTATAAACCTGTCTAATCTTTGGGTGAAAGGTGGACTTTGGGAGTAGCTTCACCCTGAAGCAGGTTGTCCGGGGCCATAGTCTTGGGGATCCTCCAGTCTCTGTCAGACTAGTAAGTCTGGTCTTTTGTTGGGAATTTGAATTTTGTTCTACATTTTTCTCCCACTCTTTCCAGACCTTCTATCATGATTCCTGACAAAGCCATCAGTGGAGGTAGCTGGGCACCAACTAGTTCTGAGCTCAGGCTGGTCGAACCTGTGTTTCATGTGGTCCTTTAGTCTTTTGGACTGATACTTTCCTTGTGTATTTGGTTTTCTTCATTTTCCTTTGCTCCGAACATGATGGGACCAAGAGATGTATCTTAGATGGCCATTCACAAACTTTTAAGACCCAGATGCTACTCACCAAAGTAAGATGTAAAACATTTTTTTTTTTTTTAATGAACTATGTTATGCCATTTGACCTAGGTATCTCCCAAGACCACGGTCCCCAGCCCTCAGCCCCAGTAACTCAGTGCCTCAAAGTATTTGGATTTCTCTTGGAAGCTTCTATGGTTTTGCCGTGGTCAAGTTGTGCTGACTTCTGTATTGTGTGCTGTCTTTCACCAAAGTTAACATTTCTCTATTATCTAGTTAGTGATTTCCTCTCCCTACCCTTCCCCTCCCTCATAACCATCAAAGATTGCTTTTCTCTGTGTGTAAAACTTTTCTTAGGTTTTTATAATAATGGACTTATGCCATATTTGTCCTTTGTGATTGATTTATTTCACTCAGCATAATGCCCTCCAGACTCATCCATGTTGTAATATGTTTCCTGGATTCATCATTGTTCTTTATCGTTGAGTCATATTCCATTGTGTGTATATACCATAATTTGTTTATCCATTCATCTGTTGATGGGCACTTAGGTTATTTCCAACTTTTTGCTATTGTGAATAGTGCTGCATTGAACATGGCTGGGCATATGTCTATTCGTGTGACAGCTCTTATTTCTTCAGGATATATTCCTAGGAGTGAATTGCTGCATTGTATGGTATTTCTATTTCTAGCTTTTTTAAGGAGGTGTCATATCATTTTCCATAGTGGTTGTACCATTTTACATTCCCACCAGCAGGGCATAAGAATTCCAGTCATCCCGCAATCTCTCCAACATTTGTTATTTTCTTTTTTTTGATTCATGCTGGTAATGTCAGGCTGAGATGGTATCTCATTGTAGTTTTGATTTGTGTCTCTCTAATGGCTAATTATTGTGAGCATTTCCTCATGTGTCTCTTAGCTGCCTGAATGTCTTCTTTGGTGAAGTGTCTGTTCATATCCTTTACCCATTTTTCAATTGAATTATTTGTCTTTTTGTTATTGAGGTGTTGCAGTATTCTGTAGAGTTTAGAGATTAGACCCTTGTCAAATATGTTGAAGCCAAAATTTGTTTCCTAGTCTGTAGGTTCTTTTTACTCTTTTGGTGAAGTCTTGTGATGACCATAAGTATTTAATTTTTAGGAGCTCCCAGTCATCTAGTTCATCTTCTGGTGTTTATGAATTGTTAACTATGGTTGGTATTAAAACTTATGCCATGTATTAGGGCCCCTACTTATTTTTTTCTTACACGATCTTTATCTTTTTTTAGATTTTATATTTAGGCCTGTGGTCCATTTCGAGTTAGTTTTTGTGTTTAGTGTAAGGCGTAGGTCCTGTTTCATTTTTTTACAGATGGACATCTAGTTTTTCCAGTACCATTTGTTAAAAAGACTGTCTTTTCACCATTTAGTGGACTTTATTCCTTTGACAAAGATTAGTTGACCAAAGATGGATGGATTTATGTCTGGATTCTCGATTCTGTTCCATTGGCCTATGTGTCTGTCTTTGTACTAGTACCAGGCTGTTTTTACTACCATGGCTGTAGAGTAGAATCTGAAATCAGGTAGTGTGAGGCCTCCTACTTCGTTCTTTTTCTTAAATAATGTTTTGCTTTTCCAGGGCCTCTTTCCTTTTCCTATAAAGTTGGTGATTAGTTTTTCCATCTTGTTCAAGAACGCTGTTGGTGTGTGAATCAGGATTGCATTGTACATGTAGATCACTTTGGGTGGAATTGACATTTCACAATGTTGAGCCTTCCTATCCATGAACATGGTATGTTTTTCCTTGTATGTAGGTCTCTTGGTTTCTTGCAACAGTGTTTTGTAGTTTTCTTTGTATAGGCCTTTTACATCCCTGGTTAGATTCATTCCTAAATATTTTATCTTTTTAGGGGCTATTAGAAATGGTATTTTTTTTCTTTGAAATTCTCTTTGTCAGTGTATAAGAATCCAACTGATTTTTGTATGTTGATCTTATATCCTGCTATTCTCCTGAATCTGCTAATTCCAGTAGTTTTCTTTTGAAACCTTTGATGTTCTCTCTGTACAGGATCATATCATCTGTGAATAGGGGTAGTTTTACTTCTACCTTTCCAATTTTTATGTCCTTTATTTCTTTTTCTTGCCTTACTGCTCTTGCTAGGACTTCCACACAGTGTTAAATTGGAGTGTTGATAAAGGGCATCCTTGTCCTATTCTCATTCTCAGGGGGAATGTTTTCAGCCTTTTCTGTTGAGAATGATGTTGGTGATTCGTTTTGTATAGATGCCCTGTATTATGTTGAGATATTCTCAATCTATTTCTATTTTATTGAGAATTTATCAGAAACAGGTGTTGGACTTTATCAAATGCCTTTTCTGCATAGACTGAGATGATCATGTTATTCTTCTATTTATGTAGTGGATTACATTGATTGATTTTCTAATGTTGAACCATCCTTGCATATCTGGTATGAATTCTACTTGGTCACGGTATATTATTTTTTTTGATATGATTTCTATTGGCTAGAATTTTATCAAGATTTTTTGCATCTGCATTCATGAGAAATATTAATCTGCAATTTTCTTTTTTGTGGTGTCTTTGCCCAGCTTTGGTATCAGGATGATGCTGGCTTCATAGAATGAATTCAATATATTCCTTCATTTTTTATGCTCTGAAATAGTTCGAAAAGTACTGGCTTGCATTGTGGCCTAAAATGTGGTCTTTATGGAGAATGTTCCACATGCACAGGAAAAGAATGTACTTTGCTGCTGTTGGGTGGAGTGTTCTATATATGTATGTGAGGTCAAGGTGGTTGATTTTGGCCTTTAGATCTTCTGTATCTTTGTTGAGTTTCTTTCTAGATTTTCTGTCCTTTACTGAGAGTGGTGTGTTGAAGTCTTCTAGTATTACTGTACAACTTTCTGTTTCTCTTTTCAGTGCTGTTAGAGTTTGTTTTATGTATTTTGGAGCCCTGTTATTCGGTGTGTAGTTATTTTATTTATTGAAGTTGTATCTTCTTGGTGTATTGTCCCTTTAATCTCTATATAATGTTCTTCCTTGTCTTTTCTGGTTGATTTTGTCTTAAAGTCTATTTTATCTGAGATTAGTATTGCCACTCCTGTCCTTTTTTGGTTACTGTTTGCTTGATGTATTTTTTCCATCCTGTTATTTTTAATATGTCTTTGAGTCTAAGGTGTGTCTCTAGTAGACAGCATATGGATAGGTCATGCTTTTTTTTTTTTTATCCATTCTGCCACTCTGTCTCTTTACAGGTGCATTTAAGACATTTACATTCAGTGTGATTATCGACCGGTATGAGTTTATTGCTGTCATATTGTTGTGCATTTTTTGTGCTGCTGACATTTTCTTTGTTCCTGTTACTTTCCTGCACTGAGTTTCTTTTGTTTGTAGATCTTCTTTTGTTATTACAGATTTTGTGTTCACTGAGACTTTATGTTTTTCTTCTTTTTTTATTCTGATGATAGGTTTTTAACTTTTTTTGTGATTATCTTGAAATTTACCCTTATCTTCCTAAGTTTGAGCCAGTCTTTTTTTTACTTGATTTTGTCTCGACTTTCTCTCAGTTTGAAAGTTTTATGCCTACACCATTCATTCCCCCTTTTTTTGTTTTGTCATTGTCATCATTTACTGATTGAGGTCTCTTTTTCCCCGTTTAAGTCATTTATGCTTAGGGTTCCAGGATTGACATTTGTATCTGTTTTATTTAGTTTTGGCGGGGGGGGGGTGGGTCTTTGCTGCAGAGGGACAGCAAGATGTGTCTGTCCAGTGCTGCCTGTTGGCTCTGCCTCCAACGCTAGGTTTTAAAGATCTAAGTTTTTTGGGGAGAGGCAGGGAAGTGAGACAATAAGGAATGAATGGTTTGCAGAAAGCAAGGAGTTAAGTTATGCTTATATCACTGAGTGGAGTGGAGAGTGATGATAAAATAAGTCCATGTGTCATTCAAAGGAGTTCTAAGTTTATCCTGAAAGCTGGGTGGAGTCACTGAGAGACTTTAAACAATGCAGTGTCAAGATCATATCACTAAGAGAGAAGGTTAGAAAAAGGTCTTTCCATTCTCAAAGAAGGAACTCATCATGAGTGTCAAATCGCTTTAGAGGATTGAAGTTTAAATGGGTAATGCCTGAAAAGTCATAACAGCCCACAGAGAGTGGGCCACTGGAAAGTTAGGAAAGAGGCTGTTCAATAGTCCCAGATATTTTGAAGTTATGAAAGACATTGGATTTGACTCTTAGAAGATTATTTGTATTTCTTCCGGGGTCCAGGATAAAGTTTTTCAAAAGATAGGCACATGGGTAACAACCTTTGTCTGCATGTTTTATGATATGTGTGGCCGTTTGTTTGTGTGTTAGAAGTTTTACAACACAGCTTAATTTTTATTTGGAAATACATCAAGGAAATTGAAAAATAATACATAACCCATTAAAAAGGTATAGAAAATTGAATGTGAATATTAATATAATTACATTATAAGACCAAACTGTAGTGTTAGAAACACTCCATGGGATTGAGAGATCACATATATGGAAATAAAACAAAACTTTGACTAGAAAATTAGATTAAGGTTAGTAAAGTTTGAAAAATTAGGTAGGTACATTTGGGTATGAAGAGAAGCTGTGTAGCATAATGGTTAAAAGCAGGATGTAAGGAATCAGAGTGATGTAGATTCAAACATTTTGTTTGTAACCTAACTTGAAGCCGGTGCCTTAAACTCAGTTTCTGTATGTGTAAAGCAGTGATATCAATACCTACCTCAGAGATCTGTTAGGAGGGATCAAAGAAATAACCTACTAAAAACCCAATATAGCGACTGGCACATTATGTAAGCTTAATAAATGGCACATTTTTTATTTTACTGAGAAACTAAAAAAAAAAAAAAAAAATTTTTTTTTAAGAATATACCCACAGATTCTAAATGAAATCTGAGGTAAATTATGATTATATAAGGAACATTTCAATACAAATATGTTTTAAAAAAGTGTTAATTGCAATTAGAATGGTATATAATATGGTAATATCAAAAGCAAAAAAAATTAAAAATATATAATGAGTAAAAAAAAGAAAATTCATAGTTGCTGAAATTATCAAGTTTTGGAATTGATACCTAAGTGAAAGTGTTGAAAACTTCATTATTTAGGTCATTTCAAACTAGTCTCTACCACACTCAAGAAATCTTGTGGTCAAATTCTTATCCTTTCCACTAGTTGCATAGCTCTTCCATACACAGACCTGCTATTGACTTTCCTGTTTCCATGCACAAAGCTGCTATTCATTTCCAGGGAAATTGGTGGCTCTGTGGAATTGGATAAGAATTTGGCCTACAATGAGTGATTTGAATGAATGAATTTAGAATTGGCAAGAAAATACAAACATATGCCACATTTACTTGGTACATTCATGCTTCAAGAGAACTCAGGTAGTCCATAAATTCAGCATGAAAAGCCAGAAATTTTCAGCAAGAATCTGTCATAAAGTCAAACTAAATATTCTCTATGTATTTATGTCATATTCAAAGAACAAGGCAAAGATACTATATTGAATTACTGTTCATTGGAATGTGCAAAGCTAACTCTTATCTTCTGATAAAGTCATACAAGGTACCTACCGTTTATAATTCTAGTATCGGAAGGCAAGACTAATAGTCATGTTTCAGGCTAGTTTAACATATGTGGATTTATTAATTTTCTTTTTCAAATACACAGTATTGTAACCCAGCCTTCGTTGACTAGGTTGTTACTGGATTATTTGCAAATAAATTCTCTTGCCAGCTTTTTGCAGGTAAAATAAAACCAAGGTGTATGGAAGCTCAATTGTGTGCTGACATGAACTTGCAGAGAGTTGGAACCTTCTTCCGTTTTTAGTTGTAGACAAATTTCTTCTCTTGATGTTATTGCTCATGAAATTTTCAGTATTAGAGACATTTGTCCTTTAAAAAGGAGGAGATGTTAACATTTTTGACAGTTTTTCCCTTCCACTGACTGAAACAATAAAAATAAACATGAAGCTGTCGGAATGGCCTCTGCATATAATGTCATTTGCATGTGATTTCCTTTGCTTCTCTAGATAATTGAATTTATTCAGGCAATTTATTTTTTAAATGTGTAGTCTCTGTGAATAGAAACATCTTAACTAAAGACAACCCTTTTATTTTCTCTTAATGAAATATATACATGTATCTGTATACTTCTGTTAGAACCCAGGGAATAGAAGAAAAATAACAGAAAAACCAAAAATGTACTGTATAAAAAATTAATTAAAGAGATGAAGTGTGACTCTTGTAACCAAATATCCTGTCTTTGTGTTCACCCCCTGTCTATGTTCAAGGTCTCTAGGTACTCAATAGGAGCTTTTTAATTATTTTTCCCTGTTTGATGTTGCTAAATATAATGAATGGATAGCGAGGACTTTTGTAAGAAACCTCTGTGTGTGTATCATCTCAGAGCTGGTAAGCATAGCAATACCTGGTTGGTTCCCATCCTGAGACTCCGTCTTAATAAATTTCAGGCGTAAAAAGAATCAGTATTTAAATTGAGCTCCATTAGTTAAACAATGTAGCTTTATAACACAAATAAAGCTTATATTCTCTTGGTGTGAAGGAATATAAAAAATACATGTCTTTATTTTGGATTGACATTTTTGTGGGCTATTGAGCACCAAGCCAGAATCACTTTAGGATGCCAGAATTATCCAGGGATATTCAAAGTCAGGAATTCAAGTAGAATTGTAGAAGAGAACACATATGTCCAAATTCTAAAATTATTTATCTCCTCTCTAGACTGTGGAATTAAGTATAACTTAAATACAATTTCATTTTTTTTTTTTTTTTTAATGCTTATTCCTCACAGTTCCCTTGACAGAGTAATTTATTAATGGGGAGAATAAAAACACCATCACCTCTTGTTTACGCCTGTGATCATAACTCAAAAAAATCACTCTCATCAGTAGACTTCTGTAGAACTTCTTCGGTGCTGATGAATTTCATTTTTGTTTTCCCTCAATGTCAACTCTAAAAGGAAAGAATTTAGGTGCTGAACATAGATTGCCAAGAATTCAATATCCTGAGAACCTATTCATTGTAAGGGAAAGTTGTTTGACTTTCTCATTTTCTCCTTAATTTTTACTGTGCTATCTTCTTGTCATACATTAGTCTTACTTCCTAAAATAACTGTTGTTAGGTGCAGTTGATTTGGTTCTGGCTCATAACAAACCTATGTACAACAGAATGAAATGCTGCCTAGTCCTGTACCATCCTCACAATTGGTTTTATGCTTGAGCCCATCGTAGCAGCCACTGTGTCAGTCCATCTCATTGAGGGCCTTCCTCTTTTTCACTAACCCTCTACTTTGCCAAGCATGATGTCCTTCTCCAGGGACTGATCCCTCCGGATAACATGTCCAAAGTGTGTGAGACGTAGTCTTGCCATCCTTGTTTCTAAGGAGCATTCTGGTTGTACTTCTTCCAAGATAGATTTGTTAGTTCTTTTGGCAGTTCATGTTATATTCAATATTCTTTACCAATATCACAATCCAAAGGCGTCCATTCTTCTTTTGTCTTCCTAATTCATTGTCCAACTTTCACATACATATGAGGTGATTGAAAACACCATGGCTTGGGTCAGGCACACTTTAATCTTCAAGGTGACATCTTTGCTTTTTAACACTTTAAAGCGGTCTTTGGCAGCAGATTTGCCCAATGCTAAAAAACTAAAATCCTATATTCTGACATTTTATTCTAGAACCTTCTTTCTATCTATTTTTCTTTCTGATTTGCATATTCCATAGGTACTCGTTGTTATTTCTGTGTGTGCATTTCTCTTTATGAAACATCTTTCTTTTTTCAAACTCTAATTATAAATGATAACATTTCAAAAAACATACTGATAAACCCAAGTCACTGAATAAGAAGGTGATACCCACTTTGTTATTTTTAGATACAAGAAGAAGGAATGGCCATTTTCTCTTCTCCCTTTATGGGCTCTCTCTCTAAGAGCTCATGTGCTAAAATGGCTCTAACCATCTTCTGGAAAGGACTGGTTCATAAGTCAATGTTTTACAGCTCTTATTTCTTTACCTGCATCTTCTATTTCCAGGCATATCTGTATTTGGATGTTCCAACTTACCATTTGTATTTCTCTATGGAGGTTATATGGTGCCTACTATTTGTAGTGCTGGGCTCAGAATTCAGGGCTGACAGTCATCTTATAGATTAATTCAGTTACATGGATTTATTAACCTTTTTTTTTTTAAATATGTTGATTCTAGGTCGCTATGAGTCGGAATCGACTCGACCGGACTAGGTTATTCATAAAATCATCTCTGTTAGCTACCCATCCTGTTTTTGTCAATATCAACAAATTATTTCAACCTCCCAAGCAAGAACCATGTTTATCTTTGATTTCTTCCTCTTTATTTCCAGGTGTTATCTAATCCTATCATTTCTTCCAATTGTCTCTAGGATTTGATGGTTCTTTTCAACTTTCACTGCTACAATCTAGTAGAAGGCTTTTTATCATTATATATATGGCATGGTAAAACCAAAACTAGTTGCCACCGAGTCAGAATGGTGAACCCATGTGTGTCAGAGTAGAAATGTACTCTGCAGGGTTTTCATTGGCTTTCTTCTGAGGCATTTTGGTGTGGACTTGAACCTCCAACCTTTCTGTTAGCAGCAAGTGCATTCACTGTTTACACCACCCAGGGACTCCATGTGGCATGGTAACAGTTTCCTATTCAATGGAGATCTCTACTTTGTTCTCAACTCTATTCATTCTCCACACCACTGCCAGACTAATCTCGTTAAGATGCTGTCTTAATAGAATCACCCAGTATAGCATCTGCAACAGTTCTCCACTGCCTGCCAGGTCAAATGCAAACTCTCCTAGTTGATTTTCATGACCCTTCATGAAATGACATTCCTACGTTATTCACTTTTCTTGTTCATTACCCTCCATTTCTTTGGGTTAGGCCACTTCCTTCCCTGTGTTGTGTACTTGTGTATATACTATAAATTTTTCTGGATGAAGCTGCTGGGAACACCCTATTCAATTTCTCCCTATTTCTTCTAGTCTTACACGAAAAGAATATTTTTTTACATAAAGATTTAATAAATTAAGTAATTAACTCACTATGTATTTATTGAGCACTGTTAACAGTGTCCCCTGCCTGCATGGTATGGAAAGAAAATTAAATAAACAATTCCAAAATAATGTGGTAAGTGTTATGGTAAAGAATTTCCACCTTTTTTTTTTTTTCATTTCCAATGTTCTCTGTTCTCTAAACTCCTGCATATATAGCTTGCTACTTTACATTTTCATATTTGTTACAGTTGTTATGATTACTAGTCACTGCTTGTTCAATCAAATGCCTCTTAAATTTAACTTTTAACTCCTTGAGGAGAACTAGCTTTTTTTTTTTTTTTGTACCTTTGCCATCTCCTGCAGCACCTGAATCAGTCAAGGAAGACAATATAGCTTAATAATGACCAGCGTGAATTTTAGAATAAGATGATCTTGAGTTTTAATTCCCAAATTTGCGATTTCTTACTATTACTTTTGGTAAATTATTCTCACAACCTTAATTTCATTACTTCTTAAATAGGAATAATATTCTTCATGGAATTGCTCAAAGGATTATAAAAGATAATGTCCATAAAACTTTTAGAATGGTGCATAGTAAGAACTCCAGAAGTGGTAGCTATATTTTTACTGAAACATTAGAGAATTTAAAAATACTTTGTATATTAGGTCAGAAAAATGCCTAGTAGTTTAGAGATTTTTTTTTTTAAGTCTTCAAAATTTTAAGAATAAAATAACAAAATCCATGCATAGCATTACTCACATAAACTGCATCAAGATATCTGTGGAAAACTCAATATTTTTTAAAAAAGAGTGCCAGTGTCTCAGTGATTGTGTGTGGTAAAGGATAATCCTCATATGCCCAGTAAGGAGACCTCAGGAAGCTCTGCTTTATAGTACCATTAAATAATTGGCTAGGTGGGAAATTTTGTAAGAGAGCGTGCTTAATGCCTTATCATCACTTTTACAATGAGAACTGAAGCTTGTGCTTCTTACATCTGCTTAATCTCCTCTATTCATGCTACAAGTCTCTTTGAAAGAAAAAGTGCAACTTTTCATATAAACATAGTGCTCCACTGGAAGTCTTAATTATAGAAAAATAGACCTTTAGCATTAAAAAAAAAAAAACAAAACAGGAAGATGGGATTAGTTTGACAACAGAAGAGAGTAGTAGACTAATGTGCTGCTATGGAATCAGCCCGATCTACTGATGAGACAGAGTGCCCTTAAAGGACACCATGTAAGTTGCTACTGGAGCAAAGAGGAGGAAACTAGAAAAAATGGAGAACGAGTATTTAGTCTATCCTTCCTCCTATTACAGCTGTTGTTGTTATTTGCATGTATAAGTTAAAGGAAGTTAAGCATTTATTTGCCAGAGTATTTAGCAATGTTAATAGTCTCATGAAGAAAGTAAAATCTTGATGTGTCTATCTCACAAGAAGAAAGAGAAGTTGAAAGGAAAGTAGAAATATGCCATAATAAGTAGTTGGTGTTATGTATTTATGAAGAATAATTCATTACTCTCTTTTTTTTAGACTTTGTAAAAAGTTTTATTTCCGTAATGAGGCATAATTGAACATTCTTTCTTTGATCATTTCCTTGAGTTCACTTTGTAGAGAACCATGAAACTGTGAAATTTAAGAACTGAGTATGCAACAGAGATAAAAGCACACTAATGTCACATGACTTTTTTTTTTTCTTAAAAAAAAAAGTTTATATTAGGTTATCATTAAAAATGGTTCACTTTGAAAAAAATAATAAGTCACTTTTAAAAAGATTTATTCCTGGGGAATAATGATTTTAGCAGAAAGAATTCTGAACTCCTTGTATATACGTTTTCTTTTTTGGAGAGAAGGATACTGGCCTCTTGCCAGTATCATTATCTGTACATTCTGTGTTGTTGTTAGGTGCCATTGAGTTGGTTTCAACTCATGGCAACACTATGCACAACAGAACAAAACTACCTGGTCATCCTTACAGTCGTTGCTATGTTTGAGCCCATTGTTGGAGCCACTGTGTCAATCTATCTCGCTGAGGATCTTCTTCTTTTTCGTTGACCCTCTACTTTACCAAGCATGATGCCCTCCTTCAGGGACTGGTGTCTCCTGATAACATGTCCAAAGTATGTGAGATGAATCTTTCCATCCTCACTTCTAGGAGCATTCTGACTGTACTTCTCCTAAGAAAGATTTGTTGTTTCTTCTGGCAGTCCATGGTATGTTCGATATTCTTCAGCAACACCATAATTCAAATGCATCAATTCCTCTCAGGTCTTCCTTATTTATTGTCCAGCTTTCACATGCATGTAAAATGATTGAAAGCACCATGGCTTGAGTCAGATACACCTTAGTTCTCAAAGTAATGTCTTTGCTTTTTAACACTTCAAAAAGGTCTTTTTTGCAGCAGATTTGCCCAATGCAATGTGTCATTTGATTTCTTGACTGCTGCTGCCATGGCTGTTGATTGTGGATCCAAGTAAAATGAAATCCTTGAGAACTTCAATCTTTTCTCCATTTTTCATGATGTTGCTTATTGGTCCAGTTGTAAGGATTTTTCTTTTCTTTATGTTGAGGTTCAACCCATACTGAAGGCTCTAGTACTTGATCCTTATCAGCAAGTGCTTCAAGTCCTCTTCGCTTTCAGCAAGCAAGGTTGTGTCATCTATACATTCCTTGTAAAGGCATGGATTTTGCTTTGTTTTTTTTTGTGGTTTGTTCATCTTTATAACCTGATTCCTGGGGCATACTTATTCTAACACTCATATAACTTTTGCCATATCCTAGTTACCATTTTATGAGTTTTGCAATTTATAACATATATCAACTCATGTAGCCCTTTAACTCATATAACTCATTATGCCTTAACTCATATAATCTTCTAACAACCCAATGAGGTAGATGCTATTGTTTTTAGCAGTTGAGGAAACAAAGGTGTAAAAAGATTAAATAACTCTCCCAAGGTCACACGGTTAGTGATTAATGGAGCCAGGATTTGAACAGAAGCTGTTTGGCTTCAGATTCTCTACTTTTAACCCATTATTATGCTGTTCTGCAAATTAGCATTCAAAATATTTTCACTACATGAATCAAAGAGAAAACTGAATGAGTGAGATAATACCACTGATTAATTTTTAATGTTTAATTATTTTCATGATTATTGAATTCTGGGCATCAATAATACTATATAATAGCACATATGAATTAGCTATCATTTATTATCCCCATTTTATGGAGGAGGAAGCTGAGGTTTTGAGTCTGGATAACTTGCCCAAGGTTAAAAGAAAAAAGTTGCTGTCAAGTTGATTCTGACTCATGGCAACCCCATGTGCCCAAGGTTATACAGCAAATAAACGACAGAATCTGGATTTGAACCCAAATATCCTGACCCCTGACTCAAATATGCTTAACTAGTACGTTATTCTGCTTTGCTGCCAACATGTTTTACTACATAGAAACCAAACAAAAACCAAACCCGTTGGCTGCTGAGTCGATTCCCACTCATAGCAACCACATAGGACAGAGTAAAACTGCCCTAGTGAGTTTCCAAGGAATGTCTGGTGGATTCGAACTACCGACCTTTTTGTTAGCGGATGTAGCTCTTAACCACTACACCACCAGGCTTTCCTACTACATGGAAGTACCGCAGTTTATTTTGCACATTATTGGACATTAGTTCATTCCCAGTTATAAAGAAATGCTATGCTAGCAAACACTCAGTTTTATTCAATGTCTACTCTGTAAGACACTGCAGTCTTTGCTGTGTGGAATAAAAAGAAGTCATTTACTACATAAACTTTGGTACACAAGCAAAACACAATTCAAGCAATTCCTGGTCTTTTTTTTTCCATCAGATTCATAGATTGGATAAGTATTTAGCCAAGTTAACTAGGAACTAATGTTCAGGAAAATGATAAATAAATTATTATTCATAATTAATGGCTAGGTGCAGTAAATAGTACATTTTTTTTTTTATTTCTTAAACTGTTATAATCCACAGTGCTAGTGTTAAACGAAAGAGTTTTGATTCATAGTCTAAATTTTTTTTAGAAAATCTTATGCTTGACCTTTGAGCCCTCAGGGAAGGGATCATCAAATGGCTTAAAATGTATTTGCTAGGTGCTTAAACATAAGTGAGACACAGAGCACAAATCACCAGCAGGAAGATAATAAGGTTGTCACAGCACAAAATGTTCTTTGTTTTCACAGGTTCTATTAATTAATGTATTAGCAATTCTCTAAATGCCACTTTTGCTTATTAAGTGGTTTTGAGAGCACATGAAAACATACATTTAATTCTTGAATGCAGCGTTTCTGAGATTCTTAGCAAATGTAGTTCTGAAGGGGTATTTGAAAAACAACCATTAGACAGTTCTGCCCGTGTTGCATCAACATGCAAATGAAGACATTTTCCAAAATTATTTTTCCTACTCGTACATCTTATTGAAAATAAGAAAATTTGCCATTAACTTTTAGTCCCAGTGACTGGACTTAAATTAGATGGTAAATATAATATTGATTTAAAAAAATAGTGTCATTGTTTTATTTTCCTATTATAAATGACATTTCAAGATCTATCCCGAAGTCCATCACTGCCAATGATAGGATAATACCCATAGGCCTACAAGGAAGACCAGTAAATACGACTGTTATTCAAATCTATGTGCCAACCACTAAGGCTAAAGATGAAGAAATTTAAGATTCATACCAACTTCTGCAGTCTGAAATTGATCAGACCTGCAGTTAGCATGCATTGATAATTACTGGAGTTTGGAGTGCAAAAGTTGGAAACGAAGAAGAAGGATTGGTAGCTGGAAAATACGGCCTCGGTGATAGAAACAATGCTTGAGATCACATGATAGAATTTTGCAAGACCAACGACTTCTTCATTGCAAATACATTTTTTCACCAATATAAACAGTGACTATACACATGGACCTTGCAGATGGAACACATAGGAATCAAATTGACTACATCTGTGGTAAGAGATGAAGGAAAAGATCAACATCATCAGAACAAGGCCAGGGGCTGACTGTGGAACAGACCATCAATTGCTCATATGCAAGTTCAAGTTGAAACTGAAGAAAATTAGAACAAGTCCAGGAAAGCCAAAATATGACCTTGAGTATATTCCATCTGAGTTTACAGACCATCTCAAGAATAGATTTGATGCATCGAACACTAATGACGAAGACCAGATGAGTTGGGCAATGACATCATACGTGAAGAAAGCAAGAGGTCATTAAAAGGACAGGAAAGAAGGACAAGACCAAAATGAATGTCAGAAGAGAGTCTGAAACTTGCTCTTGAAAGTTGAGTAGCTAAAGCAAAAGGAAGAAATGATGAAGTAAAAGAGTTGAGCAGAAGATTTCAAAGAGTGGCTCAAGAAGACAAAGTAAAGTATTATGATGACATGTGCAAAGACCTGGAGATAGAAAACCAAAAGGGAAGAACACACTCTGCATTTCTCAAGCTGAAAGAACTGAAGAAAAAATGTAAGCCTCCAGTTGCAATATCAAAGGTTTCTATGAGGAAAATATTAAACGGATCAGGGAGCATCAAAAGAAGATGAATATACAGAGTCACTATACTAAAAAGAATGGTCAACATTCAGCCGTTTCAGGAGATAGCACATGAACAGGAACCAGTGGTACCGAGGGAAGAGGTCCAAGCTGCACTGAAGGCATTGATGAAAAAACAGGGCTCCAGGAATTTATGGAATACCAACTGAAATGTTTCAACAAACGGTTGCAGCTCTGGAAGTGCTTACTTATCCATGCCAAGAAATTTGGAAGACAGCTACCTGGCCAACTGAACTCACTGGAAGAGATCTATATTTATGCCTATTCCCAAGAAAGGTGATCCCACCGAATGCAGAAATTATTGAACAATATCACTGGTATCACATATAAATAAAATTTTGCTGAAGATCACTCAAAAGTGGCTGCAGCAGTATATCGAAAGGGAACTGCCAGAAATTCAAGGCAGGTTCAAAAGAGGACATACAACCAGGAATTTCATTGCTGATGTCAGGTGGATTCTGGCTGAAAGGAGAGAATACCAGAAAGATTTGTGCCTGTGTTTCATTGAGTATGCAAAGGCATTCGACTATGTGGATCATAACAAATTATGGATAACATTGCCAAGAATGGAAATTCCAGAACACTTAATTGTGCTCACAAGGAATCTGTGCGTAGATCAAGAGGCAGTTGTTCAAACAGAGCAATGGGCTACTGCACGGTTTAAGTCAGGAAGGGTGTGTGTCAGGGTTGTATCTTTTCACCATACCTATTCAACCTGTACACTGAGCAGATAATCCAAGAAGCTGGACTATATGAAGAAGAACCGAGCATCAGGTTTGGCAGAAGACTCATTAACAACCTACAAATGACACAACCTTCTTGCTGAAAGTGAAGAGGACTTGAAGCACTTACTGATGAAGATCAAAGACCACAGCCTTCAGAATGGATTAACCTCAACATAAAGAAAACCAAAATCCTCACAACTGGACCAATAAGCAACATTCTGATAAACGGGGGAAAAGACTGAAGTTGTCAAGGATTTCATTTTACTTGGATCCACAATCAACAGCCATGGAAGCAGCAGTCAAGAAATCAAAAGATGCATTGCATTGGGCAAATCTCTTGCAAAAGACCTCTTTAAAGTGTTGAAAAGCAAAGATGCCACCTTGAAGACTAAGGTGCACCTGACGCAAGCCATGGTGTTTTTAATCGCCTCCTATGAATGTGAAACCTGGACAATGAATAAGGAAGACCAAAGAAGAATTGATGCCTTTGAACTGTGGTGTTAGAGAAGAATATTGAATATACTGTGGACTGCCAAAACAAAGAACAAATCTGTCTTGGAAGAAGCACTACCAGAATGCTCCTGAGAAGCATTCTCACATATGTCTCACATACTTTGGGCATGTTGTCAGGAGGGATCATTCCCTGGAGAATAACATAATGCTTGGCAAAATAAAGGATCAGCAAAAAAGAGGAAGACCACAGTGGCTGCAACAATGGGCTTAAGCATAACAATGATGTGAGGATGGTGCAGGATGGGTTCTGTTGTATGTAGGGTTGCTATGAGTCTGAACTGATTCAATGACACCTAACAATAACAACATTATAAATGAGATTATTAATAAGTTCAAACCAAATTTTTGATACATATCTAAAAACAATCTATTTCTACAATGCAATTTTGACATAAATCTCAGATTCTCAAATCTATACTTAGTAAGAAGTCAGCAAATGTGAATCTGTTTCAGTATGTGCTAAATGACTATTGAAAAAAAAAATTAATGACATTTTCCTTCATGAGCTGATCATTTTTACCTCTTCATATTGGCCAACACTCCTCCTTTTCTTCCAGCTCTTCCCACTCCTCTTCCCTGGGTTATATTACCTTTCTCTGTCCTCTCAAATCCTTTAAGGCCTGACTAAGGTCCCATCACTTTTATGAAGTCTTTCCTCACCACCGCATCTGCTAGTCACCTCTTTTTTTCCTTTCTACATCTCTAGCTCTCTTTAAAACTCTGGCAGTATTTTCTATAACATCGGTTCTCAAATTTCAGCACACGTCAGACTCACCTGGAAGGCTTATTAAATAAGATATTGCTGGGCCCTTCATTGGAAATCGTATGGGACAGTTCTAGTCTGTCCTATAGGGTCGCTATGAGTCGGAATCGACTCAATGGCAGTGGGATGGGACTCTGTGAGTTAAGGAGCCTTGGTGACTCAGTAGTTAAGCATTTGGATGCTAACTAAAAGGTTGATGGTTCAAACCCACCAGCCGCTCCAATGGAGGCAGATGCTTCCGTAAAGATTACAGCTTTGGAAACCTCATGGGGTGGCTCTACTCTGCACTGTAGGGTACCTGTGATTTGGAATAGTCTTGACAGCGATGGATTTTTACGGTACTCCCTGAGTTGCTGATTCAGGGAATCTGGGATGAGGCGCGAGAAAAACAGATTGCAGATTCTATGTGATGCCAGTGATGTTGGTTGAAGAATCACAATTCGAGAACCAGTTTTAAACTAATCACCTTTCACTGAGCTGTCTATTGTCCTTTACTGTTTGGTATCATGTGAATGCAGTTGTAAAAGAGAATGCAATTTTAAATATTTCGTTTTCAGATCAGTAACTATATAAACGGAAGCTGACATTTCATCTAAATGTTTGGCTAAGAAACGCAAACCAACTCAGACTTGCTGAATTTCTGTGGTCTTGAACAACAAAGGAGTCTTTAAAAGAGTATATTTTTAGGCTTTGAAGAAATAGCAAACAGCTCTCACTTCTGTACTGTGCACTGCCTCAAAATACATAAAAATCTTTGAAATATGGACTGGAGCCTATATTTGAAATATAATGGAGCCATTTTTATGAAATGATAATCTTTTACCTAAACTTGATGAGGGCTGTCACTATTTAGAATATTAGATCTGTCCCAAGAGTGGGTTATATCTGCATTAAAGAGGCAGATGAACCTGTAAGGTTTCTTCAGTCTTCTTTTAAAATTAGAACTGAGCAGGACTAAAAATATAGAGCTTTCCATAGATCATACAGTGAAAAAGATAGAGGTACATATTTGAGTATTTTAGAATTTCTACCCATTTATTATATTGTGATGAGTCAGTGTTTTTAAATTTACTAGTTGTTAGGGAATTTCAATAATTGCATTAAATTGTTGAAATATATATGTCATGGATTGAATTATGGCCCCCCAAAAATGTGTGTATCAATTTTGCTGGGCCATGATTTCCAGTATTGTGATTGTAATTTTATGGTAAAGAGGATTAGGGTGGGATTGTAACACTGTTACTAAGGTCACTTCCCTAATCCAACAGTAAAGAGAGTTTTCCCTGGGTTGTGACCTGCGCCACCTTTTATCTTAAAAGAGATAAAAGGAAAGGTAAGCAAGCAGAGAGTTGGGGACCTCATACCACCAAGAAAGTAGTGCCAGGAGCAGAGTGTGTCCTTTGGACCCGGGGTCCCTGCAAGGAGAAGCTCCTAGTCCAGGGGAAGATTGATGATAAGACCAGCAGAGAGAGAAAGCCTTCTCTGGAGCTGACACCCTGAATTTGGACTTTTAGCCTACTTTACTGTGAAGAAATAAATTTCTCTTTGTTAAAGCCATCAACTTGTGGTATTTCAGCACTAGATTACTAGACAACACTAGATTATGCACTAGATTATTTTATATTACATAAAACATTATGTAATAGAAAACCAAAAAAAAAAAACAAACCCACTGCCGTTGAGTCGATTCCGACTCATAGCGACCCTATAAGACAGAGTAGAACTGCCCCGGAGAGTTTCTAAGGAGCGCCTGGAGGATTTGAACTGCCAACCTCTTGGTTAACAGCTGTAGCACTCATATGTAAAGCATTCCTTAAATACTGACCTCCCTTAATGTGACTACAGCTTAAAAGCAATGTAGAGTAGGCCCCTGAATCCCAAGCCTAGCAGTTCATCACAATCCTGTAGCAACCTTAAAAAAAAAACCACTCACAATGCATAGCTTGCTGGACCCATTCCAGATGGATTTAGGAACCACTCATCTAAACTCTGGGATCTCAGATAGCCTACCTTGTAGTTGTTTAAGTACTAAAGGATTGTTATCTTATAATACTCAGTATATTTTACAAAGGTATTACCAGTGGCTTTTTTTTTAATACAGAAAGGTGACCAGTGGTGATAAACTCTGTCTCTGTAAATGACTCTGGAAATAAACAAAATTGTTTCTGTAATTTTCCATTTTTTTGAACCGCTGGACCTAATAACACTTTAGGCAACCCTTGTTAGGCAAAAGTAAAGGGAAAAATGTAATACTTGGTCTCTGCATGAATGGAACAAAAAAGAAAGAGGAAACCAAAGACTCAAAGAAGAAACTAGTCTACAGGACTAGTAGCCTATGTGAACCACAGCCTCACCTACCTTGAGACTAGAAAACCTAGACGGTACCCAGCTACCACTACCGACCCATTCAGACCAGGGACACAATAGATAGTCCCATACAGAACAAAACTCAAATTTCTTAAAAAGGCCAGACTTACTGGACTGGTGGAGACTAGAGGAACACCTAAGACTATTGCCCTGGGATACCTTTAAACTTGGAATTCAAACCACTTGTAGAGGTCACCTATCAGCCAAAAGACAGAGTGTCTCTTAAAATAAATACTACCATCTCTGAATACTGTGCTCCTCTAAACAATCATCTAAATGAGACCTAAATGTCAACATTTACCTTAAACCAAAGATGAGAAGGTAAGGGAGGGCAAGGAAGCTAGATTAATGAAAACAGAACCATCAGAGTGGAAATAATGAGAACGCGGACACTGTGAATAGTATAACCAATAACCAATGTCACTGTTGGTTCCAGCTCATAGTGACCCTATAGGACAGAGTAGAACTGCCCCATAGAGTTTCCAAGGAGTGACTGGTGGATTCAAACTGCCAACCTTTTGGTTAGCAGCTGAGCTCTTAACCACTGTGCCACCAGGGCTGAATAATATGTATAGAAATTGTTGGATGAGAACCTAATTTGCTATGTAAATTTTCTCCAAAATCACAATTTTTTTTTTTTTTTTTAAATTAAGTAAAGTTTCAAATTCGATGGCTTTAATAGAGCCATAATCACAAGTGTAACAGGTACCATTCAGGGATTTGTCTATGAGTGCTGACTTTTGTTTTGCAGGTCTTGGGAAGTGACCATATCCTGTTCACAGAATACTGAATTTGATCACGTTAACCAAAGATAGACTCTCAGGGTTCTCTCTTGAACTTTTTGAAGTGTTAGTTTTTGCCAAGTGTATCATTCTTATGTTTACATCCTGTTTTCAGGAAAAGGAATATTTGAAAATTCTGCTGATGTGACTTGCCCTCAAAATTATAACATTTCATTTCTAAAAATTACCAGTTCTATCTTTATTTCGAATTTCTATGTATACTTTCATTAGGTAATTGCTAAATAAGAAACTATGATTGCCATTAATAATCTTTTGCAATGTATGTTTTATCCACTAAAGTCTAGTTAAAATATTGATCTCTTTTAAAATGCTTAAGAACAATAAAAATTGAAATTGATAATGTGTCTTTAACTAAGCTTACCTTAACAAAATATATCAATAAAATCTACACTTTGAGGGTTTTTTTGCAAGCAATAGTAAGTGGTCATTTTTTTATCATCTAATTATGCATGTTGATGAGTTCGTAGTACATTTCTGGAAGGATATACATTTAGGTGAGAACTTCTTCATCTGAAGTCTGTGGTTCATAGGAGTTCCTAGGGAGTCCAAGGAGGAGGTTCATGGTTGCAACTACGAAGGGATAAAACTCTATGAAACTATATGTAGAACTGTGTGCACTATTACATGAATATATATCTCTGTGTATGCATGTGCATATATATTTATAGATCATCTATAGCTACCACCAAGGAATATGTAATCCAACAACCAGAACTACTGGTTTAGAGTATTGTGCAGAACTTTCATAAAAAATTATCTTAACCAAGAAAACTTTAAAAATAATTGACAGAGCTTTTTAACCCAGTAATCATGTATTATTTTTAATACCAAATTAAATTTAGCATCTCCTGATTTAACCAAAGAGATTATAAGTAGTGCAATTCGATTCAGAATATGTATTTATAACATATATTTCATGCACTTTTTAAAAGAATTTAAGGAATAACCAAATTATGCAATTCATAAGATAATTTTTATTTGCTTTTCCTGGTGATATTTTCAAGAACAGTCCATTGCTGGAAGAATAGTGTGGCCTTGTCAAAATTTGTGCACCAAAACACTTTCTCATTGTATCTATAGTTTATTTTGTGTGGTATCTTTGCAATACCAAAATTAAGAGATTAATGAACTAGTGTTAGTAAGAATCTAATTAATGATAATCTAAATCTTCCCTGCTGGCTTTTTTCTTGAATTCAAAACTTTATTTTACTAGAAAGGTGCTAGAGATGTAAACTTTATGAAGATATTTAAAGCTTGTAAACTACTGAGTGTCATTACTCTGATGAGCCACTTAGAGATCTGAATGTTGTGTTCAGTTTTAATAATTCTTCAAAACTTAAGGTTAATTTTTTTTAACATGATTAAAACAACAGATATTTAAAGGGACAGAATTTTATAAATCTGGAACGTAGTTGGTTTAATTAACTTCAACTCATTTGCATCAGTTCTTTGAGAGCTAAACATACTGGTTTGAAAATTTCTCTTTTTCGTATTTATTAAGAAGACAGTATGTTTTGTCAACCATGAGATTGATAGATACAAATTTTCTTTTCTTTCTTTATTTCTCCTTAAGAGAGAAACAATATATCACTGTGGAAAAGAGCAGGGCTTAGGAGTTGGTTTCTATTTTGCCTTATTTGTCATATGACCTCAGGCGTTTACTTCAGTCTGCTTGCCTCAGTTTCTCCAGCTACAATATGGAGATGATAATTAGGCTTGCCATGAAGATTAACTGAGCTAATGTACGTAAGATACTTTGAATAGTGCCTGGCACAAAGTATTCAGTACATATAAACTATAATTCCCAGCAATTATAGTCTGATAGATTGAGTCTTAAATGTCATGTTTGTTATTACTCAGTTTGAGTTTAATTTCGATTTATAGAACTGAGAAGTGAGCATGATAATGTGTTTCCAGAGGCCAGAAGTCATGGCTGAGATATCATTTGAGCAAAAAAACGAACATATATATCTGATTGGATTCAATATACTCTCTTCTTTTTACAGACGGCGTTAACATTTAATCGCCACATTATCTAAATTAAAATTTGAATGTTAAGGTTGAAATAATATTTCTCCCAAAGTGTTCCTAGCAAAATGCTGTCTTTTAGAATTAGTTAACAAAAAAGCATTTTTAAAAAAAGATATTTCAATGCAGATAAATGCTACATTAGGCAGATACTACCTTTGCTCTCGGATGCAGAGGTGACAGGGGACAAGATTAATAAAGTAAACCTTGCTCAAGGATAACAAAGGAAGATTACCAGTCTCATTCTGACAGGTTAGAAGCCTCTTTTATCATTACACTTTAGAAATCACAGTTATGGGAGCTAGTCTGCAAAATACTGAAACTTGTCCTTTGAGTTCACAAAGCTTGATTAAATATATACTGCAGGTCTAGATCACTGATGCTTTTGTTAGTAGACTCTCTGTGAGTGTTCTCCCACCAGTAAAGTGAAGAGAAGCATGCAGTCATTACTTCAGTATTGGTAAATGCAATCCCAAGGAAGAAACTCTGAAAACGATAGGACTTTCCTGACTGAATTCCGTGCTCAAAAACAAACTCACTGCCATTGAGTCGTTTACTGACTCATAGAACTGCCCCATAGAGTTTCCAAGGAGCACCTGATGGACTTGAACTGCCACCCTTTTGGTTAGCAGCTGTAGCTCTTAACCACTACACCACCAGGGTTTCTGAATTCTGTACAAACCAAAACCAAACACAGTGCCCTTGAGTCGATTCCGACTCGTAGCTACCATATAGGACAGAGTAGAACTGCCCCATAGAGTTTCCATGGAGCGCCTGGCAGATGTGAACTGCCTACCCTTTGGTTAGCAGCTGTAGCACTTAACCACTGTGTATAAAACCACTGTGTAGCCCTCCTCAAAGAGCTCTTCACCTGCAAATGAACAATGGAGTCCCACTCTGAAACAGCTGTTAACTATGTAAAGCTGTTAACGAGATTAACAGTGCCAGAGGCAGAAATGTAATCAGACAGGTGAAATAGTGCTAAAATAAATATTCCTGCTTGAAATAGAGGTAATATTTTATTAATTAACTTACGGTTCTATTGTTGTGGTGTCTGAGTTTAGAATATTCATGAAATATGTTAAACTCTTTAAAATATTTTCTTCCTCTTTGCAAGATGTAGAAGATTAGAGACGTAAAACGGGATATTATTTTATTGTGAAACATTTTCTGATAATTTAGTAGAGTTCATCGCATGCAATTTGGGTGTCATTCCCTGTAGTGAAGATATGCTATAGAAAGACACATGTAATTTTAAGTTATGAAAAGTGAAGTCGAGCTACCAAATTCTTATTTGTAAAGTTTACCATGTGATGTGAAAATCATGAATAGAAAATAAAATTGTTGAAAGTGAAGCTGAAATTGGGGCCTTTCTGCTTTTGAGTAAGTAAAGAAATAGAAGAAAGATCTTTTGTGGAAAATGAATACCAAGATTTTACTATATTTTAGTGTGCACATGAAACTCAGCTAATGTGTATTATGGACCATTGATAAAAACATGTACATTTAAAATATTTTTAAGCTTGTCAAAAATATAACATTAATCTTAAGAATGTTAGATATCAAATCAATATGATTGTCACTTTTCTGAAGTCAACAGATATTATTAATATGTCTTAATAGGTAGAGAAGAAATGTATAAACACAGGTATAATGTATTATCCATTAAATATACACACACTCAAATGTATGGTTACAAATACTTTAATGCCACAGAGCTAAGAAATATACTTAGGATAAGACTGACTTCCTCAAAGATCTTAGGGTATAGCTTTATGTTTTAAGGAGCGATCTGCTTTATGGCAACAAATGGATAATGGAAGTAAGAGATTATACAACAAAAACCTTTAAATAAGGGAATTAATCCTTTATCATTTCAATATCACTCTTGAAGAAGAGGCCCTGGTGACACAGTGGTTAAGCGCTCAGCTTGCAGTTTAAACCTATCAGCTGCTGCACAGGAGAAAGATGTGGCAGTCTGTTTCTGTAAAGATGTACAGCCTTGGAACCCCATGGGGCAGTTCTGCTCTGTCCTATAGGGTCCCTATGAATCAGAACCAACTTGACGGCCATGGGTTTCTGGGTTTATATTGTGTAAAAGGGTGGGTTTTTAAAAGACAGTAAATTGATAGCGACCCAATGGGACAGAGTAGAACTTCGCCATAGGGTTTCCAAAGCTGTAAATCTTTACAGAAGCAGACTGCCACACCTTTCTCCAGAGGAGCAGCTAGTAGTTTTGAACTGCCACCTTTTGGTTGATGCCAAGCTCTTAATCAGTGTGCCACCAGGGCTCCCTTTATACATACCAAACCAAAACCAAACCCATTGCTGTCAAGGCAATTCTGATTTATAGGCATCTTTATATATATATATATATATATATATATATATATATATATATATATACCTCAAATATTGCCAGTTGTGCTAGAAATTGTAGAGAAAATAGTGACAATAGGAATACCAAAAATATGTTTAAATTTGAGAATTACAGAATAAATTCTTTTCAAACACAGAATACAAATACACACGTCATTATGAAGAAGTAGAGACTGCAAAAAACTTTATTTTCCTGGGAAAATGAGACTTAAAGTATAAAATAGAGTATTGAATAATTTTGGCAGAAGCTGCTTCAGATAACTAATGGAATTGGAAATGTCTTTAGCATAAATAGGAATGAACTTACAATAGTCCTATCTGATGTCAAAATAAACTCTGTGGCTCATGCTTGCTTTCTTTTATGTGTTTATTTCATGAGAGGGGACTGGAGAACCAAAATGACAGTACTTTCATTAGGAGTACTATTAGTTTACCTTCCAAAAAAACCCAAAAACCAAACCCATTGCCCTTGAGTCAATTCCGAATCACTTTCCTAAGCTAATTTAAAACAAAAATTAAGATGATATCTACTTTTATTTATTTAAATATGATAATTTCATGAGGATGTTTAATGCAGATGACAATTACATTTAATGTTCAGAGAAAAATCTGAGACCCTCAAAACCAAAGTGGATACATAAGCTGATCAGTATAGGCTTTTATAGGTGCCATTACCATTTGTACTCCGTTTAAGGGGAGAATCCCATATCTTGATTTCTCCTATGAATTGATCATTGGCTCATTTTAGTGCTGGCCAGTAAAGTTCATGTATTCATTTTTTTAAATTTCTTTATTCTTTTTGCTTTTGCAGAATGCCATTTCACTTCTTTCTCTAATATTTCAGCTGAATAAGTCACGCCACCAACTAAAAAGAAATGATTACTGGCTTTTAAACAAGTGTGTTTTTCTTTGCTTCTCTTTCAGGAAGTTGATGGCAATAAAGTTATGTCTTCATTTGCCCCACACAACTCATCTACCTCACCTCAGAAGGCAGAAGAAGGTGGGCGACAGAGTGGCGAGTCCTTATCTAGTACAGCCCTGGGAACTCCTGAACGGCGCAAGGGCAGCTTAGCTGATGTCGTTGACACCTTGAAGCAGAGAAAAATGGAAGAGCTCATCAAAAATGAGCCAGAAGGTAAGGGCTGGAAAAGTATACGAAGTTGTTAACTATCTACTGATTTTAATCAACGGCACCTAACAACAACTGATTTTAATAATTTGATATTAACTTCTAGTTCTATTTTATGACTATACTCAGAGTTAAGTTGGACAAAATGGAAACCTAACACTAGGAAGATGGATATTATTTTTTAAGAAATATTTAAACATACCTACTCCAAACATTGTAATCATTATATTACATTGTGATGACTTCCTTGTTTTCACACACAAGCAAGTTGTGATTGAGTGAAACTTAGAGACTGCAGACTAGAATGTGGCAGGAGAGCCCTGAACAGGAACCTCCACACCAAATATCTGCATGTTTGTTTGCACCACTGCAATAATTTTATCCTGAGGACCATTTTACAATTTCATTTCATTCTGTAAACTTTGCACAGTAGTACATTTTATGTTATCTTGGTTCTTGGATCTATTTCTTGTATATTCCAAAATTAATATGGCTACGCCTATTATCACTCTGAGCTCTGGTGGCACAGTGGTTAAGAGCTCGGCTGCTAACCAAAAGGTCAGCTGTTCAAATCCATCAGCCACTCCTTAGAAACACTATGGGGCAGTACTACTCTGTCCTCTAGGGTCACTATGAGTCTGTTGCATATTTAAAAATTAGTAATTCTCTAATTCTTTTAAACATAATAAAGTTCCATTTGTTCAACTTCTAGGATTCCTTTCTTTTAGGATTTCATCTTACAAATCCCTTTAATAGTTACTGATAGCATTCTACAGATGATATTCATGTGGACTAATCATAAAATTAAAGCAGACAAACCAATGAAACAACTCTCTGAGGAAAACTTACGAATTTCTGTCGTTCTGCATGTTACTGATGCTTAATAACTGCTGTGCAACCTCTGCCCGTCCTAGGCATGAATGTGTACAAGGAAATGCCTCTTGTTTTAGTCAGATGGACATTTAAAACAAACACAAGGAAACCAAAAAGTAACAATCAAACACACAAAAAAAACAGTCACATGCAAGGACATAATTAACCTCCAAAATATACTATGTATCACTGAGTTGGGCTCATTCCTAATATGTTATTGCTAGGACATTGGTAATTTCTAAATGTATCTGTCGCAAAAGTGTGTTAACCAGCAAATTCGGTAGTCACATAATAAACAGATATTGTTGGGTCCCTTCTAGATGCATAACTGAGAAATATTGGGGTTAGATTAAAATTTATGTAATTCATATGATCTTGGAGTTGGGAGTAATTTTAGAACTAATCTAGTCAGCCAAAGGCTTTTGATGTTTGTTGTTTTACATACTCGTTTATGCTCTTCCATCCCCATCAAGGTGGAGATGAGGCTTTGAGAATACCTGGAGACCTTGTTTTTTGTTTGTTTGTTTGTTTGTATTCGTTTTTCTAATATGGTGAGTTTTTTTCCTGATAGTGAAAATAATATGGTTTTATTAGAATGGTTAAAAAAAATTATAAGGAAGAAAATAAAAATCATCCAAAATAATAGGTTTCTGATACACTAACTCAACTTTATAATGTATTTCTTTTTTTATCTTTATTTCTACATGTTCTCTTCATTTTGCAGGATTAACTTTATACTTGATAAATTATGTACTCCTTTATGTTTCACTTAACATCATAGAATGAGCATTTCCTCTGTCATTAAACATACTTTGAGGAAACAAATGGCTGCTAAATGTTCTAAAGTATGGATAATGGCCACAATTCACTGTTACAATTCACATATATTAAAAAAAAAAATATTAGTAGACTTTATTTTTTAGAGCACTCTGGGATTTATAGAAAAGTTGAGCAGATAATACACAGAATTCTCATATTAATATCTTACATTTGTATGATATATTTGTTATAATTGATGAACCAATATTGATATAGTTAACAAAAGGCTATAGTTTATTTAGATGTCCTTAGTTTTTATCTAATGTCCTTTTTATGTTCTAATATCCAGGATACTACATTATATTTAGTTGTCATGTCTCTATAGGCTCTTTGTGACTGTAACAATTTCCCATACTTTCCTTGTCTTTGATGATGTCAGTTTTGAGGATTACTGGTCAGATATATTGTAGGATGTCCCTCTATTGGAATTTGTCGGATGTTTCTCTTTTGATTAAGCTAGGTTGTTTCCTTTTGGGGGAGAAAGGCACACTGTGGCTCTTGTTAATATGGAGTACCATTTTTATTGCATCATATCAAGGGTACTCCATCTATATGATTTTTGACTGTTGATGTTAACCTCGATCGCTGAAAAAGTATGTAGTAGGTTTCTCCGCTGTAAAGTTACTCCCCCACTTTTCAGACTGTGCTGTTAGGAAGGAAGTCAGTATGGCCAACTCATGTTTAAGGTGTGGGTATTTATTCTTCCCCTTCTTTAGTGTGGATATCTACCTAATTTTTTTGAAATTCTTCTGCATGGGAGAATTATCTCTTCTCCCCAGTTTATTAATTTATTTAATTATCGTTGATCACTGGAAGATCTTTCAGATGACTTCTGGGTCACTTGGAAATATGGACTTCATTGTGGGTTTTTGTTTGTTTTAGCACTTTCTTGCTTTCTACCACTACAGGATGCTACAGACTCAGATATTTCCTGCCCTAGTGCTAGTATCAGTCATTTCTCCAGGAAGCCCTGGCTCCCTTTATTGGCGAATAGGATGTCATTTCTTTTAGAACCTCTCAGCTGAAAGAGCAAAAAACTGTACATATACAGTTGTATATGTGTGAGTATGTAGGTATATATATATGTGTGTGTGTATATATATATGTATACACACCCATAATGACCCTATGTGTGTATGTGTATATACATATATATATTCGACTCGATGGCAGTGGGTGGGTGTATATATATATATACATATAGGGTTGTTATGAGTTGGAATCAACTCAACGGGAACGGGTTTGGTTTTTTTATTTTTATGTATAACCAGAACAAAAACCAAACTCCTTCCTATCAAGTCAGTCCTGACTCATAGTGACTCTATAGACAGAGTAGAACTGCCCCATAGGGTATCCAGGGAGTAGCTGGTAGATTTGAACTGCTGACATTTTGGTTGGTGGCTGAGCTCTTAACCACTGCACCAATGTTTAAGCACTCATTTGCTAATCAAAAGGTCAGTTGGTTGAACCCACAAATGGCTCCGTGGGAAAAAGATGCAGCAATCTCTTTCCATAAAGATCTGTAGCCTTGGAAACCCTGTGGGGCAGTTCTGTTCTGTCCTATAGTGTTGCTATGAGTCGGAATTGACTAGAAGGCAACAGATTTATTTTTGTTTTGTTTTGGGTATATAGTTAAGATCTACAGCTGCTAATCAAAAGGTCAGCAGTTTGAATCCACCAGCTGCTCCTTGGAAACGCTATGGGCCAGTTTTACCCTGTCCTATAGGGTCTTTATGAGTCAGAATCCACTCGAAAGCAATGGGTTTTTGTTGTTGCTCTTGTTATGTACACCACTAACCCATGTATATAAACCAAAAAAACCCAAACCAGTTGTCATTCAGTAAACTACAACTCATGGTGACCCCATGTGTGTCAGAGAACCATGCTCCATAGGATTTTCAATGACTAAATTTTCAGAAGTATATCACAATGCCTTTGTTCCCAGGTGCCTTTGGGTGGGTTTGAATGGCCAACCTTTTGGTTAGCAGCCAAATGCTTAACTGTTTGCACCATCTAGGGACTCCACCTCATGAATGTACACATTTCTATAAATATATCTATGTGTAACCATCTGTATCTATATTAAGTTAAACATGAGTTCTTATGGATGTCTCCAACTAGAATCATTTACCACATGGATCATTCTATTCTCTTCTTGCTTATCTCTAAATTCTCAAGCCAGCATTGAGAAACCTGACTGCCACCATCCTCCATCCGTTTACCTAATTGTTCAGTTATAATTTACATGTATAGCCATGTCAGAATTATTAACCCATCTCCCATGGGAAGCAACTTTGTCTAAGTAGATGAATAACTGGATAAACTGCTTATTTGCAGTTCCTATTGCCTTTAGTCTTACAGATTTCATTAATTTCCATAGTTACTTAGATCAACACCTTTTCCCCACCCCCTTCAGTGAGGTTGTCCCACACGTTTGTAAGATAGATTCTTTTGTCACAATCTGCATTCTTTCCTGGGAAACTCTGACCAAGTCCTAAATGATTTTTTTTTTTTTTTATATGTATAAAGGTTCGCTCTTAGTGTTGGAAACCCTGGTGGTGTAGTGGTTAAGTGCTATGGCTGCTAACCAAAAGGTATGCAGTTCAAATCCACCAGGTACTCCTTGGAAAGTCTATGGGGCAGTTCTACTTTGTCCTATTATAGGGCCTCTGTGAGTCAGAATCAACTTGATGGCA
Organism: Elephas maximus indicus; assembly: GCF_024166365.1. Classification (NCBI taxonomy): domain Eukaryota; kingdom Metazoa; phylum Chordata; class Mammalia; order Proboscidea; family Elephantidae; genus Elephas; species Elephas maximus. The sequence goes on along the minus strand of NC_064822.1, from coordinate 82,526,043 downwards.
ACTACTTTTTTTTTTTTTTTTTTGGTAGTGTTGTACAGTTCTATGGATTTAAACAAAGGAATATCATGTATTCATCGTTATAGTATCATACAGACTAGTTTCACCACCCTAAAAATCCCCTATGTTTCACCTATTAATTCCTTTTCTCGAACCCCTGAGCACCGGGCAACCACTGATCATTTTACTGTCTCTACGGTTTTGCTGGAACCTTGGTGGTGCAGTGGTTAAGAGCTACAGCTGCTAACCAAAAGGTAGATAGTCCGAATCTACCAGCTATGCCTTGGAAACCCTGCGGGGCAGTTCTACTCTGTCCTATAGGGTGACTATGAGTTGGAATCAATTTGACAGCAACTGTTTTTTTTTTTTTAAATAGTTTTACCAGGTGATGCAGTGGTTAAAAGCACTTGACTGCTAACTGAACTGTTGGTGGTTTGAACTCACCAGTTGCTCTGGGAGAAAGATGTGGCTGTCTGCTTCTGTAAAGATTTACGGCCTTGGAAACCCTATGGGGCAGTTCCACTCTGTCCTCTAGGGTCACTATGAGTTGGAATGTACTGGACTACAACAAGTATTTGTGTAGTTTTACCTTTTTTAGAATGTCATGTAATTGGAATCATACAGTACGTAGCCTTTTTAAACTGGCTTCTTTTTTTTTTTTTTTCTACAATTAACAGTATACATTTAAGGTCCCCCTTTTCTTGGCTTGATAGCTTATTTCATTTTTTTGCTGAAGAATATTCCATTGTATGGATGTACCACAGTACTTAACCATTCACCTGTTGAAGGACCTCTTGGTTGCTTCTAGTTTTTGGTCATTATAAATAAAACTTTTATAAACATTAGTATGCACGTTTTTGTGTATACATATTTTCACTAAATTGAGTAAATACCTAGGAGTGTGATTGCTGGAACATGTGATAAGATTATATTTAGCTTTACAAGAAACTGCAAACCGTCTTACAAAATGGCTACACCGTTTTGAATTTCCTTCAGCAAGGAATGAGAGTCCCTTTTGCTTCATATCCCTGTCAGCATTTGGTATTGTCAGTTTTTTTTTTTTTTTTTTAACCATTCAAAGAGATGTGTAGAAGCATTTCTTGTTGTAATATTCAATTTCCTATTTTTTAATGACAAATGATATTGAACGTTTTTCATGTGCCTATTTGCCATCTGTATCTTCTTTGGTGAGGTGTCTATACATATCTTTTGCCCATTTTTTAAACTGGATTGTTTGTTGTTTCATTGTTGAGTTTTAAGTGTTGTTTTTATAATTTGGATACAAGTCCTTTATCAGGTACTTGCTTTGCAAATATTTTCTCCCAATCTGTGGCTTGTCTATTCATTCTCCTAACAGTGCCTTTTGTAGTAAAGAAGTTTTAATTTTAATAAATCCCAAATTACCAATTTTTTCTTGCACAGATCATGCTTTTGGTGTTGTATCTAAAAACTCATTGCAGACATATCAGTCTATTATGTCATCCTCTAGAAGTTTTATACCTTTAGATTTTACATTTAGGTGTATAATCCATTTTTAGTTACTTTTTGTGAAAGGTGTAAGATCTTTGTTTAAATTAATTTTTTTTTTGTTTGCATATGGATGTCCTATTTTCTAGAACCTTATTTTGAAAAGACATAGAATTGCCTTTGCTCCATTGTGAAAGATCAGTTCACTATATATTTGTTTGGGTCTATTTCTGTGGGCTTTTTATTCTGTTCAATTATTCTACGTGTCTATTATTCTTTTAGCAATACCATTTTGTCTTGATTACTATAGCTTTATAGTAAGTCTGAAAATTGGGTAGCGTCAGTTCTCCAACTTTGTTATTTGGATTAGGATTGTGTTGAATCTATTGATAAAGTTTGGAAGAATTGACATCTTAACAATATTGAATCTTTATATTCATGTATATGGAATAGCTGATAGCTGTCCATTTATTTGGGTCTTTGATTTTGCATCAGAGTTTTGTAGTTTTCTGCATCCAAATCATGTGCATATTTTGTTAGATTTTCACCTAAGCATTTTATTTATTTATTTTTGGTGCTAATCTAAGTGGTATTGTGTTTTTAAATTAAAATTGCAATTGTTTATTGCTGATACATAAGATAGTATTTGACTTTAGTATACTAACTTTGTACCCGTCACCTTGCTATACTCGCTTATTAGTTTGAGGCATTTTGTTTGTTTGTTAGCTCTCTGTGATTTTCTACATACATTTTTCATGTTACTTTCCAACAAAGACTTTTATTTTTTTAACTTATCTACATATCTTTATTTCTTTTTGTCCCTTATTGTATTAGCTAGGACTTTCAATATAATGTTTTATTTAAAATAGTGAGAGAGGCTATCCTTGCCTTGTTCCCAGTGTTAAGGGGAAAGCATGTAGTTTCTCACCATTGGGTATAATTTTTTTTGTAAATGTTCTTTTAAATTTGTACCTAGTTTGCTGATAATTTTTCTTACGAATTAGTGTTGCATTTAGTCAAATGCATTCTCTGCATCAATTGATATGTTCATATGATTTTTCTTCTTTAGCTTTTTGATGTGATTGAATATATTAATTGATTTTGGAATGTCGAACCAGACTTCCATATACTGGGAATAAATCCAACTTCATTGTGTTGTATAATTACTTTTATGCATTGTTGGATTTGATTTGCTAATATTTTGTTGAGGATCTTTGCAATTACGTCCATGAGAAATTCTGGTCTGTAGTTTTCCTTTTATGTGATGTCTTTATCAAGTTTTGGTATTAGGGAAATTTTGGTCTGATAGAATGAGTTAGGACATGTTCCTTCACACATTTCTTTTTAAATTTTGACCAGGACAGTTTCTGAGCCAAGGGATATGGTTTAGAAAGGCCCAGCTTATGGGGATATGTATTGTATTCTAAGGTATTTTTACAGGTTTGTCTTTAGATGATGTCTTCCATGTAAACTTGGTTGATGACCTTGGTATTCCCCCAGTGTATCACGCTGGCTTGCAAATGGATGCACAGACTCTTAATTTGCGAGTAAATGCCAGACTGAAGTGTAGTGAATAATTCCTGACAGGAAGGAGAGCAGGAGACATGCCCTCCCCACCCCCAATTTGCTTAGCAGAAGACTTTAAAAGGTATTAGGAACCTGGAGAAAAGTGTGATATCTAGTCGAAGCTACACTGACTGAACAATAGAGTTGTAACATCCATAGCAGGGAGGGTTGACAAAAGAGACGTCACCATTGCATGAAGACATTAGACTGTTTTCATTAATGTATTTTCCGCCAACAAATATATTAAAAGGTCAGCTGAGGAGTGACTTGCCAATGAGTAATATAAAGACACTGAGAAATTAATGAGACAGAGGGTCTGTATGGAAGAACAGAATATTAACTGCCCAAGGCAAGCATCTAAAAGCCTTATATTGAAATTTTTTTTTTCTTTTTGAGTACAGAACCATTAAGTTGTATTTTTGTTTACATACACAAGATGCCCAGCTATGTGTTTTGACTATACAGAAATGTAAATAGACTGAGTTTTAATGGTAGAGAAATTTGCCATGACAAGAATATTTATTTAATAAATGTAATAACTGAGAAGGTGCATTAAAGAATACTTTATATATTTGAATAAAGTGATGATGTTAATCACCAACAAAAATAAATATAAGGTGATAGCAAAGCTTAAAATTATACCATAGAAAAGCAATAGAATAGTGAAAATTTTTTTTTTTTTTTTAAAGACTGCAAGGAGAGAAAAATGGAAAAATAACTCTAGGCAGATGTGTAAAAGTCTTAACACTAAGTTGAAAGTTACATTGGCTTTAAACACTCCATTAATCAAAGGGTATGATTGAACCTGAGAATGGACACTAAAACCTTACCTCATCCCAGCATCAGGACAATGACATTGTGTAAAGTACAAACAAATGACCTATAGCTTTGTGATGAGAGCAGCAGAGAAGGCATGAGGGGAGCAAAGAGAGGACGAATGGAACAGAATGTTAAACTCACAAATATATGCCACAGAAAAATCTTTTCTTCCCTCAAGCTAGTTTTTTCTATTGTTTTTCAAAGGCCATTAAAATGAACAGCAGGTTGTGATGAAAATTTCATTAAGCCCCAGCTCAGTCATTATGAGGGTGCCATATTCATGCCTTTGCTTCCTCTCATTGAGGGGGAAAAGCAAATTTCAATAGAGAGTCCGTATTATTTCCATCCTTACCCCTGCCAACAGCAAACTAGCAGAAATTCAGAAGTTAGAAGAGAATGGTGTGTCATACAAAGGAGGCCACTGAGGTGAAATGGTTAGAAAGAAAATTAGATTTGCATTTGGGTAAAAGAAAAGACTGCTGCTCCCTTTTATTCTAGCTAGCTATTTCTAGCTAGTCTTTTCAAATGATTAATTAAAATATTTTAAAAAGTTATAAACAATAGAAAAACATATTGATGTATTTTTTATTTGAATCTTTGTTCCTCCATTAGAATTTCTGCATTGCACAAATGGGTCTGTCATTTCACAAACAGGTCTGATGTTAAAGATTCTTACGTATCCAGTGTTGCTTTGACATGGAATACTGAAGTTCTAAATAAATTCAAGCTTCAAAATATCTGGCCTATGTAGTATAGTTACATTATCTTTGGTAATAACTATGCTGTATTACTTGGTCTTTTACTATTAGACTTAGTTAATAATGACGATGAGTTTTAATACACAGCATGTGACATATAATTTCCATATGAAGACATCGAGAAAAGAGTGATGTGTAGGGCAAAAGAGTTAGCTTATATTAAGTGTACATCAGGTGTTAACTATGGTATTAACTAATTTATAATTTAAATTTTACGTAAATCTTATAAGCAGGGATCTATGCGTAGCAATGCCAACTTCAAGAAGTGCCATTCATATGAACTATACCCTGACTTTTATTGTCTCCATTTTCAGAAGAGTAAATTGATGGCTAAGCATGTCATTATTTAAACCTAGGTCAGCTTTACCCTAGTATCCATGCCCTTAACCACCAGTTATACTATTTCTTCCAATTAGGAATTTTGCCAGTAATAGGTTAATGTTACCCTTTAGCACATATGTGCTTAATTTCTTTGAAACATTAAATAATAAAATAATATTCAAATTTTTTCTACTGAAGTAAGTCACTGATGCCTCAGTGGCAACCATAGCTCTAGATTTTTTTTTTTTTTTTTTTTTAATGAAGATCAGCTTAGTTGAAACTGTCTCCCCAAGTACTGTGAGATGAGAGAAAAGAACTTGTTCTAGGGCTCCAAAGTGTACCTTAAAAAACTTGTTTCAGAAAAATCTCTGGAGGCAAAATTGCACTGGAATAATAGAAATTCAGAATTGAAATGAAATGTAGACACATTTTAGGTCTCCATCCACATTTTAGAGAGAGGGATCCCGAGAGATACAGATGTGTCTGAGATCACCCAGGAGGTAGATGGTAAAGCCATGAGTCCACAGCCTATGGTCTGGGCTCCTTCTTCCTTGTTGAGTTACATCGTGCATCCTTTACTGTCCCTTTCCTGATGTTCTTTTAGAAATGGTATCAACACCTTAGTTTTGAACAGTATTTCACTGATCACTACATTAGAACAAGCCTAAGGCAACCAAATCTCTTCAGTTAGGCAAAATAAAGACAGGGTAGATAGGTATCCAGATTAAGTCCTGTGTTCTTTAGTTCCAGATAGCCAGAGTTGGCCTATAATTAGAGGTCAGAATTGTATTTTAGAGATCAGATTCAGACCTTAACTTGATTTTCATTCAAATGTTAGGCTCAGTAACAGTGTAGGTGAAATAGCTTTTACTTTGATGAAAATTTAAGATATCCTATTGAGAATAGAATCCTATATAGAAAATTATTATAGACTTCTTTTAACCTTTACGTATTAATGTCTATGTAGTTAATCTTTAGCATGTCTTTGAAATGGCCGTTTCCGTTTATAGGGACATTTAAGTTTCTTCCTCCTAGAAATACAACAAACAAAACCCACCTTTTCTTGACTCTCATTCCTTTTGTCTGCAGTTCTATTTATCTTCTCCACAAGTCTAATATGTTAGAAAGAGTATCCTACATTTACTGCTTTGTCACTTTTCAGAACCTTTTTTTGCTATTATTTTTCTGCATTTTAATTGTCTGTTTATTTGTCAGTTTTTCCTCCTGTGTCAAACTCCTCAAGAGTGATCGAAGTGCACATACTAAATAATCAAAATGTTTGTTTAAATAGTGTTCACACTGCTTCAGGGTTGTCCCATTACTGTCTTGGGGAAAGAGATGAGACCTTAATATATATATGACTTTTCTGCCAGATATTATGTTAATTGTCTCATTTACGTCTCACAAGCTCTGAGGTCGGTATTATTGTTCATTTAAAAGTGAAAAAACAGGCTTAGTAACCTACTCATGTTTTTATTTTATAGAGGTACTTGGATTAGAATAAATGCAGTATCCTTTACAAAACCCCTTGGCAATAAATACAAAACCAAAAAGCCAAACTGATTACCTTTGAGTCAATTCAAACTCAAGGCAACCCCATGTGTTACAGATCAGAACCACCCCATAGGATTTTCTTGGCTGTAATCTTTACGAAAGCAGATTACTAGAACTTTCTACCACAGCAACACTTGGGAGGGGTTTTCAAGCTGTGAACCTTTCACTTAGTAGTCAAGTGCAAAGCTTTTGCTCTACCAAGGGGCTCTCGTTGAATACATGACCCTATATAATCTGACTGCCCCCTTTTTTTCTGACTTCACTTTCTACCACTCTCCAAGGTACACTTTCTCTTGCTATCTTAAAAACTGCATGCTGTTCTCTCAACACTCTTATTTGTGCTGCCTCTGTGCCTGTTTATGCTGTTTCCTCTGTCTTAAACGCTTTTTCCTATCTTACCTACCCAATTAATTTTTATTCATCTTTCAAGACTCAAGACTTCTGGACTCCCTTGTCAGAATTTGGCATGGCTCACCCTGCCAACACTAACTGATCTTGTCCATCTATATAGTTCTTAACACATTATCATCACTGCATATTTACCTTTTGTCTTCCACAATAGTATGTAAATATCTTAATAAAAAGCTCTTAGTTTAATTGTCTGTGCATCTCAAATGCTTAAGAATGGGCCTGGTGCATAATGGGTGATTGTCCCAACTGTGGATGACAGTCAGTCCTCCAATTAACATCCTGTAGCCTCTGCTAACATTCCTGTAAATATCAGTTAGGTACCATTTCCATTTTTCACTTGTTTTTGAGTTGATCCCTCAATAATTTTCCAGAATTCAGGGGCATAACTGGTCCCCTAATAGTATTTCAATATAATGGAGACCACCACTCTTTTCTAGGTGTTTAGGGGTGGCATGGGAGAGAGAGTCCTTATTTCTCACGGTAGGCACAGGATGAGACAGCTTATTGTTGGATCCTCCTTCCTGTAACACTCCTTCCACCCACATACAAATACAGTTCATCATAGGGGCTGTGGTGAAGAGTAACTGGATCCTTTCAACACCTTTACTCTTCCCTCCCGTCTTCCAGCCACTCTCACATGTTCTCTCAAGGGTAGAGTTTCCAAACTCAGGATTCATGAGTTCCTTCAGGAGGTGTATAAATCCTAAAAATTATATGCAGAATGGTGAAAATAGATGTATTTGTGCATTTTTTGAGACAGTCCATAGCTTTTATCCAACTTTTAAATGAACCCATGATGCAAGATTGTGAATCGGTCATGTTTGGGTTTTAGTCCTGATGCTACCACTGATTATCATGTGATTGAGGTTTAACATTTATATAGTTCCCAATCTCTAATTTTGAGGCAAAAATTTATAAATATGAAAAAGTATTTGAGAAAGTAATTTTGTCTGTATTGGTTCTTAAATTTCTATAGCTTTTGGAAGAAATGCAATTTTTAATTTTAAATAAGATTTCCTTGTATAAAATAAGCATCTACCTTATAATTTACATCGTAAGAAAAAAAATACCTTTACTTGCCACACATTTATTTTACCATACATTTAATGTACCTTAAAATTTGTGTTAATGTAATGAGTATCTGCCCTCAGCTGGCAATGCTGGCTGACCTACTCTCATCAGAATGTTGTTGAAGGGAACAAATGAGGTCATGCATATGAAAGTACTCTGTAAATTATAATCAGCTTGGAATTGTACCAGTTATTGTCACTATCACATATTGGCTGGTTAGAAAAACTGTTACTTTTGGCACACCTGAAGCATTATGTAGTTTCCAGTGCTCCTTTCCCAGGATGCTTTATGTACTGAAAATTCTCATTCCGACCTTTGAAAATATGGAAATTTGGAATATATAGTTGACAACAAAAACTACAACACACTCAATAGTCATAAGAATCCTGGGACAGGGAGTGGTTTTGATGTTTACCTATATAATTTACCCAAATAAATAGGTGTTTAGCCACAACATTTCATTTTCCTACCTGAGCAATTACTTTTCAAAGAAAAAGAACATTTCTCTACATTGATACAGATGAAATCACAAGTTGTCATCAACATTTTTTTGTACACACACATGCGTGTGTGTGTGTGTGTGTGTTCAAGTTCCCCTCCATATCCCACACATGCTGGCTGTTTAGCATCTGTATCTGTCCCTGTATGCCTTCCTTCTTAGAGCGGACATCCACACTTCAAAAAGTATTTTGCCGGAATGAGTGTGGTCCTTGGGTGTGAGAAACGGCGTTTAATTGTGGAGTTTTAAGTTTCTGCTGAAACTAGAATTTATAATTATTGTTACAACTGAAATTTGACTTTCTGAATTTGAGAAAATCTTTGCTCATGATTTTATATTGCAGAACCCCAAAGGCACATAACCTCTTACCACAGTCACCCAGTGTTACTTTTCATGCAATAGTTCATGTTTTGTGTATAGACTTCACGGAAAGACTCAATACTCCTCTTATGAGAACTAATGGAAATAATGCAGTGTTTTTGCAAAAGCCGTAAGTATATTGTGACAGAAGTCAAGCCTTCACCCTTAAAGCCATTTACAGACCATGACGTTCGTTTACATCTAAAATCATTCGGTGAAGGAGACGCTGCGGTTTGCTTTTCTCTCTCTGTCTCTGAGTCTTTGTCTCTGCAGCAGACGCAATGGGAAAAACTGTTCTCTTAGGTGGAAAACTTAAATGGGTATCACTTTGGTGCTGTTCAGTGCAACATAAATTCTTGATGTCAGTACCAAAGAAATCGCTTTGCTCTACCACTTATACCATTTGCAGGATTGGGTTGCACAATTTTTATGCCCGATTATGAAACAGAAAGTTATGTCTGCAGTATTGTCCATAAATTATCCTTTCTTAAAACACTTATGGATATTATTGTGTAATGCATCTTTTTGATATTTGTATCTGTCACATATATTGAAAATTATTCATGTTAGTTGGATGCAGTTTCTGTGATTCTTGTGAGTTTTCTCCAGAAATAATTATGTTAATGTTCTATTAATTTTTTACTGCAAATATGTTGACATATAGGCCCATTATATCCTCTAAATTGATATAAAGCAATTTTTTTTTCTTGTCTTAAGTTTTATTTTAGGGCTCCTGAAGTAGGTATTGGAGTCCTGGTGGCTCAGTGATTAAGAGCTCAGCTGCTAACCAAAAGGTCAGCAGTTGGAATCTATCAGCCGCCCCTTCGGCAGTTCTACTGTGTCCTATAAGATCGCTATGAGTTGAATCGACTTGACGGCAACGGGTTTGGTTTAAAGTAGTTATTATAAGCAATATGTTTTCATCTGTGGTATGCTTCAGCGTTACGTGCAATTTCTTCTGTGGAAAAAATAGGCCCCTGGTGCATGGTATTTGGCCTGTGAGCATCCCTACAGGCATTGTATGTTTGATGTTTGAGTTTATGTAATAAATGACGATGCCCGTTCTTATCATAATTTAAATGTCTGTTGTTGAGCAGCCTTTTAGAATTTAAATTGAACCATATGACATTAACAGACAAGTTGAAATAGAAACTCAGAATTGCCTCCTAATTTTTCCAACTTTTAAATTGCTATTTTTTATAGGGAAATTATAGAGATTGGCTTTCTCCTAAATTCAAGATCCCAAAGCAGTACATTAATTGGGCAGAGAAGGGGGCACTCTGAATTTCAGTCTAGTTTTAAAATCACATTTGATGAGATGGGGAAAAATAAAAAGTGAACAGATCAGGGGAAAAACCTAAAGATACTTTAATTGGCAGAGGTTTGAGTTGCTTTTGTTTGGTTATTCACTGTCCTTTTGACAAAGTACATGTGGAAGAGGCTTTGTAAGTGCTGTTCCACTGAAGGACAAACAAGGGTACTTTCAATTGAGCCCTTTTAAGTTTTGTTCCTCACACGCCCGCTGCTGTTCGGGGCTACTCCTAATGTATTGTGGTTATGTGTTCGTCTATGCAGTCTGTCACTGGCAAATGTCTCTCTTCTTGTAGAGCAAGCTAGAGTCTAACCTCCAGGCACCCTTTTCAAAGGCACCACTGTTTGGAAATCAACACTCATAAAACGATGATAAAGAAAAAAAGTTTATTTTTTAAAGGACAAGAAGACACCCTCAAGTGCTGTAGAGCCTATTTCTTCAGGAATAAGTGTTTTAACTTTCACACAGAGTTAGCTGAGTTTGAAGCCGTGCCATTTTTCAAAGCTAACGTGAAACTTGTTCACTGTCTTCTTCCAAGTGGTTCTATTGTTGCGGTTTAGTCTTGATATTGGTGATTTCATTAAGTGTTATGGAAATTAATTTATATTTTCTTGAAAGACCTTCCGGCTTAGATTATAAAGGCTGAGGGATTGGCTTTGAGGATTTTCTTTTTATTACTGGTGGACTCCTAAGCAGTGATCTTTTCTGTATGAGCAACCAGTTTGGTCAAGAAAGCTTCTGTTTTCCTTATTAACTAGAACTTGCACTTTTGCTAATAAAGTTTAACAATACTTAATTTTATGTCCTCAATATTCATCCTTCTGTGATTCATCAAGCTAACATTCTTTTTTAGTTGGCTGTTTGTCTCTTATGGCGACATTGGTGGTTCAGTGGGAGAGTCCTTGCCTTCCATGTGGGACGCCAGGGTTTGATTCCTGACCAGTGCACCTCGTGCACAACCACCACCCCTCTGTTAGTGGAGGCTTGGGTTTTAATATGCTAAACAGGTTTCAGCAGAACTTCCAGGCTAAAATGTACTAGGAAGAAAGGCCTGGTGACCTGCTTCCAAAAATCAGCCAATGAAAACCCTATGGGCCACAGCAGTCCAGTCTGCAGCCAGTCATGGGGCTGGCCCAGGACCAGGCAGTATTTTGTTCTATTGTGTATGGAGTCACCATGAGTTATGAGCCAACTCAATGGCAGCTAGCAACAAGAGCAACATTTGTCTCTTAATATTAGAAGAGTTCTATTTGACTCCTGATCAAAAATGAGTTTGCCTACTAACAGTACTGTATTAATCATTCCAAAAGTCTCTTTACCCAAATATTTGTAATATTTTCTAAACCTTTCAGGTAAATGGGGTACCCCCCGATTTTCTTGACCTTGTTCCAGACTTTCGGTTTCAATAGATGGGTCACATGAGAAGACCATCGACCCAGGCCGTACATTTACAAATAAACGTAAAAGGAATGTGCCAACTGTTCTGATTGCCTATGTGCCACAGCTTTTGGGAATATCATCTATTCAAGAGTGAAGAGCCAGCCACCTGTTCCTGAGGCCTCTTGTCCCTCCCATTAAAGGTTTGGGCCCTTGCTGAATAGTAACACTTTAATCTGGGCAGCATACATAGCGTTTTTCTGAAACTGATTTGTCAGACTAGCTGGAGGATTTCGCGTGTCTGAGCCCGTGTGTGCTTTTCACTCAGTTACCCTCAAGGCACTTGTCATGACCGTGCATATTAAAATTAATCAGACCTCCTAGGCCTGTGTGGCTGTGTGTTTAACATGAAGAAGTGGATATCAAGCATTTGCCCTAATTAAATAGGCCTGTTTAGTTTTGTTCTAGTGGATGCTTGGTCTTTTTTTTTTAATAGGAGTTGTTTAGGGGGAAGGCACGGATAGCACTAGAGTCAGTGGAGAGCTCACTCAGAGTTTCCTTTGCCACCTGCTTCCAGAGTTCTGAGACCTCAAGTACGCCCATGTGCCTTTCTTAACTACCCTTAAAGTTGAGGACAAATATGGCCAAGATTGTGAGAGAGAAATGAGGCTAGGGCAAAACAGAATGAGCATATGAGCTGGACATTTTGGATTGATTAAAATAGTCCATCTTACATATTGATAAACTTTGGAGACCAGATTGTGCTCTGTGCTCTTGTTTTTGAATGAGGAACTTCAGAGACTTAGGGGAAGACCTTGTTTGCAATTCAGAATGAGTGCCCTTTTGCTTTATGCCTCAATTTGAAAGTCAACTTTTATTTATCTATCTTTTCAATGTATTGTTTCCTAGGTCATCTACGGAGCCCAGGTGGTGCAGTGGTTAAGTGTTTGGCTGCTAACCAAAATGTCGGCAGTTCCAATCCACCAGCTGCTCCTTGGAAACCCTATGAGGCAGTTCTCCTGTGTCCTATAGGGACGCTATGGGTTGGAATTGGCTCGATGGCAACGGGTTTGGTTTTTTGTTTTGGTCATCTACATGTCATAGAGAAATCATTTATAATGCTATAACTGTATATAAGTGCACTTCTACTGTGATAGCTTTTGGACTTAGCCTACTTTTTTTTATGTTAGACATTCCCCATAGCTCTTGGGAAGACTGTCAAGGTACACTTAAAAAAACAAACTTTTATTAGGTATAAGCTCAAAGCACTGAAAATGTCTTAAGCTGACATACTGAAGTAGCTTTCTTGTTTGTCTATTTAATGTCATAAATGAGTTAAAGACCAACACACTGACTAATCCAATTGCTTTTTGTGGATTTTAATCCCAATTCATGTGTATTATTTAATTTTTTGAGTATTTTAGAAAATAGAAATAGGAAAATTTATTCAGAATATTTTCATTTGATTTGAATTATATACAGAGAGAGTAAAGCATGGGGTTTTACTTGGAAACAGTTGAAAAAGTTAAGTAATGAAAACCTCTTAATTGTTAAACTAGTTTAGTAAATTTTCAATAACCACAGCAAGTTATCTGGTGAGAGATTACCCTGGCAGGAAAAAAAAACAAACCAAACCCATTGCCATTGAGTCGATTCCAACTCATAGTGACCCTATAGGGTAGAGTGGAACTGCCCCCATAGGGTTTCCAAGGAGTAGCCAGTGAATTTAAACTGCCAATCTTTTGGTTAGCAACTGAGCCCTTAACCACAGTGCCACCAGGACTCTGATACAGCCCTAAAGTTGATTTGTTCTTCTCCAAATTGAAAAAGTTATAGAATTCCAAACTGTTGTTTTGCATTTTTTTTTTCCTCTCCCTCCCATTGTATCTAGTAGGTAAAAGAATCCATTAACCTATATGGTCTCTTTTTTATGTGGGTGTACACTTGTAGAAAACTGTATCAGCAGTGCCAGGCAACTGTCTGTTACCTGACGGCATCATAGAAACCGGACCTCTGTTCACTTAGGTTGCTCCTGGTTATTTATTAACACAATGCAGACTGTTCAGTGTGGGTGTATATGAAATAGAAAGAAAAATAAAGGCCCTGAACAAGTAAATACATCTTTCATCATTTCTTTTGTTTGGTGTGTTTACTGTGTGCTATTCTTGGTCAATAGAAGTTGTTTGGCAGTTCTGCAAAAGGGTGAGGAACATTTTCTTGAACTTTATCCTTTTGTCTCTGTAGAGAAAAGTTTTCTATTTGCCATTCTCTTCTTTTTTCATGGCAACATGTCTATATAAATGTTTTTTCAAGATTGTTATTGCTATTAATATGACAAATTCAGGTGATTATGAAACATGACAGACAGTTTTATCTACTTTGAAGTGGACAGGTGAGAGACTAGAAATTGAAGGTAGCTTTTATATGTAAACTTCTTTTTTATTAGAAGTAGAAAACAAGATGTTATACAAATCACCTTTTTTACCTTCTTATAAGAAACACACTGTTTTTTTCTCAGGCCACTCTGTAAGCTTCACTGACATCTTGAGCCTTGATTTAATTCGTATTTAAGTTCTCTCCTCCCCACACATTAATATAATATAAACGTAGAGCTCATTGCATGGTGTAATTACCGAAAAGATGAGTAGCTGGGAATGCTCTCAGTAATAAAGCATGTCTGTTTATTATAACAGGACAGTGCTCCTGTGCTGGTATTTAGTATGTTAATAGATAAGAATTGATTTGCTGCTTCAAGATGAATTAAATCTCTGTTGCTTAAAAAAAAAAAAAAAAACCACTGCCATTGAGTCGATTCCAGCTCATAGCGACCCTATAGGACAGAGCAGAACTGCCCCATACGGTTTCCAAGGAGCACCTGGTGGATTCAAACCGCTGACCTTTTGGTTAGCAGCCGTAGCTCTTAACCACTATGCTGCCAGGGTTTCCCTCTGTTACTTAGGCCTTTCTTTTCTGAGAAGTTATGCTTTGTTTATAGAAATTTGCCTGAAAGGTTTATACACCACAGTGTGACATTTGTTGAGTGGAAGACTTGGGAGCACCATTTAAAAGAGCAAAATGCACCTTCCACCCTTCAGAGTTTTGCTTTGTTTCTGTACTTTTTTTTTAATCTAAATTATTTTGCTTCAGTTCTTACTCCAGTACTCTAATATTTTTCATCAGTGTCAAGATACCATGCCTAAGTGAATAAAAGCCTGTAAATGGGGATGTTGCAATGTTGAAAGTGGTGAAATATAAACAGGAGAGATCAGTCTTCAACCTTTACAGATTTTCAAATTTCAGGGAGAAAAAAAAAATCCAATATCAGAGTAAATGAGATGGGAACTAGATGTGCTTGCTCACGTTTCACCTCCTCAGTGCATAGCTATTCTTGTTCTGCACGATCATAGGACAACAACGATGTCACTTTATTTGGTCTTTTTTTCCAGTCAGCTCATGGAAATCACCAGGAATGAAGCACCACAACTAAAGATAAATTGAACTTGTATATTTTTTTAGCATGTCATTTTCACTTAAAGAATAGTGTAATCAGGGGTCAGTGAAGGATATTAAGTCAAAAGGCATAATAAATCTTGGAGTCCTTATTTCTAGTTGGCATATTTCTTCCTTTGTTCTGTAAATAAAAATTATTTGAACATTCAAAAATATATTACATTTACATAGAGAGGTATACACTATGCCTACTGAAGTGGACATTCTAAATTCCAAGCAATGTGAACCTTCCGAAATATTGTTCATTTATTGCTTTAGAAGACTTAGAATTAAGGACATAATAAACGTATCATTATTTGTATCTATCTCTATATTCACGTACGCAGCACAAAATCTTCCCATTCCTGTTATATCGCCATAATTTTCCTGGAATGAATGAAAAATATATATAACTTATGTATATAAAAAATCCAAACCCGTTGCTGTCTAGTCGATTCCAACTCACGGCTACCCTATAGGACAGAGTAGAACTGCCCCACAGAGTTTCCAAGGAGCACCTGGTGGATTCAAACTGCCAACCTTTTGGTTAGCAGCCATAGCTCTTAACCACTACACCACCAAGGTTTACAATTTTAAATTATATATATATGTATATATATATATATGTAATAGAGAGTTCCGGAACATTTAATTGTGCTCATGAGGAACCTATACTTAGACAAAGGGCAGTAGTTCAAACAGAACAAGTGAATACTGTGTGGTTTAAAGTCAAAAAAGTTGTGCATCAGGGTTGTATCCTTTTGCCATACTTGTTCAATCTGTATCCCATTGCTGTGAAGTCAATTGTGACTTATAGCAACCCTATCCATATGCTGAACAAATAATCTGAGAAGCTGGACTAGATGAAGAAGAGTGGGGCATCAGGATTGGGTGAAGACTCATTAACATTAACAACTTGGGCTATGCAGATGGCACAGGCTTATTTGCAGAAGGCGAAGAGGACTTGAAGCACTTACTGATAAAGATCCAAGACCACAGCCTTCAGTATGGATTACACTTCAACATAAAGAAAACAAAAATCCTCACAGCTGGACCAATAAGTACCATCATGATAAATGGAGAAAATATTGAAGTTGTAAAGGATTTCATTTTACTTGGATCCACAGTCAACACCCATGGAAGCAGCAGTCAAGAAATCAATTGATGCATTGCATTGGGCAAATCTGCTGCATAAGTTCTCCTGATGGTGTTAAAAAGCAAAGACGTAGTTTTGATGACTAAGGTGCGCCTGACCCAAGCCATGGTATTTTCAGTCACCTCATATGCATGTGAAAGCTGGGCAATGAATAAGGAAGACTGAAGAAGAATTGAAGCCTTTGAATTATGGTTTTGGCAAAGAATATTGAATATACCACGAACTGCCAGAAGAATGAGCAGCTCTCTCTTGGAGGAAGTATAGCCAGAATGCTCATTAGAAGCATGGATGGTGAGATTTCACCTCATGTACTTTACATGTTATCAGGAGGGACCAGACCCTGCAGAAGGACATCATGCTTGGTAAAGTAGAGGGTCAATGAAAAAGAGGAAGACCCTCAATGAGATGAATTGACACAGCAGCTGCACCAATAGGCTCAAGCATAACAATGATTGTGAGGTTGATGCAGGACTGGGTAGTGTTTCATTCTGTTGTACATAGAGTCACTGTGAGCTGGAACCAACTCAATGGCACCTAACAACAACAACAATGCACGCATATACATACCACACACACACATATAATAAAATAAATACGAAAAAATTAGAGTTAGATTTTAGGAACATGTATGTCTCTTAATTTTTTAACTAAAAGTTTTTGCCTAGAACAATTTTTGATAAAGTATCCAGATCAGGTCCGTGTACAGAAGAGGTATTAAATGAATGCTAGTTTTTTTTTCCCCATTCTGTTCTCTATTTTTTTCTCATTTTCTTTCCCATTAGCATCCTGTGTAAAGCTTCTCTTGACAACCAAGATATAGTTGATATCCCCTCTCTCTGTTCCATCTTTGTATTTTTATAATTCACCTGTTCACTCATTCTATCATTATGACAGCAGGCATGTACTGAGATCCTATTATGTGCTGATAATTCTGTAGGTTAATGAGAAGACAGAATCAAAGATACAGCTCCTGTCCTCAAGGAGCTCATCTTTTGTGGGGAGACAAACCATGTCGATTCATGGGGAAAAGAACTATGACTGAGGAAGTACAGGAGGTTCTGTGAGTAGAGGGAAGGACCTCTTATAGAGGAGCTATCAGGCAAGACTTTCTGATAGGGGTGTTAAGGAAAGAGAGGGCGTTTTAGGAAGGTGAAAGAAGAGAAGTCATTCAGGGCAGGAGAAACAGTCTAATACAATGTCTGACACATAAGAGTCATTTTTGTTGAATGAATGAATGAATGAATGGGGAGAATATCAAAGAAATGTATCATTCTTTGAGAAATGAAACACTTCCCTTAACTACTGTATTGTGAATTACTTTCTAAGACTTATCTATCAATCATATTTGATCATGTTTGGCCCACAGTGAAAATAAAATAAATGGTTTTTGAATTTTATTGAACAATAATTCTTCTTTCAGACAAGTGAGATGATGAATTACCATGAAATATGTAAACATCATTATTAAGTTATTATACATATTAGAATGTTTTTGGTGTTTCAAATATTCCTTTTTGTGAGAAATGGTAAACATTCTCATATACGTCCCTGTTTTCAAATAGCTTTGTTATTTGTATTTTCTCTATCTATGGAATTAAGTGGAAACCCTAGTGGCGTAGTGGTTAAGTGCTATGGCTGCTAACCAAAAGGTTGGCAGTTGAAATCCACCAGGCGCTTCTCGGAAACCCTATAGGGCAGTTCTACTCTGACCTGTAGGGTCGCTATGAGTTTGAATCGACTCGATGGCAATGGGTTTGGTTTTAGTTTTTGGTATGGAGTAAGTGGAAACCCTGGTGGCATAGCGGTTAAGTGCTATGACTGCTAACCAAAAGGTCGGCAGTGTGAATCCACCAGGTGCTCCTTGGAAACTCTATGGGGCAGTTCTACACTGTCCTATAGGGTTTCTATGAGTTGGCATGGACTCAACAGCAATGGGTTCTTTTTTTGTTTTGGTATAGAGTAAGTGACCATGGTCACACAATGAATGTGGTAATGTAGAAATGGATTTCAAAATATATTAAACAGCTGTGGACTTAAGGCAAAACCAAAAAAAAAAACAAACCCAGTGCCGTCGAGCTGATTCCGACTCATAACGACCGTACAGGACAGGGTAGAACTGCCCCATAGACTCAAGGCAGTATACCAAAAATAAACAAATAATCAGTGCATGTAGTTATTTATCCTTTAAAATCATTAATATTTACAGATTGAGAGATGTACTTTTTAATTTCATTCATATCATCTAGGAGGTCTTTTGGCTATTACAACAGCCCTAGCCAATTCTCTTCAGTGCTTTTGCAAAGAGCTGTTACCACATTCACTGGCTTTCTCTCTCTCCAAAATACTTCTTTTAATGTAGTTACACTCAGCATCCTGTCTTGTCTGAGTATTTTCAGGCTGTTAATCATTGATTTCTACTTCTCCACAGCTTTCTGAGGAAACGTTACAGCTCTAAAGAAAATATTCTAATTGCTTTCCCGATGTGCTACAGCTAATAAGGCTATACATAAAATGTATTATTTTTCTTTACTTCTGTTTAGCCTTTACCCACTAAAAAAGTAGAGGATAATATTACTTGAACTTTTGTTTTAGTACCACCAGAATGCTCTTTGGAAAGTTAAGCCAAGATCACAGTAATAATAATAATAATAATAAATAAATAAATATATATATATATATAAAACCTATTGCTGTAGAGGTGATTCCAACTCAAGCCACCCTATAGGACAGAGTACAGCTGCCCCATAGCGTTTCCAAGGAGCAGCTAGTAGATTCAAAGTGCCGTCCTTTTGGTTAGCAGCTGAGCTCTTAACCACTGTGCCACCAGGGCACCAATAATAATATAATGAGTACCAAAACTAAATCTAAGGAGCCCTGGTGGTGCAGCCGTTAAACATTCAACTGCTAACCAAAAGGTCTGCAGTTCAAACCACCAGCTGTTCTGTGGGAGAAGGATGTGGCAGTCTGCTTCCTTAAAGGATATAGCCTTGAAAACTCCCTGGAGCAATTCTCTGTCCTATAGGGTTATGAGTCAGAATTAACTTGATGGCAATGGATTTAGTCTGATTTTCATGAAAATCTTACCAAGAGAGCTAATATATACTTAGTTTTCTAAGTTCTTGATTCATATGCTAATACATAATTTAAAAAATGTGTGTGTATCCAAATCTCATTAAAAATTATTTGCTCTGTAATTATAACCCTGATTTTAAATAAAATTTCTAATACTTGAATACATACAAGTATTCACCAGGTAAATAAAGGACAGTGTATTAATATGTTTATTTTTGTATATTTAGATGTGATGTTAATAAAATAAAATTCATATTTTTAAAATTTTTTGCCTCAAAATAAGAGAGACAATGTTGGAGTAGCCTTGTGGATGTGGGCGCAGAATGATTTAATTTCTTCTCAAGGATGGAAAAAGAGCCTCAGCTGGCATGTGATGTGGTACATGTACCATCCATATATTTTATTGGGGCTTACCAGAGTTCTTTATTAAAGTGGGTGTATATTCAGCCTGCAGCTGCAGTGAGCTCACTTCCTACCATTCCTTGCGTCATTCTTTATGACTTTTGCTCCAGCAATGCTGAATTGCCTTTTGCTTTTCCTCAGACAACATGCTTTCCTTTGCTTGTGATGTCTGGCCCATGTTGTTGCAAAGCCTTTTATCGTACTTTGCACACAGATGATGGCCATTCCTCCCTTATATTTAGTTCAGGCTTCACTTCTACCAGTAAATTTGTACTAACTCTAATCCCCCATTCTCCTTCCATTAAGAACTCCTGTCTGTGTCTCTCTCTTCCATTAGATTTTCACCTGTTAGACCAGTGATCAGCAAACTATGGCCCAGGGGCCAAATTCAGCCTGCTGTTTGTTTTCAAATGACCTGCAAGCCAAAAAAAAAAAAAAAATTTTTCCTGTTTTTAAATTGCTGAAATAAAGAAGAATTACATTTTATGACACATGAACATTGTGTGTAATTCAAATTTGTGTCAACAAATAAAGTTTTATTGAAACACAGCCATGCTCATTCTTTTACATATTAACAGTGTAATGTACTTTTATGTCACAGTGGTACAGTAGAGTAGTTGTGACGTAGTTCAGTAATATAGCCCTCAAAGCCTAAAATATTTACTATCTGGTCCTTTACAGATAAAGTCAAATGACCCCTGTCCTAGAGGACAGGAAATGAGCCTTAATTACTCCATTGTCCAGAGTTCCTAGCACAGCGAATTGAATTGAATGGGTGAATTAAATGTTTGAAAAAGGCTATCACTGACCTGACCCAAGGTATCTCCTCTGGAACCCTTAGCTTTGATCTTAGGAAAGTTGAGTAAACACTAAAGTATGAAGACCTGGGTGCTGTTGTTTTGCTCTGTCATTCTCTGTGGGACCTTGAACAGGTGTTACATTTTCATTTATACGAAAATAAAATATTGATTTAAATGGGTTTATAGTTCTTTCCAGACATAAAATTCTATTGTAGGGAAATTTTTATAAATGTATTTTATGAAGTCAATATGCAAAAAAAGAAGGAAAAAAGAAAAACCGAATGAGAGAGTTCTTTATTAAGAATATGGGCAAAAGGAGGAAAAGAAGAATGAACTCTTACAGATCTATTGCACACCAAATTTATTATTAGTGTCCATTAGGTGTTTCTGCAGTAATCCCAACAAACATAAAGGTTGGTGTTGGTTCTGAACTATACATCTCTACTACTAATGTGTTGGGGTAGAAGGTAAGATTTTTCTTTGTAAAATTTGTGGTAAGTTATCTATATATTGCTTTGAGTGATGATTTTATCCAAATAATGAAAGATAGTCTTAATGTTAATTTTTGTTAGAATCCTTAATTAACCTATGTTTATTTCTCTTTTTATCATTTTCCCATCTATTATATGACTCCCCTTAGAGAGATATTCACAAGCTAGATGAAGGGTAATGTTGATAACTGCCCTGTATACGTTATTTATAGATTATGAGAATTATAGTGCTCCTACAGCTTTAAAGTGACTTACTTGATTCTAATAAGGGTGCTAATGGTAATCCTGAGCATCCATAAAGCTTTTTTGAGTGAAAATATTACAGGAATTTAAAGGCTATCTGGATGAGAACTCTTTTGCAATTTATACCTGTCTCTAACCTGTTTAAAAAACTCAAACCGTAAAACCCATGGCCGTCGAGACAATTCTGACTCATAGAAATCCTATAGGACAGAGTAGAACTGCCCCCATAGAGTTTCCAAGCAGCATCTGGTAGATTCGAAGGGCCCACCTTTTGGTTAACAGCCATAGCACTTAACTACTACGCCACCAGGGTTTCCACCTGCTTAAAAAGGCAGTCAAAATTTTTAATATGTATTCGACTTTTTCATTAAAATATTCTTGCTTCTATAAGAGTAATCCTGAATTAAGTTGATCATCACAAAAATTATAAAAAATAGTCCAGGGAAAAGAATTAAAATGGAAAGATAATTTATTTAATATTTTAATGGATAATTGTATATGCTTCTACCTTTTGCTATATATATACATAAAGCATTAAAATACAGCACTGAAATTTAATAGAATATATTCTGCAGTATTTATTAAAGACCCTGACAAGCTAGGTGGAATGTCTGTAATAGGAATGGACTCCAAAATAATATTTTCTTCTACATTTTGGACTTACATTTTAGAATAAATTGGTAAATAGCGGGCAAAATATTTCTAGTAACTTAGAACGTGCTAAAAGTAGTGAAAAAATTATGTACACCCAAAATATTATTTTCTAGAAGCTCTAAGTCAACTTTTATGAAATAACCACAAGAAACAATAAGTAGGTAATTTTGTGTACCCCCCTCACTACTAGTATTAGGTTACTGCTGTTGTACATTCGTTTCCGTTGCATTCTACAGGTATCTTCCATTTGAAGGCCTGGAACCCTTCAGTATGGGATATGTTATTGTTGAAGAGAATACATTTCCTATAAGCTCAGTTGCTTCAGGGTTTGCTCTGTGGTCTATCACTAAATCAGGTCAGCTACCAGCAAATATGTGAAGGGCAATTAAAGAGAGCCAGTTTCAGTGAGATCACACATGCTATGTGTAAAACATATTTAGTTCCACAGGAGATACATGTTAGGGGAAATTAGTATTATTGCTACTACTGCTAGTTTTCTCATTTTTTTCACTCAACAAATATTTACTGAGCACCTATTTCCCTACTTAGAATTCCGAATATCATTAAAAACAGGTGAAATACATCTATAAATTTTCTTTTAATTTATAAAAATAAGAGGCATTTTTATACTCTGACAGTCACATTTAGATTTTTTTTATTGTCTGAAAATCCATTATTGCTTAAAATGACAAGATTCAACTTGGGATTATAAAGGCAAAACATTGCTGCATTTATTCCAGGTTAATTCACTGCCAAAGTGTTGATAGCATTATCTTATTTCTCAAAATCTATGAATTTATTTCAATAAGAATCATTTAGCAAATATTTCTCACTTTACATGCATATTACCTAATGAGATTACTTTTACTAATTGTTTAAAAATACAGAAATATACTTCCCAGAGCTTGGAAATCATTAACTGCTTTAAGAAAAATCAAGTAAGCCGGCTGGCTCTTTCTTCTATAGAAAAATGGGCACGTGGATGAAGAATGAAAATTTAAAAATATGTGGTTTGTCTGTATCTAAAACAAAATAAGCATTTTCTTGCTGAAGATGTGTAGGTTTCTACCTGCTGTGATGATTGCAGGACAACATGTGCTTGTCTTAAAACACTTGCGAATTGCTTCTCTTTACATATTTACTTGATGCTTTTCCTAAAAGCGTTTAATGTTCAGAAATGAGGTGATCAAATCCTGTGATTCATATGTAGGTGACTGAGCCCATGCATCACACCCTTCCTTTTCCTTATCTTCTCTGGGTGTCCCTGAGCTCTCCCCAAGCTGAGACAGATGGCTGCTGGTTTAGTTCTGTGCGTGGGAGAGAGGGACTTCCACATGTGATTTTTACCATTTGGTAGTAATTACTTTGTTGTATAAATTAACATTAACTGAACCATTCTTCAGGCATTGTTTGTAATTATCTTCTTTGCGTCTCTGAGTTGTGGAAAGAAAGAAAAAGCAGGGAATAAACTGCTCCTTGTTTTATAAAAGTTGAACAATCTATCATTAGGCAGAAAAGAACAATTATTGTTATGTGCCGAATAGACTGAAAACTTTGAAATAACCATGGAAGACAAAAAGCCAAATGATTTTTCTGGAAGTTAATAGCTTAGAAATGCAATTAGATTTTCTGAAAATGTAAGGTTTTTTTTGTTATTGTTAAGACAGATGCAAATGTTAAGAGAAGAATGAAATAAAATTTGAGTAATTTTTCTTCACATCATTTAGCAAATAATTATAACGCACTTGAAGGACACTGTCTTCTAATCTTCTTTAGATACTTTATTTAGATGCTTATAAATAGGAGTACTTTTGTGCAGATTTTATAAAAATCATCTATTTTTCTGAGTCAGAGTACATCAGGAGTCATCCTTTTAGGCAAAGCTGCTTATCATTATGTGGTATATTGATAATTCAAGTTTTAAACTCTTTCAAGACCTCATTCCTCTCTTCTTCCCCTCCCCCTCACAAATGCAGATATTGAATATAAAGAAAACAAACAATAAACAGCATATGTGTTTCAAAAGCACCCTTTGGTTTGGTTTTGGCCTTGCTTATATTATTTCTGGGTTGGAATTTTTTTTTCTCTTGTCTTTCTCTAAAGAGATCTAATAACTAATACCATATAACAGATTGTCCTTTAAAGTATAAATGTTTCTTTCTGAAAAAAAATTCCCATCTGTGTTTTTTCTTTGGAAATTGCTCTAAGAAACTACCAAGAAGAACAAATTATTGCTAGCCATATTTTGACCCAAAGTATTTAAGCCGTGTCATCACACTTTTACTGTCCATAACATAGTCATAACTTTGATGTTGACAAGGAAATATGATGGCCATTATTCTACCAAAAGTATTTTTTGTTTTTATTGCAGCCTGTTGGATAATAAAACCTCAATCACCAGTACTCACATTTGTGTGAACATGTTATTAGATGATTAATAAAAATAGAAAAATATACCACTGGTAACTATTTGGTATCGTGTAACTTCAGTTATTGACCAGACTTTAGTTGTAGAAACTGTAACTAGCAGATATAATTCACTTCTTGGCTTAAAAAAATAAAAAGCATCATTGAAATTCATTTCGTGGACTGCGATGATTTAATGAGTCTCCAAGATTTAAAAATATCCCAATATCATTGCAAATTACTTGGAAAAATAAGAACATTTTGCCCTTAATCAGAATGGCTACGCTTATACGTCTTTTTACTACTGAATGAGCAAAACTAAGGCACTTTAAAAGCTGGCTTTTGTTTTGAGTTGTTGAATAGGAAATTCATATATATTTGTATCATCCTCAGGTTAAAAAAGAATTTTTTTTTTTTTTTTTAGTGAGACTGTTTCAAGAAGAGTTTCTAGTTCATTAGGCATGTTTTGTTTCGTTCTGTTTTGTTTTTTAAATAATAAACTACTGCTAGTTCAGGACATATTTGAAAACTGGATGTCTCACCTGGCTAGAAGTTGGCCTACCCCAGAGTGCCTCCTCTGGCATTCCCCATAACTAACCGAAATTCTCCGTCATACTTCTCTTTTAAAGTATACATCATTTCTGACCATTCTCAAAGCCCTAAAATTTCTTAATATTCAAAATTTTACTTTCCCAAAATAGTTTGCACCCATACAGGTTCCCCAAGTGAGACAAAGGAAAGCATGATTGTCTTATCTTTTTATTTTGGCTATAAATCCAATAAACATAAAAAACCTTAGGCTGTGTGCTTTTCAACATTTAAAGCTGGCAAAGAAGGCAGCAGCCTTAATCCTGAAGACACTTCCTTTCCCTGCTTCACAGGATAGAACTATATTTTCTTTTAAATAAAGCAGGTAAAAATTGAAGGGCAAATTTTGTGGCTCCTCAAAAATTCATCTTATATACTGTGTATTACCTGATGCAAACAATCTGAGCTTCATTTTTAGAAAATAATAGAATTACTTTTTGATTTGTGGATATTAGGACTCTAAATATTAAGCCCAAATATTCCTTTTTGTGGGAAGAAATAATCTTTATCTTCCCTAAGTAAATTTGGAACCTGATTTCTGGAAGTGAATCGAAACAACCACTTCAACTTCCAGGCTGTTTAATTTTGCTTCATTTGTGTACTTTGTGTTCATAAGAATACGTAAATCTAAGCTTGCACACATCCTTTGAAGAAACTGCAATAACCCTGCTCACCCCACCGATACAAATCTAGACTACTTGTTCTTTATTTCTCAATTAAAAAAAAAAAATCATTTTAATATATCTTGTTTTGGAGAAACAGTTTTCAAATTAAAACAATCAACTATTGACAAATATCCTATGCAAAAATCAACTCTGAATCATTTTTTTGGCAACCATTTGAAATGCAAACTCTTGTATGACATATATTTTAGAACCAAAGATAAGAAGAGCCGGGGCGGGGGTGGGGGGGAAGCAGCTCTTCTGTGCCTATGAAGCTCAAAGAGAATATATTAATTAACCCAAGAGAATTTCTAGGAAGCTGCCGTGAGAAACTGTAGCTTTGAAATCTAGTGATCTTTATCCACTGTTGGGTTTGGGTCAAAGACCTTGGACAAGGAAGGAAAAAAGGGAAGGAGGTGCATTATAGGAACCAGATGTTAAAAACTGATAAAGGCTGACCAGCCCCCTGCTGCTAAAATCTAACCCCACCTCCATCAAAAAGGTGACATTCTCCTCTGAAGCCCCTCTGTCCTTCGAGGAAAGAGACACAATTCTGGCTCTCCGTTTTTCCTTTGGCCTACCTTGTCGAATGGCCCTAGAAGACTAAACAGGTGTTATCTACTTTTGATTTCAGTGCATTTAAATTAATCCTGTCAGCTCAGCTGTTAAAACAACTGTCATCTCCAGCTGTTAGTAATTTTCGACTGGGCACTTTCACAGGTTGCCAAGATCTGAGCCTGCATTGTGTGTCTCTCTGAATGCACTAGAGTAACAATTTGTGAGTTTTTTTTTAAAGGGGACTTGCATTGTGATGCTGCACCCATGAAATGACCACAATAATAATTTCAAAACACACTCTGGTGCCATGTTTTGTGATATAAAGTAAACTGTGTGCTAAATGCCACTCCTATCTATATTCTGTGCTGTGTTACATAACTTGTCAGCCTATATTGTTTAATGAACAATAAGTCAACATGAAAGGCAGAAAAGAGGAAGGTACGATAAGGAAGTTAGGAGATAGAAGATAGCATTGCACCTGCCTGTGATAGTTTCTGTGATTCTAGAAACAATAGTCACTTTTAGTAGATTCGTGGTATTTCTTTTTCAGTGAAATCTCTGTAAAATATTTGGTTGCCTTTTAAGAGTCGGAGTAACTCTTAAATGTAAGTAGCCAAACACAAGATTTTTTACTAGACCCCCTCTTATTGAACATTTTAAATCATAGGAAGTATTTCTTGTATAATTGCAACACTTAGGATCTATTTCAGTAGTGGCATTCTAAGTGAATATTTTGGGGGGGAAAAGGCGGTTAGGAAATTCAGTCAACAATTGGAACCCCCTAGAAATGCACAATAATCCCAGCTCTATCAAAAAAAGAATTTTCATTTGCTGTTGATGTACCATCTTAAACCAATGAGTGTTCCTGCTATTCTAACCTTGTCATTATTGTTTTTAAGTACCCTTGAGTCAATTTCAACTCTGGCAACTCTATAGGACAGAGTAGAACTGCCCTGTAGGGTTTCCTAGGCTGTTATCTTTACAGGAGCATATTGCCAGTTCTTTTCTCCTTTGGACAGGCTGGCAGGTTCAAACCACCAACCTTTTGTTAGCAACTGAGCACTTTAATGACTGTGCCACCAGAGTTGCTTTATTCTAACCTTAGATATTATAAAATGAAAAAATTATTAAGTTTTTGGTTTGTTTCACAAAGTGCAAATTTGGGTATTAGTTTTGTACCATTAAAAAGCATGCTTCAAAGAAAAATAAATATATAGATGAATCTTAAATTGATTTTGAAGCATTCGTGTTCATGAACAATATAACCAGATCAATAATGAGAATAATTTTCAATAAAATGCATCATTCCCCAAATTTCTGGCTCATATACAGTATTTTATTTAAATTCATGTAATTCTGGTGTTGAATAAATTTACACTGACTTAGTTTATGCTTTATCCCTGATTTCTACATTTTTTTATTTATAGAAATGTAGCTTATATTTTGAAAGGGTACTACACGTACACGTACAAGGTACACAATATAAAATGTTTTAAAAAGAAGATATACAGTGGAAAGTATGTCTCCTTGCTATTCCTGTTGCTCACCCACCCATTTCCTGTTCCAGAAGAATTCACGATGTTTTTTTCTGTATCTATCTGTAGATAATCTTTGCATACACATGCATGTAAACCTGTAGAAATATGAGAGAGAGATTGTGTGTATGGTTTATATCAGATAGAAATAATACATACATACACACACACACCAAATTTAGGTGTCATTTGTGCCGGGTTTGCATATCAATTAAATAATGTTTATTCCCTAAAAAAGCATATTTATACATGTATAGGAGCCCCTGGGTGGCACAAATGGTTAAATTACCAGCTGCTAACTGAAAGGCTCACAGTCCAGTCAACCCAGAAGTGCCTTGGAAGAAAGGCCTGACAAGCTACTTCCAAAAAATCAGCCATCGAGACCTTACAGATAATATTTAGATAGGAATAAATACCACGTGGGATTAGATTTCCTTGGTTCAAAGGTTTATGGTCATGGCTTTGTGGGTCTATTTAGTCAGTTGGCTAACGTTGTTTTTAGAGTTTCTGTTCTACCTCCTAGTTCCATGAGTAGCACTTATCGGTCTTAAAAGCTTGCGAGTGCCCCCCCCCCATGATACAACAATTGGTTTCTATTCCACTGGAGTAGTAGAAGAAAAAAGAGACCCAGGAATAGAAGTAAATAGTCTGCAGGTCTAACTGCCTCCATTAACTCCTACCTCCTTTGCATGAGACAAGAAGAAATAGATGGTACCTGGCTAACATTACTGAACATTTTGATCAAAGACCCAGTAGATGGATCCTTATCAAAAGAAGGAAAAATGTGGAACAAAAAATAAAATTGTAATGGAAACCAGACTTATTTGATCCATTGAGACTGGGGGAACACCAAATCTATTGTCCTAAAATAGTCTTTAAACATTGAGCAGAAAATATCCCATGATGTAATCTGTAAAGAAAACAACAGTTTAGCTCAGTTAATAAAGAATGTCAGCCTTGAACTTTGTGGTCTTTTAAAGAATTATCTGGAAACCCTTGTGGCATAGAGGTCGAGAGCTACAGCTGCTAACCAAAAGGTTGGCAGTTTGAATCCACCAGGTGCTCCTGGCAAACTCTATATGCGATCAAATTGACAACAGTAACTCTAAAACACAGATGAGAATTTTAAGAGGCATAGAGAGTAAACATCAATGGCAGTGAAACAATATGGGTAGAGATAATGAGAATGATAACATGATGGGAAGAATGTAACCACTGATTGATCTGTACAAGCAGAAACTGTTGAGTGGTTGTCTGTTTTGCTGTGTGTATTTTCACCAAAATAAATAAATAAATAAAATCAGCCATTGAAAATCATGTGGAGCATAGTTTTACTCTGACACACGTGGGATGGCCATAAGTCAGAGTCAACTCAAATGCAACTTATTTTTGTTTTCGTTTGTATCTTTTTAATATACATGTAAGAATGAAAAATGTGTTTACAATGTATATGATATGTAAATATTCAAATAAGCTATCTTATTTGAGTACATATCATATACATTGTAATCATATATAGGATCATTAATTAAAATTGAATAAAGAATGTTGTTGTTAGGTGCCCTCGAGTCATTTCTGACTCATAGTGACCCTATGTACAACAGAACAAAAAACTGCCTGGTCCTGCGCCATCCTCACAACCGTTGCTATATTTCAGCCCATTGTTGCAGGCACTGTGTCAATATATCTTGTTGAGCATCTTCCTCTTTTTTGCTGACCCTCTACTTTACCAGGAAACCCTGGTGGTGTAGTGGTTAAGTGCTGCAGCTGTGAACCAAAGGGTCGGCAGTTCAAATCTGCCAGGCGCTCCTTGGAAACTCTATGGAGCAGTTCTACTCTACCCTATAGGGTCGCTATGAGTCAGAATCGACTCGACGGCACTGGGCTTGGTTTGGTTTTTTGGAGGGTACTTTACCAAGTATGATATGCTTCTCCATATCATACTTCTGATAATATGTCCCAAGTATATGAGATGAATTCTCACTATCCTCACCTCCAAGGAACATTCTGTTTGCACTTCTTCCAAGACAGATCTGTTCATTCTTCTGGCAGTCCATGATATATTCAATATTCTTCACCAGCACCATAATTCAAAGGCATCAATTCTTCTTTGGTCTTCCTTAATCATTGTCCAGCTTTTGCATGCATATGAGGCAATTGAAAATACCATGGCATGCGTCAGGTGCACCTTAGTCCTCAAAGTGATATCTTTGCTTTTTAACACTTTAAAAGAAGTTTTTTTCTACAGCAGATTCCTCAATGCAATATGTCATCTGATTTCTTGAGTGCTGCTTCCATGGGTGTTGATTGTATATCCGAGTAAAATGAAATCTTTTACAACTTCAATATTTTTCCCATGTATCATGATGTTGCTTATTGGTCTAGTTGTGAGGATTTTTGTTTTCTTTATGTTGAGGTGTAATTCATACTGATGGCTGTAGTCTTTGATCTTCATCAGTAAGTGCTTCAAGTCCTCTTCACTTTAAGCAAGCAAGGTTGTGTCATCTGCATAACACAGGTTGTTAATGTCTTCCTCCAAAGCTGATGCTGTGTTCTTCTTCATATAGCCCTGCTTCTTGAATTATTTGAATAAGTATAGTGAAAGGATACAACCCTGACACACACCTTTCCTGATTTTAAACCATGCAGTATCCCCTTGTTCTGTTTCAATGACTGCCTCTTGTTCTTTGTATAAGTTCCTAATGAGCACAATTAAATGTTCTGGAATTCCTGTTCTTCACATCATTATCCATAATTTATTAAGAACCACACAGTTAAGTGCCTTTGCATAGTCAGTAAAACACAGGTAAACATCTTTCTGATGTTTTCTGCTTTCAGCCAAGATCCATCTAACATTAAAATGTTATCCATCATTCCATGTCCTCTCCTGAATCCATCTTGGATTTCTGGCAGTTCCCTGTTGATGTACTTCTGCAACTGCTTTTGAATGATCTTCAGGAAAGTTTTACTTGAGTGTGATATTAATGATATTGTTCAATAATTTTCACATTCTGTTAGATCCCCATTCTTCGGAATGGGCACCAATATGAATCTTTTCCACTTGGATGGCCAGATAGCTGTCTTCCAAATTTCTTGATATAGATGAGGGAGCTCTTCCAACGTTGCATCTCTTTGTTGAAACATCTCAATTGGTATTCCTTCAATTCCTGAACCCTCGTTTTTCACAAATGCCTTTAGTGAAGCTTGGATTTCTTTCTTCAGTACCATTGGTTCTTGATCATATGCAACCTCTTCTAATGGTAGAATATGGACCAATGCTTTTTGGTACAGTAACTCTGTGTATTCCTTGCATCTTCTTTTGATGCTTCCTGCATCAATCAATATTTTGCCCATAGAATCTTTCAGTATTGCAACTTGAGGCTTGGATTTTTTCTTCAGTTTTTCAGCTTGAGAATTGCTTAGCTTGTTTGTCCCTTTGGGCTTTCTAACTCCAGGTTTTTGAACACTTCATTCTAATACTTTGCCTTTTCTTCTCAAGCTGCCCTTTGAAATCTTCTGTTCAGCTCTTTTCCTTCAACGTTTCTTCCATTTGCTTTAGCTACTCTAAGTTCAAGAGCAAGTTTCACAGTCTCTTCTGACGTCCATTTTGGCCTTTTCTTTCTTTCCTGTCTTTCTTCATATATAATGACCTTGATGCCATCCCACAACTCATCTGATCTTCCTTCATTGGTGTTCAATGCATCAAATCTATTCTCGAAGTACCCTCTAAACTCGGGTGGGATATACTCAGGGTCGTATTTTGGCCCTCCTGGACTGGTTTTAATTTTCTTCAGCTTCAACTTGAACTTGGATACGAGCCATTGATGGTCTGTTCTACAGTCAGCCTCTGGCCTCGTTCTGACTGATGACATTGACCTTCTCCATTGTCTCTTTCTGCAGATATAGTCAATTAGATTCTTGTGTATTCCATCTGGTGAGGTCCACATGTATAGGCATCATTCATGTTGTTGAAAAAAGGTATTTGCAATGAAGAAGTGGTTGGTCTTCCAAAAATTCTTTCATGTGATCTTTGACATTGTTTCTGTCATCAAGGCCATATTTTACAATTTCTGATCCTTCTTCTTTGCTTCCTGCTTTCACATTCCTATCACCATTATCGTTGCATCTTGATTGCATGTTTGATTGATTTCAGACTGCAGAAATTGATACAAATTTTCAGTTTCTTCATACTTGGCATTAGTATTTGGTGTATAAGTTTGAATAATAGTCATATTAACTGGTCTTTCATGTAGGCCTGTGGTTATTATCCTATCACTGACAGAGTTGTACTTCAGGACAGATCTTGAAATGTTCTTTTTGATGATGAATGTGAAGCTATTCCTCTTCAGTTGTCATTCCCAGAAAAGTAGACCATATCATCGTCCAATTCAAAATATCCAATTCCAGTCCATTTCAGGTCACTAAGGCCTAGGATATTGATCTTTATGTGTTCCATTTCATTTTTGACGATTTCCAATTTTCCTAGATCCATACTTTGTACATTCCACCTTCTGACTATTAATGGCTGTTTGTAGCTGTTTATTCTCATTTTGAGTCTTGCACCATCAGCAAATGAAGGCCCCAAAAGCTTTACTCCATCCATGTCATTAACGTCAACTCTACTTTGAGGAGGCAGCTCTTCCCTAGTTATATTTTGAGTGTCTTCCAGCCTGAGGAATCATCGTCTGGCACTATATCAGACAGTGTTTCACTGCTATTCATAAGGTTTTCACTTACCAGTGCTGTTCAAAAGTAGACTGCCAGGTCCTTCTTCCTAGTCTGTCTCAGTCTGGAAGCTCCTCTGAAACCTGTCCACCATGAGTGACCCTGCTGGTATTTGAAATACTTGTGGCATAGCTTCCAGCATCACAGCAACACACAAGCCACCACAGTACAACAAACTGACAGATGAGTGGTAAGAATAAAGAATATTATGTTAATCTACCAATAACTACCAACATTAAAATATGTACACAAATTTGACCCTGCAGTTCCACTATCAGAACCTAACTGTATGAATATTCTCACACGTGTATGTCAGAATATATAAGTATGTTGTTTATGACATTACTGTTTTAGAGAAACTAGAAACATTCTAAATGTCAAGGGTATGGCTGAATATATTATCTTGCACTCATAGAATGGATTGCTATGAGATCATTAAACATTAAGGAAATTTATGCATAAAGATAAGGAAAGATATCCATGATTTATAGTTTAAAATGTTGTATAATAGTAGAAATAAGATTATCTTTATTGTTTAAAAAGTATTTGTGCATATTACACATTTATTCTAATTATTGAATATTTAAAGGTAGATATAGTAAGTTGAAAAGAAGTGTCTTATTTTGGCTATTGTGGTTATTTTCTATTACTAACAGACTAATTACTAAGAATTAGATCTTCAACTGTACAAACTTTAGTGATGCTAATCAGAATCAATTACTGATAGATTTTGCATTTAGTTTCTATAGTCATACATCAATTAGCATAGGAAAAAAGAGTCGTTAAAAATAAGGTAACATAAAAATAAATACGTGAAAGCGCTAGGTTAGAGGTGATGGGATGTGGATGGGGGCTAGGAAGGATATCATGGGAAAGGCATAAAAAGGGGTAGTAGATAAAAAGAGTTAGCTTTCCTCCCTCAGTTTTCAAAGCTACATCAGCAGAAACATCTCCTCTTTAAAAATTTATGGAAAAAGAGGAAGAAGATCATATAAACATGCTTGCTCACACAAGCATACATTAGGTGTCTGAATAGAAAACAGGTTCACTTTGTGTTCTAGATTGAATTGTGTCCTCCCCAAAATATATGTCAACTTGGCTAGGCCATGATTCCACCATTTTGTGTTCTGATGTGATTATCCTATGTGTTCTGAATCTTCGCTTCTGTAATGTTAATGCAAGCCCTGGTGCTGTAGTGGTTAAGAGCTACAGGTGCTAACCAAAAGGTCAGCAGTTCAAATCCGCCACCTGCTCCTTGGAAACTTTATTGGGGCAGTTCTGCTTTGCCCTGTACTATCACTATGAGACAGAATCAACTCAATGGCAGTGGGGTTTTGGTTATAATGTTAATAAGGAAGGATTAGAGATAGTATGTTAGTAAGGCAGGACTCAATCTGCAGGATTAGGTTGTATCTTGAGTCAGTCTCTTTAAAGATATGAAAGAAAGACTCTAGAAGAGAGAAGAGATCTCATACCATGAAGAAAGAGGCACTAGGAGCAGAGCGTATCATTTACTGAGAAGTTCCTAGACCAGGAGAATATAGATGACAAGGACTTTCCCCCAGAGCTGACAGAGAGAGAAAGCCTTCCCCTGGAGCTGGCACCCTGAATTTGGACTTTTAGCATCCTAAACTGTGAGAGAATAAATTTCTGTTTGTTAAAGCCATTTACTTGTTGTATTTCTGTTACAGCAGCACTAGATAATAAAGACAGAATTTGGTCCTGGGAGTGCAACGCTGCTTTAACTGATACCTAAAATGTGGAAATGGTTTTGAAACTATGAATGGGTAGAAGCTGGAAGAGTTTTAAAATGCCTAAGAGTAAAAGCCTAGATTGCCTTGAAGAGACTCTTGGTGGAATTATGGACATTAAAGACAATTCTGGTGAAAGCTCAAAAGGAAGTGAGGAGAACTCTAACGGTGGAGACAGTGCAGATGGTGAGAAGCAGCAGCAGAGAAACAGCAATAGCAGAACCAGGAGACCAGTGGGAGACAGCACAGGAGCTGACCCATGGAGCAGGAGAGCTGAGTGCCTTCAGTCAGGAGGCTTCTTGGTGGGTTGGGATGTATCTGACTACTTATTGGTGGAGCTAGGCTTGCCCACCCACAGAGCAATAGAGCTAAGTACCTTCTGGCCAAGGTTTACTGGTGGAGCGGGGTGCCTCTAGACACTTATTGTTAGAGCTAAAGGGCTTTGTAACACTTTCCTGAGTAGGGCAGAGGCTGGGCCGGCCCAAGGGGCTGAGAGGCTGAGAGGCCAAGAAACCAGGAAGCAGAAGTTTAAGAGACAAGGAGCATGGGAAGCAGAGCTGCCTCAGTCTCGAAGGGTAGGACCACGACCTCTGGGCTCTCAAAGGGTGGGGCCACAGCCTACTGGGTTTCATAGAGTCAGATCTTCACCAAGTCAGTTCCAGAGTGTGAGGCTGCCATTCATGAGTGCCAGTGGGATGGGGCTGGATCCTCTGCCCAAACTGAGGGGGTGGGGCTGCCATGCCCAAGGGGCAGAAAAACGGGGCCTGCTGGAGCTGAGGGTATAGGGTCACCACTCAGATGGACTAGGAGAGTGCAGCCACCCAAAGCCAAGGAAGTAGAGTTGCTGTCCCAGTGGGTTTGGAAGGCAGAGCTGAAGCCAGGGCCAAAGGGCTTCCACCCAGATTCTGGATAGTGTGGCCAATACCTAGAGTCTAGAGGACAGGGTCATTGCCTAGATGGTCTCAGAGAATGGAGGATTATTGTCATGCCTTGAGAGCTAATGTAAATTGTTCTGCTGGGTTTTTTGACTTGCTTAGTGCCTGTCAAGGGTCAGTGAAAAAGAGGAAGACAGACCCTTTTTGAGACGGATTGACACAGTGGCTGCAACAATGGGCTCAAGCATAACAATGATTGTGAGAATGGCGTAGGACCAGACAGTGTTTCATTCTGCTGTTCAAAGGGTTAGTATGAGTCAGCACCTAGGCACAATGACAACAGTGCCCGTCATCCCTTCGTTCCCTCCAGTTTCTCCCATTTGTAATGGAACTGTCTGCCTTGTGCCTGTTCCATCACTGTACTTGGAAGTAGTTAATTTGTATTCTAGATTTCACAGATGAAGAGGAATATTAACCCAGGAGATTGTGGACTTTGCACTGATTTAAGACTTTTGCTGTGATATGATGGGGTAAATGTGTTTTACATGTCTCAAGGATATGAATTTGGGGGGCCAAAGGATGGAATGTAAAGGATTGAATTGTATCCCCCACAATATGAATCAAGTTGGCTAGGCTATGATTCCCAGTATTATGTGGCTTTCCACCATTTTGTGATATCACGTGATTATCTTATATGTTGTAAATCCTAACCTCTATGATGTTAATGGGAGCCGTGGTGGTGCAATGGTTAAGAGCTATGGCTGCTAATCAAAAAGTTGGCAGTTCAAATCCACCAGCTGCTCCTTGGAAACCCTATGGGGCAGTTCTACTCTGTCCTGTAGGGTTTCTATGAGTCAAAATCAACTTGACAGCAATGGATTTTTTTGGTTATGATGTTAATTAGATACTGTTATGTTAACGAGGCAGGACACAATCTATAGGACTAGGTTGTATGTTGGGTCAATCTTTTTTGAGGCATGAAGGAGAAAATAGAGCAGATAGGAGAAGGGACCTCATACCACCAAGAAAAAAGTGCTGAGAATGGAGTGCATCCTTTCAACTCAGGGTCCCTGAGCTAAGAAGCTCCTAGACCAGAAGATTAATGACAAGGACCTTCCCCCAGAACAGAGAGAGAAAGCCTTCCCCTGGAGCTGGTGCCCTGAATTTAGACTTCTAGCCTCCTAGACTATGAGAGAATAAATTTCTCTTCGTTAAAACCATCCGTTTGTGGTATTTCTGTTATAGCAATGCTAGATAACTAAGACACCTTGCTAAAAATATATATTCTACATTTTGGTAAAGAGTAACATATTTGAATTAATAACAACCTCTTAAATATATAAACACAAATAGGTAGGTTAACCCTTCAGAAGTTGCTATGAATTCATTTAATTCCAGTGTATGAATTTAAATTGATATCCTATAAAAATAAGTATCTTTGGGAATAGAAGAGGAATAGGTCACCCCACCTAAATGGAGAGTCTGGATATCCAAAAGTTGGCCTACCTAAAGGCCCTGGGTAGATATTTGGAAGTGAAAATAGGTAGGAAATTACACTGAAAGAGAGGTGGGAAGATTACAAAGTGAAATCAATCAAACAAGCATACTACTTTTCCTTGTAGCATAAAATGCTTACGTGCCACGGAATGCCACTTGATGTTCAAACACAGTGATCCTGACATATTGTAAGCATGAAAAAGTTATGGTATCTCATGACTGGAAAAGTTATATATAGGGTTTATAGAGTTTTTACTGTAACTCTTATTCCAGTCATACTGAGATTATGACTCTATTTTGCAAACACTTTCATTGTTAAATAAACAAAGCCACTCCTAGGTATATGTTCTACAGAAATAAGGGCCATGACAAGAATAGACATATGTACACCCATGTTCATTGCGACATCATTCCCAATAGCAAAAAGATGGAAACTACCTAAGTGCCCGTCAATGGATGAATGGATAAACAGACTGTGGTACACACACAGAATGGAATACTGCGTAACAATAAAGAATAATGATGAATCCGTGAAACATTTCCCAACATGGGTGAGTCGGGAAGACATTATGCTGAGTGAAATAAATAAATCACAAAGGAACAAATATTGCTTGAGACCCCCACTATTATAAAGTCAAGAAAAGGTTTATACAAAGAAAGAAACATTTTTTGATGGTTTCCATGGATGAGGGGGAGGGAGGGAAAACCATTAAGAGTAGACACATGGTGAAGGGAAAGGCAGTACACAATGAGGGGGAAGTCAGCACAACATGACCAAGGCAAGGGAAGATACTGAGAGGTATGCAAGAATAAAAGGCAATGATGGTAAATATATAATGGTGCAACAATAGTAATATAAACAATAATTTATGAGTGGATACATATATATGTAGAATATGGGAGGGCTTATGGGAGTATACCCATGTGCATATATAGGTTTGGCTTTGGATATTTCTACATACATATTTGTATGTGCTGCACATATTATTCATATATACAATAGAGCACACAGGGGCACAGTCATGGAAACATCCTAGACATAACCAAACATCTTTCAGGACTGAGTTAATGGGCTTGAAGCCTAAGGACCAAACACAGGTCAGT
Source organism: Elephas maximus indicus (assembly GCF_024166365.1). Taxonomy (NCBI): domain Eukaryota; kingdom Metazoa; phylum Chordata; class Mammalia; order Proboscidea; family Elephantidae; genus Elephas; species Elephas maximus. The sequence continues at coordinate 82,488,523 of NC_064822.1, read as the reverse complement.
TGGCATAACATAGTTCATAAAGGCAACGTTCTGCATCCTAACCCAGAAAAACAAATCAGTTGTTGTCGAGTCAATTTCAACTCACAGAAACCCTATATCCTACTTTGGTGAATAGTGTGAGGGTCTTAAAAGCTAGCGAGTGGCCATCTAAGATACAATTATTAGTCTCTTTCCATATGAACCAAAAGAGAGTGAAGAAAAGCGAAGACTCAAGGGAACAATTTGCCCAAAGGACTAATGGACCACAGGAACCACAGCCTACGCTAGCCTGAAACCAGAAGAACTAGATGGTGCCCAGCTACCACTGATCAGTATCACAGTAGAAGTTCTTGGTTAGAATGGGAAAAAAATGTAGAACAAAATTCAAATTCATAAAAAGACCAGATTTACTGGCCTAAGAGAGACTGGAGGAGACCCCGAGACTATGGCCCTTAGAAACCCTTCAAACTTGAAACTAAAGCCATCCCCAGAGATCACCTTTCAGCCAAATAATAGACAGGCCTATAAAATTAACAACAACACCCATGAGGAAAGTGCTCCTTAGAACAATCAACTATATGAGACCAAAAGGGCAACATCTGCCCAAAAGCAAAAGATGAGCAGGCTGTGAGGGACAGGAAAATCAGACAATAGAAATGGGGGAACTCAGGGTGGTAATGAGGAGAGTGCTGACACATTGAGGGGATCGCACCAATGTCACAGAACAATTTGTGTATAAACTGTTGAATAGTAAACCTTCGCCTAAAGCACAATTTTTTAAAAAGCCAGAAATTAATACAATTTGCTGAATAAAACCCTAACCTTTTCTCTCCATTCCACTATTATCGTGCTTCCTTACTGTAGTGCAAACTGTGGGTGTTTTGTTTTTTTGTTTGTTTTTAATGGAAAGGGGTATTTTTACATTGTAATAGCACCTTAGTTTGTGGTTTACATTTCACATTGATTCTGATCTACAATTTATACATAGATCAAAAGAAATGTTTGAGTAAAGCTAACTAAGATAAACTTCTTTGTATTTATGTCAGAGTTAAACTTTATCTCCAGAAGTCCCTGTATGGTGTAAATGGTTAACACTACCAAAAGTTTGGAGGTTTTTTTGTCCACCTAGAGGTGCCTCAGAAGAAAAGCCTGCAAAGTACTTCTGAAAAATCAGCCGTTCACGAGGTTGCCATGAATCGAAATTGATTAGGTGGCAACTGTTTATTTTAACTTGTCTCTACCACCTATTAGGAACAGAGTGTTGCAGCTGAAGCCAGTCCACCCAGTTAGTGCTCAAGACTTGGGTGCAGAAGAAGCTAGTGCTGCATGCTGCTTGCCTTTTCCTGTCTTAGGTAGGGGTATCTTCTACATCTTTGTCCTAATTCTTTCTCATGACATTTTTGGGAGCAGATTTGATAAATATTAGATCTAAATGTAGAACACTGATATTCTCTTTTTATTTATTTATTAATTTTTTTAAATCAGCTACATGAGGTACAATTTATAGAATGCGCCTGTAGAAGACTGATTGTTTACTTAACTATGGGAAGTTTCCAGTTGCTGTCAAGCCAATTCTGACTCATGGCAACCTTTTGCATTTCAGAGTAGAATTGCCCTCCATAGGCTTTCAAGGCTGTGAACTTTCAAAACCAGAATACAAGGCATTTCTTCTGAGGCATCTCTGGGTGGGTTTGAACTGCCAACCCTTCAGTTAGTAGCCCAGCACTTAACAATTTACACCACTCAGGGACAAAAAAAAAAAAAAAAATCCTGAGTGGGAATAAATGGAAGAGTATTATTTTTCCTTGGCCACATAAGGCTGTTGTTGTCAAAGGAGGGAAAGAATTAAGAGGATTGCCACTTGACTTTTCTTTCATATCCGTTCACAAGGTTAAAATGGGTCAGGTAATAGTTATCTAGTGCTGCTATAACAGGAATACCACAAGTGGATGGCTTTAACAAACAGAAGTTTATTCTCTCACAATTTAGGAAGCTAGAAGTCCAAATTCAGAGCACCAGCTCCAGGAGTAGGCTTTCAGTCCCTGTCAGTTCTGGGAGAAGATCCTTGTCATCAATCTTCCCTTGGTGTAGGAACTTCTCAGTGCAGGCACCCTGGGTGCTTTGCTCCTAGCTCTTCTTTCTTGGTGGTATGAAGTCCCTCTCCTCTCTGCTAGATTCTCTCTTTCATATCTCAAATAAGAGATTGGCTCAACATACAACCTAATTCTGTAGATTGAGTCCTGCCTCATTAACATCACTGCCTCTAATCCTGCCTCATTAACATCACAGAGGTTAGGATTTACAACATATGGGATAATTATATCAGAGTACAAAATGGAGAACAACAGCACAATACTGGGAATCATGGCCTAGCCAAGTTAACACACATTTTGAGGTGTACACAATTCGATCCATGGCAGGTATCCTTTCATTTACTGGAAATACAGGGCAAGTAAACTCAGAAAAGAAAAAAAAAGAAGTTTTCAATTGTAGGTTAGGGTTGGATTTGCTAAGACTCTAAATGTTAGACTAAGGATTTGAAATTTTATAAATTTTATAGGATAGGCTTTGGAATCTATTGAGTGTGTTCCAACAGTGACGTAATGAGGACAGCGTTCTCAAAGACTATTTTCATCATTGATTACTCCTCCTTACTTTCTTTACTAGCTTGAGTTTCCTTTATGTAACAACAACCAAACAAGCAGTTCTTTTTGTTAGTTGCTGTCCAGTTGATTCCTACTCATGGTGACCCCATGTGTGCAAGTAGAACTGCTCCATAGGGCTTTCAAGACTGTGACCTTTGAGAAGCAGAGCATCAGGCCTGTCTTCTGAGGCATCTCTAGATGGGTTCAAACTGCCAGTGTTTTGGCTGATAGTTGAGCACTTAACTCTTTTCAGTATCCTGGGACTTCAAACAAGCAGTAGTGTTGTTGGTATTCTGGTAGAGGCAATAAATGTATGGATTTTTTTTTTTCCTACCATTTTAATGGGATTTGAGGTGGGAAGTAGTATAGATAGCACAATTAGTTAGTCACATGTTAACATAATATATTCTTCCCTGTGTTTTATATTTCTTCATAGAGTTTGTATTTTACTATAGTCCATGTAATATTTATTTCCCTCATGTGATTTTGAGTATCTTGAGGCCCAGAGGCCTGATTTTTCACTAAATAGCATGACTTCAGAACATGATAGTTACCTAATTATTGTTTATTGGATGATGGAAGGGATGATAAGATGTTGGATGATTAGTATAATAACTATTTGTTAAATAGTTAAAATATGAACAAACAAAACCCTCCTTCAATTCCATGTCTTCCCTATTGCTGAACAGCATTGAGATTTGAGGTCTGTGAACAGATCACAGTCTCTTATACTGATGAGATAATATTTGTGCTGTGTCATCTTTATGAACACTCTTCACCCCTCACTTTCTGGTCTAATATTATTCATATGTCGTTTCAGATTCAGGTAATCATCACCTCTTTTAAGAAGAATTTGCTCACCTCTTCTCAAGCTGGTGGGAATGCTACCTCTGTGTTTAATTTCTATGCTTACATAAGATTTACTATTTATACCTTATAGCATTTTATCACTCTATTTCACAATATCTTTCGTCATGAGACTATAAATTTTTTGTAGGCAGGGACTATGCCATTACATTTTTGTGGTACTACATCAATACAGTAGTTGATAAAAAGAAGACTAGTATTAAGTATTTGATGAAAAAGTGATGGATCGAAGATAAGGAGATTCATTAGGAGGCTACTTGAGTATTCTGTGATGGGTTAATCGAGACCTAAGTGAGGATTTTGGCTTCATGAATGGAGGGGAGAATAAAAATTTAAGACATTCTGAAGGATAAAAATCAGTCACAGATTGTATGCGAAGATAAAAAAAAAAAAACAAGTTAAAGTTACAATATGAAGATGTGTAAAAGAGTAAAAAGTAGGAGCTGATTTCTTGTTGAGACAAATGATGAGTTCTCCTTTGGACACAGAAAATATGAGATACAACTGGGCCATACTGAGATGTTTCCTAAGTAACTAATAAAAATTGGAACTTGAAAAAGGTCAAGAAAGGAAACGGGAATTTGTAGACAATTCATATAGTAATGTTAGTTGAAGTTCATGAGTAGGCGACATTGTGATAGAGAATTTATAGGCGAAAGGAATGACTGAATCTTGGGGACACCTACTTGTGGCATATTCAGAGGAAGAGTACCAGAGTATAAATAATGAGAGAGCAAAGAGCAATTTCAGGAAAGTTAATTTAGATGTAGTTTCAAGATGATTGGAGAAGAGTGGTTGCAGTATAAGTTGTTAACAGTGTAATAGTCTTTGGTGTGTTTGAGAACTAGGAAGCCACTGATCTTGGGAAAAGCCAAATTGCAAAGGACTAAGAACATGGAAAAGAAAGCAATAGTGTGACAAATTATGTGAGTAACAGAGTTCAGATAAATAATTGTTTATGGGGCATTTTCCACTTTCACCTGCAATGGCATACAAACCCATGGAGAATATTTATGTGGATTGTATTTAAATGGGTAATAGAAATGCATATGCTTCACAGTTACAGTAGATGATATCTCTCCTATGTATCTTGGAGGACAGAAAAGTTAAGGTGGATTGTTTTGAAGGGTTCTAGAGTTTGGTATTAAGGATGATCACATCAGGACAGCCAAAGCTTACTGATTTCCGTGAGTAAGCCATCTTTGATAGATACGTTATTTGCACTGTAAGACTCAGAGTTAATAAATATACTAGTCATCCAAATGGCTAGTGTTTGTAATCTAAGTCACATGGGGTGTACTTAGAGACTTGATCCTTTTTAAAGCTCTGAATTGGGTCTCGTGTTTAAAAAAGTAAGAAGAGAACTAGCTGTCCCCTAAAGTTTGTTCCACGTCCAGTATTTTACATTTTACTCTGAAGTTGTAGCAGGTGTTTTCTAGGAGAGGGCTTTCTTCTTTTGATAACTGAAATGAGAATTCTGGAGACCATTTTATTTTTTCCATAAGATTGTTAGACTATGGTGGTAGCAAAAATGGTGAAATTAACTAAAATACCTATGTATTTTTTCCCTAACTATAAAAATTTTAAACACAGGTGTAACTGAAAGCAGGACTGCCATTTACTTCTTATGTCAATTATAGGGGTAGAATCTTAAATCCAAGTACCATGGTAACTTAATTTATGTAATAGCAATCAACTGAAAAATTATTTGCAGCTAAATTTTGATAAACTGAATAATGTTAAAAAAAAGTGTGGAGAAAATCCTAGATGTAAGAATCTATACTTTGCTAAAAAGTGAATTTTTGTATGTAAAAATGTGAGAAATATTATGATCTGGTATTTGACTGCACCAGGCTAATTTTTTCATTTCACTAACAAAAAGTGTGTTTTGTAAATGAATAATTCAGGTAGAAATCTGAGCTCACTTTCGCGGTCTTTAGTGTGATTCATAACCTACTGGATAAGACATGGGTTGAATGTAGCTGAATTACCACCATCTGTTGACTACCAGCTCCAAAAAATCCACAGGTTAAATGGGTCAGGAAGATTGTAGGACAGCACTATAATTATCAAACTATTTTCTTATTCCTTGTGCATCTTCTCTGTGTTTTCTCTCCCTCCTCCTTTTCCTTTTTTCTCCTATCCCTCCTTCTTTCTTTTACAGATCACTGTTTCATAATTAGGACAGGTCCCCAGTTCCATTATGGCCAGTAAGTCCTATTCACTGTATTCTGCCTGTGTGCTGTCACTAGACTCGGGAGCTTTAAAACCACCCCCAAAATCCAAGAGACAAATGGGTGAGAAGACTTTCTGTTCCTGGTAAGGCTGCTCATGTACTTTTTGGAAGAATAAGCCCAAAGAGGAATAAGATGAAACAAGAATAGAAATTTCCTAGAGGGGCATTTCTCAGAGTGTGGTTCAGTGCCCTACTAACTGCTTCATAGTAACACAGAGTGTTTTTTAATATGTCTGCCTTTTCTCCAGGTGACTAAATGTTTTTGCATGTATTATCTCATTTAAGTTTACAATTTTATGAGGTAGGATTATCCCCATTTTATAGATAGCAGTCACAAAAGCTATATAGGGTGCTCTTAAAGAAGTTTTTAATGAGAATTCTTGTTTATTTTATGATACACCTTTCTCTTTCAGAGCTGTTACTATTGAAAACATAATTTCCCATGTGAGCAGCTCCAGTGCTCTTTTTTCTCCAAATGTAGTGCTTTAGAGAAGTATTTGACGTGACAGGTATAAGAGGAAATAGTGAGAATAAAATTTTCTCTTCGCTGTTTAAGTTAGTGGATTAGCCATGTAGCAACTTAACCCCTTCAACATTTTTATAAAGAAGTTCTGTTTTGTATCATAAAGAAGAGTGATGGTTAAACATTGTATTATTTATGTCCCAAGGTTTTAGAATTGCCCTACCTTATCTGTCTTCATCAATCTGTATATTTTAAGCACCTTTTTCTCATTACGTTCATTCCTTTAGTTCATCCATCTGCCTGTGGTTCATTAATTCAGCAGCAAGTATTTTTGGAGGTTTTAGTATGTTGTGCACTGGGTTGATGCAATTTCATGAAGGCCTTATCAGGGTTTGATACCAGAATTAAGAAATTGTCATGACATCCTCCATTTTTCTTCCTGCAAGTTTTATGGGTTAGATCACACTGTAAAAATATTTCAATATTTCAAAAGTATACTAAGATTTGAGCAAATAATGTATTAAGAAAAAAAAAAACCAAAGCCATTGCCACCAAATCAATTCCAACTCATAGTGACCCTATAATTTTATATATATATAAAACCCTGTTGCCGTTGAGTTGATTCCAACTCATAGCGACCCTATAGGAAAGAGTAGAACTGCCCCATACGGTTTCCAAGGAGCCTCCGGTGGATTCGAACTGCCGACCTCTTGGTTAGTAGCTGTAGCACTTAACCACTATTGCCACCAGGGTTTCCGACAATAATATATAGTGTTTAAAAGTTTACCTTTATATTCAATGGTTTTAGAAGATTAACACTGAAATTACATTATTAGTTAGTCTAGGTCTCTATTGTAATAGACTGTATTGTAATAGACATTAAGTCTAATTTTAAATCGCCATAGATAAATGAGTTTTAAAGTACATATTTATAGAGCCATTTCAAGCAGAAAAAGTTCTGATATATGGCCGCATAACCTGGTCTCTAGAACTCTGTAATTTTCTCTTGGATAAACTTTGTTCAGGTTAATAATATCTAATGGTTCTCTTCATCTGTGTACTTTATAAAGGCAACAAAATTATTAGTTGATAACAACTGAACATATCCTATGGAATACAGAGTTTAGTAGCTGGCTAATGTATACACACACTTCTAATATAAGGTTCTACTGGAGAAATCTCCACGTGCAGAAGATGTTAACTGCATACTATTCCTTTGGTTGCTTATCAAACTTTATCCCTAGATGAAATTGTTAGTTTTGCTGTTTATAAGTCTTATATCTACTGTGGGGGTTGAGAGGAATCTGTAAAATCTTTGTTCTAAAATACATCAGGCATCTTAGAAAGGTTTGACTGGATTGTTGGAGAGAAAGGATATGGTGTTATTTTGGAAGTGCTTTGTTATTTTTAGCTCATTCTCATATCATTGTTATGAATGAGCATTAGCAGGAAGTTTCTAACTTTAACTTTTAAATATATCCTGTTATTAACCTGTTATTACAACACCATCTTTAGCATTATTACTGTCAAGTTAATGAGCAGGAATAAGTTAGAACAATTAAAAATTATTAACCTTTACTCCTAAACCTTTATCTACTAGAGGAAACCCAAAACCCAGTGTTGTCGAGTCGATTCCGACTCCTAGCGACCCTATAGGACAGAAAGCAACATAAAATACTAGGAGAAAGCAACATAAAATAGGTGATATTACTGCACTACTCCCCATTGTCTCTCCACACATCTGTCAGTTTGTCGTACTGAGATGGCTTGCGTGTCTCTGTGATGCTGGAAGCTACACTACCAGCATTTCACATACTAGCAGCGTCACCCATGGTAGACAGGTTTCAGTGGAGCTTCCAGGCTAAGGCAGACTAGGAAAAAGGACTTGGTGGTCTACTTCTGAAAAAATTGGCCAATGAAATCCTTATGAATAACAGCAGAACATTGTCTGATATAGCGCTGGAAGATGAATCCTCCGGTTGGAAGTCACTCAAAATATGAAAGGGAAAGAACTAACTCCTCAAAGTAAAGTCAACTTTAATGACATGGATGGAGTAAAGCTTTCATGACCTTATATGCATGTGAAAGTTGAACAATGGGTAAGGAAGACCAAGAAGAATTGACACCTTTGAATTATGGTGTTGGCAAAGGATACTGAATATACCGTGGACTGCCATGGACTGCCAAAAGAATGAACAAATCTGCCTCGGAAGAAGTACAGCCAGGATGCTACTCAGAAGCAAGGATGGCGAGACTGTATTGCATGTACTTTGGACATGTTATCAGGAGGGGCCAGTCCCTGGAGAAAGACATCATGCTTGGTAAAGAACAGGATCAGCGAAAAAGAGGAAGACCCTCAAGGAGATGGGCTGACACGGTGGCTGCAGCACTGGGCTCAAACATAGCAACGATTGTTAGGACTGTGCAGGACAGGGCAGTGTTTCATTCTGTTGTGCATAATGTCAATATGAGCCAGAACTGACTCAAAGTCACCTAACAACAACTCCCCGTTGTCCATGTGTATGTATGGAGTGGGAAGGAGAGCACTGGAACTGTCAGAAAGCTAAGGAGATGGGACCATTTCCTGTGACTGAAGAGAAGAAGAGAAGGCTTCTAATGATAGCACAATGGCTGTTTTCGTAAGTCAGTCAAGTTTTTTGAATTAGTAATGTTGAAGTTTCCATTTTGGCTAAGCAGTACAGGTATACCTCATATTATACAATAGATTCGTTATGAAAATATACATGTATATTTGCTTTTTTTAGATCAGTCTTTTAAATCTAAAGTTAAATATGTGCGTGTGTTTTTCTACGTGCCTGCTGTTTTATAATTTATAATTCTTCTCTTTTGTCATTATGGGGCCAAAAGGTAGGATATTGCTTTTATTTATATATGCATTTAGATATCTATTTGTATGATTATATGTATATGTATATTCATGCATGTATATAAAATATAATCTTGTATGTATTTATAAGTGTATAAACCTATATATATATATATATATGTACGTATTACATATATACGTATACCAAAAAACCAAAGCCATTTCAGTCGAGTCGATTTCAACTCATAGCAACCCTAAAGGATAGAGTAGAATTGCCCCATAGGATTTCCACAGAGAGGTTGGTGGATTTGAACCGCCTACTTTTTGGTTAGCAGGCAAGCTCTTAACCACTATGCCACCAGAGCGCCATCATATATAAAATTTGTATATACTAATTGAGACTAATGAATAGAATGAGAAAAAACATCTGCACTTCAGGCTGCCATCTAAATTTCTACATCTGAAACTATTATAAGTATGGACTCTTGATTATGATGTTTCAAAAGGCAGCCATGGTGCAGGAACAACAAAATTCCTGCATTTAATTCAATTCAAAATATCTTTGCTGAATGCTTACTTTAACCAAATCAGTGTTCTAGATGTAGAAGATACAGCAGAGGGCAAAACAGAAAGCCCTACATATATGGATCTTGTCTTTAATGGGAGGAGTCAAATAATAAATATAATGAATAGGTAAAATATATCGTTTTCTAGGTAATAATTAATGATATGGGAAAAAATAAACCAGGAAAAGGCACTTGCAGTGTGGGGAAGAATAAATTTGCAAGTCCTCACTGAGAAAATTACATTTGAGAAAAAGAATTGAGGCAGTTGAGGCAATGAGTCATATGGACGTTTGAGGGATGAACATTCCAGTTAGAGAACAAAGAGTGCAAAGGGCCTGGTAGTTTGAAAGAACAAAATACTCATATCAGTATTTTTTATGAGTTGCTGTTCTTTGAAAAATTTTATATAAGTTAAGCCATCAAAAATAAAAACAAAAAAAGGTAAAAGACACCCTTGTGAATCTTTTTTATAGACTATTTTCAGTGCCATCTGACATGGCTCTTCCCATTTTTCAGAAAATTCAAAGTACTACTGTGTTCTAGGAAGAGGTCAAATACTAACTACTCACCTTTATGTGCCCTTGAACATACCAGGGCCAGATTGTATGGGTTGTTGGAGCTATTGTAGGGACTCGGGTTTTTATTGAAAGAAGTGAAAGCTATTGGAAGATTTTGAACAGAGCAGTGCCATGAAATTTCTTCACAGCCTAGCATAAAATATTCCTTATATTTTCAGACTTCTCTACAAAGTTTTAGGTTTCAGGGGCCATCCCGGAACTTTTAATCCAACATCAGATAGGTGCATGGAATCTGCTTTCCATTCTGGAACTTTTCTCAGGGATCCACTTAGGACATAGTCTAAGAGTTGGATTTCTTCTTATTTAGACCAAATGCCTAAAAAGTTTCCAGTTTTTAATTTCTTTTTTGGGATTATTTGTAGCCAAAAATTCAACTGGGGAGTGACACAGTGATCTTACCATTGCCTCATAATTTAGGGGTTTTACCAATAATCCATATAGCCTGGTGGGTTTAATAAAATCATGTTCTATGGCCAGAATACATTTGTCTATATCCTTAACATCATTAAACATAGATTTCTGAACCAATGCCTAAAAAATATTAAAGGAAAAAAACTTACAGGCTTAATAAATATCTTTATTTTCTGATTGTGCCAATACCTAATCTGAAAAAAAATGATACCTAATTTTAAAAGAGTTCAAATAATTAAGGTACCAAAAGAATAGGAGGGCACCAGGAATCCATTCTAGTAATATGATTTGAACTAATTAAGCATCTGGTGGTTATTAAGGCCACTTTGAAGCTGTATTATTTTTCGGATTCTACATTTGAGTTAAACTCATGTTTGGCTTTTTTTTTTTTTTTTTCCTGAAGATACATAAAATGCCGTTGCTAATTTCTCTTTAAATTTTTAATTAAAAATACTTATTTTTAAGTAGCATGCCTAGCTCCACCTTCTGTCATGTATTTATAAATATATTTTACCTTTGTAAAACTTTGTAGTGTGGAAAATGTTTGAATCCACACATAAACATGCACATAATACCATGTAAGAAGAATGAATAAGCACCCTAAATTAGAATGGAAATTACTATATTGCTGATCTCTTTATGTAGTTTTCAGTTAGTTCTTTGGTGTGTTGGAATTGTAAAACCCTGTAATTTTGCAATTAGGGACAATTGGTCTTCTTTTAGGAGACCTGGTTTAGGAGCTAAAGGCAGTTTGAGAGTTTAATCCAGACTGAATCCCTCCTACCTAGTTCCTCCTAAGACCCAGTGGAGTATGAAAGGTCCATCACTGGTAATGCTTATGTCTTGTGCCTACCTAGTCTTTAACATTCATCATCGTTAAACTCCTTGATACGGTTTTTTAAGCATTAGCTATGCAACTCAGCTATGAATATGTGACCTTTGACTGCTGGTGACTTATAAAATTCTGCCTGCTCCTTCAAATATACTATTCTTTTACTTTTTCCCTGAAATTTATCCTCTAGGGATACTTAGAAATCTTTAAAATAATGGTAATTTACTGTCCCCACTTTTCTCCACTGACCATCGTTATCCTATTGGAGTCTGCGAGGCTTTATTCAGTGTTGCATTGCGCTTTATACTACCACAAAAGAAATAATTCAGCTGCCAGGCAAGACCTTAGGCAAAAGGAGTTTGAATGGAATGGCGGTGTATAATTTGAGTTGTAAACACTATGAGTTCATCATGGTTTAATCATTCATCATAACTGAGTTGTAGTTAAAAAGATTGGACAGACGAGTGGTTATCGACAGGTAACATAGTTCAGGGCTTTCCAGACTCCCTTTATGTGTCTGAATGGGAGCTGCATATCAGGCACGTTGAGACTGTTAAATTACAGCCTCTTTCTTGAGCTTGCCGTCCAGACTCCAGAGTTGTTGTTGTTGTTGTTTTTCTTTAGTTTCTTAGTTAAATACTACCGAGGATTTTAAATATCAGAAAGCATCACTTTCTGAAGATTTGTTTCCAGAAAAGCAAAATGCTAATCAATAGAGATGCTACAGATAATTTTATATTTCACATACACATACACACACACATGCGCGTGTGCACACAAACACACATTTTCCTGAGGGTAGCCTTCTGTAAACTGTAGCTTCATTATATTGCAGCAGCCTTTGGAAATTCACTAACTGATGCACAGCAAAGGCTCTGTTCTGTGGCTAGTCCTACCCACAAAACTTCCATTCAGCATTTTTTCTGTTTTCCTAGATTATTTGAACAGTTAATAGGCACATACACATGAGCACACATATTCCCACACATACGTGCTTATACCACATCACAAAAACCGCCTTCACATTTGGCCTTCATCTGAGCCTCAGTGTAGCCATAAGGCAGGGCTTAACGAGCCTGTTTCAACTCTATTAAACAGATATCCAAAGGTAGTCTCAAAAGGTAAAATTTGAGGAACATAGTTGAGGTAAAGAAAGGGAGAACTTGTATTTAAAGTCATAGTATAATTTTTCTGTGCTAAACAGAGTAAGTCCCTAGAGCATTTCTTACCAGTATTTTTCATGAGTCTCCGTTCTTTGAAAAACTTTATACGCCAAGCCATCAAAAAAAAAAAAAAAAAGAGTCAATGTAAAAGAGACCCTTGTGAATCTTTTTTCATAGACTATTTTCCATGCCACCTGAAATGATTCTTCCCATTTTTCAGAAATTTCAAAGTACTACTCTGTTCTAGAAGAGATCAAACACTAACTACTCCATTTGCATGTCCTTGAAAACATCACGTTTAGGGTACTGCATCATGAATACCAAAAAAAAAAAAAAAAAACCTTTGCTGTTAGGTTGATTCCAACTCATAGCAACCCTATAGAACAGAGTAGAACTGCTCCACAGGGTTCCCAAGGCTAGTGAATTCAAACTGCTGACCTTTTGGATAGCAGCCAAGCTCTTAACCAAGCTCTTAACCATTTCACCACCAGGACTCCACATTATGAATGTTGTTGTTGTTGTCGTTAGGTTCTTTCAAGTTAGTTCCCACTCATAGCAGCCTTATGTAGAACAGAATGAAACACTGCCCGGTCCTGGGCCTTCCTCATAATCGTTGTTATGCTTGAGCCCATTGTTGTAGCCACTGTGTCAACCCCCCTCCTTGAGAGTCCTCCTCTTTTTCCTCAGGGACTGGTCCCTCCTGATAACATGTCCAAAGTATGTGAGATGTAGTCTTGCCATCCTTGCTTCTAAGGAGCATTCTGGCTGCACTTTTTCTAAGACAGTTTTGTTCATTCTTTTGGCAGTCCATGGTATATTCAATATTCTTTGCCAACATCATAATTCAAAGGCGTTGATTTTTCCTTGGTCTTCCTTATATATCATGAATACTCATGGGTAAAAACTGCCAGGACAACTCTAAACATAAGAGCCCTCAGGACAGGGACAGTAATAAGGGAAATGGTGACCTCCATCTTGTAAGGTCCTGGTACAATGATTATAAGGGGATGGACGTGTTTATAGTTTACCCTTGAGATTCTCTTTTTGCATATTTGTTAGAAATCAGTTATGTTATTTTTTAATACATCAGCTGTCTGGTAGGAAATCAGCTTTCCAATCTAAGTTAAATAGTATTTAAAAACTATTTTGAGATATGATTAGCATTTTATAGGAGAATCTAAAAGTAACTTATTTGACTAAAAAGTGATATTATTTTAATGCCAAAGGTATAAAAAAGAAATATTCTTTCGTAGACCTAAATAAATTAGTCCTAATGTAATGTAATTAGTTTTATTGTTAGCCGAACATAAGAACATATATGACAGCCATATTTTTATGAAAAGGACTAAATATAAAATTATTTGTATATTTTTGCAGAAATACTGTTTTTAAATGTTTTCATTGGAAGGAACACAAAATATTTTCAGTAAGAATTGTTTTTGTTTTTATTACATTTATGGAATGACTACTGTATGAAAGACATTATCTGTTGCAGGGAATGAAAGACTCAGCCTCCTTAACCTAAAACCTAGCAGAGGAAAAATGCAGACTAGCACTATCATTTTACGGCACTTTTCTTATGGCATCTCATTTAATCTGAGAGTTTACAGTCTGCTGGGAAGCAGTGCTACATCTATCTGTAACTGCTACACAAAAGGACTTGTGAAAAGTATTCTGAATCAACTGCGTGAAACTCTCACAGTAAGAGAATTTGTTTAAGACATTAAGATCTTACGGGAAACTAGAGTTATAAATGAACCTATAAAAATGTATGTTTAGGTAAATAATAATTAGGTAAATATGTATATAAATAGGTAATTTTATATTCCCTAAAGTAAAACAGTAAACACAGTACACCAAATACAGACAAAAATCAATAAAGCTTTTCATATTCTATATTAGTATAATAAAATAGTACATTATTCCTTTCTAGAAATAACTTCTCAAATACTATCCCCCTGTGGTTTCAATGAAATGCTTATAAATTCATTTTACATTATATGTTTCAATGAAGGATTATACAGAAAGCACATACATCTTTGTAGGTTTCTCTTTAACAAAACAAATGGCATAGTCACCATACACTGTGAAAATAGGAGTCCAGGACAACCACTCCATCCCATGCAAAATGTTGGATAAAATGCTAATGCCTAGGTCGTAAAATTTAAGAAGGCACTCACTCTCCGTACTCCCTGCAGCTTCACCATTATTTTGCTTAATCCTTAACATTTTCTTGCTTACCCTAAACACGTATCAAGCAACTGAGTAAATTCTGTAGAAAAACAGTATCTGTTTAGAATTCCCCACTTATCCCACATTCTTACATTAGGGATTTGATGGCTTTCCTTCTTATAGGATGGCTTGAATGTTTTTATAGACATTTTGTTTGTTTTCCTTTAGTGTAGCTTTGTTGTTATTGTTAGCTGCCCTGGAGTTGGCCCCTGACTCATGGTGACCCCATGCATAATGGAAGAAAAGGCTGCCTGGTCCTGCCCCATCCCCATAATCTACTGCAGATTGGACTGTTATTATGATCCATAGGGATCTCATTGGCTGAGTTTTGAGAGTAGATCTCCTAACCTATAGTCTGGAAGCTTCAGTGAAACCCATTCATCACAGTAACATGCAAGCCTCCACTGACAGATGGGTGGTGTCTGTGCATAAGATGCATTGGACAGAATCAAACCCTGGTCCCCCACGTGGAAGGCAAGAATTCTACCATTGAATCACCAATGTCCCATTAGTTTTTTTTGTCTATCTTAATGGTTCTTAAATAATCATATACTTAAAAATTAATACATATGGTCCAGTACCACAAAATCCATAAGGTACCTTCTGGGGAAGTAAATGAATTCTCAAGGGTAATTTTCTTTATGAGCTACTTTTGGCTAATGTGCTGATTTTAGAGTCCGCCTCCACTCCCAGGGCCTAGAAGCATAACTGGCACAGAGTAGGCACTCAATAAATGCCTGCTGAATAAATGGCTTATATTGTAACTGCCAATTTTTTACTTTAAGACTTGGAGTCCCTCATGATTCACATATATTTTATCAAGAATTCTTGCAGTTATGAAAAAAAGTATACAAATATATATCTACTTATTTTCACATGAGGGGAATTTACGGTTAGGGAAAGATTACTGTAATTTCAGTAGAAGTTCTAAAATTCCCAGATGAAAGTCTTACATGAGAAAAGTTTTAAGTTTTTTTCTTTTTTCATATTTGAGTGGTTTTGTCTTTGGAATTTTTTTCTCTTGAATATTAGGTTTGAGTTTCAGAAACCTTAATTGAGGTCTCTGTGGTTTTCTTTGTATCAGCTAATTTTACCTTCAAGACTATTTCCAAGAAAAAAACCAAACCTGCTGCCTTCAAGTCGATTCCGACTCATAGCAACTCTATAGGACAGAGCAGAACTGCCCCATAGTATTTCCAAGGAGCACTTGGTGAATTCGAACTGCTGACCTTTTGTTTAGCAGCTGTAGCTCTTAACCACTTTGCCACCACGGTTTCCTTATATACTAAAAGCATCTTTAAAAAAACAAAAAGCAAGAACAGGATTTCTCAGCTTGAAAAACACAGACCGCAAGAGATGATGGGGTCTAAGAAGTCTGAATGGGCATTAGTAGACAATATAAGTAAGCACTCCTCAAGGAATTCTTTGGCAACATTTGAAGCTGCTCTAAAAATCCGGGTGTTTTGCCAGATTTTTATCTCCTTATATATGTGTTCACTAACTGTCAGTTTGTTGGAGTATGGTGGCTTGTCTATTGCTATGACACTGGAAGCTATGTCACTGGTATTTCAAATATCAGCAGAGTCATCCATGCTGGACAGGTTTCAGCGGAGCTTCCAGACTGAAACAGACTAGGAAGACAGACCTGGGATCTCTTTCTAAAAATTAGCCAATGAAGAACTTCTGGATCTAAGATACAACTATTGGTCATGTTTCATCTCAAGCAAAGGAGAGTGAAGGAAATCAAAGACTCAGGAAGACATTAGTCTAATAGACTAATGGCCTGCACAAACCACAGCCTCCTCTAGCTTGAGACCAGAAGAACTAGATGGTGCCTGGCACCATTACTGACAGCTCTGACCAGGGACACAATAGAAGGTCCCAGTTAGAATGGTAGAAAAAGGTAGAACAAAACTCAAATTCATAAAAAAAGATCAGAGTTACTGGAATGATACAGACTGGAGGAAATTGGAAAGTATTTCACTAAGACTCCCTTTTAACCTGGAGTTGAAGCCATTCTGGAAGACACCTTTCAGCCAAATAATAAATTGTTCTGTAAAATAAAGAATAACACCCATGAGGAATGTGCTCCCTTGAACAATGAACTAAATGAGGCCAAATGGGCAACATTTGCCCAAAAGCAAAGATGAGAAGGCAAAGAGGGGCAAGGAAACTGAAGGATAGAAATGGCGGAGGCAGGTAGAAATGGGGAGAATGCTGACATATTGCAGAGATAGCAACCAATGTCACAGAATAATTTGTTTATGAATTGTTGAGTGGGAAACTAATTTGCTGTGTAAACTTTCACCTAAAGCACAATAAAATGTTAAAAAAAAAAATTATGGATCACAACGTAATATTGTCCAGTATAGTGCTGGAAGATGAGTTTTCTAGACTGGAAGACACTACACAATAGTCGCGACAGTGGACTCAAACATGCCAGTAATCATGAAGATGGCACAGGACCAGGCAATGTTTAGTTCTTATACATAAGGTCACCATGAGTCAGAGGCAACTCCAAGGCAACTAACAACGACATTTATGTGTAGCCCAATGCATAAAATAATGGCCAAGAATCATTCCTACTGTGCCTGAATTATGCTTAACATGTTTAACTCTTCTGTGTGTGTATGTGTATCTCTATTTTACTAATACAAATAACTTCCTGTATTATACTTTTCACACATAAAAACCCAGATTCAAAAATATTTTTTTTTTTTTAATTTTCTGGGAGTAAACTCATTTTTAAGAGCTGTGAGTAGAAACAGATAATTTGTTTTTACCCCAAAGCTTTATATTTTTGCTAGAGCACCTTGTTTAGAGACATACTTGAAGTGGGTATAACCTTTTATTTTGTTATTTGTCAAACTATAGGAGCTTCAATATTTCATTTCATCTGTACCACTTGCAAAGAGCCACATTAGTGGCACAGTAGTTAAGCACTCGGCTGCTAACCTAAAGGTTGGCAGTTCGAACCCATCAGCTGCTCCTTAGAAAAAAAGACCTGGTGATCTGCTCCCATAAAGATGTACAGCCTAGGAAGCCCTATGCTGCAGTGCTACTCTGTCCTGTGGGTTCACTCTGAGTTGGAATTGACTTGACAACACATGGCCACAAGTTAACTGCTTTCTGATAGCTGATATAAACAAACGAAGTGAAAGTACAGACTTCACAAGATCACATCATTACCAGGATTTTTTATTGGCTGAATTTGTAGTCCACCCCATCCAAACTTTAAGATTTGTTGTCTATTCATTAGAACATAGGTTGTGGACAAGGAACTTGTAGTGAAAATTCCATAGCACACACCAGTCTTTACGTGCTCTAAATGGCTGTCAATAGCCAGATCATGGAACACTATAGATAAATTTGCCTGAAACACAATGTCTGCCTCCAGTAAAAACTCAAGCAAACTCACATAGTTTAGGCAAACCATATCTGAGCGAATGGAATTGGAACTCATAATTATTTATTATTCTATTTCTTGAGTTCGCTCATAGAAAGTTTATTATGGTGTAGCAGGAGACCTGTGGCCTTGTCCACACATGGTAGTAGACACTTTGTCTTAAGAAGAATCACCTCTGTGATTAACATGGCGTGATTACCAGTAAATGGGTTGTGAAGAAGTAGAAGTTTGCTGTCAAATATCAGTCCTGAGTAATTGGTAGATTGACAGGACTGGATTACCCAATAAACAGGATACGCACAGGCTCATTTATCTGTATTTACAGACTAGGAAGAAGGACCCAGCAGTCCACTCCTGAAAAGCATTAGCCAGTGAAAACCTTATGAATAACAGCAGAACACTTTCTGATATAGTGCTGGAAGATGAGCCCCCCAAGTGGGAAGGCACTCAAAGAGCTGCCTCCTCAAAGTAGAGTCAACCTTAATGACATGGATGGAGTAAAGCTTTCGAGGCCTTCATTTGCTGATGTGACACGCCTCAGAATGAGAAGAAACAGCTGCAAACATCTGTTAATGATCAGAACCTGGAATGTACAAAGTATAAATCTAGGGAAATTGGAAATTGTCAAAAATGAAATGGAAAGTATTAACATCAATATCCTAGGCATTAGTGAGCTGAAATGGACTGGTATTTGTCATTTTGAATTGGACAATCATATAGTCTACTATGCTCGGAATGACAATTTGAAGAGGAATGGTGTTGCAGTCATCGTCAAAAAGAATGTTTCAAGACCTATCCTGAAGTACAACACTGTCAGTGATAGGATAATATCCATACGCCTACAAGGAAGACCAGTTAATATGACTATTATTCAAATTTATGAATCAATCACTAGGGCCAAAGATGAAGAAAGAGAAGATTTTTATAAGCTGCTGCAGTCTGAAATTGATCGAACATGCAATCAAGATGCATTGATAAGTACTGGCGATTGGAATGCAAAAGTTGGAAACAAAGAAGAAGGATCGGTAGTTGGAAAATATGCCCTCGGTGATAGAAACAATGCTGGAGATCTAATGATAGAATTTTGCAAGGCCAACAACTTCTTCATTGCAAATACCTTCTTTCACCAACATAAACGGTGACTATACACATGGACCTTACCAGATGGAGCACACAGAAATCAAACTGACTACATCTGTGGAAAGAGAATATGGAAAAGCTCAATATCATCAGTCAGAACAAGGCCAGGAGCCGACTGTGGAACAGACGATCAATTGCTCATATGCAAGTTCAAGCTGAAACAGAAGAAAATCAGAGCAAGTCCACAAGAGCCAAAATATGACCTTGAGTATATTTCACCTGAATTTAGAGACCATCTGAAGAATAGATTTGATGCATTGAACACTAGTGACTGAAGACCAGACGAGTTGTGGAATGACATCAAGGACATCATATGTGAAGAAAGAAAGAGATCATTGAAAAGACAGGAAAGAAAGAAAAGATCAAGATGAACGTCAGAGGAGACTCTGAAACTTGCTCTTGAGCGTCGAACAGCTAAAGCAAAAGGAAGAATTGATGAAGTAAAAGAACTGAACAGAAGATTTCAAAGGGCAGCTCAAGAAGACAAAGTAAAGTACTATAATGACATGTACAAAGACCTGGAAATGGAAAACCAAAAAGAAAGAACACTCTCGGTGTTTCTCAAGCTGAAAGAACTGAAGAAAAAATTCAAGCCTCAAGTTGCAATAGTGACGCATTCTATGGGGAACATATTAACCAACGTAGGAAACATCAAAAGAAGATGGAAGGAATACACAGAGTCATTATACCGAAAAGAATTAGTTGATGTTCAACCATTTCAGGAGGTGGCATATGATCAGGAACCAATGGTACTGAAGGAAGAAGTCCAAGCTGCTCTGAAGGCATTGGTGAAAAACAAGGCTTCAGGAATTGATGGAATATCAATTGAGATGTTTCAACAAACAGATACAGCAGTGGAGGTGCTCACTCGTCTATGCCAAGAAATATGGAAGACAGCTTCCTGGCCAACTGACTGGAAGAGATCCATATTTATGCCTATTCCCAAGAAAGGTGATCCAACCAAATGTGGGAATTATAGAACAATATCATTCATATCACACACAAGCAAAATTTTACTGAAGATCATTAAAAAACGACTGCAGAAGTATATTGACAGGGAACTGCCAGAAATTCAGGCTGGTTTCAGAAGAGGGTGTGGAACCAGGGATATCATTGCTGATGTCAGATGGATCCTGGCTGAAAGCAGAGAATACCAGAAGGAGGTTTACCTGTGTTTTATTGACTATGCAGAGGCATTTGACTGTGTGGATCATAACAAACTACGGATAACACTGTGAAGAATGGGAATTCCAGAGTGCTTAATTGGGCTCACGAGGAACCTTTACATAGATCAAGAGGCAATTGTTGAGACAGAACAAGGGGATGCTGATTGGTTTAAAGTCAGGAAAGGGGTACGTCAGGGTTGTATTCTTTCACTGTACCTATTCAGTCTGTATGCTGAGCAAATAATCCGAAAAGCTGGACTATATGAAGAAGAACGAGGCATCAGGATTGGAGGAAGACTCATTAACAACCTGCGTTATGACACAACCTTGCTCACTGAAAGTGAAGAGGATTTGAAGCACTTACTAATGAAGATCAGAGACCACAGCCTTCAGTATGGATTGCACCTCAACAACAAAAAAAAAAGTTCAACATAAAGAAAATAAAAATCCTCACAACTGGACCAATGAGCAACATCATGATAAACGGAGAAAAAATTAAAGTTTTCCAGGATTTCATTTTACTTGGATCCACAAGCAACAGCCATGGAAGCAGCAGTCAAGAAATCAAAAGACACACTGCATTAGGTAAATCTGCTGCAAAGGACCTCTTTAAAGTGTTGAAGAGCAAAGATGTCACCCTGAAGACTAAGGTGCGCCTGACCCAAGCCATGCTGTTTTCAATCGGATCATATGCTTGTGAAAGCTGGACAATGCATAAGGAAGACTGAAGAAGATTGGACGCCTTTGAATTGTGGTGTTGGCGAAGAATATTGAATATACCGTGGACTGCCAGAAGAACGAACAAATCTGTCTTGGAAGAAGTACAACCAGAATGCTCCTTAGAAGCAAGGATGGCGAAACTGCGTCTTACATACTTCGGATATGTTTTCAGAAGGAATCAGTCCCTGGAGAAGGACATCATGCTTGGCAGAGTACAGGGTCAGCAGAAAAGAGGAAGACCCTGAACAAAGTGGATTGACACAGTGGCTGCGACAGTGAGCTCAAGCATAACAACGATTGTAAAGATGGCTCAGGACCAGGCAGTGTTTTATTCTGTTGTGCATAAGGTCGCTCTGAGCCGGAACTGACTTGACAGCACCTAACAACAACAACAGTGATAAAAGATCAAAGTGTTAAAAGGCATGTGGAATTGTTCACTACAGATTAGTAAGTACACCCAAGTAAACCTTTGCATACCTTACTTAATGTAAGCTGGTACACACCTTGCTTACTGGTTAATCCACCCCTGCATTGGTAACATGGTTTATTGAGATAGAAAATGCTGGAAGAATTGAAGCAATGGAGCTTTGCCAAATCCAAATGCCAGTTTTGCCAATTACTTGCTGTAAAGATGGAGGCAACTTTTCCTCAGTTATCCATGTCATAGAGCCAGTATAAGGATCAAATGAGATAACCTACATAAAAAGCCTGCTTGATCCTTAGTATTTACTCGATGACTAGATACTGGTTTTTATTATTAGAGCACAGTCTGATTGGATATGTTGACTTATAACTGAAAGATAATCAGAGATACTTCATGACACTTGAAAATGTGCGTCTGGATATCGTAGCTAGAAAGATTCAGAACTAATTTATGTAGAAATGATAGTGGAGTAGATGTGATCACCCATTGAAAATATGCAGACTGTAAAGGGAAGAGTAGTGTTCACAGAACCTTCCAGGCTGTATGTGTTTATATACATGTGTATATGTATGTATGTATGTGTGTATGTGTGTATCTGTATGAGGGAAATATATATACATATATATACAGAAAGAGAGAGAGAGAGTGTTGACGTGTGTATATGGGGCAGGCACTGATTGAAGGGCCAGTGAAGTTGCCATAAGGGAAATAATTAAAAGAGAGTAATATCATAAAATAGCTATCGAGTTATTTATTGTATGCCTAGTATCCAGTTCTTGATAGAATATTTATTTATTTTTTAAAACAATGCTTTTCTTAAAAACTTTTATCTATGTATATTTTGCAAATTGTGACACTTAAGATGTGATTATAGAATAATAAAACCCACATAAACACAGACAATTATTTAAACGGAGAGAAATAATAATATATTCTGGCTATTAAAGATAACACATAAACTAGGAAAATTAAAGCAAATGTTGCTGTTCTCTTTCATACATTTGTTTTTCAGTTTTATACTTGTTATCATAACAATTGTCATACGGAGCCCAAACAATGTAGTAGTACATTTTATATTAATGTATTTTCTTAATGTGATGCTCTTAGGCACAGATTAAAGATTTATTACTGGTTTTATTTATATAATCAGTTCTTTTAAGATTGCTTAGAGCATCCTGTGATAGATAGCTATACAATTCACTGTAACAACAACCTGTGGGGTTGAGCTTGATACAGCTGGAATTTTATATTTTACTGAGACACAGGTTGGTTGTTTTTCAAAAGTATGGAATATCTCAGTGTTTCTATGTATATGGTTAGGTTTCTTATTTTCCTCCTCGCATACATCTGGTAGTATCTAGATCAAGAAGATTTGATTTTACTGGTTGCCTTCAAAGAACAGCAAAAGTGATTTTGTGTTTTATTACCTATTTCTATAATCTCCGCGTAGACCTTGAAATTGAAGTTGGCATATTTGTAAATATGATTTTCTTTCTCGCTCTTTTGAAAGTTTATTTACTTGGCAGACAAATTACCCTGAGAATTCAGTGGTGACTTTGACTATATTAACAAGAAGAGGAATTAGTCTTCAGATATCTAGGTTAACAATTCTTTGCATACTACCATGAAGATAATTGGCTCTGACATCTTGATTTTAAAATTGTGAATCTCTTAGTGCATAGCTTAGTTTTAGAAATAAGTTAGGCAAGATAAACTGTATACCACAAATAAAAATTGAATGCTTTTCTTGTCTGTAGTAGTTTTAATTTTGAAACAGCTAGCCAGGCAAAATCTATTTTGAAGCTAACACTTAAGAAAAAGGCTGTTTTGAATAGACAGACAGTTCTCCCTACCCCCTTGTAGGTAAACAATGGGTGACCTTAGACCATTACTAGTATGCTTGCTTTGAAAGCCTTTCCAGTAGTAGTCATATATTTGTACTGATTCATTCACATATTGTGGGCCTCTTTAATCAGTGGCATGTGGCAAAGGAACAGTTTAAATCTCTCTGGCTCCCATAGGTATTTAACCCCTGACTTTGCCCCTATACACATGATGCTTTAATTTAGAGAATAACCTAAAAAAGAAATACGGTATTCTCCTTTAAGAAGAGACCAAGGCAGACAGAGTAAAAATCACGAGTAACAGATCTCCTTCTCCTTCATATCATATTTACTAGAAAGGATGTTTTCTGTTCTGTTGCTTTAAAGGTTAATACTAGCAAGAATAGGGAAAATATATGTAGCTCTTCATCAGATATTGTTGGAAATGGGTATCGTTACTATCGGACTTACAAGATCGCATGTTAAGCATAGGACAAAACATGTTCTGAAAATGTTAACATGATTCAATGGTTTTCTGTTTCAAAGAAATTTTGAATTAAAATAGAGAAATGGTTAATTTTTGATGGCATTATGATTTAGTCATTCAGCTTTTCTTTTTTGTTGTCTTTTAGGTGAAAGTTCACAGCTCAAATTAGTTTCTCATTCAAAAATTTATACTCATATTGTTTTGTGACATTGGTTGCAATCCCTGCAATGTGTTAGCACTCTCCCCCATTTCCTTTACACCCCAGGTTCCCCATGTCCATTTGTCCAGGTTTCCTTTCCCTTCCTGCTTTCTTGTCTTCATTTTGCCCATTATGTCGCATATACTTGATTGAACCAAGAAGCATGTTCTTCACATGTATTATTGTTTGTTCCATAGGCCTGTCTAATCTTTGGCTAAAAGGTGGCCTTCGAGAGTGGCCTCAGTTCAGAGTAAGCAGGGTGTCCAGGAGCCGTAGTTTCAGGGATCCCTCCAGTCTCTGTCAGACCAGGAAGTCTGGTACTTTTTTTGTGAATTTGAATTTTGTTCTACATTTCTCTTTCGCTCTGTCTGGAACTCTCTATTGCGATCCCTGTCAGAGTGGTTTATGGTGGTAGCTGGACATTGATAGAAAAGATCCATTGACAGACTATAGGGATAAAAAAAGAAAACATATTCTCGATGGCCCTTAATATATTTATTTTTATCTTGTATGGATTTCTTCAGCTACAGTAAAGACAGAAACAGGCCAATTTATTTTTTTTGAATATGTTTCTTTGTTTGAACTCCATTTTACATTTTTTTTCCTTTTCCAATGAATGGTGCTTGGCACAGAGTATGTGCTCAATATAGTTATTAAATCAGTCTAATCAGCAATATAAATTGCTGCTTTCCATCTTCTTATGAAATTGTGTAAATTTGAACTCTGTTTCAATTCTTACCAAAAGCTCGGTTACAAAACAAACAAACAAAAAGAATGTTCATATCTGATTCCCCGAAAGTCCAAGTATATCTTAAAGGTTTCTAAATTTTGTCCCTGGATGATGTAGAATTTCATCATGGTCCATTATTGAGCAGTGATACAATTGCTTTTATTTAACTGTATTTTAGAATTACATCATTAGCCTCTGTTAAAAGATTTTTAAAAACATAGTTTTGCAAGGATAAAGTTCACTAAATCAAACCACACATTCCGTTAATGAGGACCCATGGGAAAATTTTCACTCAGGTTTATATATCAGGAAAAGCTTTTTTATTCCTACACAACCAATTTGTTTTCATGCAGTGGACATTATAAAACTGTTGGCTGCTTTTCTTGTAGCTCTGGATGGTAGAACCCTGTAGCAGTTGTACCAAACCTTAGGTTTACATTTGCTACGCTGTGATCTGGCTCCCTCATTTTATTTTCAAATTTTTATGTCCCCGCCCCCCACACATTTTTCATTTATTCTTTTTTTTATTATTATTGCACTTTAAGTGAAAGTTTACAAATCAAGTCAGTCTCTCATGCAAAAATTTGTATATACCTTGCTGTATACTCCTAGTTGCTCTTCCTCTAATGAGACAGCACACTCCTTCTCTCCGCCCTGTATTCTCCGTGTCCATTCAGCCAGCTTTTGTCCCCGTCTGCCTTCTCATCTCCCCTCCAGACAGGAGTGGCCCACATACCCTCATGTGTCTACTTGAGCTAAGAAGCTCACTCCTCACCAGTATCATTTTCTTATAATCCAGTCCAATCCCTGTCTAAAGAGTTGGCTTTGGGAATGGTACCAGTCTTGAGCTAACAGAAGGTCTGGGAACCATGACCTCTGGGGTCCTTCTAGTCTCAGTTAGACCATTAAGTCTGGTCTTTTTACAAGAATTTGAGATGTGCATCCCACTGCTCTCCTGCCCCATCAGGGATTCTCTGTTGGGTTCCCTGTCAGGGCAGTCAACGTTTGTAGCCAGGCACCATCTAGTTCTTCTGGTCTCAGGATGATGTAGTCTGATTTACGTGCCCCGTTCTGTCTCTTGGGCTCATCATTACCTTGTGTCTTTGGTGTTCTTCATTCTCCTTTGCTCCAGGTGGGTTGAGGCCAATTGTTGCATCTTAGATGACCGTGTGCTACCATTTAAGACGCCAGACGCCACTCTCCAAAGTGGAATACAGAATGTTTTCTTAATAGATTTTATTATGCCAATTGACTTAGATGTCCCCTGAAACCATGTTCCCCAAACCCCCAACCCTGCTACCCTGGCTTTCGAAGCATTCAGTTTATTTTAGAAACTTCTTTGCTTTTGGTTTAGTCCAATTGTGCTGACCTCTCCTGTATTGTGTGTTGTCTTTCCCTTCACCTAAAATAGTTTTTATCTACTGTCTAATTAATGAAAACCTCTCTCCCTCTCTTCTTCCCCCCTCTCATAACCATCAAAGAATATTTTCTTCTCTGTTTAAACTATTTTTCGAGTTCTTGTAATAGTGGTCTCATACAATATTCGTCCTTTTGCAACTGACTAATTTCACTCAGAATAGTGCCTTCCAGATTCTTCCATGTTATGAAATGTATCACAGATTCATCATTGTTCTTTATTGATGTGTAGTATTCCATTGTGTAAGTATACTGTAATTTATCCATTCATCTGTTGATGGGCACCTTGGTTGCTTCCATCTTTTTGCTATTGTAAACAGTGCTGCAGTGAACATGGGTGTGCATATATCTGTTCATGTAAAGCCTCTTAATTTCTCTAGAATATATTCCAAGAAGTGGGATTGCTGGATCATATGGTAGTTCTATTTCTAGCTTTTTAAGGAAGTACCAAATCGATTTCCAAAGTGGTTGTACCATTTTACATTCCCACCAGCAGTGTATAAGTGTTCCAGTGTCTCCATAGCCTCTCATACATTTATTATTTTGTTTTTTTGGATAAATGCAAGCCTAGTTGGAGTGAGATGAAATCTCATTGTAGTTTTGATTTGCGTTTCTCTAACGGCTAATGATTGTGAACATTTCCTCATGTATCTGTTAGCTACCTGAATGTCTTCTTTAGTGAAGTATGTGTTCATATCTTTTGCCCATTTTTTAATTGGGTTATTTGTCTTTTTGCAGTTGAGTTTTTGCAGTATCATGTAGATTTTAGAGATCAGGTGCTGATCAGAAGTGTCATAGCTGAAAACTTTCTCCCAGTCTGTAGGTAATCTTTTTACTCTTCTGGTGAAGTCATTTTTTTTTTGGTGAAGTCATTGGATGAGCGTAGGTGTTTGATTTTTAGGAGCTCCCAGTTATCCAGTTTTTCTTCTGCATTATTAGTAATGTTTTGTATGCTGTTTATGCCATGTATTAGGGCTCCTAACGTTGTCACTATTTTTTCTTCCATGATCCTTATCGTGTTAGATTTTATATTTATGTCTTTGATCCATTTTGAGCTCGGTTTTGTGCATGGAGTGAGGTATGGGTCTTGTTTCTTTTTTTTTGCAGGTGGATATACAGTTATGCCAGCACCATTTGTTAAAAAGACTGTCTTTTCCCCCATTTAACTGTTTTGGGGCCTTTGTCAAATATCAGCTGCTCATGTGTGGATGGATTTATGTCTAGATTCTCAATTCTGTCCCATTGGTCTATGTATCTGTTGTTGTACCCGTACCAGGCTGTTTTGACTACTGTGGCAGTATAATAGGTTCTAAAATCAGGTAGAGTAAGGCCTCCCACTTTGTTCTTCTTTTTCAGTAATGGTTTACTTATCCAGGGCCTCTTTCCCTTCCATATGAAGTTGGTGATTTGTTTCTCTGTCTCATTAAAAAAAAAAAAAAAAAGCAAGTGGAATTTGGATGGGAATTGCACTGTATCTATAGATTGCTTTTGGTAGAACAGATTTTTACAATGTTGAATCTTCCTATCCATGAGCAAGGTATGTTTTTCCACTTATGTAGGGCTCTTTTAGTTTCTTACAGTAGTGTCTTGTAGTTTTCTTTGTATAGAGGTTTCATTTATCTTTATTGTTGCATTTCATGTCTATCTATAATCCCAATTCTCCCTTTTTTTTAAAATAAAGGACATAAAAACAGAAATGAATATTTCAACTTTTTCAAAACACTTCAACATCTATTTTAGCTATCATTTAATTTTACTTCTTATTATATCTACTTTGGAGTTTGGTATCTATCAGAATACCAGTATTAATATATATATATGTATATGTGTGTGTGTATGTGTGATATATGTGTGTGTATATATATATGTGTGTGTGTGTGTATGCATACCCACTGCCATCAAGTCAATTCCTACTCATAGTGACTATACACACACACTCACACACACACACACACAAGCAGCTATCCGCTGTGTTCACATGATAAGACAACTTTCCCTCTTTTCTCTTTGTTCTCCTTTTTTTACTTCTTCTGCTGTATCTCTGGTGCAAAAAGGTCACTTTTTCACTTTCCTATATTACTTCCCCTGATAATGTTGATCTAAGGAGCCCTGGTAGTGCAACGGTTAAGTGCTCCACTTCTAACCTAAAGGTTGGCTGTTTGAACCCACTCAGCAGCTCCACAGAAGGACCTGGAGATCTGTTCCAGTAAAGATTATAGTCTAGAAAACCTATGGAGCAGTTTTACTTTGTGACGGGGGGTCACTGTGAGTTAAAATCAGCTTGATAGATGGCACCTAACAATAAAAAAGCTATGTTGTTCTGTAATAGAATTGACCAGTGAGCGCTTAATTATAGCGTCATAAGGCTATGATTCTTATTTACTGTATTGAAAAAAAAACCAAACCCATTGCCATCGAGTCAATTCCGATTCATAGCAACCCTAGAGGATAGGGTAGAACTGCCCCATAGAATTTCCAAGGGGTGCCTGACAGATTCAAACTGCAAGCTGTAGGACTTAACTACTGCATCACCAGGATTTCCATTTGCTTTATAAGTAACATCAATAATGTTTCTAGATTTTCTAGAATAGCTATACTAAACAGATATATCTTTGATTGATTAGAAGACAGCAGGTACTATCGTTTATTTCTCAAATAATAGATTTTCTCGCACAATATTATGCTCTCTTAATAATGACTTTAAATTCCCATGTTAGCAATGGGTGTTCCTTGTAAGGGAAGTAATTATCATTATTCTTAAGTTGCTATTGTTGTATTTCGGTTGACCTTGTTCGTCATATGTGCAAATGTTGGATCAAAGCAAATAGGTAATTCTCTTCTAATCTATTACACGAAAAAGAGAGGTTTTTATAGTACCCTTCAGTATAATATAGTATAGAACACTTGGCGCTAGGACTCAGGAGACATATGGTTTAGGCCCTGCACTTATGCTAACTGAATATAAAATCTCAATATCAGAGAATTTTGCCATTTTAGTTTTCCATTTGTGTCATGTTTAAAACCACCCTGAACGATACCTTATAATGACAACTTTAGGATAAGTAAGATATTAGAGTCTCATTACTTTGATCCAAACATTATTGATAATGAAATGCTTTGTTTTCTTAAGAACTCAAAAGCATTCTAACTTTAATACCTGGTAAAATTACATGGCCACTGCATTACAGCTTTGATATTTTTAAGTAGCTAAGTGTACTGTAAAGTATAAATATATAATCTTAAATTGTGAGAAGCCAGTTGATCTGTAATAGAAATTATCAGTGAGCCTTTAAGTATAATGTCATAAAGCTAAACTTATTTACTTTACAAGTAACGTCAGTAGTACTTCTAGTTCAGTCTCTAAATTGACAAGTAAATTTCATGTGTTAATTCAACCAATGTTTGCTCAGTGCCTACTTTGTGTCAAGCACTATTCTAGCCTTTGGTGATACAAAGAAAAGAGGAAAATAAGATACAGCCTCTTCCCTTAAGGACATTACTGTCTCGTTGGCAGACAGAAAAAAGTCTTTGAATTATAGCATACTGACAGATGTCTTGGTGATGCAGAGCTGACAGTCAAGGGGAACACATCTGTAACATTAGATTGTTTTTTATCATTGGTTAATAGCCCATGTCCCAAGCCACTGAGTGCCCCTTTACAGCCCAAGCTGCCTCAGCCCTTCCCCAAGGAACACCTTGGACCCTCCAAGACCCATAAATTTAATGTATGGCTCAGTGTGTGACTTCCATGACTGTGCTGTAGTTATTGAATCTACAGTAAAAACCCAGTGTACCAGTTATTAAATGTGTTAGTTTTTTTTTGCTTTGTTTTGTTTAACGTATTTTAATACAACCCCAGGATACAGATATGAACCATCAGTTACCAGCTGCCATCGCATCAACTCCAACTCATGGCAACCCCACGTGTGACAGAATCGAACTGTGCTTCATAGAGCTTTGAATGGCTGACTTTTTCAGAAGTAGACTTCCAGGCCTTTCTTCTGAGGTACCTCTAGGTAGATTCAAACCTCCAGCCTTTAGGCTAATAGCCAAGCAAGTTAACAATTTGCACAACCCAGAGACTCCGACAGATGTGAACAGTGATAACCAAATCAAACTGGGACCTTAAAGAGTCCTTTTTGGAGAAGAGTATGCTTACTTAATGTGACTTCTAAAAAGTGAGTGGGCATTAGTTAGAGGAAAATGAAAAATGTCCTTTGATAGCATTCCCAATAATTACTTGATTGTACAGCCATTATTTAAACAAGTTTAGGATCAAGAATTAAGTGCTTCACAAGATATTTCATGGGACAATTTCAAATCTTAAAAACTTTTTCCTCCTATGGGGGTAGAATTAAAGTACACCTTCCACAGTTTCATTCTTGTTTTAAGCTTAAAATAATTGCCAAATTTGGATGCTATTTTATAGTTAGTGGGTTTGAATTTTTTTTAAATATCCAAAAAAATCGATAATGGAAAATAATGAACGAAAAGTTGTTTAATAAAATAAAAATCCCTTTGCCATCAAGTCGATTTTGACTCATAGTGACCCTATAGGACAGAGTAGAACTGCCCCACAGAGTTTCGAAGGAGCACCTAGTAATTTTGAATTGCTGACCTTTTGGTTAGCAGCCGGAGCACTTAACCACTACGCACTAGGGTTTCCTTGATATTACAGACAACTTTGGTACTTCAGAATTTCAGATCTCTTCCTGGTCTATATATTCAAAACTTTAAGTACTTTTATCATACCACATACTTTTATATATTTTCAGTGAGCGTTTTAATATATTCCTTGTACCGAGATAATCCTACAAGCAATAATTTTTAATGAATATTTATCTTTTAAAAATTATAATTTGAAGATATCTAGAAAATTGTAGTTCTTATATACTCTTTTCCCCTCAGACCCACAACACCTGAAACCAAAAGTGGTTGTATGATTTGCCTAAAACTATAAAAATTTAACAGAGTATCCACGGAAGAAAATAGTCTCCTCTTCTCTGGTCTTTTGTTTTGTTTTGTCTAACAGGAACTCTATGTGCAATATTAGTGGTTTTCAAATTATGATCACAGCCAACCCTGCATTTTACTACTAAAATCAAAAGAGCAGTGTTTATAAGTCCATTTAAAAAAAAGAAAAAGATAAATGCATGCTAATGGAAATAATTTGCTTAATTTTAAGTTTTTATTTGATTTTCTTTTAAATCTTTGAGCCTAATAATTATTTACCTCATGGCAATTCCCATGAAGAATGATGCAGACAACTATTAATGAAAAATTCAGAAACAGTAAACTTTAGTTTGAAATTATATTTTATTCATGGATTTGTCATATTTGTGATATAGCTACTTACCTACCATACTGTTAAAATTTCCTCTAGGAAAATAATTCCTGGTTGATTTAGGTAGGCATATTGATCTCCTTCAAGAACAGTGATTTCTAGCTTTCTGCCACCTTAAAAATAGGTGTTTATTAAATACTTAATGAACTATAATAAATTCAGATAGCCATTTCCCAAACAGTATTTTATCCCATTCATGTCATTATTTTCTCAGGATGTTCTTAAAATTCCTTGGCTACCAAAAAATAATTAAACAATAATTATCATCATCATTGAGAATAAAAGTAGATGTGTTGAAAATAAGACCTTTTTTCTAATTTAAATAGCTCCACACATTAGTTAGAACTTCGTGCCTAAAACATGTTACCAGGAGTGTAGAATCTACTTCTCAGTTATTTCTAAGTAGAAGGATATCTTTCTCGTATAATTTAAACACCCAGCTGTTATGAGATAAACTAATGATTTCTCAAGATCTCTATCCTGTTATTTCTGACTTCCTGATCTTTGAGAAAAGAATTGGGTAAGCAACAGGAAAAGCACAGACTAATGATTCTTTTAAAATAAGAAGTCCTGGATTGATAACTAGAAAAAAATTATTATTTTAAATGTAAAGAAGCTAGACAACTTGTTTTCCCCACTATTTAGACATTCTTCACAGTTCTGCTTTCCTATTTGTAATTTTGGCCCAAACAAGAAAGGGAAAAGCCAAAAAAAAAAAAAAAAAAGGAGAAAACTTTTTTTTTTTTAATTTAACAACATCATGAAGAAAATATATAAATATTCTATTCTTGCTTAATTTTGGAAGCTCAAGTAGATTTAGAAGAACTTATTAAAGTTAAGGAGTAATATTTTTTTTACATAAAAAGATATTCCCAATGTTTGCTAGTAGTGTTTTATGCACATGTATTCCAACTATGTTGTGTTCAATATTTTATGAGCACGTTTTTAAAATGTATAGCATTGATTACCATTATTATCCATATGAGTGATTTATTCATGAATTTCTAAAACGTGAATTTGGTATTGCTAAAAACAAAAATGAAACACCCTTTGACTATGTATTTTGTTCATACAATTCATTCTTTGGGAGGTAAGTTATTAGATAAAAAGTAAGCTTTCAAAATAAACTTCAAAATTTGCTAAATATTTCTAGTGATTTAGACTTTTCATTAAAATGTTTTTACTTAATTTTGCAACGTTCATCCACTTGTTGTTTTTTCCACAAATAATTCAGTGTTTGGTTTAAACACAAATGACACCAATTCAGCATTTACGCTAATCCTGTAACAACAAACTAATGGAAACGGAAAAATCAAGTATTTAAGAAAGTAGGTTTTAATTTACAACTTCTAAGGAAGGGCTCGTTTTAAACAGTGAACATGAATTCTGTCCAAGTGCACAAATTCTTATTAAAAACTCTCCGGTTGGGAAACAATCACCTGTTTTAAAATTTACTTTATACAACTCATTTTATAAATTATTTTCCTATGGGTCAAAATTGACTTGACAGCACTTAACAACAACAACATAAATGATTTTTTTTTTAAAGCTTATCAACAACACTTGTCAGTTATTGTGATCTTCTCCAAAGAAGAAATGTAAAGTGGTGATTAAATAGATGAGATTTTTTTTAATGCCGTGGAGAAAGCTTATTGCAAGACTTCTTCAAAGTGAATAATCGTTAGACTCTTAGAGAAGTCTGTGTGTTCACACAGCATCATTGTTTGCGGTGTATCCCCATTTTACTTAATCACATAAATCAGAGAGCCATTCATAGGTCTAGATGAAACACTAGGTGGTCTGTGTCCAGTCCCTCATATTCCAAGGAGAGGCCTAAAAGGTGGTATGATTTACTCAAAGACACCCAATGATTGGTGTCAGAACCAGGTCAGGAACCAGGTATCACCACTGTCAAGCCTTTCGTCTTCCGATTTCTCCTTGTTTTCTTCTTGGCATCATAATATTGTGTTAAATACACTCAATACATTAGATTAAACATTCATTTAGAAATTATATATGCTAATTTTTCAGCAATTAAATTCCAGTTGAGTCTGGTTGTTAAGAAGACTACAACAACTGGTTCACCGATGTTTTGCTTTTCTTATAGCACTCCTTTAGGTTTTAAACTCCATGAAGAGACTGGGAAAGTGCCCTATTTATTGCTGAGTTCCCAGACATTTCCCCCATATCTGGTAAATGGTAGGTCTCAGTGTTTGTTGAATTTTGTAGGAATGAAATTCAGTGGCCTATTTAAAGCCTGTTAGTTCCGTGAAAACCCCTGGGTGGCACAAATATTTAAGCACTTGACTATTAACCGAGAAGTTGGTAATTGAATCCATCCAGAGGCATCTGGAAGAAAGGCCTGACAATCTACTTCCAAGAGATCACAGCCATTAAAACTGTACGGAGCACAGTTTTACTTTGACACACACAGGTCGCCGTGAGTCAGAATCAAAAGTAACTGGTTTGTTTTTTTGTAGTTCCATGTCAAACAAACATTAACAAAATATCTGATTTGTTTTTCATAAAATCTGGGTAAATTTACTGTGAAGTTAATATAAAAATAAATTTTCTAAATAGAAATTGTACTAAATGATTTTCATGTGCTGGTTATTTAGGGCATGGATTAACACTCCCCTCTACTTCCTTTTTAGCAGCATTATCATTATTGTCATTTTCTGTTTGCTAGAGTAAGGACAAAATTAAAGGCTTCTAGACTACAGGATAGTTCTCAAATTAAATTCATGTCTGGTTAAATAATATAAAGTTTTATTTAAACTCAATTATTTAGCATTTAGTCAAATTTGCTGTATTAGTAAATAGTAACAAACTAACACTACTCTTCAATCTTTGCTGAATTCTGTGGTCAAAGACATCATTTGATTACTCTTCCCTCAAAAACAGTGTATCTTTCGTGATTATATGACTAAGGTTTTGTTCTTCCCATCAAATCACTACTTATTTACAGAAACTGGGCATACATCCTCTAGCATTCACTTATTTAAGATTAAAAGAACATTTATGACTTGTTTTCTATGATCCAGACGTTGTTCTAGGCACGGAAGATAAACATTGATTTGCAAGATACAGTCTCTACTCTCCTACGATTTTTATTCTAGTGAATAGAGACAGATAACAAGCAAATAAGTAAGGAAAGATGATTTCAGATAATATGTACTATGAAGAAAATAAAAGTGTGGTGTAGCAGTGACAGTTACGGGCTAATTTATATACAATGGTCAGAAAATATCTGTCTGAGGAAGTGGCATTTGAACTGACAAGGACGGC
This sequence comes from Elephas maximus indicus, assembly GCF_024166365.1. NCBI lineage: Eukaryota > Metazoa > Chordata > Mammalia > Proboscidea > Elephantidae > Elephas > Elephas maximus. The sequence continues at coordinate 82,453,581 of NC_064822.1, read as the reverse complement.
AGTGAGCTTTCTTCAAAGGAAAGGTTGTCAAGGTGCCTTATAGGAGAGCATTCATTAACTTGGCTATCAGAGAGCTTGCAGGCTTCAAAATCTGATTTTATCAGCTCAGGAAGAGCAGATCTATTTCTCTGTAGTGGATTCATTTCATCCAAGCTCAGGAGACAAATTTATTTAACCAAAATGCAAAATTATAGTTTTAAAATAAGGAATAACTATTACAGTGTTCAGAATATTGAAAGTCCTTATGATAAGGCAAACATTTTCTCTTCCTGTGGGAAGATTCACATGGAAAGCCAAACAATTGTCATAGATATTGGTAAGAATGTTATTAGATACCTGTATCTAACGTATCTACAACAATCAGGGTGATCTTGCCAATGGGACTGTTATCTGTTGGCACATTTGGGATGATCTTGCCAGTGGGTCGAGACTCTTGGCCAATTTGGATAAGTCTGCTTTTCTGCTCCTTTCCTCTACTCTCCAAAACTTAACACCCCCCCACCCCCATTTTTGGATGCCTAGAACTTCTTCTCTAACATTCTCTTTTAGATATGTTAATAACTTCAAGGGAACCCTGGTAGTGCAGTGGTTAAGTGGCTGCTAACCAAAAGATTGGCAGTTCGAATCCTTGGAAACCCTTTGGGGCAGTTCTCTGTCCTATTGGGTCGCTATGAGTCAGAATTGACTTGAATAGCAATGCAATGGGTACTAACTTCAAGCAGGTTACATTAAATTCGTAAAGGCCTAAGGAGTCACTCAGCTTTTGCATATCTGATTTTGTTCATTTTATTTTGATTCTGAAGTTCATGATCTCTCTATTAGAGACTCATACTGTTTACTTTCAACATCTTGAAGAAAGCGTAAAACCCCAATATGCTCATAGTACTCATGTTTGAAGATGACACAGATAAAAACATAGAAGAGTGTGATTTTAAACTACTGATGAAAAAATATCTATATGATATAAATATTTTTTAGCTCTCTAATGGTCCGTTCTAAACCTTTTCCTGGAATTGGAAACTGAAGACATACCATGATACATGCTGACATGCTAATGGAAATTACAATGAAGTCAACATTTCTGATTTATTACATGCCTCAATTGTGTTAGGTAGAATACTAATGGAAATGTCTAGTCAATAAAAAATCATGTATATTTCAGTCTTTCCAATCTTTCTAACCAAAGTTTTAGTTTCTTTTGACCTTAAAAAGTTATTATTTCCTGTCAATTTAACAATGATCATAACTCAGTGTTTCAATTTAACTTACCCTAAATAAAAGTGGTTTCTGGATTTGGCCTTTAATTTATCTCCAGTTTTCAAAATTTTCTTTTATTGTGTGTTGATTTAGGAGTAAAGATAGAATATACTGTTCCAAACAAAGACTGTTCTAAAGAACAAGCAAAAATATATGGGGGGAGGGGAAAAGTAGAGATGGGGGAGAAGGGAGGGACAATTAAACATTGAAATGTATTTTATTTTCTGCTCAATTTTCTTTGGCTGGTGTATATTTTTTCTTCATTTTTAATAGCCTGCCTGAGACCATCTCCATTTTTTACTTTTCATCATTTTAAAGTAATTTTTTAATTATTTTAAGTGCAGGAAGATAGTGCATACTCTATTTTTACACAAATAACATTCACCTTCTATGTTTGCCAACCTCACCATCCCCTGGACAAGGTATTTTCATAAGCATACTATGCTAATTTTTTTTACAACAACATGTAAAAACATTAGCATAATGGTGCTTCTGAAAATACCTCATGGAGGTTGGGCGTTGTTGGCAAACAAGCGTAGAAGATGTGCATTATTTGTGTAAAAATACAGTAGTAAAACTAAGCTATATTTTCTTTTTCACAGTCAGACTTTGTGCATGCATATTCTTTTTTTTTTCTTTTTGCAGTTATCATTTAGTAACAGTTATCTGTTGTCAGTGTCATAACACGGGGATTAGAAGGGAGGCAGCTTTTGCCTCTGGGTTAGCTGGCCAGAGCAAAAATGAGCATAGTAACAGCAAAGAGGTTTCCAGAAAAAACATGAAATAAAGAAAGTACATAAAAATTGAGCTGCTTATGCTTCCTTAGGTAAGAAATCTTACCTTTGGGGCCTCACTTTCTTTCTAAAATATGGGAGTGTTTTTATCTCTGTCTTCATAGAACATTTAATACTCAGAGATGAGGCAAAGGAATCACAGGGGACTGCGATTGCCAAAATCAGGAAACACAATAAAAATAGTAAGAAATCTTCCCCCAAACAGTGCTTCTGTTTCCGTGAGAAGTAGTACTGCCATTCTTCCCCTACTCATCTCTCCCTTTCAGAAATTTGCAGGACATCTGCAGGCCTCATCTCCTCAGGTCTAGATTATAGCCTTTGACTTATTTCCCTGACCTTACTCCTATTTTCCACCAAGCCACCCTAATTTATAAGGCCAGTCTCAGGTTTTAAAATACCACGTTCATAATCTTGCAGTCCTATTTAAAAACATTTCTATGGCTTTGTAATGTCCACTTAATCAAATCCAAACTCTTACCTCCTTCCCACCTATTAGCCGTTGCCATCAAGTCAATTCCAACTCATAGCTACCCTACAGGACAAAGTAGAACTGTCCCATAGGGATTCCAAGGAGCAGCTGGTGGATTTAAACTGCCAAACTTTTGGTTAGTAGCCGAGCTCTTAATCACTGCGCCACCAGTCTCCTTTTTTTAAATAGGGCATCAAGGATGTGTGAGTATTGTTAAATGATAATTTATATTATCAGACTTTGTGTGTGCATGTTCTTGCATGATTTTTTTTTTTTGCAGTTTTTATACAGGCAACTTCAATTCTCCAGTGATATTTTTAAAATATCAATCTCTGTGCACTTCAGAATGTAAAATAGCAGTAAATAGTTTAAACGCAGACACAGATCCATTATTGTGTGTATTTTTTAATGGAAACTTGGTCTTTCAATGTAAATATTATTGGGGATTTTCCCTTCAATCTCAGGCTGTTCATTTGTCATCTTTCCAAGCAACATCTGTAAAATTCCCTTACGCCTGTAGATGTGAGTGCCTCTCATTGGTGTGGCGGTTTTATTTAGCAAAAGTTACATTACAGGAATAACTTTATTTTAATGGGGGGGGCTTGTGTATACACAAAGCCATGTATATTTTCATTGTTAAAAAAAAAGTTAAAATAATAAAAAGGAGATGAGGCACAGTAGTTAAACATTAGAATCCACTGTGAAAACATTTTACTGTCAAAGTGTCTTATGCAGGAAGCAGTAAAGCCACTTTATGGTCATAAGCTTGAAATAATTTGTCTACTTCCGTTATTTGCCTAACAGGTAAATTGTCTTAGCAATCTTATATTTCTTGCATTTACTTAGATTGGACTCTCCTCTGAGCATTTTGATCCAGGATACTTTGGTCTCATATTTCTATGTTTTAGGTTTATACTTTCAGTACCTCAGTTTCAGACATCACTTTAGGCTCTTCTTGCTTTTATAAACCATTTATATACATTTTTTGACCTTGAACCTTGCCACTGTCTCATGGATGAGATTTTCTTCTTCTTCCCTCTCTCTCTTTCTAAGCATCTACAACTCTGGGTAAGAGGGCTTCCAACTTATGGTCACTACCCAGGCCCCTGAAACCCAGTTTGGCTCTCCCAACCTTCTCTGCTAAAGGAGAGGAATTCACCAATTTGATTACATCAATTCCCTGCTTAAATTCATTCAAAGCCTAGCTATTTCCTTATTATGGTATTCAAAAACTTTTCCGACTTTAGCTGACTTCACTTCTGACATTCATTCTATGCCCTAGATATATCAAACTTTTTTTTAGTTTCTTGAACATGCTTGTTTCTTTCCATACTTTTTTCCATTTTGCTCCTCTTCTCAGGGTGATACTGTCCTCTTCATTAACAAGAAAAACTCCTGTTAGCTTTCAAAACTTGATTCACGTAAATTTGTTTTCCTCTGTACTCCTTTTGCACTCTGGAATCCTTCCTTTCCTCAGCTAGGCAGTCTCATTCTGTGTTCCATAGCCTCCTAGTCCGAAGGTAATTCATGTGTCTCAACTGTAAGTGTGTTTAAGTCAGGGACTATATCTTTGATCTTTGTAACTATAGTGCATTACATAGTGACTGACAAAGTAGGCAGAAAGTAAATATTTGTTACATAATTTGTTTAATGAACAATAGGAGTTTCCATTCTCAATTCTTATGTTGATTTTTGAAGAGATTTTAAAGTTGAGATATTATATCCAATTTTGCAGAAAATGAAAGCAATTAGAAGAAAGTAATTTGTTCTTGCCTTTACGTGCATAGGAAACCCTGGTGGCATAGTGGCTAAAAGCTACAGTTGCTAACCAAAAGGTAGGCACTTTGAATCCATCAGGTGATCCTTGGAAACTCTATGGGACAGTTCTGTTCTGTCCTATATAGGGTTGCTATCAGTTTAAATCACCTCGACGGGTGCAAGTTTTGGGTTTTGGTATATGTGCATAGCAGAGATTCAATATTAAATCAGTTTTACATTTGAAATCAATATAGTGAAGCCACATTTAAACTGGGTTTGCATTCTAAAGTCAGTCAATTTGGAAACACTCCAGGAACTTTCCACAATGAAGCCTCATATCATTGTTTTTTGATCATTCTGCCAAAGCGCAGCCACATGTTACTGTTTCTTTGGTTGAGCCTCAGATGAAGTTGCTGCCTTGTGTTTCATATTGTATGAAACGTACGTGTCTTTAAGCACTAAACCTGTTCTTGGCACAGTGAGATGCTCAAACTGTGAGAGGCATGCAGGAACTGAGACCAACTAAGGGAGCAGTGGTCTCATCGTATGTGTCATGTGTCAACTTACTCAGCAAAAGTTTATGCACTGAATCATCTGCCGTATTTAAACTGTTAGGGTTTTTGCTTACTTTTTCCTCTTAATTTCTTTTTAAAGTGGGTAGGGTTGAATTCAGATGAGTTAAGTACGTGTGTGATATTACTCCAGAGTAGTACAAGAGGAATTTTTTTTGGTTGATTTACCCAAATAATTTTTAGTTTTATTGGTCCTTTAGAAAATATACTCATGTAAATAGAAGTTAAAATGTATGTACAGTTAGAAGTTAAGTATATATATATATATATATATATGTACACAGGGAGCCCTGGTAGTAAGGTGGTTATGTACTTATCAGCGGTTTGAACTCACCAGCTGCACCACAGGAGAAGATATGGCAGTCTGCTTCTGGAAAAATTTACGGTGTTGGAAACCCTATGGGACAGTTCTACTCTGTCCCATAGGATCACTGTGAGTTGGAATCAACTTGGCGGCAGTGGGGTTTTGATTTTCGGTTGTGTATATACAGAAATTTGGGGATAGTCAGATGTTACAGTTATTGGTTATGTCTCTCTGACATAATTGACGCACCCCGAAAGAACTTGAACTTATTCAGAATTAGGGAAAATGGGAGCCCAGTACCTTTTAGTAGAGGACAAGGCAATTATATGGCTGTAGTTCACTGTAACCTCTGATGTTTTGATTACCTTCTCCCTTAATATATTTAATTGAAGATAGCAAGAATTTTTAGCAAGAATAGTCGTGTCTATATCCACAGAATAACTTTTTGATGTATAAAATCCATGGGTGAGAGTTAAGAAATTAATCATTTTATTGGATAATGCAAATTAATCATTTTATACTCTTATTCTGGGTAACTCGAAGAATGGTCTTCTAACACATTGGGAATGACCTCCAAATCATAAGTTGCCTGAAAGCACAGAGGATATCTAAGAGTCTGGAAGAATATTCATATACTTATTCATTAATTTAACAAATATTTCTGAATATCTGATACACGCCAGCCTCCAGTTTAGGGAATAAATGTTACATATTGAACAAGACAGATAGCTCCCGGTTCTCCTAGAGCTTATAGTAGTGAGGGAACATTAAATAAACTAATAAATGAGATGATTTCTACTAATGATAAATACTATAAAACAAAAAGGGAAATTGGATAGAAATTGATGAAAATGGTAGCAGGGCTATATTACTTTAGATGGTATGTCAAAGAAGGCCTGTTTGGATAAGTGAAGTACAAGTTAAGGTATAAATTAAGAGAAGGAGCCAGTCCTATGAGCATTTAAGAGAATAGTGTTCCAACAGAGTGAACAGCAAGTAAAAACATACAGAAGTGAGAATGAAATTAGCTAGTTGAGAAGTATAAAGAAGGCCAGAGTGTGCAGTGCATGCTGGGAAGAATATAGTACAATATGGCCCTGGAGAAATAAACAGGAGCCAGGTCTTATGGGACTTTGGAGGCCTTTGTAAGAGGCCTTATTAGAAATCCAAAGATTTTATTCTAAGCCTAAGTAATCAGGCATACCCTTGAGAACCCAGAAATCATCGCCAGCAGGAACTCAGAATGGTATTTCATCATATACACCCAATTCTTTTTGTAATATCACCTATTGTTTTGTTAGTGGGCGTGGTGAGTCAGTATGGTTACTGGTTAAGAGAGCAGTCTTTGGAATCCAACAGACATGGGTTTCAATCCTGACTTACTCATTAGGTGTATGTCCTTGGTTAATGATAACCTTTTTAAGCTTCAATTTCCTCTGTAAAATACAGGATAATAATAGTACTTACCTCTTAAGGTTGTTTTGAGAATTAAATGAGGTAGTTACATAAATTGCAGGCCTATACCTGGTACATAGTAAACAGTCAATAAATATTAATGATTTGATTACTATTATAAGCCAAGTAGGGAAGAGGGAGCAATACCAAATATGCCTCCAAAAATGGGCAATATTTATGATATTTAGAGCATTTGTTTAGTTGCCTTAGGGTTACAACGTTGTCTGTTTGGTCTCATAATTTTTGTAACTTGCCATAGGTTTTTCATGGCCATTACAGATGCAGAGTGAGTTATAAAGTAAATGTTATTTTACACACACACAGAATGAGATAGGTAGCTGAATTCTGCATATTTTATAAGCACATCACTGGAAAAAAAATCTCCCTAGAAAGTAGTGGGTTCAGATTAAAGATCTATCCCAGAAAAATCTCTTTTTAATAGTGAGGTATTTATCTCTGTAAATGGTATAATATTATTTCCTTCATATTTTTCCAACCAGCTAGTAGAGTATGCCAATATTATTTTTTTCTTCAGAAAAAAAAGAATGAGACTTTTAGTGAAAGAACAGAAAACTTCTCAATGCAGAATTGCTCTTTTCCTTAGGGTGTGAGAAAGTGAAGAATTTCTCATATGTCTTTAATTTCTCTCTTTGCTAATGCTGATACTGTCACATTCTAATTATAATAGTAGTCAAAACATTAACAATTTGCCATCATTTTATAATTGAATCAATTATTTCTTTTATATATCTTATTAAAATAACTTCCCAAAATTTGGAACCAAAAAATTTGACTCATTTGAACTTTACTGAAGTTAGATTTTTTGGAGAAAAGGAAAAAACTATCAATATTATTTTTCAATACCTATGTTTCATATCATCCCAGAATCTGAAGGAAATTCATTAGATAAATATTCCTGCTAAATTCTATTTATAATTATAAACAAGGTATATAAGATAGTAAGGTTTCTTTTTTGTTTGTTTGTTTACTTTTTGTTGCTTTTTTCCTTATATATTATCCAGTTATAGAATCCAGATCAAAGAATCTGTTTTGAAAGCATGTATTTAACCCCACAAATATTTATTCGAGTAACTAATTCTAGAATACTGCTTAACAAGAAAATTTAAGCTGTGCTTACAGGTATTTATTCACAATGGCGATGCAAAGTAACACGATGATGTTAATGAAGGTGGTGATAGCAGCTGAGCTTTTTAAGCACTTATGCCTGTTATTTTCTCTTTCTCTGTGTAAGACAAGCAGGCATCATAATACCACTTTTTGAAATAAGCAGTCTGAGACTCTGGTTAAATACCTTGTCTAAGGTCAATTTTAGTAAAGAACAGAGCCAAAATTCAAAGCTGGTTCTGAATGACTCCAAAGTTTTCCTCCCTGTTATCACCCTACCTTTGATAAAGAAATGGAGGTGATTTTTTTCAGCCACCTGCTAATGTCAGCTTCATTACACTTAATTTTTATGAACATTTTGATCCTTTATATTGCATTTTAGGTTTTGTATCTGCATTTATGGTTGGTGGCATCACCTGTGTCTTCAGTACTCTGCCAATATGTAAAAGCCAACTTCTTTTTTTTTTTTTTTCTTTTTAAAATATCAGCAACCAGGTCTGATTTAGCGACCCTTCTGGTAAGAATTAGATGGATGCACAGCATCTTTGTATTTACAATGTACAGTTTTGTTTCTCAGAATAGATTCTCTTCATCCAATCTCCACTGCCATCGAACTTGAACAAATTATTCCTAGCCACAAATGAGGCTTAAAAAACTAGAAGTATTTATGCTTTCAGATATAGAATAATCAAAATGACAATATTTAAAAGTTTTGTCTACAATTAAGAATGATTTAAAGGAATTCCATGGTAGACTTCTGAATGTTGGGCATTTATATCAATCTTATGAGTTGCAAAAACAAAATATTGTATCTTTTTATCAGAATAGTCTTTCTGCTACTTTGGCTTTGCAAATAGCTATACATTGTAGATGCTCAATAAGTGAAGACTGATGTTATTATTAGTAAGACCATCCAAACATTTAAAATTCTTTGTAAATACCCATTTGCAAAAAAGAAAAAAAAGCTTATTATGAGTGCTTCCACTCATTGAGCTGCTCAACACTTGGTTATTTGATCAGTAAATTACTTAAAAAGATAGTAATGATTAGGATGATGATGATGATGATGACAACAGCAAACACTGAAAATACTTTATGTATTCAGGAACTTTATTTAGAGAAACTCATGTAATGCCTCCAGTAGCCCTAGAGAGCAGGTATAGTAGGTACATACTAATTTTACAGATGAGCAAACTAAAGCACAGGAGATTAAGTAATTCTCCAAGATGTCAAAGCTTGTCAGTAATGAAGGAAGATTCTGGCCATGAAGTCTCTGCTCTCAACAAGTACAAATAAGAATTTTTCAAAAATTAAATAAGAAATATATGTAAAGCATTTGAAACCTAATACCATTCAACTACTTAATTAGTCTTTGCTACTATTGCTTAAATATTGTTATAATATGTAATTATATTAAAGATCTTTAATATAACTGTCCATTTTGAGGGAACTTTTATCTCTTAATTTTAATTACAGATAAACAAAGACCTCAAAATATTTAAAGATGTAAAGAATTTTGCATGAAATCAGTCATTCTTAGTTTTAGTAAGCTTTGTTATTAAATGTCAGTGTGTGTTTTAGATAATCCTTTGGATGTCACCTAGGTTCTTAGAAGGAATCTGTATTTTTTATTTTAAAGATAAATGGACTTAGTGAAGAAAATAAGATTATGTGTAAAACACCTGGTAACACCAAGTGTGGAATAAAAATAAAGGACCAAAAATCAAGACATTGACAAACAAAAAAACCCACCAACCTCTTGATAATCATCTGATAGTTCTATGATTTACCCTTTTTCTATTTATTTAATTTGAAGGTACCCATTCAGGAATTTCAGGTTTGCAAATATTTAGGAAAAGTACTTGAAATTCTATTTCTGTTTTTCATTTCCATCGCAACCACTTTGCATGAAGCAGAGGCATGTGCATCAGTGGGGAGAAATTTTAGGTCTTCTTCAACTTTGAGGGATAAGTCCATTTTGGCAGAGAGGGAAGACACGCACTTGGATGAACTTATATGAGCGCCTCAAATTTAGGGTGCTAGTCTGAACTGCTAAACTTCAGAATTTTCACATTTTTACCATAACAAGGTGGGTTAAAACAGCCTGTTAGTATAAGGAGTATTTTTGAAACTGTTGAAACTTGGCTACTGTTCTTTCATCCACTGTTCTGTAGTCTTGACAGAAACTTGGTTTAACTTGCAGAGGGAAAGTGAAAGACAGAGAAAGGTGTCTATATAAAATGTCCAGGAGAGAAGCAGAACTCCTGTAAGGCAACATTTAGGCATTGAGTGTGACACCATATTAACCTTTTTAATGGATGTATGTAATAAAGTGACATGTAAATGGAACACAAGGGGAGATATGACAGTATATCTGGAAAAGGATAAAACAGTTGGTTGAATACTGGGCTATTATAGCAGTTTGCAAACCTTGGATAAACTCAGTCAGCGGTTGTATAATTGGTTATTCAATCCCGACCCTTGTTCACAGCTCAAAGCCAGGAACACTGAGACCTGTTGCCAATTTGAGTGAATATAGTGACTGTACTCAGCCGGGGCCTAACATTGGAGCCAGGCCTTTTCCTGTGGGCTGGTTTCCACCATGTCTGGGACTGGCTCAGTGACAGTGGGTCTTTTGTTGTGAAAGGCTGGCTGGTACTCCCCTCCTTTGCAAAATGTCTAACAGCTACACAAATATAAGAAAATAGGAAAAGGGACTTAACTGTAGCTTTTCTCTTGGTAAGTTAGAGAGGAGTTATTAGTTTTCCTTTATTTTTCTTTTTGCCCCTTTTTTTTGGAAAGTTAGAGTAAAGCAGACTTAAAGAGTGACATAAGAGCTTGCTTCTAAATAAGAATTGAACCTTGGTTGTCCCTAATTAGAATATGATATGTATGGAGAAGTTTATGGTTTAATTTGATTCACAGAAATGGATTTCTGAACAAGCTATTTTTACTTTTCCTCCTTTCTCTTATGAAAATTCATGTACCGGGAAGACTGTTTTCTCTGAATATCTCCTCTGTGACTGAAAGATATAGCATGTTTATAAACCTGTTATGTATTTAACTTCATGAAACATGCGCCCCACCTTTTCTGCCCAAACATGCTGGATAGAGGCCAACAGGGTAACCGCTTACTGTTTCTAGTCTAGTAAAATTTGAGAAATAAATCAGTGAAGATTTGAGTTTGTGGTATAAAGAATGCCCAGTCTTGTTACAGTGCCCAATTCATAAAGGAATCTTTAACAAGCTTGTAGTATTTGCCAGTTAGGTGCTACTTGCTGATAGGATGACACTTCCCAGCTGCAGTCAATTATGCTTCCATAATTTCTGTTGTTTAAACATGGCTGGGAATACCAGTTCAGAGACTTTCACAAAACGTATACAAGTTCCAAAACAAAGTAAAGAGCATGTTAAGAAGAAGAAGAAGAAAAAAAAGACACAGTCTGAGTCAAGAACTTTCTCTGAGAGTTTTTATAATCTCTTCGCCACCCCTACCCCCTCCCTGATCCCACCTCATATACTCTGCATTTATAAAAGCACACACACACAACACATAGTGTTTGATTTAATGCAGGGTTGCAATTCAATCAGGAGACTGCTGAGGTCATATCAATAAATGGCTATAGCACTTCTTGGCTCAGTAATAGCCTTGATAATTCAGGGTTTTGTTTTTGTTAATTGGGTAGTCTCCTGCAGGGGGCAGGGGGAAGGGCTAAATATTTTTGACTGTATGTCATTAAAACGTATTTGAGGACTAGAAGGTGGTGGTGGGGGAGGAGGTGAGTTTCTGCAATGGACAAGGGAAAAGGAAAGAGGTTGTTTTGAACATGAGAGGACAAAGGAAAAAGAAGCAAATTGTTTTTGAATAGAAAATTAATCATGGAAAAGGGACTGGCTATTGTAAGGCAAACATGAAAATAGAGGGAGCATTTAACTTGAAATATATGAGAAAAAAAGCACTATAGAAACTCCAACAGAGGCCTTTAATGGAAAATACACCCAGCCATCTCATTATAAGTACATCCCTGGGAGCCAAGTGTTATGAGCATTAGTAAGAAGGTGGTATTATAAAAAAAAATTGATTATAATCAAGCTTAATGTACTTGAGGCTTAATAAAAGTATTGTATGGGGGTAGTGAGTATCATGGCATAATAGAGACCTCTTAGTATTGGGTTATCCATAAGTATTGTATTTCAAAATGTTGATCTGTGGAGGCCTTTACTTCCTGATGGGAAAATAGGAACTTGTATCGGTAAAGAGAAGATCACAGTGTTATAGTCCGGCCCCTATTAACCCTAGAAAATACAATTCAATGCATATCTTATTGCCTTAGTCTTAATTTCCTAGTTTATATTATAATACAATATTGTATATAACAAATAGATGTCTCCTCTAGGTCACTGTTTGTAATTTAGTGAATTGTAGGTGTCCAACTGGAGAGCTTAGAGCTGGTGGTGAAGAATGTATGCTTGAGATGCCTCATTAATTTAATGTAGGTAAGAGGCTGGTGGGCTTAAGGGATTTGGTGGTAGCCCCATAGAGAACTACCTAAATGTGATTCAAATACTGTGGAATAAACTTTTTTTTTCCTCTTTTTCCCCTCCATGCTGTGAAGTCTCACTGATCATTATTTTTTAGACACTTTGTGTGTCTCAACCACAGAAAGGCTGAAATATGTATGAAAATAAGAGTTTCAATTAAACTCAAATCAAGATTTTTGTTTGTTTGTTTTTTAAGGTGTTGGTTTATAGTTTTCATACAGCTTAATTTGACAAAACGTGCTTTGGGATTTAGCTTTGCCACGTAATAATTTCTGAGTATGCTATAAACTGAACAATTTGCTGAGAAGAAAAGAGAGAAATAAATAACCTGGTTTTTACATCTAGAATTATAGGCTGAAATAATAAATTGACACCTACTGTCTAACAGGAAAACCTGTTAGATTATATATCTAATGTAATTTATAAATTCGGAAAAAATTCTTTCAAAAGATGTTAATCCCTTCATTAAACAAAGTAATTTCTTTCTCCCTTGTTCCTTGATAGCTGTCATGGAACAGTAATGTTTTTCCTCTCTCTCTTTAGAAATGGAACACTTTTTTTTTTTCTTCCTAATTTCATAAACAAATGATATGTTAATCAGATAATACTGTATTTAATAGTGATTCCTATCTAGTAATAAAGATCAATTTTGAAGATCACAAATTTAGTGAAATGACTTACATGTTTAGTTTACCAAGTTTCTTACATTAAATTATGGGCTTTCCACAAATTAGATTCTGGGCAACTACCACAATTGGAATTAGTTATTTGAAATGCTTATAATTTAACTAAGGACCTCAATGCTTATTATTGGAACAATTTAATTTATAAGAATGATTCAGATGTGTTTTATATGAATCTATTTCTTCCTAGAGAATTAGGAGAATTTCTCCAAAGAGTTGAGAACAGCGTGGTCTTTCTGGAATCTTCTTCAATATTCATTCAGTCCAGAGTTCAGTTTTGGTAGGAGATCTAAAGATCTTATAACAGTGACCCTGTGGGCCTTAAACATACTCCATACCTTTTTGTGAGAGCTGAGATAGCAGGTTCCTGTGGGTTTTCATTTCCCTCAGAGAAAACTCCCAGAGGTATGAGCACATTTGAATCTTTGACATGGGGAGCACAGACCTTTGTGGCTTTAAAAAAGACCATTCCCAAGTTTGTAAATGCTTGCCCTCTGACCCCCAGGTCAGAAAACTGGGTCCTTTCTCATTTTTCTGGTTTCATCCATCTTTTGGGGATGAAATACTATTTTATATCTTAATTTTTCAACTGCTGATATTTTATGTTATTTTACCAAAATTCCTGGGCTGTTTTAAATAGTCTTTTTTTTTTTTTTTCCTCCTACCATTTTTCAGAATTTCACTCTTTTAAATCAGTGAATCATTAGGAAAGCACAGGGTACATGTGGTGTGGGACATCCCTTGAGCCCTCCCCACCCCCACTACCTTTTTTTCCTCATGCATTTCAAAAGAGGGGTTAAGTGGGTACAAATTGTATATAAATATATTAAATATATATGTGTGTGTGTGAGGGAAAGATTTAGGTGGTATCTATCTACATGTCTATCTCTCGTACATTATACATATCAGAGAAATTGTTCAGTCTTTACTTTGGGAAAGCTAAGCATAGGGGAAAGAATATCCAGCAGTTCTCTCTCTCTTTCCTCCTCCTGACCCTGCAGGATATTTAATTACCCTCCCAAATGTTTATATATCATGTTTTCATCTTAGTTGTTAGATTTGAGACACAATTGTATGAATGTTACCGACTGTTTTTAAGAAAATAGAATATGCAGTGAAAATGTTGATATGCTATAGAAGACCATGCTAATTACATTCAAGGCATTAATTATTTTATTTTCTACCACATTGCCTGGATTCCCGGGGTAGTGTAAACGGATAAACACTTAACTACTGACTCAAAGGTTGGTGGTTTGAACCCAGCCAGAGGTGCCTCAGAAGACAGGCCTAGCAATCTGCTTCTAAAAGGTCACAGCCTTGAAAACCCTATGGAGTGTTCTACTCTGTACACACAAGGTAGCCATGAATTGAATTTCACTCCATAGTAACTAATAACAACAACACCATAATACCCTTTCCGACTCATAGCAACTTTATAGGACAGAGTAGAATTGCTCCATAGAGTTTTCCAAGGAACAGCTGGTGGATTTGAACTGCCGACCTTTTTGATTAGCAGCTGAGGTCTTAACCACTACGCCACCAGGGCTCATCACAGGAATTTTTTGAATAATGAGGATGTTATCTCATTCATCCTTCTCTTATAAATCTAATCCCTGTAACATTATTCTACCATTCCTCTCTCAACCTACCTAGACCTTAGTTTTTAACCATTTGGAGAAGATATCCCAGTCATTTAGCTGACTCTCAGGATTTTCTTTTTTTCTGTCTGCCCCTTACATCAGTATATGTATGTAGCACATTATGTTAAAGAATATATGTTTCTAACAAGTAGTTACATGATTCAGAAATCCTTATTGAACATTTCTAAACAATTTTTTTTTTTTATGGTTTCAATACTCAGTAATTCTTTTTTTTCTTTTCCTTTTTTATAGATAAAATATATGTTAGTTTCTGGTAGTTCATTATTATATTTTAATGTGCCTTTTTTTTTACCTTTGGAATGCTACATTTCCTGGAGTTGTAAATAGAGAAGTACTGCAATAGATTTTGATATTTTAGTTGATAATGTGTAATTATTACTTAGATCACACTGTGGTGCTAGTAAAATTCTATGACCTTTCTAAGGAGAGCCTAACAGATTATACTCCTTTGAGTCTTATTAATTTTAAATAGATTTTAATTCAGATTTCCAAAGTTTTAATAGGACTTTTTATCTATATTTTTATATCCTGAATAAGTGTTTATTCATCAAAAAATTACCTTGGGTCTTGGAAAAGTGCATATTCCTGGGACTTAAGCAAGACATAATGAACCAGACTCTCTAGGTGGCCCTAGAATTTTCCATTTTAAAGTTTTCCTAGGACTATGAATTCTAGGTGAATAGGATTCATTTCTGTTTTGCTCTTGATGATAGCCCCCATGCCTGGAAGAATACCTACTACCTTGTATTTGTTAAATTAACATACTTTTCTAGTCTTACTCATATACATATCTTTTAATTTAACTTTAAATAGCTAGTGAGAATTATTCATATTCTTTTTCTAAATATGGACAAGATGAGAAATTGGCACTGTTTTTTTTGAAATTACTGCCTAGTGGAGTGAGTTTTTATAGCAGATTCGATTGATAAACAGAGAACTACTTTACAGCCCTTACTTTATAGCAATATTGTAAGAGTAGCCTCTTGGGAAAAATCTATCAGCACAGTATTCACTATTCATTAATATAATAATTTAAGTAAGGTACAATTATCTCTAATTTTACTTCACTAAAGGAAACCCTGGTGGCGTAGTGGTTAAGTGCTAGGGCTGCTAACCAAAAGGTCAGCAGTTTGAATCCGCCAGGCGCTCCTTGGAAACTTTATGGGGCAGTTCTACTCTGTCCTATAGGGTCGTTATGAGTCGGAATCGACTTGACAGCAGTGGGTTTGGTTTGGTTTTTTAAGTGAAACAATAGGATTGCGTCTCAGTGACACTACAGCAATTTCAGTTAAAGGTTTTAGAGACTGGTCACTGTTAGTCTGTACATCTTCCCACAAGATGGTGAGTTTATTCAGGTACAGCGGCCATGTCTTAGCACCTATCACAGTGCCATAACCAAAAACCAAACCCATTGCCTTCAAGTCCATTCCAACTCATAGCAACCCCATGGGACATAGTAAAACTGCCCCATAGGGTTTCCAAAGCTGTAAATCTTTACAGACGCAAACTCTGCCACATCTTTCCCCCGCAGAGGGGCTGGTAAGTTTCAACCAACGACCTTTTGGTTAGCAACTGAGCGTTTAACCACTGTACCACCAGGGCTTCAGTTCACAGTTCCGTAATAGGGTCCTCATAGATGATTGTTAGATAAACAAATGAATAAGTGAATAGAGCATGATGCCTCCTGATTGTGTGTGTTTAAGTTAAGCAAAATAAAGAAAATGACTCTACCTGTATATGACATATATGCCATTAAAGACAAAGAAGATAATCTTATAGAGTTTCTGTTCAGAAATAAAATAAATATGTCAATAGATTGTACATGCCCAACTTTATATCCGCTGCTTTTAACATCGGGAATGGTAAATTTCTGTTGATACAGAAGAAGTAAAAACCACATTCTGCTTTTCTCTTTATCCAGACATTTTTCTTTGTTATATTTTCTTTGTTTCCTTTTATTATCTCCTTTTATTTGTTCCCTCTTGAATAAAAATCTTTCTTAAAGAGGACTCTTGCAGTTTGACATTTTTTGCTGTTCTGTATGTTTGGGGGTCACAGCCTATCATAGCTAACACACAACTACAGGTTTCATTGTGGTTAAATGGTGTGTAAGCTTGTGAAAATTAAATGCCATTTTGCAAATAAAACTATTGTATTTCCTCATCTAAAATTACTCTTAAAAAAGACACAACCCAAAACCATGAAAGGTTATTGAAAGACCAAATGTAACAAGTTGTCAAGGCAGATGGACTACTTTGGTTAAGAAGACTCTCTGCAAATTTTGATACATAATTTGAAGCAAATCAGAGGATATTTGCCTTAATTTTTAAATCTAATGGTATTTATTAGCACATAAAATATAATCTGGTTATAACTAGCTTTGCCGCTCAACTGTCCAACTACCTGCACATCACAATTTGATTTATTATATGAATCATGTCAGTTTTTCATTGTTCATATCTTTTCAGGCATCTGGTAGGCTGAGATTGAGATTTGTATTCACATATGTTGTGATAAAGAAGATTCAGGATGTGTAGTGGTTTAGCGTCGGGCTGTATGCGCTTTAATTCTCACTTCCAGGGGCAAAACATTCTGGCATATTTTTTAAGTATTGCAATGCTTATTTTAACGTATGTTGTTTCTTCTTTCTGTGCTTCCCGTATCTTTTCTACCAACCCCTTTAATAATTTTGAACAGCCACCCAAAATATTCTACAAATATGATCATTAGTTTTTGTTTTTGCCATGGTCTAGGTATGTAATTACATGAAAGATACATGAATACATTCTTTGTGGTAGGTAATTACTTCATTTATAATTCAAATACACATTTAGGTAATTCTTTTCTTCAATATGTCAATAGGCATATATAATATGCTTAGAAGTATGCATTCTCATCTTTACGAAACTGTGATGTGCTCAAATCATGTTAAGCATCTCCTCAGTTTGTTTATAAATTGGTCTGGTGAGATGAAGACTTTGTTTTACATGTGCCTGATTCTCATACATCTCATGCTATAATTTAGTTCTTATGGTTTCGCTTCTGTTTTTCTTTTCCTGTATTACATATACACAATGGAGAAAATACATTTTGAAATAAAATATATGAAATATAATATTTATTACAACAGTTCTCTAAGAAATTTTGTTATAAGATGGATGAAAGAATAAAAGTAATCACAAAAGACTTTTGTAGGAAGTATTTTATTTTATATAAGTTACCTATTATGCATGTGTCATAAACATCTTTCCTCCCAATTTTCTTCCTCACAAGTTGTTTTTGCTTTTCTTTTCTTCCCCCCTTTTCACTAGTAGCCTGTTTGCCTCCTCCTACGCTCTACTCTAACTCCTCTCATTGTAACTAACGGTTACCACTTGATTCACATCTCTCCACCCACACTTTGCTGACATCATGAATTATTTGGATCCAAATGGACAATATTCATTAGCCATGCACTTTACTGAAAGAGCACAGGAGTGCTGCACGCTCCCATTTTTTATTAAAAGTTAAAATGATTTTGCTGTCGTTGGGGTGGAGGTGAGTTAGCCATGATAGAGGACAGGGCTACAGTGCTAATAAATAAAAATAATAACTATTACTGCTGGTTGAGTGACCCTGGGAAAAGAGCTCTACAAAGCTATTTATTGTTCCCTTCCACTTGTCAACAGCACTGGCTTAAAAGCTTTGGCTGTTGTCGAGGACCTAATAGCACCTTTGGACAGGTAGAAAGATAACTGTCCAGGAAAAAAAAAAATCAGGTAAAGATGAATTGAGTGTGTATGTGTGTTATTTTGGAACATTTCATACATTAACCTAATTGAAGTGACACCTTCTCTGTTCCTCATCCTACTACATGCCTTTCCCGTAGCATCTTTGTTGACATGAGTCAGTTAAAAAATTCATAGGAATGGCAGATAACCAATAAGACAGAGTTGTGAGTCATTATCATAGAAAGTGTAGAGGCAGGATTATTACCTATTAATGAGGTTTTTGATTTCAGTTTAGTTTCAGTGCAGGAAAGGTAAAACGTATGTGTATAGCTTAATTGATTTTTGAAGTAGTTCTTTTGGTTGTTGTATACTAAGATATAGTTGTAATGTTAGTTAACATTTATTAGATGCTACTATGTTCTCAGTACTACTTCAAGTGCTTTACATAATTTATCTGATTTAATTATCACAACAACTATGTAAGTGCAATTATTATCCCCTCTTATGGATAAGTAAATTGAAGCACAAGAGCGGTTAGATTATTTGCCAAAGGTTATATAACTAGTAAGTGATGGAGTCAAGTTGTATGACATTAAATTATTATTTATTTTTATTAACAAAACACGAGAGATATTTTCTTCATAAGAATAATTCCTTGTAATTAATTTTTGAAATGCTACTCTCAACTTATGTTATTTTTTGTTGATATATAATATTTGATACCAGAACGAAACAAATAGTTATAATCTGTGTAAGAAAGTGCACTTCCTTTGTGAGTGAAGAGGAAGTAGACAAAACAACCATTTACTCCATCACTCACAAGTTATACCTATCATGTAGTGGAGATTTACATGGAGAAAATACAGAGCTTTGTTGTGAGAAGTGATCCCACAGTTACTGATGTGTAGCAGTTATACCATATTGATTGTGGAATATATAACCATGTAATGAAAAAATTATTCTTATAACATGTGGTATATGATTGGGTATAATTGAACAGGTGTGTTAATTTCACATTGTACAAAAAGAAAATTTAAATCTCTAACGATTGGTATTACATATTCCAAAAACTGATTGCACATTAAAAACTTCAAAACTTGAGTCAGCAGTCCAAAGTTACTATGTATTTATTTTTCTGTTAACAAGCCCTTATTAACTTTCAAGTGGAAACAAACAAATATTTTGGAAGTACTAAAAGTAAAGTATGTCCAGAGCTTAATTCACTTCAGGCAATTGCATGTAAAAATAAGGCTTATTGAAATCCTAATGCTTGGAAATTTCAGATGTGTTTCTGTAGTATGTGTTGCGGTGTGTATTATTTTTTAACATTTCCTAGAAGAACTTGACATTTTCCATAGCAGATTAGCTGTAGTGCTTATTTAATGGGACTGTTACATGGTCTTCTGTCCTTCCATGCATAAATAACTTTCCAGATGTGTAAAAGTTTTTATATTTCTTCCATTGCATTGTTTAATATTTGTCCCCAAATGTGGTCTAAACATGCAGGTATTGTCAACGTGAATTGAACTCTTACTGTTATGTGATGTCTGGAGTTAGGCTCACCTCCCCAATAAAAATAGATGATCTTATTATCAGTGGTAGAATAGTTTAAAGGCAACATATTGAATTGTATTTAGCTCTTTGAAGGAAAATGTAAGTTGTATTTATTCTTCAGTTTCATGGGGCTATCAGGTGAAAGGTTCTAAGGGGAGAATATTGATTAACATACCTAATACTAACCACTGGGACATATCGTATAATTATTAACTTAAACAAGATGAGTTTTATTGTAAGAACTTAGGGGTTATGAGGTATATTGAAGAAAGCACTGGAATGGGAACTAGGCTTCAAGTCCTGCCTTGTAATTGATTAGCTATGTGAGTTTAGACAAGTTAGCTAACATCTCTAGTTTATAGTATTTCAGTCTGTTGAAGGAGGAGTTTGGTCTAGATCAGTATTACCCAAATTATATTGAGCAAAACAGTACTCTCCCAACAGTAACACTCTTGGTCAGATACAATACTATATAATCCATAATTTACTTAAAGATTAGCAGTCTGCTAGCATATAAAAAGATCTAAGTCTTGTAAAAAAATATATCTAAATTTGTTTATTGTTAATTAGATTGATGTGAAAATGGAATGCTTATTTTACTTGTTTTATATTTAGTTTTAAGTAACCAAACCATTTTACTTCTGATACATGTTTTAGTAAATTACTTTTATGAAATGCTTACTAAATAATATCAAAAGATTTCTTCCAGCTCAAAAATTCTGATTTTATGATATGAACACTATCCATATGCTTTAGCTGCCTGACTTCAAAGGAGGTATTGACATATTTTGAAGTTCAGCCATACCGTTGTTTCTTCCCAAAGAGGACACTCATTCCTAAACGTGTATCTTATCACATGTCAGGAATAACAGAGATTAGTTTAAGCTACAAAATTAAAGTATAAACAGTAGATTTGGTATGATCTAACTCCTGGGACTTTGTTTAAAAAGTCAAATATTATACATATGTGTTTTTTGTTCATTCAGCTTTTCAGTGAGCTCTGCCACAGCAGCTCAAGGGAGATTAAGGGAGGGGGGGACTACATAAACACAAAGCAAAAACCTGAGCTTGTGTGTAAAGCTACTGCACTGGAGCGAATGTGGTTTAATTCTTGCACTGGCAGCTTGTTGGAGAATTACAATATGTTGGCATGAGTCTCTGGGTCTCATTGTTCCAGATGAGGGAGTCAATCTTAAGAGTGTTTGGCACTGAAGGGAAAAAGGAGTGAGAGTTATAGGGAATGAACAGGCACTAAAGAGGCAGGATGCTGTCTTAACAATGGCTGGCACAGTTGGGGGGGCTATTCACTGGTGGAGATTGCCACAGGCATTGATGTGAAGAAGCATATGTGAGCAAAAGAGGCAAGGGTAAGAAGGAAAAGCAAGAAAATATATAAAAAGGTTCTTGATAGCAGAGACAGAAGTAATCCATTTAGATTCATCTTAATGTGTTGACTAATGAAGGATATCTTTCTTTTATCTCTAATTTATCTTATGGCTTATTTCTTAGCTTTTATTTTATTTTCTCTTTAAAAATACATACGTATTTGCCTTTGCCCTGAATCAAGTACCTAGTTTCACACTGCATCTATTTCACTTTGTAGCTAGGTGATGTTGAGCAACGTATCTTTCAGGCCTTAGTTTCCTCATCTGCTAAATGGATATAATAGTAATATATGCCATTGACAGAATTATTGTATCTGATAGAATAGCATCCTGTAAATTGATATCTATGCAAATAATTATTATTAATATTATCTCTTACATTTATTTTAATAAAGGAATCCTGTCTTAGTTATCTAGTGCTGCTATAACAGAAATACCACAAGCGAATGGCTTTAACAAACAGAAATTTTTTCTCTCACAATCTGGGATGTTAGAAGTCTGAATTCAGGGAGCCAGCTCCAGAGAAAGGCTTTCTCTCTCTGTCAGCTCTGGGGGAAAGTCCTTGTCATCAATCTTCCTCTGGTGTAGGGGCTTCTCAGTGCAGGGACCCTGGGTCCAAATGATGCACTGTGCTTATAGCGCTTTTTTCTTGGTGATACAGGTCCCTCTCCCCTCTACTCACTTCTCTTTTTTATAGCTTAAAGGGGATTCACTCAAAATACAGCCTAATCGTGTAGATTGTGTCCTGCCTCATTAACATAAGTGCTTCTAATTCTGCCTCATTTACATCATAGAGGTTAGGATTTATAACACATGGGATAATTACATCAGCGCACAAAATGTAGAACAAATACATAATACTGGAAATCAAGGCCTAGCCAAGTTGACACTCATTTTGGGAAGACACAATTCAATCCATAACAGATCCCTAGTTCTTTTTTTGAAGGTAATCATGATTTTCCAGTGCTTGGAATAAGTTAACTTCAGGAGAAGTGAATCTCAGTAGAATCTTTAAAAATGTTTCAATTAAAAATATGACATGTCTTAACATGACAATTACGTATGTTACAGAATTTGAACTTTTGAACATTCGCAAACTACTACAATCCTACAATCTATTTTACTCCATCAGTCCTTAAGCAGCATTTATAATTGTGTCAAATTTCACTTTACTCATATTCACACATTATATTATAAATATTGGGAGTTTGACATTTCATCTTTTACATTTCTACTCATGATTTTCTATGGGATCTTTACTATTTTTAAAGAAGTTAAATCATTGGTACATGTCCATCTATTACGTTCATTAGTCTGAGATCATTTTTTGCCACTCGTTCATGAATTATTGATGGAAACAAATTGAGTTGGTAGCAGTTGGTAGAATACTGGATGTGGATTTGCTCAAAGTGCTTTGTTTTACAGAAATTCAGATAGAGAGGTAAAGTGGGTGCAGTGATGTGCTTAAGGTCACTGAGTTAGCCAGTGGCAAAGTCTGGAGATCCCAGGTTATTTGATTTATATCCTAACAGTTCTTACATGATATATTAAAAAAAAAAAAAAAAAGTGGGATCCATGTTATTGTATATATTTGCTGTATGAATATTATACATCTTTGTTTATAGATCATAGGTTTTCTTTAAATTGTCCGGAATTCTGAACAGCAGAGTCATATAGTGGACTATATCCTGAGGAAAATGAGAATTTAAAGAAATACTGGCTTTTAATCCCACCACAGTTGCTCATAGGTACCCATTACCCTGGGAAATTTGATTCATCCTTCAAGCTTTTACTTCATCCTCCAATGAAGTTAATGGCAATAGTTTTTCCTACCATACAGGATTGTTTTGCAAATGAAATGAGGTAATGTGTGTGTACTAGAAAGAGCAAAGTTTTTAGGACCTAGTATTTAGCTCTACATCGAGAAAGTAAAGATATTTCCCTAAGCTTTAGTTTCTGAAACTATTAAACAGATGTAAAAACCAATCTGTCAAGTCACTCCTGACTCATGGCGACCCCATGTGTGTCAGAGTAGAACTGTGCTCGATACATTTTTCAGTGGCTGATTTTTTGGAAGTAGATTCTTAGGCCTTTCTTCTGAGGCTCCTCTGGGTGGACTCGAACCTCCAAACTTTCAGTTAGCTGCAGAGCAAGTTAACTGCGACCCAGGGACTTCAAAACAGATGTACCAGTATCTACTCCAGAAGATTATTGTGAGAAGTTTGAGATACCACAAGCAAGTGACCTGGTATACTACTTAGCACCTAGCCCTCAAAATAGTAGCTATCATTATCATTTCCATTGTCCACAAGAGCATTAGGAGTTTGTAGGGAGAAAAAGCTTTGTTCAAACCTCAGCTCTGCCTGTTACAGTTTGTGAAACATCACTTCACCTTTTTCTTCTTTTCTTTAAACCTGTAAAAAAAGGTATAATAACCTAACCCAAGTCCTTAGGTGGTTGGTATGATTAAATGACAGAAACAGGTAAAAGCATCTAGCATAGTTTCTGGCACCTAGGCTACTCAATAAATGTTTACTGAGTCTAAATTTAAAGTGTATGTCTCATCCAAATTGCAAGTATTAGTGTCTTTATTTGTCCATAAACGGGACAACCCTGAGCTAGATGTGTTTCTGATTTTACATTTTCCAAATAACTTGGACTTAAGTTACTTATTTTCAGTAGTGCATGTTAAAAGTCAGGGATTTGAAAAGGGTGGCTCTGTATTGGAGCCTTGTATCTTTGTGCTAGTAATAAAGAGGCCAAGAATGGTCTACAGGTTTCAGAAATCTGGCTGCTGTTCCTTTAACTCTGCAACTTAGACAGAAGACTTGTTTCTTTACGAGCACACTACAGTGACTATTTTGTCTAGCTGCAGGGGAAAAGCTTTGTCATGGACTTTGCAGACAATAGCCTTAAAAGTAAAATGGTCTGCTTTTGGTGCTGGGAGGTTCAGGAGCCTATTGTTAGTGCACAATGGATTTCTATTGCTGCATTCCTGCTTTGCAAAAGGTTTGTTAGCTTTTAATGACTGACAGTACTCTATTGCAAATACCATATTGGCTTGCCGGTTTATGTAGAGTGCTGGAAAAAAAAGAAACGGTGGTGTTGATTTGACCTACTCTGATATGGTTTAAAAAATTATTTCTTTCACAAAGCGTTTACTTGGAATATAGACACGTTGGAAACTCTGACAGGTTTTAAAATTTACTTTTAAAGCCCCAGTGAACAAACATATTGATTACAATAAGAAGATCTAATGTTTTATTACTCGTAGTATTGCCTTTATTTTCAAAACATTATGGTATAAAAATAAGGATATCAAAAAAATAAGAATTATTTAGTACCTTTTTTCGTTAAGTGTGAAGATAGAAACATATTTTGTTATAAAGGAAAAAAACATTTCACACATTCCATAGGTAAACCTGTACCTAGTAGTTGTGGAATGGGATCTGTATTTTCACCTATACATAAAGGCCACGTAAAGCCAGTGGTCATTCAGAGCTTTACATCATTTTACTCTCCATGAATTTTTGACGTCTGAGAGAGAAGTGTTCCATATCGTTGTAGTTTTTCCGAGGAAAACTGCTCCTCAGCTTTGTTGAAAACTCCACACAGGCTTTGTGACTCTGGTGACTTATGGGAGTAAGATTGGGCCCTGAAAACACTAGATTGCATTAGCTAAAGACGATGAGGAAGGCCTCTTAAAATGCATTCTACTGTGGGGAAAATTAACCAGTTTCTAATAATCTTATGGTCTCTAGGCCAGACGGTCCCTTTGATAAGTTAACATGTACTCCCTTTATGCTCCTAGTAGGGGGTAAACAAATGCCTGAACAAACACAAATACACATAAACACCAATGTGGAGAATGGCAGTGTATGTCTTAGATCTAGATAATAAGTGTGGGTATTGTTATTTAGATGGCACATACTGGGACACTTATCTTTTAGTACAAACCATTTTCTAACTGAATGCAGTGCTAATCGTGGGATTGAAAGCCATTGTAATTGTGTACCCATCTAAATGCTGACAAGAATATACAATTACATTGTTTGGAACTGAGTTTAATGTTTGGGAGTTTTATTAGCATTTATATTTACTTATATGTTCAAATTCAAAACAAAGGGAGAGGTGAAAAACCACGGCCTATCTAGACAAAAATATCAAACCAAAGCATAACCTCGCTCTCTAAAACGTGTGTGCCCCTTCCCAGCATAACCCAGCATAGAGCCTTTTAAAAGAGTGTGATACAAATCTGAAATAAGCAAATAATAGGTTTCCTTGTAGGCATTACCTTCTTCTCTAGATTTTGCAATTTTTTAAAGCTTCTTATAGTTCAAGTTTCTTTTTTTTTTTTTTTTAATGTTTGAGGTACTGGCAAATCTTTCTACAGTGTGCTTGTATGCTTACCACCATACAATGTTAAACACATATTATAAAGTGGATGTAATTGTAAACACACAGAGGGATATAATTACATGTAGAGATTTAAGAGCTAATTCTTTGCCTTTTTTTTCTGCTCTGCATTTTATCAACATAATTATTTTTTGACTGCAGACTAACACTCTGAAATTGACAAGCATCCGTTATAGCTGGAATTTGTTCACCAAATTGAAAAACAATGAACTGCAGGTTTATATGTACCCATTGTCATAAAGAATTAGTATGGCTCTGTTCCGCAAGGGGGAAAAGCTAATGATTTTGAAACAGCAGGTGACAAAACACATTCTTTTTTCCTCCCCTCTTATCAGTTTGTTGATGAAGTCATTATGGACTGGGGCCCAGATAGGGATGGCCTTATTTTTAGCAGATAGACTTTTAATGAGCTGTATTGTAAAGATAGTCGTGTTGATTTGCTTACATTTTTTTGTGTGTGTATGTGTCTTCTTTACTTAGAAACCCCCAGTATTGAAAAGCTACTCTCAAAGGACTGGAAAGACAAGCTTCTTGCAATGGGATCAGGGAATTTTGGCGAAATAAAAGGTAATGTGTATAATGATTTTGATTCAAAATTTAGAAATATGAATGGTGATAAAGTGTTTTTACTTCGCTCCTCCCTTCTCGTCTCATGCATTTTCTGTGGGTGTTTCCTCTTTTTAGCTTGAAAAGGGATGTATCAGGGTTCTTACTTTCTCTGTGTACCTTGTAGAATAAATGGTGTGTTGTCTTAACAGAATAACCCCATTATATCTTTAATATACTTTGGTTTTCATGATTTCTTTTTTCATTTAAATGGTTTATCCTATATGTAGGAATGTACCTTTAGCAAGGTTAAAAACTGCATCTTATGAGATGATTTTATACATTCTGCCTATCGGAAGTAAACAGATACAGAATGGACAGTTAAGCACAGAAATAATGAATGAGGAAGGCATAATAAAGTGTCGTTTTACACTCACAAGTATAACATTTTTGGTTTTTTTGTTTTGTTTTGTTTTTGAATCTGTAATTACATACAACTAAGAAAAAAATTTTTATATGGGTTTCAGAAGATACTGAATGTTCACATTTTAAGAAACTTTTACTGTTGACAGGGGGAGATCTTATTTTCTCATGTGAAAATAGAATCAGATGTCATGTTTCAATTAACTTAAAAGCATTTTTTCTCAGGGCATAGTAGACAATCTATAGATTTCTATTTTTTGCCAATAGGGCACTTATGATTCTGAGTTTTAAAGGAGGTTTAATTTTGAGGAGAAAAGAAAAACATCAAGATACTCCTCAGTGTTGAAACATTTAGTTATATATTACTGTGTATATTTTGATAGAGATTAAATATGTGTTTAACCGTACTAGATTTCTATTACTATGTATGTAGAAGTATAAATGTGTGTATGTGCTCTGCATGTGTTCTCCCAATAGAGGGGCAACTGTCTCTCTTAAGCCTCTACTACCTCAAAACATCCTGGAGAAAGGCAAAAAATAGAGTCAGTCTTCTCAAATGTTTGGCCTCCATGATACCTAATGTCTGGGTGTTTGGAAACGTCCAGAAAATGTTTGCCTGAATATTTCACTTAACATTCAGAACCTTGGAGTTACATATAGTAAGCTGTGATTAGGTGTGAATGGGTGGTGGGAGAATGAATGGGTGCTAACCAAGAAATTTGGTAACCAAAATCTACAGTGAAAAAAAAAATCAAATTCAAATGTATAATGATTGATGTGCCTTAAAGAGCTTAAGGAGCCCTGGTGGTGTAGTGGTTAAGCACTTGGCTGCTAACTGAAAGGTCAGCAGTTGGAACCGACCAGCCTGTGGCAGTCTGCTTCCATAAAGATTTACAGCCTTGGAAACCCTATGGGGCAGTTCTACTCTGTCTCGTAGGGTCTCTATGAATCGGAATCATCTTGACAGCAATGGGTTTTTGGGTTTAAAAGGCTTAAAGACAAAGTTTAAGGAGAACTGAGTAGTTTCATTTTCTGAAGCAGCAGGCCCTTTAATATTATTTTGATTGATTTTAACCCATTTGCACTTGAGGTATAGAATTGCATTCTCCAAGGTTCTTTATTCTCCTCTGACCTAGGTAATAACAGAGTAAAAGCAGAGACCACCTTTTCCAAGCTTTTTGATCTCATTTCATTGGAGGACATTTTTCCCCTCCCTTGTTTTTCTTCACAAGTCAAACTTAAAAGCAGCAAAGGCAGTGATGATAAGCTTAGAGGAAAGAGGCTCAGCTGTCCTTTCAGGCTTGCCTGGGGGTTAGTTTAAGAAGCTACAGTACAGTCACAAAAGAAGTTTCTGTCTTTAATTTTGAGTTTTTAAGCTTCACATTCAGAGCACAAGTTTGGTTATTGTTCTCTGGTTCAGTTAAAAAAGCTGTTTTCTGATGCGTTTTAAAAGCAACTGTAGGTCTTTCTTCTGTTGGGGGCATGGTTATTAGGTGTTAGGATCAGGTTTGGCAGTAAACTGGGAAAATACGAGCTGGGTTATTTTTCCTACTGACTGCCCGTGACAGTTGCAATTACTATCCATTGTTCATAGGTGGCTAGAAAGTAGAGAGGATACAATAGTGTGTTGCCCTCTGGGGGTAAATGAATTTGACTTAAAGGTTCTTAGGGGGTCAGGCACAGTGATTATGTCATGCCCAAGAATGTGGTTTTCTTGCCACCCCAGAAGAAGTTAGACATGAACAATGGCTGAGCTGTTCGGCAGCTATTTTAACGAGGCAAATAAAGGTGTAAGTCTCCTGTACACTTACACTGTTTTTTGGGGGGAGGGGGAGGATAAGTGTGAGTTTTTTAAAATCTTAAAATACTAACTTATTCAACTATGGATGATAGAAATTTATTTAATATATTTGAATAGATCCCTTCCATATATTTGGATGCTTACAGCCTTTGTTGTATTTACAGTCTTCTTGTGGATTGAAAGGTTTTTTTTTTTTTAATCCCATTTAAACGTTTGAACTGGCCAATTTTCTTTTAATAAGTTGCAAGAAATGTGTGTGCGTGTGTGCGCATGCACGTGCACGCATGTGCATCCTTTCGTAAATTTTTAGGGCTGTAGCCAGGTTTTTTTATTTTTTTTTGGCAAGTTAAGACTGAGCTCATAAGTACGAAGTTGTTATCAGTAAGTTAATTTCAGGATACTTGGGCAAATATTAAAAATTATAGCTTGGTAAAGTTTCAAAACATTTTTTTACTCTTGCTTAAAAAGCAAAAATGATAAATTTTTTAAATGGGAGAAGTAAATAGCATTTGATTTACACAGTTTAACTGTCAATAAAGTGTTGTCATAGCCACTTAAAATCAATCTCATTTTTCAAGAAACAACATGAGCTAGTAAAGGTCACCCACTTCTAAAAGCATATATTTGTTTTTCATGTTAGATTATATTCCCTGTTAGAATTTATACCATTATACGCTCTGGTAGGAAACCCTGGTAGCATAGTGGTTAAGTGCTGCGGCTGCTGACCAAAAGGTTGGCAGTTCGGATCCACCAGGCGCTCCTTGGAAACTCTGTGGGGCAGTTCTAGTCTGTCCTATAGGGCCGCTGTGAGTCAGAATCGACTCGACGGCAGTGGGTGGGTTTTTATGCTCTGGTACTTTGGAAATATGAAATAATTAGGTTTTAAAGTTGCACTAGAAACATCTAATGAACACACAAAAAAGAAGACCAGAACCAGTTTTGCAGAATAAAACAGTATGACTAAAAGGCTATGCCAAAAGCAAACGGTCAGTATATATTATAAGCTGATTTGCTGCCTGAAGGAATTATTCGTCTCTTCTTTCCTAATCTGCCGTAGAGTGTAACTGGCCAGTTTACAGGTTTTTGCTCTTAACTATAGCGGAAGCATGAGAAACAGTTGTATGAAAGGTGAAGACCTAGATTTTACAGTCTCACAGTTAGTGAGAAGGGACAGCAATAGTACTTGTGCCCCAGCTGGTAACCAAGAGTGTTACACATTTTCTCAGCTAGCATGAAATTCCGTTACACTGAAGGTCAGGTCATTTCATTGGCGTTTTACCTGAGGACAGTATCTGGGGAACCATGGTAGCTTTGACTAATCTAAACAGATCATTTGTTTTTCAACAAAGTAATCACAAAATTTGTATTTTGCCGACTTAATATTTGTTTTAGAATTACAACACAAACAACTGCATGTAAAATTCTCCCATAAATATTTCTGTCTTGATGTCTTGGTGAGGTTATAAAAGTAGGGCAATGTCTGGGAGGTTTTCTGGCTGGGTCACTTAGAAAAGTCTAGCCCAGTCTTTCTACCTGCCTTTTGTGAAGAGTTCTTTATAGAGCCTGGACTGTGTGCCATTGGTAGCCCTGATCGACTCTCCTCACCATGCTCAGAGCGCAGCGCTTCTTACAGAACTAAAATTAATTCAGGCCTGCAGAAGTGTTGTATCTGATGTTATGGAAAAATAACAGCTGCATTTGATATAATAAAAAATTGACTCTTTTTGAAAGCTGTAATCTTGTTCTTTCTAGAAGATAGGACAGAAGGTCAAATACCAAACAGCTCTAGAACTGTCAATAGCCAATTTAAAAATGTAATCCATTCAGCAATACTATAGCCTTTGCGAGCTCATGAATTAAAGACATATGCTATGTAGATTCATTCAGTGTGTAGATTAAAATGGATAATATCTGAGGTGACATGTACAATTTTGAGATAAAAGAGGTATTTAGATTCAGTATGTGGCATGAAAGGATCATTCTTTTTAAGATGACATTAGGTGATTTGAAAAGAACCAGGCTTAGAATAGGAATCAGATTCCAAGTAGTAAATCTAGTGAGGGATCCTTGGCAAATTTAAACCACAGAACCTCAATTGCAGCATTTAGATATGTAATGGGTTATATCACTTTGAAAATTGTGGCTGCAACAATGGGCTCAAGCATAACAATTGTGAGGATGGTGAAGGACTGGGCATGGTTTTATTCTGTTCTACATAGGGTCACTGTGAGTCAGAACTTGACGGCATCTAACAACAACACTTAATAAGAAATTAAAGAAAGACTACTGGCACACAGCATGATAAGTTTTCAAAGTAAGTTTTACAATGTCTATAAAAGCCAAAAGTGACTTTTCAAACCAGTGACTTGCTGTTTCTCAGAATGCCAGCATCCTCATGCCAATGTATAAAACCAGCAAGTGTTGAGAAGAGAACACTCAGCCACTTACAGATCTCACTTGATCTGTAAATTGATGATGCAGCCTGTCAATAAAAAAGTCAACATTACTTTTAAAAATGTGTATTTAATAATTGTATATTTTAAACCTAATGAGAATAACTCAACTCTTATTTACTCTGGGTTTTATATTTGGGAAAAAAAATTCTCCTTAACAGTTTTTTTTCCATTTAAAAATATGTTCATTCATTTAACAAATATTTATTCATTCAAGGGGGTGTAAAGGTTCTAAAATTAAAATATTTAAAAAGACATGATTTGTTTTCTTGAAAGCATGATCTCCAAAGCTATTGAAAAGTTACCCAGACCTTTGGATAATGCAATTAACCTAAGACATTTTCCCGTTTTAAACTAACATTTCTCTTAGTTGGGAAGAATGGTGTAGTCAAAAAGATTTTTTTGTCATGTAGCTCTAATTCTTCCAAGTACCTGTGGTTTGAGCGTTTGGAAATCATTGCTACCTCTTTTGATTTATTTACTCTCCTGTTCATTTTTTTAGAAGTTGTATTTTACTGCTGATTACCTGTCTATGTGGCAAGCAATTATTAGAAGAAATTTTCCTTAGAAAATTATTATAGCAAAATCACTTTATTCCCATTTTACAAATGAAGAAATTGAGACTCAGATTAATTATCCGAAACCACATAAGTTAGTTGTGGCAGAGTAAAGATTTCAAAGTAATTCTTCCTGGCTTCAAAGATTGCGCTCCTTACATGGTGCTTGGCTGTTCAAAAAAATTGGACTGGGTGATTTTAAAACTCCTTTAAAATTTTAAAACATTTCCACACTTAGCACACCTGGGTGAAGAGCCCTGCTGATTTGCCCCCATGATATTTTGTGCTTAGATTTGTCCCTAGCATAAGGGCACTGTTTATATTGTTAGCCTGTTTACATATTTACCTTCCTCCCCCTTGTAGACTAATTATCCTAGTGCTGGGCCAAAGTTAGGAATTCAGTACATGCTGGTTGAACAAATGACAAATAAAGAATACAATGTTTTAAGATGACTATTGTTGACTATGTTGAAGTCCATAAATGCAGCAAGTGTAATATGATATTAATGAAAAAAAACTGATTTTTACATTTTTCTTATTGTGATGATAATATATACAACAAAACATCTGTCAGTTTAACAATTGCTATATGTATAATAGCAGAGCCCTGATGGCGCAGTGGTTAAGAGCTCAGCTGCTAACCAAAAGGTCAGCAGTTTGAATCTTCGAAACCCTATCGAGCAGTTCTGTTCTGTCCTATAGGGTTACTATGAGTCAGAATCAACCTGATGGCAAAGGGCTTTTTTTTTTTTTTTGTATGTATGTATATTCATGGATGTTTATATTCTTCATATTATGCAACCACTATTGGTATCCTTTTCCAAATTATTGCACCACTTATTAATATAAAGCCAATGCTCCCTAAGAAAAAACTCCACCTTTCCACCTTCCTCCTACCCCTGGTAACCACTAATAATCTTTGGTTTCTGTATATTTGTTCATTTCCTGTAAGGGAGATCATATTGCATTTGGCCTTTTGCGACTGGCTCTTTTTGCTCAACGTAACGTTTTTAAGGCTCATCCATGTTGTAGCATGCATCAGGACCTTATTTACCTTTATGGCTGAGTAATATTCCATTACGTACATACCATATTTTATTTATTCATTCACCTGTCGATGGACGTTTTCAGTTGTTTCCACCTTTGGCTGTTGATAAGTGCTGCAAGAACACTGATTTACAGGATTCTGTTTGCCTTTGTGCTTCTACTTCTTTTGGATATATACCTAGGATTAGAATTGCTGGGTCATGTGGTAGTTCTGTGTTCATCTTTTTTGAAGAACCGCTTGTTTCCCACAGCTGTGGTATTATTTTACATTTCCCCCAACAATGGGTGAGGGTCTTAGTTTCTCCACAATCTCACCAATATGTATTGTTTTCCTTTTTATCTTTGCCGTGTGGCTTTGTGGTTTTTACATTTTCAGTACAATATCCAAGTGAGTCGATAGAACAGTCTTGGGGAAAGTTCCTAAAATAACAATCTTCATTAAAAGGTAAAAAAGTTGTGATATTTCATAGAGCCATGCTTTTTAAAAAAAGGTAGCAAGGATCACTTTTGCTTTCACTACAAAAGTAATAATGCACACATCTATTTCCTAATGTTCCCAAAACAAACATCAGCCCATCAATGGAGTAACCATGGTCAAGGCTATAGCCACTTGTCAGATATTTAATTTCACTCTAAAGGCAGTTTTTCCTTTAAGATTGATGGGATAGAAAGTGAGGCGGCGTCTTCTATGATTTCAGTGTTCAGGGACGACACACTGAGGAGCTGGCATTTAAAATAATATCTGTATAAATTTGAAGTTTTTTTTTTTGTTTGTTTTTTTAATTTCTTTCATTTCAACGTAAGTTCCATGAGGGAAGGCATCCTCTTCTGACATTTACACTTGTAACATCTAGAATTGTGTGAGTACATAGGAGTCGCTCTGTAAATATATGTCAAATGAATGAAAGAAAAAGCCAGTGGCGTGGCTTTTTGTGAGTGAACTCCTTCTCAATTAGGCATGATTTTTCTTCCTCAGTGGAAATTTGGCAATGTCTGGAGATATTTTTGTTGTCACTGCTGGGTTGGGGGGGGATGCTATGTGTGCTACTGGCATTGAATTGTTACATTAAAAACATCTGCCTTTAATATTAGGATTTTAATTACAACAGTCACGTAGTAACTCATTTTAGAATAAATGTTCCTCTCTAGTGATGGAATCCAAATATTTGATGTATAATAAATTATTAGCAAATACTGATTGCACATCTGCTCAGAGCATGGCTCATGAGTATAAGGCGTACAAGGCATGGTTTTTCTTGTATAAGTTTGTATTTAGAGGTTTTTTTTTTTTTTTCTGATTTGTTCTCTAGCCTATGTAGAATACATTAGAAACTTTATTTCCATTCCAAATGGGCACATGAAAAATTATAAGTTGCTAACTATACCTACCACTTCCTAAAAATCTTGTGCTTTTTCAGCATAAATTGGTAGCAAGACGTGGAATGGGTTGGGGAAGGGTGACTGAGTTATAACAGAGTTTTCTATCTAATTACATATACAGGTGGCAAATCCATTATTAAAATAGTGCTTAGTGTCTTATATTTGAAGTAAAATTATAATTAAAAAAGTGTGTTCTTTTCTACTGCTGGTGCTTTACCATAGGGGTCTTGTCTATCCAGTGAGTTTTAAGAGAACGATTAAAAATGATACTCTTTCTGTTTCAATGAACTCACATTTCCTGTGTATCAAATGATTGTTGTAACCTAAGAAGATTCACTGGCATGTTTTAAATATTTTAGCGTACTATTTATTTTAAACGACTACCATTACTTCTCCAAATCTTGGATTTATGTATAATCTCGGGTGTCCACAATGTGATCTGTTAGTTTGCCAACCACATTTAATTATTATTTAATTATTTTGTGTTAGCCTAAATTTGTGTTCTCAAACTTGAATATTTTCCCTGTTATCTATGTTTTATTTTTTAAGAGACCTTCTGAGTGACGTATGGGAAAGTGGTCTGAAACTTGATTGATTAAACAGAATCTATTTTTTCCTCCTTTAATAAGGGATTATTTAGTTCTGACTCTTCAATTTTTTTTTCAATAAAGGATAATCATGTCATTGATAAGTATGCCTTCATCTCTTATTTAATAATTATTGTTATTAAAGTCATGTTTTGTCTTCTCATTTTAATTAGATGAAAAACTACTAAGGCCAGGAATTAGCTTTAGAATTATTTTGATTGCCCGAAGGTCCCAGTATAGAACATTGAAAATAGTAGATGCTCAGCCAACAATTTTATATTTACTTGCAATATCAAAGAAGAAAGCTGTAGTGTATTACTTGCCATAAATAATAAAACGAAGTCAGCATTTTCTCATTCTGGCATTTTATAATGGGTAAACAGCCATCATTTTTTTGTTGTTGAGTGAAAAATCTTTAAAAAGTGAGGTGTATGTTTATGTGTGTGTGTGTGTGTGTGTGTGTGTGTGTTGAACCTTATATTTGGAATCATTCTTATGCAGCAGAACTATTGTCATGGAAAATTACTTTCTTCTCATTTCTTGTATGTTTTATCACTGTATTATTTTCAGGGACTCCCGAGAGCCTAGCTGAGAAAGAGAGGCAGCTCATGGGTATGATCAATCAACTGACCAGTCTACGAGAGCAGCTACTGGCTGCCCATGATGAGCAGAAGAAATTGGCTGCCTCTCAGATTGAGAAGCAGCGCCAGCAAATGGAGCTGGCCAAACAGCAGCAAGAACAGGTGAGTAAGAGCTAGAGACACAGTCCATTTCCTCAGACATTGTTTTACTTGATATTTATTTGACACTATCCTAGACATACAAAGATGACTAAGAATACCCCTCACCCCAAATAAATAAAAAAGAAAAACACCAAAACAAGCAAATGAGAAACTCCAGTCTTAAGAATCTTAGCTACTTTGGTGGTAAGTAACTCTGAAGTAATGACAATTAAGGTGATATTTTGATAGATCACGAGCAAAGTAGAAAAGAGAATCATGGACAGTTAAGAGAACATTTACAGTCAGGAGCATTGTGAAAGGTTTCAGAAAACTGGTGGTATTTAGATGAGTTCTGAAAATAGGTAGGATTCAACAACTGAAGTGAATTTCTAATTATGGGTCATGAAGTTCAGTGAGGAGGCTATTGTGTAATCTCAGTAAGGCGTGAGAAGCTAAACTGGTAGGGTGATGACTATGGACAAAGAGAAGCAAAGAGAAGAAAGGAGTAAACTGGCAGAAAAGCTATTGTAAGTAGAATTTTTTTGAGTGAATAAAAAGGAGAGGAAAGGTTTTTGAGCCTGAGCAATAGAGGAAATGGTGGTACCATCAATAGAAATAGGGAAAATCAGGAGGGCAAATTTGGAAAAGAAAATGAATTTATACATATTGAATTAAAGCTGTTGTCATTTTGTTCATCTGGGGGTATGTGAAAGACAGAAATAACAAAAAGCAGTTTGGAAGAGAGGCCTGCTGAGCTATATTTCTTCGACTATGTACATAGAGGTGGTAGTTTAAACCGTTGGAACAGATACGATTTATTCATTTATTCAATAAATAGTAATTGAGGGCTTCTTACTTGCCAGGCACTATACTGATTGCTAAAGCTACCTCGATTAACCAGAGAGACAAAGACAGAGTCTCTAAATTCTAGTGGAAAGTGAGAGATGATTAACAAGGGAACAGATAAATTAAAACAATTTCAGATAGTGGTAAGTAATTAGAAGAAATTTTAAAAGAGTAATGTAATATTCATTGGTATGGCGAGGCAGTGCTTCTTACTTGGATGGCTGGATAAAGCTTTCTGAGATTGTGGCACCTGAGCTCAGACCTAAATGATAAAAGAATGGCAATCATATTAAGATTGTTAGACCTCGTAATTGAGTGGTGGTGTCATGAGAAAATGGAAAGAGACTAAGAGTAGAGTCTTGGGAGATGCTCATATATAGCTGGTAGAGAGAGGACACTAAGCATATCCAGAAGCGATCAGGAGAACCAAAAGCGCAGTGTCATAAGAATGAAGAGAAAAATGAAGATTTTAAGAATAGACAACAGTATTAAATGCTACAACTAATGTCATTATTCTAACACAAATTGGAAGCTACCAGATTTGTCATTTAAATTCTCATTGTTGGCCTTTAAATGTGTTGCTTCTGTGGAGTTTTATGGAGTTTTAGGAGCAGAATTCTGATAGTAAGAACTGGCAAATATGTAGTGATAAATTGGAAGCGACACAAACTCTTATGAAAATTGGTAGTAATTTGAAGGGAGAGTAGAGGTTTATTTAGTAAGGGTCAGCTTATATGTAAGAGTGGCAGCTATTTTCCAGGTCTGAGTCCCTTTATATTCTCATTATATGTTATGGATCAGTCTATTACCATACCAAGTGGAAGAGGACCACTATTTAGTCCTGGTGGAACTATGGTTAAGCACTTGGCTGCTAACTGAAAGGTCCAGTAGCTCCACAGGAGAAAAGACCTCACAACCTGCTTCCATAAAGATTATAGCCTAGAAAACCCTTTGAGGCAGTTCTACTCTGTCGTATAGAGTCACTGTGAGTCAGAACTGACTTCATGGCACAGAACAGCAACAACAATTTGTGTCTATACACATTGCTGCAAATCCCTCTAAACAGCTTTCAAAGGTGTAAACCAACAGATTTGAAAGAGGTGGAGAAATACTCAGAATGCATTGCATTTGAGGGGCCCTACTTTCAGTTTACCCTTCCCTACTTGTTGGTTCATTTCTGCTTGAAAAGAGGTATTTTTATTTTTAATGAAATGTTTCAAACTTTTTCCCTAATGATATATTTGAGCTGTTATTTGATATCCCATATTCCCCTTGCTTTACTCCTATGACAAAAGAGTTCGAAACATTTGCCTTTCACTATCTAGAAAAACACTACTTTCCTTAATCCTCGATGCATTCAAACATCTAAATTCTAGAGAACCCTGGGAGCCTATGAAAATTGTGTGTGTGTTTTTATATATATATATATATATATATTTTTTTTTTTTTTTGGCAGAGAATCCCTACTTGCCTTGGTTGAGTCTGAGGGCAGTCTTGTCCTGAAAAATCTAAGCAATCTGTAATGGAAAGCAGGGCTTTTTTCTTTCTTTTTCCCTGGATATCGTCAAAGGATTCTAGAATTTTTTAGTATCTCAAGGGCTCTGACATTCTCCTTGGAACATTAGACCAATAGATCTTCCATCGTTTCTCTCCTGTATTGGAGTGATCCCAGGCAGGGACTCCTAGACAGCCTGAGAAAAGATCGCTCGTGAGAGCAACAGGTCAGGTTTCTGTAGTCAGTTCTGCTCTCCTTTATTCTCTCTATCACAGGTAGCCGACAATGACTATGTTTTTGTTGTTGATAGGTTCTGTCAACAACAAAAAAAAGTCATTTTCCATTCACAGTGACCCCATGTGACACAGTAGAACCTCTTCGCAGGATTTTCTTGGCTTTAATCTTTATTGCCGCAGATTATTAGGTCTTTCTCCTGCAGAGCTGCAGGGTTGGTTTGAACTGCCAATCTTTTGCTTAGCAGCTGAGCACTTAACTATTTGTGCCACGATGGCTCCTTACGGTGACTATAAACCCAAGGAACTGAGTGCTGACATTTATAGTCACCACTCTTGTCATCACTGATCTTTTCTTCAAGACACAGGGAACTCTGAAGGATATTTCAGACCCTTAAGACTCTGGTCTTTTTGGATGAACCTTCTCCCAGCACTCCCTACTCAGTGTGAGGTGCCCCTACTCTGCAAATTCTAATACTCTGTTGTACCTGTTTATTGATGAGCCTTTCCACCAGACTCTGAATTCCATTCCACATTCATCTATTCAGCAAACACTTACTGAGCCAGAGTCTGTTCTAGTTGTTGGGAGAAACAGCAGAGAACAAAACAGATAAACATCTCTCATGAATTGAATTCTAGTTGGGGGAGACAGACAGCGAGTAAATAATCAAGTAAAATATAGTATATGTTGATAAGAATTATGGTAAAAAACAAAGCAGGGTATTGGGGGGGTGCCAGGTAGAGAGACAAGCTATTTTAAAACATGTACTCAGAGAAGACCTCGCTGATAACGTAACATCATTTTACTGCCGGTAACTTGTAGGAGCTGAAGGAGTGAGCCATGTAACTATCTAGGAAAAGGGTGTTCCAGATGGAGGGAAAAGCAAGTGCAAACCTCCAGAGGCAGGAGTTTCCTTGGAAGGTGTGTTCAACAG
This sequence comes from Elephas maximus indicus, assembly GCF_024166365.1. Taxonomy (NCBI): domain Eukaryota; kingdom Metazoa; phylum Chordata; class Mammalia; order Proboscidea; family Elephantidae; genus Elephas; species Elephas maximus. The sequence goes on along the minus strand of NC_064822.1, from coordinate 82,414,871 downwards.
GTAGTTGGGAGAACAGCGTGGCTAGAGAGGAGTGACAAGGAGCAGGAGGCCAATTATACTGGGCCTTCTAGGCATCATATGGACACTCTTTTACTCTGACCCAGAGATTTTGAAAACGTGAATATTATGACACAGCTTATATTTTAAAAAGATATCTGTTGGTTTATAAGAGACTGCATGGTGCAAAGGCAGAAGCAGAAAGAGAAAATAATAGGCTATTATGCCAACCCAAGTAGGAGATGATGGTGGCTTAGAAAAGAAAACTGTGAAGGGGTATAAAGTAGTTATAGTTAAGGTTTTGATATATTCTCAAGGTAGTACTAAAATGATTTAAATATCACTGGAAATATTGATAACTGGGAGGAAGCAACCAGACTTAAGGAAAAGGGTATTTTTTTCTACCATCTTCTTCCCTAACTTTCTTCAGAAAAAAAAATCCTTTATTCCTAAGATAAAATAAAATCATTAAAATAATCATAACTTACCTGTCTATAAAAGAAATAATCTATGTAGACCCATCTGCATCATGAGTTCTTAATTTTCATTCACAATGAACTCTACATATATCCACTATTTCCTGAATTTTCAGCTGGATACAAAGGTTAAGGGATATATTTTTGCAATGAAAATGATAGTGATTACAACATGATGAGAATAAGTAGTGTGTATTTTTAAGACAGTAATAAATTTCTTGAGTTTAGGAGTTGCATTCTCATTAGAAATCTTCCTACCGTATATATCATGTAATGAAATGTTTAAAAATTTCTTCTCATCTATTCATTCATAGATTCTTCATCAAATATTTATTCAGAACCCCTTATGTACTAGGCTCTGTGCAATTGGTAAGCAAAATATACATGATCCCTACGCTCACTGTGTTTATAAACGTCTACCTAGGAGACAGAGATGGTAATAAAGAAGTCAAACAATCAAAAAACAAACAAATATAAAATCATAGCATGTGATAGAGTATTAAGTAAATGTAGAAGGTGTTATGAGAACAAATCACAAGGAAATTACTGTGCTATTTCCTGGGTTAGAAAACACTTAAGATGAGCATATGGAAGGCTAAATCCTGAGTTTAGTTTTGAACCTACTGAATTTGAAATACCTTCAAGAACACAGTTGGATAAATGGGTCTGAAGCTTAGAGCAGAGGTTGAAGCTAGAGAAACAAATTTATAAGCCCTTGGCCTACAGATGAAAGTAGGTATAGAGGGAAAAGAGAAGAGATTCTAAAATTGAGCCTTATGGAGTTAGAACATTTAATGACTGGACAAAGCCATTAAATATAACTGAAAAGGAATACCTCAAAAGGCAGGAGAAGACCAGAAAATTGTGGTGTCATAGAAGCCATGGGAAGAAAGTAGTTCTGGATCAAAGGAAAGAAACTTGAGTCTTGAATACCGATGAGAGGTCAAAAAATGAGGACTAAAAACCAAATAAAAGAAAACTTCTTTACGATTAGAGAAATGGAAGTGATTGATGATTCGATTAAGAATTATTTTGATAAAGAAATGAGAGGAGGAAAGAGAATGCATTGTCTTGAGAAGTGGGTGGTTTAAGAATTTGTGGGAGGAGGAGATGAGGACATTATTTACCGAGAAAAAAAAAAAAAAAGCCCTCACTAAGGAGTACAGTGGAGTCCCTAGGTGCTAGAAATGATTAGCAGACTCTGCTTCTAACCTGAAGTTTGGAGGCTTGAGTCCTCTCGAGGCACCTCAGAAGAACGGTCTGGCTATCTACTTCTGAAAAATCAGTCATTGAAAACCCTATGGAGCACAGTTCTACTCTGACACACATGGGGTCACAATAAGTCAGAGTCGACATGATGGCAATTTTTTTTTTTTTCTTATGATTTGAGGAATAGAGTATCTTCTAGTACTTCATGCTACACTGAACTTCTTAGGCACAACCACACCCCTGTTCATGCAATAGCCTTTCTTTGGTAGAAGAGGGCTGAAAATGTCAGAGGCAGTGCCTTCTGAGTATCACCAGAAAGAAGGATTTTTGCAGCCCTAAAATTTGAAGCCTTGGTAGCACAGTGGTTAAGAGCTTGCCTGCTAACCAAAAGATTGGCAGTTCAAATCTAACAGCCGCTCCTTGGAAACCCTATGGGACAGTTCTATTCTGTCCGATAGGGTTTCTGTGAGTCGTAATCAACTTGACAATGGGTAACATTTCATACTGGGAGAGATCATTGCTGCAGTGTCTTAGGCTTCATTTGTTTTCAGCCAAAATAAGCATAACTGATCCTAAAGACTAAATATCTTGTTGGATCCCCCATAAGGATAAGTTGCTGATAATTCAGAGGCACAGCCACATCCATTTTCATCATCTTCATCAGTGTCAAATCAAACTTTGAGAAACAGAACATTGGTGGTTTCCCTCCAGGTCTACAATATACTTTTAACATTTTCATGTGCAATTTCTCCACAGATTGCAAGACAACAGCAGCAGCTTCTGCAGCAACAACACAAAATCAATTTGCTTCAGCAACAGATCCAGGTCAGAAATCATAATTTCATATATGTTTCCCATGAAAAAATATACTTTGTTTCCCATTCTTATATGACCTGACTGAAATGGCCTTCAAAATAAAAATTGCTCTTAGCCTGATTTACATTAGCCTCCTGTACCATGCAAATCTTGCAACTGATGGCTGTCTGTCAGGCACCCTACTGTGTTAGGGAGCTGCAGTTTAAGCAAGTTAACAGTAATTTTCATCCTGTGCTGAGAGGAAATTATTGTCGAGCGATGTTCCATTTTTTGTCTATACCTTAATGTTTAAAATGTGTCTGTAAGTGTTCTTAATGGGTAGGTGCAGGGAACTCGAAGCAGATAGGTACCATAGATTTTCAGTTAGAGAGTCACTGGCAGAGAACTTTTCTGCTGTATGCTCAACGGCCATATGAGATAAAGGCTGGAGTTAAGGAAGGTAATGATTCGGCATTCAAGTTGCATTTCACCCTTGGTATTGACTGTAAAATCTAAGTCTGAGGGATCTATCACCTTTATATTTTTCTTATATGGAAATTTAGAATAATGAGTAGAATCAAATAAGGAAGAAAGGAGCTGTATTGGTAAAAATAATAATAAAGGAAAACGTAAGTTTGTCAAGAATGTATTGTCTTTACCACTTGCTAGTAGCATGAACTTTGATAATATTCTTAGTTTTTCCTAAAAATAAGGTTAATAACAGTATCTATTTTATAGAGATTTATGAGAATTTAATGATAATGTATTATGTATGGAAACCTTAGCATAGTACCAAAGCTTATACTCATAAAAAGAAAAAAAAGTGCAAATACATATTTGCTCTGACTAGCGAAAAAAGGAATCTCACTCATGGAGCTATGAGTCCAGCCCCTCAGTACCGTCATTCACCTGGAGGTGACGGTTAGGTTTGCAGTCAGCTAATCTGGGGGAAAAAGTCATCATTCTCTTGAGGTTGTATCTTGAGAGTCCAATGTATTTTAATAAGTATAAATATCACAAATGTCAGAAACATGCCAAAATTATTTCACTCGCATATTAAGCAGGTTTTAACTTCTTTTGCCAACAAAGTTTCTCCCATTTTGTCTGATTGGGCCAGGTACACTTTATTTCTTTACTCCGGATCATCTGGCCCAAATTCTTTTTTGTTCTGGAATCCCTCAGTGGCGCAGTTAAGCACTCGGGTGCTAACCAAAAGGCTGGAAATCGTAGTCCAGCCAGAGGCGCCTTGGGAGAAAGACCTGGTGATCTGCTCTCGAAAGATTATAGCCATTGAAAACCCTGTGAAGTGCAGTTTTACTCTGAACCACGTGAGGTCACCATGAGTCAGAACTGTGGCAATTTTTTTTTTTTTTAATTCTTATTGTACCTGGAATTTTAAGTGAGCTGGTCAGAGCTTCTGTTCATGCCCCAACCAGGGATTTTTGTGTCCCTTTTCTGTAATTATGAATAGTACATTTCTAATATGCTCTTATCTATTCGTATGTGGAGTGTGATTATTAAATTCATTGGTTTAAAACTGTCATTGGATTTCATGTTTTTCAGTCTAAATACACTGATTTTGAATATAGTTTGTTGATGGCACCCAGTTATCTATGTTGAAAATGTTTTTAATTATTGAAAAAATCAGTAGGATTAAAAAGTTGTTCTGACAATTTTTTATTGTAAATAAGATATAAATCCATAATCAACAACACGGCCCTTTGCGAGACACCCGATTTTGCTGGGATTTGATGGAGTACCAATAGTTTCAATTTCTTTTTTACTTTCTACGAGACTATTGAGACAAAAAAAAAAACCCAAGCCTTTGTTAAACAGAGTTACAGAATGTGTTAAACCCATATTATGTTTATAATGTGGATTTTAAAATGTTGAAACTGTTGGATTTCTTGCTCCAGAGCATGGAGATGTCTAATTATAAATTAGACTTTCCCCTCCCCCCACAAATGAAAAGGTCTTTAAAAATTATCTGTCCTATAGACAGTGTGGAAACCCTGGTGGAGTAGTGGTTAAGTGCTACAGCTGCTAACCAAAAGGTCAGCAATTCAAATCCACCAGGCGCTCCTTGGAAACTCTATGGGGCAGTTCCACTCTGTCCTATAGGTTCGCTATGAGTCAGAATCAACTTGACAGCAATGGGTTTTTTTGGTTACAGACAGCGTGATTATAGAAACTGTATCCCAGAGAGCTAAGGCCAAGTTTACTGACTTGCCTAAGCTCACACAACTAGTTACTGGTAGAACAATGATGAGAACTAAAGTTTTCTATTAATAGAAATATTGCTGAGTATCAAAATGTCATAGTTTAGAAGCTGCTGACCTCTACTAGAGGAGAAAAAACAAACAAAAACCAACTCTAAACAAATAGTCCTTAAAGGTAATAATATCACACTATTAAGTAATCAGAGGGAAACGTTAAAAGATATGGAAATATTATGTCTGTGTATTTGTCTTCACTCAAGGTTTAGTCCAGATGAGCAAAACTGAGTGAGTCGAAACCATTAAACTAAACCAAACCAAACCAAAACCATTGCTGTCCAGTCAATTACAACTCATAGCGACCCTATAGGACAGAGTAGAGCTAGCTGCCCCATAGGGTTTCTAAAGAGTGGCGGGTAGAGTCAAACTGTCGACCTTTTGGTTAGCAGCCAAGCTCTTAACACTGCGCGACCAGGGCTCTAAAACCATCAGGTACTTACCAAAAAAAAAAAAAAAAAGTCTGGGAAGTAGGACATGTTCCAGACAACAAGTAAGTAATGAGAAAGACGGACAATCTGAAAGGAATTCATTTTCACAGCTTCTCGTATATTCATTAACTAAAAGTATAGTTCTATAGGCAGAGTAAGTTGTTCATTTGGGGCCGTCTTCTAAACACTTAATAGTAAAGCCTCAATGTATTCAAATTATTTAATCTACTGAGATTTTTTTTCAAACACTTATGGGAAGCCTAATGTAGTGGCATGTGTAGAAATAGAAAATTTAAAAAGTAGTATAGACCCTCTGTTTCCCCACATAAATTCTTACCATTATTCTTTTTAGAATATTTTCTCTTCCTTTTCTCCTTCTTCCCTCTTCCTCTTTTTACTTGGCAAAATATGACAAAGAGGAAGACAAATAAAAATTGACCCTGTTATGGTAAAAGACAAATCAAATTAATACCAAATATTATTATAAATTATATTTTTAATCAATGCATACATGATCAAATACGCCCATAAAAATTACCATAAACTATATTTTCTTCAGTATTTGAAAATACTAAGCTATCAGATTTTGTTTTTGATATATGCCTTTTTTTTTCTTTTCCTGTCATAAATATGGAGCCTTAAGACCTTGGAAAAGTAAACATAGAAACTTACATTATTTATCTTGATTGCGTTTCCTTAGGTGTTTTGTGCCATGGTTGTTTCTCAGGACCTTAGGAAATCATGTATCCCAGTTCCTATATTATATGGATGGAATAGTGAACAACAGGGTTATGAATCCACAATTAAGGTTGCCTTTAAAATTTGTGTGTTAATTATAATCACAAAAGATAGTAACTTGGTCTAAAGTAAAGGCATAAAATACAGTAGATGGGTTAGACAGATCAGCTAGAATGGATTAAACTGAGAGTGTAGGAATCAGAGCAAGACAAATTTGCACACTTGGGGGATATATGACATGAAAAAAGGATGATGTTTCCCTCATTTTCTTCATATTTTTAGTGGGATCTTTTTTAAGGAGAGGTTAATTTAGACATCTTTATTTCATTTGAGGCATATGCCATTCTATTAAAAAAGTATACGAACAAGTTCGTATGTATGTGTGTATGCACAAATATTCACATATTCTCATCTCTACCCAAGTTATTTAAAATTCTCCCACGGCCTGTCAATTCTATCTTTTCTCCACCCTAGATGAAGAGAGGGACGGTAGGTTTTACACTATTCAAATAAAAAATGCCATAAGAATTTGCAAGTGAACAGTTTTATTTAACTGCTTAGGATCAGCTCTTTATGAACTCTTTTTAATCTGTCTCTTCAAAAAGCAACCTTAGCTCTAAAACTGCATGATTCTAATTGGAATGAACATTTAATCTACATTCTTCTCTCTAAAGAGTATACGGGATTATAGCCTTCTACTAAGTTTATTCATATAAAGAAAAAGTCTTTATTCATGTAAGTCACTGGAAATTAAAAGCAGAATTAAAGGAAGTTTTCTGTTTTTCTTTGCAACCTCATAAATCAGTTCACTCTGCATGTAAAATAATGTCATATTACCAGAAATATCCCATCTTCCTTCATTCCTGTTTTGTTATGCAACTCTTAATTTTAGGAACACTAAACACTAAAAAGTTTCAGTCTTCTAACATTCCACGTTGTTTTCCTTTAATATTTTTGTCTGGTTATTTTCCTTCAAAGATAGAACATTTTTGTATTTCAATTTAATGTATCTCACTTAGTTTTAATGCGCATTAATACAGGAGATAAAATTTATAAATATCTCAGAAAAAAATAATCTCCCTAGATGGTTAATTTTTAGGGGAAACTTTTTTTTCTTTCTTATACTCCATTGCACATCCAGGAGCCCTGGTAGCTCAGTGGTTAAGTGCTCGGCTGCTAACTGAAATGTCAGTGGTTCAAACCCACCAGCCTCTCTGGGGGAGAAAGGTGTGGCACTCAGCTTCCGTAAAGACTTACGCCTTGAAAACCCTGTGGGGCAGTTCTACTCTGTCCCATAAGGCCTCTATGAGTCAGAATTGACTCAATGGCAGTGGGTTTGAGTTTTTACACATGCTACAATGTCCATATTTTAGCAATTTTATTCCCTGACTATTTTTTACATTAAACCAATCTGCTTCTAATATCATGGTTAGGTGACTTTGGTTTCCAATAATAATCAGTGGCTCATCTTGACCTGACTCACTGCTGTTAAAACCTTTTAAAGTGAATGAATGGGTGACCTCTACTCAACTTCCATTATGGGAATAAACTGAGTGTCCTGGAGACCTAAGCCCCCTTTAATCTTGAAGCTTTGAATGGGACCGGGTTTATATAGTTTTGAGCATGTGTGGGGGAAGCATGCCCTAATTTTAAGTTTCTTATCTTTTTTGGTTCTTGTTAGCATCTAATAGGGTCAATCCAACAGCATGCTCCAGAAAGAAATCCACGTAAGATATTTTTTAGGGGAAATTTAAAGATATTGTACTTCATTTTCAACTGCATATTTGTCATGATCCCCATACAGGGAGGTCAGTGTTTGACCTTTCATAAGAAATTCCACAAATTCATTGTGTTTCCCCTTCTGATTAAGTTTTCCAGCTACTGTTCATTGTGTTCTCTTGGAGGTAAAGAATTGTTGTTTAATAGCCCCATGTCATTGCTCCCGATTCATAAGTGTGTGCGGGACTAGGCCTAACTCTGGGTCACTGATTCTGCCTGGACCTCAGGATAGGGTGAAGGATGACTCTTCCCACCCTTGTATTCTTAGCTGGATGGTGGTATACATTCCATAGCATGTAGGAAAGAGCTTGGTTTTTCAGGTGGTATAGACTTACATTTAACTGTGTGAAATACAATTTTAATCTTATTCCATAATAAAAATTTAAAAGATTAAGAGCAGGGTCTTTGGACTTAGACATATCCAAATTCAGTCTTTGCCTCTTCACACCTTATTTACTATGTCATCTTGGGAAAATTGCTTACCCCTTTGAGTTTCATTACTCTCATCAATAAAATGTGAATTGTATACCTAAACTAACTCACACCTGGTTACTTTGAGGATTAAATGGAATTATTCCTAACATATAGTGAGTGCACAATGCCAAAAAACAAAAAGAAAAAATTGCCTAAAGCATTAGATGCATGATGGGCGATTTAATGACTGTTTCCAGCAAGAGAATTTCTAGTAAAAGGAATATAACCTATAATGCAGTAATCAGTGAAACTTTGTGAGTTCAGTTTTATAAATTGATTTGATTTAGAACTACAAGAGATTTTCAGAAAGCCTTTAATGAGACCTATCTCTCATTTCGACATTCGTAAACTTAAACCGAGTAAGTAAAGAAGATTTTTGCAATCACATAAGTTGTTACTTGTGGAATCATGGCTGGACTCCAAAGTCCCCGAATCTGGGCCCAGTTCATTTTTATTTCACTGATATTCTACCATTTAAGGCTTAATGGCCTAAAGTTGGAAAATGAGTTTTCTTTCCCTGGGAACGTATTCCTATGAAGTAAAAATACAACTTGACTTATGTACAATTGAATGATTAAGTTGCAGTCGTGGGCTCAACCAATTTGTGATAAAGGTTTCATTTTATTGGTGCCAAAGTTCTCTGAGGTCATTAGAGTTTTGGTAATTCTTGATAAATTATTATGCGGAAAGAAATCCATTGAAATATTGTATTGAAAACATAATAACGTTAAAGGTGAAATAATAGTACCTGACTCACCTGCTGATTTATGATTTCTTTCTCCAAGTGTGGTAAGTTGAAAGCATTTTACCCCCCCTCAGCAAGACCCTACACACATACATGAGGACAAAGAGATTACAAAGTAACCATGTGTCTTTGGGAGACTGGAAATGCCAAGAATAAACACCATGCAATTAAGGTAGGATTTCAACCTGAAGAAATGCATTAACTCCTTGAGTTCCAACTAACGTTTTGCAAGATGAAATAAAATATACTGCAAGTAAACAGGATACAACTCTCGACTGCACGGTCCTTTTACACAGAGGGAGCCACTTAAAAATCCTTTAAACGTTCTTTTTTTTTAAAAAAAAAATTGGTTTTCTGGTGACTACCTAATGAAAGAAATTCAATCGTGTATTGTGGGGTCTGGGTATAGATTAATTATTTCTCTGTCTAGGCAAACTTGTTTCTAAAGATATAGTTATGTATATACATATAGATATACATACACATATATATTTTAATCTTTATTTGTAAACCCATGCTACATACTTTAAAGAGTACAGGAAAGTAATGGAAAGCAACCATCCTAAGCTCAGTCCTCTATACTCCCTATCTATCCTTTTGCTAAGGAACCACTTTTTAATCTTAAATCTTAATTTTTAATAGGTCTCCTGGTATTTTTCTTCTCTCTCTCAAAAATATAATTGAAGTGCTATTTTATTTATGACTTACTAGTTTTAAATATCATTAACTTCAAAACTTGAGGATTGATTTAGCTCACTCTATTGCCACCCTGACATCGTCTCCTGTATTCCCTCCCTCATCACACAATATAGTTATGTTAAGTCATTTAATTTCCTCTATTAAGTACTTTTAAACTTTAAGTAGTTTACTTACACCTCTTTTTTTGTTGAATCAACTATAAATAGGATCTCCAGAAACTTGCCTTGTCAGACAGATGAGGATGGCATCTCTCTTCTCTCACTCCCAACTGCCAATTTCTGTTATCTGTGCATTTACTCCACATACACACACACACACACACACACACACACACGGTGTTTATGTCAAAACCTAAATGTAAATATTGTTTTCTGGATAGCCTAACAGGGTACTCTGTATTTACTTTCTTGTGTAGCTTTGCTCATTCCTAGGAGCAATCCTTCTCAATTGCTTTTCCTTTTTTCCTATGTTATCTGCCTTGTTGCCTCCATGAGCTTTTCCTTGATAACTATGCCTAGCTCTCTCTGTTCTCCTGCTTCCGTTTAGATGGGTTGGACCAACGGACCTTCTGGGACTTCCCTTTATGATTCTCTGGAGTTGGAATCACTGTGTCCTGCATAGTCCTCCTTCTTGATTTACTTCCTTGTTTTGCTGGAGAACCACATCAAAGAACTTCCTAAAAAAGGGGGGGGGGGAGGGGAGAAGTGGGGAATGAATAGGATATAAAGGTTCTGAGATAAAAATGCTCTCAATATAATCATATGTAATAATGTCCTAGTCTACCCCTATACTTGATTGATAGTTTGGATGTAAATAAAATTCTAAAATTTGTAACAACCAATGTCACAAAACAACATGTATATTAACTGTGTAATGAGAAACTAATTTGCTCTGTAAACTTTCCCCTAAAACACAATTTAAAAAAAAGTAAATGAGAGAGAGAAATTTCTTAGCCTTGGCACTACTGACATTGCGGGCCAAATAATTCTTTGCGTGAAGGCTATTCTGTGTGTTGTAGGATGTTTAACAGCATCCTTGGCCTCTATTAAAAAAAAAAAAAAATCAAGTTGGAAACCATAATTCTTCATATCTGAAATCCACTGATGCTCATCTTCTAGCACCATGAGAAATATGAAACTGATCTTATTTTAATTTTTTTTGGTAACCAATATTTTTTTCCTTTCTGAAAGTTTTTATTATAACCTATTTATTTGTGACATTTTACTAGGAGATATTCATATATTTTTCTTTTTTTGTAAGCCCTGTGGATCTTTTAGTCTTTTGCCACGAGAAATTTTTGTTGTTTGACCGTTTTCTCACATTTATTTGTTTTTGCATGTATACTTCTGTCTTTTTCACCCCACTCTCATCAGTTGACTGCAATTGCTGTTCATCTTCCAAAAATGTGGTCGAGTTTCTTGCCTATGCGTGCGTTTTGTTTGCAGTTATCTTTTGTGCTATAGGCTTATAAATGTGTTGTTTGTTTTTATTATTTTAATGGTGTCACAGGAAAGAGTACACATGGTCGGTTTATCACTTTGGGCCATAAATCAGGGCATCATTAAAAAAAAATCTGCCTTTCTTAATACAAAATGTTCAAGATAGTTTGAATGAAGGAATTATTGTAAACAGTAAATCAGTGGAGAAAGGTAAAGATTGAGGTTCCAAAAACAAACTTGACTTCTATCTAGGAATTGTATAATATGTGATTTTTTTTTTTTTTTGTGGGAGGACAGTGGAGATAAGTGATACAAACAGAGTTTCACCATTTGCTAGAAATACTTTTTCTCTTTTTGATGAATTTTTCAAACAATATAAGTCAATATAGAATTTAAAACTGCTCTATGGCCTTGATATTTTAAACTTTTCAGTGTCACTATTCAGACCTTAGTTGGAATAGCAAAGTCTGATTTGGGTTTTTGTTTTTTTTTTTAATTGCTTTTAAGTTCATGAAATAATATTGATAACAGTTCTTGGAAATTGTAACCCTGGTTTTGTAATTCATCCTCACTTGATCACTAAAAACACAAACAATGCATTTCCTGGAAGTGGACTCATCTTTTTTTTTTTTTTTTTAATGTGGCATCTCAGATAATCTTTATCACTGTTTTCTTTTTTCTGCTATCCCATTTCTGTCACCAGTTTTCTCTTCGTTCTCTAATCTTTGCAATGTGCTTTGTGAAATGAATACTGGGTTCATTAGTTTCTTTAGACAATTGTTTAGCTTTGGTTAGTGTTACTATAGTCTAAAGAAGAGAAGTCCTCGAGTAAACCGAAATTACAGAGCCATGGAACCAGCGGGCTTCAGCAGCGGGACGTTAAGTTCAAATCTGTTATGTGTCTTCAGCAGCAGCTTTTTCACAAGTTGTAAATATGGGCCTTCTGGAGTCACTGAGGCTGACCCAGAAAGCAAGCTGATAGCAGTTTTCTCAGGACTTTGCAGCCTTTTCCTGAACAGCGTTACTTGTGGAAAAAGTTGAAGTAGTTGTTTCTCACTGAGGCTCTGCTAGTCCATATCCTATCAGTTAACAAACTGGGGTCCATCAGTGCTTAGATAAAACCCTGGGAACGTAATTATCAAATAGTGGGAAACAAAACAAAACAAACCGAGTCAACAACAACAGAAGGACTTAGGAAATATAGGCAGGAGTCACTATGTTGGCCTAAAATGTATCCCTTTTGATTGCACCCTAATTTGCACATTTGCACATTAGTGTGGTAAAATAAATGCTGCAGCAGTGAGTACTCACCAAGTCTTTAGAAATGATTTCTATCTCTTGATTCGAAGAAAGTTAACAAATAGAAAGTTAAATGTCAACTAAATTAACACAACGTTAACATAAAAGGAGTATTCTTCGAAGAACACACATTTATCATGAGCCAAGACATACATACCAGGCATTCTTAAGACATGGTAAATTTGCACCAACTCTCTACTCAGGGTCCAATTTCTATTCCAAAGCTGACAAATTTTCACGTAACTTGTATGCAATGGGAAACAAATTGCTTTTTACTTTACGTATGAGGGTTTTTTATTGTTGTTGTTATTGCCCTGCTTTTCTTCAGAGGCCAACAGAAATGGCAAAATATAAAGAGGGAATTGAGGACACCTTTATGACATTGGAGCCCTGGTGGTGCAATGGTTAAGAGATGGCTACCAACCAAAAGGATGGCAGTTCGAATCTACCAGGTGCTCCTTGGAAACTCTGTGGGGCAGTTCTACTCTGTCCCATAGGGTTGCTATGAGTTGGAATCGACTTGAAGGCAATGGGTTTTTGGAGGGTTTTATGACATCAGGGAGCCTTGGTGATATAGTAGTTAAAGCGCTCCACTACTAACCAAAAGGTGGGCAGTTTGAAACCACCAGCAGCTCTGCTTCCGTAAAGATTGACAGCCTTGGAAACACTGTGGTGCAGTTCTATTCAGTCCTACAGGGTCATTATGAGTTGGAGTCAACTTGACAGCTGTGAGTTTTTATGACATTAGAACATTCCTTAGTTTTTTCTTGAGGAGAAGTGAAAGGAAAAAATGGAATTGCTTCTTTTTCAATGAACATCCTAGAAGTGATCAATTATTAGTCTTCATTATACTTGAGCTCTCAGCAGCATTTTAAAAAATTGATCACTCCCACTTTCTGATAGCACTCTTCATTGGGCCTCCAAATATACCACAATCTGCTTTTATTTTTAACTTTCTACCCACTCTTTCTAAGTCTCATTTGCAGGATTCTCTTACCATCCTTAAAAAGCTGAATCACTGTAATGATTCATCATTTGACTTCTCTGTCTACACTTTGAGAGCCCTGGTGGTGCAGCAGTTAAAGTACTTGGCTGCTAACCAAAAGGTCGGTGGTTTGAACTCATCAGCTGCTCCATGGGAGAAAGATGTGGCAGTCTTCTCCCATAAAGATTACAACCTTGGAAACCAACTCAACAGCAATGGGTTTGTTTTTTTTTTCGGTATCTGTACTTACTTCCTAAATGATCTCTCTCATTTAGTCCATAAGTAAATACTCTAAAATTTATCTCTCCAGCAAGATCTCTCTCCTGAACTTCAGAAACAAATACCCACCTGCCAGCTCAACCTATTTAAATGGATACATAATACCACCTCAATTTTAGTATTTCCAAAACAGATCTTTTATTTATCTTCTCCAAACTAATTCTTTACTAGCTTACTTATCTCCAAATATGGTACTATTTGCCCAGTTGCTGTAGCCAAAAATCTAGGACTCATGCTCTTTCTGTCATACCTAATCTATCAGCTTTGGTTTTATCTTCAAACTCTATCCGTTGACCAACTCCTTCCATCATCACTCTAGAAGTCGCCATCATTTCTCACCTAGATCACTGCAGTAGGCTTCTAAGTTGGTTATCCTGTTCTCTATTGACTTCCCGCCCTCCAGTACGGTTTTCACATAGCTGCTACAATGCTAAATCTTCTTGTGTCATACCTATGCTCAAAATCATGTCGTGTGAAGTAAGTTGATACTCCTTATCCTGGTCTGATGGACTCTACTTTGTTAGCCGCTGCCAGCATCTCTGACTCTTCTGTCAGTCTCTCCCTTATTGCTTCTGCTCTAGACTTCAGTCCTTCTTAGTATTTAGGAATTTATCAAGGATGTTATAGCATTTTTTTTTTTTTATATAGCATTAGGACATTTGTATTTGTCATTCTCATGGTCTGGAATGCTCATTTTTCAGTTCATCACATAACTCTGACCCTCACTCATTAAGATCTCTTTTGAAATGCCATTTTCCTCAGAGAGACCTTCTCTGACAACCCAATCTAAAATAGCTCCGTGTCCCCCAGTCAGTCTCTAATCTCTTATCCTGCTTATTTTTCCTCATAATACTTATTACCCCCTGATATTTACTTGGTTTTTGCTATGCCACTACCACTACCACAATACACACTTGGGATTAAGCTCTGTGAGGTCAAAGAGTTTATCTTGCTTACTTACTGCCATAACCAAAGTACCTAAAATAAGAACATAAAAATATTTATTCAGTGAATGGATGAATGAATGGAGTGGAGCAATTATCCACTCTATAGGGTACAAAATAATAAGCAAATCATTCTGTAATTTCTGAAGAAACTAAAGTAATGCAGACATTCAAGGAGCCATCAAAAAATAGATAACCACCTCTCTCTAGTGCTGTATTTGATTTGTAACCGTATCGACTGGTTTAAGATGGCATAAATCTCCTTGTCTTAACTTTAAAGAGTAGCAATTCCAGTTGAATTTTTGCCTTCATTCTATTTTTCAAATTTTAAAATTAGGAATCTTAACCAAGATTTCCAGACCATGAGCTATTTAATTATAATATACACCACCTTTGAACTGGTATTCTATTTTAATAAGTTTTGGACTTGGCAGTGTGCATGTGGAAGAAATCAGTATAATGACTTTGTACTACGCTGGTGAGGAGAAGGAGCAACCCATTGTGTATTAAGTGCTTGCACTCTACAGAGGTCATCTCATATAATCATCACTAGACTTCAGATAGGTTATAACGTTATCTCTCTGTTAATGTTTGTATTAATATATGTGACGTATACACATATGGAGCCCTGGTGGCACAGTGGTTAAGAGGTCAGCTGGTAATCAAAAGGTCAGCAGCTGTTCCCTGGAAACGCTATGGGGCAGTCCTATTCTGTCCTATAGGGTCACTATGAGCTGGAATTGACTTGCCAGCAACGGGTTTGTTTTTTTTATTTTTTGGTATACACATATATTAAAGACAATAGAATTGAAGTGTGTATGCGTTGTGTTGTATTTCTCAAATTATGATAGTTGAGTACTTTGTAGACGGAAAAGTTGCCTTCTTCCCTTGTATCCTAACTGGAATAGTAAAGAGTGATTTAATTCAGATAATCTCTAGAAAATAAGAATGATGTGGTCTTACCAAACTGAGTTAAACCTATTAAATTGGCAAACAAGGCAGTATTTTTTGAAAAAAGTAATACAGTGTTGCTTCCCACAGTAAATGAGTTAAGAGAGTGCCCATTCATAAATGGTACTCTGCATAAAGTATTAAATATAGAACTAATTCATGTATCTGGCCTTAGTGAGGGAAAGATGTGTTACACCTAATGAAATATTGCAAATAACTAAGCTTTCACCTATAAAGGCCAAAAAGGATAGGATGCTATGTTTATGAAAGATATATATCATCTCTTTAAAAAGAATTATTTTATGCTGACGAGCTTGCTATACTTAAATAGGAAATTATAAAAGGTAAACTAATGAACTAGCTTTCATACAATATCCATGTGTTTAGCTAAAAGAGGTCAACTAATGAGCTAGTTTTGATAGCATATGTATATATTAAATTACAGGTTTATATTAATACATGTGATATGTACACTATGTGTGAGCCGTATGTGTATACACATGCAGGTCTCTCTGTATGTCTTTTTAATTTTTTACTTTTCATTTACCCTCCCTATTCATTGCCAAAAAGAAATTTTTTTAATATTCTGCCATAACCGTCATTTAGTTCTGAACTACATTTTTTTTTTAATCCCTTTCTTGCCTGTGTATTCCCCTTTCATGATTGTGCCAATGCCCACATCCATGCCTGCTGCTGGACCCCTGGACATAACCACTGCTCATTTCCTTTACCCTTTTTATTTTATTTTCTCCCTCCCATTGCCCCTCTCTCTGGCTTGCTTTTACCCTATTTCTTCTCATTATTGAATTGAGTTTTATGTTTCTATTGCATTAAAAAGTTGATCACTAATGAACAAAAGTGAATCCAAAGGATTGAGTTGGGTTTTAATTTAAAAAGTAAATTATTTGATTTTATGTGGGGTAATTCCAGAGGGAGACAGCAAAAGAAAACATTAGCAGGCTCAAACAGAGGTTTCACAGTGTGTTAGTGTAATATATTATTGCAATCTTTTCATGATAGAGGGTGTGTTGTCATGAGCACCAGTGTCATACAGCCAGGAAAAGAGGAGGGATGGGGCTGCCGTAAGGTAAATCAAGAGATAACAATAAAATTTTTCTGTTGCCTGGTGGAGGTGTTTAGGATGTGTTTTCTTTATATCTTCATCCGCCCCTAATTGAGGATGCTTTAAAATTGAATGACTAGCAGTCAAAACGTGTTTGCTTCAAGCTGAGAAGAAAAATGCTGGTGTCTCCGCTTCCAAACTGATTGCGCTTTGTACACAACTGACAGCTACAGTCACTTTGAGTGACTGATAAGTGGGAAGCTTTGCCACTTATCAAGGAATGCAGGCTGAAAAGAAAAGACTGGAGCCGTTTAGATGCTTTGGCATGTTCAAAATAACATCTTACATCACTCAGACTCAAAAGCGCTAAAAGAGATTTAAAATGAAGTAATGTATATAGAAATGTGGTATATGTGTGTTTGTATATAGAAATACATCAAAAGAGACAAAAGTCATTCAACAAGCATACAGCTCTGAAGGGGTTGAAAGAGAAAATATTATACGAGGGTCACAATTTTTTTAATGAAATAATGGTTAAATAATTTACACACATATGTGATGAAATTTTACCCTTAGTTTGAATTACCTAAATTTGAAAACATAACTATAGATCTCCAACACCTTTTTTATGTAAGCAGCTGGGTTTGACCCAACGGATGCCTTGAAACACATGAATAATACAAATGTCATCCATTCATGTAGATGATAATTTTCATTCTGAGGGAAAATCCCAATTCTTGTTTCCCCCTTCCCTTTGTAAATAGTTAACATTAAAAATATATGTTTAAAATTTTTGGTTAATTCCAATGGAAATACCATGATTATATAATAAGGAAAAGGTAGGGGTACATTTCTTGCTTCAATTTTAAACACAGTTTTGAGACTATTGAAATGGAAAGAATATACAGATTCACTGGGCTGTAAATTATACAAATAATACCTTCTGAAAATGATAGTTTTTCTGTACTCAGTTATTAGGCTTATATGTACAGTACACCTGTATACAAGGAGACCTGGTGGTACAGTGGTTAAGCACTCGGCTGCTAACCAAAAGCAAGTTCAGGCCCATCAGCAGCTCCACGGGAGAAAGATGTGGCAGGCTGCTCCATAAAGATTACAGCCTTGGAAAGCCAAAGGGACAGTTTTACTGTGTCCTATAGGGTCACTATGAATTAGAATTGACTCAACGGAGTGGATTTTTTGTTGTTTTTGGTACACCTATATACTGGTCTGAATTTTCTAGGACATTCAGTTTAAGAATATTTTTAACCGCCTATCCCCACATGTTATTCTCCCTCCTGTATTATTTGACTCCCTATAATATACTGGTTTTTGTCCGACTGTATGTCCCAATTTAGGTTTGGAAGTCATGGTCGTGATAACCATATTCGTGATTAATTCTTCACGCTCCCTTGGCTTGAGCCTATGTTTTGGTAGGCTAAACTTAATGTGTAGTCTCTTCATTATTTAATGAATAGTCAATTGTGTGCTTAAAGGGTATAATTACAGAACCTGTAAATTTTTCACTCTTCTCAGTTGACATAGGACTGAAGACTATTACTATCCGTATTACTGCAAGACTTTTGGATATGGTAAAGACAATCATCTGAGTGAGAAGGAAGAGGAATAAAATAGCGTGGTCCTCAGACCAATCTGTGAGCTGTTACAAGTCTTCAATGAGATAAGCAGTTCACTAAACACGCTGTAATTCAGCTGACATTTATTTTCACTACAAGATTTACGGGGTGAAGGAAGTAGTCTGATTTTTTACATGCTGGTACAAACTCTTGACCTCATCACAGACCAACACTTTGAATAGTACTGAATTAGAACTCTTTGATCGACAAAATAATTCATATAGAAAAATAGACATTAGAATAACCTAGTTCAACTTTTTCTTCTTTTGTTGATGAAAATGATATGGTACAGAAATGATAAAGACTATGCCTAAACTCCCATAACTAATTGGATATAGACCCTGGTCTTCTGGGTCTTGACCTTGGTCCTAGTTAATCATATTAAATGAATCAAGATCATAAGCACCTGTGAACATAGAGTGAGCAGCAATTCTGCAGAACCCATTAAATTGAGTTTGTTATTTTGTCTGGAATTTGAAAAAAAAATATTAAAACTACAGCTAAAGAAATTTGAAACAATATTTGAATTTTTCCATAAAAATTGTAGATAACATGTCCCTTAGGAGATTTTAATCAGATTTGGACTTTTAAAAATTACCAGTAGTACATTTTAGAGGTACACCTTCAAAACTTTCTTCAATACCATATACATTTTTTGGTTCGTGATGACCCCTATACACATATATGTACGTGTGTGTGTGTGTAATTTTTACAGTGAACCGACTTCTCTGTTTGATCTATTTTGGATCACAGTTGTGAACATCATGTCATTTCACCCTATAAACTAAAGAGAAAAAATGGTGTTTTCAGATCAAAATAATGTCTGACCTGCTTCTCCAAGAAAAGGGTTATTTTGATAAATAGTAGTTGAGGCTCTTTTAAAGTAAAATTTAAATGTTTTGAAGGATTTCTTTGATTTCTAGGTATTTGTTAAGACCCTGAGGTAGGAAATGAATGTTTTGACCAAGGGAAATATTTTCCCGTTAGGCAACTAATTTTGCTTTTTCTCCCACTGTAAAAGATGCCCATTCCCAGCCTTTCCATTTAGAATATTTGATATGCTTCTGTGCAATCATTCAGTGAAAGCTTAATCTTTCTGTTTCCTATTGTTTTAAAACATTCTCTCTTTTGTTCTGTAACAGGTGCTTCATTCATTTAAGGGAACAGGAAGGCAAGACCTTCCTCTAAAATCTCTATTTCTTGAGGTATTGAGTGAAGTCTCTATTGTGATTAAAAAAGTCACTGCTCTTAAATGCATTACTAGCATGATCTTGAGGTGTACAAATACTTCAATCCACACATCATTACTTCAACCTGTCTTCTACCACCTCATCTTTTTTTCTCTCTCTTTTGTGCTCTCTGTTACCCAATTGCCTTCTCCCCAGTTATTCCCATGCCTGTGACATAAAATCATTCCTAGACAACAGATCGTCTCAGAATTAGGAGAAAGAATGCAATTCAGAAATAACTATGCATCAGATGTTATTTTATAATAGTGGCTTAAAAAAAAATTAGTACCTAGTGGTATGAAATGCTAATAATCCATAGATATCATGAGAGAGTTTAGATATCTTATGACTCTCACTTTCACAGTACTATCATTAGTATATTTTATTTTTATTCTTTTATGTGGCAGCTATCAAATGCAAGGTTAATATGTGTAAACAAAATCTCACTTCAACTAATGTAGCAATTAGTTACTTCATCTAATAGGTCTGTACTCCTCCATGTCGTAACACAATCCAAGTGTCTGATGATTTCCTTCTTGAGTATAGTCATAATCATATAAATAATAGAACAAGAGGTTATAGCAAGTAAAACAATCAATGAACACCCTTGGATTATTTTTAAGTTAAAGAAATCAGGTTCACAGTATTTATGCAACTAGCTGAAGTTCTTAGAACTATGTATGCTATCACTTTGACCACTTTGAGAAGATTCTTAATGGCTTCTGATGCCAAGATGTGATACCATCCTCATCATTCATTTTTTTACCTGATTAAATCCTCAGGATTTCTTATTTTATCAAAAATAGGAGAGCGGTGACTCTTACAGTATGCTTTTCAGTACCATATTCAGAGCCAGATGGAATTACTACCCAGTGCCATTGAGTCCTTTAACCCATCTCCTCCATATATCATCATGAAACACCATTACTTTCAGTCTTTTCCTTTTTCTTTCTTTTAACATTTGATTGGTTTTCTTTACTTTGAGATTCGGTCAGAGAAAATAGAAAAGAAATAGGAAAAAAACAAATAAACCTAAGTTTAATGTTTTACGAGGTAGTGATGCAGTGGTTAAGAGCTCGGCTGCCAAGCAAAAGGTTAGTAGTTTGAATCCACCAGCCGCTCCTTGGAAAAACCCTATGGGGCAATTCTGCACTGTCAAATAGGGTCACTATGAGTCAAGAAGGACTCGATGGCAACAGGGTTTTTTTTTTTTTTTTAAAGCTCAAATCATTTGGCTGCTACCTCAAAGGCTGGCAGTTCGAACCCTTCAGCCGCTCCATGGGAGAAAGGTGTGCAGCCTACTTCTGTAAAGATGGACAACCTTGGAAACCCTATGGGACAGTTCTGCCCTGTCCTATAGGATTACTGTGAGTCAGAATCGACTCCACAGCAATGGGTTTAGTTTAGTTTTAGTTTGGGCTAAGCTCATGTTTTGATACAGGCTCATGTGCAGTGCCCTGGTTGCACAACGGTTAAGTGCTTGGCTGCTAACTGAAATGTCAGCAGTTCAAATCCACCCAACAGCTCCGTAGGTGAAATAACCTGGCTGCTCCTGTAAAGAGTACAGCCTAGGAAACCCTGTGGAGCCATTCTAGTTTGTCCTGTAGAGACAATAGAATAGACTCAATGGCACACAGCAGCAATGTACAGTGACATAATACCTGAAAAATGGATATGAAGAGACTTAGGAAAATCAAAATTATCTCAGTTTTCCCAGGAAAACATGAAGGGATTAAACATGGCTTGTAAAAATATTATCTTTTGCAACCATCCCCGTTCAATTTAGATTAACCTCCCTTGATCTAATTCTGCCAAGTCCATGAAAATACGGACCTCAAGATGTTGATCCTATTTGTTCAATTTCTTTTTCTAGATGTAAAGATTAGGAAAGGAAATTCAGTCCTTATCTATAAGGGTTTTACAGCCTTAGGATGAAACTGAAATGCCTTCTTGAAGGAATAATTCTTGAATTTTTTATTTATCTTCACTGAGAATACTTTAGAAAGCTCAAGCAATGTATATATATCCCCGAATAATTACCTCACTTCATTTTTTTTACCCCCTCTGATGAGTGACTTCTATTAGCATTAGGAGGAGCCTTGGTGGTGCAATGGTTAAGTACTTGGCTGCTAACAGAAAGGTCAGCAATTCAAACCCACCAGCTGCTCCACAGGAGGAAGGTGTGACAGGCTGCCTCTGTAAAGATTTACAGCCTTGGAAACCTGATGGGGCAGTTTTACTCTGGCCTGTAGGGTCACTATGAGTCAGAATTCGATTCGACAGTAATGCTTTTTTTTTTTAATTGGCATTATGAAGTAGTAATATACTAAAACTTTGGTGTTCTTTTCTATTTGAAATCTTTACTCCATACACACACATTTATGATATCTTTATAATACACATACCTTTATGATATATGTACCTTTATGAAACACACATTTATGATTCCTTTTGCAAAAAGATTTAAAAAATTAAGTATCTTTAACTTGCAGTTTATCTTTCATTTTAAAATATTTTAAGGAAGCTAATGGCATATTTAGAAAATTGTTATCTTACTTTAATAGCAACCATTGAGGCATTGGGCAAACATTAGAACTTTCCAATTAAAATCACAAAAGAAAAAATCACCAAGGAAAGACATAAGACGTGAAGTAGACATTTAGCTCCCAGTGCCATCAACCACTCATATAACTGGAGTATAATTCTAAAACTTTTCTCCTTACAACATAGCTTTAACTTAAAGGAGAAACAGTAAGCAGTCTCAGGATGTATCGCACTTATTTCATTACCATGAGTCCCTTCTCTCCACCTTGACCGCTATTAAGTTTTATTCCGTTCTGGCTGTGTTAAGCTGTTCTAAATGTCAGTGGGATGTCTGCCCACATCATCTGTTATAATGATCTGCTCCTACTCAGAGGGACTCATTCATCGAAGCTCTCTTTTTACAATCCTAGATACCCACCCGCTTGTATAGGAAATCTAATTCTTCCCTTATGTGATCCTGAGCTGGTCTTAATAAACATGATGGTAAGAAATGCTACAGGCCTTTTTTCTGTTCACTATTTAATAGCTTGCTAAAAATGAGAGAGCAGTAATTAAGTAATAACACAAATGCTTGTCGTCGGTGGGTAATTACAGAGGCAAAAGAAAAAAAATCAAGGTTGAGGACTGACCAAAAGATTATGAAATGTAGATTATATTTGCTAGACATTTTACTGTATAAAGTTTAATATTTCATTACAATTTATGTAACTAACATGTGGAATTTTTAACCCTTTAAAACCTAGTTAGAATGTTTATTTATCGTTATACAAAGCACAAGGGACCCGAAAGTACTATCAATCAGGTAGGGATCAAATATCTTAGATATTTTAAACAATACTTGCACATTACCAAAACTTTTAGAATCCTGTGGGAAAAAAGCCAATAATATAGCTTTCTTTATTACAAGAGAAAATTGAGGCAGTAACATTGGTTATTTCAAATCTTAAAGGGCCCAAATAAACTAGGAACAAGAAGAAGCATGAGCTAAAAAGGCAAAGGAGCGTCCAAGGATTTGAAATGTCTAAGCCTAGGCACGCAGAGACATTTTTGTGTGTGTGGATGGGAGACCCATCTTTAAGTAGGAATGCATAGAAAAGGCACCTGGGGAAAGGACTGGAAGAATAATAATCTTGTCCTTGAAAGGCTACACTGTCTGTACATAGATCATAGGATTTGGAAACAGGAGACTTTAATGCTTTCTAATTGTATAACTTGGGGCAAGTCGTTTAATGTCATCGATTCTCAGCTTCTTTATCTGTAGATTGGAAATTTTAGCATCTCTCACATGATTGTAGAGAAAAAAAATCAAATGGAACAATATGAATATTCCTTATGATTTTCAGAGCGCCACAGCAAATATGTTGTTAGTAATCTATTTTCCCTTCCTCTGCTTCACCTTGTCACTCTTAAATTCAAATTTGAGTTATTGGCATCCCAGAAAGGTTTTGTTTGGTCTTAAGTTATTTTTCCCCTTTAGAGAGACCAAAGCAGAAGAGAGTAGAATTGTAAACTTATTTAACAACTTAGATAATAATTAGCTTTAATTTGTGGCATACACATGAAATACAGGCACACCTTGGACGTACTGAGGGTTCGGTTCCAGACCATCTCAATAAAGCAAGTCATGGGATTTTTTTGGTTTCCCAGTACATACAAAAGTTATGGTTATATTACACTGTAGTCCATTAAGAGTGCAATAGCATTATATCTGAAAAAAAAGCAATGTACCTACCTTAATTAAAAAAAAAAAATTGTTAAAAAATGCTAACCTTCACCTGAGCCTTCAGCGAAGCATAATGTTTTTGCTGGTGGAAGGTTTTGTCTCTATGTTGATGGCTGCTGACTGATAAGGGTGGTGGTTGCTGAAGGTTGGGGTGGCTGTGGCAATTTCGTAAAATAAGATCAACAATGAAGTTTGCTGCATCAGTTGAGTGTTCCTTCAATGAAAGATTTTTCTGTAGCATGTGATGCTGTTTGATAGCATTTTACCCACAGTAGAACGTCTTTCAAAATTGAAGTCAATCCTCTCAAACCTTGCCACTGCTTTGTCAACTAAGTTTATGCAATATTCTAAATCCTTTGTTGTCATTTCAACAATGTTTGCAGCATCTGCACCAGGAATATATTCCATCTTAACAAACCACTTTGCAAATCCATAATAAGCAACTCCTTATCTGTTAAAGTTTTACCATGAGATTGCAGCACTTCAGTCACATCTTCAGGCTCCACTTCTAGTTCTCTTGCTTTTTTGACCATATCTGCAGTTACTTCTTCCACGAAGTCTTGAACCCTTCAAAGTCATCCATGAGGGTTGGAATCAACTTCTTCCAAACTCCTGTTAATGTTGATATTTTGACCTCCTCCCATGAATCACGAATGTTCTTAATGGCATCTAGAATGGTGAATCCTTTCCAGAAAGTTTTCAATTTATTTTGCCCAAAGGAATTACTATCTATGGCAGCTATGGCCTTATGAAATGTATTTCTTAGATAATAAGACTTGAAAGGTGAAATTACTCCTTGGTCCATGGGCTGCAAAACGGATGTTGCGTTAGCAGGCATGAAAACGTTAATCTCTGTATACATCTCCATCAGAGCTCTTGGGTGACCAGGTGCGTTGTCAATGAGCAGTAATATTTTGAAAGGAATCTTTTTTCTGAGCAGTGAGTCTCAACAGCAAGTTTAAAATATTCAGTAAACCATGTTGTAAACTGATGTGCTATCATCCAGGATTTGTTGTTCCATTTATAAAGCACAGGCAGACTAGATTTCACATAATTCTTTAGGGCCCTAGATTTTTCAGAGTGGTAAATGAACGTTGGCTTCAACTTCAAGTCACCAGCTGCATTAGCTCCAAACAAGAGAGCCAGCCTGTCCTTTGAAGCCTTGAAGCGAGGCACTGACTTCTCTCCAGCTATGATGTCCTAGTGGCATCTTCTTCCAATATAAGGCTGTTTTGTCTACATTGAAAATCTGCTTAGCGTCGCCCCTTCATCAGTTATCTGATCTAGACCTTCTGGAGAACTCGCTGCAAATTCTACATCAGCACCTGCTGCTTCACCGTGCACTTCTATGTTATGGAGATGGCTTTTTTCCTTAAACTTCATGAACCAACCTCTGCTAGCGTTAAACTTTTCTTCTGTATCTGCCTCACCTCCCTCAGCCTTTGTAGAATTGAAGAGAGTTAGGGTTTTGCTCTGGATTAGGCTTTGTCTTAAGGGAACGTTGTGGCTGGTTTGATCTTCTCTCCAAACCACTAAAACTTTCTCCACATCAGCGGTAAGGTTGTTTCACTTTCTTATCATTCGTATATTCACTGGAGTAGCATTTTAATTTTCTTCAAGAACTTTTCCTTTGCATTCACAACTTGGCTAACTGGTCCAAGAGGCATAGCTTTTGACCTTTCTCAGCTCTTCGTGACTTATCTTCCTGACTAAGCTTAATAATTTCTAGCTTTTGATATAAGGTGAGAGAGGTGTGGCTTTTCCTTTCACCTGAACACTTAGAGGCCACTGTAGGGTTACTAATTGGCCTAATTTCAACATTGCCTTAATTCCAATATTTTTGTGTCTCAGGGAATAGGGAGGCCTGAGGAGAGGGAGAAAGATGGGGCAATGGCCAGTTGGTGAAGGAGTCAAAACACAGCATTTATCAATTAAGTTTGCAGTCTCATATGGGCATGGATCATGGTGCCCCAAAACAGTTACAATAGTACCATCGAAGATCATTGATCACAGATCACCATAACAGACATAATAATAATGAAAAATTTGAAATATTTTGAGTTACCAAAATGTGATACAGAGACACAGAGTGAGCACATACTGTTGGAAAAATGGCGCCAATAGACTTGCTTGATGTAGGATGGCCAGAAACCTTCAATTTGTAAAAAACGCAATCTGTGAAGTGAAATAAAATGAGGTATGCCTGTAATAGATGTGCCTTTAAAAACAGTGGACAAGAGTGTTGTCTCACAAAACCTTGAACTATTTCAGGGTTCTGTCTATTTTTCTTTTCCTTTGTTAATAATAATGAATGCTACCTTTCAGGGTCTTTGTTGATTAGATCTCTGAATTAACTTTGACCTTCTTCAGATTTAATTTAGATATTTGTCAACTTTCTGAATCTTCAAATAATTAAGTTGTATGTAAATACACTAAATTATATGAATTACCAAAATTGTATTTTATTTTTATCATGTATCACAGTATCTTTTGAGTGTTGCATAATTAAAGGTGCCTGCATACCTTTTGATTCCAAATTTTGGTATATATAAGGAAAACACTAGACTTCATCCATGTGAAAATTTAAATCAGGTTTTAGTTATGGAAATTTTATGAGATCTCTGTACACCAGGACATTTTTGAGCTACATCCAAATTTCCTAAAATGTATTACTAATAATAATCATATTTGCAGGATAGGTAGTGAGATTAAAGTTCTTTAATTGTTAACTAAATTATTAACTCTCCTTTGTTAACATTTCTTTGGAAAAATGACTGCTCTTTCCTTTGAACACCAGTTATTGGGCTCTGTGCTAAGTTGCCACATGCTTTACCACTGATATTTCTTTACAGAATTCATTCTTTAGAAGGAGCATATGGGAGCGGTTGATTGCTTCATCACAACTGGCATCTTGCCTCCAGCTGTGTCCAATAACCTGACATAGCTGTATTTAGTGGATAACTACTGATGTTGTTATTGGTCATAAAAGTTGTTAAAGTACTTAGAGTAATAATGGGATCTCTACAGAGTAGAAGTAAGTATATAATTTCTATCTGACTTTTTAAGTGCTACTGATCTATAACATAATATTAAATAGGTGTAAGTTATGACATTTCACTTTAAATATTAAGTTTTTGTGTATTGGAGTTCACTGCATGTTATGTCACTAATTAGGTGATTTGAAATGAAAGAGGCTCATCCTTAGGTATAAATTACACAAGTAAGTCTACCAATCCTATCATGGGATGCATTTAAAAAAAAAAAAATAGGGAACCCTTTGCTGCTCAAAGAAACAGTTATCAGCTTCAAATAATTCCATGAAATCTCACTATACATTAAAATAATTTTTGACATAAAACTTATATAAATTTATCTCAATTGATAAAGCTTACTATATACATAGATGTTTGATAAAAATTTTATAAATCAATATTTCTATAAAAGGACAATACTTAAAATTTAAGTGAAGCACTTTAAGAGAATTTAATGTATTCTTTTGAAAAGTAAATATTTAAAATATATATAATTTCTCACTAATGTTTCTTCATTTGTGTTTATATGTAAATCAAACATGTATATCATAATAATATGTATTATATAAAATAAATTTTACATATATTAAATCAAATTATCTCAAAGCAAAGCATACTTATGTAAAAATAAAATACAACTGTAGATACACTGTCGAAAATTACCTCACATATTTCTAAATTGGGTGGTAACTTATGGTAAAAAAAAAAAAATTTTTTTTTTTTGAACTTATGGTAGGTAGGAAAAATAGCCTATTGCCATTGCCCTTATTGCCTTTATATTTTATAAAAGCATCTAGAAGATAAATTCATATGGTACCTTCACATTATGGAATATTGTGCAGAAGTTAAAATGAGTAAGGCAAAACAAATGTATCAGCAGGATACATGAGCAATAATATATTTTTATGAATGCTAGCCGTAGAACAAAATATATATTCTCATCTCATATAACTGTCTCTCACACACACACACACATACTTAGAATGTATTTGTTGCTAATACTATTAGTGGAATATAAAACTTAAAGGACAAGTGCATATTGCCACAGAAGATTCAAATAATTGTGACAGAGCCAACACCCCAGAAGTCTTCTGGAGCTGAATTAATGATGTTAGTCTCTAAATCATCCAGAATTCCAAGAAATTCTACATACCATATATTGGGAGGGTAAAATTTTCAGCCACTTGTTTTAAGAACTGTTACTGTTTGATTTCCAGTGGCTGTCATATCAAACTACCACAGACTTGATGACTGGCAACAACAGATGTTTATTCTCTCACAGTTCTAGAGGCCAAAGTCAAAATCCAGGTGTTGGCTAGGTTGGTTGCTTCTTGAGGCTTTGAGGGAGAATTCGTACCATACCTCTTTCCTTGGCTCTGCCGTTGTCTTCACATTTTCTTCTCCCCTTTGTCTCTGTGTGTCTCAAATCTCTCTCTCCTTTATAGCCATTGGATTTAGGACCCACCCTAAATCCAGTATGATCTCATCTTGAGATCCTTTACTTAATTACATCTGCAAAGACTATACTGGCAAATAAGGCCACAACCATATGTACCAGGGGAGTTAGGACTTGGACATATCTTTTTGGGAGGTTCAATTCATTCCAAAACCAAAAATAACCAGTTCCCATCAAGTCAATTCCAACTCACAGTGGGCTTAATCTTTACAAAAGCAGTCTGCCACATCTTTCTCCCACAGGGCTGCTGGTGGGTTGGAACTGCCAACCTTTCAGTTGGAAGCTGAGTGCTTAACCACCGTGCCACCAGGCCTCCCAATTCAACCCACTACATCTATTAATATTGTTTATATATTGAATTTCAACTATTTTGCCTATTAGTTATCATGTATCTTTGAGAAAGTATTGATTCCAAGTGAATGAGTAAAGAGAAAAATGATACCTGCCTGACACCCAGGAACACTGTCAGTACACAATGCTGCTTTACCTGTCCAGGTATATTTACATTGTAACTTTTGGTCAGACTGCATGGCTGTTGTTTTTCAGTGTGGCTGTGATTATAAAGACAAAGTGTTATCATTGATTGATGTAGTCCTTAGGACTCTGAACTTAATTCAGAGGACTTTGTTTAAATTGTGACTCCACCTCGTGATAGTTACATAAATTTAGAAAGTTATTTAATCTTTCTGAGTTCCAGTTTCTTTGCCTGTCTGTAAGTTTTAGGTAATAAAACTAGTATAAAGCTCAAAATGAATGATGGCTATTGTAATTGTATGTTTTCTCCAATTAGACTCTAGCTGCGCGGCTTATCCTAAGTTACAATCAATAAAAATCTCTTACAGCTCTATTGCTGAACATGTGGAGATAGCCTAAGGGCCCTTTATACCTAATCCATATTAGTTCAGCTCACGAGATCTGAACTACAAATTGCCTTCATCATTAAGAAATTTTAAAGTACATATTTTTTATTATTCTTATCATTATACACTAAACTCCTGACCATCTGGATAGAGAATTATATATCACTTTTGGGCTGTGTCTACTATGATGCCAAAATATTTGATGAATTCAGTCAAAATTTTAAATAAGCCATCTTGATTGACTCAGCTTTTATTGAGTTAACTCTGGTGGCTGGTATATTGGCGTTGTTCTGTCATGGATATATCCAATGAGGGGCTCTTCAGTCAGATAGAACGAGATTTACATAGCTGCACTACCAGTCACAAGCAATGTGGCCTGAGTGATTTTCTTAGTCTCCTCACTTCTAAAACACAGAGAATATACCTTTGTTCCAAGTATGTTGGGGTCATTAGAAATAACAAGTTAAAATACCAACCAAGTGCCCAGCTAACAGAAGGTTCACAATAAATGGTGGCTAAAATGAAACCCTGGTTACATAGTGGTTAGGCGTTCAGCTGCTAACCAAAAGGTCAGCAGTTCAAATCCCCCAGATGCTCCTTGGAAACCCTATGGGGCGGTTTTATTCTGGCCTATAGGGTTGCAGTGAGTCAGAATCAACTGGACGGCAACGGGTTTGGTTTGGTTTTGGTATGCAGCAATGATAATAATTAAGAAATAGAATTTACAATGAAGAGATTTGTTTTATTTCATTTTGTAGTAAGAGTCAGATTTTGTCATTTGTGCTAGGTTAATTTATAGATAAAGTATTTTAAAGTCTTCAAGTTCTGTTTTCTAATTACATTTACTTCAGGTTCTTCTGTTAACATTTTTCTGTTTAGTTTTACTTGTATAACTACTATTTCATCTTATATTTTATAGTCTATATCCAGTTAATTGGCATGTTGTTTCGTGAAATGATATTTGATACAGAAATTTGAATATCAGGAAAATATACCTGGAAAATATAGAAATATAATTTCAAATTTTATTAATGAAGTAGTAATCAAATAATAAGTTTTTGCCCCAAAGATATAGAGCATATTGTTGATTTAGCATTAATACATAATCAGTTGCATATAGACATACATACTTATTTGCCTATATTTTAAATTTTTGGCAAATATCATGCGAAAAACAAGGCACCCAGTATGTTTAGTAAATATTAATTGATGGAGATAAGTTTAAAATTGTAAGAAATGAAGAATATCCAACCATAATTTGTGATGTGGATTCTCTTAGTTTTTATTTTGTTTTTTTCCCCTATTTAGGAGGAATGAAGTATTTATCAAGGAACAGATCTTTCTTAAAGTGATGCATTGTTAAAATAAACATTAAAAAAAAAGCCTAAATATAGATAGACTCTACTTGAAAATAAAGTACCTTTTTTGTTTTTGGCATATGAAAAATGTACATTTAAAATTAATAGGATATAGAACACTTTCTTTATTCCTAATTTCAAGGTAAACTCTGAACTGATAGATCTATATTGAAAATAATTTTAATGTCACATATTGCACTGAAAAAATTCCAGATCAAAATTGTGTGCGTTATACAATAAGCTGCCTATGTCTAATCCAATTAATGACCATTTCTTTTTCTTTCTCGGTGTGTGTAACTTCTTATCCCAAGTGGTGATGTCCATCAAAGTTTTCTTAGGGTACTTGCTAGTACCTCTGAACTGTGAGGATTCTGCCATTTTAATATATTTTTCAATTTCTTTTTTTAAAATCCCAAGTGACTGGGTATGCTAAGAGGTTACTTCTGTAACTGGGTTTCCCCAAAGGAGTCCCTGAACTTAAAATATTTCTTTTTGTCCCTGACCTTATACTCTGTAGGAAATGGTTCTGGGCATATTAGGAAAATGATTCTTAGTCAGTACAACAGGCATCTATTTCCATGTAATGATTCCCATGGTGGTATATATTGAAATGGAATGTGAAGTATATGATAGATAAACCATGTATTAATGTTCAATACTGAAATATCAGTCTAGGGTTATGGTCTTGTGAATTTGTGGTTTAGAAATAGCTAGTGATATACAGAGTATCATTGGTTTTTTTTTTTTAATGATATACAGAGTATCATTGGTCTCCCAATCACTCAACCTTAAAACTTTGAATTCATTTTAATGCCTAACACCTTGTATTATTGATTCTGGCTTCATGTTATCCCTTACGTCTCCTCCCGCTTCCACCTCCCTGCCCCGCATTCGGGTTCTCCTTAGCACTTGTGGCTACCTAACTGTTCTGACTCTCATAACTGCACCATCTAGTCAGCTTTGTGCACTGCTGTCAGATTATTCTTCTTGAAGAAACATTCTTACGTCCACCCTCTGCTTAAAAATCTTCAACAGCTACTGACTCTCTACAAAATTTTTTAAGACTCTCTACCATTTGGTGCTAGCTTACTTTTCTAATTTCGTTTTCTACTATTTCCTTTTATGAACTTGATGCTCCAGCCAAACCTAACTGTTCTTCTATTCTCCACACTTTTCACACTTTTCAGCCTCTTTGCTTTTTCTCTTTTGGATTCCTTTTCCTGGATAAGATTTCCACTCTTCTTCATGTCAAATCCAGTCACATTTACTAAGGCCAAATTCGCATGTCCTTTTTATCCATGCATGGTTTCCTAAACTTCCTAGAACAAATAATTCTTTTGAACTCATAAACCATTTTTAGCATTCTATGCCCTTCCTGTGGCCCTGCTACTTTCTACCTTGTATTATATGTATTTAAGCATTTTTTAAAAATTTTCTCTCACTGAAGGGAGAATCTAAATAGTATTTATCTGAGTATTGCTACATCATGTATCTGAGTATATTGTGAGAAACATATTAATTGCTCAGTAAATGCATCAGTTGGAAATAAAGGTCCTCAACTTCCTCACCTATAAAAGGCTATCCTAGGTAACTTATACCTCTAAATTCAATGATGTTCTCATCAAATCTGGAATCTTCACAATTAGCAAAACTTTCGGATTGTTTTTGAAAAGGTATATATTGTAAGTGCAAACTAAATTCTTAGTTAATTTTTTTAAGAACAATGAAAGAGGTGCCTATTTTGAGACAGTCTCATTATGTTAAAAAAAATTCCTGAAAGAAAAATGTAATCTTAAAATGACTGGATAAATGTTTAGCTATTTTAATTCTAGGTTTCAAAGAACAAATCAGAGCTAACATGCAGGCTAAGAGAGTAAAATGATCCTACAGATTGAGATTTTAAAACAACATTTTAATTGTAGCGTATAATCATCGTTCTCTGTATGTTCTCCCCTTCTCTCCAGTGTAGAGGCCCTGGCCTGTATCAGGATGCAAAGTTTCATGGTACTGCTTTCTCCCTGAAGTCAAGCTAAAGCCATGCTCCTCGTTCAGCCTAAATCATGCTACCCAAACCCCAATCAGTTCACTTGGTGGTCAGGACTAAGTGGCTTAACAGACAGGGATTTTTGTAGTTTGCTTTGGTTCAGAAACAGTCTTAAAAATCTAGTTCTTTTGTTTAGCCCCTAACCAGAAGGTCAGTGATTCGGACCCACCAGCCACTCCACAGGAAAAAGGAACTGGCGATCTGCTCTCGTAAAGACTTCATCCTTGGAAGTTCTTTGGGGCAGTTTTACTCAGTCGTATTGGGTCACTCTGAGTTGGAATCGACTCGAGGCACACAATAACAAAAACAACATGCTAGGCCACTCTTGATGTCTAGTAGATGCCAAAGATTGCCTAAAAGCAAAATAAATATCTCCATTAGTCATGAATGCCAAGAAAATGAATGGGCTTTTTCATTAGGACTGAGAATAATGCATGCAGGGGGCTAACGCAATACTTCAATAAAATGAAACTGAAGTCAGTCATTATAACCCGCATGGGTTAATTATTAAACACCTTGTTTTGTAACTGCATTATAAATCTAGTTTATATTACTGGCCTGTTGAACATCATAGAGAACATTTTTAAGCCATGAGCTAAGATAAAATGCCTTAAAATACATGATTTTAAGCATGAATATATAGTATGAAATGTGCTTTGTAATCATATTAATTGTGCATCATATAGCTATAGATATCAGTACAGTTATATCCTCTATCCAAATCTGCAATGATTTCAATTATGTTTATAAAAACATTGAATTAGGCCTAAATTATGCTGACACCAGAGATACGGAAGCATTTTTTATTGACATTAAAACGCTAATATAAAACTTTATTAAATATAAACATTCTAAATTATCAATACTGTAAGTTTTAAAATAGAGAATTTTCAACAAATAAGATGTTTGTAGCATTTATTTGAACATCTTTATATGGACTTCATGTGTTTTAAATTAAAAGCTTAGCCTTAGTTTAACTAGGTTTTCTTTAATTTGTCATTCCACGTTTTAATTCTCTTCACCCAGCCAGAAGTACTATAAAGACTGTCTAAATTTTTATTACTGTTAGGAGTTTTGTTGTAGACTTCACAGGGCGTGTGTTAGACATGCTTTCATGTTAAATTAATCCATGCTGCCCAATCCTACAGACATTCATCTGTATAACTAGATAGAATTTATCCAGCACTTGACTAAGTATCTTATTTATGGGATTTGTGTGCATTGTAAAAACATTTAGTCTTCAGTATCAATATTGTGCATAAATACTAAACATAATATTTCATACCAAGGCCAATAATTGGGAAAACAATTATCAGATGACTATAATTTGTTTGCCTTTATCTAGCTTTATGGCTGACTTATATAGTTTTTTTTTTTTTTTCTCTTTGCCTTTTGTTTACTATATTCCAAATTGTTTTTAAACTGTTACACAAGGGATTATGTCCCTTGGGGACGGTCCATTACATTTTGAATATCAGTGCCATTCCAAGTTATTTCAACCATGGCATTAATCTCACTTAAAGCAATAAAAAGCGAATAGTGGCAAGAGGCAAGATGCATAAAGCATTACTTTAAACAGTTAAAAAAAAGATGTTAAATGTTCCCTCACTAGCAGCTCCTGCAGCTCTTGATACATTTGTGTGCAACTGAGCAAGAGAAAAGTAGCAGTGGGATTGTTAGTGGGGAGAGAAGCTTACAAGGAACATGAAAAGGGGACCGCCTCGCATTCTGGCTCCTTTCTTCCTGGATGCGGTTAAAAAGAGAGAATCTTTTTAAACAAGCTCCTGTAGAAGTCCCTTTTATTGGTTTCTTTTCTTACGTAAAGTTACCAACAGGTTCATTCATAAGGTGATCTTGAAGGTTGTTTCACTGTCACTGAGCCGCAGTTAAGGTGGTTTGTAAAGGGTACCACCCAAGTATAAAGATGCCTGGTAGGAAAATAAGGCCTTTATACAAAAAGAGCAGCAGCCCATCAGATCTTTCCTTTTCAAACCAGGCAGGTTATCCCTTAGAAAGATTAATTACAGTCAGGTTGAGAAGACAGCCTTGCTGTGTATATGTGTGTGTGTGTGTTTTCCCCTCTAACATTAGAAAGATAAAGGGTGTGATTAGTGTGCACAAAGCTTCTGATCAAACCAGCTCAGAGGTTTGTGACAGGAGGCTTAAACACTTTATGGATCACTGGTGCTGACAGGTAGATCACACAGGCCTTAAGCAGATGTTTAGTGAGAAGATGAATGTCTGAGATCTCAAACACGCGGTGCTCTTTTACTTGGCCACTTTGGTCTGTGAAGCACTAAATGTTGCTAAAGAAATCTACCCCTCTAAAAAGGGGAAAAAAGTTACTAACCAGCTTCCATTAAATCTCAACCTTTTCTTGTATTATCAAGGTTTAATACAGCTGAGACTTGAAAGTTATCAAACTTTCTGCAGGAATTGATGAATATGACCACCTGCTGTCTTATAGTTTATAAATGCTTACTAATGTGGGTTTCTTCCTGATGGGCTATGTCTGAGAAGTTTAGTTGGAATAGTTGGAATATTCAATATAAATTAAACTTAGACAAAAAAAAAAAATTCAAGTAATGCATCTTTTATACTTACAATATACAATTTTGAGATGATATTGGGTAAAATAATTCATAATCATAAAAATATCATAATAAACATATATTTAACTGAGTTTCCATATTGAATATCACTAATAATTCTTTACAAATGTGTATAACTGAGAAATGCTAAGACTGTCTTCTATTTGCTGCTTTGACAACGAGTAAAACGTATCTAATGTGTGGGTGCATGTGTGTATATGTGTGGCTCTGTGTGTATATACCCCAGAGCTAAATATATAGTGTCATCAATTATTTTATTACTATCACAGGGGAATGCTGATCTGAGATTTCTGTCAGTTGGATTAAGAAATCTTGCTAGTGGTTAACCTTGTTAGGTGTTACCGTGAATTGCCCTCACCCTGGTGGCGCAGTAGTAAAGAGCTTGGCTGCTAACCAAAAGCTCGGCAGTTTGAATCCACCAGCCGTTCCTTGGAAACCCTATGGGGCAGTTCTTCTCTGTCCTGAAGGGTCGCTATGAATCAGAATTGACTGGATTGGGTTTGGTTTTTTTGTTTTCTTTGTTATTGTAGAATCATACAAACTGGTAAAAATGAATGTTCAATAGGGTTTGGCACTTTTGATGCCTGAAAGCCAGGGCTCTATGAGAATGTCCTTATATATCCTTAAGGAAACACTTAAACGTAATTGATAGAATAAGAGAAGAATTGATTCCGCATATTTTGCACTTTCTAATGGCAGGTTTTCAATTCCTTACATATTAAATTCAGGTTAAACAAAATATGGCTGTTAGTCCTATCACTAGTCATAGAAAGATGATCACTAGTGAACTTGTAGTTACAGATAATTATTGTGAAATATTGTATATGAAAGCACTTTAGAACTAATAATAAAGAAAACTTATACAGATGCAAAATATTAGAAGAGCTGGAGGACATGGAAGAAGTGGACAGGAAGGATAATGACAAATATTAAATATTTAATGGAAAAAGCTATGTAGTTCTGTCTTCTGCTACCTGATGTGGTATTATCTAAAAGTGCCTTTTAGAAATAAAATTACATTAATCTCCTTTCCCCTTTCTCTCAGTCTATTTTTAGTTGGGCTGTCAAAATCAATGAGAATCCAAAAGCGTATTATACATTTAACCAATGTTTACTGACCATAGTACATGCAAGATACCATGACCAACATTGTCCTTGTTAGGTGCCATTGAGTGATAGTGCTGACCTTGTACTGATCCCATGTGACAAAGTAGAACTTCCCCATAGGGCTTTCTAGGCTGGTGGTGCAGTGGTTAAGTGTTTGGCTGCTAGCCGAAAGGAGGGCAGTTCAAACCACCAGCAGTTCCATGGGAAAAAGATGTGGCAATCTGCTTGCATACAGATTACAGCCTTGGAAACCCATGGGGCAGTTCTACTGTGTCCTGTAGGGTCAGTGAGTCAAAATCAGCTCATAGAATGGAATTTCTACGGGCGAAGACAGCCAGATCTTTCTCTTGCAGAGCTGTCAGTTGGGTTCAAATGCCAGCCTTTTAGTTAGAAGCTGAGCATTTAACTGTTGTGTCATCAGGGCTCCTTACTATTACCATTAGCAGACAATAAAAAGATGAATAAAATGTAGTCCTTGTTCTTGAGAAGATTAGATTTTGTGGTAAAATGTACATACTAGTATTGAATTTTAAAATTGTTTTGATGTATCTCTCAAATTATACCATGGTGTGGGGGGGCGGTTTCCCATGAGAAATAAGGGAAAGCTTTTGGTATAGAGGAAACCCTGGTGGCATAGTGGTTAAGTGCTATGGCTGCTAACCAAAGGGTCAGCAGTTCGAATTCGCCAGGCACTCCGTGGAAACTCTATGGGGCAGTTCTACCCTGTCCTATAGGGTCACTATGAGTCGGAATCGACTCGATGGCACTGGATTTGGTTTTTGGTTTTTTGGTATAAAGCTCAAGAATTTCATGTTAAAAATTATTGTCTATCCCTACTTTCGTCTGCCCAATTATCTGCTGAATTTCAGTCATTGAAGGGTCCATTCCATTGCAGTTGACTTCTTAGTGTCTGGGATGTCAGACAGGAAACAGTTTTACTTCGTCTCGTTCTCTCTCCTTCAGCTTTTTCACTCACCGATTTGATTTATTTTTTTCTCCTTAAAAAAAAAAAAAAAAGGATAAAGATGTAAGAGTTGTTTGTAAGCAACTTTCACAATTATTTCTTACCCAGAGTGTGGGACTGCCTGTTTGAATGTTTCCAAGAAAGTATTGTTCTTATGTGACAACAGGTCAGAAAGACTCTGCATTAATTACACTAACATATGGTTATTAACAGATTCTAGCTCAGGGAGCAATACTTTACAATGTTATCTTCCACATAGTCAGATGTTAGCCATATTGTCAGTGCTGGCAGCTATTGTTTCACTCATTTACTTCACAGAGCTAATTACTCCCTAATAATAACTTTACCTTGGAGTTTTTCACTTGCTTGTGCCAGCAAACCTGTTCACACTACATATGCTAATTATTGGCACTTATTCATTATGTTAAGATAGCTTTAAGTTCAAGCTGTGCAGCCTGGCTTTCGGTATGGAGCCAGCTGGCTACAAAGTTCCACCTTTTTTTACTAAAGTCATTAAAAGTTTTAATATGGGCCCATCTTGTTCTCTTTACAAGATTCAGTCTTTCAGGAATTCAAATGAATGTGCAGCTACCCATGGACAATTGCAAATTATAATACGAAGGTCTTTGGTTTCTGTGATATTCTCAAAGCTTGCACTCTTTTTGGCATTTTCTGTTAGATTAAAAGAGATGAATTCCTTTAGATTTAAACTATATGGTCACTTTGGCTGTTTGACTACTGTACACACAAACATACACATGTCTCTGTCTGTCTGTCTCTCTCTCTGGTTCATTTCCCTTCAGAATAAGTTTAACTCAC
The DNA here is from genome assembly GCF_024166365.1 of Elephas maximus indicus. Taxonomy (NCBI): domain Eukaryota; kingdom Metazoa; phylum Chordata; class Mammalia; order Proboscidea; family Elephantidae; genus Elephas; species Elephas maximus. Next base: position 82,376,910 of record NC_064822.1, on the reverse strand, counting down.
CAATGGTACTTAATTTATGCATCTCTAAATGATAGTCTAGAATTTTACTGTTCATGTAATACCCTTTCTGAAGTTTTTTTTTTTTTTTTTTCTTATCATTTCAAGAGATTTAGGATTAATTTCAGGGTCAAAGACTGTCCTTAAACTCTATTCAGGATTCCCATTGATATCAGCAGGACATAATATTTAAGTGTTGTTCCCAGTCAAAGTAAAATATGGTTTCTCGAGTTTTAATGAAAAATTAGCTTCATTTGGTTCACATCCAAATATAATTAGTAACCACCGGTACTCAATAAAATAACCCAATTTTGATGAGTATAAATCAAAATGGATTTGGCCTTTTTAGGTGGTAAATTTTGGGGAGAATCTCTTGAGACCTCAGAGAAATGAGTATGTACCCAAGCATAAACTCTGCCCCAAATTAGTTTGTAATTTTAAAAAGATAACTTAAAAAAAACACTTAACCTCTTGATCTTTACCTTAGATACGATGTCGCCTTAGTTTTTACATAATTTAATATTATAAGCACTAAACATATGTATCCTGAAACATACAGGTATTGAATATAAACTGGTGGAGACATGTATTAATGAATTTTAAAAAGGAAATTAGACTATATGAATCTGTTTCAACCACAGGCAAAAACAAGTGACTTGGGTTATGTTTTTGGCTTTGTAGTCCATGAGGTAAAAATATTTCTTCATTTTTTACTCCCTAATAGCTCCTCTATTTTGTTAACCGTATTTGCTACTAGAATACTTGTGAATAGTGCTTATTTTAGGTTATGGAATGTCAAGTATCAAGTTGCAGTATTTTTATGGATTGATGTACTTTAATGTGTTTGTGAGGGAAGAGGGAGTGTTTTGATAGCACATAGAGTTAGAATAGAAATGGAAGAGAATTTAAAAATCATTTTGTCTCTACCTACCAGAAGCTTCCCATGGGTAATGGTAATGGTTGGAGGTAGCCAGTACAAATTACCAGAATTTTGAGAAGAGTGTTGCATATCAATACAAATACACCCTTGCTGGGGTCCCAAAAAATGTTTTCACTAGAAGTGGCTATTAAATGTTCAGTTTATATTTGAAATAATTACACAATAATATTGTTGGCTGATGAGAAATGGGTAGCCAGTGTTGAGGTAATTAATAACTAATTGCTAGTTCTAAATATTGACTTAAGTTGAGAAATACTGTATTTGAATTTAATGATACGTTTATAAAGATTAACAATTCACACGTTGGTTTAATTTTTCAACATATGAGCTATTCATTGCTATGTTCATGATTGAGGGAAAGATTTTTGAGGGGAAGGAAACAATGTTAACAAAAATAACACAAAGTTTAGCTGAAACTTAAAAATGGAATTATTTTCTTTAAAAAAAAAAAATGCAAGAGACCTTAAAGTTCCAAGTTCTCCTTGGCATTACTAATAAAGGCTTGTTTGTGATCTTTGGTTATATTGGGTCTGTGTGAGATAATAAAACATGTGGCTGCTGTGCCTCTTGTATGGCACACACTGAGCATTACCACAATTTCTTTTCAGAGTGGTTGGAAAGTTAGATCAAAATAAAATAAAATCATAATTGCAGTGATTAAGGACTGTAACTGAGATGTCTAAATAGGCCACCTCAGATTCCCTGAGGTAATTTAAAAATGTATTTTTACAGAATGAAATTACAGATCAAATAACCAAAAGTAGCTCAATGAAGATAGTAAATTTTAATTTTTAAACCATTAAATTTTCCATGAATGTATATTATTCTATTTGAGGTTTTTGAAACTTTTATTTTGATCATCAACCTAATATAATCATTTAATGACACATAAGTAGCCAAAGTGGACTAATGAAGAACCTGTTTGAGCTGCTCTCTGGTTCTAGGTAAGATGGTGTCATGCTTTTTTATTTGCCTTACATCATTTTCATCACCTTGATTCTTTTCTACATGTCTATAAAAAAAAAAATAGAAACTATTAACTATTTTCTTCAGTAACGAAAAGAAGGCTTGATGGAACCCTGTCTTCTGTGTTTTAACATTTAAAATTATAGTGGATATCACTAAAAGAAAGGGTTTTTTTTTTTTTTTTTGGAGTCGTTACAACCAGCAGAGTATGCTAAATTTTTACTCCCTACCACCCACTCACCCTAGATCGTGGGTCTTATATCTGTGACAGTTTAGAGGAACAGGCCTGTTCAAAGACCTATCTGGCCATAACCAATCAACAAACCAAAAACAACTTGATCCTAGATAAAACATACTTTCTAATGTATTTCCAGTCTTAGAAGAATTAAAAAAAAAAAAAAAATTCAAGGGGTTTAAAAAAAAAAGAAAAATCTTTAAGATGAGTCCAAAGCACAAAGGACTGCACTATAACTTAACATAAAAGCTGGGCTTACCCTGGAGTTAAATACCGATACCAACATTAGGATCAGGAAATAAGCTCTGGATTACCCATAGGTGCTAGACATGAACCAGAGACTCATTAAGCTTAGGATAAGCTAAGCTGTGGTAACAACAACCAAAAAACCCAGAATCTTAGAAATGTAAATCATACTCATATTTATGCTCATTGTGTATCAGTAGCAGCTTTGCTTCACATTCTTTTCACTCCAAGAGCAAGGCGTAAGGAGCAGCCCTGTTCTGTGGCATGACAATCTCATGGCAGAGGGAAAAAGGTTTAGCAAAAATATGCAATGGTTCTTAAAGTTCTTCTCAGAAGATACAGCCACCGTAAACAACTAGAAAACCAGGCAAGACATATAAAACATAAATGTTCAGACACTGAGCAATAGGCAGTATGGGGTGTTCCCTGAGAGAGGACAACAAATGAGATGAGTCCAAATTTTTGCCGAGAGTCTCCCCAACTCCCTGCTGGAGAGAGGGGAACCTAGGCAAAGCCTGAAAGTCTTTCTGAGTTGAAGATACGTACATCAGGCTTCAGGGATACTATGGCAGATAAATTTGCAGAACAGGGATAGAGAGAACAGAGGATAGAGTTGTGTGTTTTTATTCACACACACACAAACACACACCCACAGAGAGAGAAAGAGAGCCTGTGTGCACGAGTGCACACTAGCACTCCCTAGAGATCTGCAGAGAGTTTCCCTCAGCTCAGTTCTTTAGCTGAATATTGTTCACCATATATGTATAGAAACGACTCAAGCCAGGTTAAGAAACTGTGGAAAGGAGTTGGCAGAAAATATAATCTCCAGTTTTCACACAGGAACATTTTGTGTTTCCGTAAGTCAGAGGGAAGAGACTCCTAAAACACTGAGCACTGGGTAGAGTCTTCAAGAAGGATATTGTCTAATTAAAACCAAAAAAAAAAAAAACCAAACCCGTTGCTATCAAGGCAATTCCAAATCATAGCAACCCTACAGAACAGAGTAGAACTGCCCCATAGGGTTTCCACGGAATGGCTGGTGGACTCAAACTACCAACCTTTTGGTTTGCAGCCATAGCTCTTAACCACTGCACCACCAGAACTCCATTGCCTCATTAGTGGGACCAAATTAATTTTAGATCAATGGCTATTCTAGACTTGTCCTAAAAAATGTTAATAGGAAGACTTGAAAGGATAAAACTGTTTCTAAGTAAGTAAACTGAATTCCAGAACAAAACCAAAGCGACTTACAAAAGCAAATTTCAAAATGTCTAGCATCCAATAAAAGATTAGCATGCATATAAAGAAGAAAATATGAACATGATCAGGAAAATATATCAATAAAAATCCAACCAAAAATGGCACAGATGTTAAAATTGGTAGACAAAGATGCTGAAACAGCTTTTACAAGTTTATTACATATGTTTAAGAGTATGATGAGCAAACGAAAGGAAGATATAAGAGTCCCAGAAGTAACTTTTAGAAATGAAAACTATGAGATCTGATATGAAAAATATATTTGATCAGTTAAGACATTGCAGATATGATTAGTGAATTTAAAGACATAGCCATAGAAACTATCCAGAAATTCAAAGAGAGAGAAAAGGACAAATAAAAAATTGAGTATCACTGAGCTGTGGAAGAACATCAGATAACATACATTTATTTACCGGAGTCTCTAAAGAAAATCTTAAGAGCAGCCAGAGGAAAAAGACACATCCCATAAAAGAGAGAGTAAATTATTGTAAGGTTCTTCTTATGCTATATGTGAAGTTGTATACCATCCTTTGAAGTAGACTGTAGTACGTCAAATATGTGTACTACAAATCCTGAAACATCCACTGAAAGAAAACAAAACTAAACCAAAAAGAAGAGCTGATAAGTGACAATCCGGTTTGGAGGAAGACTCATTAATAACCTAGGATACACAGATGACACAACCTTGCTTGATGAAAGTGAAGAGGACTTGAAACATCTATTGATGAAGTTCAAAGACTACAGCCTTCAGTATGGATTACAGAGTAACATAAAGAAAACAAAAATCCTCACAACTGAACCAATAATCAATATCATGATAAACAGAGAAAATATTGCAGTTGTCAAGGATTTCATCTTACTTGGATCCACAATCAATGCCCAATGAGAACAGCAGTCAAGAAATCAAAAAACACATTGCATTGGGAAAATCTGCTGCAAAAAAATTTTTAAAGTGTTAAAAAGTAAGGATGTCACTTTAAGGACTACAGTGCGCCTGATCCAAGCTGTGGTGTTTTCAGTCACCTCATATGCATGAGAAAGCTGGACAATGAATAAGGAAGACTGAAGAAGAACTGATGCCTTTGAATTATGGTGTTGGTGAAGAATATTGAATATAGCACAGACTGCCAAAAGAACAAATCTGTCTTGGAAGAAGTATATCCAGAATGCTCCTTAGAAACAAGGATGGGAAGACTTCATCTCATTTACTTTGGACATGTTATCAGGAGGGACCAGTACCTGCAGAAGGACATCAAGGTTGGCAAAGTAGATGGTCAGCAAAAAAGAAGAAGACCCTCAATGAGATGGATTGACAATCAACAATGGGCTCAAGCATAAGAATGACTGTGAGGATGGTGCAGGATCGGGCAGTGTTTCATCCTGTTTCACATAGGGTTGCTGTGAGACGGCACCTAACAACAACAGCAGTAAGCCAGGAATGGAGATAAAATCCAGTCATAAAAAATAGTCCAAAAGAAGATAGGAAAAGAGAAAAATGGAACAAAGAGCAATTTAAATAAAAGAAAATAACAATATTGTAGATTTATTCTCAACCACGCCAATATACGTTTAGTGTATATAATCTAAATAAGGTAATTGAAAGTCAGAGATTGTCAGATTAGGTTTAAAAAAAAAATACGAGATCCAACTATGTTGTCTGCAGAAGACCATATAAGATATAAAGACAAATATGTAAATGCAAAGGATCAGGAAAATATGTACCAAGTTAACACTAATCAGAAGAAAACTGTAATGGCTATACTATTATTAGGTGAAATAAATTTCAGAGTAAGGAATATTATTAGAGATATCAAGAGTCATTTCATAACAATAAAGTGGTCAGTTCATCAAGATGACATAAAAATTCTGAATATTTGTTTCCCTAATAACAGAGCTAATTACAAGAATTAAAATCTAATAGAATTGAAAAGAGAAAAAGACAAATCCATAATTACAGATGCAAATAACTCTCTCCCAATAATTGATAGAACAGGAAGTTGGGAAATTCGTAAGAGATGAACAGCACTATCGTCCAACTTGTCCTAAGTGATATTTATAGAACCTCTACCCAACAACGGAGTAATTATTCCTTTAAATTGCACATAAAACAATGAGCAAACAGATCATATTTTGGAATATAAAAACCCTCAGTAAATTTAAAAAGGATTGAAATAATTTAAAGTATATTCTGTAGACTTAAACTAGAAATCAGTGAGAGAATAATATCTGAAAAATCCTGAATCATTTGGAAACTAAATAGAACACTGCTAAATAATCCAGGAGTCAAAGAAGAAGCCAAAAATGAAAAAATAACACATTCCAAATTTGTGGCACATAGCTAAAGCAGTGCATAGAGGGAAATGTAGAGCATTAAATGTTCACAATAGAAATGTAGAAAGATGTAAAATCAAGTACTGACGCCTCCAACCTAAGAAACTAGTAAAAGAGAACAAATTAAACCCAAAGTTACAGAATAAAGAAAGCAGAGAGTACAAAATCATTGGAATATAAAACAGAAAAGCGATAAAGAAAAATAATGATTTTAAATTTGGTTGTTTGAAATCAGTAAAATTGATAAACCTCTAGCTAGACTATATGGGAAAAAAAAAGAAGAGACAAATTAGAAATATCAGGAATGAGAAAAAGGACATCACTGCAGACTCTGTAGACAGTAAAATGATAACAGAACAGTATTATGAAAAGTACCATGACCATAAAATTGACAACATAGAGGTAACAGACACATTCTTTGAATAACAAAGTACCAAAGTTCACTCAAGAAGAAATACATACCCTGAATGGTCCTACACTATTAAGGAAACTGAATTTGCAGTTAAAAGTCTCCACATATTAAAAATCTTCCCACAAGGAAAATCCCCAGCCCAGATGGCTTCACTGGTGAATTCTACCAAATACTTAATTTAAAAAACACAATTATATGCATACTCTCTGAGAAAATAGAAGAGGAAGAAATACTTCCCAGCTTATTCTAAGAAGCCAACATTGCTGTAATACTAAAACCAGATGAAGATATGTAAAGAATAGAAATGTTTAGACAAGTATCTATCATGAACATAGATGAAAATTTCTTAAAAATATTTAAAACTTCTTCATAAATATATGAAATACTTAGAGATAAATTCAATAAAATATATTCAAGACCAGTTTGCTGAAAACTACAAAGTATTTGCCAAGAGAAACTAAAGAAGACCTAAATGAATGGAGACATATACACATTTAGGAACTGGAAGACTCAATATTGATATCAGTTCTCCCCAAATTTGTTGATAGATTTAATGACATCTGAATCAGAAATCTTAGCAGGGCTTTTTTGTAGAAACTGCCAAGCCAGTGCTATATTGTTTATGGAAACTCAAAGGATCTAGAATAACTAAACCATTTTTTAAAAAGAACAAAGTTGGAAGGTATTCTACTTCCTAGTTTTAGCTTATTTTCAAGTTATACTAAACAAGGTTGTGTTGGTATAATGGTAAATGTACAGATCAATGTAAAGAATAGAGAGTCCAGAAATATCCATGTACAATTTTATGTTCAATTGATTTTTTTATACAGGTGCCCAGGTAATTCAATGGAAAATGATAATCTTTTCATGAAATTACACAGGAATAATTGAGTATTTTTATGCAAACAAATGAATATCAACTATTCTCTAACACTATATACAAAATTAACTCAAAATGGGCCATAGACATAAATATAAGACATAAAACCACAAAGCATTTTAAGAAAACATAGAAGAATTATTTTAGTGACCTTGAGGTAGACCAAGATTTATTAAACAGCACCAACAGAAATCACTAAATATAAAAGAAAAAATTGATGTATTGGAGTTCATCAATATTAAAAACTTTCTTTAAAACTACACACAAAAAAAAACTAGCCACAGAATGATAGAAAATATTTGTAAAACATATATCTGGGAGAATATTCAAAATATATATAAAAAAATCTCTTGAAATGCAATAGTAAAAAGAGAAACAACACAATAAAAATGGGCAAAAAAAATAAAACTTCATTAGAGAAGAGAAAAGGATGACGAGCTGTCATGGATTGAATTATGTCCCCCCAAAAATGTGTGTATGAACTTGATTAGGCCATGATTCCCAGTATTCTGTCATTGTCCTCCATTTTGTGATTGTAATTTTATGTTAGAAGGATTAGGGTGGGATTGTAACACCACCCTTACTCCGGTCATCTCCCTGATCCAATGTAAAGGGAGTTTCCCTGGGATGTGGCCCATACTACCTTTTATCTCTAGAGAGATAAAAGGACAGGGAAGGAAGCAGAGAGTGAGGGACCTCATACCACCAAGAAAGCAGCATCAGGAGCGGAGCACGTCTTTTGGACCTGGGGCTTCTACACCTAAGAAGCTCCTCGACCAGGGGAAAATTGAGACTCCTCCAGAGCCAACAGAGAGAGAAAGCCTTCCCCTGGAGTTGATGCCCTGAATTGGGACTTTTAGGCTACTTTATTGTGAGGAAATAAATTTCTCTTTGTTGAAGTCATCCACTTTTGGTATTTGTGTTACAGCAGCACTAGATAGCCAAGACACAAGCAAACACATGAAAATATGCTCACCATTAATCACTTAGTGAGATGCAAATTAAAACCACAGTCAGATGCTACTACATAGACAAGAATGGCTAAGATTAGAAAGACTAACCATACAACAGTAGAAAGGATGTGGAGCAACTGGAACTCTCATACATTTCTGGTGAGAATTCAAAATGGCACAGTCGCTTTTGAAAAACATCTTTACAGTTTATTGTAAGGTTTCACACATACCTGTGGCCCAGAAAAACATCTCCTTGGTATTGTCCCAAGAAAAATGAAACAATATACTCACAAAAAGTTTTGTACATAAGTGTTTATTACAGTTTTTTTCCCTCTTTCTTTTTTTTTAATAACAAATCCTTCTATCCTTCTCAACCTTGGGTAGCCTATTACCAGCTCCCCTGTTCCCTCCTGTCTACTAGTCCTTGCCCCTCAGCTGGTGTGCCCCTTTAGTCTCATTTTGTTTAATGGGCCTGTCTAATGTTTGGCTGAAGGGTGAACCTGAGGAGTGACTTCATTACTAAGCCAGAAGGGTGTCTGGAGACAGTCTGTCAGGCCAGTAAGTCTGGTCTTTTTTTGTGAGTTAAAATTTTGCTCAGTGTTTTTATCCAGCTCTGTCTGGGACCCTCCACTGTGATCCTTGTCAGAGCAGTCACTGGTGATAGCCAGGCACCATCTAGTTGTGCTGGACTCGGTCTGGTGGAATCTGTGGTAGTTGTGGTCCATTAGTCCTTTAGACCAATCCTTCCCCCACATCCCTGGTTTCCCTCATTCTCCTTTGCTCCCGATGGGGTGAGACCAGTGGAGTATCTTAGATGGCTGCTTACAGGCTTTTAAGACCCCAGATGCTACTCACCAAAGTAGAATGCAGAGCATTTTCTTTATAAACTGTTATGCCAATTGAGAAACCTTAAGAAATTAGATAGATCGCAGATAAATCCAGATGAGAAATATGAAAGTGAGTTTTAAAGACATAGAAGATAGAGTTTTGAAGGTCTAATTCGAGTCCCAGAATGAGGAATTAGAAACAATGGATGATAGTTAATATTGAAAGAGGCAATTACTAAAAATGTTCCGTTACTGACATAAGACATAGGAGGAAGTATGACAATTTTCAAGCAGTATAAATAAAAACAATTTCACTCAGAGATACATTGTATTAAAGGTGCAGAATACCAAAGACAAAGACAAGATCTTAAAAGCAGTTAAGGAAAGGCAAAATCATTTTAAAAACCTGACAGGCAGACTAAGAATAGACATCTTCCACATAACAAAGCAATTCAGAAAACTATAAAATAATATGCTAAAAAAAATTAGCCTAAAATTGATATCACAGCAAATCTATTAAGAATAAAAGCAAAATAAATACATTTTCAGAAAATCCAAGACAATAATTGTACTTCATGTGATTTTCACAAAGACCTGAAAGATGCACTTAAGGAAGAAGGAAAATGAATACACAGATTCAAAGATGAATAGAAGGCAAAGAAATTGATAAAGATGTTAATAAGTTTAAGTCTCTATGAAAAACTATGATTATTTATAATTATAGGATTGAAAAAGTCAAATATATTGGAGAAGAAAAATGTATGTCAGGAGGCAGTGATCAGAATTTAGTATCTTTTACTCTTTTATTTTGGGGGAGGAAGATAAGATGTTGATTAACCTTAGATATTGTTTATCTAAGTTTGTAAGTCTTCAAGTATAAGTTTGTGGTAAGTCTTCAAGTATAACCACTGAAAGAAAACAAGTAAAGTGTATAACCTTCAAATCAAAAGCACAATTAAAGCAAAACAAAGCACCAACCCAAAAACTCTGTATTAATAAAAATTGTCAAGGAAGAGAAATGAAAGAAAAATCTGGGCAAATAGGAAATACAAAGTAAGTTAGAAGAAACAAGTTCAAAATATTCAGCTAATTACTGTAAATGTTTATGGCTTGAAGCCCTTTATCAAACTGGATTGAAAGTAAAACTATCTTTCTGCTATTTTTGAGAGAAACGTAAAATATAAAGAAACAACAGGGAAATGGAAGGTTTGAAGATCAAAGAAAAGAAAAAAAAAAGACATAACAGCAATTACTCATCCAAAGAAAGCTAGGAGCTATATCAGTAAAAAAAAAAAAAAAAACAACTTTAAGCCAAAAGCATTGCTACAGATAAAGAAGGATGCTACAAAGAGGGATATAAAAGATTTAATTCACCAGGAAGATATTACCATTTTAGACTTGAATGCATCTAATAGCCTCAGATTATATGAGGCAAAACTGCTAGAACTACAGGGATGGATAAACTGTGAAACAAACCATCATTGTGGAAGACTTTAACATGTGTCTCTATTATTGGGAAGTCAAGTACATACAATATTAAAAAATGTGGAATACTTGAAAAAATAATCAAAAGCTTGATTTAATAGGAATTTTGGAACCCTGCATACAATATTTAGAGTATAAATATTCTTCTCAAGCACACATTTAAGATATAATTTTTCAAAACTGTTTAATTAAATTTAGTAGGGGATAAATCAAGTCTCAACAAATATTGTAGAGTAGGTATTATACAGTTTACTGACAATATGAAATTAAGTTAGAAATCAATAACGAGTATAAATAAACCCCCAAATATTTGCAAAGTATACTCTTTTAAATAATAAGTATACAAAAGGTTTGATGGGGGGGAGGGCTTTTAAAGGGAGATGTAAGAGTTCTTAGGTCTTGCTGTAGTTGTGTGCAGTCTAGTTGATTCTGACTCATAGAGACTTTGAGTCTTAGATCTTACTGATATTAAAAGCTCTGTCTAAAATTTTAGCATACAACTGAAACAATGCCTTCTGTTTAATATCAGAAAAGGAAAAAAAAAGGAATGAGTTATTATCCATCTAAGAATTTAGGAAAAGAATAATAGACTAAATGCAAAAAAAAAAAAGAAGTAATAATTACTAAAAAAAAAAAAAAAAAATTATTACTTCCTTTTTTTTTTTTTTTTTTGCATTTATTAATTAATTAAGAAACAAATATATAAGAGAGGAGCTCAACAGAGCCAAAGGGTTTTTCTTGGAACAGAGTAAGAAAATAGACAAACCTTTAGTGATGTTTGTCCCTAACATAAAAAGGCATAAAATGTAATACAAAGAATAAAAAGGAAGACATAAATTCAGACATAGCAAAAAATAAAAACTAATAGTAGAACCCTAGGAGTACCTTCATCCTAATATTTAAAAAAAGAATTAAAGGAAACAGATGAATTATTAGAAAAAATAGAACTTACAGAAACTCTTCAAGTAGAAATAGAATGTCTGAGTCGTCTTATAACTATTAAATAAAAAGACATAGTAGATAGAAATCTTCCCACAAAGAAAATACTATGCTCAAACAGTTTTACAGGTCATTTCTACCAAATATCAAAAAACAGATCATTTTAATCTCATATCTTTAATAAATAGCTAGCTCCCTAACTCATTCTAGGAATTAGTATAGCCTTGATACACAAACTAGTCATTGAGGTTTCAAGAAAAGAAAATTACATGTTGTATATCACTTTTGCATACCAGAATTGTGATAGTTTTAAGACATGAAATAATAGTGTGACACAGATAAGGGAAATATTGCAATTATGCTGGTCTCATTCTCACTGTCTTGCTTTATGCCCATATTCGCTCTCACATGGTAACTTCAGTACTTCCCAACTGGCCTGCCTACCTTTGGACTGGCTGCCTTTCCAACTTTTATTTCACATTGCTCCCAAGTTGGTCTTCTTAGAAGAGTATGTACCATGCTTAAAACTCTTTACCAACTCTCTGTTAGTTCTTTTTCATAATATACTGGATGCTGCCCTCAAGATACTCAGTCCAGTTCTGTAACGAAAAAGAAAATGAGTAATTTGAATTCCATGTGGTAGGCGTAATAGTATGAAGGTGTACTCTCTTTTGCCAGTCTGGAAAGGGAGCAAGGGAGGCAACAATCGGAACTCAGGGGCTGAGTGAGTCATTGAAGTGAGAAGAGGGGCATTCAGGCAGAGTGACTAAAATGAGAGGACCATTGAGATATTTGCAGCCTGGTATATGTAGGGAACTGTGAGCCCTACTAGAGCAGGAGAAAAAGGGGGACCAGGGAGGCAGGCAAGAGATGATGAGGTAGGAGGGAGTTAGCTCAAGGCCACGCAGCAGTTTGAGGAATTAGTGCTTTATTCTCTAAGTTAAAATACCATTGAAGGATTTAAAGATGAAGAGATCTGCATTTTAGGTACATCTGTTGGCTCAGTGGAAACCAATTACAAAGCTTTTGAGTAGTGGGAGGATATAGCCTACAACATTGGAAATAGGTAGGAATGATGAGTAAGGAATCTATCAAATAAGCATTTTATCAATTTGGTAATTTGATTAGGCTATGTCTTCATAATATCAGTGTCTAACAATGTCTGCCATGTAAGAGGAAACAATGAATAACTGTGTTTTTCATGTGTGTTACAAGGAGTTGATAAAGTGATCCAACATGAGATAAGTAGTTACTTGAGTTACTTGAGTTAGAAGCAGATTATTCAAGCAAAGTGGCTGAGCTCAGTTTCATCCATGCTGAATTTGAGGTGCTTTTGAAATATACTGTTGGAGCTAACCAATGAGAAATTGGATACATATGTCTGAATCTCAAAAGATAGTTCCTTCAGGAATTCTCATTATTAACTTTGTGCCTTACTTGTATCTTCTTTTGTTGAATATACTTTGTAGTTTGGGAATTTATTTATTTGCCCGACTTGAATATACATCAGCTCCTTCATTCCTCATCATATCTGTTATGTTTCTCTCTTCTCTGTGTCTCTTCTTAGCAATGCCTTTTTTCTTTCTACACTTTTATTATTATGGCAAACTCAAACACTGTATGAGGGCATGATTGTTTTCTTGTTTTTATTAGCTGCCATTGAATCAACTCCCTATTTTTTGTGACCCTCTGTACAACAGAATGAAATATTTCTCAGTCCTGTACCATTTTCACAGTCATTGGCATACTTGAGTCTATTGTTGTGGCCACTGTGTATTCTGAATGGCTTCCAACCTAGGGGGCTTATTTTTAGCACTGTATCAGACAATATTCTGTTGTGATCCATTGGTTTTAAATGGCTGATTTTCAGAAATTGCTCACCAGGCCTTTCTTCCTAGTCTGTCTTAGTCTGGAAGCTTTGCTGAAACCGGTTCAGCATTATAGCAACACACAAGCTTCCACTGACAGATGGGTGGTAGCTACGTATGTATTATTCAGAGATGTGATAAATACTTACAACCTGAATGATTTAATGGAGAATGCACTGATTATGTTTAACCTAACAGTAAAAACGTGGAAATCAGTGATAAGAAGTGGTCAGACTCCAGAAGTATAGCAGTGTCTGTACATGGAAAAAAAAAGAACAAACAATATTTGAATGCTAGGCTGTGAGTAAGGACAAAGAAGCGGCTCTGAGACATAGAACTTAACAAGCTGGGCAGCAGGCAACCATCAAGGTTGTCGAGTTCTTTAAGTCTTGGTTTTGAAAGCATGTACAACAATATAATATAATATAATTAAGACTATATGGTTTGGATATTTGAAGCATGTATTCCTATATCAATTTAATTGTACTTGTGGGAGAATGTTGTAGCCAATCTTGTTGAGAAGGAGAAAACAAAGAACACTTATACATGAGGAAAGGTTAGAAAAATCAGATGTAAATAGTCTGAAAAAAAATGTTGGTATTGACATAGTAACAATCAACAAAATATAAATGAGCTGTTTCAATTACGTGGAAGGGAAAACAAAAGAAAATGAGCTTATACTATGGCTTAGGGATTTGTGTCAGGTAATAATTTTCTGAAACAGAGCTTTAGGAATATTGGAATAAATGGAGTTAGTTGTACAAAATTTCTTGAACTTAAGAAAGAGTGTACTTGTATCTATTCATTCATTCAACAAGTGCTTATCAAACACCTGCTATGTTCCAGGCACTCCTTAAAATGATAAAGGTAAAATGGTAAACGAGAGACAGATAACTGCCTTCATAGACCTTACAGTCTAGTGAATATGATATTACTTACGTTATTTTGGGTGTATTGAGATGTGCTTTTCTAGTTAATAATGGAAACTATCCTATAAAAAGAGGTGCTGGTGGCACACTTGCTGAGAGCTCGGCTGCTAATAAAAAGGTTAACAGTTCGAAATCACCAGCTACTGCTTAGAAACGCTATGAGGCAGTTCTACTCTGTCCTCTAAGGTTGCTATGAGTTATAGTCAACTTGACGGCAGTCGGTTTGGTTTGATCCTATAAAAATGCCAAGCATGAAACTCCGATGGTGGGAATTACTTGGGCAGCATTTAGGAGAGGATCTTGGATGACTTGCTCAACTACTGGAAAACAAAGAAGTATCGAATGTGAGGCATGAGAAACCACTAGTTACATAGACTGGTTAAACCATTCATGTAACGTTCTAGCCGCTCCTATTTTTTTTTTTAATTTTGATGATTACTATAGTCAGATGAATATGATGAAATTATTTTACACTGCAGGAACAATAGGTTACTGTGCTACTCACCCAAATTGCTTAAGTAAAATATAAGATTTACAGTGTTTCCAATCCTGAGAGTATATCAAAACTATTTGATTAACTGGAGATGTTACTTCATGATTATTTAATGACACAGTAGTAACTTGTCATTAATGTTGTCCTATGTCGAAAAAATAATTTTCTAAGTGCAGCTTGGCATTAGAGGTGACTAAGTATCGCATTATAATTGAGATGAGAACTGTATCATTGTATTGTTGAGTTGGTGATAGGCCATTCTACTTCAGAGCCCCAAAGGACCATATAAAAGGCATTTGCAAGCAAAATGTAAGTACAACGTTAGCGTAATTGTAGCCAAACAGATCTACAAAAGAGTTTCTATGTGTGGGACCTGCAGGTCCATCTGTTCTTGAAAGATTATCATGATATAATGGAAAGCACAGATGGAACCAATACCATTGTCCAGTATTTTAAGATAGGGGTTAATATGTGAAGACTGATTGGAGAAACAAAACAAAATTTTCTGTTAAAATGAAAAAAAAAAAAAAAGAAGAAGTAAAGTGGAGCTACCCAACACCCCGATTCTGAGGAAACAGTCCCCAACAACAACAACAACAACAACAAAAAAATAAGCCCACTGTTGATTTTGACTCACAGCAACCCTGTAGGACAAAGTAGAGCTGCCCCATGGGGTTTCCAAGCAGTATATCTTTACCAAAGTGGACATCTTTCTTCCTCAGAGTAGCTGGTGGGTTCGAACCGCTGACCTTTCAATTAGCAGCCAAGCTTAACACCTCCACCACCAGGGCTCCTTAAATAGTCCCCAGTGCTTCCTTTTAGCCATTGTAGAGAGATGGTCATGTGTGGTGTGCAGCTGTAAATGGTTCTTTCTGAATTATTAGAGACTGAGCCCATTATCCTGTGTGCTTAGGCAGTTTTACTGGATATGGACGATTGCAATCATATAAGCTGTCCATTGTGTGACTACTAATTTAGAGTGCTACCATAAGTTGGCCAGGCGACCCATGACTTCTGTGAATGAATGAGTCATGTTGAAAAGCAGAGTCTGAACATGCAGACTCAATTATATTATTTAAGGGTTTAGATATATTTAAAATTGATCACATTCTATGAGTTCTTTGTTGAAAGTTTTGTTGGGTCTAAGTCACTGAAAATTTCTTTTATAATAAGTTCATCCAAAAATTACATATATATATATATATATATATATATATATATATATATATATATATATATATTTGTTAAAGTAATGTTATCATTTCTCTTCTATGGTAAGAGTATAATACCGAATATAGGTAAACTTTCAAATGTTGCTGACTTGGGCATGCATTTAACAGTCTCCGTAATATAAAGATTTTGGTCATAAATTATTTTGTCTTCTATTCACAAAATTTTGTCTTGAAAATACCGCTGTTTTTCCTTAATTGCCACACATGTAGGCACAGATACTTTTTTTTTTTTTTTTTGAGGTTAAATGGCATTGCTATGACTAGTGTATATTCATAGTACGGACGAAAACTTTTAGATTTCAGAATGCTGTCTCATCAAATCTCAATGCAGTCGTCTTTGCAGATATCCCATACCAAACAGTAAAGTAAGTCTTCAGTAACAAACTGAGTTTACAATGGTGCATGTGTAAATTGAGACTTAAATTATACCAGGGGCCCTCTTTTTTATAAAGACTGCCTGTCATCAGAGACCATGTTTTAATTGTCCCTGGCATTTGTTTCTAATGGAAAAGCACCTGGACATAGTAAACTAAATACGTTTTATTCAGTGTTACTGTTTTCTTCCAGTTTTTGAGTAAACTGTACCTCTTTTCACATTTATATTATACTATTATCCCCTCTATATCAATAAAAAATAAATTTTTGAAACATAAGGTGATGATCTCAACTACAGATGACAACTCCCCTTTCTGATATGTCCCCCTCAGAGAGACAACTGAACAGGTAATTACTGCTATATTACAAGATAAAGAAAAGTTATGTCATATGCTTTTCTTAAAAGAGAATTTGTATTTCTGTGAAAGCAATTGATATTTGAATCATTTCCTAGTTTTCTTTTGAATAATTAAAATCACTCTGAGAGCCCAGTATTTGTGAAGTTTGAATGGCATTAGAGAGTCGCCAATTGGCATTGCTTGGTAGTTCTACTATTTGTTTCAGTTTTGAGTTGGGGAATATTTTTGTATTCTGGGAGAAGCTGTTCTAAAATATGTCATCCATTTCACATTTTCCCTTCCTTAGCTGATATTTTTATGCAATACAAAAATAAATAAATAAAACACTTACTGAGGCTACAGAATGGTCATAATATCAGAAAATTGGCCCTCAGCCAAATTAACCAGGAAGTAGCAGGATATAGCCAATTTTTTTCATTCTGAATTTAGTATCTGGCTCTCATTTTTTAGCATAAATTTTGCACTAAGTTGAGTTATTTTCATTCAGAAGAACCTGATACTATTTTGGCATTCTCTTTTTATAGACTATACTCTGTTCTACAAATGTGTTTGCTCTTTAATTATAGCTCACTTCAATACCTGGATTAAATAATTAGAAATTATACCAGAGGCTTATATTATATAGCAAATGAATTTCATGCCAAAAAAGGAAATTAATTTTGTGCTACTCTATAGAAGATTCTGTGCTTGATTTTTAGAAGTTAAAATTTGGAGTAGACCTATTATAGCTATACCAAAAAAACACCTATTGTAAACTATAAAAAAAATCCAAGCTAAACCCACTGCTGTATGTAGATTCCGACTCATAGCAGCCCCATAGGGTTTCCTAGGCTGTACTCTTTATTGAAGCAGACTTCCACATCTTTCTTCTACGGAGCCTCTGGTGGTTTCAAACTGCTGATCTTTCGGTTAGCAGTGGATCACTTTAGCTACTGCACCACCAGGGCTCTAGGCTATATGGCTAGGTTATAGGCTATATGACATGGTAATAATTGAGTGAAAGATACTGTTCATTAACCAAACCCATTGCCTTTGAGTCAATTTCAACTCATCGCAACCGTATAACACAGAATAGAACTGCCCCATAGGGTTTCCAAGGCTGTAAATCTTTACAGAAGCGGGCTCCCACATCTTTCTCCCACAGAGTAGCTAGTGGGATCGAACCTTTGACCTTTCGATTAGCAGCCGAGTGCTTAACCACTCCGCCAGCAGGGCTCCTTACTGTTGATTAGACATAACATTCGCTACCATGTTGCCTATAGCATCAGATTTTGGTACTGAATAATAACAGTAAAGTGGTAAATCAGTTGTTTATAAACTATGTTGACAGTTTGTGGTCCAGGGAATACCTCCAGGGTCGGGGGCGGGGTCATGATACTAAGAGGGTAGACCTGGGTGGGTGTCTGTGAGCTTGGGTCTCCCATGCCAAGCTGTCATCATTAGGGTTATATATTCAATTTCGTTTGGGAAAAAAAAATTTTTGTAGCTTGAAAAAGAAAATATTTGAAACCAATGCATTTAATGTTCTCCTTGTTGCCTAACATACTTCAGAGAGGAGTGATCTAGGCATAAGGAATCCTTTGTCAATATATTTCACTACGCTATTGTTATTTGTTCAAACAAATACAGAGACACAATTAAAACATTAAGTTGTTTTCTTTTTCTTTTTATCTTTATGTTTGAATTCTTTTCTGGTTTTCAGGGGATCTTCAAATCTAAAGGCTAAGTTTTGCTGTTTGCCATAAAATTGGGATATCTCTAATCATGAAGTTAGGCTTTTTCTATCTGTCCACTTTTTTAGAGTAAAAGCAGTGAATTAGACATAAGAAACAGAGAAGGAAACAAAGGAAGAGACTAGAAAAAGGACACTGGGAGAGAAAAGGATACCTCTTTGTTTTACGGGTACCCGTTTTCATCCACTACTACCCGTGACTACTCACTGGCCCAGTTCACCATCAACTATTTTGTTTCTCAGTAGCTTCCAAGACCTATGAAGTATGACATAGTGCTAGGCTAATAATTGTCTGTGCTTATGAGAAATAGTGGTGGAAAATGATAAATTTACTATACAAATATTTTTATTGGTAGAAGACTCGTTAACAACCTGTGATATGTAGATGACACAACCTTGCTTGCTGAGAGTGAAGAAAACTTGAAGCATTTACCGATGAAGATCAAAGACCACAGCCTTCAGTATGGATTACACCTCAACACAAAGAAAACAAAAATCCTCAAAACTGGGCCAATAAGCCAAGTCATGATAAACGGAGAAAAAATTGACGTTGTCAAGGATTTCATTTTCTTGAATCCACAGTCAACACCAATGGAAGCAGCAGTCAGGAAAAACAAACAACGCATTGCATTGGTCAAATCTGCTGCAAAAGACTTCTTTAAAGTGTTAAAAAGCAAAGATGTCACCTTGAGGACTAAGGCATGCCTGACCAAGCCATGGTATTCTCAGTCACATCATATGCATGTGAAATCTGGATGATGAATAAGGAAGACCAAAGAAGAATTGACACCTTTGAATTGTGGTGTTGGAGAAGAATGGACTGCCAGAAGAAATTTCTTGAAAGAAATACAGCCAGAGTGCTCCTTGGAAGCGAGGATGGCTAGACTTTGTCTTGTGTATTTTGGACTTGTTATCGGGGGGACGAGTCCATGAAGAAAGACCTTACACTTATCATGTGTAGTAAAGTAGAGTGTCAGCAGAATAAAAGGAAGACCCTCGGTGAGATGGACGGACACAGTGACTGCAACAGTGGGCTCAAACAACGACTGTGAGAATGGGGCACGACCGGGCAATGTTTTGTTCTATTGTACATAGGATCACTGTGAGTCAGAACTGACTTGATGGCACGTGATAACAACATATTTTCACACAGAGGCATAAAATATTTCAGACTGTATCACTAAATATTTTTATACAGATATGCTCATGGCCGTCACCTTTCTGTTCTGGTAAATTAAAATTAATACTAAAATAAGAGTACAAAGAGAGCTTCAACAACCACGACTATGTTAATCACCGCCATTTCCATTTTAAAAATTAAAAATATAGAGCAAGGGTTGACATTAAGCCAATTGCACTGTTAGGAAGTCATATAATTCAAATGATAGATGTGATCACCCACAGTTCAGAACTCTTTACCATCACTTTAAGCACAACAGGGTAGCCGTAAGGAAGAAGTTTTAAACTTGTACTTTGAATTTGCAGTTCTTTGTATTAAAAAAAAAAAAAAAAATTTTTTTTTTTTTAGTTCTTTGTATTAGCTATCATGATATTAAATGTTTTTTAAATACATGTATCTATAGGCCTGTATTTCCAGACACTCAAAAATGTCACATTCTTTTGAAAATATGCAAACACATAATTAAAAGAACTGAAAAAATAACAAGTCTGTATAGAAAACCTGCAGTTTGTCATTTTCATTCGGACAGTTACATGAAAGATCCGGAAGGGAAGCGTTGAGCAGAGCAACACCAGAAAGTTACAGCAGATCTAGTAAGCTGCCTTTATGCAAGACAATAGATCTTGTGAATATTCCTCTTTCTCTCCAGGCGGCTAGCTAGTCTGGTTAACCAAAATAGTTGAGTAATTGTTCTGTGGTTGAGAACAAAATGCTGAATTAAACTGTTCCCAGCACAATAATTGTGTGATTATAGCATTTATGTTGCTGGCCAAAGGAACAGTCATTAGGTTTGGAAGACTTACCAAAACCACAAGTACAAAAAAAATAAAATAAAATAAAATGCAAATCACATGTAAATTGCTGTTTAATACCTATAGTGGCATAGAAACTGAACTAAGAGTAGAGCACATTTCTAGTTAAAAGAGATAAACCTGGAAATCTTGATTATACATTTAGTATAATACTGAGATTAGGAAGACATTGAAAAAGAATATTCTTTATGTTTTTCCCTTCCCTGCTTGCCTTGTATTCTGTCGTGTATTTATTTCTCTCAACAGCTCGTCTCTCTTTGTCCCACTTCCAGTCCCATCTCTCTTCACTTAACCCCCTTTGTTAACTTCAGTCTTTTTAGCTCTGTATGCCTGTCTGAAAAGTTTTTACTTCCTACTCAAAATGATGTGGTCAAAAGAACTCACCAGCCAGTGGAGAGTTAGGGCTAATGTAGAGAAAGATTTAATAAGAAAACTGTCAGCAAATACACACAAAATGTCAAGTAAAAACCAATTGCTAATAAAATTTGAAATACTATCATTGCCTTTCATTTTGAACTGCTATGCGTTCTATTGCTGATAAAATGCACTTTAAAACATTGGGCTTTTTCTCCTGTTACAACATTCTGCCGGCTGAAGCGTTTACAGTGTAAAGTCTCCCTATGATGAGGATCAGGTCTTGCTAAGTGCATGTGTGGTGTTGAGAGCCACATGTGACCTTTAGGAGTAGTAGCTGTGTAAACACTATTAATCGTGTTTTAGAATAACAAATGAACAACAGCAGTTTTGAAAGATGAATGACCCAACAAGAATGAGTGATACACCGACATTTTTCCAGATGGGTTATGAACTATGATATCAGGCTTAATTCAAGGAAGTGAATAGAAGTTTTATGAAAGTCTTCTTTTGGGGATTCTGATACATTTTATTACATTTTAAAATATAAAATTAAATATATTGAAGAATAATCCCTTTGGCAGTGAGGGTAGTCAAATATACCAAAAAAACTGAAAAACTAAAAAATCTCTACCATGCATCTCTCTCTTCCCGAATTAGTAATATAATTAACACTGAGATTTACACCAATATTAGGGCTTAGTTTTCTTAACTACTTGCATATCGCTCTGGTGAATTTACTCCCTTTAAAATTTTGTGTAAAAGCTACCACAGTCATTTTTTAAAATAGTCCTTATTTTTTAAAAAAATAGTCCTTATGTTAATAAGACTATTTTAAAAAATTATCGTGGTAGCTTTTACACAAATTTTTAAAGGAAGTAAATTTCATATTGAGATAAATGCAATATTTTAATATAAATATAACCATGCAATTGTCACTTTAATATAATTATATATTAATATAAATATATTAAATATAATACAATTATATATGTTAAATATATAATTTTAATATAAATATAGATATGCAATTATAATTTTTGTTTGTATTATGCATATTTCAATTCTTTTGAAAAAGTGTGTTCCACTCAGGAAGTCGGGTCACAAATAGGAATTGTAAAAGATATTCAGTTTCACTAAGATCAGCACTCAACTAGTTAAATGACGTTTCCTTAACCGTATAAGACTGAATCAAATTCACTTTCTTTACTGCTAATATCTTACCAATTTCATTTCTAAGGTTTTCTTGAAATTTCAAAAAGCATTTTATGCATAGAATATACATATTTCAAATATATGCCATGATTTCTAGTCTTCCTTTGTTATTCCGGTGAACAAAATATTGTACAAAGAGCTTAAAATACATGTTCAGAGTTTAAAAGCATTGTGTGTGATATTGATTTTTTTTTTCTTTTTTTAATGTAGTGGCTTTAACATTCTTCTAGATTGTTTTTGCCCAATAGTGCAGTCTTCAAGCTGTACGGGTTTTGAATTGCTAACCGCTACACGATATGAAATAACCTCTAAATCTTGCCAACCTCCCACACATTAATTAGAACAAACACAGCGATTTTAATGATCCCACTTGTTAATGGTGGTAAAGCACATTTAGAAAATACAGATCATATTTCAATAATCAAATTGTATTTTTCATAGAAACATAGACTGAATTCCCAGGTAAATGTTGCAACCTGTTCTAAAATATGCCTCATAAAACAGAAATTAAAGACAAAACCACCCATTCAAAAGAGCATTTATGAATTTTGGAGTCCACTTTTAAAAGTTGACTTTTACCCTCCATCTGAAACCCAATATGTTTATTGTAACTTTGCACAATACTAAATCTCTGAAATCTGTTCATCCTTGCTTTAGGACTTTGCATGTGGTCAATTTTTATAAATGTTCCATGTGTCTTGAAAAGTGTTTTTATTTTATAATTATAGGATGTGGAATTCTCCATGTCCGTTAGGTGAAGCTTGCTGATTGTATCATTCAAATTGCCTATATCCTTGCTGATTTTGTTTGCTTGTTTGTTTACTTGAGCCATCAGTAATTAGTTGTATTTTCCCACTACAGTGGAGGCTTGCTAATTTCTCCGTGCAGCTCTTTAGATTTTTACCCCATAAATTGTGAGACAATTTTATTAGAACCATCTAACTTTAGAATTATATTTTCTTGGAGAATTGAAACTTTGACTATTATTCCTGGAAATCCTTTATCTGCAGTAATGCTTTTTGTGTTAAACTCTATTTTGTTTAATACCAATATAGATATTTTAGCTTTCTTGTTTACTTTTTTATTGTTGTTACTAATATTTGCCTCCACCACTTGTCTGTCAGTTGGTCGTTCTGTGCTGGCTTGCACGTTGCTGTGACGCTGGCAGCTAGGCCACTGGTATTTGACATACCAGCAGGGTCACTGTTGGTAGACAGGTATCAGTGGAGCATCGAGACTAAGACAGACTTGGAAGAAGGACCCGGTGGCCTACTTTTGAAAAAATTGGCCAGTGAAAACCTTATGAATAGCAGCAGAACATTGTCTGATATAGTGCTGGAAGATGAGCCCCTCAGGTTGGAAGGCACTCAAAATACAAATGGGGAAGATCTGCCTCCTCGAAGTAATCGACCTTAATGATATAGGTGGAGTAAAGCTTTCAGTACCTTCATTTGCTGATGTGGCCTGACTCAAAATGAGAAGAAACAGCTGCAAACATGCCCATGGAAGCAGCAGTCAAGAAATCAAAAGATGTATTGCATTGGACATATCTGCTGCAAAAGACCTCTTAAAATGTTAAAAAGCAAAGATGTCACTTTGAGGATTAAGGTATGCCTGACTCAGACCATGGTATTTTCAACTGAATATTGAGTATACCATGGACTGCCAGAAGAACAAACAAATCTGTCTTGCAAGAAGTACAGCAACAATGCTCCTTAGAAGCGAGGATAGAAAGACTTCGTCTCACGTAGTTTGAGCATGTTATCAGGAGGGACCAGTCCCTGGAAAAGGACATCATGCTTGGTAAAGTAGGGGGTCAACAAAAAAGAGGAAGACCCTCAATGAGATGGATTGACACAGTGGCTGCAACAATGGGCTCAAACGGCAAGGATTATGAGGTTGGCACAGGACCAGGCAGTGTTTCGTTCTCTTGTAAGTAGGGTCACTGTGAGTCGGAACTAAATTGATGGCACTTAACCACAACAACAAAAATACTTGTCTGGTATATCTTTTTCCATTATTTTTCAAACTTATTTTGCCATTCTAATTTAAGTATGTCTCTTATAAACTTAATGTAGATGGATTTTCTTTAAAAATCCATTCTGATGATCTTTTTTTTTCTTTTCCACTGATGCATTTAGTCCAGGATTTTGAACTGGTTTGAACTTGTTCAGCCATGGCCGTTGAAGTGAAACCAGAACAGACCTGATTGGTTACAATTTGGGTGACCTAGAATGATAACAGGAATGGGAAACATTATGGGTTAAATCCCTGGAACATACAACTCTGAAGAGATGTAGAAGCCCTTTCAGGAGCCTGATGTGGTTTTTGGCAGAATTGTGGAGAGTGACGTACACTCAAAGCAGCACTGTCCTCTGACATCTTTGAGTGGGGCACTACTGATTCCAACTCTGCTCAAAATCCAACAGGCAAGACATTTCATTGCTATGTAACACATACACTGCCCTTGTTTCCTAAGAGGCACATTAAGTTTCTAGCAGAGCTTCGACCTGTAATTTTTCTCATTCCGGCTATTGTTCTGGCTCACCCAAATTTAAAAAATTCAGGTCTGTTCTGATGTCGCTTCCTCATCATTTTTTCTTACATCTCAACTCTTCCTTCTAGGGTTCTTTTCCTTCTTTCTGAGAAACATCCGTTAGAAATTCCTTTAATGAAGGAATTTATGGTAGACTTTTTTTCTGAGGGGAAAAAGCACTTGTTTTGCATATGTTCTTCAAAGGTAGCATTACTAGAAAAATAATTCTATGTTGACAGTTATTTTTCTTTTATCAATATCTGCTGACTTCTGATATTACTTTTTAGAAGTTTGTTTTCAGACTAATTGTCATTCCTTGGTTGGTGACGTCCATCTGGCTGCTTTTAAGATTCTCTTGCCTTTGGTTTTCTGCAGTTTTACTATACTGTGTTAAGTGATATTTTCTTTTCCTTTCTTCTGCTTGTACACATTTTGCCACTTGCATCTATGGGCTTATATCTTTCAAATTCAGAACAAGTCTCAGCCATTAACTTTTAGAATTATTGCCTGTTGTTGGGTGTCGTTGGATCAATTCCGACTCATAGCAATCCCACGTGACAGGGCAGAGCTACTTCATAGGGATTTCCTGGCTGTAGTCTTTATGGGGGCAGATCACCAGGTCTTTCTCTGGCAGAGCCGCTGGATAAGTTCAAACCACCAGCCTTTTGGTTAGCAGTTGAGAGCTTAATCATTATGCAACCAGGGCTTCTTACCTCCTCAAATCCTGATTAGACATTTATGGACCATTTTTTTCTAGCCTCCATGACCCTTAACCTCTCTTTCATATTTTTCATCTCTTTGTCTGGGGGACTGAAACCTGGGTAATTTCTTTAGATCTATTTCCCAGGTAATGACTTCTTTCATAACCTCTGTCTAATTTGCTGTTTATTCATTTAATGAGTTTTTATTTTAGTTACTGTATTTTTCATTTCTCAATATTCTGTTCCATTATTTGTCAAATCTTTATGAACTTTTTATAGTCTATTGCTAATTTTTTATTCCATCTTTTACTTAAGTGACTATGTTAGGCATACTATTTAATTCTTCACTTGATAATCCAATATTCGGATGCCTCTGGGTGTCTAAATCAGTTGCTTTTAGTTTCTGCTTTTACATATTCTGGATTTTTCTTAAGGAACCCTAGTGACACAGCACAGTGGTTAAGTGCTTGGCTGCTAACCAAAAGGTTGGTGGTTCAAATTCACCAGCCACTCGGCAGGAGAAAGATCTGGCAGTCTGCTACTGTGAAGATTATAGCCTTGGAAACCCTATGGGGCAGTTCTACTCTGTCCTATACTGTCACTATGTGTAAGAATCGACTTGATGACAATAGGTTTTTGTTCTGTTTTGTTTTTCCTTCATGTGTTTGTTAAATTTTTGGTTGTGAGTTCATACTTGGCTGAACTTAATCTGTGGGAAACCTGGATTAGCAACGCTTGGTTACTAGACTAGATTATTCTGTCAGATTCCAGGAGACGATACAAACCAGGGACCACTTATCTTTAATTTTGTTGCTTGGGGTTTCACTGACAATATAGAAGTTTTAATTTTAACTCAAGATTCAAATGAGATAATGTATGTGGTTGAATTATAAACATATATTATTATCATTAACATTTCACAGTAGTAGGATGTAAACTCCATGAAGTCCCAGATTTTAATGTACTTTGTTTACTGTAGTATTTCAAATACCTAGAAAAATGGCTGGTCCGTTCTAGGCACTCAATACATATTTGTTAAGTGACTCATCATCATCACCATCATCATAATCAATGGCTCTCTATCAAATCTATGATAGAAACAGACAGGTATCCTGTTATATTTTTATTATTAATTGCTGTCAAGTTGATTCCAACTCACGGCAACCTAGTGTGTTAGAGTAGAACTGCTCCAGAGGGTTTTCTTGGCTGTAATCTTAATGGAAGGAGATCGCCATGCCTTTCCTTCACAGTACTCCTGGGTGGGTTCAAACCACCTACCCTTAGGTTAGCAGTCAAGTGCAGAAGGTTTGTGCCACCAAGGGACTTTATCCTGATATGTTACCCTTAGTTGCAAGATTTCCTTTTAAGCTCTTTTCTTCCCAGTGGCATATTCCCTTTGATTGTCATGGCTTAGTGGAGGAGTCATAGGTGCAGCTTTGTAGGGACGTAAGGCTTGGATTCCCGATGCTGTTAACTACATTTGCCCTCAAGGTAACTGTCATTTTTCTACTTACTTTCAATTTACTAGTTCTCCCCTTCCTTCACCTGTAAATTTCTTGGAGGTTCTACATCACAAAGTATGTTGGTTGTTACGTGTCTAGGATCTATTTCTATAGAAGCAGGAGAGATTTCTAGGTTATCTCACCTTTAGTACTATTTTCATCATACTTTTAAAAAATCCTATTTTTTGAAGTAATTATTTTTAATCTATGTCACTCAGTTTTTATAATTTTTCCTATTTTTATGCAATTATAATTTATTTTGATATGCTAAGATGTATTTATAAGTATTACATCTTTTACTTGAGCAACGGTAAAACATAATGTTTAAGAGCCTAGTTTGTATAACTGGGTTTCCTGGGACTGAATTTCACCTCTGTCACTTACTACGTGTCTGACCTTAGGCAGACAGATGTCTCTGTTTCTTCATCTAAATGGGAGTGATGGAAGTGTCTCATAGGGTTTTGAATGATTGAGTTTGAATGATTGAAAGTAGAATGTGCAAAAGTCCACAAGAAAAGAAAAAAATTCATCATCAGAGAAGTTTAGGGAAGCAAAGCAAGTATTAACATTAACAAACACCTATCAAAATTCTTCAGATAAAGGGGCCTCCACCCCCATTGTCATTGAGTCGATTTTGACCTATAGCGACCCTATGGGACAGAGGAGAACTGCCCCATAGTGTTTCTAAGGCTGTAATCTTTATGGAAACAGATTGCCACATCTTTCTTCCTCTCATGGAGAAGCTGGTGGGTTCCAGCTGCTGACCTTTTGCTTAGCAGCTGAGGGCTTAACCACTGCACCGCCAGGACTCCTTAGATAAAGGGCCCGTTTAAAAAAAAAAAAGTCACCGTCAATTCCAACTCATAGTGACCCTATAGGACAAAGTAGAGCTGTCCCACCGGGTTTCCATGGAGCTGCCGGTAGATTTGAACTGCCGACCATTTGGTTAGCAGCCAAACGCTTAACCAGTGCACCACCAGGGCCCCTGATAAAGGGCCGGGGGATGGAAATTATTTATTTAGTCAGTCCCTGTTCTCATTTCATTCAATAAAGCATCCATACAAAATTAGCTTGTCACAATTTCAATGACTTAAAGTAAAATTCTTTGTAAAGCAGTCTATAAAGACAGTGCAAAATACCTCTGGTATTTTATAATTCATCTTTATTTAAATATCATCATTATGTGTAGGAAGGTTACAGTGCTTTTTGCTGGAAAGTATCAGGTAAATTAGCAAAGTAGTAAAATTAGCAGTACTTTGCATAGATTGTTGCAGGAAATGCACAACTCCCTGTTATTGGAAATTTTTATAGTTGTGTGTTTTGTAATACTTCTTTTTCACTCCCAGTTGCTATTGAGTCGGTTTCGACTCATAGCAACCCTATAGAACAGAGTAGAACTGCCCTATAGGGTTTTCAAGGAGCAGCTGGTGGATTTGAACTGCCGACCTTTAGGTTAGCAGCTGAGCTCTTAACCACTGCACCACCAGGGCTCCCCTTTGTCACTAGAGGATTCATTATATAAAGGACACTGTGTTCAATGGGTTGTCCAGTTACAAAAATATTTCACCTTTTAGCTCAAGAAACAGCTACCATGTCCTTTTTGGTAATTTCTCACATTTTATTTTCAGTGGCAAATGTTCTAGTGAGTGGCTTACTGCTAGAGTGTCTTCAGTATAGCTGCGTTAGGTAAGCATCTGAGTGTCCTGTTCCAACAGAGACTGAGAGGCAGCATACATTATTACTCAAAGAACACGGACTTTTCACTTGCTAGGAAGGAATCTAGCCATTAGCTTTCCCCATATAAGGTTGCATTTAGAGGAGCTGTTTGAATTATTTTTGTTTTCAGGAATGTTGCCCTAAGGCTTTTCTTCCCTCCAGTTTGCCATTTTTTATCACCCACTCACTATACTGTTTGCAACTTACAAATAAACAAACAAAAATCACCAAACACTACCCATGCACACCAATTCATTCCATGTAATTAATCAAAATTTGCAGTTTTATCATGAGTGACATTTGACTGCAGCTCCTGGGTCATTTCATTAAGGAAGCATCAGAATTTTTATTTCTCTTTATCTCCTGAGGAATTATGAAGTTCACAAAACCTAACTGTTAGCGTAGTCAGCTCTAAAACCAGGCCTGATAAAGGATTATAAAGGATTAGGTGGGAAAAATTTTTTTTGTTATTTGCCATGGTTCAGGGCATTACTTTGAGGACAAATTATGATTCCTGAATGAAAGTAAAATAAAGTTCCATTATATAAAAACAATGTTTTAATAAACTAGTTACTATTATTAGCCGGGAAATCTTGGTGGTGTAGTGGTTAAGAGTTTGGCTGCTAACCAAAAGGTCGGCAGTTCATATCCACCAGGGATTCCTTGGAAACCCTGTGGGGCAGTTCTTCTTTGCCCTATAGGGTTGCTATGAATCGGGATTGATGGCAATAGGTTTGGCTTTTTTATTATTAGCAAAAACAAAAGCTAAGACATGATTAGACTTTCCTAATAGTGAGTATCTTTTAAAATAATCGATTGACATATATTAAGCATCTACTACATTATAGGGACTGATCTGGGTATCACTGATAGCAGTATGAGTTAGCTATGCTCCTGAAGGCAGCTTAGCTATAAAGACAGACACAAGTAATTTCAACCTAATGTGATATTTTTATGGAATACAGACAGGAGACATTGCTTCTTGAACACAGTAGGTACATTTTTGCTTTAGATTTTAGCATCTCCTCTTCCTTTTGTCTGGAATGCTTTCCTTCAGAAAACTGAGGTTTATTGTCTCACATCCTCCAAGTCTTTACTCAAATGTCACCATATCATTTATTCCACATTTAAACTTGCAGCCTCCACAGAAACGTTCTTTTTCCTCTTCCTGTGTTTTCTTTTTTTCCGTAACACTTGTCTGTTTTATTCATTGCAGTATCCCCAGAGACTACAAGGGTACCTACCACAGAGTGGGCACTCAATAAATGAGTGAATATATTTTACTTGGAGAGTTTGGATAGTCTTCATAAAGCAAGTTACATTTGAGGAAAAAATAGTTCTTTAGTCTTAATTGGGTGACGTTCTGAGCTAAACTGATAGCCTCAAATTTGAGGACAGGAAGAATAACGTAAGATCTCCTGACCTGGAAGAACCATAAATCGGGTGAGTAAACTAGCACAAACAGGAAATAGAAAACATTGAAAGATTTCACAATCCAATGCTAGTTGCATAGAATAAATACTAGTGATGTAAAAATTTCAGAAAGGAATAAACTAATAAAGGTCAAAGTAATTGGAGATAATTTGAGGAAACTGAAGTAAATGTCAGTATTACATACTTTTTAATAAAAAACGGTTGGAGTGAAAAATGTACATTTTATTTTCAATTTTTCTGTAGTCATAAATCAAAGAACATTTTCCCCATTTTCTTCCAGTTATACGCAACAATGGCCCACAATTTAAGACCTTTAAGGTAGGACCTATCACAGGATGGTAGTCCCATGTTAAATATCCTTCTGTTATATGCTAGGCAGTGTGCTGGTCAGTTGCATTTATATTTTTAGATCAACTTTCAGATTATTAATCTGTACACATGTATAAAACTTCAAAAATATTTTGTACAGAAAGCAAATCAAAATTAAAATGTAATAAGATGAAAATTAAAAATATCACCCTTGCTATAAAAATCTCTTAAAACCTGATAGAATTTTATCTTTTAAAGATCATTTAAATGTGATTGATTTTTATGATGAGAAAACATATGAATTTATTTCGTCTGAATATTTTTATCCTTTTTTCTTAAGTAAATCTGTTTTTTTATTTCAGAAAATGATATACATATGTTTTGTTTTATAATGTACTAAAAAGGATAAAATAATTAAGTTCTAGTCTTATTCCTTTGGCTAGAGCCCTGGTGGCGCAGTGGTTAAGAGCTATGACTGCAAACCAAAAGATCGGCAGTTCGAATCCACCAGCCGCTCCTTGGAAACCCGATGGGGCAGTTCTAATAGCTATGTGATCATGCGTAAGCCCTCAAACCTATTTGTTTACCTATTAGTTGTCCTCATTAATAAAATTGAAGATGACAATTCCTGATCTTCTGGTTGCCAAGGGGCTAGATAAAGTGTAAATGAATTAATCTATGTACAATTAATTTATAAAATACGAATGTATGACTATTCTAAAGCACACTCAATTCCGCTTCAGGCATTAGTGAAGTTATATATTTTCTAAGGTGTTCTGTTTTTTTGTTATTTTTTTATTTATTTATTTTTGCTGTGGTTATTTCTTTTGTTGAGGTATAATTCATGTACCTTAAATTCATCCTTTTAAAGTGGATAATTCAGTATTTAGTATATTCACAGTTTTGAACCCTCACCACTATTCTAAAACATTTTAATCACTTCCCCAGAAACTTCCATACCCTTTAGCAATCACTTCCAATTCCTCTCTCCCCACAAAATGACACTTTTTTTAGGTAAAAATTTTTTAAAGAACCTATGTTAAGCTGAGTCTGTAATATATGAGAACAAAATCATGAATAAACTTATAAGCCATTGAACGAAGCTTCATTAAACAGAAATCAAGTAGTGAATTTTATTAAGTTTTTTAATCATATACTCCTGATAAATATAATTGAAAAACTTCATTTTATTTAATGTTGACCATTATATGTTATGTCCTCTTTCACTTGCTTGTAAATGACAATCGACATAGCAATGCATGATGTAAAATAAGATTGTATTAGTGTTTGCAAAACCTGATTCTGTTCATGTGAACAGACAACCATGCATAGTCATATGAACCATGCTGTTTTGTTGTTAAGACGCCAAGTAACACAAATCGCCACACGCATTTGGGAAAAAATAGAGTTTCATCATAAAGAAACTGGTTTTTATCAAGAAACAGCTGTGGAAAATACTGCCTTTAAGAAATAGATGATTCATAAATCTTAAATAATGAATCAAGTTTGAGATATTTTAATCATTTCTTTTCAAAATTATTTTATTCGGCTCAAAACTACCCTTGGCAAAGAAAATAGCTGTGTTTCTCCTACACTGTCGCATTTTTTTTTTTTTTTTAATTTAACACTACTGTGTTTTTGCCACCCTTAAGTTTCTATGATTATCAACTTTTTAATATGGAATTTTTTTCCCCTGAAGTCATCAAATGCAGTTATTTTAAGCATATTATATTTAATATAAACCTCATTATTTTAATTGAAATTTGACCTTAATATTATTAAAATGGTGCTTTATAAGAATGTAATGCTTAAGAGTTAAAAATAAGTAAACAGGAATTATTGGACAAGAAGAATATTTAAGTCAGACCAGCATAATATTAAGAATGAAATCTCATAGCCTTCAGATGGCAGAGGTCTTAATTCTGCATCGTTTGAAAGTGGCTGTATCCTGGTGCCAACAGAGAACACATCATGTAAAAGTTAAAATGCAGTAGTGAAATGAGCCATTGAAAGGAAGAGTCAGTGACCATATAATATTTCAGTTTCTATTATATCTGGTAGCAATCTGGTTAAATAGAAATGACAGTTGCCCTGAAGGAAATAAAGTGGAGGTATTATTGTAGTAGTAGTTTGGAAAGAAAATTGCATTGTGCCTTGACTGGATTATTTCTCTATCCTTGCAAACTCTCTTCACCTCTCTGTGGTCTGCTTCTTGCCTTCTTTATACAAATTGAGTTTGTACCATCTAAACTCATAGGGCCCAGGGGCCCTTTGGTGACAGGGAGGAAGAGGAAAAGGGGAATTAGAAAAAGAAAATGTGACAGGCAGTTTTGAAAAGAAAAGCAATTTTCCTTGTGGGTCTGTTCCTAAATAGGAGTTCTTCAGTGCAATATTTTGCTTCTGCTGAGCAGTCAGTCAGAATCAAGTGCACGCTTGTGCTGTTCTGTGGGGCTTGGCACTGACAGGTTTTACTTAGGAGGGGTGGGAACACAGGAGGATAGGATGAGGGGAAGTTAGTATTTTGGCCATATCAGCCCTGGAGGCAGAGTCAGCACTTGCGATGGGACAAAAGTATTTGTAGTCATCAGATAACTTTGCAGTCAGTTTCAATAGCATCACTCTTTTTTTTTTTTTTTTTTTTGGCAGCCAAGCTCTTAGTAGAACCATCTGTCTTTCTATTAGTATTTTTGAGGCCTGTTTTGAAGCCACTTTGCTTGGCAAAGTCACTTTCATCCTTGGAAACGATTTTTAAAAAAAGTTCCGTGGCTTTTTGCCGAAGAAGAGTACTATGTAAAAAATCCACACATGGCTGTTCATTTTTGTTCTAAAAGAATATGGTTACTTTGTCTTTGTCTTGAATCAAATGAAATTAGAGGTGATACAGCTCCAGTGTGACTGTTAGAAAGTGAAAGGCAGGGATTGCAATTTTAGCAATGTTTCTATGTTCCTACCTCTCTCAATGAGATTTCCTTTAGTCTTCCTAGTAGATTAATTGTAAGATAAATTGACTCCTGTATTCTTCATTTTATGTAGTTCTTTTTCCTTCTAAAGACCACTGCATTGGGTAGGATAAACTGACAAATCTACTTTATTTTACATGAAATGAAAAATAACAGACTATTAGTGGTCATTGAATATCCCATGTCTTTTTTGCTAACGGTGGAAAGTCAGCTTTGTTATTCTGGCTTAACTCCAGTTTGGATAATTATATCCTGCCTACCTAAACCCCTCTTGCATTCTCATTTAGATATTATATTCTTCATTTTCTCAGAAACTGCTGTGTAGTATTGCTATGTGCTTCTAAACAGCTGCTATGCTCCCTGCTGAAGGTGGCTGAATTTTATTTGTAGGTGAACTGATCCCTAAAGATGGTGTGTACTTGAACACTACAGCACTCATCAGACTAAACTCTTGAGGAAAGTTTGCAAAAGTTTTATATTTTACAGTTTATTTGTAATCGTGCCAACTTAAATCGTGGAGCTTTCTTTCATTTTAATATTTGTGTATGTAGTTTTAACAGATCTCTCACAATAACTTCCTGTTGTTGGTGCTTTCATACTGATTCTAGTAAGACATGTTCTTTTAAATCATGGATTCCCTCCAGTTCTTTGATTCCTGTATTTCTCCCTGTCTAGCAATGCCTTCCAGGCCTCTCTTCCTGTTCTAAAGCCTAAAGCCCATGGTTAATCAAAAGAAATTTATTTCTTCATAATGTATCCTTGCTGAAATTTTGCCACTTCCTCCTCTTCCGTAAGTTGAAGGCTGGAATCCACCTTCTCTTATCCTATCCTCGACCACAGTGACTGGGCCTTCTTTGAGAAAACTCACAGAAAAAAGGAAGGCTGACAGCATCATAATTCATATGGTCTCACCTAGGGACTCAGCATTTTCTTTCACTCTTTTTAATTGTCCACAGTTTACTTTCTCTTTCATTCCTCACAATGACCATCCCAAACTTCCTTACCTTTGCTCAACTCCCGTCCTTAGTGTCATTCTCTCTCATTTTTAGGATATGACCTTGCCATGCTCATTGAGAAAATTTCTTCTATCAGGCCTGATTTTCCTTACCCTCTCATTTTCCTGTTTATAAAACATGCATCTGTTTCCATCCATTCATATAGTCCCTGAGTGGTGCGATCAGTTAAGTGCTTGACTACTAGGCAAATAGTTGGAGGTTCAGACCCACCCGGAAGCACCTCAGAAGACAGGCCTGGTGATCTGCTTCTGAAAGGTCACAGCCTTGAAAATCCTTTAGAACAGTTCTACTCTGCACACATGGGGTCAAAATGAGTCATAATCAACTCAATGCCAACTAACAACAACAGCCATCTATTAACATAGCTCCATTCCACAGGGCCCAGAAGAAGAGATGTCATGTTCAAAACTAACCTTTCTACCCCTGACTTGCACTTTCAGTCTCCTCTGGAATTTTGGTGTACAAATAGTTTCTCTCTTTCCTATATTTAAAACATTCAATCTCCATTTGCATCTTTTATCCAATAAATATGCTCAAAACTCTGCTACCTAAAGAAAGCCTTTCCTTCATCTGGCATCCTTGTGCGGGTGCTATCAAATGTCTCACCTCACTTCTCATTCAACCTCTAAAGAATAGTCTACATTTGCTAAATATCAATTTCCTTGCCTATTATTCAGTCCTCAACCTACTCCAAAATGATTTCTACTTCCATTCTAATGCTATTGATGCCTTTAGATTCATTACTACCTTCTAACTGACAATTCCAAGAGTCATAATTTTTGTTTCTAAAATACTCTTTCTGCCACATTTTTCACTATTAGACACTCCTTCAATCTGGAAATTTCCTTGGTTTTTATAACACTGTGCTCTCATGATTTTCTTTCTTCTTGTCTTTCCTCACCGCTCACCTATTCCTTTTCCTCTTCCTCCACCTATTATTAAATTGTTTTATAACTCAGATGATTTTCAGCTAATTCTTCTCCTGACCCTTCAACTCTCTCTAGATTGCCTAATTCACTCTAATCAGCTAATGACTCCCAAAACCATAGCCTCTAAAGATTTCACTGCATAGCTTCATACTGGAGTATCCATCTACTAGTAAGATATCTCCGGTGGAATATTCTTTACGCACCTCAAACACATTGTGATCAAAACTATATCTTTCCAAGAATACTATTATTCCCCCGTGCCTTTTTTTTTTTTTTTGATGTGCTTGACACCACTATAAAGACAGTCACATAAACTAGACACCTGAGAGTTATCTTTTATTCTGCCATTTTGTTTACTTCCAAGTTCTGTGAATTTCTTTCTTTTTTTTTTTTTACTTAGATATTTCTTGGCTTTTTGTCCCTTACCCATATCTCAACTCTTACATGAAGCCATCCTAAATTATTGCCTATCTGATTGTATTCAAGTCTACCCGAGGTGCCTTCGAAGAAAGGCCTGGGGATCTACTTCCCAAAAATCAGCGGTTGAAAACCCTGTGGAGCACAGGTCTGCTCTGAAACACATGGGTTCACCATGAGTCAGAATTGATTCCATGGCAACTGGTTGTAGTGGTGGTGGTAGTTGACTGTATTAGCCTCTTGCCCGATGTCTGTACTTAACCTCTCAAATATTTTCTCCACATAGTCACCCGAGTATATTTTACCTTCCTACTTAAAATCGGAAACCCTGGTGGCGTAGTGGTTAAGTGCTGTGGCTGTCAGCCAAAGGGCTGGCAGTTCAAATCTGACTGATGCTCCTTGGAAAATCTATGGGGCAGTTCTACTCTGTCTTATAGGGTCGCTATGAGTTGGAATCGACTCGACGGCACTGGGTGGGCTACTTAAAATCCCTCAGTAGTTACCCAGAGCCTACAGGGGAAATCTCAAGTTTTTTACCCCAGTCTACCACCGGTTCCCTCTTATATTTTATGCTCTTTTAGACTGCTGGTGGTATCCCACTAATGTCATGTTATTTCTTGCCCCTGTTCATTTGCTCATGACTCCTCTGCTTAGAATTCTTTTCTCACACCCCCACCCCTTTGCCTGTCTAATATACACTTACCTATTCAGACCTTACACCTGCTGCAACTACCTCCAGGAAGCCTTCTTTGACTTCTCCTGGCTGTGTTAGGAGTCTCTCTTCTGTCCTTCCAAAGTATCCTATACAAGTCTCTATCATTCAGTTAGCGGCAGTGTATTATCATTATCTATTCACTTCCCCACCAGGCTCTGAGAACTTCTAGAGAGCAGGCATTGTATGTGAGCTCATCTTTGTATCCCTAGTTACCACAAAAAGTGTCTGGCACATAAAAAAAAAAAAAAAAACTGCTTAACAAATGATGATGGAATGAATAAATTAGCAAATAGGCTCATGTAAATAGAAGCCAGATTAATAATCTTAAACATCTACTTGATATATAAGTTTCAGTAAGCAACTGAAGGGCTTTACAATAGAATATTTACATAAAATAAAAAATCTGTTTGACCATGAATTATGGATGGGGGTTTACTTATTCTTTTACAAGTGCGATGATGTGGTTGCTTTCTTTTGGATTAGGTTTTTAGAGAACAAGACTGCAGGCAGTATCTATGTGGTAGAACTATAAATATTGTGTATTAAAACTAACAATAGCAATATTTCATTTTAAAGTTTAAAAAATATGAAACTAGCCTCTTAAATTTAGTATAAGTTATTTTAACTTGTGATTAAGATGTCTCCCACTAAAAAATTTAAAATTCTGTGATAAAAATATTTTATCAAACTTAAAAATTACAAATTCATACATTTTTCACCTCAGTAGTTTAAGGGAAATTTCATGACTTAAGTGAAAAGAGATAAAATCAATAGGGACTAGAATTTGAAAATATTCAAAACTAGTAAACATACAGAATCAATTACTGGCCCTATAACAAATCAGTTTTATAATCTGTCTAAAAAACACTGCGCCGTTTTGATATGATATGTCCTTTTCTCCCAAAGAGTTGAGCAGCAATAAAATGAAAATTAATTTATAGCAACAATATTTTACATTCATTTTGCATACATTTTGGATTTTATTTATAGTGTTTATCCTGAATATTAGTACAGTGCTTTACAATATATTCTATTATAGTCTAAAGAAAACTCATCATTGGGACTGTGAAATTAGGTTTATTTTCCATTTTGGTTCCTTTTTATTTCCCTCTTTTTATATTTTTCCCTGAGTAGTGAAAAAGTCAGGAGGTATTCCAATGCTGACTTTGTTTTTACCTAAATGTGGAATATTGAACAATTTATTTGGCCATGTGGGATCTTGTTTCCTTATCAACACACATTGCCTGTGTTGGCCCGGATGATTTCTATGATCTTTTTTAGCTTTAAAATTCTATGTTATCTTATATATGTGTATCTTGAAAAAAAAAAATAGTAAAACAAATTGTAATACTAAAATAAAATAAAAAATACATTTTAATAATTTACTCCATAGTAAGATAAAAGTTTGTGGTAATAAGTTTAGAATACATAAATTTAATGAAAGCCCCAGAATTCATTGCTTTTTATTCTTTAAAACACTAAATTTTTACCTAAAAAATTATTATAAACTGTAAGAGTAAAAATGAATTATCTGGATAAGAATTACCCTACACAAGTAGTTACCCTATGTACAAGCAACAACCAGTTAAACAACGTAATCTAGAAAACATTCCCTTTACAATGCCAATAACATACATTATTAAAAAAACACTAGAAATAAAATTACCAAGTAAACTGTTAGCATTATATGAAGCAAAGACTTCAATAAATTGAAAGACATAATCTGCTATTGGTCATCAAGCTGTCAACATATTCAGTTCAAAAAGAAATTTCATATTCTAAAATTCATGTGGAAAAATAAATGTAAAAAAATGTATTGGAAATTTTTGTGAAAGAACATAATGATAGGATACTAGACTTTCCTATTATCAAATCATATTACAAAACTATAAAGATTAAAACACCGTGATATTAATTAGACTATGATAGACAGGCATACCTGTCCATTACAAAAGGGTTGCATAAATTTCTAATATTTCTGGATTACTTTTCTGTCTCTTCATGCATGAATCATCTTAAAAGTTATAGATATATAAGCTAGACCCTCTTTGCCATACTTTAAGAATAGGAACGCAAAACAACCGGTACTTCATCTTTCCATTCTTCTCAGGGGAATACTGGATTCCTTTGTGGTCATTAGGTACTGGTTTTTTGTTCGTTTGTTTTGTCCACAGGCCTTTTGTGACCATTTGGAGTTAATGCATGAAGATTTAACTAGAATGATGGGACTATATGATTTGTTATGTTTTGGGATTTATGAATTATCACTATATATAATAGTTTCAAGTCCTGCACCAAGCCCTAAAGATACAATGGTAACTAAATTATACAATCAAAAAACCAAACTCAGTGCCATCGAGTCAATTCCAACTCATAGCAACCCTGTAGGACAGAGTAGAACTGATTATAGTCCTTCCTAAATAAGCTCATAGGTCATGGGGAGACTCAATGTCACATAAGTAACAATTATTCAACCGTGTTAGCTTTGTGAGACTAAAATGGCGTTAGCGTTATAAGGTTAAAAGAATCAACAGCTCTTTCTGTCTGAAAGGTCTGAAATTCTACGTTACTCTGTATATGTGGATCTTGAAAAAAATTAGTGAAACAAATCGTAATACTAAAACAAAATGCAAAACTAGCAAATATATAGAATGAATTACTAACCCTATAACAAATCGATTTTAGAATTTGCCTAAAAGATGCTACACTGTTTTAATATAATACATCCTTCTCTCTCAAATAGATCAATTTCAGCATCAGTGAACTGAAAATAAGTTGTTAGCACTCTAAGAAGTGCTTTACAGGCAGACATATGTGCATCTCGAAAGGCTTTAAAGAAGGAGTAGAATTTTGCAGGAAGAGAAGGAAAAGAAATACGACCCAAAACAGAGGAGAAAATACTGTAAACATATTCAAGCATGACATATTCAAGCATGGGAGAATACAGAATATGTCAGAAACTCTCATAGTCCATTGGGGCAGAGTATAGGATATGTGAAGGAGGGCAGCAGAAATGTCTGGAAAGATAGACCGGAAATATATTATAAAGAGTCTTGAACACCATGCTGAGGGATTTGGTCATTATTTTCCAGGTAATAGCAAACCATCAAAAGTTTTTAAAGAAGCAGGGAATATAAAAAACAAATACAAAAGTCATTTAGAAGGAATTCTGTGAGGAACATAGCTTAATATCTGGTTTTATCTTTGTGGCACCAGAACCCTTAGTAGTCAGGCAGACGCTCCCTTTCAACTATTTATATACCTGGAGGAGCTTTGTAACTCAGGGTAAAGCACTCTGGGAAAGCAGAAAGATTTGTTGACAGGTACTGACTGAAACCCTTCTTTAAAACAGTACTTCTAAAACCTGCCTGCACATTATAATCGTCAGAGGAGCTTTAAAAAATGCTGATAGCTGGGTAGCTGATAGCTGGCTCTCACCCCTAGAGAGTTTCTGATTTAATTGGCCTGGGAAGAAACCTGGGTATTGGGATCTTCTAGAATGCCAGGTGATTCCAATATATATTCAAGTTTGAGAACTAGGTACCGTACTAAAGCAAGAACCTATTGTTTCTGCAATTCGCAGACTCGTTTTGTCCGCATTTTAAAGTATCAGAAATTTGAATGTCTCTTATAACCCTTGTATGCATTTAACTTGAGGTTCCTTACCTCTGTGCTCCAAAACACTCTTATTAAACTTATGGTATATCTTATAACCAATGGCATCTTAGGAGAAATTGTGCTATATAAAATATAATACTTCCGTACAAACAATGAAGTATAAATGATATATAGTAGCTGGTGATAACCCTAACCAGTGTAACTCATAGTTAGTTTGTTATTCTGGTCTGCATTCCCTTCTCATATTGAACTGGCCCCTGTGTTAGTTTGCATTGGGATAGCTGCCTCTTGTTTTAGGCCATTTCGTTTTACATACTTGCTCAATATGCAATCTGTAATTTTTTAAATCTTTAATCCATCATATTCAGTTGGTTCCTAAAAAAGGCTTATCTTTATTTTTCCCAGTATGCTCCAGAGATGCTGGCTGTATGGGTATAAACTTTCAGCTCTAACATTAAGACACTGGCTTTTTGTTTGCCTTTTTGTCATTGTACTGTAGTTAAGAGCTACGGTGAGCTACGGCTGCTGACCAAAAGGTTGGCAGTTCGAATCCACCAGCCACTGCTTGGAAACCTATAGGGCATTTCTACTCTGTCTATAGGGTCGCTATGAGTCAGAATTGACTCAATAGCCATGGGTTGGGTTTTGGTTTTCACTCTGGTGGTAGCGATAGGCTTAAAATCCTTTTGGCTAAAAGAAATGCTTCTGATTTGGAGTTACCGGTGAAAAGAGATCTCTCTTAAAATGTTCTTCATGTTTTGTCCCCTTCTCCTTCTCCCTCTCCCTCCTTACCCTGCCTTCCCTTACTGCCTATCCTCTGTTCCTCTCTGTTCCTTTCCCCAACCTTCTCTTTTCCCCTCTCACTTCCTCACTTCCTCCTCCCTTGTCCTGCCACACACACTCACCAACCAAAATCTCAAAAATTGCTCAGAGGTTTCCTGTGAAAAATGAATGAAGGAGAAAGAAACTGAAGACAGACTCTGAGAAATGATGAGATCTATAAGAATCAAAAGAACTCTGGGAATATGCAATGCTAGTGGGAAAAAGAGGACAGGTTTAAAAAATATTTAAGTGGTGCCTACAAGGATTTAATGACTCAATGAATGTCTAATTATCTTTGTTCTACTTTTTTTTTTTTTTTTACCATCTTCTTCACTAGAATCTAAACTTCGTGGCATAGGGTCTTGGCTTTCATGTTCACTATTAGATCCTTACTGACTAGCTGAGTTTCTTTCACATAGTAGATGTTCGTTAAATATTTTCCAAACAACTGAATTAATGTGCAAAAGGAGCAGTGAGAGAGAATGAAGTGTCAGATATGTGATTTTCCCCAAGATCTTAAACTCTCATTCATATAACCAATGACTAACACTAACCAGTGATCATGATCATGTTCCCCAGGGTTATCTTGATTATGTATTTGAATTTAAAGAAAAAAAAAAAAAAGCCCTAGGTGAATTAAAAAAAAAAAAAAAAACCTAGAGCTTTTAGTTAATGGCATCTGCATTAGCCAATAATGTGACATAGCTGCAAATACGGAATATCTTTGGATACATTTCTAGAGATTCCTACTCAGTTCAAAGAAGATAGTGATCCCATTGGGCCAGATTATTTATTTATTGATGGAACTCCATACCCTGACAGAAAAAAAAAAAAAAACCCTGACAGACAGAGACCCTAGTAAATTAGAGTGTGTTCCAAAGATTCCAACTAAAACAGAAGCCATGTGGTTTGAGGAATAGTTCAATTGCTTCAAAAAGGACAAACATATACATGCAGTAGAGAGGGTCTGTATATGGGTTCAAGAGACTGGAGACTATACCCAGCTCTGACTAACTTGTTCTATGACCACGGACAGGTCAGTTCTCTTTTAGTACCAATCTCCCCTAAGCTCTCTTCCAGGTCTAATATTTTAGAATTTTTAAATTTCCATATGATGTGTCAACATGAGAATTGTCTCCAGATAAATGAAGAACTATTGATATATAATATAAAATGATGCTGGTTTGGTTAGTTTTGTTTTAGAAGGTAGAATTAGTCCTAATGTGTGAGATTTACAGAGGGAGATTTCAGTTCAGTCTAAGGGAGAATTTTTTAACCATTACCTTACTGCAATAATAAAATGGCTTTTCACACAAAGTAGTGGTGTTTTCATCACTGTCAAATATATTATGTAGGGCAATTATTCATTAAGTTAGAGGTTGGACTAGATAATATCTAACTCTAGGACTTTCTGATTCTTCTGTCTAAGGTAGTCCAAGGCCTAATTCTCAAGCGAGTATTTTATGCAACCTTGTATGAAAGTATATTGAATTAAATAAATTATTTCCTTTAACATAAAGTAAGGAGGGTGGGAAGCATGGAGCACTAGAACTTCTTCTCTTTGATTCGCTCTATCATGTTCAGCAGGTTCAAGGTCAGCTGCCGCCATTAATGATTCCCGTATTCCCTCCTGACCAACGGACACTGGCTGCAGCTGCCCAGCAAGGATTCCTCCTTCCTCCAGGCTTCAGCTATAAGGCTGGATGTAGTAAGTACCATTGACTTTGCATTTGGGAGTGGGTTAAGGGCATGCCTTTATCTTAGGCCATTTAATATCACTGCCACATCAAAAAATGAGATCATCCGTATAGCATTCTTATTTTAAATAGGAAACACACAAAAGACGGAGAAAAGGATTTGTGTTGATACTTAAAAGAACTTAGGTAATTTCTGTGCATCTGGAGCCAATATTTCTCTTTGTTATTCAGTTTCATAACTTCTATTTCCAGTGTATTCACAAAATGTGAGTGGAATTTTTGGGTTCATTTTATTTTTGCATAGGTAATATTGATGGTAAGGAGCCCTGGTGGTATAATGGTTAAGCGCTCAGCTGCTAACCGAAAGGTTGCCAGCTCAAACCCACCAGTCACTCCATGAGAGAAAGATATGGCAGCCTGCTTTTGTAAAGATTTACAACATTGGAAACCCAGTGGGCAGTTCTACTCTATCTTATAGGGTCGTCATGAGTCGAATTTGACTCGATGGCAATGGAATATTGATTGTAGGAATATGCTTCTTAGTAACTTTCTATTGCCGTTTAAGATAAATCCAAATTTCCTGATGTGGATTAGTGAGCCTTCCATTGTCTGTCTCCACCCTGTACTTATAGCCCAGTTCCTCACTAGTTTTCTTTTAGTTCTTAGAACAAACCATACTCTTTCTTGACTCTGCACTTGTATTCTTGGTATTCTTAACCTTTTCTAATTCAGATCAGGGAGAGTTTGCCTGACATAGGTTAGGTCTTTTTCTTCTGCTTTCCTTGGATCCTGTATATTCTCTCTCTCTCACCTTAGTGGTAAAGTCTGTGAGGGCAGATGCTGATTCTATATCATTGTTGTATCTCAAATTTTAGTACAACATTCAACTATTTTTTGAAAGAATGAATGAGTTAACACATTAGAAATAATATAGATGAAATTTTGCATAGTGTGATAGGTTATTCCAAATAATGATTTATATTGCTTATTAACTTTAGAAGCCTGTGATTCTATGGCTTTATTTTTACCAAAAAAAAAAATCTAAATTGCTTTTTTTTTTTTTAATTTAAATACTGTCAGCCAAAATGGCAACTGTAATGTGTTAAAGAAAATTAGTAACCGAAATTTCAAAGAGGGGCTAGATTGCTAAACTGTCTAGAACAATATTATCATGAAATGTTTTCACTGATAAATATAGAACATCATTGAAAAAAATTATTGAAGCATTATCCTTTAGATGTATATGTAGAATATAATTTTAAAATTCCAGTGGATTTTAATCCATTTATATATGAATAAACTGTCCCATTTCCAACATGCTGTGCCTTAGTGTTTGTTGCATTTGAAAAATTTTGTCCCACATTATGGAAACCCTGGCAGTGTAGTGGTTAAGAGCTGCAGCTGCTAACCAAAAGGTTGGCAGTTTGAATCCACCAGGTGCTCCTTGGAAACTCTGTGGGGCAGTTCTACTCTGTCCTATAGGGTTGCTATGAGTCGGAATCGACTTGATGACAATGGGTTTAGGTTTTTTTTTTTTTGTTCTAACATTAAAAAAAAAAAATTACTAGGAATCAATTCTAAGTTTCCTGCTAGATGATGTTTTGGATTTTCCCATGTGAAATTGAACATTTATTCCTAGTCTTATGACTCCATAATATCAAAGCAATTGGATGTATTTTTAAAAATATACAAAGCCTGTTTGAGAAGAGTAGATCACAACTATGAAGTTTAGATAAAAGTGAACTGAACTCAGGACTATAACAATTAGCATATGTATGGTATTTTTTGCTGTCTAGCTTTTATAGGCTTTCATACCTCTTGACTTTCATTTCCTGTGTTTTAAGGTAGCATTCTCACTTTGGGGCTTTCATTTATTCATTTAATATTTTTTTAGCCCATCATTTTGTAGATCATCAATTCATCCAGAAACACCAACATACATTTACTCTAAATTTTTTTAATTCTAAGAACTATTCTATTATTATACTAAATTCTTTGTTTCTGATCATAAAGGATTTTTTTTCCTTGTTGTTTTTCTTTCCATTTTTGTAAGGAATTGCTATTCACATTAAACACATGATCAAACCAAAAACTAAACCAGTTGCCGTCAAGTCAATTCCAGCTCATAGCAACCCTATAGGACAGAGTAGAATTGCCCCATAGATTTCCCAAGGAATGCCTGGCAGATTTGAACTGCTGACCCTTTGGTTGGCAGCTGAAGCACTTAACTACTATACCACAAAGCTTTCCAAACACATGATACCAATATGTTTTTGGTAACCTTGGATTAACATATACCAGCCAGTTTTTAGGCCTCTGGACCTCAGAGGTAAGGCTTTATTCTGGTTCTAAGGCATTTAGCACCAAGGTGTATCCCTTTTGAAATGCTTGAAGCTCAGCAGACCACAGTTGGAGCCTCACTGTTTTG
Source organism: Elephas maximus indicus (assembly GCF_024166365.1). NCBI lineage: Eukaryota > Metazoa > Chordata > Mammalia > Proboscidea > Elephantidae > Elephas > Elephas maximus. Next base: position 82,332,093 of record NC_064822.1, on the reverse strand, counting down.
TAAGTTGAGCATTTTTTTTTTAATTTTATTCGGGAAACTGCTTTTGGTTTAGTCCAATTGTGCTGACCTCCCCTGTATTGTGTGCTGTCTTTCCCTTCACCTAAAGTAGTTCCTATCTACTATCTAATTAGTGAAGGCCTCTCTCCCACCTTTCCTCCCTCCCCCCTCGCATAACCACAACAGAATATTTTCTTCTCAGTTTAAACTATTTCTCAAGTTCTTATAATAGTGGTCTTGTACAATATTTGTCCTTTTGCAGCTGACTAATTTCACTCAGCATAATGCCTTCCAGGTTCCTCCATGTTATGAAATGTTTCACAGATTCCTCACTGTTCTTTATCGATGCATAGTATTCCATTGTTTGAGTATATTGTAATTTATCCATTCATCCGTTGATGGGCACCTTGGTTGCTTCCATCTTTTTGCTATTGTAAACAGTGCTGCAATAAACATGGGTGTGCATATATCTGTTCATGTAAAGGCTCTTATTTCTCTAGGATATATTCCAAGGAGTGGGATTGCTGGATCGTATGGTAGTTCTATTTCTAGCTTTTTAAGGAAGTGCCAAATCAATTTCCAAAGTGGTTGTACCATTTTACAGTCCCACCAGCAGTGTATAAGTGTCCCAATCTCTCCACAGCCTCTCCAACATTTATTATTTTGTGTTTTTTGGATTCATGCCAGCCTTGTTGGAGTGAGGTGAAATCTCATTGTAGTTTTGATCTGCATTTCTCTAATGGCTAATGATCGTGAACATTTCCTCATACATCTGTTAGCTACCTGAATGTCTTCTTTAGTGAAGTGTCTGTTCATATCTTTTGTCCATTTTTTAACTGGGCTATTTGTCTTTTTGCAGTTGAGTTTTTTGCAGTATCATGTAGATTTTAGAGATCAGGCACTGATCAGAAATGTCATAGCTAGAAACTTCTTCCCAGTCTGTAGGTAGTCTTTTTACTCTTTTGGTGAAGTCTTTGGATGAGCATACTTGTTTGATTTTTAGGAACTCCCAGTTATCTAGTTTCTCTTCTACATTCTTTATAATGTTTTGTATACTGCTTATGCCATGTATTAGGGAACCTAACGTTGTCTCTATTTTTTCTTCCGTGATCTTTATCGTTTAGTTGAGCATTTTATTAGGTGATGCTTCCTAGATATATTAGTTTTGTAAACTTTTGCCGTTTTTTCCTTTATTTCTGTATGATAAGGATGGCAATCATAATTATGGCTTTCCTATGTGTGTTTTATGTGATTGCTAGGGAGCCCTGATGGGTTTGTTTTGATTTTTTTTTTTCTGTCATTATTGGAAAACCAAAAGTTCCCCATATAGCCTAATGGGAAACCTGTTACTGTTGAGTCTATTCTGACTCATAGTGACCCTATAGGACAGAGTAGAACTGCCCTATAGAGTTTCCAAGGAGCGCCTAGTGGACTTGAACTGCCGACATTTTGGTTAGCAGCCATAGTTCTTAACCACTATACCACCAGAGTTTCCAAGCCTAATGGCAAGGCATCCACAATAAATTGTCTATATGGCTCTCATTGGTATGTTGTCATACCACAGATCAGTGGCACCACAGTCCCACTTACCTCAATGGTGGCTTGTATTACCAGATCATATTCCTCAAAATCCGTATTAAAAAAACAAAAAAAAATCCATTGCCGTTGAGTCGACTCCAATTCATAGTGACTGTATAGGATAGAGTAGAACTGCCCTGTAAGGTTTCCAGGGAGTGGCTGGTGAATTTGAACCACTGACCTTTTGGTAGGCAGGTGAGCTCTTAACTGCTGCACCACCAAGGCTCCAAAATCTATATGACTAACCAAAAATTTAAACACACTCAATTAGTAAGTCTGCATTCCAATGCTGAAAACACATGCCATCCAAAAAAAATTAGAGAGAAAAAAATGTAGTAACAAAAGGGTTAACTCGTCACTGCCTGAGATAGCACCTTCAATTTATGCATCTAGATTAGTTCTGTTCTTAAAAAAAAAAAAAGTAACGAATATTGTGCCAAAGAGAAAACTACATTGATTATGAACAATAGCATAACTGTAGGCCTGGAAAAGATCAAGAACATCTCTCCCTTGCTCCCATTTGACAGAGCTGTCATAATAAATTTGCTCAGTGTTAATGTTACATGGCATGGAGAATTTTTTTCCTTTGTAAAATTGTTATTATGTTCAGCAATTTTTATTCTTACCTTTAGTGCTTAAAGTTATAAATGATACCACTTCTTTTGGTAACCTTGGGAGTAAAATAGAATAAAGTGTCCATAGCTGCCGGTAAGCTTGAAACTAGCACCTTGCCAAACTCTAGAACTAAACAGAAGCCAGCAGCAAAAGAAAGTGCCACTCTTGTTGACATTCTGGCACTTTGAGCCATTTTGAATGAGAAACTGGGTAGAAGTGGTAAGTAGTCCGGACGGTTTCCTCACTAATCACATTGCAGGAAAGGAAGAGAGGTAGAGAAAGAAATCTGGCCCTCTCCTCTCAACAAGGGACCTTCCTATTTTATTCCTCCCTAGTTGTATACCATATGTGTCTTCTCTGGTTGCCAATTGTTCTAATTTGAGTGCTACTACATGGCAGTGGGTTGGGACATGGTACTTGGAGCCCTGGTTGCACAGTGATTAAAATCTTGGCTGCTAACTAAAAGATCGGCGGTTCCAATCCACAGCTGCTCCTTGGAAACTCTATGGGGCAGTTCTACTCTGACCTACAGGATAGCTTTGAGTCGGAATCGACTCAATGGTAATTTTTTTTGGGGGGGTGGGGTGGGGTGGTTTACATAGTACTTAATGAAAGAGACTGACCAGCTGCATAAAAAAAAAAAAAAAAATCAAATCCCACTTCTCAAATCAACGCAATTGTCTTAGTTATCTTTAACAGAAATACCACAAATGAATGGCTTTAACAAAGAGAAACTTATTTTCTCACAGTTTAGGAGGCTAGAAGTCCAAATTCAGGGCACCAGCTTCAGGGGAAGGCTCTTTTTTGCTCTATCCACTCTTGGAAAGTCCTTGTCTCTTTTCAGTTTCTATTCCTAGGTTCCTCGGCAATCATGTGGCATGTATCTTCTCCATTTTTGCTTGCTAACCTGCTTTTTTATATCACAAAAGAGATTGACTTAAAACATACCCTACACTAATACTGCCTTGTTAGCATAACAAAGAGAAGTCTTTTCCAAATGGGATTACAACCATAGGTATAGGGGTTAGGATTTATTTTGGAGGGACACAATTTAATCCATAACAGCAATCTACTCAATCGAATTCAGTTGCACATGCAGTGGAGCCCTGGTGGCATAGTGGTTAAGAGCTTGGCTGCTAACCAAAAGGTTGGCAGTTCGAATCCACCAGCTGCTCCTTGAAAACCCTACGGGGCAGTTCTATTCTATAGGGTCACTGTGAGTTGGAATCGAATCAATAGCAATGGCTTTTTTTGGCATACGCAGTATTTCTTCCTCTGATCAGAACTAGGTCAGATCTCACTAGTTAAAGGACTTAACTTCCAAGTCTATTCTAAGACATCAGACACCAGCTGGAAGCTTTGGAGCCTCCATGACACCCTCACCTCTTTTCTGCTGGTTTCCACTACTGCCTCAGGTTCAATAATTTGCTAGAATGACTCACAGAACTCAGGAAAGCACTGTACTTACAACAATTTAGTTATAGCAAAAAGGATCCAAATGAAGAGACTTATGGGGCAGGGTTGGAAGGGTTCCCAGTGCAGGGCATCCATGTCCCTCCCATGGGCACTGATATCTGTCATCAACCAGAAAGCCCATGGAGCTTCCATGTCCAAAGCCTTTATAGGGACCTTGTACTTGGGCATGATTGATTGAATCATCCTCCAGCCTCCCCACTCTTCCACTGAGTTTGGGCTGGTACCACATGATTGGTATTTCTGGTCTGGCCAGTTCCCACCCAAGATTCACCTCGTTAGCATAAACCCTCAGGTGTGATCTGAAACCCTTATAGATAAAAGATATTTCAATCATGGAGAATTTCAAGGCTTTTGATATTATCTCTCTGGAACCAAGGACAAAGGCCAAATTCTTTAGTTAATGTTAACCCCACACCAACCTGTCTTGATTTCAGTTTCAAGCAAATATGAAAGATACATTATTAGTTGCTATTAAAAACCTAAATGCATTTCATCAATCCATTCATAGAAAACATTGATGAAAATTTTTCCATTTTAGAATATGTGTCTTGATAAAATAAAGAAAATTGATCTAGAACTACAAAAGTAAGTTCAAATGTTCCCAACAGGGAAAAAATAAAATAAAAACACCAGTTGAGGAACTTAACCATCACAGGTTGAATTAGCATTTCTTCTTTTTTTTATTTTCTGAAGTTTTTAGTTGGACATAAACATTTTCCCTTTAAGAAATATAATGGTAGAAATATGGGGCAGAGCAGGAACACTCAGAATGTGGTTGCTGGACCTCTTTTAACTCCTAGAATGCACATCATTAAAATAATAAATTAATTGCAGCATAGCCAAAGACTTCAGAGTAAACAGACTATTTAGAAAAGAAGCTTTAAAGAGTGTTTTAGTCCATTCTTATCTGTGAGTATATAGATCAGTTTACAAAATACTGATATATTTATAACCAGAATATCAGGTTTCTGTTTTGGCATTGGGCGTTATTGTATTCAAGCATGAAACCACACAACTTCTTGGATCTGTATATATTTATTGCTTTTCCTATTTATTCCATGAAATCTAGAAATACTTGTAAGCCACTAAAAGGAAGAGTAAATAATGGTGTATTATTAAACTGAATGCTTTTAATATATATCATAAGTAGAGAAGTTGAAATAAATAAAAATACTAGCTTAATCAGTTAACTCAATTCAGAAACCAGTTAATTTAGGGGAAAAAAATTAGTCAAGTAATCTGTATTTTTAACTTGTCAGTTCTATTAAAACTCTAACCACAACCCATATTTTATGTCAAATAAATTTCCCAATTCTAAAGTATATTTGTGGGTAATCAGAAAACAATCATTACATTGACCAAAAGCAAACCAAACCCATTGCCATCAAGTTGATTCTGACTCATAGCAACCCTACAGGCCAAGTAGAACTGCCCCATAGGGTCTCCAAGGAGCACCTGGTGGATTTGAACTGCCAAACTTTTGGTTAGCTGCTGGAGCTCTTAACCACTACGCCACCAGGGTTCCCATCATTACATTAAAAAAATAATAATAATTTTTTTTATACCCCTTTAAATAAATTTGAAAACCTAAGCAAGTTGCAAACTCTGAATTAAAAAATAACAGTGTTTTTACAAACGAATTGGTTCAAGTACACTTTGGGTGGTCCAAGGACACATTCCATTTGTCTCTTTTAAAATGTCTGAGTGATCTTAACCTATTAACCAAAGACTGCACCCTGTGAACCTATGAAGCTTAGGTGAGGTATATATTTTTGAAATGAAATCTAAATACCTTTGACACCTGCAGAATAGTTTTTATGTTATGAGAAAGGCTCTCCTTTTGTGTTTGTTCATCATAGAAAAGGTTCTACCATAAAGGGATGAAAATAACTTTGTGTATGTTGGTGTTAGCCTAACATTTTAGACTTGAGGGAGACTTTTGAGGTAAGATGGTTGAAGGTCAGAAGATTGGTCAAAAGGCCTCCGACACCCTTTCAGCTCAGTAATGAGGCCACACCTAAGGTACATCCTTCAGCCAAAGATTTAACAGTCCCTTGGAACAAAACAAGACTAAAGGAGCACACCGGTCCTGGGGCGGGGACTGGAAGGTAGTAGGGAACAGGACAGCTGGTAATAGGGAACCCAGGGTTGAGAAGGGAGAGTGTTGACATGTCATGGGGTTGTTAACCAGTGTCATACAACAATGTGTGTACTGGTCGAAGAGAAACTAGTTTGCTCTGTAAACCTTCATCTAAAGTTCAAAAAATAAAATAAAAGATGTTTGGTCAGTACCAATTTCTCTGACTCCAGTTCTCTTTTCACAACACACAACTACCTTAAACCTCAACCTCAAGCAACTGCTGTTTCTTTAAAGCATATATTTTGGGGGCAGAAACCAGAAGAATATGTGCTTCTCCTCTTAATTACCGAAGTTCTTTGCCCCTCCTGTTTCTGTGTGAGTGAAAATTTCTAGTCATGTAACTGTGATAGTTACTCTCGGAATTTTTGATGGAAAGACACTTAATGTGGAAAAAAAAAATCTGCTGAAAAGGCAAAATTCAATAAAATAACCCATTTTCTATATATGGTATAAAACAAACAGTTGTAAAAAATTGGCTTGATAGTTTAACAAAAAGTTTCAAATTGAATGTGTCACATAGCCACTAACATAGGGTCTTACCCCATAGATGGGCATAGGCCTAGTGCTATGGTTCCCAAACTGTGTGCAAGCTGACCCAGGGTGCTATAGCAGATTTACAGGGGCATGCAGAATATTTGTAAATTTCAAGGAAAATATAGAGGCATTAGTCAGACACTATGGGAACTACCACAGTTAAGTTGTTTGGACTTTAATATTTAACAAAATAAAATTGTTGGACATTTCTTTTGGCATAGGAGTGTATGAAAAAATTATTGAGCCCCTGATGATGCCTTAAACCAAGAAAGTTTGAGAAAGCCTGGTCTAGTCTAGTATATATTGTTTTTTTAAGAAAATATTATGACCTCTTTTCACCTGGAAGTTATTGTTGTTGACTTATCATATTTTCAACCACAGAACAGATTATTGTAACAAAATACATCTTACACTTACAGGGCTATTAGCAATATTATGAGGATGATCAATTGAGTCCTTTGTCTATACCACTTGGTTCTTTTGTCTCTGGGATTTCAAGCAATCACTTGTTTAATTTGTTTTGATTTAATTAACCCAGTCTCAAATTGGCAAGTACAAACAGAGAGGTACTTGGAATGGGAGAACATGGAGTTGGAATCAAGCTTTGCCTCAATCAGCTACTTTGGTTGTCCTTTTCAAGTTACTGAACTTCAATTTCTCCATCTACAAAATGGATTAATAGAATCTATTTTACTGAATTGTTACAGAGATTAAATAAGAGTGTGTCTGTTTTGTAAGGAGTAATTTAATCTTTTCTTAAAGAATGTTTCATAACAATTTGGGGTCAAGACACAACTTTTTTCCCTAATCCTTTAGTGTTGTTGGGTGCCATCGAGTAGATTCAGATTAATAACGACCTCATGGGACAGAGTAGAGCTATCCCATAGGGTTTTCTTGGCTCTAATCTTGATGAAACTAGATCATCAGGTCTTTCTCCTGCTGGGTCACTAGGTGGGTTTGCACTGCCAACCTTTTGGTTAAAACCTGAGTGCTTAACGTTATACTACCAGGGCTCCGTCATCATAGTAACATGCAAGCCTCCACTGACAGATGGGTGATAACTGAGCTTGGAGTTCATTGGCCAGGAATAGAACCCTGTCTTCCACATGGAAGGTGAGAATTCTACCACTGACCTACAACTGCCCTCAATAGTCCTTTAACTGATTGTAAATAGGTTATTTATAAATGATAAATACTGAGAATGCCAGCAACTTATTTGAAGACCACACCCAGCATTTGATTGCATATCACATCTTATCTAGTATGGGACTCACTGTGCCACACCTGAATGAGGCTTCCTCTGACTGAGGAAAATAAAAATTGTTCAGAAAAAAGTAGTACAGTGCTGATGGAAACATTTGTTTCACGTAGATACAGCGTTAACTGTTTGCGTTGTTTTCATTGTAATTGCCAAGTTTTAAACTTTTTCCACTTGTCTATTTATCAGAGCTCCTGTTAGGAAAGATCTTAATGATTTTTAGAAAACACATTTAGTCACTCTTTTGGTTGTATGAAACTAGAAAATATATTCACATACTCATTCTGCATTTTAACACATTAATTTTTCAGAAATGTGCCAAATAAAATAGCCATATAAACTTAAAGATTGAAATATTTAATTGCCTTATGAGATTAGCTTAAATAAATAGAAGTCAAAGAGCCAAGCTTAATAAACTTAAAATATGCTGTATTTACTCTTCATCAGTTTTCTGAATAGTATTTCCACTTCCAATAATAAAAGGAAACTCTCAGTTAATTAGGTCCTCATACACCACAATAAAATTAATGTTTAGGAGTTAAATACCATAAACTTCCTCAGGCATATTTGCTGATGTGTTCCTGTTTTTAGTGAATGTCACATGTTTCATTGTGTAATGGGGGTATCACGTGGGTTCCATTATAATCTGTCTCGTGCAAAGGGTCCATGTGTCTGGCATTTTAGGAGACTGCATGCTAATTTCTGATTTAACTGTGTCGGCTGACACACCAGTCATTGACAATCACTGCTGAAACAATCACCAGATCACAAGTTAAAAACCATTGACATGGTACACTTTTTATCAAACCGACAAAAATAGGAAACGTGTTGTCAAGATCATATACTGTAGATTCTTTATAAATAAGCAGAGAGAAGAGGATGTAATCATATTTTCAGGCTTCTGTGTTTCTATGTGTTAGAATTATTTTAACCAGCTTTCCATCGTCCAAAAAATGTCATGAGTCAGTGGCTTTGGCAGAACCTGACTTAGTATAGAGCTCTGTAAGTACTTAGTTTTGTAAGGAACTGCTCTGGTACCTAGACAGCCATGGGCTTAAAAAATATGAAGTGATTGAAAAATAAAGAGAATTGGGTACAGAAATAGATATAAACCCATCGCTGCTGAGTTGGTCCCGACTCATAGCAACCCTATAGGACAGAGTAGAACTGCCCCATGGTTTCCAAGGAGCACCTGGTGGATTCGAACTGCCAACCTTTTTGGTTAGCAGCTATAGCACTTAACCACTACGCCACCAGGGTTTCCAGAAATATATATAGTAGTCCACAGTTAGATGGTGACATATATCACCTGGTTCTCATGGGAAAAAAATGTTTCTTGGTTAATAAGGAAACCCTGGTGGTGTAGTGGTTAAGAGCTACAGCTGATAACCAAAAGGTTGGCAGTTCAAATTGACCAGAAGCTCCTTGGAAACTCTATGGCACAGTTCTACTCAGTCCTGTAGGGTCACTATGAATCAGAACCAACTCGAGGGCAATGGGTTTGGTCTTTTATTTGGGTTGGTTAATAAAATATGCTTTTCGATAAAAACCGAGTTGCTAATATTTTTATGAGATTCATTACTGAAAAAACGTAGCTATATGTGTCTTTGTTGTAGCAGTATGTTGTTGTTGCCATTAAGTGCCATCGAGTCGGTTCTGACTCATAGTGACCTTATGTACAATAGAGTGAAACACTACCCAGTCCTTGTAGCAGTATATGTTGATGTATATGTCCTTGTTGCATTCTGATTATAAAATAACAGCTTTTAGTTTATCACGCTTTATTGTTTATAAAACTGCACATAATCTTAAGTATCATAACAACTCCATGAGATAATAACGAGATTATATTAGTAACCAGTTGTCTTAGTTATCTAGTGCTGCTATAACAGAAATACCACAAGTGAATGGTTTCCTCACAGTAAAGCAGGCTAACAGTCCAAATTCAGGATGTCAGCTGCAAGGAAAGATTTTCTCCCTCTGTCGGCCTTCTCATCAATCTTCCCCCAGACTAGGAGCTTCTCTGCACGGGAACCCCGAGTCCAAAGGACACGCTCTGCTCCCAGCACTGCTTTCTTGGTGGTATGAGGTCCCCCTGTCTCTTTGCTTCCTTCTTTCTTTTGTATCTCAAGAGATTGCCTCAAGACACAATCCAATCTTGTAGATTGAGTGCTGCCTCACTAACACAGCTGCTGCTCATCCTCCCTCATTAACATCATAGAGGCAGGATTTACAACACATAGGAAAATCACACAATACTGGGAATCATGACCCAGCCAAATTGATACACATATTTTTGGGGAGACACAATTCAATCCATGGCACCACTGTTTGATCCAGTCACAACCACCAAAACACACACACACACACAAATCAAATACCTTTTCTTCGACATATTCCTCAGATTTTATTAGCTTATAACTCTATGTAATCTGTAAGCCACTCAGTTTGCTTTTTAACAGTTAAAACATGAGCATGAGATTCAGTTTAAACACAAAGTTCATTCAGCTCAGTATTCTTTTTTTACTTGGTTTTGCTCCTTGGCACTGTAGATGGGCCAAATGAAAAGAGTACTTGGCTAATGGCATTGTGGCTGGTTATCAAAGAGACCTCAAAATATAGTATTACCATAATGAATTTTCCATATTTGAGCCTGACCCTTAGACTCTAGGTTCATGTTTTTCTTGCCACAGTGAGCATAGAATCTCATTTCAGTAGTAGACTCACATTAGCTAAGCTAGTCAAACTGAAGAATAAACCCAGAAGAGAAATATATTATTTTAATTGAATGAATGTAACTGTTAATGGCATTGGACAACTGTTTTGTCCAGAAAGCATGCTCTTTTACCGTGGAAAGTCGTATTAGAAGGCACATGTTAATCATAAAGGTGCTTGAAAAGTACGGAAGCAGAAAAAAATAATTTAATAAAACAAGCTAAGATAGGAATTCTACAATAGAAATATCTTTCAGCCTAGCAGTGGGAAGGGAAGAAGCAGAAGAGAACTACATGCAACAACTTGTTAAATAATATTGATCATTTAGTTTGGCTCAGTTTTTAAAGAATATATTTAAACTTGTCTTAATCTATTTACATAGTCAGCTCATAACAACTTTTGAAACATTTAAATTCATACAGTGCAGAAGTACCTAAAGCAGTAATTAAAAGTCATCTGCCTATACTGATACAGTTTTATAATCCCACTCCTCAGAGCTAACTACTGTTAACAATTTGATACATATTTTCCCAGATATAGATATGTATTATATACATCCATTGTACATCTAAGGAGCCATAGTGGTGCAATGGTTAAGTGCTTAACTGCTAACTAAAAGGTTGGCGGTTCAAACCCATCAGCCACTCTGTGGGTGAAAGATGTGGCAGTCAGCTTCCATAAAGATTTATAGCCTTGGAAACTCTATGGGGGCAGTTCTACTCTGTCCTGTAGGGTTGCTATGAATCAAAATCATCTCGACAGCAGTGGGTGTATTGTGTATCTAGATCTAGAAATGTAATATAGAGCATGTTCACATATCTATATATTATTATTGCAATGCAGCAAATTGCTTGACACGGGCCCTCTAGCCATAGTCTCCGTAATTCCCACCAAATGACGAGGTGGGACTATGCATATGAGGTGCTTGTGGCCCACCAAGAGTATTGGATAGCTTCCTAATAGTAATAAGATGTATGGTACCCTTGTAGGGGTGGGGTCATGCAAATAAAGTGTGTGGAACCCTAACGAGGGGGTTGGTCACCTTTGCCATCCCAGTAGGCTTAAAATGAGCCATCCTAGAGGTGAGAAGGAAGGATCTCACCAACCCCAAAAAAGAAGAGCCAGGAGTAGAGTGCATTTTTGGATCCTTGCACTGAGATGCTCCTGAAATCATGAGACTGGAAGAGAGAGCTGTAACATCAAAGAGGGCCAGAAGCAGCGGCAGAGAAACAGCAACAGCAGAGGCAGAAGACCTGCAGGAGATAGTGCAGTGGGCTACCCAGCCCCTAGAGTGAGAAAGCTGAGCAACTTCTTCCAGGAGGCTTGCTGGCAGAGTAGGGTGCCTCCAGGCACCTGGTGGGGCTAGGTTTGCTGGCCTAAGGAGCTTGAGCTGAGCACCTTTTGGAAAGGCTTACTGGTGGAGTAGGGTGCCTCTGGGTACTTATCGGTGGAACTAAAAGAGCATTGTAACACTAGCCCAAGCAGGGCAGAGGCCAGGCAGAGGGCTAGAGAAAGACCTACCTGCGGGCACAGCTGAAAAGAGGCTGTCCTGATTGAAGAACTGTATCCTGAACATCCCCGAACCTTAATTGTAACCTGATACTTCCCTAAGAAACCCCATTAACTGTGAATATGGTCTGTGAGTTCTGTGTGGCCATTGCAACAAATTTTCAAACCCAGAAGAGAAGTAAAGAGTGCCATAGAAGGGACAGTTGGTGTCAGAATTGGTAAAAAGTTGGCGAGAGGAGGCGTATCTGACCTCTGCTTCATAGGAATCAGCCTTGGGCTACTGATCTTGATCCTCTTTCCCCCTTGTGAAGTTAGAGAAGGTGGTCAAACACCCCTGCCACACCATTTTTATAATTATATGTATACTATATGTGCCACATAGTACATAATATATATGAGGATGTGTGTTATATAGGCTACCATCTACTTATAAAAAATATATCTTGGACAACTTTCTGAATACTTTTAGACTTAAATTATCTTGCATTATATTTTATTAAATTAGATGCACTGTATTTTATTTGTAATCCCCACTAATGAACATTTAAGTTTTTCTACAAAATTAACAGTTTCAAACAACACTACGGGGATCATTTTTGAATGCATGTACCTGTCCCAAATGAAGTCTTTATGTAACTATTTCCATTCTCAGCATACAATATCTAAGGAGTTTATTCTGGCTCACTGTACTTTCGACCATTCATCACATTAGGTCGTTTGGTTTAAGTGAAGGTTGTATTATTTGTTTTTACTCTAGGGAAGAAGATTCCATAATCTTTCTTAATTTTCAGAGATCTAAAGTTTACCATTCTGGTAGAAATCACTAAGCCAGGAGTCAACCCAAATGTTTATGCCATAGGCTTATGGTTACCGCGGTTTAGGAAGCTTCCTGTTCTCAACCTGTAGATGCCAGATTCTGAATGTACTTCAGTAGGTATATCAAAAGCCCTGATAGACAGAGTAGTGGAATAAGCTATACAGGGTGTTGTAGAATGAAATGCTTGCTAAAGTTTAATATTAAAAGTGAAAAATAAAAGGGAAATAGCATTTGATTTGGTTCTAAGTGACTTATAAGAATGCTCTTTTTCCAAATTCCTACTTTCTCATCCTTTAATCATTTTGGATACTGTTCTCTGTAATCTTTCATTTCCTTAAAAGACACAGAGGCAAAGTGTAGACATAGTATTCTAATATATGTGGACATAGAAGCAGTTCCTTAATTGGTAACTTTCTTTGTAGCTGCTCAAAAAGAGTTAGCGTGTAATCGCTTAAACAATGGTTTGGTAGTAATGGTGGAATACAGGAGGAAAAGGAGACTTCTTTGATTCCTTGTCACCTTTTCAGGGATATTCAGATTTCTAAAATAATTAATGCAGGAATTTTCATTGGTACTAGAATTCATCCAGTTTATGGGCAGGGGAGTGAAGAAAAATGCTAATTATATATGATGAAATGTCTTCCCATTTTGAGAGTTTTTTCTTCAAATTTATACATAAGTTTCTTTATAAACTAGCCAACTAGGTAATTATTAAGCAGGATAAATTTTTCATTTGTTATGCTGTATTAAAAAAAGACATAAAATATATATTTCATTTACAAAATCCCTTACTGAAAAAAAAGTTAGCCACTAACAAAGCAGTCAAGAACTAACAATTATGTCAAAATATCTTCTTTTAAAATAGGTGTATATCAAATGAGCTAATTTATTAATTTTGCTTTCTCAAATAAAATTTGCATGCCATATTTATATTCATTACTTACACGCCCATAACAGTTATTGCATATATTAGCAGTTCTCATAAAAACTTTCCAATGTTAAAAATGATACTAGTCTAGCAAATCCAGAAAGCTTTGCAGATTTTCTGCGTCTAGAAATCCCTTCGCCCTTTCTTGTATACTGTATCAATCGTCCTGGATTGCTTGGACTCCACAAGATGGTTTAGGAAAGTTATTATAAATTTCCACTACTGAAAATGAGAGAGGAAGTACAGCTATAAAGAAGCAAAGTTCAACTTGCTTAGATTTTCAGAAACTCTAAAAGTGATTTGAAACAATCTCAATAATGAGGGATTTTGTTTTTATCATTTCTCTGTTACAGCTCCTTTTGTAGTAGACATTTTGACCATGCTCAGGTGCTTTAACAGCATCATAATAATGCATTCTTGTTAGTGAACTGAAATAATTTTGAGGCCTATGAAATGTGTCTTACAGACTTAAAATACCCATGGAATTCTGAATTGCTGTAAAAATAAAAATTCATGAAAGATATAAATTACAGAATATTACAAAAGAATTATTTGATTATGAAAATATGTTACAGGAGACTCACATGTTTTTTAATAATACCTCCCCCTCCAGTTCCTTATTTTCCCATACCCCAAACATCTAGTCATCTTTCCTCCTGCAACTAGCCTTCCTTTATTCAGTTGATAAACATTTTAACAGCCTTAAACGGACAGCCACTGTGTTAAGAACTGGGGATTTAAAGATAAGTGAGACACACTCTACCGCCTTGGCATGTTCATAGTGTAGTTAGGGAGAATAGAATATAAATAGATGTAATATGATAGAGATATGCATAGCATTTTAGAAAAGTCAGAAGAAAGGGAACTAATTCAAATATAAGGTTGTTTAGGCTCATTATTTATTCAGCAAATATTTGGGGCATTATTAATTATTCAAAAAGAGTACTGAAGCAATGGAAAAGGGGGGGGATGATATTTCTATCCTAAACCATACACCAAAATCATATAGAAGCTCAAATTATATTTTTTTTTCTTCCGTCTAATTGGTCATCAAATCCTATCAATTCTGCCTCCTAAATACTATTCAAATATGTTTCTTCCATGGTTTGTTCAGGCCATTATCATTTTCTGCTTGATTTACTGCAACAGTTTTTTACATGTCTCTTTGCCTCCAATCTCTCCCTCTTGCAATCGATTCTATCCCTTGCCACAAAATCAATCTACCTGAAACACAAGTCAGACTATGTCACTTCCTTGCACAAAATCTTTCAGTGTCTTACTACTGCCTTTAAAATAAAACACAAGGCTTTGCAAGATATGGGTTCTGCCTCCTTCAGCTGCATAGCTCACCATTTCCTTTCTGCATCAGTCACACTGGGAGTATTAAAAAATATCCCTGGATATAGTGGTCAAAAAAGGATAGTGATTATTGTTAGTGTTGCCCTGTGAATTGCTAGGAATTCTTCCCAAACAAGAGTCACCCATCAATTCCTCTACTGGCCCACAAGATGAAAGAAAACAACATTCTCTTCTTCCTTCAAAAGTTGCATCCACACTATGCTTGTTAACTCCCTCTACCTGGAAGTTAGAGTAGTCAGAAATGGGTGTCCTAGGTACCCATCAGAGAAGATGATTAATAAGAGCAATCCTGGATGCACTAGGTGGTAAAGGCTTGCTGTGTGATTCGCTAGCAAGTAGAACACATGAAAAGTAGGTGGTACAATGGTCCTGAAGTCTAATTTGATAGTGAAATTAGCCTTCTTTTAAGAGACACCTGAGCACATAACCATCCGTGACCCTCTTTTCACTTTCCAGGTTGTTACATTCTTTTTTCCTTGAGGTTTCTAGAATACCATGTATATATGTCTACTTTGCTCAGTGTATCATTGAACTGGTTTACACGTTTATCCCCCTCATGTAATTAGGAAGTCCTCGGGGCAAGGATTATGTGTGTTTGTGTGTGTGTGTGTGTGTGTGTGTGTGTGTGTAAGTTTTAGTTTTTATATTCCTCTCACCACCTAGAGCAGGAAATCTGGTGTTTGATGACAAAGCAAAACAAAACAAAAACATTAAAGGCTAATGAGAAACGAGTCTCCTTATTTCGGTGAAGATAATGTCATACAACTTTCCAAAATAGTTACATTAGTTTAGTGGGTGAAAGAATGGATGTTGTCAACCATGGATAAGAACATACTTGATTTTGACAACCCTCCTCAGCCTGAATTACCCTGTCTGTCGGAAAAATTGTTTTTCTTACACCACGTTAGATAGTGTAGAAATGAATATCTCTTAGAATCACTGGAGATAATTAATATCTAAATATCATTACTGTAATATAAATGAAATTACATGTTTTCTGAAGGGTTATTTAATACTAGTTATATCATTTGTTTCACTAGATACTGAAAACTAGGTTGTATTCTGAAAACAATTGACAAACATGCCTCTTAAATTTTTTAGCTTCTTGAAAAATTTTATTTTAGAGCTAGAATTTTCCAAGCTTGGCCTTGAAATAAGAAGCAAATTAATTTTGGAAAGGCTTAGGGAAAAACTGTTCAAATGGTTAAAACCAAAGAAGGAGTAAAATAAATTACTTTTAACTAGTTGAAAGTCAGTTTGAGTAACTTACACATAGTTGAACTTTAAAAGTCAGAATTTTCCATTATCTAGTAGTCTTTACTCGGTAAGTTCCTCATGAGATATTTACAAAATAAGCCTGTTGTAATTTTTTTTTAACAGAGTTATTGGGCACAATTTGATGACAGTATTTACTTCAATTAAAAAAAAAAAATCTTTTTATTGTTTTTCCAGCAGCTTCTGAATTTCTCTTTTGCCATTAAGAACTACCTGATTGTTTGTGAAGCCGTATAGATTTTGTGCCCCCTTTACGACACTGGTGGCGTAGTGGTTAAGTGCTATGGCTGCTAACCAAAGGGTCAGCAGTTTGAATCTGCCAGGTGCTCCTTGGAAACTTTATGGGGCAGCTCTACTCTGTCCTATAGGGCCGCTATCAGTCGGGATCGACTTGACGGCACTGGGTTTGGTTTGGTTTTTTGGTTTACAACACTGACACATGCATGTAATGTGTCTTGGATTTTCATAATTAAGATTTAAATTCTTGTATTGGCTATTTTATTTGTACTTTGTAACTTGGGACAAATTTCAACTGAACCAGCTCTGCATAGACTGGGTCTGAAAAATTGGTAATAAGGTAGACATATTTCAAGTAATGTGTGTGTGTAGAATGGTGGTGGTGGTTGTAATAATATTGTGCCTTAGACACAAACATTTCAAAGCTAGTTGACACCCTGTTTATGATTACATATTTATGTCTTGGAAATTATATGTGATTAAAGATACATAATAGCTGTAGTAGTCTTTTTAAGTCTTGCTGTTTTTTGCAGTCTACTTGTTCTTGTTGGTATTAGTTGCCACCAAGTCAATCCACTTAAACACCAGATATATTGATATGTGTCTGTATATGGCAAAATGTACAAAGTTACTTAGTTCATATAAACCAAATTTCACATATGAACATACATTTGCGCACAGGAAAAAATATATTTATGCATAATCAAAGAAAGATAACTGAATTTTATTAATATACATTCCTGAATTTAGGAAACAGGAAGATAAGATTCTAATGCCTGCATTTAAGAAATTTTATCTCATAGCCTAGATTTTAAATAATGATATTTAAATGTACATGTAGTACTCAATTTGTTATTAACTTCTAGAAACTAGCAATGCATAAGTACCCCCAAACACCTATTTGAGTGTTTTCCTATCAATCCAAATTTATGAGTAAGTGCATTTCTCTAGGATAGGGACCTGGAGTTATCTTTAAGACTTCGTACAAATTATCCTCTGTAATGGTGCTTGTTAAAACTATATTTCATATCCATTGCCTTTTCATAGCCACATCATCTCCTTAAGACTGCAGCATGAGAAGCCTGCCAATTCCCTACCTTCAATCCCTTTTTCCTCTAATTTATTCTATCACCTATCAGTAAGCCAGTTTTTTCTCCAATCCTTCAACATGTCACTCATACTTTGATTGATGCATTTCACCCAACCTAAAAAAAAATCCCTCCCCTCCTCCACCTACAAATCTTCAAGGCCAGGATCACTCTTATTTTTGCCCTTAACTATTCTCCAAAGATTGAAGCCTGAAATTAGTTCTCCCTTAACTCCTATAGCACTGACTAATGGTCAATACTTCTCAAATAAGCATTTAATTAGAAAAGATAAACAGGTAGTCTATAGAGACCAAGTTTTGTTTTATTTTGCTTTTGTTTCCATAGCACCAAGCAAAGTTCTGGCCATTAATTGGCTATAAATGCTTGTTAATAAAGGCTTATTAATTGACTAATTTATAACAGGGAAAATAAATTATATAAAGTGAGTTATCATTGTAAGGAGCAACAAGGCCTCTACACTTTGCTTTAGTTAATTTTAAGATTATATTCATTAAATGAGGAATATAAATGAATTACTTAGTTTGGGGTATTTAAATTGTCAGTTAAGCATACTATAATAATATTTGCTATTTTAGCTAGTTTGCATAGATACAAATTCAGGTTTTAAACATCTAAACTTCCCTTTACCTTATGAAATGTGAAAGTGTTTTTTAGATTAAATAACCAAATTTCTAGATTAGAGTGTCAAAAATAATAATAATGCAAAGCCCTATCATGTAACATTATCTTCTCTCCTGCCTGTATCATAAATTTCCCTCTTTACTGGATCTTTCTCATAAACATACAAACCAACCAAACCCAAACCCAGTACTGTCGAGTCGATTCCGACTAATAGCAACCCTATAGGATCACTGGGTTTTTTTTTTAGGATAGAGTAGAACTGCCCCATAGAGTTTCCAAGGAGTGCCTGGTGGATTCGAACTGCCGACCCTTTCGTTAGCAGCTGTAGCACTTAACCACGATGCCACCAGGGTTTCCCATAAACATACAAGCATACTATAATTTTCCACATACGTGTCTTTTTGGTAAAGCTTTCTTGATCACACATTCCCCTCTAGCTACTGCAAAACTCCTCTGTGGAATTGTCTGTTCCAGTGCTTCTCAAACTCTAGCATGCCAATGAATCATCTGGAAATTTTGTAAAAATTAAAATTCTGATTCGGAAGTTATATGCTTGCCGCCTTAACAAATTACCCCAAAATTTAGTTTCTTAAAACATCAAGTGTTTATCTGGACATAGCTGGTTTCCTGTGGCCCTGGATCTCTCACAAAGTTGCAGTCAAGATGTTGGGAAGGGCTACATTTATCTCTAGGCTGGGTTTGGGGAGGATTCTCTTCTAAGCTCCCTCCTTGGCTGTTGGAAAGCCTCGGGTATTCTCTTGCTATTGGTCAAAGACACCAGGTCCTTGCCATGTTGGCTTCTCCACAGGGCAGCCCACAACATAGTTGCTTGCTCCAATAGAGGGGAGGGGGCAAACAAGACAGAGCATTTTTGTAACCTAATCTCAGGAGTGACATCCTATCACTTTATCATACTGTATTCATTAGAAGGAAGTTACTAGGCACAGCCCACACACAAGAGGAGGGTATTACACAAGGACATAAATACCAAGAGATGGGGATCATTGGAGGTTCCATTTTAGAGCCTGTTTCCCACAGTAGATTTGTGCTGAGGTCTGAAATTCTACATTTCTAAATAACTCCTAGATAATGCCAATGCTGCTTGTCAAAAACTTTTTTTTTTTTTTAAAAAACAAGGGTCTATACTTCCTGCCTCCAATTCTTTTCTTTCTGTAATCTTATATTGATCACACTTACTCCAGTTAGGCTTTTCACACTCTATTCCATGAAAAAATCCATAATTGAGGTTGCCGATGACTTTCACACTGGTATTTGTGGAGCATTTGAAAAAATTGGTCACTTTTTCTGAAATTCTTTCTTTACTTGGCTTTTGGAACTCCAAATTTATCATTTCTCCTCAATCTCGCCTGCTGATTACCTTATCTCCCTGATTATAAGTGTTAGTGTACTCTACAATCCAATCCTGTACTTTTTTTTTTTTTATCTCAGTTAGTTCCTAAGTGATCTAGTCAAAGCCCATAGCTTTAAATCCCTTTATATGCTGACCATTCTCACATTTATGTCTCTTATGTGGACTTCTCTCCTAAAATCCTAACATGGTTAGCCCTGCTGGTGCAGTCTTTAAGAGCTCAGCTGCTAACCGAAAGGTTGGCAGTTGGCATCTACCAAGCTCCTTGTAAACCCTATAGGGCAGTTCTACTCTGTCCTATAATGTCACTATGAGTCAGAATCACCTCCAAGGCAATAGGAATGAACACCCCTGCTTGAATATCTAATTTCAAACTTAAAATGTCCAAAATTGATTTTTTTTTATTCCTTCTCCTCTTCTCCCCCTTTCTGACCACCTGCCAATACTCAGCAACTCTGCTTCTCGTCCATGTTTCCAAACTCCACAAATAGTGCTGCTCCTCAATCAATTGTTAAGTGAAAACCACTTTAGTTATCCTTGAGTCTTCTCTTGCTCTTCTTCTCATATGTAGATAGTCATTAAGTTTTTGTCAGTTCTACCTCTTGAAAATTAGATGAATCTCCCCATTACTTTGCATCTTCAGTGTCACCATCCTAGTCCAAACTATTATTACTGTTTGTATAGATTTCTGTACCTGCTCACTAATTGATTTAGAGCCTCCAAACACCAGCCCAGGCGATCTTATGCAACAACAAAAAAATTTTTTTCCATGCTCATGGTTTCTTTTCTCCTAGAGGATACAGTTTAGACTCTTTCATATTGTTTATAAAGCTGTACATAATCTGACCCCTGAGTCCCCCTGCAGCCCCTTTTATCTCTACTTTCCTCCCTGTACTTCTTCAACCATGTAGGGAATGGTCTATTGTTCAACACTCTCATTTGACTCTCAGTCTTCATGAAAATTACTTCCCTGCCTAGAACACTCTTCCCTTCTTTTTGCCTTGCTCACTTTAAAATTTTCAGGTTTCAGCTTAAGCGTGACCTCTTCCTGGAGACTGCCTTTGACCTCTTAGACTACGTTTGGGGAACCTGCAGTGTAGTCTATAGCACTATATACTTCCCTGTTTTAGCAGTCATTATTTTTTATACTAATCATATCTTTTTCTCCCATTAAACTTTAAGCTCTGAGGCAACTAGATGAGCAGAGGTAGATTCAGGTATTTTGAAGCCGAAAACATAATTTGAAGGACCTTCTTTAAGAATAAAAATACAAAAGTTATATATTCAAACTTAGGTATAAAAGTGAATATGTATGTATAACAAGAAATCACAGCAAAGTATAAAATTAAGGACATGAACAAGTTTAAAAACATATGACCCTGTGAACACACTGCTAGGAGACCCCTCCCAGAACTCGATGATTAAGCTTCAAGAAATTCCCAGTAAATCCACTTCTGCATATTAGTCTTTTTAAAGCTCTATTTCTCATGCCAAGGGTAATGCTTAACCCATAGCAGGTGCTCAATAAATATTTTTGAATGAATATGTCTAGTTATTTAACTTACATTATTCATATATTTGACATGTGATACATTTTTCAAAAATTAGGTTTCTAAGAAAATGTTTCATATGTTATAAATTGTTCTTACAGTTACTGTTTTCAATTAATTGCTGTTATCATATTCCAAATGACTAATAATATGAATTACTAGTTGTATCTGTTAGGAGATCATTAGGCTGTATGCAGAAAGTCTGTCACATCTCTTCACTAAGTGAAAAAGCCTATTGATTTGGATTAAGAATATATAGAATAATCCTTTGGTATGTGCATCTGTGTGCACAAACATGTATGTTTGTGTGTGTCTCTACATTTTTATAGATCATATGTAATAAAACTTCAAGGTTGATTTTAATCAGTTGTGTTTTTTTAAAAATTTTTAAGGGTATTCACAGAAACAAAATCCTTTGGAGGGGAACCGCCTACTGTTTTCTGGATAAAATCTTTTGTGCAACATTTACCTCTGGAGTGACAAGAAACCAGTATTTTATATAACTTAAAGAGTACATAAAATGTCTTCTTTATCATAAATTTGTTCATAAGTTATTATGTAAGAGATTCTTTAATTCAATACAATAACACAGTATCCAAAAGATAAGCTATTTGTCTTAAATCTTTGGAGGTCAGTTTGTTAAAGTAAAAATAAGTTAAGCTCCTTTTAGAACATTATAAATTTGCTGTGATCATATCAAGATTGTCAGGCATGTGTGTGTGTGTGTGTGTTATAAAATGCAGCCCTCTGATCAATGAGCACTTTTTCTCCCATTTTCCTAAATACATCATGAAAAAAGGATGAGGTTTCCGCCTTAATTGCTTGTGCCTTTTATTCACATTCCTCCCTCAGCCAGAATTGTGAAAAGAGTGTTAGTAAAAGGCTGCACAATAGAGCTTTTCATTAGGCCTCAGCAAGGCACACAAAAGAAGGCTTTTGGAAAGAGTGAATGCGTGAGTTTAATTTGCAGGTGGAGAGTAGATAAAAGGTGCTGACGCCTCTATTATTCTCTTACTTAGGTGACCCTTACCCTGTTCAGCTGATCCCAACTACCATGGCAGCTGCTGCCGCAGCAACACCAGGCTTAGGCCCACTCCAACTGCAGGTAAGTCAGGAAACAATACAGAAGAGACAAAGGTTAAGTAAATATCGAAAACAGCTATTATCGTGTTAAAGCAAAATAAAACTGACTAGTGATATCTGTCTCACAGTTTTCTTTTTTTTTAATTTATTGGTACTGATCCTCAAACACAAGTTGAGAGATGGAGTCTCTTAGTTTTTAGCCCTATTTTCTCTACTTAAGGTAGCTTATTGTAAGCTTTTATTGCCTGGTATGATTTAACAAATAAGTTGGACTTTTGGTCTGATTACTATTTGCCATAATTTCATCCCAGAATGGTCCCTATCAAGACAAAAGGAAAAAAATGCAAAAAAGATATGCAAACGTATAATTATGGATCAAGGCAACTTAAAGTAGCATGTATTTAAAATTGTTCAAGATGCCTAATAATGAAGCATTCTGTAGGTCCCTTTATTCTCCTGCTAATGCCAGCTCAGTTGGGCAGACAAGGAAAAGTAGACCAAATAAACAAGTGATTAAATGAGTACAACTCTATCCTGAACATCCCAATTAAAATCCTTTTAGCCCTGCAGAATCCATATTTCCATGCATGTAAGAATGCCAGTGATAACTTTACCAGATGTACATGTAAGTGGTTTTAGAAATTTTGTTTCTGGTATTGAAAAGAGAATCCATACAGTTACATTTAAAGTAGCTTTCATTAGTTATTTTAATCTTTGAATCAACATGCTACAAAATCTATCATAGTTTCCATTGTAATGTACCTTACAGTTGTGCATTTAATAAGAAAAAAGTCATTTAGTAATGGGATTTATCTCCCTTCTGATAAGTTTTATGCTTTCCTTAGCCTGAAAGATATAGCATGTTTGTGGAGCCAAATGTAAAGCAGCTGTAGTTAATAAAATTAAATTGTATTCATGAAAGTGCATTGTCATAATAGATGAACTTAGTCTGTAAGGCAAAATGTAGTTCTACATTGTAGCATCAAGAGACAGATACATCTGGCTGTCACGTGGGATTGTGAGAAGACCTGGTGGGTTTCTGTAAAACCAGTCGCGTTTCATAGGAGGAACTGCCAGTATGATAGCGGAGACATACTGTGTTCTGCAGAGGTTAATAACGTTCACTCCTTTTCCACCTTTTCTACGAAAAGCTATAGTGTGTGAGCTATTTCTTTGAGCTGGAAATACCTTGGGAAGTGTTGGAGCCATGGGGAGAATAAAAGTAACATAACATTTGTTATCCTTTGAAATGGCATCTGGGGAATAACTACAATACAGAAAAATGATTGTAATAGGTAAAAGTAAAAAGAGGAGTGGAGTTACAGGAAGAGGGGAGATTTGAATGTGGAAATAGTTTTAGGATATCAGTTTTCAAAGCAAGTTAGACATTCTCGTTCCTTTTCACTGTGGGGTTATAGGTGAGAAGAAGTGAGGGCAAGTCGGAGGCATCCCTTATGTTTTATTACAGGACTCTAGTAGAAAGCCAGTCCACTAGGGAACCATTTCATTTTGTTTTCCTTTAGAGATGATAGTAGAATATTTGATAAAAAATTAAGTCTTATTTCTGTTCTTATGTGATAATCATATTCCCTTAAAATTTAGGAATATAAAAAATTTTTCTTTATCAGAAAATAAGGAAAACTTAAAGCATAAACATATTTGCTCTTGCTTTAACTATAATTTGATCTATAATGGGATAAAGTTCCTTTTTATAGCAGTGATATTTTACCATGAAAATTTATGAGTTTTAGTTAGAATTCCAAGTAATCAGCATTTTGTTATAACAAGTAAATTAATAATCCAAAACTCTTTCATGGTGTCTTAGTCATCTAGTGCTGCTATGACAGAAATATGGCAAGTGGGTGACGTTAACAAAGAGAAGTTTGTTCTCTCATAGTCTAGTAGACTACAAGTCCAAATTCAGGGCATGAGCTCCAGGGCAAAGCTTTCTCTCTCTTCCGGCTCTGGAGGAAGATCTTGGTCATCAGTCTTGCCTTGGCCTGGGAGCATCTCAGCACAGGGACCTCAGGTCCAAAGGATGCGCTCTGCTCCTGGCATTGCTTTCTTTGTGGTATGAGATCCCTCTGTCTCTCTGCTTGCTGCTCTCTTTTATATCTCAAAAGAGATTGGCTTAAGACACTATCTCATCTTGTAGGTTTCATCAATATAACTGCCACTAATCATCTCATTACATCATAGTGACAGGATTTACAACACATAAGGAAATCATATCAGATGACAAAATGGTAGACAATCATACAATACTGGGAATCATGACCTAGGCAAGTTGACAGATATTTTTGGGGGATACAATTCAGTCCATGACAGTAAGCCATTAAAAAAATAATAAAAAAAAATATGTACAAACACACATACACATATCTTCTGTTAATGAAAAAGTAGTATTCAGGTGCAGACACATTCCAAAAGCATGTCATGGCGGAGACTCTAGCTTTTTCTTTGAAGTGAATTGACTCTCCCGCCTTCACTACAGTGCTTACACCAACTCATTTTTCTACTCATCACTGTTATTATATTCACAGGCCCCTAACCCTGACTTCAGCCTTCTCTACAGTTGCTCTCTGTGCTTTAAGGCAGCACCTCAATATTTTCTTCTCCACAGACCTGCCCAGATGGGTAGAAGAAAAGCTAATTACAAAGCCTAGTCAGAATTCTGGTGGCGTAGTGGTTAAGAGCTATGTCTACTAACCAAGGGGTTGGCAGTTTGAACCCACCAGGTGCTGCTTAGAAACTGTATGGGGCATTTCTACTCTGTCCTATAGGGTTGCTATGAGTCAGAATCAACTCGACGGCAGTGGGTTAATGGGTAGTCAGAAGTTTTGTCTTAACCCCAATCTTGTAAACCTGTTTTTGAGAAGATTCATCTAAGTCAAGTATAGCGTGTGAACCAGTTTTAATATTCTCCAAACTCTGTTTTTATTGTACTCTGTTAACTATCCATTTTCCACTCCTTAATAATATCTTGAGTAGAATCCATCACGTTCTGGTCCCTTTCAGCTATTAAGACTTCATTTTGGTTATTAGGATTCAATTCTTGCTGGAAACTTTACTTTCATATCCAGTTCACATCTTGTTGCCTCCTCTTCCCTCAGTAGGCAAGAACCCTGGATCTAGAGACCGGAAGTGAGGAAGGGTGTGGCTTGTTCTTTTGCTGCTTCAACTCCAGCTTACTGCCTGTGCAGATGTGGATTGGGGAAGGAGAAGGGAGCGTAATGTACCTCTGAGACACCTTGGAGGTAGTGTACGTGTAGTTTTCTTGGAGTCTTGGAGTCTTTCTCAGTAGGCTAAGGTATATTTGATGATCTGTGCTTCCAACCATCCTTCTGTTTAGGGCATCACCTTCCTTGGTCAGCAACTGTTTAGGTAGCAAGCATCCTGCCTCCTCCTTCAGCCTCAGTGTTCTTTCTCAGAAAACCCTGAGGCATTCCATTAAGGTTCTCTTCCATGCCCTCTAAGGGCTATGGAGGCACTACACCACAGACCTGGTCCCAACATGAAACATGTACACCACCTTTCTTCTCCATACCACCCCCAGATTTAGAAAACATCTGATGAAAAACAGGCGCTGCTCTGTCTTGATTTACATACACCCCAAACTCCAGTGTCAAGTTCTCTTAAGAACTCTCTCACCATGTCCCTAGTGGGTGGGACTTTAACTTTTTCAGCTCAACAAGCATCCAGTTGTGGAACAATAAGCAAGTTTCTCCTTCTTTCAGGCTTCTCCAGTTTTTATGAATCTGCCTCCTAACTTGACAAGGGTGGGAGGAGCACCTTTCTTCAAGAACCAAGCCCTCTCATAAAGCTGTAGACCCAATTCTCTCTTTCCTTACCTCTCTCACAAGATACCCATTCATATGTACTGTGGCGGGGGTGGGGGGTGGTGGTCAGAAAGTGGAGAAGGGAGAATGAGGAAGAAGTGAGAAGCAGCGTGAATGTTTATTGAAACAGGGCTAGTTCAGCCAAATTTTAATAAGGGGGAGGTGGTGGTTTAGGTCTTGTCTAGCACCAATTGCTGGTGGCTCTCTTTAAAACCACCAAAAGTTTGTTGTTGGTGGTTTCTTAACTTGGATTCTGTTTTTGTTTTTGTTTAATCAGGGAGCTGTAAACTCAGAGCTGCATTTTACAAGGCAGCAGTAAGAAAGGTTGGTTGGAAACTCTATAGGGCGGTTCTACTCTGTCCTATAGGGTCACTATGAGTCAGAATCGACTCGACGGCAGCAGGTTTGGTTTTTTTGGTTTATCCTCATACAATGGCAGTGGGAATAGCATGGTTGTTGATGTTGTTGTTAGCTGCCGTCCAATTGCCCCAACTCGTGGGGACCCCATACACAACAGGACAAAACTCTGCCTAGCCCTGCTCCATCCCCATGATCAATTCAGATCAGACTGTTGTGATGCATAGGTTTTCATTGGCTGATTTTTTACATCAAGCACCAGGCCTTTCTTCCTAGTCTCTCTTAGTCTAGAAGTTCCAGACTAATAAGCATCATAGCAAC
This sequence comes from Elephas maximus indicus, assembly GCF_024166365.1. Classification (NCBI taxonomy): domain Eukaryota; kingdom Metazoa; phylum Chordata; class Mammalia; order Proboscidea; family Elephantidae; genus Elephas; species Elephas maximus. The sequence continues at coordinate 82,305,406 of NC_064822.1, read as the reverse complement.
ACACAGGCCTCCACTGACAAAGGGGGGGTGAAAGTGCATGAGGCGCATTGGCCAGGAATCATGTGGTAGGTGGGAGTTTTTCACTGAAACACCAGTGCCTCAATGGGATACCTATATTATAATTAAAACAAAAAGTTTGCTATTTTCCTTTCCTTATGTCTAAAAAAAATAATTTAAACCATGGAAAGTGCCATAACAACTGATATCACTAGCTCCCAGAAGCCATGGTTTATAGAGTACTTTCTTAAACTAGGTTCTCTGGTAAGGGTTTTACAAGGCTTGTCTCACGTAATTCTTATTACAGAACTTTGTCTTCTATATTCACTTCTCCATTTGATAAAGAAAAAAAACAAATTATAGAATTCAAAACTCCTGGTCTTTAAACAATTTGCATTTCCTTCTCTAAGCGTAGGAGATTTTATTTTAAACTTTGGAGTCACTGCCCCTTTTAACGCATTTGCTAACTCAGTAATCTGCTAATCAAATCACAACAATAGCACTGATTAATTGGCGCTAACACAAATGCTCTGTACACATCGCAATACTGAAAGCAAAGCGGGATTCATAATGACAGCTGTCTACTTCAGACTCTGCATTTTCCATTTCATGTCTCTTTACACAGATATATGTTAATTCAAGTCCTTGTTTTTAACACCTAGCTCTCAGGAGGGACACTAAATATATTTCTACTTATAGTTGACTTTGTTTAGCTACCATTTGTTTTTCTTTTGAAATGATTTTTTGCATATAATTGCTCACACTTGGGTCATGTTATGATAAGTCAAAGCAATAACCAGACCTTTATAAGAAAGAATAAATAGATGAGTACAATGATTTTATAAGGCAATCAAAATGATAGGCTTTAAATAAAACCACCATTTATTACTTAAATATTATTTTGTGTCTCTGGAGATCCTTACCATTAAAAAAAAAAAAAGCCAAAACTCTTTATGTGAAAAATAACCTAACTATATACTTCTTTGAGCAGCTAAGATATTCTAAGCACTGTTATATATTTATTTTTTATAGAGAAAAGTTGGCTTAATTGAGATTATATATATAAAGAAGACAACATGCTGTACCGAGACACCATTTTATCTTTTTTATAATGAAATAGTCACTTTCGTCTCTTTTCCTTTCAAGTCTTTCCTGTGCTTCAGACCCATATGTCTAACTGCTTGTTGACTATCAAAAGGAAATATAGATGTGTACAGGCAGCATAAACTGAGCCCAGATGGAACTCACCAGTTCTCTTCCTTGATCCCAGATCTGTGCATCCTCTGGTCTTCTTTAGTGAATGGTATCATTCCATCTACCGCCCAACCCAGATATATGAGTAGTGTCCTTAACTCCTCTTTCTCCCTCTTCCCTTACATTAATTCACCAAGTCTATTGATTCCACCTATTAAATATCTCAAGAATTTGTCTATTTCTTTTCATCATAACTGTCACTCTTCTGGGCCAGGTTACCCTCATTGCTTACCTAGTTTACTGCAATCATGCTTTTACTGATCTTCCTGTCTTTGGTGTTGCCTCATTCAATGCACTTGCTACTACACATTAGTGAGAATGACCTTTCTAATTTTAAAAAATCCAGTTATATCCTCCTCCTACTTAATGTCCTTAAATGACTCCCTGGTGTTTTCAAGCTCCTTGCCCTCTGTGGATTTTTGCATGTCGCATGTTCTCTTCCTGAAACCTGTTACCCATCATCATTACCAGGCTAACTCCTACCTACCCTTTAGATTTCAGGTTAAAACCTTACTTTTTCACAGAAGACTTTATTGATCCAAAGTCTCAATTAAAGTAGCTCCTATGTGTACCCAGGGCACACTTATTTTTCCTCTCATAGCACTTGTAGAATATGTTCTATATATTGCTTTCTAGCTTCTACCAGATGGAAAAGTCTATGAAGTCGATGACTTAACATTGTTTACACATAACCTAGTGCTTGAAATATTTATGGGCTCAATAAATATCTGTTAAATGAAAGTGTGAATGAATGAACCTTAACATTAAAATTATAAATTATGTTATCTATTTTATTCAAATAGCTGTACCCACTCTATAATATTGGAATTAAGCTGAATATCAATGATTAGTTTCATATATAAATTATTCCCTATCTTTTCAAAGGAGTCCTTGAGTGGATTCACATGGCTAATGCACTCAATTGCTAACCAAAAGGTTGGAGGTTTGAGTCCATCCAGAGACACCCTGGAAGAAAGGCTTGGTGATCATCTTCCCAAAAAATTAACCATTGAAAACCCTATGGAACACAGTTCTTCTCTAACACACATGGGGTCACCATGAGTTGGAAGATGACTCGACAACAACTGGATCTTTTAAAGTGAGACAATAACAGGAATATAAATATCAAAAGCATCGTTAGCACATGGAAAAACAAATAAGTAGTTTGAATTCAACTAAGATATACGTTAAAACTATGTAATAAAAAAAGACTCCCATTTGCTGAGATAAAAGAAACATACCGAAGAACTCTATATGCCTAGTATGTATTCAGGACTAGTTTTCTCACCTTATTTAAGTATTTGCTCTAATATCATCTCTTTGAGGCCTACCTTAACCAATGTATTAAAATTGTAAAATAATTCATCCACAGATATCATACTTCCTATTTCCCTTATTCTGCTTTTTTTTTCTATAGCACTAGTCATCTTTACAGAGCCCTGGTGGCACAGTGGTTAAGAACTCGGTTGCTAACCAAAAGGTCAGCAGTTCAAATCCAACAGCTGCTCCCTGGAAACCCTATGGGGCAGTTGTACTCTGTCCTATAAGGTTGCTATGAGTCAGAATCCACTCGACGGCAACGGGTAGTCATCTTCAAACTATATAATTTACTGATTGTGTTTTAAATTTATTGTCTGTCTTCTCCAAATATAGTAAACACCATGAGGGCAGGGATCATCATTTGTTTTGTTACAATAATGTATCTCAAGTGCCCAGAAGCATGCCTAGGAAATAACAGGCGCTCAGTGAATATTTGTTAAATGAAAGAAACAATCACGAGGTCATAATAGTTTTAAATATAACAACAGAGCAGTGTATGATTAACTTCTGGAACAAATGATGTCAATTCAAAGACCAAAGAATTTAACTTTTTTTTGTCCCTATTGAAAGATTCTTTTAGTGTGGAAAAAAAAAAAAAAACCCTGCTAATTCTATCTCTCCTGCTCTTTTCTCCCTTTTTCTTACCATAATCATGGGCTGCTGCATAAGGAGTGTGTTTTGAATATTTATTACAGATTATCTGATCCCTTTAACGGAAACCCTGGTGGCATAGCAGTTAAGTGCTACGGCTGCTAACTAAAAGGTTGGCAGTTCAAATCCATCAGGTGCTCCTTGGAAACTCTATGCGGCAGTTCTACTCTGTCCTATAGGGTCGCTATGAGTCAGAATTGACTCAATGGCAATGGGTTTTTTTTTTTTTTTTTTTGGTTTAATTCCTTTAAAGTAATTATAACTTATCAAAGACCAAATATTGCACTATTTGATTATTACTATGGTGTGTTTTTTATGTATGTACAGACATAAATATGAGAATATGAACTAATAGAGGTACTTTTATTGCCTCAATATGGCTCACCTTGCCAATACAACACTAAGGTTAATATTTCGAAGCAATTCAAGAAGGTATTACCAAAATGGGAAGTAGGCAATTAGCAGTTACATATTCTGAGTATACCTTCTTCCCCTCTGCTTCCTCCTGCTTTTTTTTTTCCCCCCTTCTTCCTCTTCGAACCACTCTTCTTTCCCTCTAAGAACCAATAATGCCTTTAATATTTGTTTTCCTGTTGTGATCTCTTTTTAAAGGAGGGTCATTAGTTTATAAAGAAAAATGATCTAGCTTAATTTCAATATTGACAAGTAGGCATTCCTATTTAAGCTAAAAAATTTATACTCTGAATTTTTAGACATTCATGCTAGATAAAATCAGCTAAGAGAACTGTTTAATTAATAAGACCAAATGATGGCAACAGTCCATCTAACATTTATTTCTTATATTCATTTTTGTTATTTCGCATTTTGCTTTATGGGCATCATGAATATTTTTAATAGTAGTAGTTGTAATGTAGTATACTACTTCAATTTTTTTTAACTAGGATTCTAAAATGTGAAATTGGAAGGAAATATTTATCCACTTATTTCTCGCTTTATAAATACTGTATTTGTTTTGGCCAAAAGATGGTTGCCACCTGTTATACCTATAGGAAGCCAAAAATGTCGACTCCCACCAATGATTAATAGTGATAAGCAGAAGGGAAAAAGACTGCAATTCTTCTTGGATCATCATATTTTACTCAAAGTAAGCAAATAGCATTCAATCATGAATTTCTATTGAATTAATTGTACTTTTAAAATGATTCTGTTTAGAGAAATCCATAGTACTAATTTTGGAAATAAAGACTCGAAATTCCAAATTGTCGTAAATGAAATCACATGAGGATGCAGCTCCAGGAATTAGTAACATCAATAACCAGCTTTCTTGGGATACAGAAAATGATAAATGATGTGTGATCATGTTAGAGAATGAACCATAGAAAATATCAACTGAAATCAATCTTTTGTCATAGCTATCAAAGGCACATGGCAGTTATAGTGAAAATGGCTTAAGAGTCTATCTGATACAGAGTAACACAAGGTAGACGTGGATGAAAAATTCAAGTTCATCTTTTTATCGGCCTCCCCTCTAGTCTTGAAGGAGGTCAATAGTTATGACAGGACACAAGTAAATGCTTCCTATTTCCCAGAGCACTGTGAATGACTGAGCATGGATTTACGTGGCTGGCCAAGAGAAACCAACCCAGAAAATCAATAAAGAAGGAATAACCATATTGTAACATCTAAATGTGAGGAATTTTATTATTGAAGGAATTCCTTGCAAGGATGAATGTAAACTACCTAAATACCCTACCACCCCTTAACTTTTTAGGTGGCAGTCATTTCCCTGCAGGGTGAAAAATGATCAACTTCTCCTCGTTTCAGTTGCAACCCTGGTGAGCTGTTTGCTGTTGGACTTCTGTCTGCATGAGTGAGTTTTCTTGCAGGTTATAAGACTGAATTCCCTCTTTTCCCCTCCCTTCGACCCTGAGCCTGCAGGGCAGACAGACAGAAGCACACATATGATTAATACAGCACAGCTGCAAGAGTGAGTCATTTGCATATGTATTAATAGAGGAAAAAAAAAACCTAACAACAACAATTAAATTATATACAGAGACATCCTGCATACTAAAGAACATATGCTAATAGGACTGAAAGAGTGCAGCCAACATTTTCTCTGACTTTTCCAAGCCCATATGGGCTAGAGTCAGAGCCCAGCAGTTTTCAAGAATCCCCTTTAAGGAAGAACCTGTTAGGAACTGCTTCCGTAGTTATTACCACCTCTAGGGTTCCCAGGAGGTGTTTGACATTTGGACAATGGAAATGGTACAAGCAGTGTCTTTGTCATGCTATTTCTGTGTTTCCTTGTTTTCAGCAACTTTGTGGTGTCTCAGTACGTGCTAAGAGAATCATCAGTACACACAAGCTTTACCACAGCATTTGTTTTTATTTTACCAACCAGTGAAATAAATGGTAAACTTGGAAATTATATTTCAAGTTCTATCAGTGCCTACACTAAAGTAACATAACTCTGTCAGAGCGAGGTTTTCTGATCACAAGTCCATGCCCATTCCTCAAAGGCATCCTGTGTTCTTTTAATCAAAACATGGTTACCAGTTGTTGTTAAGTCAGTCTCGACTCACCCCATGTGTGTCAAAGTAGAACTGTGCCCTGTAGAGTTTTCAGCGGCTGATTTTTCAGAAGTAGATCACTAAACCTGTCTTCTAAGGCACCTTTGGGTGGACTTGAACCTCCAACTTTTCAGCTAGTGGCCTAGGGTGCTAACTCTGTACCACGTAGAAACTCCAAAACATGGTTAGGTTACTTTTAAAGTGTTTTGAGGTTAATTAATGTACATAAAAGGGTTTCTAAGGCTTAAGGCCAACAGTAGATATCATCATGGAAATGACACAAATTTATCGATACCTTAAAAGTATATAGTTTTGTATACTTTTTTAAGAAAAACAGAATTACTCAATTTTCTGTTCTGGGCTATCTGAAAGAGCAACTAATATTCTTTGAACTCACAGATTATATTTGTTAGAAATTCAACATTTAACCTAATTGTTGATTTAGCTTTTGTTACTAGTTTACTAGTATCCTTTAATTTATTCAAAGAAATGTTTTATGAAGAAAATTCAACCTTGGAGTAAATTTTACATAAGTAAAAGTTACCATCTTATTAAGACCAGTAACCATCTTGGGTCTAAAGAATGCCTGTTAAGAGGAACAAATGCTGAGTTTTTCTTGGTACCAGAAATCCATTGACTATTATCCATTATTTTTATTGGTAGGTATCAAAGCATGCGACTGAAACATGTAAATTATATTACATATACCTGGTAACCATAGGATCGATGTCTTCTTCGTTAATTAATTAGATAAAGGAAAATTTAGTCTCTGAGCAAGGGATAATTAAAGAGAAGATGACATAAAGATTAAAGCAATTTTTTTTAATATATCGTATTAAGGCATTGTGTTTAGAATAATATTTTAAGAAATTACTATTAATTAATGAAAGCAATATAGCATAATGGTTAAGAGCATGGTAGCTGCAACCAGCTGTGCCTTATATCATGGTTTGGCTACTTACTAGCTGTGTGACTTTGGGAAAGTTACTTACCCTCTCCATGCCTCACTTTTCTAGTCTGAAAAATGTAGGTATAAATGATATCTTACTATTAGAATTAAATGAAATAATACATATATCATGTATTTATTCACCAAAAAGTATGTGCCAGGCAATGGTAAATGTTTGGTATTATTAGTTGACTAATAAATGTTATCAACTGATATTAAAAGAATTTGTATTGGCTAAAGGAAGTCTTGCAAATTAGAACACGGCAGACTTGGTTGTCAGGGAACCTCCAAAGCAAGTTAATAAAATTGAGGCAAAATTTTCTTTTTTATGAAGAAATTCCCCTGTGTGGTATAATTTAAAGGCCCCTCACAAGAGTCTAAGGGAGGCAATGAGTTTACTTAACCAAGTAGGTACTTGGGGTATAGTGTTCCATATTTTGCTATTGATCACTTTTTATTTCAATAGCTAACATCTCCGTTAGGAGAATAATACATCCTGTCAAGTCCTTTTTTTCCATGGGTACAATACAAATTAAACGTTTCCATGAGCTGCTTCTAACTTTTCTAAACAAAGTACCTTATGAAGTCTAAAATAATCCTGTTAATCGTTGCTTTGAATGTAACATGTAGTTTTTTTTTTATTAAAAACAATTTTCTGGTATAAGCATTCAAAGGTTACTCTTTTTCAAAATATACCTCTTATTCTACTTTTCTATTATTTAGAGTTAGATTATTTTTCAAATTAAGAAACTTTATAAACTTTTCATTATTTTCTTTCGAAAAAAACTACTGTTACACACTTCAATATGGAAATGAGTTATTTTTATAGACCCCATCGTATCCTTGAAATTTTATTCAGGAAATATTTATTTTTTTTTTGCTGCTGAGCTAAGCAACATAAGAAACACGAAGATGAATCGGTCAAGGATCCCTGATGGATCATAGAGAGGCTTGAACTTTAAGAGAATGAACGGATGGGAAAGTTGAATAGGGTCTGAAGAAAGTCATACAACCGCTGTCTTAAGTGTATTTGCAATGGAAAGGACCTCAGAAACCACTGAAAACAGTTTTCAAACTGTTCACTGGAGTCCAAGAGGCTCCAAGAACCCCCAAACAGTATCATTCACTTTTATATATTCAGGTCTACTAGTTAAGATTGTTTGAATAAAAGATTCTGCTGCTAAAACAAAAGTTAAAAACTATTCTATTTCAATTTCTTAATTTGAGTATAGGAAGTTTAAGTAGAGCTGAGACTGGAATCCTAGCAGCTAAAAGCTAAATCTAGCTTCTTCCCATTATACCATGGTATCCTTAACAATAAATGTATATATTATGTTTTAAGATGTTTTGTGTAAAAGGAGAGGGGAGAAATTGCTATTTTTGCATTTAGGTCATTAAATTAAGGGAGGATGAATAAAACAATGGTTAGGATTTGCATATCAGTGACAATGGCAACCTTCTGAATTGCATTCATTTTGCTGAGTTCAGTGATTGTGCTCTGTGAATTAATTCTTTTGTGAAAAGCTATTGAAAGATCAAGGAATTTAGAAAACAAAACAACACAATAGCATGCTGTGTCATATCTGTTTGTACATAGAAGGTTCAAAGTTAGACTATTTACATCAAAAGTCTTGTAATATTTTATTTGCTCCTTAGAAGAAAGATGGTATTCAGGTTGATTACATAATCATGCAGATAAGATTCTGCTGTCATGAATGTGCCGTTCTGAGAGACGAACCAAGAAGAAAATTTTGAACTGTGTTTGGTTGGCAAGTGTCTTCACGGGACTTGAAAAGAGAGCCCTGTCAGATTCCTCTAGAGAAAAAAGTGAAAGCCAGCCCAGCACATTTCAAATTTGCCGTTTCCTGTGGTAGTTGCCCAGTATTGTCCTGCTAAACCTCCAAAAACCAAACCCAGTGCCGTCCTGTCAGTTCCGACTCATAGTGACCCCGAAGGACAGAGTAGAATTGCCCCACAGAGTTTCCAAGGAGCACTTGGTGGATTCGAACTGCCAACCCTTTGGTTAGCAGCCATAGCACTTAACCACTACACCACCAGGGTTTCCTAAACCTAGAGCATGAAAAGAAGCGGGGGAGGGTGGCACTGAGAGGTGAACCCTATTATTTCCATCTTCCTTAACCTTGGCCTTTCCCTTAAGGATACACTACTTTTTATGTTGTGCCCAACCTCTCCTTGAGTGAAGGAAGGATATAAGAAGAAAAGGAGGAACAGACTCAAAGTGTGTTCCCAAATGATATACTCCAGTGATCATTAAACTAGTATAATTTATTTCTCTAAGATGAAAATTACAACAATGTTCTCTCTTGCTTTTCCTATTGCTAGAACTTCTTCAACATATAATGAAAAAGGGGTATTAGTGAGTGACAATTACAATTCCTTTTATTTTGGGGACTGAGGCACAACTATAGAAAATATTTTATGTCCCTTAACCCATCTATAATCCATAGCCATCGAGGCCATTCCAACTCTTGGTGACCCCAAGTGTTATAGAGTAAAACTGTTCAGTGGGGTTTTCCTGAGTGTAATCTTAACAGAAGCAGATCACCAGGCCTTTCTGTGGTGCCGATGGGTGGGTTCAAAATGCCAACCATTAGGTTAGTAACCAAAATAAAACAAAACCTGTTGCTGCCAGGTTGATTCTGACTCGTAGCAACCTTATAGGACAGAGTAGAACTGCCCTGTAGGGTTTCAGAGGAGTGGCTGGTGGATTCAAATTGCTGACCTTTTGGTTAACAGCCAAGCTCTTAACAACTGAGCCACTGGCACTCAATTAGGTTAGTAGGTGAGTGCAAACCTTTTAATTCTATGTTTGTAATTGATTTAAGATAACAAGAAGTTTCCGTCTGAAATTGGGCTGTCTTGTATTATATAACTCCTACTGCTTCAAATATGTGCTTTAACTATTTTTCATAGGACTGGTTTTCCCCTGGGAAACCCTGTGGCTTAGTGGTTAAGTGCTATGGCTCCTAACAAAAAGGTCGGCAATTCGAATCTACCAGGCGCTCCTTGGAAACTCTATGGGGCAGTTCTACTCTGTCCTTTAGGGTCGCTATGAGTCGGAATTGCCTCAACGGCAATAGGTTTTAATGGGATGGGGAATTTTCCCTTTAATTTTGTTCTTTGCTTTTAAAGGCACTTAAAATTATTATAAATAGTACAATGAAAACATTTGGTAAACATACAGAAGACAAACTAAGACATTTAACCCAACAAAAAAAAAAAGAAAGAAAAGCCTTTACATATTCACTTTTATTCTCAACTTGGTTTGGTTCATCTCGCATCTTGTTTTCTTCCAGGACAATTTTAAGTTTGAATGTTTTAGTGTGACTTTAGACCTTGTTGTTAGGTGCCGTTGAGTCAATTCTGACTCATAGCGACCCTATGTACAACAGAAAGAAACACTGCCCAGTCCTGCGCCATCCTTACAATCTTTGTTATGTTTGAGCCCATTGTTGCAGCCACTGTGTTGATCCATCTTGTTGAGGGTCTTCCTCTTTTTCGCTGACCCTCTACTTTACCAAGCATGTTGTCTTTCTCCAGAGACTGATCCCTCCTGACAGTATGTCCAAAGTATGTAAGACTCAGTCTCGCCATCCTTGCCTCTAAGGAGCATTCTGGTTGTACTTCTTTCAAGACAGATTTGTTCGTTCTTTTGGCAGTCCATGGTATAGTCCATGTTCTTCGCCAACACCACAATTCAAAAGCCGCAATTCTTCTTCTGTCTTCCTTATTCATTGTTCAACTTGCATTTGCATATGATGCAATTGAAAATACCATGGCTTGGGTCAGGAGCACCTTAGTCTTCAGGGTGATATCTTTGCTCTTCAACACTTTAAAGAGGTCCTTTGCAGCAGATTTGCCCAATGCAATGCTCCTTTTGATTTCTTGACTGCTGCTTCCATGGCTGTTGATTGTGGATCCAAGTAAAATGAAATCCTTGACAACTTCAGTCTTTTCTCCGTTTATCATGATGTGGCTTATTGGTCCAGTTGTGAGAATTTTTGTTTTCTTTACGTTGAGGTGTAAACCATACCGAAGGCTGTGGTCTTTGATCTTCATCAGTAACTGCTTCAAGTCCTTAGACATAGGCCAGCATTAAATACAGTAGGAAACCATAATATGTCTTGTTTGCATGATCAGTCCTTGCATTGAACGTATGTAATAGTATAGAATATGATTAGACGACTAAGGTTTTTTTTCTTTAAAACATGATCCCCCAAATTTTACTTAACCATTTAGAAATGTTAACATAAAGCTCACAAATAAATACAATTTAAGCATGCATAATGTCATGGATTTAATTGTGCTCCGCCAAAATACACATCTAACTTGGCTAGGCCCTGATTCCCGGTATTATGTGATTGTCTACCATTTTGTCATCTGATGTGATTTTCCTATGTGCTGTAAATGCTACCTTATGATGTTAATGAAGCCCTGGTGGTATAGTGGTTAAGAGTTTAGCTTCTAACCAAAAGGTTGGCAGTTCGAACCCATCAGCCATTCCTTAGAAACCTTATGGGACAGTTTTAGTCTGTCCTATAGAGTCACTATGAGTCGGAATCAACTCGACAGCAATGGGTTTTGTGTTTTTTTTTTTGCTACGATGTTAATGAGGCAGGATTAGAAGCAGTTGTGTTCATAAGGCAGGACTCAATCTACAGGATTAGGTTGTGTCTTAAGTCAACCCCCTCCTTTTTTTTAAATCATTCTTTAGATTAAGATTTACAGAACAAACTAGTTTCTCATCAAACAGTACATACTTCGTTCTATGACATTGGTTAACAACTCCACAACATGTCAACAATCTCCACTCTCAATCCTGGGTTCCCTATTACCAGGGTTCCTGTTCCCTCCTACCTTCCAGTCCCTGCCCCAGGGCTGGTGCGCCCCTTTAGTCTGGTTTTGTTCCATGGGCCTGTCCAATCTTTGGATGATGGGTGAGCCTCAGGAGTGACCTCATTACTGAGCTAAAAGTATGTGCAGAAGCTATACTCTCCGGGTCTCTGCAGCCTCTGTGAGGCCAGTAAGTCTGGGCTTTCTTTTTGAGTTGGAATTTTGTTCTACATTTTTCTCCAGCTCTATCGGGGACCCTCTACTGTGATCCCTGTCAGAGCAATGAGTGGTGGTAGCCAGGCATCATTTAATTGTACTAGACTCAGTTTGGTGGAGGCTGTGATAGATGTGGTCCATTAGTCCTATGGACTAATCTTTCCCTTGTGCTTTAGTTTTCTTCATTCTTCCTTGCTCCTGAAGGGGTGAGACCTGTCGGTATCCTAGGTGGCTGCCCACAGGCTTTGAAGACCCCAGAAGCTACTCACCAAAGTAGAATGTAGAATACTTTCTTTATAAACTGTGCTATGCCAATCAAGCTAGATATTCCCTGAGACCGTGGTCCTCACAGCCCATAGCCCAGCAATTCGGTTAGGAGTTTGGATGTGTCTATGGAGCTACCATGACCTTTGCCTTGCACAGATTGTGCTGGCTTCTGCAGTATTTTGTACTGTTTTACCCTTCACCAAAGTTACCACTTACCTATTGCCTATTAAGTGTTTTTCTTTCCCCTCCCCTCCCTCCCTCATAACCATCAGATTCTTTCTTTTTGTATGTAAACCTATTCATGAGTTTTTACAGTAGTGGTCTCATTCAATATTTGTCCTTTTGTGATTGACTTATTTCACTCAGCAGAACGCCCTCCAGATTTCTCCATGTTATGAGATGCTTCACAGATTCATTTTGTTTTTACTGTTGCATAATACTCCGTTGTGTGTATGTACCACAGTTATCCATTCATCTGTTGATGGGCATCAGGTTGTGTCCATGTTTTTGCTATTGTGAATAATGCTACAGTGAACATGTGTATACATATGTCTGTTCATGTGTTGACTCTTATTTCTCTAGGATATGTTCCCAGGAGTGGGCTTGCTAGATCATATAATATTTCTATTTCTAGCTTTCTAAGGAAGCGCCATATGGTTTTCCAAAACAGTTGTATCATTTTTCATTCCCACCAGCAGTGCATAAGAGTTCCAATCTCTCTACAGCCTCTCCAACATTTGTTATTTCCTGTTTTATTGATTCATGCCAGTAATGCTGGGGTGAGATGGCATCTCATTGTGGTTTGGATTTGCATTTCTCTGATGGCTAGAAATCGTGAGCATTTCCTCATGTGTTTCTTGGCCGCTTGAATGTCTTCGATGAAGTGTCTTTTCACTTCCTTTGCCCATTTTTTAATTGGATTATTATCTTTTTGTTGTAGAGGTGTTGAATTTTCTTGTAGATTTTAGAGATTAGACCTTTGTCTGATTTGTACTAGTCAAAATGTTTTTCCCAGTCTGTAGGTTCTCTTTTTACTATTTAGGTGAAGTCTTTTGATGAGCGTGTTTAATTTTTAGAAGATCCCAGTTATCTAGCTTATCCTCTGGAGCTCATGTGTTGTTGGTTGTGGCTTGTATCCTGCTAGTGCCGTGTATTAGAGCCTCTAACATTGATCCTATTTTTTCTTCTATTAACTTCATAGTTTTTAGCTTTATATTTAGGTCTTTGATCCATTTTGAGTTAATTTTTGTATATGATGTGAGGTAAGAGCTATGTTTCACTTTTTTTGTAGCTGGATGTCATCCAGTGTTGCCAGCACCATTTGTTAAAAAGACTGTCTTTTCCCCATTTGTTGGATTTTGGGCCCTGTTGAAAATCAGGTGACCATAGGTGGATGGATTTACATCTGGGTTCTCAATTCTGTTCCATTGGTCAATGTACCTGTCATTGTACCAGTACCAAGCTGTTTTGAGTACTGTAGCTGTGTAGTAGGTTCTGAGGTCAGGTAGTGTGAGTCCTCCTACTTTATTCTTCTTCTTCAGTTGTGCTTTACTTATCCAGGGCTTCTTCCATTTCCATATAAGGTTAAGTTTTTCCATCTCTTTAAAGAATGTTCTTGGTATTTGGATCAGTATTCCTTTGTATTTGTTAATTGCTTTGGGTAGAATTGTCATTTTCACACTGTTGAGCATGGTATGTTTTTCCATTTGTGTAGACCTCTTTTGGTTTCTTGAAGTAGTGTTTTGCAGTTTTCTTTGCATAGGTCTTTTACATCCCTGGTTAAATTTATTCCCAAGTATTTTATTTTTTTAGGGGCTATTTTATTATAAATGGTATTGTTTTCCTTTTCATCGTTCTCTTTATTTGTGCATAGGAATCCAACTGATTTTTGTATGTTTATCTTGTATCTTGCCACTGTGCTGAATCTATTTGTTCCAGTAGTTTTCTCATGGAGTCTTTTTGGTTTTCTATGTATAGTATCGTAATATCTGCAAATGGGGACAGTTTAACTTCTTTATTACCAATTTGGACTCCCTTTATCACTGTTTCTTGCCTTATTGCTCTAGCTAGGACTTCTAACACAATGTTAAATAGGAGTGGTGGTAAAGGGCATTCTTGTCTTGTTCCTGTTCTCAAGGGGAATGTTTTCAGCCTCTGTCCATTAAGAATGATGTTGGCCATTTGTTTTACCTAGATGCCTTTTATTATGTTGAAAAATTTCCCTTCTATACCTATTTGAGAGTTTTTATCAGAAATGGGTGTTGGACTTTGTGAAATGCCTTTTCTGTGTTGATTGAGATGATCATGTGGTGGATTACGTTGATTGATTTTCTAACGTTGAACCATCCTTGCATACCTGGTATGAATCCTGCTTGGTTGTTGTGTGTTATTTTCTGATATGATGCTGAATTCTATGGGCTAGAATTTTTCTGAGAATTTTTGCATCTATATTCTTAAGAGATATTAGTCTTAATTTTCTTTTTTTCTGTTGTCTTTGCCTGGTTTAGGTATCAGGGTTATGCTGGTTTCATGGGATGAATTCAGAAGTATCGCTTTCTTTTCTATGTTCTGAAATAGTTTGAGTAGTACTGAATGTTTGGTGGAATTCTCCAGTGAAGTCATCTTGGCCAGGGCTTTTTTTGTTGGGAGTTTTTGTTTGTTTTGTTTTTTACCTTTTCAATCTCTTTATTATGGGTCTGTTCAGATTTTCAACATCATTTTGTGTTAGTTTGGGTAGGGAATGTGTTTCTAGAAATGTGTCCATTTCCTCTAGGTTTTAAGATTTATTGGAGTATAGTTTTTCATAATATTCTGTTGTGATCCTTTTTATTTCAGTTCTGTCTGTTGTAATGTCCCCCATTTCATTTCTTATTTGGGTTATTTGCATCCTCTCTTGTTTTTCTTTTGTCAGTTTGGCCAGTGCTTTGTCGATTTTGTTGATACTTTCAAAGAACCAACTTTTGGTTTTGTTGATTCTTTCTATTGTTTCTCTGTTCTTTATTTTCATTCATTTCTGCTCTGATCTTTATTACTTCCTTTCTTCTGGTTGCTGTGGTTTTCTTTTGCTGTTCTCTTTCTATTTGTTCAAGTCATGTAGCTAATGTTTTGATTTTGTCCCTTTCCTGTTTTTTGATGTGTGCATCTATTGCTGTAAATTGACCTTCAGGTTTTGACATGATGCATTTTCATTCTAATTTGATTCTATGAATTTTTTGGTTCCATCTCTGATTTCTTCTGCTACTCAGTGGTTTTTAAGCAGGGTGTTATTCAGTTTCCATGTAATTGATTTTTTTTTTTCCTTACTCTTCCTGTTGTTAATTTCTACTTTGATGGTGTTGTGGTCAGAGAAGATACTTTGTATTATCTCAGTGTTTTGGGTTTTGTTGGTGGTTGCTCTGTGGCCTAAGATGTGGTCTATTTTTGGAGAACATTCCATGTGCATTGGAAAAGAAGGTGTACTTTGCAGCTGTTGGGTGGAGTGTTCTATATATGTCTGTGAGGTCGAGTTGGCTGATTGTGCTCTTTAGCTCTTCTGTATCTTTGCTGAGTTTCTTTTTAGATGTTCTGCCCTTTACCGCAAGTGTTGTGTTGAAGTCTCCTACTGTTATTGTGGAATCGTCACTGCCTCTTTTCAGTGCTGTTAGAGTTTGTTTTATGTATTTTGGAGTCCTGTCATTGGGTGCGTAGATGTTTATTATGATTAAGTCTTCATGACAGATCATCCCTTTAATCATTTTGTAGTGCCTTTCTTTGTCTTTTATGGTGGATTTTATTTTAAAGTCTATTTTATCTGAGTTTAGTATTGCCACTCCTGCTCTTTTTTGGTAGTTATGTGCTCGATTTTTTTTTTCCATCCTTTGATTTTTAATAAATTTATGTCTTTGTTTCTAAGGTGCATCTCTTGTAGACAGCATATTGATGCATCCTGATTTTTTATCCATTTTGTCACTCTGTGTCTCTTTATGGGTGCATTTTGGCTATTTACATTCAGTGTAATTATTGATAAGTGAGTTTATTGCTGTCATTTTGTAGTGTTTTTTTTTTTGTGTGTTTGGTGCTGACATTTTCTTTGTTCCTTTTACTCTCCTATGCTGAGTTGCTTTTGTTTGTGGATTTCTTTTGTTTTTTGTAGGTTTTGTTTTTATTGAGACTTTGTTTTTCTCTTTTATTCTGATGAGTAGGTTTGTTAACTTTCTTTGTGGTTACCTTGAAATTTACCCTCATCTTCCTAGGTTTGAACTAGTCTATTATTACTTGGTATCACCTTGCCTTCCTCTCCATTAGAAAGTTCTGTACCTACAACATGTATTCCTTCTTTTATTGTTCTGATGTTGTTATCATTTACAGATTAACCTCTCTGGTTCCCTGTTGAAATTCTTTTGGTTTTGGATAGTCCTTGAGAGTTCATTTCCTAGGTTGGTATCTGGCTGGTACAATCTTGTGTCATAGATTCAGGCTGTGGTCTGAAGTTGGTTGTTCTCAGACCAAAGGACTCCTTTTAATACTTCTTGCAAGATGGGTTTCATTTTTACATATTCCCTTAATTTCTGTTTATCTGGAAATGTCCTAATTTCACCATCATATTTGAATCAAAGTTTTGTAGGATATATTATTCTTGGTTGGCAGTTTTTTTTCTTTCAAGGTTTTATATACCTCATCCCATTGCCTTGTTGCTTGCATAGTTTCTGCTGAATAATCAGAGCTTAGTCTTATTGTTTCTCCTCTGTACGTGACTTTTGTTTTTCTCGAGCTGCTCTCAGGAGTTTCTCTTTGTCTTTGGTTTTAGCAAGTGTGATTATCATATGCCTTGGAGTTTTTCTTTTGGGGCCTGTTCTATATGGGATTCATTGACCTCGGATGGTCAGCTTTTCATCATTCATGATATTAGGGAAGTTTTCTGTCAGCAATTCTTCAATTCCTCTCTGTGTTTTCCATTTTCTCTCCCTGTTCTGGAACTGCAATCACTTGTAAATTTTTGCTTTTGACTGTATCCCATATAATTCTCAGGGTTTCTTCATTTTTCTTCATTCTTTTTTCTGATTTTTCCTCAAACAAAGTTGTATTCACGTATTTGTCTTCAATTTCACTGACCCTGTCTTCCATCATTTCAAACCTGCTTCTCAGCCGTTCTATGACACTATCCATTTCTGAAATCTTGTTTATCTTTTGGATTTCTAATCATTGATTTTGTATGATTTCTAGTTGTGAGATTATTTTGGCATTTTGTTCCTGTATTATTATCCTGCATTCTTCAATTTTTTGTCTGTATTCTCCGTGAATTTTTATGTCTTTTCCAGAAATTTGCCTATTCTTTCCTCATTTTTGTCTGCTTTTTGCTTCAACTCTTGAATTGCTCTGAATATTAGAGATTTGAATTCCCTGTCTGGTAGTTCTAGTGCCTTTTCTTCTACTGGAAAGTCATCTGGTATTTTATTTTGGATGCCTACTGGAACCATCCTGTCCTGTTTTTTTATGTTTTGATATTGTCTGCTGTCTTTGGGTCATTCAGTAGTTATTTTCTTCATTTTTTTATTGTAGTTTTTTTTTTTTGTTTCATCCTGCTTTTATGTTTTATTTGGTTATGTCTGAGCAGGCGGCTATGCGTTCTTTGTTGTTTGCTTGTCTGTAGTCACAATACTTTTCACCTCTTTGTCCAATGGGCAGGGCCAGTCACTCAGCTATGGTGCAGCAGGGCAGGTCCAGCTGAAGGTGGGGAGCTGGGATGGGTTGTTTGTGGCTCATAATAGGGCCGAGAGGGTGGACCAGGAGTCAGTACTGGTCAGGTTCTGGCAGGCTGTGCCTGTGCTGCTCAGGGGTATGATGTTTAGTGTACAGTGCAGGTAGGCAGAAAAGAAGGGGGATGTTGTGATGTGTGGAGCTAATAAGGGTATGGGAAAGAGGAGAGTGAGGAGAAACAGGAGCCAAAAATAAACAAAGAAAAGAAAAAAAAAAAGCGTGCTAAGGGAGCTTGCTGTTGGAGTGAAGAGATGAGAAACTGAGAAATGGAGAAAAGGAAAATGGAAAAAAGAAAAAGTGATAAAGAAAAGAAAAAAGAAATAACTAGATAAAAATTTGGAAAAGAAAAAAAAAGATAAGCCCCCAGGGGTCCCACTGGTGGAGCCTTGAAGAACAGGGAAGTAGCCCCCAGGCTGTGCAGTATTACCTGGTAGAGGGGGTATAGATGTCACACAGCACCAGGTATTCAGGAAACAGGAAAGGAAGTATATAAGTATAGAGAGATGAGAACTGGGAAATGAAGAAAGATAGACAGAGAAAAAGAAGAAAAAAGAAAACAATGAAAGAAAAGAAGAAATGCCACCAGGTATCCCACCTACACAGCTGCACAGATTGGGGGAGTGGCTCCTAAGGTGTGCAGTGCAGCCTGGCTGGAAGGCACTCCCAAGCCATGAAAAGAAAAAGAAAACAAGCAAACAAAACAGAACAGAAGAAAGTAAAACAAACAAAAGCCCCAGGGATCCCACCAGTGTGGTGTCGTGGGCTGGAGGAGTGGTTCCCCAGTCAAGCAGGGCTTCACAGCCTTTCAAAAGAAGCAAAGATGGCACATGGAGCCAGGTGTTTGAGACAAAGGAGGGAGAAGTGGTGGGAGGCACGGAAGAAATCAAAAGAAACAGGAAGAAGCAACACCAGCTCAGGGAGCCAGCCAGTGTGGGCAGGGTGAATCCAAGAAGCCCCAGGGCCAAAGCAGTTGCCTCCCAGCCAAGAGACTGTGCGTGGTGGGAGGCAAAGGAGACTGAAGGGTGGCGGGGGAAGTAGGGTGAGGGTTAGGAAAGCATATATCACTTGTTATTGGGTGCTGTGTCTCCTGCTGGGAACTTCATGAAGCTGCTTTCCCATACTCCCTGTCCGCTGATCTCTAATGTAGGTGGGGCAAATCCAAGTGGCACAGATACTGCACTTCCCGGCCAGCGAAGCCACTGTAGCCAGCCAGGAAGCTCAGAGGTAGAGCAGCAGAGAGAGAATGGGGGGTGGGAAAGTGCGTATCACTGGTTACCAGGTGCTCTGTCTTCTGCCGGGAGCTCTGTGAAGCTGCTTTCCCGTGCTCCCTGTCTGCCAACCCTCGACAGGAGTCCAAGATGGCAATCCATGCTGCATTAGCTGATAGAGGACCTCTGCACATATCTCTTGTGGCTCTCTGTCATTTCCAGTTTCTTATTCCATTTGGTGTTTCCTGAGTTCTTTATCTCTTCATTTGACAGATTCCAGGTTCCAGGAATCATGTTTGTCTCTGTTTTACTTAGTTTCTTGGGTCTTTGTTGTGGAGAGACAGTGTGGTGCTTCTGTCTATGGTGTCACGTTGGCTGGAAAGGCTTAAGTCAATCTCTTTTGAGATATAAAGGAGAGAAGTGAGCAGAGACAAGGGGACCGCATACCACCAAGAAACAAGAGCCAGGAAAATAGTGTGTCCTTCAGACCCTGAGTCCCTGTGCTGAGAAGAATCTTTACCAAGGACGACTGATTATAAGGACCTTCCCCCAGAGCCAACAAAGAGAAAAGGCCTTCCCGTGGAGCTGGCACCCTGAATTTGGACTTCTAGCCTCCTAAACTGTGAGAGAATAAATTTATCTTTGTTAAAGCCATCCACTTGTGGTATTTCTGGTATAGCAATACTAGGTAACTAAGACATGTATTATAATGGGTTATGAGCTTATAAAGAACTTATTTGTGTGTGTGTCCTTGGTCAAGTTACTGAAACTTCCTCAGTTTCTTTATTTTTGAAAAAGGATGTTATTCATCTGTGATAACGGTGTTGTGAAGATGAAATGAGATGGTAAATGTAAAATGCTTAGCATAGCAGCATGGTATAAGTATTCATCCCTAAATAGCTGGAATCACCCTCATCATTATCTGTTGAATTCAGGAGTTTTCCACTGTTAGAAATAAGCCTACCAAATTCTTCCATATTTCAAGTTAGAAAGTAATATTCTTGGATACAGCGATTATGTTCTGCAGTACAAAGGTATATGGCAAATGAAGAAATACATCTTAATTCAGCTTGGGTTGAATATCTGCTTTGGGAGCCAAGCTCCTTTATTTAATGCAAGAAGAAAGTCCTTATGCAGACAAAATAACTCAACAGTATAAAAACCTTTTCTTCTACATGTCAGATTACAAATCACCTATGTTTCAATTCTTGCTAAAGATTAAAAAAAAAACCTATTTCTCTATATCTTTACATTCTACAGGAGTTACTAGAGGGTTCCCCCCCGCCCAATGACACTGATAGTTACTTGTGAAAATAACAAACTTTCCTCTTTGAAGGGGAAGCCATTGTGTTACCGAAAAATTGTAGTGTCTTGTTATAATGAGGAGAGTTTTGATAAGAATGGACACTTAGGGCATTTTAAAGGCAACCAAAGTAGTTGGTCTAATTGTCATGACCCCTTCTAGCCTCCCATATTGCTAAACAAATATAGCAATGAATGCAGGGTTCTAGTCTCAGCCTGCCTCTGAGTTGATGTGTGAATCTGCTGTCAAGCCATTTAACCTGACCAGAATGCCAGTTTTCTTATTTGTAAAATGCATGTACGATAGCTGTCCTATCTATGTCTCCTGGAGGAAGGGATAAAATGAAGTAAAATAAGCACTAGTAGAAGAATCAGAAGCCCCAGAAGGAACTTTTGCACCTTGCAAATAGACTTCTCTGATTCATGAATACATTTATTCCTACACTAGTATGGAAGAAGAGTGATGAGACATTTATTGACCTGAGACATTTAAAATGAAAAGCTTTGGAAGCTTGAGGAGAGTCAAGCTTACTCAGAAGATTCAGTTAGGAAGTTTTTATTATTCCCAGTACATCTACCTGGAATGAGAAGGAAGATGAGTAAGTCAGACCAGTGCTAGATAATCTCATAGGCAACCTAAGAACATGCTTACACACAAGAAAAGCAGAGCCATCCAAACATAAATAAATAAATAACAATTTGATAGAAAATAGCTTCATGATACTAATTATGGAACAAAAAAGAATGTTGTTTTAATTTTCAATTACACAGCCAACTAGATGGGCACCAAAAACTGATTTTAAACAGGAATTTACTTACCAAAATTTTTCTGTTCCTGTTTTTTTTAATCAGTCTCTCTCTCTCTTACTTTTATCTATCTTCCTTTTTTCTTTGTTTTTCTCCAACCCCCATGCTTTCAACTGCCCTCTTCTGTTAATCCCTGTCTTCTCTTCTCTCCCTTCTCTTTTTTTCAGTTCTTTCCTCCTCACTCTTGTTCATCAAGTTCTGGACTTTTAGCTACTTTTCTGTTCTCCCACAATGGCAAAAAAAATAAGGAACAGAACTAGTTTAGAAATATTTGCATGTTGACAAAACCATTATAATAGCAACCCAGATCTGAGCAGGTAAGTCAAGAGCTGGAATTGGGAATACCAAATGGCAAAGATGAAGAATGTCAGAGAAAAAGCTATCTGGACTTTTTTGTGTGTGTCAAAACAGAATTGATGACACCCTAAATTTTAGTCACAGAAGCTTTCACTTAGCCCATACACCAATAACAGCCCTTACTCTCACGCCCTCTCCCAATAGAGTTGGATGTTTTCAAACTAAGCTTCAGAGATTAGGAAGGAAGCGTGAGCTCCCTTGACAAGGAAAAATATCAAAGTCGAAGCACGGCTCTCATTACTTTTATACTAAGAGTGTACTGCACAATTGGTTTCTTAGCATCAGCTGAAATAGAACTGCTTTTCACCATGTTTATATAATAGCCTACTATCAACACTTTATACTCCTATTATCTGAAATGGTAGGTGGTGACCCCTGGCTACCTATTCTTCTCCACTCTCAACCATTTGTTATTTGCTCTTTATATCATATAAACATAGTAGGTATATAAAGAGATCAAGTCTAAATTTTGAAAGGATTTTCAAAAATCTTTGTAATCTACATTTAGCTAATTTCCACTTTTCCTAATTCTTTCTTGAGAAGAAAGGCCAAAATGTTTAAGAAATGAAAGCGAAGGTTGCTTAATAAAACTTCTGGAAATTGATTCCTAGGTAGTCTTTACTTTTTCTCTTTTCCCACTTTGGGCAGGCCTTTACTATTTGTTGAATGAAAGAGGGATGAATGAATGAAAGAGTAAATGAGCAAGTATGATCTCCCCTTACCATCCAGGATGGGAAGTGGTTAAGAGAATAGAGTAGTATTAAGAACATTTATGTCTGAGTCTCTGTAAATTTAACTACTAGTTTACAACCTAGGGCAAGTTCTTTAACTTGCTGTACTACATTTCATAATCTGTAAATGGGCTATTAATATCACCTGCCCAATAGGATTGTTATGCAGCTTAAACAACATGCAGAACACTAATATAATAACATAACACATGAAATTAAAATTTGCTAAAACAAAAGGTATTAGATAATATTTATTGTTGCCTAGTGTTTTTAAGCATTATAAAAAAAAAGCATTATAGTAATACTTAAATGATGATTCTTTGTGTTTCTCTGCTGTTTATATTTTGTGAATACCTTTTGAAATAATTATAAGTATTTAAAAAAAGTGGAAACTTCACAGAAACTAGATCAATAACTCTCAAGAGATATTCATTGACGAAAGGAAAGAAGGAATGAATGTGCAGATGTGCCTATATACACACGTATACACGAAGCTTTAAATTGTGTTTGACCTATATGGATTAAAAATTTCACAGCATGGCTTTCTCTTTGCTACTAGTAAATCCAAAATCCAAAATACGCATTGCCTCAAACTCTATTGGATTGATATTTGAAGAACTGTTAAGTCTCTGGCAAACCATTGAGTTAAAGGAAAAGAGCAAAAGTTTTTTTCTTCCCTCAGTGGTTAAAATGATATACTGTGGGTGATTTTTATCTGAACTTTGTTTTTGATTTTTTTTCTGATTATTTTATATCATTAATAATAGCATGTATCTTACTCTGTCAATAAAATAATAGTAATATTTATAAACTAAATTGAGAATATGACATGATATTTATCGAGAATTGTGTGAACCTTTTATTAAAGTTTTAGAAAATGTGAGGTATTGGAAAAATAAAGTACAGAATCAATGGTAAGTTGATATGATGTTGAGATACCTTAATGGGTAAATTGTCCCAATTATGTGAGAGAAAATGCTACTGGAAAAATATATGTGTTCAATACTGAAATATTTTCACTTTAAATCAGATTGACTTTATCATCAATTTTTTATCACTCTTTTTAATTTCAAATTGACTGTGATATGAGTTTGATGTTCTTATACTGATTTCATCCAAAACTGGAAATGCAGAATCAGAAGAGGAATAAGAGATGGTCCAAATAAAAAAGAGAAATGTTAGATTTTTTTAAAAAAGCTAATTTGTCACTTTACTCATTGAGTATGAACTGAATAGACTTCTAACCCTTAAAATACTTTTTTTCTCTTTTTATTGCCTGGAATCTTAAGAGCTTTATCATTCGCAGTCATAAAATGAAAATATACACCAAACCCTCAAAGGGCAAGTATGAAATTAAATTATATTTGGGCAGCTGTAACCTTTTAAAACGATCAGATTCCAGTTAATGTATTTCTTCCTGTTCCAAGTGCTGCCATGGTGTTTGATGGTGGGAAGCAGTCCAAAGGGCATTGGGAGATAATAAATTCACCGTAAATTTTACCCCAAGGCATGTCTCGATACACCAAGGCCTCCATTTAGCAAGACTGACCTAAAACTCTTGTCACATCCAAAGGTCATTTAGGTTGGGCTTGGTGTGTCCCATCTATCTTCCCTTGATGCAAAGAGTGACAGTCGAAACCGGCTTGAGCTTAGAAACAGTCATCTGAATATGAAAAAGAAGCTGGCTTTGGAGAAGGAGGGGAACGTGAAGAGAGAACTACCTTTTACTATGGAACCGGAAAATGCTTTTTGCAAAGCCAATGAAGGGTCGGGATGATCTCCAAGCTGCTGTTTCAGAGCAACCATTAACTCAAAAGGGGCATTGCTGGTTTGTTTGATTTAGAACCAGGTTCTCTTTTCTTTTTTATTTACATTTGTTTTCATTGCCTGGGGTAGTTTTTAGTAAACATTTTTTAAATAATCCAGCATTCCCAAGCTCCCCTTACTTTAAAATTACAATACTTCTTCCCCCTTTAAGGATGTGCTCTCGAGTTAATTTTATAAAGTGAACCAGCACATGCAAACAAAACAGTAAGAAAATTATTTTAAAGAAATAAAACTGAACATGGTCCTGGTAAACAGTGACTTTTTTTCCCCCCAATGCCCTCTCAATCGTATACTTTAAGGAATGACTTCAGTCCTCTCAAAAGCAACATTCATTTACAAATGTTAAGAATCATAGATGTATAAATTATCAATCTTAATAAACCCAAAACCCAGTGCCGTCGAGTCGATTCATAATCATAAGTAATATATAGCGTCAGATGGAAAAATATTAGACAATATCCGCGTGGCTGTAACGAAAGATTAAATACTTGCAAGTCGTCTTATGGAAAAAAATAAAATAAAAATCATTTTGTGAAGGTAGACATATTTGTTCACAAATATTTCCCAAGTGTCTAGAACAGTGCTTGGTCCATTGTAGGTGCTCCATAAATATTTACTGAATGAATCAATCTATTACAGGAGAGCAGAAGTTACAATGGTTGATTATTTCTGTGGACTCCTTTGATGATACGTGAGATACATGGTACATGTCCTGTGCAATTGAAAAGGAAGCCTGTTGTGATGAGAAGAGCTAATGAAAGTCAAAGCACATTGCAAATTGCTTTGCATTTTTACTATACTTGTCTTATTCTTTTTCAAATGGCTTAGAAAAATTAGTGTCCATCAATTGAGTTTTATGTAATTAAATTCTTAAAAATAGGATTGTATGTGATTAAAATCTCACTATAAATTATACAAGAATGATCAAGTATTTAAATAACAATGAGACTCAGAACATTGAAAATTATCCATCTATATTCTATATTGATTTTGAATCAATTTCATATCATTTAAAAAAGCGATTAGGTAAATGCTATTCCCCATGTGGTATAATCAGTTAACTTTCTTGGTTGCTAAATGAAAGGCTAGACATTCAAGTTCACCCAGAGGCATGTTGGAAGAAAGGCCTGGCAGTCTACTTCCAAAAAATCAGTCATTGAATGTCTTATGGAGCACAGTTCTACTTTGACACACATGGGGCCACCATGAGGTGTACTAAACTCTTCCAATCAGTTTTATAATATTATATCTAGGGTAATCTTATGGGAATGCGAATCTAATTACAGGCAGTCCCTGGGTTACGAACGAGATCCTGAGTGTGTCTTTAAAGATATGTATGTAAGTTGTAACAGGTGCACGCAGTTCTTATTTAGCCCTACTTTAGTGAGAAAAGGCTGGAAGCCTACTCACTGATTTAAAAGATGTGTGTGTGGTGAGTGAAGGTGATTGTGATGATTCATTGGGAGTAGGGGTTTGTGCAGTCCTTTCAAAATGAGGGCAAATTCACATAACATTAAAGGGCAAATACGAGTTGTCATAAATCGGATGTTTGTAACTGCCTATATGTCATTCCTGTTCTTAAAGTGCTATAGCTTCTTGTCTATCTTTGCAGACGTCCCTCCTGCCACACCGGAGCCTCACAGGCCTTCCAATGTCTCATACTAGCCACATTTTCTCCCCCACAAGGTTGTTTTGCCAGTACTTTTTCTTATTGGCATATCGCCTAACGCATCATCTCATCTCCTGACCTCCAAGTAATTTTATTTACAGAGAAGCTGTCCCTGTTCTGCTCAGCTATCTTGTATCTCTCTTTTACATGCTCTCTCAACATCATGTACCTCTGTTTTTGTACTGGGTATTACATTTGCAATTTTACATTTCATTTATGTAATTATTTCATTGATGATTTTCTTCTTCACCAGAATGTAAGATCTGTGAGCTGAGGACCTAGAATAAAACTGGTGCTTTATAAATTTTTTGAGTGAGTACAGGAATGAATGGCAAAAGACAATAATAAGTATAACAACTTCTTTGTATTTCACAAGGTTGTCCCCTAAAATTCTTGAAATGGTTAAAAGAAAAAGACAAATATTAGCTAATTTAGAACAAAATCAAACTGAAATAGCTTTTTACTGGCAGTGACCAAGAGGAGGAAAAAAGGATGTAAGATGCTAGGAAGAAGTTTCTACATAGACCACTTCTTGCTTCTTTCTTTCCCTTCATCCCCAGTTGTACAGTTCTTATCAGATAAACTCAACCTTCTGTCAGAAGTACTCTTAAAACTGCCTTCCCTGGATAAGACAGTATGCAATACTGGGGAAGCCAGCACAACTTGTGCAAGGCAAGGTCATGGAAGCTCCATAGACACATCCAAGCTCCCTGAGGGACCAAACTGCTGGGATGGGGCACTGGGGACCATGGTTTCGGGGAACATCTAGCTCAATTGGCATAAGATAGTTTATAAAGAAAATGTTCTACATTCTACTTTGATGAGTAGCATCTGGGGTCTTAAAAACCTGTGAGTGGCCATCTAAAATACTCCACTGGCCTCACCCCTTTGGGAGCAAGGAAGAATGAAGAAAACTAAAGACACAAGTAAAAGATTAATCCAAAGGATTAATGGACCACAACTACCAGAGCCTCCACCAGTCTAAGTCCAGGACAACTAGATGGTGCCTGGTTACCACCACTGACTGCTCTGACAGGGATCAGAATAGAGGGTACCAGACTGGCCTGGCAGAAACTGGAAAAACCCCAAGAATATGGCTCTAGTAGCTCAGTAATGAAGTAACTCCCGAGGTTCACACTTCAGCCAAAGATTAGACAGGTCCATAAAACAAAACGAGACTAAATGGGCACACCAGTCCAGGGGCAAGGACTAGAAGGCAGGAGGGGACAGGAAAACTGGTAGTGGGGAATCCAAGATCGAGGAGAGGGAGTGTTGCCATGTCGTCAGTTGTTAATGAATGTCATAAAACAATATGTGTACTAAGTGTTTAATGAGAAGCTAGCTCTGTAAGCCCTCATTTAAAGTACAATAAAAAAATTAAACAAATCACCTTCCCCAGGCTTGCCTACCTCTTTGCTGCAAGGTACTAGACCCTATTACTGTATTAAAATGACCAAAAGATTTTCTGAAGGCATGGTGCTTAAGAGTATGAGCTCTGTAGAAAATTAAAAAAACACTTAGGTTCTAATCTCAGCTTTGTCTCTTACATGTGTGACTTTGGACAAATAACTTCTAATTTCTCTGGACCTTATATCCTCCTCCATAAAATAAGAATGGTAACTATTACCTAGGGTTATTTAGAAGAGAGATACTGCATGAGCCTGGCACACTGTAAACATACCATAACTTTAGTTATTGTGATTATTATCGCTGCTGCTGTTATCATTCTTTGTCAAGATTTCCCATGAAATTTAGATTCATTTATCATAATCGTGTACTCAAAGAAACAACACTAATGTTAATATGTAATATATTCTTGATCTTAAAGATTTACAAGGGAAAAAAATGGAAAGGGAAGAATAGAAGGGGGTGGGGATCCATTTGTTGTTGTCATTAGGTGCCATCCAGTCAGTTCCAACTCATAGCAACCCTATGTAAGACAGAAGGACACACTGCCTGGTCCTGTGCCATCCTTGAAATTGTTAAGCTTGAGCCAATTGTTGAAGCCACTGTGTGCCAGTTGAGGATCTTCTTCTTTTCTGCTGACCCTCTACTTTACCAAGCATGATGTCCTTCTCCAGGGACTGGTCACTCCTGATAACATGTCCAAACTGTGTGAGAAGTATGCCAAACTTGCTTCTATGGAACATTCTGGCTGTACTTCTTCCAAGACAGATTTGTTTGTTCTTCTGGCAGTCCATGGTATATGTCATACATTGAATTGTGTCCCCCCCAAAATGTGTGTCAACTTGGTTGGGCCTTGATTCCAGTATTATGTAGTTGCCCTCCATTTTGTGACTTCCCTATGTGTTATAAATCATAATCTTTGCCTGTGGTTAAAGAGAATTAGGTGGGATGTAGTACCCTTGCTCGGGTCACACCCTGATCCAGTGTAAAGAGAGTTTCCCTGGGGTGTGGCCTGCACCACCTTTAATCTTACAAGAAATGAAAGGGAAGCAAGCAAAGGGTAAGGGAACCTCATACCATCATGAAAGCAGTTCCAGGGAGCAGAGTGCATCCTTTGGACCCAGGGTTCCTGCACAGAGAAGCTCCTAGCCCAGGGGAAGATCGATGACAAGGATCTTCCCCCAGAGCTGACAGAGAAAGCCTTCCGCTGGATCTTATGTGCTGAATTTGGACTCCTAGCCCACTAGACTGTGTTGTTGTTGAGTCATTTCTGACTCATAGCAACCCTACGTACAACAGAACGAAACACTGCCCGGCCCTGCACTATCCTCACAATTGTTATGCTTAAGTCCACTGTTGGAGTCACTGTGTCAATCTGCCTTGTTGGGGGCCTTCCTCTTTTTCACTGACCCTCTAGTTTACCAAGCATGATGTCCTTCTCCAGGGACTGGTCCCTCCTGATAACATGTCCGAAGTACTTGAGACTAAGTGTCCCCATTCTTGCTTCTAAGGAGCATTCTGGTTGTACTTCTAAGACAGATTTGTTCATTCTTTTGTCAGTCCATGGTGTATTCAATATTCTTCGCCCAACACCGCAATTCAAAGGTGTCAGTTCTTCTTTGGTCTTCCTTATTCATTGCCCAGCTTTCACATGCATAGGAAGCAATTGATAACACCATGTCTTGGGTCAGGCGCACCTTAGTCCTCAAGGTGAGATCTTTGCTTTTCAACACTTTAAAGAGAGGTCTTTTGCAGCCGATTTGCCCAATGCAATGCATCTTTTAATTTCTTGACTGCTGCTTCCATGGGTGTTGATTGTGGATCCAAGTAAAATGAAATCCTTGACAACCTCAAATCTTTTCTCCATTTATCATGTTGTTGCTTATTGGTCCAGCTGTGAGGATTTTTGTTTTCTTTATGTTGAGGTATAATCCATACTGGAGGCTGTGGTCTTTGATCTTCATTAGTTAGTGCTTCAAGTGCTTTTCACTTTCAGCAAGCAAGGTTGTATCATCTGCATATCACAGGTTGTTAATGAGTCTTCCTCCAATCCTGATGCCTCATTCTTCTTTATAGAGTCCAGCTTTTTGGATGATTTGCTCAGCATACAGGTTGAATAAGTATGTTCAAAGAATACAACCCTGACGCACACTTTTCCTGAGTTTAAACCAATCCATAGGAAGAAGTTTTTGTTTTTTTTTAACCCATCATATTTGCTGCCTCTTAGTATTAGCAGTCAAACAAAACAAGAACTTAAACTTAAATGGCCATGTGCTTTTTTTCTGGGAGAGTAGAGTTCTGTTCATAGTGATTTAAGAAATCTCTCACTCCTGAAGCCTTTAGCCCTGTCCTTGGAAATTATCATTAGTGACTCAGAGTCTGGGGAAAATGCCTGTTTCCACTGGCCAATAGGTAGGGGAGTCCCATCTAGACCCCACTGCAATAGATGGAGAAGAATTCCTTAGATAATGTTTAAATTTGGACGACTTTTTTCCATAGTACTATCACTACGTATATGTTAAGTTTGTATCTGGGTACTCAGACTTCTGATATTTAGTTGCTTAACCTTTGGTAGGTAATTGAAGCACCAAACCTGCTGCCACGGACTGGATTCTGAATCATGGCAAACTCACATATGTCAGAGTAGAACTGTACTTTGTAGAGTTTTCAATGGCTGATTTTTCAGATTTAGATCACCAAGCCTTTCTTCCAAGGTGCCTCTGAGTGGACTTGACCCTCCAACCTTTTGATTTGCAGCCAAGCGCCTTAACCGTTTACACCACCCAAGGACTCCTCTGAAGCACTGTGAGCTTTTATTTCCCTCACTGGACACACAGAATTCTTGTGATCTATTAAATAGCATGCACACTTCTAGTCAAGTAATCGGTACATCACAGTCACTGAGAAAATCTTGGTTCTTGCACTTACTCTCTCTATATACCCAGTCCCGTCGAGTCAACTCCGACTCATAGCGACACTCTCTCTATATGTGCCAAGTAATTTCAATCATCCAGCAAGTATGCACTCTAGAAGTGAGTGTGTTTTTATAGTTTACAAAATAATAGTCTGATGTAAAATGCACTAACACTCAAGTGCTTTTTATATTGAGTTAGAATCCTTACTATTTCTTAATGGTGTGATCACAATCAACCGCCCCCCCGCCACACACACCCAATCTGTGGGGATAAAATGGACAACGATTTCACAATTATGAATGTAAGCAAAGAGAAGTGTTTGCTTTAATGATCTTTCTGATCATACTCAGTTTTCCTTATTAAAAAATGCGTATTTGGTAGCAAAAGAATTGTTTTTTTCCCCCCCTCGGTAAACAAGCATTTCTCTTCTTATTGTTACTTTGAAAGAAATTTCATCAGTATTTTTTCTGCTCTAAATTAAGCTAATTAAAGATGTAAGCGTAACCACTTATAGAGAAAGAGCTTCCAGGAGCTTTCCAACCAGTATCCTCCTTACCTTGCCAAATGGAGATGTATTTAGTGGTTGGTGACCTCAGGAATAGATGCAGCGTGTTCATCCTCCCACGGTAATGAACAGCAAGTCTGGAGCGGCATAAAAAGGGTCAATCGAATAGGTCATACATCATATGGGGAGGCAGATGTTGGAACATATTGTAATGGATTACTGTGCAGTACATGAAGATGGCTTGTGGAGTAGAAAAAAGTCGGAAAGGAGGGAGGGAAAGGGAGATACACTGTCAGTTTGTATTTCCTTACGTGACTCTCACAAACATTATCTGGTTCTTTAAGGAACTGCTTCAATTATAAAAGTCAAAATGTTTTTCTTCTAGCTGTTCAAAATTTATTGGTGTGGAGTAAAATGAAGAAAGCCTTTTCAAAATCTAGTACATTTAAAGTGTTTCTTATTTATATGCTTCAGTATCTGCAATGTGACAGAAACAGCATGAGAGTATCATACCTGTGAAAAAGGTCTTAAGATTTAACAAGTTCAAATGTATTCTTTAATTTTTAGCAGGATACCATCTTCACACCCTCTCAACACTCTACCCCCCTCAGATAGCTGCCTATCTGGTCCAAGTATCACACTGAGTTGGACTGGATTTTTGAATAGCGTAAAAACAATTGTCTCTGTATTATTAATATTTGGGATAACAGCTTTACGTACATCACATTATAGCTGTCATGCATGGATTCACTAAAGCATGGTGTAATATTTTACTTTTGTACCCAAGCTTTTCCAAGACATGGCAGCCAGGATGGATATTTTCAAGGAGGTGTGGGTCAGAATAACAGGAGTTTCTGCCTTGGAGCCCCTAGCAGCAAGCCCCGTGTTTCCACAGGCATGCATTCCATGTGGCTCATCTGTTTTTGCTGAAGGCAGAACATCTCTGAAGTGAATAGCATGTGTTTTCCCCTCCTACCTGGCAACCCTGCCGTCTTGAACAATCTCTGCTGAGGTCAGCTGACCTTCCAGCCTTTTGGGGGTTTCATCCACTCAAGTCATTTCCTTGAATAGCCAAATATTGAAACTCTTAAACTCTAACAGTTTCAACTTCTTTGTCTTTCAAATTATGCTCCAATGATACAGTGGCCATTAGCTCTCTTCCATTTGAATAAATCTCTTAAGATTCTGTTTAAGTCTAAGTTTACATGCTCTTTGGGTTTAATACACTTCTTTCTTACTGCCCTAAAGTTTTTGTGGAATTGTATCCAAATCAAAAGATCCTGGATGCCCCACATTGTATGTACTCAAAGTTGCTCCTACCAGTGACTGTAGTACCGGTAAAAAAAAAAAAAAAACTTGGTATACCCCTGCTATTACTTCCTTCAGGGTGAGTTCTTCTTCAATTGGGATTCTGTTCTGGAGACAAATGAAAACCCTTCCCACCTAACCTTAAACACCTTCCCCAAGGTACCTTTCCCCAAATCACCTTCCCCCAAAGTCTGCGATAGAACTGGTGAAGCCCCAACCCTACTTCTATGGGTTAAACACTAAGGAGATTAGGGGAGAAATCTTCCCCTCTACTCCCTCCCTTTGGAAACCTGGTGGCGTAGTGGTTAAGTGCTACGGCTGCTAACCAAAGGGTCGGCAGTTCAAATCCTCCAGGCACTCCTTGGAAACTCTATGGGGCAGTTCTACTCTGTCCTATTGGGTTGCTATGAGTCGGAATCTACTCGACGGCACTGAGTTTGGTTTTTTTTGGTTACTCCCTCCCTAACCCTGACTCTTTTTCACCCTCATACAGGTTTGAGCAAGTGTCACATCCTAGAGCTGGCTATCATCCCTAACTGTCCAGTCCTCATTTTTTTCCAAGAGTTATTTTAGTGGTTAATGAAAGTTGTCAATGTTCAGAGGCCTTACTTGGCCTGCCCATTCCTTAATGGGTAAAAAGAACACATAGCCTTTTATTACCCTTATTACACTTCTCTGTTAAGATTTATTTTTAATTAAAAATAAAAAATTACTTATTATGCAAATATAAAAGAAATTTATATTTGTATTCTTCTTGTATTGTCATTATATTGTTAATTGTTATGAACCCTTTAATAGCGTTAAGCTAATCCATTGCACGGTCTCTCTGTTAAGTTTTACTCTTTAAAATTCAAACACATAGGGAATGCTCACAACTCAATAATAAGAAAACCCAATTTTAAAAAGAGAGCAAAAGATCTGACTAGACATTTTACCAAAAGAAATAGGAATAGTTAATGGTCAAATGAAAAGATGCTCAGTGTCATTAGTCAGTGTGGAAATGCTTATTAAAAGTACAATGAGATACTGCTTCATATTCATTAGAATAGCTCTAATCAAAACAAGAGACAAGTATTGGAGGGTACAGAGAAACTGGAATCCTCATATACTGCTAGCAGGAAAGTAAAATGGTTCAGCCACCTTGAAAAACTTTTTGGCAGTTTCTTTAAAAAGTAAACATGAACTTTATGACTCAGCACATCCAATCCTAGGAATTGGGTAGTCAAGAGAAATGAAAACATATGTCCACACAAAAACTTGTGCTACAATGTTCATAGCAAGATTACTCATAATAGTCCCAAACTGGAAATAATCCAAATGTCTATCACCTGGATAAATGGATAAACAAGTATGATATACCCCTACAAAGGAATACTATTCATCAATAAAACAGAACTACTACTGAAGCGTGCTACAGCGTAGAAGAACCAAAAAACTATGCTTAGTCAAAGAAGCCAGATCTCTCTTCCTTCAGCCTCTTCCAGCCTTGCCTCAGTTATGTTGACTGCAAAGTAGAATGACCTGACATCTGACCTAGGAGAAGTAGAACACGTTCTTTAATTTTAAAAGATGAGAGGGTCTCTTTAAAAGGAAAAAAAAAAAAAAAATCCCTTCTATTCTTTACAGAAAAGTCTTAAATGCTCATGAACAGATTTTGTTGGTTGATTTGAAGATTAAGTTTATGGCTTTACATGTTAGATTCACCTTGCCTGGAATATCCTTTCATTCCAACTTCTATACTTCTTTGAAGACTCAGGTCTAGCAGGGCTGTAGCCATGACACATCCTAGGCCCTACCTCTCGGAAGCTATTTGCACGTCAATCGTCAGTCATAGCTAGGAGGTCCAGGACAGAAGCAGTTCATCTTCTCTTGAATTGAGCTGGAGGTGGGATAAGAAGGGACACAGGCTGCAAGCCCAAACCTGCTCACGCTGCACCACCATGATCTAGCATGGAGCTCTAAGGAGACCAAGAATTTTAAATTCAAACCTGCCCTCCAAGTCACTTTGAAGATGTATTTGTCAAGATGTAAGAATGGAACAGATTTTATTAAACACTTCATTAGCTTGATTTATACTTTTTTTTTTTTAACTTTATTTGCAATTTTATCCTGGATCCAGTAAATTTTGGGGTTGGATCCTGTTTCATGAAATATACTTGAAGAACACCAGAAAGAAAAGCTGATGATGCTATAGAGAGTCCATATTTAAAGTCAAGTTGCTCTGGTAATTTCCTGTGAAGAAACATTATGAAAAATAATGTGCAAAGCAAATTTATTCACATTGAAACATGCTGGTATGTTTTGAAAGATTTTCTCCAGTACATTAGTTTCTCTTTAAACTCCACATTTAAGTTACATTAAGAAGTTGAAATTAAGCTATAAAGATAACACTTATGGAGCCTTGAAATTGCTTTCTGAATTTTTTCCTCACAAATGCAATTCCCTGTCCCTTAAAAAAAAAAATCAGAAACAAACGAATGCTCTTCCTGCACATCATGTATAACATTGATCTGTCAGGCTTGATTGAAACCCTAAAAGTACACAATTCACCATTTTTCAGATTGTAATATAATATAACACACGTTTTAAAATCTCTATTCCAAATATTTAGCACATCGTATGTATGTTAACTTTGCCAGATTGCAGTCCTTGGACAAAAAAAAAAATCATTCACCATTTCTGTATGTATATTTGAACTTGATGGTGCTATTACTCAGGAAGTTTGTAGCTCTGTAAATCCATGGGCAGCATAAACGCTTAAGCTCTCCACTATTAAGCTAAAGGTTGGCGGTTTAAATCCATTCAGAGGTGCCTCAGAAGAAAGGCCTGGCAATCTGCATCCAGAAAATCAGTTATTGAAAGGCCTTTGGAACACAGTTCTACTCTGATACACATGGGGTCGCAATGAGTAGGAATCAACTCTACGGCAACTTTTTTTTTTTTTAATGTTCTTTTTGAAAACTGAGATCTATGTGTATTTGCTCATGTGAGATTATGAAAGTGACTACTGTTTATTTCTACATCAGGTCTTCCTTGATATTGCCAGTCAAATCTAAATCAAGGGTGATAAAGGACTGCAATTTTCATCCCTATACCTGTTTAAATTCTTAAGATGAATTCAAACAACCTCATTTGTCTTATGTCATTAAATATTAAGAGTGTGTAAAATATGTTTATACTTATAGCACACCTCTTTGTACTCTTTTGTGTATTTATGTTTGATATGCAATTTCATTTGGAAAAAGGATTTCACTTATAATAATTTTAAACAATTTAGAAAAACAAAAGCAGTATCAAGTGGTTATGCCATCTGTTAGCCCTCTCTATTCTGGTATTGGCAGTGTAACAGTTCACAAATTCTCTTAAAGAATCAGTATGCTTTACCATATAGAATTTAGAGAACACAAATTTTTCAGCCATAATTTTAATGTATTTTTTTTTTCTTTAAATGCTTTTTATACCCAGCTCCCCTCCTATCTAGTGTGATGAAGTTGGTGATTCAGGGAAGAGATGTGGGGAGTAAGAAAAAGGGTGGATATGGATAGAGTGAAGATGGTGGACTTTGTTTTTGTTCTGTCTTCCAATAAGGCAGGAATATCCCCATCTCCTAATCCATGCCTGAACCAGAGGAAGATAGGGCAAGCACACACTGTTGAATCCTCCTGACTCCTGCGTAAATGCCAGTATATAGCATCGTTCATGTCTCCTGTGCCTTCCTTCAGATTACCTCAGCACGAGAAAGCGAGACCTGATAGTAGATCTTTATTTAAATAGAAAATTAAGCTTTGAACTAAGAGGGACCCTAAAGAACATCTTGTATCTGCTAAAGACAGACAACCATAGCTCTCACTAAATTCCTTTACTCTCTAAATAGTAAATATTTAAGATTCAACCAGTACATACTGTATATCCACTTATTAGAAAAAACGCATTTCTCATTTGTCTTGTCCAAAACATTGAAGAGTAGCTATACACTTAAACGCTTGGTTTTGTTGTCTTTTGTAAGGATATAAACTTTTTCCTATAATCTTTACCTGTTTTTTCTGTTCATGTTTCCAGATTGAATTATTCACTTACTGTTATAATTGTGGCTACAATAAGTATATTAAAATATCTTTGTTCCTATGCCGATAGCCCACTGCCGTCCAATCGACT
This sequence comes from Elephas maximus indicus, assembly GCF_024166365.1. Lineage (NCBI taxonomy): Eukaryota > Metazoa > Chordata > Mammalia > Proboscidea > Elephantidae > Elephas > Elephas maximus. The sequence continues at coordinate 82,269,437 of NC_064822.1, read as the reverse complement.
CGGACTCATCGTCACCCTATAGGTCAGAGTAGAACTGCCCCGTAGAGTTTTCCAAGGAGCGCCTGGCGGATTCGAACTGCCGACCTCTTGGTTTGCAGCCGTAGCACTTAACCACTAGGCCACCAGGGTTTCCCTCTTTTGCTGATAAGATTTTTGAATTCGTTGTTTCTTTGCCCTCTTGCATAAATGAATGAATATGAAGTTTTATCAACATCGCTAATAAGCCTTTCTGTCTAAATCCTTAAACAGTAGAAATACGTCCATTTCCTTCCCCAGGGTTTTAAATTTGTTTCATGTATAGTCACTATCATTAAATATATACTAGAGTTCCATGTTTGTTAATAGATATTATTTTATTTTACACAGACTCGACGGCACTGGGTTTCTGGGTATAACGGCCTTTATTCAGTTCCATTTTCTCTTGTTTTTAGGATTTCTTCATAAAATAGTGAATAATAAAGACATAATCCCTGCCTTCAAGGAGTTTACTAGTCAGTAAATAGTTTGAGGCAACAAATAGTGATAGATATTTTTGTCTGAGCCTAACTCTTTAAATCCAAATACTCTGGATGGCAATTAGGTGCTACACTAGTAGCCAATGGGAGAAGTTTTATTTTTAACAACTTGGGAAAAATAAGCTGTTAGAGAAGTGATAGGAATTTGCCATCTCTACTTTTTTTTAGGAATTAATGAAATAGTCCAGCTTAGAATTTAAATAGGCTGTTCTATGGAAGTTTTCCACCCGTAGGACTGAAGAGTACTAACCACTAGCTCAGAATATCTGAGTAAAATGGATGATCCTGAAAAGAAAATACAGTTGTATCTTGTGGTATGGAAATTGTGTTGTCAAAATATAATAGCACTATTTTTTTTCTCAAATTAGCAACACTTAATTAGTACAGTTAAAATATCTTTTACCATCCCATCAGACTTTTTTAACCCCACCGTGGACCATTACAGATCAGCTAGAAGAATGCCTACAAATGAGCTGCAGACAGATGAGGCCCAGCCACCTGGGCTCAGTGGGGGCTGTGGAAGTGGCAGAGGGGCTTTTTTGGAAGAAGAGAGTTCTGAGCTCCCCGCATGACTCTTGGGGCCCCAGCTCCCACCTCCTCCTTGTGGCCAGGCCACCCCCACCTCCTGCATGCCACCTGCCTACCCTGTGCTCCAGCGGCCAGCTGGGCTCCTCACCACCACCCCATGAACTGCTGGTGGCCCACGCGGCCTCGCTGCCTCTTATAAACCTCGCTCTCCTCCTCCTCTCCCCTCAACTCACTCCTCGTTAACGCACAAAATTGTCAGGAAGTAGATTTTTTACTACTGTCTAAATGCAAAATGTCACAGAATGAGATAATCGATTTAAGTGAGGACTAGGTGTATACATGTGTATATATGTTTATGAACACATGAGCATCAGGCAGGCACAAAATAATCAATGGATTACGTCCGTACTAATCTTATGTGATTGTTTCCTTAAAAAAGTCATTATCTGAAGGAGTTGAAAGAATGGGGGAAGAGACAGGGAATAAGAACGTAATATTTTAAGTAATACAAAGGTTAGAAAATCTAATGTTTTGGGGAGTTAGGGAATTTTGAACTAATCCCCAACGCATTAGTTCAGAATGAGAACCAAGTTATTCTGCAAGGCTAAACACACCGTTAGTCTGCTTAACCTACTGCCGTGCGTGCTCTCGTTCAGCTTCGCCTTTTATGTATACTCTCTCTCAATTCGTTTCTAATGTTTTGAGCAACTTAACTGTTTTTCACAAAAGCACATGTATCCTAACACACCTTATATCTAACTTTGAGTTTTATCTGTCTTCCTTTAAAGAAAAATGTTAGTGAGATTTTTATTTAAATATATATCTATATACGTATATTTGTATATATATGTACACATGTGAATATAAAATAATTGAGTTATGTAGCTCAGAAGATCCTTGTTACTTCAGTTGGCCTTCCAATCCCCACCAGATTCCTTGCCTCTTCATTTTCAAAAGCCAATCAGTGGTTCTATGAATTATAGACCTCAATTTGGGCAAACACCTGTTTATGAAACCACATCATCCAGATTTTATTGAATATATTAGAAGGTAAAAAATTTAAGTCAGCTTAAATGCTTTTATCATTGATTATGTTTCAAAAGGATGTAATTTTTTTTTTAATGTTAAGCGTTTCTTCACTGTTTTTAAATCAGTCAACACACAAATCTTCTTTGTTTTATTGTACTTTAGATGAAGGTTTACAGAGTAAACAAGTTTCTCATTAAACAATTAGTACATACATTGTTTTATGACATTGGTTGCCAATCCCACAACATGTCAGCACTCTCCCTTCTTGACCTTGGGTTCGCCATTACCAGCTTTCCTGTCTCTTCCTGCCTTCTAGTCCTTGCCCTGAGCAGGTGTGCCCGTTTTGTCTTGTTTAGTTTTATGGGCCTTTCTAATCTTTGGCCGAAGGGTGAACTTCAGGAGTGACTTCATTACTGAGCTGTAAGGGTGTCGGGGGGCCATACTCTGTCAGACTAGTAAGCTTGGCCTTTTTTTTTGTGAGTTAGAATTTTGTTCTACATTTTTCTCCAGTTCTTCCCATGATCCTTTATTATGATCCCTGTCAGAGCGGTCAATGGTGGTAGCTGGGCACCATCTAGTTGTTCTGGACTAAGTCTACTAGAGGCTGTAGTACTAATCTTTCCCTGTGTCTTTGGTTTTCTTCTTTCTCCCTTGCTCAAGATGGGATAAAACCAGTGTAGTATCTTAGATGACCACCCATAAGCTTTTAAGACCCCAGATGTTACTCATCAAAGTAGAATGTAGAACATTTTCTTTATAAACTCTGTTATACCAGTTAAGCTAGATGTTCCCTGAGACTATGGTCACCAGAGCCCTCAGCCCAGTAATTTGGCCCCTCAGGGAGTTCAGATGTGTCTATGGGGCTTCCAAGACCTTCCCTTGGACAAGTTGAGCTGGCTTCCCCAGTGTTGTCTACTGTCTAACCCTTCACCAAAGTTACCTCTTATCCATAGTGTATTTAGTGTTTTTCCCTCCCACCCCTCCCCTCCTTTGTAACCATTAAAGATTGTTTCTTTTTTTGTGTAAACCTTTTCGTGAATTTTTATAGTATTGGTCTCATACAATATTTGTCCTTTTGCGATTGACTTATTTCAATCAGCACAATGCCGTCCAGATTCATCCATGTTGTGAGATGCTTTCAGATTCATTATTGTTTTTTTTTTTTTTTATCATTGCGTAGTATTCCATTGTATGTATGTACCTAGTTTGTTTATCCATTCATCTGTTGATGGTGCCTGGGTTATTTCCAACTTTTTGCTGTTGTGAACAGTGCTGCAATGAATATGGGTGTGCATATATCTATTTGTGTGACAGCTCTTATTTCTCTAGGATATATTCCTGGGAACAGGATTGCTATATCATATGGTATTTCTATTTCTAGCTTTTTAAGGAATCGCCGTATCATTTTCCAAAATTGTTGTACCATTTTACATTCCCACCAACAGTGCATAAGGTTTACAGTTTCCCTGCATCCTCTCCAACATTTTTTATTTTCTGTTTTTTTTTTTTTTGATTCATGCCAGTAATATCAGGGTGAGATGGTATCTCGTTGTGGTTTTGATTTGCATTTCTCTAATGGCTAGTGATCGTGAGCATTTCCTCATGTATCTATTAGCTGTTTGTCTTCTTCGGTGAAGTATCTGTTCATATCCTTTGCCCATTTTTCAATTGGATTATTTGTCTTTTTGTTGTAGAGGTATTGGATTTTCCTGTGGGTTTTAGAGATTAGGCCTTTGTTGGATTTCTCATAGCCAAAAGTTTTTTTCCCAGTCTGTAGGTTCCGTTTATACTCTTTTGGTGAAGTCTTTTGATGAGCATAAGAACACACAAATCTTAATGAACCTAATTTTTAAAAAAGTTGAATTAAAATAAGTTAACCAGTATATGTATATATATGTTTTTTAAGTTGCCCACCCTTACATATATAGCCAGGTAGAGGAATCACTGTCAGTTCCTTTAAATTTACTGAAATTTCCTACTAACTTTCCATGGCCAAATTAGGATTCAGCAGTATCAAGTTTCTGCTTCATCTGTCCAGACCCAGAGTTTGTTAGCTTCTTTAGAACTTGAAGCTCTTTTTTTCCTCTGTACTGTAATGTAAATTTCAGTAACATATATATTTCACACAAATTAAAATGCACCGGAAAGAGAGATTTCCTTGCTCTACTTCCATTCCTTGGCAAACCAGGTAAAACCAGATGTGCTTGGTAGCAAATGCAATGATCTAAGAATAGTGAAAAATTGATCACAGTTGGGGAAGAGTAGCTCTATGAATGGTTATATTGTCCTCTTTCATATGGAGACCCAATAATAGGAGCGGATATGGGAGATTGGGGGAAAGATGAGCTACCTAATGTTGGCCATACTGTGGCTGAATGGTAGGCTTAAGCGATTTTTTATCGTAAATCACTATTTCTACATTGAGTAGAAATATTAGTAAGGTGAATGATAGTATACTGTTCTGGTAGAAATATTAGTTTGTTTAAATGAGTCCATCTCTTTTACAAATTAATTTTCTTTACTTTCAACTCAGATGCATTTCTTAGGACAATTTACCTCAGATAAACTTTAATCCCACATTTAAAAGGGTAAAAATAATGTATTGATTTGAATAAGAAATCATTTATGACTTTTTTATTCCTTGTATGTTCCATTTCCAACCTTTAAATAAATGTGTTTCAGAGTACATTTAAACTTGTATTTTGAGTAGTAGTTCTTATACTTTTTTAGGAATTATGCATTGTCTATAGCAACAGATAGTTAAACACTGAATCATCTTTTTGGGGTGATCAATCCATTTATGTAATGAACTAATTTGCCAAAAGAATTTTTTAGTACTATGGAATAATTCCTTAACATTCAAAATTAAATTTTAAATAACCATATTGTTCACATTTTTCTTTCTATACAGATGTGAAAACGCCCTATGTCATCTTTAATGATTATGAAATAATTTCATTTTTTGTATCTACTAAAACAGCAATAAGTATTTTTATCCTCTAGGAATAATAACCAATGGAATGATTTTCAAAGATAAGGATAAATATGTAATACAATATAAATTTATAATATGTTATATAGTTATCCAGTCAGTTTATTAAAACACATATATTTTTAAAGCTTATATCCATACATGTGTTCTACTAGACAAATTATAAATTTTCAATTGGTTGTTTTCTCAATGACTTCATAAGCAATTCAGGTTGATGGCAGATAAAACTACTTTTCTTATTGTAGAATATTGCATTTTTAATAGATTTTATTTTTTAGATTTATAGAAAGATTGTGCAGAAAGTACAGAGAGTTCCATTAGACCCCCATCCCTGCTCTACACTGTATCTCCTATTATTAGCATCTTACATTCCTGTGGTACATTTGTTACTATTGATGAACAAATATATTGATATATTAATAACTAAAGTCCATAGTTTAGGGTTCATAATTTGTGTTGTACATTCTATGGGCTTTGACAAATGCATAATGTCAGATGTCTGCCATTACAGCATCCTGCAAAATAGTTTCACTACTCTGAAAGCACCTTGTGCTCCATGCATTGGTTATTAATACAAGTGTGGGAAATAGATCAATTCTGATACTTTAAAAAAAAAAAGGGAAACACCCAGTCATCATATTTGAAGTGAATTATTCTATTACTCCTTACGTAAACTAAAACTTGGGAATTAAATCTTATCCTACCTTTTGATTGACTAGAATAAGAAATAATGGGCACACCAACCCAAAAGCAAAGATAAGAAGGCATAGAAAAACTGGATGAATGGAAACAGAGAAATTGGGGTGGAGAAGAGGAGAGTGTTAACACACGGCAGGGTGGGCAACCAATGTCACAAAACAATTTGTATATTAACTGTTTAATGAAAAACTAATTTGCTCTGTAAACTTTCACCTAAATTACATTAAAAAAAAAGAAAAAATGTCTGCTAACTGGGATTGTTTCTGCAGCTCTTCTTTATCTTCAAATTGCACAGCAAAATCTGACTTACTATTTTCTTGGAAGTGCTCTGGCAGGTCACCTTTTACCTAAAGCACTGTTAGAATTCTTCCTCTACTAAGCCATGAGATTTCAGTGTGTAACAGGAGATTTAAATGCTCTTTGTTCAGGCTTTCACAAAGTTTTAAAAACATTCTCAAGTAAACTGGTCTTTAACAAAGTTTAACCATTTTTGTAGCATCAAAAAAATTATTCCAACACACAGACATACACACACAAACTTTTATGGACAATGATTTGATAATATAAGTATGCTTCACTGGGGTCTTTTTTTTTTATTTTTTAGTCTGTAATATATCCTATAATAAGTTGGCATAACAAAAAATAAGCTATGGTATCCATTATTTTAATGTGCTATTTTCATTTAGACATAGTTTGTGAATATCTTACTGAAAAGTGTGAGCAATGTGTATGTATTTTGATGTAGACATGAGCTGTCTTTAGTTTTCATAATTTCATTTACAGTAGCTCTATTTATCAGAATCTCTGGTTTACCTCGGCAAGTTTTATCCTCTAAAATTTTCCTTTCAGAGAAATATCAAGGTGATTCAGAGCACTATCTCACAGTACTTCTCCTTAGAGCTGTTTTTTTCCTTAAGCCTTAGTCTTTTCCTTACAGAATTTCTGGCATGCATAGTAAAACTATCCATGGAATTTCTAGACAAATGGGAAATAAGGACTTGGGTTGTGTATGTTTATATATTTTATGAAATGTAATAATTGCTTCCCCATCCAGATTTTTTTAAGTTTTTACAAAGTACTAAATGGAGATGAAAGGAATGCATAATCTAAATATTTGATGAGATTATTTGAGTCTACAGCAACCTTCTTGTTTTAGGGTACTATACCATATAATTATCAAAGTAAAACCTTCCTTTTAATTTATTATTAACCTGAATTGTTGAAGATTTTTTACTGCTGATTTAATAAGAATTATTATGTGATGGCTTAGTGGAAGAGCATGTGTTTTAGAGAGTATTCTTTAAAACCCTAATCCTCAAAATAATTTTAGGTTTATCTATGTTTATATATCATGAAGTAAAGTGAACGTCTGGCAAGCATCCAGTTAATTTTTATCATTACAGGTAGACTGACCAGATAATGTTTCTCAAATACTCTCCTTCTATTCCCTTTCAATGCCTTTTTTGTATTTCTACACAACTAATGCCCAGGAAAATTGTTGCACATGCCCATTTCAGCAATACAGAGAAATCGGCAATACAGGGCTTGAAACAATATGGACAGTAAGAAAATTACTACGTATATGAAGCTGCATTCTTTTGTAATACACTTTAAAATTTAAAGATATATTTATATTTGGCCTTCAATAGACATTGGGGAAGAGTAAATAAGGATGACTATCATTTGCTCTAATTCCCTGGACATACTCAATCTGAGATTCCTCATATGTGATATCTGTCATTTCTCCCCTGAGATGTAAGTCATGAAAGTTGACGTGACAGCTTCTTCCTTAAAATATTTCAGAGCACTAAACGAAGATAGCCATAGGACAAATACTACATCTGAATATCACTACTTTCTGAGAGGTGTGTTTATTATTGATAACCTTTTTCTTAATTTTTTTCTCACTCTCTTTCTTCTGTAGCAGTTATATGCTGCCCAGCTAGCTGCAATGCAGGTTTCTCCGGGAGGAAAGCTTCCAGGCATACCCCAAGGCAACCTTGGTGCTGCTGTATCCCCTACCAGCATTCACACAGACAAGAGCACAAACAGCCCACCACCCAAAAGCAAGGTACTCTTTTGAAGAAACTACAAGTTTTGCCATTTAGAGTTTTTGTCATTCAGTGTTATTTATTGAATATCTATGTTTGTGCCAGCAACTGGACTAAACTCTGTGTCTACAGAGGGGTAGGAGTCAGTTAGGCGCAACAAGGTATGCGTACAAATTCACATACATACGTTTAGTCATTTATTCAACAAACATGCATTGAAAACTGTAGTAGGAAATGTGAGTGGTTCAAAGATTTATCAGATGGGTATCCTGTACTCAAGTAACGTAAGGGTACATATTAATGGAGTAGATATTTATTTTAAAAATAGCCAAATATCCATATTCTATGATTCAAAATTCTAAAGAGTTACAGATAAAGTGCTTTGGAAGTTATTGGGAGCAAGAGATTACCTTCAGTGAGAGATCCTGGGAAGGTTCACTGAGAAAGGGACAACTGAAGAAGACCTTAAAGGATAACAAAGATTAGGACATATAGAAGGTGTTTTATTTAAATGTTAATAATTGTTATGATGTGGTACAGTATAGGTATAATATTGGTAAATTACCCATACAATGCCATTATTAGGTAGACATATGGAAATGATGAAATCATTAGAGGTAAGACTATGTGGAAATAGATTCGCTTTTGGAGCCAGGGAAACAGTTCCTGTTAGAACATGAAAGGAGATCAGAGGAGAGTCAAAAAAATATGTGCTTTTGGCTTAAAAGGAGAGAGAAGCATAAAAACTGACTTGAAATGTTTTTGTGTGTTTGTTAAGATCTTATTTAAGTGATGCTCTATGAACATATTAAACTTTCTACAAATGAAGCGTGATTGTAAAGTGATAGTTCCTGAAATAACTGAGGGAATAAACCATACATACTTTTGGACTGTATCTAGAAAATATTTAGTAGCAAAATGACACAGTTAATTTTCCTCCTAAAAAAAAATAAATAAAACACTTTGTCTTTTGCCGAATTACCTAAAAGATTGCTTCTGCTCTCCGTTTCATAAATGCCATGTTGAATGTCTAAAGAGTAAGAAGGTAAGAGTTGTCACAAAAGTTGAAAAAAAAGAATTGAAAGAGAAAAAGGTTAGAAAATACTAGAAAAAAATTCCAGGTTTGTTGTTTCCTTCTCCGGTATCCTGGTGGCTCTACCAGCATGCTTTTCAGAGTTACTTTACTACTTCAGAGGGTGAATTGGTAAAGAAAAGGGACCAGTTGGAAATATGCACTCCATCCTCTATATCCCTAGAACTCCTAAGTCCTTGCCCATGATATTAAGATATAAATGCATTTGGGATTTTAGCATAAGCTGTTTAATAATTGAGGAAGAAATGATTTACCAGCCATATACATATAAATATAGTGCAAAAACAAATTGTACATGTTGTTGTGACATTAAGGAATATACGTACACGACTTTTAAGATCTATTTCAGCTTTTTAGTGGGCCTTGTGTGTGCTGGAAGCCCTGGTAGCATAGTGGTTAAGTGCTACTGCTGCTAACCAACAGGTTGGCAGTTCACATCTGCCAGGCACTCCTTGGAAACTCTATGGGGCAGTTCTACTCTGTCCTATAGGGTCGCTATGAGTCGGAACCGACTCGATGGCTGTGGGTTTGGTTTTTTTGGTTTTGTATGTGCTATGCTTTATGTTGGTTTTGTATGTGCTATGCTTTTTTATGCTTTATGTATACCTAAGGCCTGGTCTGCTTTTCTTTATAATCAAAGTAGCATGTAACTTTTAAAACTTCGTAGTAATGATAACATTCACTCTATAAAGATTAATTGGGAAGCAATGAAATTTTGATGTTTCTATGGACCAAACTTTTAATGTATAACATGTACAAGATAACTTTGAGTGAAATAAATAGCTGTAACAGCATAGTCATTGTCATACACAGGCACTTACATGAAGTGTTATTCTGTTTTTCCTTGAGTTATTAATGTGATTTCATATCATGTTTCAGAATGATACTTTACATTAGGACATTGTATTTAATGGTTTTAGGGTATATAGTTTTCTTTTAAAAGACTAATAGATATTTTCCTTTTTTATACCTCCTCACCAAATCACTTGTGCAAATAATCATGAAGTTTTTTTTTTAATCAATCAACCTAATCCATCTATCCATCTAATCTTTTGTTCATCCACAAAGATACTTTCACAGGTAACCTTGTCAAAAACAAAAGTGAGTGAAGGTTTGCTTTGCCAAGATTAGGAAACTGCTTTATAAGCTATATTTCTAGATATTCATAGAACCCTATAGATTAGGTGTAGTAGACTATTTCAGTAATGTTAAAATTCTGCCACATGGCATGGTCTTGTATATCTCCATTTACTTAGTACTGGTGAAAAATAGATTGTTTCTATAGCTCTGATTGTACACAATTAAAAATATTTTATAGATTATCTTTAAGGTCCAATTACTTTTTGTAAAATTAGCCTTCATAAGTTTTCTGTCATATCAAGTTTAAGAAAGCTGTGGATGTTGTATGTCTTCACATCTTCAATTATTGTAAAAGATGTAAAACATTTGAACAAGAAAAAAGTCCTTGTTTTTAAGTAACAACAATCATTTAATAGAACTATGACCTTTCTTTGCTCAACCCTCTAGTATACTATCTACAACTACTCTTACTCTCAGAAAATATTTCTTAAGTGTGCTTTTGCTTTAGATCAGCAGTAAAATTTAGCGGGTTAAAAATTGTCAGACCAATAATTATTACCATTGTCATTTTAATGAAGAACATGGCCCCTAAAAATACAACCAACAGTCAATGAAGAGCCTCCATTGCATTACACGAATTTAGATTCTTGTAGTCTAGAAGCGACATTTACACGTAGCATAATAAACATTTTGACTTCACAAAGCTATTTTACCCATGTATAATAACTATCATTTATTATCTTATTTATGTTTTTAAACAATCATTTATTAGTATCTTGGGGCTATTTTCTATGTATTTTATTGGTGAACTTGCATGTCCAGCTTGCTATAAAATAGAAATATATTATTAAAGATCTTTGTGTTGTCTATTTTTTTTATATACCTACCTGGCATAAACCAAATTAATGGTTTAAGTTTAAAGTATATTTGTTGTTTGCAGCAATGGAATTGAAATCACATCCAAGCAATGATGTAAGGATAATGATCTTATTGGCGACTGTCAAAAAGCAACCCTGTTCTCTGAATTGTATTGCCTGTCCTTCTTCCTAGGTGTTCCTTTGCCTTTGACTCACAATTCCAGAGAAGGACACAAATAAAACTTATTTGCAATTTGCAAAAAAATGGAAGGGGGGAATCAAAAGGAGGGGGCTCCAAAAGACTGTAAAATTGTACAGCATGAGTCCTCTGATGCATGCTGTTTTCAATCTGCTGTGTGCCAGTTGGAGGCTTGGGGAGTGTGTGTGCACGAGAGAAAGGATAATGCTGAGAAATGATAGAGTGGCTGTGACCTCCAAGCTCAGCCTGGAAATCCAAGACATTGATTTCACTTAGCATTCCTGCTGAGAAATCTGGCGGAGTTCAGTTGTAATAAAAGAACAAGATTCTGTTCTAATGGTAATGGCGTATGACAGACATATCACTTTGTCTGTCCTCAGCACCAGAGAGAGCAGAATTGGAGAAAGGTCACTTGACCTGCCTGTGGCGTTGTAAGAGTTCTGTACTGAGCTTTGAACTGCCACCTCAGAACATAATTATTTATAATATTAAATGATAAAGAAACCTTTAGAGGACTCAACAGTGAACCTGTAAAAACTGCACACAGGAATTGTGTTCTAAAATGTGAAAATACAAAAAGAAAAGCTGGTCTGTTCAACGTCTGCTTTGGAGAACATGGATAGTAATGCTTGTTGAGTTGTATGTCCTTGAACCTACTGTCTGAGAACTGTTTGCATTAATGTCTGACATATAGCCATTAGTTAATTTTTCTTTTTTTTTTTTCTTTTATGCCTTGATTTTATTAGCTGCAAGAAAAAAAAATTGGGGCAGGAGTCTGTTTTGCCAAACCTCAATGATAGAGAAGTGAGAGCATTAGCTGGTTTTTAAAAATTGTTAGGTGTTACATAAAATCTTTCTAAAAACATGTACACTTGTCTCTTTAGCAATCATTAAATTTTTGTTCTCTGGATTCTACTTTAGAATTTTTTTTTCATTGATCAACAAAACCAAATATGTTTAGCTTTTCAGAGATATCCTTTTTACTTCATGTATGTCTTCACAGCTGAGTTTATACCTAAATATTGGTAAACACCGTGAATGAAAGTCTGGAATCTTGAACTTCAGTGCATAAGAGATCCTGTTTTAAGGAAATCTTTAAAATAATTCTACATTATGTTATCGAAGAAAATTATTTGATTAAGATACAGTTTAGCAGTATAGGTTCTTGAATCTCATATACAATAACACTGCATTGAATCCACTTATATGTCTACCAAATGTTAAGTTTATTTACAGTTTATCATTCTGCCACAGCATAGGCCAATATACAGTGTACTCGGCGACTCTGATTTTGTACCACATTTGTATTTCTTTTATTTAAATGATTGTGAGCATATCTTGTTACAGTTTTAAAAACCTCAATACCCTTTTCTTTGAGATAGTAATTGATCTTGATACGTTTTGTTTTTTAAGGACAAATTATTTCTTCCTGAAATAGTAGAATCAATAACAGTCTTCATATAGTAGAATCAATATCAGTCTTAAAATAGTTGAGAATTTTTACTCAGTTTCACACATAACTCACACAATTGTTGATAAAGAATAGGCTTCTAAATTTCATGTTATCAAGAAATCCTCATGTGTCATAGGTGTGCTAGACATCTGAGTTTCACATTTTAAGTGTTTTTTTGCCCCTGCAAAATTAGTCACCTCTTGGGAAAACTATAGGGCAGCTTGTAAATACTACTAAATGTCTCTCGGTGTTTGAGGAAAACTTATACGTTGCCTGCAGCCACCAAGAGTCATCAGTTTGAAAAGCTGATGAGGACAGAATTCCTGGGTACTTTTCTTTTAACCTTGCTATGACCCTAGTCATACCCCTAGTCACGGTTGTGTCTCTATCGATGGCAAGAGCACACATATTGTCCGAATCAATTTTTTGTTCTTTTCAACTACTACTGGCAGTGATGTTCCCATTTGCTCAGCAATAGCACCTGGGAGTTTATGACAAGGAAAAGGAATGTTTCTCTTGACAAGCCAGAAATGGCTGTAAACCAAGTGACCAGACAAAATCAGATTTTTTGAACTACAATATCCGTATAGATAGTGCTTCAATTACAGAAGCAAGAACTGAAACTTTGTTGTTATTTGATCCTCTTTCATAGGTACAGTAATGAAGATCTTTCACGATTTGTTAGTCATGTGCTTGTGTTAGTAATGTTAGAAGGGCCAGTGACTCCTATTAGAACACCTATTCTTTGCAGTAATGGTACCAATCATGTAGTTTCTTCATGCTACCAAGTAAACGTTTTATCAGTACACACTGATCCGCAGGGTAGAATTTCATAGTTTAATATTATGAGTCACAAACTGTGGTTCACATATATACAAGATTACTTAGCAAGCAGTGGTTAAGCGCTTGGCTGCTAACCAAAAGGTCGGCAGTTCCAATCCACCAGCTGCTCCTTGGAAACCCTATGGGGCAGTTCTACTCTGTCCTGTAGGATTGGTGTGAGTCAGAATCAACTTGATGGCAATGGGTTTGGTTTTTGGTTTGGTTATGAGAAATCAGAGGATAATCAAGATTTCATCTTGATTGAGAATGAATTCAACCAGGAGATTTGGAAAGTAAAGGCATTTTTAGTAATGTCGAGTGAGTGTTTTATAATGACAAGTTGGGAGCAATGGGAAGACAGAACACAAAAGTATACATACAGCATAACCACAACCAAATCACCAACAACACAACTATGAAAGCATTATTTTTATTAATATTATGAAAGCACAAAACATCAAAGAGATCTTGTATGTTTGAAATGGACTGGGAAGTGCTAATGTCTCCATAGGAGTGTTAACGTGGTAAATATTTTTTTCAAGTTCAAAAAGGACTGCCCAATATAACTAGAAATATATTTAATATTTTTTACATTTTATCTGGCCATGAGAAATGGTGGATAGTAGTAGTTGCTAGAGATGTAATTTCCAATATGTGAAAGTTTCCAGGAATACTACTATTTAACTTATTCTTGGAGCTTTTCAGGGCATGATCTCAAATAACTGTTACTCATTACACAGGGCTAGGACTGGTTTCTGGATGTGGAATATTTTAGTAATCTACAGTGTTGAAACAGGATTAGTAAAAGAAGAGCTGTCATTCACCTCTACATGTCAGTATCAAAAAAACTCCATCCATCCTGTAACTGTTGAACCTGGTACTTTCATAGGATGTTAGCCTCAGTGAATTATGACCACATTTAAATAGGTTGTTTTCTATTCTTATGTTTTAAACTCTACCTGACATAGCAGTCAAATACTAGAATCTCCTAGATATCTTGCTCTGTACAGCTGCTTTATGCTGTGTTGAATAGCTCTTGTATTTCCCCCACTCTGCCCGTATTCCAGTATCTGTGAAATAACTATTCTGTGAGCCTTTGAGATGTGATACGGATGTGTCACTCTCAAGAGCTGAATGTGTTTAAGAAGAATCACCCCATAGAGTTAAACTGTAAATGTGGCCCATTATCATCATCGTCACTTCTTGGGTGGGACGTATTTACAGTGGATATAACATAGTCAGCCCGTCATTTTGAATAAAAGAGTTTTCTTTTTGTGGTCCCATGTTGCTGATCTGAAATACGTTAATGAAGTGTTATCAACAGAACCCCTGTGATGAGCCCCCTCCTTTCCTTTTCATCTGAATTCAGTTGACAGGAATAGAAAACAGCTAGGTACTTAATAACCCTTTCAGGACAGACAGTATATATAGCTGCCATGTACCTTTTGTACCACTGAAGTTCATTGGGAAGGTACTGTCCGACTGACAAAACATGCTGCTGGCAGGCAGGGCCCTATATAACAGTTTGAAATGGAAAAAGCAGGCATGTGCTACAAATTCCCGTCTTTACAAGGTATTTATGCCCTTGTGGCACAATGGTTAAAGCACCTGGCAGGTCAAACCCAGCAGCCGCTCCACAGGGAGAAAGATGTGGCAGTCCACTTCCATAAAGATTTACAGTCTTGGAAACCCTATGGAGCAGGTCTACTCTGTCCTATGGGGTCACTATGAGTAGGAATTGACTCAATGGCAGTGGGTTGGGTTTGGTTTGTTGGTATGAGGTGATGCTGAAACATTGAATTTTTGGCAGAAAAAACATGAATTTCGAAAATTTTTATTTGGTGCTCATATGTACATCTGGACTCTGGGGTCGAATTTGTGTTCACAAGTTGTACACATATGTACCTCTGAACTCTGAGGGTATGATATGTGGAATGAGGCATCAAACAAAAACTGTGTTACCTGCTGAAAATTCAGACATGCTTAATGATTGGACATGTCCTCCATTACTAAAAACATATAGTATCAACAAAAAATTAAAAGGAAAAAATAATTGAGTCACGAAAAGGTTACGGAGGCTTTTCTAAGCTCAGTGATAAACTTAATGTCAAAATAGGTCATTTGGTGATATATTCTTATGATTGCTGGGGTGGGCAGGGGCTTGATCAAAGTTGTACCATAAAAACAGTAAAAACTATAAAACAGACTAAATATAACATTAGCATTAAAAAAAAAAAAAAAAAAAGAAATATGCAGAGGGATTTAAGTAATGCCCTTAGAAATTAACTGGCCGGGGTATGTTTCCCAGGGTTCTGATTTTGTTTTGACAGGAGCCTGTCTTGAACACAGCAGCCAGCTCTGATGAGCTGTGTCAAAACTTTTTAATAATGCAAACCATAGGGAATGTGCGAGGATGGAGAGTTTGAGCAGACACAGGATAGCCACAGAATCACACTTTTTTTTTAAGCAAAAGATGCACTCTAAAATAGGTTCAACCCAAAGGGCTCCAGTGTCCAAAAGATGTGAGTTAAAAAAAACATTAAATTTTAAAGGCAGGCAGTCAGTACTAAATAGGGAAGAAAAACAGAACAGTATGAAAAGATATCCCTATGTAGAGGTATCTAGTACAATCACTATGAACGTCATGCTAAAAATGCTAAGTCATTACTTCAGAGATTGAAAAAGCAAAATACACTTGTGGAGTTATTTTTCTTTTTTGGAAATCATTCATCATTTTGCTTTCCTAAAGCACACTTGAAATTTATTGAAATCCTTCATTTCCTATCCTAAATTATTGATCAGTGCCTCACTTGAGCTGTTGATAACTGGCCACTTTTCATCACGTTAGCCCCCACTGTACTGGAACTGTTTGAATAGACAACTGAGAACTGAAACTATAGAGGACTACTCTAAACCTCCAAGTAGACGCTCTCTTTCTGCCTCATTAAATATATTCTGCTTCCACATTCCTCCTTATTCGTAAAATACGAAGAATTTTAGCAATCTCTCCCACAGAGGTGCCTTAAATATAGACCTGTGTTTAAGATGACAACAAATGCTAATGTTTCATTTAGGTTGCACATTTAGTCATTAGATTTTATAAATTGATTTTTTTTCCTATAGAAAGCCTTGTATTAATACTTCTAAATATTATAAAATGAAGATGGAAAAGAAAAGAAGACAATAGACATAGATGTGAGAGTCAAAAAATAGAGAATAAGCTGAAGACATGCAAGTTCGAAACCCAAAGCATTCCAAAGTTTCATTTTTTAAATGAAATGTATCAGATATCATTGATGGAATTATGGAAGCTCAAGTAAGAAGGAAACCCAGATGATATTCAGCCCAACACACAATAACCCAGGCACAAGGCCATTTTACCTCTTCTTAGACTTCTACAGTAACAGGAAGTCCACCACCGCATGAGGTGGCACTATTTTATTCAGAATAACTCTTCATATTACAATTTTCTTATTTAAATAGAACTAAAATCCGCTTTCCAGGAGGCAAAACTTGTGGTTGCATGAATGGCAAGTGTATTTGTGAATTATCTCTCAGTTACTGGTGACAGAAAACCCAACTCAAATTATAATAAGCAAAAAAGGAGATTTATTACTCACATAAAAAAAAAGAAGAAAAAGCTATACTGGGATCAGGTATGGCTTTATCAGTGGCCCAAACAATATCACATGGAACTGGTTTCTGTCCCTTAACTCTGTTCTCTGTGTTGGCTTCATTCTTAAAAAGCTTGCCCTTTTTTGGTGTCTGTAAACCCTATGTTTACATCTCCCATCTATTGATTCAGCAAATATTAATTTATGCCTGTCATGTGCCAAGTTCAGTTCAAGGCAGTAGAACTACAGCTGTGAACAAAGCAGTTTGTGCTCTTAAGGTTTTGCAGTCTAATGGGAAGAGACAAATTATGAGCAATGAACAGACGGATGATTTTATATATTGGTTAGTGCTATGAAGAAAACAAAACATGGTAAAGAAGTAGACAGGGCCTGGGGACAATGGAGGGGGGTCTTCTTGAGACAGAGCCATAAAGGAAGCCCTCTCTGACACCTGACTCTTGAGAAGAAATTGACCTACAAAGGCCTGAAGATGGAATATTCCAAGCAGGATAAATAGAACCTGCAAAGGCCCTGATGTGTGAATGAGGTTGACGAATTCAAGGTTTAGAACAATGGCTGGGGTGGGTGATATTCAGTGAACATGAAGGAAGAGTGATAAGGAATGAAGTTGGGGAAGAGAGAAAAGCCATAATCTGTAGGACTGTGTCGTGATAAGGAGCTTAAATTGTATTTTAAGTGCATTCATTTTTAAAGAGAAATGATGCGATCTGATGTATAGTTTCGTCTGTCACACAAATTATCAAACTGTTGTAGTTATCTGCTTATTGTCTTTCTTTCTTGGCGTATGATATCTTTAGGGCAAAGGAAAAAAATTTTTTTAGTTTGTATCCCCTAAGCCAGTTAATAACTGCCACATCTTTCGCCTGTGGAGTGGCTGGTGGCGTCAAACTGCTGACTTTTCAGTTGGCAGTCCATCCCTTTAACCACTGTGCCACCAGGGCTCTGTGTAAGAAAAGTGACCCTAATTTCTGATTAATCTGATTTTTGCTATTTTTTTTTATTTTTTTATTTTTTGGCTTTTACCTAAGGCTTTATAATCTAGCTTGATTTAAACAAATCTGCCGAGTCCAGCAGGCTTTCAACTATTTTTAAAAAATCAGTGAAAATCTTCTACAGTCCTAAAATACCTTCAACAGAGTAGTTTTTAAAATAAGATTAGCATAATTTTCATCATTGGGATAAGTTTACAACCTCCTAAATTAAATATTTTTGAAAGAATAGCTTTCTTGCAAAAATCTTTCTTTTTTTTCTTCCCTATCTCTCCCTCCTCTCTCTCTCTAACCAGATTCTTCGTGGCAGTATTTGAATATTTGATAGTTGAGCCAGAATGTGTGTAAAAGTTCTATGATAATTCTCCATCATCATTCATAAGGCTTTTTATTGTTGCTAATAATCCAACTGATTAGTGTTAAATGTGGAAAAATGGCTTTAATAGATGCACAGTGAGTGGCATAATTCACATTACCAGAATTATTCCTTAGGGTGTGCTTGATATGCTCAAAGGAATTTGCAAGTACATATATGTTATCTAATGTATCCTAAAGTTATAGAATGTATCCTAAAGTTATAGAATGTAAGAGACACATAATAGCCAAGTGAAATATAGAATTGTTGTGTGCTGCAGAGTCAATTCTGACTCATAACAACCATATATATATAGAACCGCCCATAGGGCTTTCTAGTCAGTAATCTTTATGGCAGTAGATTGCCAGGTCTTTCCTCCCATGGAGCTGCTAGTAGGTTTGAACTGCCAACCTTTCGTTTAGCAGCTGACTGCTTAATCATTGCACTACCAGGGCTCCTTGAAATAAGAATAGCACGCGTTTTTCTTTTCAGGGAAAGGGAATCATTTTATAACTCTTCTTTTAATTGAAAGTATATTTATAATTTTTTTCTCATACTGAAATAAGAATTATGCTCATTGAACTTTTAAATATTAAATTTGAAATGTGTACTAGTTTATATCGAAATGTCAAATATTGCTAAGATGAACCTGGTTATTAGACCGTGGCCTATAGAGCAGCATTCCTACAAAAATATAAGCACTAAAACATGAACAGCTAGGAATTTCCTTAAACCTGAATTGTTTACATATGTCTCCTGAGCATCTCATGGCAGGAATGTGTTCCTTCTCTAGTTATGCACTTTCTTGTAGATTGTATAATGGGATGCTCCCTCTTGTGAGCTACAAGACTTAATATTGCAATATCCTACAGCATTTAGCACTTGTACCTCTAGTCACAGACTGTTTGATTCCATTGCGTGACTTTTTCAGAACCCAACCGTTTAAAAAATATCCTTTTTGATTTTGATTTTTCAAAAGGAATAAGGATGAGATCTCTAAATTTAAATTTAGAAAAACTAAAGGCCAGAGTTTTCATCTGATAAGTTTTACATTATTAAAATAATAAGAAGAGAAATGAAATATATACTCAAATAGATAAACACCTATTTTCCCCCAAATCATTTGCCAATACCAGAAAAGGCTGAGAATCTCAAATTTTCAGAAAACCACAATTTTTTTAAATTAAAAGGTTATTATAGTGCTTTTCAAGACTAATTATCAGTATTGGAACTTTATAGGAGACTGTAATTTAACTTGGGCCTTTCCAGAGCCAAGGAGTTTTATTTTTTCTGTTTTATTACATAATTCGAGTTGTTAAGGTTTGTTCTGCAATTTTGATGACTTTTGGCAGGGTGGGTATTTCATAAATAGGAGAAAAAGAAATCGAGACCAGGAATAGAAAGGGTGAAATTCTGCAAAAATTCTCCTCTTGTGGTATTTCCAGTAGCACTTAAAATAACATAAGAAAAAAAACACCATTGTGAAGTATGTATAAAGGCATTATGACAGCAACAGGAATGTCCTTAAATAGGTACAGATTTGTGTTGTCTTTATTTCTCTATGCAACTCTTTTGAGGATCAAAGTTTCATTTTAAGTCAGTGGGAGCTCAATATTCAGGTCAACCCTACATGAGTACAGGGCAAAACAAGAATTTGGGGTCAAATGATGGAATTTTTAGTCCTCATTTCCATGCATATAGTGCTGTAATTTATCAAAAAAAATGATGGTTCTGATACAATGTTAATAAAGGAGGCTCTGGGTAATTTTTGTTTGTTTTGTTTTTGCTTGCCTTTTTCTGTTGGCATTCGTAGGGTACATTGGGCTAGAATTCTGGTCTGTTATATCTGCGATTGTAATTTATGAACTAATGTAAGGAGAGATCAGTTCCACATAAGACTGACCATATTAGGAGCATTTCCTTTACTCCATTAAATTTTAAGGGACTGACCCATAATATGCCCAAAAAATGTTTACTGGATTTAATGTTTGTGTTATAAAAACTTGAATCTCAGTAATATAAACTGAACTCTTAGGGATCACTGTTTATGATGTAGTTTTCACTATATATTAATTTCTGGAAAGTTACTTTCCATGTTACAAGATGATCTAAAAGAATACGTCTCTATAAGGATTTTTAAAAATTCAGTAAAATTTTAAGCTATTGTCAGGTGATTTTTTTGGCTTTTGGTATAATCATATGCTGTTTTGGAATTATTGGCCTTATGAATGTAACAGTGTAAGAATTTAGCGAGACAAAAATACTAAATTTTTTTAGTTTTAAATTCTTCAAAACCGTACTTGAATCTTGTTTTAAAAAGCAAGATCCACATAAAATGTACAGCTAATAGGATGTGATTTGTCCTAAATGAGATATCTTATAGTGAGAAAGAAGGAATCAGAGTATCTTCCTTTGGAGTTAGACATACTGATGATCTATTCCAAGCAGTAGTAGACTTTACATTTTACTTGAAATAAAGTTAGATGTAGCCTCACTGGTTATATCATTAAAAAAAAAACACCTTTAATGACTACGTTGTTCACACGTAATGTTGCTGTAGTCACTTTTAGAAGCTGTCAAGATTGTATTTATTTGAGGCTTAGACAATAAAACTTTTGGACAGTCATTAACACAGTTTAATGGGGAAGATAGACTAGCAAACGGACTGTTAAAATACTATGAACTAAGTGTCATTAAAAGGAAAGGAAGAAGTTTTCTAGCACAACCTGGAGAGAAATAGTTCAATAAAGAAAGGATTCCTGAAGATGTGGCATTTGAGAAGGTTTTTGAAGGAAAATGGAACAGTCTGTACAAAGATACACAAGCATGAAAGAGTAGAGGGTTGAATTTCATCTGAATTATAAAAACAAAGAAGTGAGGTTGACTCTAATACATATCTTGAAATTGAGGAGTGAATTTAAGATTGGAAGTGTAAAGATGAGACTGCTTGAAGGTTGACGTCTAACCTCCTTAAAATGGCATTCTATGATCTAGCCTACCTCATTGGCCTCATTTATTACTGCTGTCTTGATCCAATCCCAGGAATTTATGCTCTAAACTGTAACACTTTCTCATGTATCATGCTATTTCATTCTCTCTTTTTTTTTTTTTTTTGCCTGTGTTGTACCACTCTACCTCTCTGGATTGCTTTTGCCCTCTTCACTCTACTTTTTCTTCTTTGTCTAGCACTTACACATAAAATTCATCTTAACTACCAACTCTGTGTAGAATTGTCTATTCCACCATATGTCACCCCACTGCACAAAGATGCAATTTTTGTATAGTATCAAAGCATCTTTATAGTATTTTATTGCCCTTACCTCCCTTTTTATGACTCTAGGTCCCTTGAGAGTAGGGATCATATCTTATTCATCCTTAGGAACAAACACAGTACCTTGCATGTATTCATTAATCTGTTGTTGCTATTGGCTGCCTGCTGTCAAGTTGCCCCTGCCTTCTAACTCAGTGGTTCAGTGGTAGAATTCTTACCTTCCTTGCAGGAGATCTGGGTTCAATTGTCAGTCAGTGCAATTCATAAGCAGCCACACGCCCGTCTGTCAGTGATGGCTTGTGTGTGGCTATGATGTTGAACAGGTTTTTGCAGACTTGGAACCCTGGTGGTACAATGCTTAAGAGCTCGGCTGCTAACCAAAAGGTTGGCGGTTTGGACCTACTATGAGCTGGAATCAACTTGATGGCAATGGGTTTCTAGACTAAAATGAGCTAAGAATCATTGTTCTTCTTCTATTAAAACAAACAACTAAAGTCATCTGTGGAAGTAAGCCAAGAAATTACCTGCAAATGTGTAACAGTTTGGAACTCTTTAGGCAGAAGTATCAAAAGCTAATGGCTTGGATCATTGAAGGATAATCCTAATGCATCATGAGAGGAATGAGACGGTACCTAAGAAAAATGAAACAATACTACTGTACTCTAGAAAGACCAGGTGCACAGAGAGGTTAGGGAATCTGAAAGTAAAATTTTTCATTGTTTTCCTATCAGTCTATGTGGGATACACTGGATTTAGAAAATAATACCATTCTAATCATTGGAGAGGTATTTTCTGTAGTGTAACTTGCATAACTTACCAAGTCCTTACCATGGTCTGAATGAAGTAATCAAGACTGTTTATCTCTTTTTGCTCTGATTCTGGTCATGACATAGACTTTTTCAGGTACCTTGAAATTAGGAAAAGGACACACCACACACTCAGTAACAGCCTGATCATGTATAAGCTAGTCAGTTGGCATTCTGGTTTATACATTAATCTTGTGTGTTTGTTCGCTATGAATCCATCTTAAAGTGAATGGTCTCCCGTATACATGCTTAAAAATACAGAGGATGCTGAAATCAAAAGCATAGGCTTACCCTAATATTGGCCGGTTTTGTTGTATTATTTAACTGATAGTTCAAATGAAGTTTTAGTAGGGAAAATTTTATCAATTTATTTGCTTTCCTGTCTTGTTTATGTGAGATTTTCTTCCTCTGTTTCTTTTTTGTGCTAGCTCAAAGATGGTAGGGAAATACCTTGCCCGTGTTTGTGTACCCTTTATTTCTTCTCAAAGTACACAGAACACCTAACCTGGTCAGGAATTCCCATTCCTCATTTTACCCCCCACCCCCAAATGTATCCGTATACACACACACACAGTATATGTGTGTATTTTTAATATACACACATATGTATACCAAATCAAAGCATGTTGCCATCAAGTTGATTCTGACTCATGGCAACTCCATGTGTTACAAAATAGAATTGCTCCATAGGGTTTTCTTGCTGTAATCTTTGCAGATTCAGATCACAGGGACTTTCATCCATAAAGCCGCTAGGTGGGTTTGAACCGCCAACCTTTATGTTATAGTCGAGCACAAACGGTTTGCGCCGCCTAGGGACCTTATATATATGTGTATATATATCTGAATATATCTACATATAAATATATCTAAATATATATCTACATATCTACATCTATGTCCATATCTATTTACCTACATACCTATCTATGTGTCTGTCTGCCTAGCTATCAATACATCTACCTGTTTATATTCCATCCCATACCACACAGGGACAAAACACCTACAGATTCATTTTAGTTGGCAATCTAGTGGACCATGGTGACATTCAGAATAAGACCAAATCTAAGACAAATGCAATCATTCTTTCTACGTAGTACAGACTAAAAGGTATGATCAAAACTTTTATGTAATGCTATCATTAAAGTTACTCTATAAAATCTTTTCTGCCATCCGGACTGTGAAATGTATCATTCTTTTAATGTTATGGGTTGGGAAAAATTAAATATGAAGCATTACAGCTGAGTTTCACTACACATTAATTATTTTAATTGACTGTTTCTTAAATGAATAACTGATAAATCAATCTTGCAATTCCTCATGCTTCATGACATGCTTAACTCAATACAGACACTTAAGAATCATTATGCTGTGAGAGCTTTAATGCAAATTCAAGATCATTATAATTAAAATCAGACTCTTACCTGATGCTCCATTCTAAGCCTTTTTATCTTTATTTTAATTTTCTCTGACTCAAACCTTGAATTTAATATTTTGGGATGATGGACAGAATCAATATAAGCTTCTTCAATATGTTGAGAAAAAAAAAATTCTCTCCAGGGCACAACATAAAAACTGTCCTTAGCTGACATTCTATATGCATACTCATCACCCCTTGGAATTCTTTAAAAACATCAGTTCTCTCCTGGTCAGGGCCAGGAAGACAAAGAATGCCTTAATGATTTTATTGAGGTTATCATTAAAATAAAAGGAGATGTGCAGACATCAGCTATAAATCACTATAAAATGGCCTCTGGGTAACCTTTGACACAACTCATTTGAAATAAACCTGGAATGGATTCATAGCCTTGGTCAAGCCAGTAGATGAGCTAAAGCTCTTTCCCATCCTTTTCCCTCATCATTTGCCATATTAGTTCCTTTCTAAGTTACTAGAAAGCATTTGGATGGAACCAAATTGGTAAGTGTTTTATGTTGAGATAAAAGTGGCCCATTTAAATAATAGTGTTAAAAATGTTTATGGAACTTACTTGAAATATTTACTCTTTTGATATATATTTTAGATTTATAAATATCTTTTGGAATTTACTTATATTTTGTTAAAATATTTAATAATTTGGCATTATAAAATTTTTACATTATCCAAATTGAGTTCTGCATGGTCCCTAGCACTTGGGAGATTAAAAATTTCTTCAGAATTAAGATGAAATTACATAATTTCAATTTTTACTCTGATTTAAAAAAAGAAATTATTGTTAGCAGTCTTTTTCTCTTTTGGCATTTAGGTAATTGAGAGGCAACTCTGTAAAGGCATCTCGGCTTAACCCAAATGACTTGGTTCAAGTCTCACCCTTATTAAAAATATTACCATTGGGAAACCTTTGATTATATCTAACCTCAGTTTCTCTGTCTTTGAAGTGGGGTTGGTGACACCTCACATTCTTGCTGTGAGAATAAAATAAGACAAAATGTGTAAGGTGCTTTGTAACTTGCAAAGTAGAATGTAGATGTCAGGGAGTAAAATATATGGTATTAGAAAATCGGTACTAAAAATGAACAGGTACATAGTTATTCAAATCATTTTTAAAATTTATAAGAATTCGGGTTACTAAGCTCATTAAGCATATTTTTGTATGTTTTGTTAATATTGAACTGACTTTCAAAAATATTTATGTAACAAACGTGCATGGGGCATTATAGGCATTCGTTTCTTCTTTGGAAATTAGGTCTTTCAATGATAAAATGTTATTACAGAATCATCATTTCTTTTGGAATAGGGAGAAGTTCCAAGGTAAAAATTGTATATTTCCTATATTCAACTAGGTGTACACTGTGCCTTTTATTTTATTCACTCTCTAACAGGTTTATTATGTGCAAAGGAAAAAGGGGAGACCCAACTTAAATCAATCATAATTGGAAAATAATTGCTTTTGATAAAGAAGTAGGATTCGATCAGTGTATTTCCTGTTTTCTTAGAGTTTATTTTAAATGTATTAGTTTTGTGAAGCTATATTGCTTTGTGAGTTCCTGTTTCTTTTCTTTTTTATCAATTCATTCCATCATTTGACAGTTTTGTAATTCTTGGTTAATTTTTTAACGTATCTTCAAGTGGAACCAACAGGAAGATAACAGTGACAAAGCTTTTTAATTATGAATTTAAGGATTGATCAGGTGATGTTGCAAGAAAACATTAAATTCTTCTTTACATAGAATGACCAACTTTGTAATTTCTGTAAAGCATTTTTTAAAAGCTTTTGGAGATTTACATTTAGAGGTTAATAAGCATGACTGGTATGATTATTAACATCAGTTCTTACCGCTCTGTGCTTCTTTTTAGCCTGTTGGTAGAAGGACTGTTAATCATTTTAAAAGACAATAACAATCATCCAGATGTAATGAACACCATAGGACAAAATAACCTTTATTATTAGGAATTAGAAGTTGTCTAGGGACCTGAGGTTAAACAAAGTTAAGTCTGAAACAC
Source organism: Elephas maximus indicus (assembly GCF_024166365.1). NCBI lineage: Eukaryota > Metazoa > Chordata > Mammalia > Proboscidea > Elephantidae > Elephas > Elephas maximus. Next base: position 82,243,624 of record NC_064822.1, on the reverse strand, counting down.
CATACGCTTTATACTGGCTCATGTTATAACTGTTCTCATCAGAATATTAGTGTCAACACTTGTATTCCTCCCATTCTTCCTCTTTTCAAATATAGTTGGAAATTTTACTCTGCAGAATTTCTCTGAGTTGATTTTCATCTGACATTGTCAGCCAAACATCTCATATGGCACTCTACATAAATATATAGAAACTGTATTCAGATGGTATATTTTTAGAACATTACAGAAATAAAGAGTGAAGATTAGACAGGGGCTTAATCTTAAATGAAAGTCTCAAAAGCAAAATTAGAGATGTTAAAGGGAAGGGAGGGGAAATATTAAAAGGGAAGAAAAGAAAAAGTGAAAAGGAAATGGCATCTGGCTCTGCAAAGTATTACAAGTAAAATGGGGAGATTCATGAAAGTATTCCTGTGTTATGGTTGAAGAGTGAGAAACTAGTATTTTCCCAGATCAAAATGATTTTTTTTTTATTGTGCTTTAGGTGAAAGGTTACAGTGCAAATTAGCTTCTCATTCAAAAATGTAAACACAAATTGTTTTGTGACATTGGTTGCAATCTCTGCAATGTAACAACATTCTCCCCCTTCTTGCCCCAGGTTCCCCATGTCTATTCATTCAGTTTTCCTGTCCCTTCCTGCCTTCTTGTTCTGCTTTTGGGCAAGAGTTGCCCATTTGGTCTTATGTATTTTTTTATTTGGATGAACTAAGAAGGATGTTCCTCATGTGTATCACTGTTGGTTTTATACCTGTTGCCATTGAATCGATTCTGACTCATAGCGACCCTATAACAGAGTAGAACTGCCCCATAAGGTTTCCAAGAAGCAGCTGATTAGAACTGCCACCTTTTGGTTAGCAGAGACGTTTGTAACCACTGTGCCACAGGGGCTTCTATTGGTTTTGTAGACCTTATCTTTGTCTGCAAAGTGGGCTTCAGGAGTGGCTTTGGCTCTGAGTTAGCAGGATGTCTGGGTACCATAGTCTCGGGGGTTCCTTCAGTCTCTGTCAGACCAGTAAGCCTGATCATTTTTTGTGAATTTGAATTTTGTTCTACATTTTTCTCCCATTCTGTCTCGAACCCTCTATTGTGATCCCTGTCAGAGCAGTTGATGGTGGTAGCTGGAGACCATCTAGTTCTTGTGGGCTCAGGCTGGTAGAGGCTGTGGTTCATGTAGTCCTTTAGTCCTTTGGGCTAGTATTTTCCTTGTGTCTTTGGTTTTCTTTATTCTCCTTTGCTCAGGACAGAATGGGATCAATAGATATATCTTAGGTGGCTGCTCAAAAGCTTTTAAGATCCCAGATTCTATTCACCAAAGTATGATGTAGAACATTTTCTTTATGAACTATGTTAGGCCAATTGACTAGATGTCCCCTGAGACGATGGTCCCCAGCCCTCAACTCGGTACCTCAAGGTATTTGGATGTGTCTAGGAAGCTGCTATGACTTTGCCTTGGTCAAGTTGTGGTGACTTCCCCTATATTGTGTGTTGTCTTTCCCTCCACTAAAGTTGACACTTACCTACTATCTGGTTAGCGATTTCCCCTCCTCATCCCTCCCTTTTCTCATAACCATCAAAGATGGGTTTTTTTCCACGTGTAAACCTTGCTTTGAGCTTTTGTAATAGTGGTCTCACATAGTAGCTGTCCTTTTATGATTGACTTATTTGACTCAGTAAAATGCATCCCAGATTCATCCATGTTGTGAGATGTTTCACATATTCATCATTGTTCTTTATCGTTGCATAGTATTCTGTTGCAAGTATGTACCATAATTTGTTTATCCTTTCCTCTGTTGATGGGGATTTAGGTTGTTTCCATCTTTTTGCTATTGTGAATAATACTGCAGTGAACATGGATGTGCGTATGTCTATTTGTGTGACAGCTCTTATTTTTCTAGTATATGTTCCTAGAAGTGGGATTACTGGATCATACGGTATTTCTATTTCTAGCTTTTTAAGGAGGTGCCATATTGTTTTCCATAATGGTTGTACCATTTCACATTCCAAACCAGCAGTGCATAAGAGTTCCAATCTCCCCACAACCTCTCCAACATTGACTGTTTTCTGTGATCTTGATCAGTGCCTGTATTGTCGGGGTAAGATGGTATCTCATTTTGGTTTTGATTTGCATATCTCTAAGGGCTAATGGGAGCCCTGGTGGCATAGTGGTGAAAAGCTCTTCTGCTAACCAAAAGGTTGGCAGCTCGAATCCACCAGCCACTACTTGGAAACCTATGAGGCAGTTCTATTCTGTCCTGTAGGGTCACTATGAGTTAGAATCAACTTGACAGCAATAGATTTGGGTTTTTGGGTTTTTAAGGACTAATGATTGCAAGCATTTCCTCATGTGTCTGTTAGCTGCCTGAATGTCTTTTTTGGTGCAAAATGATATCTTGGTTAAAAAAAAAAAAAGTTTTAAAGCCATATAAGAACTTACTATATATTGTCTGTACATCCTTTGTAGAGGATAGATTAATTAACAGTGTTTAACAAAGTACCCAATAACTTAGTGGCTTTAAACAATAAACATTTATCTCATACATTTTGGGGGGATCAGGAATCTGGGAGCAGCTTAGCTGGGTGGATTTGGCTCAGAGTATCTCATGAAGTTGCGGTCATTTGAAAGCTTTATTGGTGCCGGTATATCTACCTCCAACATGGCTCACTCATGTGCCTGGCAAGTTAGTGCTGGTTTTTTGTAGTAGTCCTCAGTTCTTCCTTGCCATGTGGATCTTTCCATAGGACTGTTTGACTATCTTCCCAACATAGCAGCTGACTTCCCCCAAGGTATCAAGTATTTGGCAATGTCTGGAGGCATTTTTGGCTGTTAAAACTGGGGTGGGGCAATTGCTACTAGCATCTAGTGGGTAGAGACCAGGGATGCTGCCAAACTTCCTACAATCACACAACAAATAATAATCCAGCCCAAAATGTCACTGGTGCCGTAGATGAGAAACCATGCTCCAGAACAAGTAATCCAAGAAACAGCAAGATATAAATTGCAATGCCTCTTATGACCTAGTATCAGAAGTCAAGCTCTGACAGTCCTGCAATATCCTATCGGTTATATAGATCAGCTGTATTCATTGTGAGCAGAGGCTATGCAAGGGCAAGGGTGTAAACACCAGGAGGCAAGAAATATTGGGGAACATCTTGGAGGCCGGCTGTCACAGAAAGACTCTGTGTGTAAAAAGAATGGCATTACGTCAGAGCAAATTTTTAAATTAAAAAAAAAAAAAAGCTTCTGAAATATAACTGATATTCTAGAACCCACATACTTTCTTTCCTCTATTTGTTTTCAAAAATAAATTTGTACATTTATGTATATATAATTTACAAAATCGAAAACAAGAAAAAGACTCTGTTAAAGCATGAGAGATAGGGAACAGGAAACATTTTAAACAAGATTAAAGGTGGATAATATTTGAGTACCTTTAAATAAATTAAGGACTAACAATTTAAATGTAAAGGCAATGTGTAATTATCACACCGAAGCAAATGTTCCCAACTACACTACTGGCATCCACTTTTAAAAAAAGCAGGTATACATTAAGCAAAAGTGTAAAATGGCAAAAATAAGGAAGCCACATGAGAAGCCGGAATACATAGCCCTCAACTAAATACCTTAAGACATGCATTTAAATGGCGATCAAGTCTAATGGTAGCATTAGCACAGCAAAAACACACCTATCAAAGAATTCCTGGAGCTCTTTCTGCCTGGTTAACAAGGCATCTTGTATTTGTAAATCCAAAAGTACGCATCTGTTCATGAAAGGGACTTCAGGACTATGTGCTGTGTAAGATGATAGACTTGATTTTTAGGTAACAGGAACCTACCCATTAAGTGTAGAGTTTGGATGGCTACAGGAGTAGGATTCCTAGTTCTTCAGGGTCTAAGAAAATAATTTTGAGATTGTTAAAGTTAATTTTATCTTATATTATTTGATTGACTCTTGGACATAAATGTAAACCTTTTCTCATCTAAGTTCTTTATCCTTATTGATAATTCTGGTTTTTGTTTTTGTTTTCTCTCTCTCTCTCTCAAACCTCTACTTAATTGTAGAAAAGAAATACTTCATTTGGGTAGGAGAAATAAAGGGTGTTCCCACAATGAGCAGTAGGAGAGAAAAGGAAAGAGAAAGAATGAACATGAGCACAAACAAGGGAGGAGAGACGCAGCAGCAGAGCATTTCATGCAAGTCAGCCTGGCTTGCACCTTCCCTACTTCGTACGATTATTTCATTAGTGAGGATGATAGCAGCAGCATGATTAATTTTGCAACATGTTTCACAGTACCTTTACTCTTATTTCATATGAGTACTTATAATAAATATGAACAGTTTTCAAATTGCCTGAAATTATACATAAAAAACCCAAAACCAAACCCGTCGCTGTCGAGTTAATTTTGACTCATAGAAACCCTATAGGACGAAGTAGACTGCCCCATAGGATTTCCAAGGAGCAAATGGTAGATTAGAAATGCAGACTTCTTGGTTAGCAGCCAAGCTCTTAACTACTGTGCCACCAGGGCTCCATACCCTTTGCCATCGAATCGATTTCAACTCATAGCAGCCCTATAGGACAAAGTGGACTGTCCCATAGGTTTCCAAGGAGCAAGCGGTAGATTCGAACTGGCAACCTTTTGGTTAGTAACCAAGCTCTTAACCACTGTGCCACCAGGGCTCCCAGGGCTCCATATACAGATACTAATACATACATACACACATGTATAATTGTAACATAAAATATATATATATACATTTATATAAATAATACATAAATTATTATTCAATCACTACACGGCTAATAAAGAAGCAAAGTGTATTTTTAAATAAAATAACATATTAAATGTATAGATAAACTGTCCTCAAAGAACTCAGTTTAAAGGAAACACTGTTCCATATATATATAAACCTAGATTTTAAATAAAAAGTAAATGCATTTCTTTTCCTCATTGTTACTGACCACACCAAATCAAAGAGTCTAAATCAGATGCCTAGTTGACTTACATTTTCTCTAATGCTGGCATTTGCTAGCCTTAATGAATAGTTTAAATGCTAGTTAGTAAATAATGAATAAATGATTGAATAAACTTATAATACTTGTCTATTGCCATTAGAATGCTATAAATTTGTTAACTGCCGAGTAAGTCTTTGATTTTTAATAACTACTTTAGATAGATATTTAAGGAAGTGAACTTCTGAGACAACAGCAATGTGGCATGAAGTGGGTCATCAGTTAGATTATGAAAATGAATAAAGATGTTGCTAAAGGTGAAATATTTCTTTTGATGGGTATCATCATTTGCACATCCTCAATGGTGTACCTTGTAGTCCAAGGACTCTCATGCAGACATATTTCCATGTTGTAAAGGACAAGGATACAAATAGGAAGAAACAAATAAATAGACTTCTCCATGAATCTGGCACCATTATTTTCTCTTAGTGACCCTATAATACAGGGTAGAATTGCGCCATAGGGTTTCCAAGAGTGGCTGGTAGATTTGAACTGCTGACCTTTTGATGAGTAGCCAAATGCTTAACCACTGTGCCACGAGGGTCCCATTATTTTCTAGACCCCTATTAAACTTTCTAAGCAAAAAAATGAAGAAAGGCTAAGGAGTGGGAAGAGTGAAAAAGTATGGTAAATTCTAGAGAATGCTTTTCCTCTGATAAATTGTGTTTGATTTTTCTAAATTATTTGCACATTATAAAATTGTGAATATTATACAAATATGAGAGTAACGTGTTTTTCCAAAATAATCTTAATATTTGAAAACCTTCTGAGTGAAATATATTTTAACTTTATATAGTTCTTGTACGTGTTTGATAAATTTATGTGAAATAAACGCTTACATCATGACAAAAATAGGCATTTCTTTAATGTATCTAAGACTACGTTTTTCTTTTTCCAAATTCATTTGTTTATCCATATTTTTTTAGCTGTGTGGGAGATTGTCATTGGTTGAGATATGAATTAATTAGGGCCTTGGATATATTTCCACCATCACGACCACAAGCTGGTCTTAAGTGGGATGTTTGCTTTCAGACAAGTCATTAGTAATTATAAGTAAATAGAACATGTCTGCACTATATAAATATGTTTAGATTTTACTTGCTTTGCATTCCATTCCAGCTCATCCAGTGCTTTATTTGCAGATGTTATCATCATGAGTGTGTTCTGAAAACTAGTATTTGGATGTACAAAGCATTCTCTTATACATCATAGTATGAACTATTATATTTCCTGTCATATTAGACATGAACCCTGGGAGTTTTCTCAAAGAAAAATCTAATTAAACAACTCTTTAATATTAACAGAGGAAATTTTCAATGCCATACAGTATATAGAACACAGAAGCATAAAAACATCTCCAAAATAAGTCAACAATGCGTGCCTTAACTTTTTAACTCTGTATAAAATAGCAAACATGTATATTACTTTATTTTATTGCATATGTTCTGAACTTCATGTAGTTTTTTATATGATAGAATTATATTGTTAGGTCTGAATTTCAGAAGTTGTATTTCGTAAGTGTCTTTTTAAATTTAAGATTGAATTTGTCATATATATGGAAAGAATATTGTATGTTGAGTCTAAAGACCTGGATTTGAGTTCTAGCTTCTCTGGGCATTTGACTAGAAATTTCTGAGCTTTACTTTTTCTCCTTGAGGTTATTAACAACTACTTCACAGTCTTGAGGATTAAATAAATAATGTGAAATATTTATAATGCACATTACGTTGTTGTTGTTAGGTGCCATTGAGTTAGTTCCGACTCATAGTGACCCTATGTATGACCGAACAAAACACTGCCTAGTCCCACGCCATCCTCACAATCATTGCTGTGCTTGACCCCATTGTTGCTGTCACTGTGTCAGTCCATCTCCATGTGGGTCTTCCTCTTTTTAACTAGTCCTCTACTTTACAAAGCATAATGTCCTTCTCCAGGGACTGGTCCCTCCTGATAAAATCTCCAAAGTACATGAGACAAAGTCTCTCCATCCTCGCTTCTAAGGATCATTCTGGCTGTACTTTTTCCAAGACAGATTTGTTCATTTTTCTGGCAGTCTGTGGTGTATTCAGTATTCTTTGCCAGCACCACAATTCAAAGGCATCAGTTCTTTAGTTTTCTGTATTCATTGTCCGGTTTTCTCATGCATATGAGGCAATTGAAAATACTGTGACTTGGATCAGGGGTACATTAGTCCTCAGAGTGCCATCTTTGCTTTTTAACACCTTAAAGAGGAGTTTTGCAGCGGATTTGCCCAATGCTATAAGTTATTTGATTGTTTACACTCTGTAAGTGTAAATAATTGCCTTCTAGTAGTTAAAGTTTTCTTAGCTTATGTGCTTGCTTAAGCTTAAATGCCTACCTTCTATTTATCATATACAAGTTTCGAGCTACCTAAGAGATACTTAAGATTCTTCTTATTACTTTGTGTATAAGTGAAATAATTATAAAATGTTATTTCCAGAAGTTTCAATCATCGACATCATTAACAATTGGACAAATAATTAAAAGGAAATTGCTTTCCTCACTGCTTGATGATGTCATTGATAGAAGTGCTATCTTTCTAATGCTTTCCTGACCTTGAAAGTTACATTCTTTCATGTGTAAGTTACTTACTTAAAATTTAAAAAATGTATTTTATTTGTTAGAATAGAGGTGAATCATGCTAAGCTTTCGAACAACTTTCCCCTGAATAGTGCAAATAAATAATGAACTAGAAAGAGCCTTACCCCTCAGGCTTTATTGCTCACACTCATAACTATCAGAATGCATGACATAAATAGTCCACTTCCATTTTATAGTTATGGTTTTTAAATTTTCATCTAGACACATGAAAAATAATTAATAGAAATTGGGAAAGTAGTGTAATTTTTGTATCCTTTATGAATAATAAAAAATTTTTTTTTTATGAATAATAGGTGTTTGGTGTACTAGCTCAGTAGTAAATTATTAAAACAACCAAATTGTGAAATAATATCATATCATAGGTCAAAATTATTTATACAGTTACCAGTATAAGGATCAAGCATGCGAGTTCTTATTAATATACCATTAGCCTGGTCATACAATGAAAGAGAATGAAAGGGCAATTTTGAATGACATTTATATCAACTTTGGAACTGTCAACCTCTTATGTCCTTGGGGCCTTGCACTTTTTGGCTTTCAGACAACTGTGCTGCCTTGAATGGGGGAGAATATTAAGAGTTCCAGTGGGTCTCTTGCTCTAATAAATGCTTTGAATAGTCGGCTTTCAGCACGTGCATCTAAGAGTTCTTAGTCCTTAAAGCGAAGACATACATTTCACCCTATCCACACCCACATCGGCATCACCTTCCTCAAACCACCACTCCCCCTCCCCGTGCACACTCACGTTCTTCTTTCTTCTGTACTTATTAATATCCTCTCTTCCAGCTCAGGGTATCTATTTCTTCCTTTTTTCTGCACGGGCAGGTGATGAAACAGCTACCTTTAATTTTTCCTAGAATCCCCAAAACTTTTGCAAGAGTTATGATGCTGTCAAAGGAAGTTCTAGGGCTAGCTGAACAGAGGCCAGGAATTTCACGTAGAAGGAAGAAAACAGGTAAACCAATTTTTAGGGGGAAAAAATAATTACAGCTACATAGTAAATAGTCCATAAAGGCCCTGTCTGACAGTCAGGATTCTTAGGCTGAACTGACAAGGTGATCTGGATTCTAATTCTTGCCGTGCCATTGAATCGTAGTAGCAATTAGCTGAGCATGCATTTGCATGTTTTCATTTATTGTTAATAATATCTGGTATGTCACAATCAAATTTTAAAGGTTGAGGTAGTGTTTGGAGCCCTGGTACCACGGTGGTTAAGAGCAAAAACTCCATGTATTAAGGAAGCTTTTTCCAGTGTTTTTGATGCCTAGTTAATGAAAGGCTTTTAATAGCCTCCTTTATATTATATAAGGCAGCAGTTCTCGAACTTCAGCACGCATCAGAATCACCTGGGAGTGCTTGTTAAAACACAGGTTGTGGAATCTGCCTCCAGAGATGCTGGGATCTAGAATTTGCATTTCTAACAAGTTCTCAAGATGTCCTGATGGCACTAGACCAAGGATCACACTTTGAGAACCACCACTCTACTGGAGTATAGAAAGAGACATAATACTTTGAGTTTCTGCCAACTGAGGCATCCTGTGTAAGGATTACAGCCGACCAAGTCAACTAAATGTTTCAAACGGAATGATCTAGGAATAATTTTGCCCTTGTCATTTTAAAATGCCAAAGTAAACTTCTCAAGGCTACAAAGTTGCTTGAAGCTCAAACCATTCTTTGGAGGTTAAAAAACAAAAAAACTCCCTACATCATTATTTTACATTAACAACATCATGTCTCTAAATAAAAACGAGTACCACAGTGAACGACTTTGTAAGAATATTACTTGTCATATCATTTATGTTTTTTTCTCGGCAGTTGGGTGCACATGTACTTTATTATATCCAAAAAGGTGCTTTATATTCCGTAGTTGAAAGTGACCTTATGTTGATAGTTAACCCAAAGCTGTAATGTTCTGACTGACTGGTAAGATCACTGATTGGTAGACTAATTTGATGGAAAATGTCAGGCTGTATACCTGTTTTTATAGGCATTTTTGATCAGCCTTTCCTTATCACAGCTCATGTTCTAATGATCATTGCAGGATGAAGTGGCACAGCCACTGAACCTATCAGCTAAACCCAAGACCTCTGATGGCAAATCACCCACATCACCCACCTCTCCCCATTTGCCAGCTCTGAGAATAAACAGTGGGGCAGGCCCCCTCAAAGCCTCTGTCCCAGCAGCATTAGCTAGTCCTTCATCCAGAGTTAGCACAATAGGTAAGTTCTGTTTCTTTTGTTCTTGCTGATTTTCTGTTTATGGCAATTGAATGAAAACGTCTTTAAATGACAAATCACTCATATACTGTGCATGGCTTAGGTTTCATAAGAGAGTTTCAATTTAATGAACCTCATAGATCTGTTTTTAAAATACAAAGGATATTTCAAACTGATATCCAAGCTAGAGTGTCCACCTGAAAATCTCATTGTATTGGTTATGTAGCTGATGTCCATCGGTATATAAGAGTGAGGTCTAAATGACTAATCACAGTGAGTGATGATTCCAGAATGTTGTTAGGTGACTTGCCTTTTCCATCACTGAATTTGTTTCCATTTTTGTGGTGCATACAAAGTGTATATGATGATGAAATACATTCTGCCTGGGTCAGCATCTAGCTATTAGAATGTGAAGTTCAGTTCCATTCTGCTTCGGATAGACTTGAACATATCAAAGTACTATAAAAAGTAGTAGACTTCAATTCTCCATAGTTGTCATTTCAATAGAATAAACAAACACTAGAAAATATTTTTGTAAGCTAACTAAAGAAAAAAAAATTACCGTGATTCCAACTCATAGCAACTGTATAGGACAGGGTAGAATTGCCCTATACGGTTTCCAAGGAGTGGCTGGTGGATTCTAACTGCCAGCCTTTTGGTTAGCAGCCAGACAGTTAAGCACCGTGCCATCAGGGCCCCATCTTTTTAAAAAAATTAATGATATTTATTTTAGTAAGACATAAATTAGACTATAAAGTACTTACTTACTTCAACTACATTTTTTTATAGTTTATTATTTATAAGATACTGTGCTGTGCATACAATTATGAGGAGTCCAGCCCTCAAAGAGTCATCAAGGGGCTCATAGACTAGTTGGGGAAAGTCCATCTACCTATAGTGTAAATCAGCTATTGTAAGTATGAGTCTGGAACACAAATGCGATCCCATAGTCACAGAGAGGAGAGTATTGAATTTTATTTGGGAAAGATCAAGGAAGACTATGTTGGAGGTGGCCTAATTCTAACTGAGCATTGGAAAGGAGATCGATTTTTAGGCATTTTAGGCTCGAAAAAAAAATACAGATAGAGTGAAATATCAGGATATTTTTGAGAAATGTGCTGATTTGGCTAGAGTACAGAATGAGTGTGTGATGGAAGATGATGGAAGATAAAATTTCAAGGGATAGATGGCACCCAATTGTAGAGAGCCTTGAATGCCATCATCAGGAATTTTGACTTTTTCTCTAGGCAGCAAAGAGATCAGAACTTTAAGAAGAGTTGGCAGCAGGGAACCCCTTGTTTTAGTGTAGGAGAAGAGTAAGATACATGAGAAAGAAGGAATTAATAAGAAAGGAAAGGAGACAAAAGATTAAAGAGAGATTATTAAAGAAGAATTGACATAACTTATTCATAATCGAATGTATAGGATGAGAAACAATTTGGAGACATAGGAATCCAGGATTTTGAATTTATGAAATATGAAGAATTGTACTTCCATTAACTATGAAAGAGAAGACCAGAAAGGGAACAGGTTAGATGAAGAGATAAATATAAAAATTGAATATGTGTTGGATTTGAAGCACAAGGAACCATTTAAGTGGAGATGTTCAGAAGGAAATCGTAAATGTAAGTCTGATACATAAAAGGAGTGTTAGAATTTTAAACATGGAATTTGTTCATTAATGAGGCTGTAGAAGCCACAAGAGCAAGTGAGCTCACCAAAGACTGTGTCTGGTAAGAAGAGAAGTGGGATAAAGAATCATAGATATTACCTATTGTAGTAGTTATCTATTACTGCATAAGCAATTAACCTAAATTTTACCAGCTTTAAGCAACAAACATGCATTATCTCATAATTTCTGAGGGTCAGGATCTAGGAGCAGAGCTGGGTGGTTCTGGTTTAGGGTATCTCATACAGTTACAGTCAAGACGTGCCCAGGGTTACAGTCATCTATAGGCTTTACTGGGGTCGCATATCTGCTTCTAAAATAGTTCACTCACATAGCTGGTGACTGGAGGCCTGTTTCTTACTGGTCTTTTCCAGTGGACCTCAGTTCCTTGACAGAATAGGTCTCTCCATAGAGCTGCTCATAGCATGGCAGCTAGCCTTCCCCAGAGTAAGTGATACAAAAAGGAAAGCAAAGGAAAAATAACAGTACCTTTTATGATCCGGTCTCCAAAGTCACATACCATCAGTTCTTTTTTATTCTATTCATTATAAACCAAAACTAAACCCGTTGCTGTCGAGTTGATTCCAACTCATAGCAACCCTATAGGACAGAGTAGAACTGCCCAATAGGGCTTACCAAGGAGCGGCTGGTGGATTTGAACTGCTGACCTATTGGTACTAACTGATCTCTTAACCACTGTGCCACCAGGGCTCTGTTATAATAAAGTCATTAAGTCCAGCCCTAATCCATGGGAAGGGAATTAGGCTCCAACTCGTGAATAGAGGGATTGCAAAGAATATGTGGAAATATTTTTGAAGTACCACACTTTTTTAGGTGGAAAATGGAAGAGTGAGTAATAACTGAGTGTTTTGAGAATAAAAATGAAGATAGGGCAGTGTCATGCTAGCCTAGGAAAAATGGAAGTTACTTAACTGTGTTACACTCTGCAGGAAGGTGAAAGAACATGAGGAATGAGGAAAAGTCTTAGCATGTAATTGGAGCTCATGGACATGTAGACTCAGGCAGAGACATTTGAGTAGAATGGTAGAGACAGAATTGCAAAGATGGGAAGAATATGAGGAAAGGAAGTACAGTTGATGAAATAGACCTGCATTTTTGTAGGTTTGGTGTCAAAAGGTGATAATATTTTATAAGGCAGAGTGAAAATAACTTTTGGAATGAGAAAATCTCATGTATTTATAAATCAAGAAGAGGAAGAAGAGTTAAAGAGATGTCCAGACATGAAAGAATACAGGAGTGACAATGGAGCAAAAAGATGATGAAAGGATTATAGTTGGAAGGGAGAAAAGTCTCTTCTTTTTCTGAGACTGAAGGCAATGAAAGGGAAAAAAGTAGAGTGACAGAGAAATGATACGATGGACAGAATAAAAGCTGAAGGGGTGTACTTTAAATGTTTCAATCTCCGTAAAGGTAGGCCTCAAGATTATTTGCTGAAAGGAAGTCAATCTGGGGCAGTGCAAAGCAGTGAGGAGAGAAAGAGTGGAAACTGAAATTTTGAGAAGTTTGAAAAAGGTTTGGCATACACGTGTGTTTCTTTTTCATTGTGTATCGTTCTGTTATGATCTAACGCTTATTCTGTTTAGCATCCTATATGGGCACCAAGATAAGATTTGCTTTTGAGTCTTAGGTATGGAAAAGGACAAAAAAATATTTTATATGGCAAGAATGATTTACTTCCTTAATCTATATGAAAGCACATAAATGTCACAGTGTTGGTATATGTGCTACTTTAAAAAAATATATATTATCAGATTTAGAATATTTAACAGAATAGTGTATTAGCATTTTTATCATATGGACTTTGTTTACTTTAGTGTTGCAAAAGATTAGGTATGACAGAAAGTATTTTAGAAAGGCAAAAATGTGTTTAATGACATTTATCATTTGACCTATTCCACTACTAAAATTTCTCTTATATTTTCCCTCAAAAAGTCCCTTCACCACGTATAAATTCCTCGTATTTTTTCAAAGATTTGAGGCCACGACAATTTAGTTTTCTCTTTTCAACAAATGCAGACATTGAAAGCTGAAACTATAATGAGTAATAATGTAGTTGGATAAAAGCTGTGAGGATTAATGGTGTTGTAAAGGTCGCTCCTGAAAGAAGAATTGATGTGTTATGCCATTAATAAGCCACAGAAAACTGTAGACCAAAAGATAACACACTTAATTTATCTTTAATGACATGGGGCTCTTTGCTATATATCTATTAGCTACAAATATAGAAAGTGACTTTTTGAGGTTGGTGACCAACATTACAGTGTATTCTATAAGAATGCTTTTGATATGGTACGTAAATGATAGGAAGTGCCAAAGAAACGGAATCCTAAAAGGGCATGAATAGTTCACAAGAATGATGGATAATTTTAGAATCTTTTGACCAGATGTTGTCTTTTCCTCATTGGCCTTTTCCACCTATGTCGTACATATGTATGACACTTTTAATTTTTTTCAAAGCATTTTTAATCTATTATCACTGTAGCTGTTGTATAATTAAAGACCCTTAGCTAGATAGAGCAGATATCCATATCATCTAGTCCTAACATTATTTTTATAGAAAAGGAACAGAGGCCTAAAGAGGCTAAGTGCTCGCCAGGGATTCTAAGTAAGTTCCTTTCAGAGTGTGGATAGGTTTATGGTGCTATCTTTATTAACTCTGTTTTAACCTTAAGGAAACAGTGTACATGAAGACCTTATAACTTGCTCAAATTCACAGCCAGTGGAGATTAGGGCCTACAACTATAGGCTGGGTTGGCATTCTTTCTTTTTAGTTGTTGCCTATTGGTAGCCTCTCTGCATTAGATGTTTTTCTCAGTCATTTCCTTATCCATTTACCTCTCCATCCAACAGTTAAGTATTACGTACTTTCTCTTGCAGTACATTTTGCAAAGCCTAGAAAATTAAGCAGGTGAAAATCTTGGACTGAGGTTTTGAGATGCCTACAGTCTCTTTTACCATATCGTGGGAACATATACTTAGCCTACACTCTTTGGAGGCATTAATACATGAAAAGTAAAGCTTTACCTGAGCAAGCATAATAGGTGCATAGTAACCCAGTAAGATGGAGGGAAATATTGTCAATTTCATTCATTTGGTACTTTATTTTGACAACATTTTATTTTAAAATATGATAATGTGAAGGAAGATATTGCCTTGAAGTTTTACTATTTTGTTTTCAATGACAAAAGCTTCTATGTGGGTGAGTGATTGAGCAAGAATATTATAATAACTTCGTAGAAAACCGCTGAGTTATCAGTGGTTTTAAAGGTATCAACTGACATCTGACAATTAATATTTGCATAGTACTCTACTGTTTGCACATTTCTTTACATTTAATATATAATTAATTCTCATGCACTTTCACAGATGAAGTGACTATATATCCAAACCAAAACCAACTCTGTTGCTGTCAAGTCAATTCCAGCTCATAGTGACCCTCTAGGACAGAGTAAAACTGCCCCACAGTGTTTAAAGCTGTAAATCTTTACAGAAGCAGACTGCAATATCTTTCCCCCAAGGAGTAGCTGCTGGGTTCGAACTGCCAACCTTTCTGTTAGCAGCCAAGCATTTAACCACTGTGCCAGCAGCTCTCTGACTATATATATAAGTGTGTCAAAAATTTGAAGATGGTAAATGACCTCAAAAATAGAAGGGAGTATAGTATTTATTGAGAATCATTTTGAACACATATGCCCTTACTTTGACTTATAGCTGAAAAGTCCAATATAAAATAAATATGTAGTGAATAACAATTTGTATTGCCCTGATAGTAGCTGTTCAGTCCATCGGTTTTAATAAATACATGTCATATGATATGGGGCTCCACTGATATGAAGACAGATATAATCACTGAACTTGGAATTATAACGGTAGATGCTTTCAACTTAGAAATATGCCCTTATTCCTTCAGTAGGCCCTGCCATGAGCCAAAGGAATAAGAGATTGAAAGAAAAAAAAAAAAAAAAACTTGCCTTGGAGCAGTTCATAGACTGGAGTTAAAGACAAACTTAGCAAAAATGTAAGACAATGTGACAATAAAAACATTTACAAAGTTTCAAAGGAACATGTAAATGAGAAGCATTATTTTCACCAAGGAGCCTGTCTGAGGTGGGCCAGGGAATTCCTTCATGAAGTATGAATAAATATGAATAAATTCCCAAATACACCAGAAAGAAATAGTGTTTGAGAAAAACAGAACAGCTTCAGAGGCAAAGGAGTGTGGAGAGAGGCCTGATTTTCAAAAAGAATTAGTTCTGTTCACCTTAAGCACAGGACCCATGAGAGACTGGCAGGAGGTAACATGGAAGACTTAAGTTGAGTTGCTATCATGAAGAGACTTCAAGTTAAATGTTTGGAATGTATCACATAATGACACTTAAGTGAACGTTAAAGAGTTCTTGTTCCAGTGTGTTTGGGAAAAGCTGCATACCACTGTTCTCTCTTAAAAGATTCACAGTACCTATTAACACATTATAGATTTTGAGAATTCATGCAGTGAAGAAACCAGTTTGACTTTTTTTAAATTCTCATTTCCCACACTTATTTGGACAGAAAATTGTTTTTTCCCAGAATGTTACAGATTACCATTTTACGATATTTTCCTTAAAGCACTGAAACCAAAAGACGGGTTTTTATTTTAATCAGATAAAGTGACACAATAAAAAAAATTTTTTTTTGAAATATTTTTGAGTGATTTATCTCAAGGAGTGTGAGGCTAAAGATGGAGAAAGCAGTTAGGAAGTTATGGCAGGCGCTCAGTCAAGATGTGAGGTAGCTTTAAGCAAAGCAGGGATCATGGGGATGGAGAAGAATCAAAGCTTGTTTTATAAGAAGGTAAATACTTAAGCACTTACAGGTTGAGATGGTGGAGAGCCAAGGGGGAGACATCCCTGTCAGGGCTCAGTTGCCTTTTGTATGTATGGGGTGAGGGAGAAGGAGATATCTTAGATGATTCTCAATTATTGGATAGACAACTAGAAGTAGATATGGAATGCAGAAAGAAAAGATTGAGGCAGTGGGAAGATGACAAATTCCATGCTACACATGTGGCATTACAAGGTACTCATGGGACATTTGAGTAGAGAAATTTATTAGACAGATGTGTGTATATGGAAATCAGGAAGGATTTGAGGCAGGCAATATATATCTTATAGCATTTGGAAACCTCTCTTCCCCACCCTTTAGAGTTTTAAGGACATCTTTTAAGCCAAGGGTAGTTTCCTGTTTTCTCTTTTCTTTTTAAATCTTTGCAGCATTTGTGTCATCTAGTGAGTATAATCTGCATTTAATCAATGAGACAAATAACTTAGAAAAGTTAAAAATTGTGTACAATTTATATAGCTAGTAAATGGCAAAGCTAGGATTTTCATTCAGGATTGTCTGGCTTCAAAACCCATGCTTTTCCTGAGGATTAAAACCTGTGACCAAAATCTAGGGAGTAGGTAAAGAAAGGATCCCAGGCAAAGAGAGTAAGATGGAGTTAGAGAGGAAAGAGGATCCAGTGTTAGATGAGAAACAAGGAAGTGAGGGAGTTTTAGTAACAATTGGTAGAGCCATCGTTCTGTGAGGAGTGGAAAATGTCCCTTGGATTTGGCAATAATAAGATTGAAGGAAGCAGAAGCCAGACAGTATTGGGTGAGACTGGAATGGGAGGCTATAATATAGTTTTTGAGAAGCTTAGCTTAGAAGTTAGAGAGTTGAAAGACAGAAGGCAACACAAAGTCAAGGGAGTGATTTCATTTGCTTGTTTTATGAGAAGATAGAACCTTAAGTACTTACAAGTTGAGATGGTGAAGATGTAAGAGAGTCCAGGTAGATGATATAAATGAAAAAGGGAATAATTGGTGAATCATTGCCATCAAGTCATTTCCAACTCATAGTGAACTGCCCCATAGAGCTTCCAAGGCTGTAATCTTTATTGAAGCAGACTGCCATATATTTCTCCCTTGAAGCAGCAGGTGGTTTCAAAGCGTTTACCTTTTGGTTAGCAGCCAAGCACTTAACCAGTGCGCCACCAGGGCTCCTTATAATCAATGAAGAGATGTAAAAATCTAGAGCACGAGTTTAGGTATTTGCCTTGAATTAACCAAACCCACTGCCTTCAAGTCAATTCTAACTCATAGCAACCCTGTAGGGCAGAGTAGAACTCCCCTGTAGAGTTTCCAAGGAGTGCCTGGTGGATTCAAACTGCTGACCTTTTGGTGAGCAGCTGTAGCACTTAACCACTACGCCACCAGGGTTTCCACCTTGAATTAAAGCAGGAATATATTTTCATCGTAATAAAACCTGTTACCGTCGAGTTGACTCCTACTCATAGTGACCCTATAGAACAGAATAGAACTGCCCATAGGGTTTCCAAGGAACAGCTGGCGGATTCGAACTGCTGATCTTTTGGTTTGCAGCCATAGCTCTTAATCACTGCACCTCCGGGGCTCTCAATTCATTATAATAGGAGGGAATATTGGGCCTAAATGGAGATGGAGTCAAAGGTAACATGGGGCGGGGGGGCGGGGGGGCAAGAGGAAGGTCAGAATTCACCCTTACTGGTTTTTGCAAAATCAGAGGCAAGGCCATTTGCTGAGAGAGGGTGTCTGTGGGGTTGGGGTTTTGGTTACGATGATGAGAACAAAATGTAAAGAACCTGCAAGCAATCCTACTAAGATCCAGGTCTGTAATATATAAATGGTTTTGTGAATCAAAACAGGAGACACAAATGGTAGAATTTCAGATAGCATTTTAATGAAACTCCAAGAGTCTCTAAAAGGAAGACTGTAAAATTTAATGGGAACATTTATTTTCATCCACACACAGATAAATATACACCTCAAATTGGAAATAGCCATTACAGAACATAGGTCTGTCAGTTATTCACCCCCATAATAATTTACATTCCTCTTGCATCTATATTAGTCATTTTTCCTACACAGTGTTATCTTGGCAGCCACTAAAAAGCATAAAGAATTCATGCTTTCATTCAATTCCATGTGCCAAACCTTTTCAAATATATTTGTACTCTGGAGAAGCTCAATAGACTACCTAGAAACCGAATAGACTACAGAAAAGCATGATACTGGCTTGTACATAAATAGCAGTTAGGGGGTAGAAAAATCAGGCTGATTCTCTTAAAAATCCTATTAAGGGAACATATCCTGCAACCATCACTGTCATACAAGAGCTGTATTTCTTTCTAGAGTAGTATTGTTCACAAACAGAACAAATTCAAGAGTAATGTACTGTATTAAGGAGGTTGTTCAGGAGAACCAAGCCAGGATGTTGAGGATAGTATAAGGTTAAATACAACCATCTTTCATAGTAAATATTAACCCTAAAGGTACATTCGAGGTCTAAATAGTTATCAGTTCATATTGTATTTATAATGACCAACCAGGAATCTACTTTAGTCTTTGGATAAGTTCCAATGAGTTTGGCTCTTAGAAGGCAAAATATATAGTAGTCCTCAAGCTTCCCCTTTCTATCCCCTGCAGTGGAACTTATCTTTCTGCCTCAAAGCAATCAGAGAACTAGGTCTAGTCTGGACATAATAGGGGGAAAGAGGCATGGATCATTTAGAACATTTCCAGCACTGAAGCACTGTACTAATCTGACATCAGTTTCTTCAAGAGAAATGTTTTAAGCAGCAAGAAAATATTCTATGTTTTTTGGCAATCAGCAGATCAGATAGAAGAGTCTAGCAATACAGCAAGGATGTGTAACCTGACATGATTAGACAAGGCTCTTTAGTACCAGAACATTCATAATTGAGACAAAGAAAGAGTATTAATAACACTTTCCTAACACGGCAGTTAGCCATTTTATATTTCCTTTCTTTAATCTTAGTGTTTTTCAACAAATCATGGGATTTAATAGCGTGTTTTGGCAGATTAGAGGATTTATGGCCCAGATGTTTTTTGTTCTAAAAATGGATTAGGGTGTAAAGTTTGCTGGAATCCACGGAACATGTTGAGGCAAGCCGGTCATTTTATGTGTGATTAGTGCCTGCCTTCTGTCTCACAGTCCCTCCATCTGTCACAATTCACCAATGGATCTGGTTAGATTTAGCCTCATGTCACAAACAAGTCCCTTTTCTGGGCAATTTCATACTACAGATTCATTTTATGTCATTTTATGCCCTAGTTAAAAGATAGTGAGAGAGTAAGATGATAGGTATTAGCCTTCCTTTAAATATTTGCAAAACAATCTCTTCCCATCAGTACTCTACCCGAAGATCACACAGATCACCGGAATCATGTGCAGCAAAGAAAGACATGACCAGTGATAAATTGAAAATTATGTTAAAAACTAGCTTTTCTCCTTAAACTTGTTATTCTTTAAAAGAAATGATTTGGCAGGTTTTGTTTTGTTCTACAAACTCTGGATTGTGGAGCTGCAAACCAAGTTGGACATTTGAACATCTTATTAATAGTGTGAATTAAGTGTGACTGTAGTTACCAGTAGCCACAACTTCATATCAGGCAATCACAGGTGCTTGGTTACAGTTTGTGCTTTAAATTTAGCATCTTAATGATTATAAGTTTGTATCCTTAGCAAACCACTGCCACCTGTGGTTTATTTTCCCATAAATGGATTGGGGGAGGGGGTTCTCTCAGTCAGTCAATGTTTTATTCCTTCCATATATAGCAAAACTAACAGTGCTACACACAAACTCTAAATTAGTCTTTCTACTACTATGAGAGATTCAATAATTAAAATAATTATCCAATCCCTGGATCATATAGTCATGGAATTATAGACATGATTCTTGGATAAAAAATCAAAGATTTTTTTATGCACTATGAAATATTCAGATAATAACTAAGAAGTTTATTTTAGAACTATGATGTTTTAAACTTCTTTCCAAATATTTGGAAACAGCCATATTTCACTTCAGTATTATGTTTTTATTACAGATGTTTGGCACCATGTTCATATATACTGTGTAAATCAGTCATCAATTATTTATTCATTAACTTTACACAAACCCCATCGAGAAATTATTGTATGCCAGATACTAGCCGTTACCAAAACTATAAGTGATTTTTATGGTTAACTTATCCATGCATTTGTCCAAAACATATCCTTTATTTTGTCACATTATCAGGTTATTTAAATGACCATGATGCTGTCACCAAGGCAATCCAAGAAGCTCGGCAAATGAAGGAACAGCTTCGGCGGGAGCAGCAGGTCCTTGATGGGAAGGTGGCTGTTGTGAATAGTCTAGGTCTCAATAACTGCCGGACAGAAAAGGTTAGTTCATGTAATAAACTACTTTTCAAAAATGCCTCAATTGCCTGAATACTTCTCTTTTTTTTATTATCTTTTAATCTTCTCACCATCTTCAGAATAATGGGTCCGCCTCCCTTTTTATTTTTTCCCTTTTTATCAATATAGAAGTCTCTGTGTTCATCCTAATAGAAGCCATCTGGAAATGGGAAGAGTTGCAAACATTTCCAAATCGTATTGACAATTAATATCTTCTGTGCCATCAGTTTGTATTAAAAGCAAACGACATTTGAAATATCTTGGTCTGAGTGTAAGTTTTGCTTTATGGAGCTGCTTAACTTCTGTGTGAGGATGAGCTGGGTTTGAAAATGCTGAATCTTCTTTAATCGGCATAAGCTTGGATGATACCCATGCTCATGTTCTAAGTACTTAGTTAGAATCCCAAGCTTGTCATAATTTATGTTTCCAACGCAAAGCACTATCGAGTTTTAAGTGACTGCGCAACTGGAAAATTTGACTCTATCATAAAAGAAAATGCACTTTTAAAACTCTGACATTATTATTAATGCCTAAGGCCAGTGAAACCTCTGAATTTGAGATATAAAAAAGTCAAACTTTTTCCTAAGGATTCATTGTATTTTGTTAGGAGTTGTTATTACAGAACGCTCAGAAGAATGTACTGCTTTTGGTAATATTTGATATGTTTTGAATTGAAATTTTAAAAATGTTACTGAATCTCCCTTTACACAATCTATGGTTACTAGACACAGTAGATAAAAGAAAGATAAAAAGATAAAAGAAAAAAAAAGATCAGCTATTTAGCAATAACTTAAAAGTTAATTGTCAAACCAAAAGCAAAGAAGTTTCCTGAATAAACTGAATGCTTCAAAGGCCAGCATAGCAGGGGCAGGGGTCTGGAGACCATGGTTTCAGAGGACATCTAAGTCAATTGGCATAATAAAATCTATTAACAAAACATTCTGCATCCCACTTTGAAGAGTGGCATCTGGGGCCTTAAACGCTAGCAAGCAGCCATCTAAGATGCATCAATTGGTCTCAACCCACCTGGATCAAAGGAGAATGAAGAACACCAAGGACACAAGGTGATTACGAGCTCAAGAGACAGCAAGGGCCACGTGAACTAGCGACTACATCATCCTGAGACCAGAAGAACTAGATGGTGCCTGGCTACAACCGATGACTGCCCTGACAGGGAACACAACGGAGAACCCCTGAGGGAGCAGGAGAGCAGTGGGATGCAGACCCCAAATTCTCATAAGACCGGACTTAATGATCTGACTGAGACTAGAAGGACCCCGGTGGTCATGACCCCTAGACCTTCTGTTGGCCCAGGACAGGAACCATTCCCGAAGCCAGCTCTTCAGACATGGATTGGACTGGACAATGGGTCAGAGAGGGACGCTGGTGAGGAGTGAGCTTCTTGGATCAGGTGGACACTTGAGACTATGTTGGCATCTCCTGCCTGGAGGGGAAATGAGAGGGTGGAGGGGGTTAGAAGCTGGAGAAATGGACACGAAGGAGAGAGCAGGCTGTCTCATTAGGGGGGGAGTAAGTGGGAGTGGTAGCAAGGTGTACATGAGTTTTTGTGTGAGAGACTGACTTGATTTGTGAACTTTCACTTAAAGCACAATAAAAATTATTAAAAAAAAAAAAAAGTTAATTGTCACGGAAGCTTATGAGTCAAACAATATTATCCAGACGAGCAGATTGCTAATTCGTGTAGTTTTCTGGTTTCCCAAGTTTTATATGGAATTTAGTCTTTAAACTCTAAGAAGCTAGCAGTCTGCATAGTAGAGGTAAGGTATACATACATGTGATCCTGTCACAATTGTACTTTTCCTCTGGTCCTGATATGGGTAAAAGGATGGAGAAATTATTTCTATACTGTTCTGTCTATGGAGGGAAGAGCGAAGTATAGGTCAATATACATCCCCTCAAAGTCTTACAACATACGAAGAATGATATCGGTGCAGAGAGAAGGGCACACAATTTTTATAGCTAAGCACCAGAAGGGAAGGGGAAAAGCAAAGCGACAGGTCTAAGAAGGAATTTATATTCAAATATTTAAACATTCTTGAAAGGATTCTTGAACAGAAATTCCTTTTCTCTGCTCCCCATGTAGAAATGAGTTTAACACTCGGCCAGATGCTAATGCAAAGTGACTCAGGCTATTCCTCGGAAGCATAGCTAAATTGCCATTATTTGTTAAGCGCATTGGATTCAGCTGTGGATACAGCAGTTGGTTGCATTCAGCAAGCATCTGTACCCTTTTATTTTTTTATTTTAATCCCCCAAAGCAGAGACAACTCTACCTATCTCCCCCCTCTTCTCCCCTGTGCTGGCTGGGAATTGTCAAGTGACAACCGACCAAATCCTTTTGGACAGGAAGCCTTCATCCTGAGTTCTGTATACTTGCAAAATAGGTCTTGTGGTTGGATCAGGGAGCCCATTAAAAGCACTTTGATGGTATGGAAATTCATCTTCATGAAGCTCCTAGGCCCCTAAGCAGCATGCTGTTTAGCTGTGGTTACAGATCAGTCATTCACATTGGAGGGCAATAATTGTGCTGACGGCTTGTAAGGCAATGGAAGTACATAAAATAATCCTGGGCCCTCCACCATGGCATTGTGAGTTAATCTCCTCTAATACAGATCAGCTGTTGTTGTAACACATGACTTTATGCCGGCTCCAGTGGCTCTGCACAGCCTTTTGATTAAGTGGCAGGAGTAGAACCATCTGCATTTACTTTATTCCATACATATCCATAGTTGGGAACCCTATTTCCGCTTCTTGCTCCACTCCACAATCCTACTTTATTTCTCCAATTAGCATGTCCTATTTGGGTTGCAGGAGTGCGAGTGCCTTTGTTGAAAGCTACTACTTTGAATTTTCTTTTCCTTTTTTACTATGTAGATTTATAACTACCTTTCCATTCTCATGAAGGCTATCATTCCCAATCTTTTCACCATGCATTTTCAATGTAGTTGAGGTAGATCCTCAATTATCGTCTTATATTTTTACAGGTTTTAAGTAAAAATCTTAAATATGAAAATGAAGCCGTTCCGTTATTGTAATAGTATGGCAAACCCTTGGAATGTGTAAGGAAACTTTCTCAGCAGAAGGATCTGAATTAGTTCCTCCCTTATGTTATCGGTGACACCTGAGAATGAGACAGGTTGTCGAAGTTCTCTTTGAAGCAGCTGTTACTGTGGTTGCCTTTTCCTGCTGAACTAGCTTGGGCATCATTTCTACAATATTAATGATTTTTCTACCAGTCTGTGCAACTCGTGGGCATGAGATAATAATGTCAAATTAATATCTTTTAATTAGTAATCAGTTTAATATTAGCACCTACTATGTTTTTTGTGTATTAGGAACTGTGCTGTGTACTGGAGATACTATGTTGAACAAGAAAATTCATTTATAGAGTTTACAGTTTAGATAAGATTATTCTTTTGACTGTTAATCATTACATATTTATGTGTATGAACCCACCTAGAGGAATTGAACGAGGACCCCATATTGCTTAGCATTTCATACCAGTTGTACGTACCTGAGTTGACAAAGGTAGATCTTCCCCTTGATACAAACTTGTTTTTTTTTTTTTTTTAACGTAAAGGAACATCACTACGTATATTGTATTGTTATTTTCCAAATGCTTAACTTTTTAATAAATTTTTATAATCACTCAAATTTATCCCTGGCCAGATAAGTAGATCAGTAGTTTTTGTTGAAATTTTGCTTCATAGTTCTTAGTGAAAGATGTAAGCAGAATATATGATAGATTAATCTTATATTTTACACTGTCATCTTCTCATATAATTTGAATCCCAAAAGGACATTTTTTTCTCTCTAAAACAATAGTTATGTCTCTAAATACATGAAATATAAGGAGGGAGGGGGAGAAAGATGGAAAGGACCTGGGAGTGAGGAAAGGGGGAAAAAAAAGAAATGCAACCCTCACATGATTGGTGATTTATAACCCTCTGAGAGGCAGTATCATTGCCTGAGATCCATATAGCTAGAATCCAGAGGAGGAGATACTTGTTTTCTTGGGTACGCAAACCTTATACACATTAACTTTGTTTTATGTTTCAAATAGCCGACGTGGCTGTCCCAAGTCACTCAGAAGGTCTTAATTCTGAAAAACGGTAATTGGACAGTGAAAACAGTTAGAGATGTGAAGTTAAGAAAGAATGTTTTTAAGTGGTATGTACCAAAACACACAATAGAAGTCATTTTTACTGAAACACATTTTAATTGAAAACTCCTAAAAGATTTCTCATTTCTTTACTTTTTTGGAAGTGTTTCACCAAACCCAAGAACTGTGTATGTCAGGTTTCTTGGAAACTCTGGGACAGTTTTTTATAATTGTCATCTCTGGTTAATTATAGCCTGATTGTATATTCAAATAATGTTATCTTTTACCACACAGCTCTGTTACAGATTAGTGTTATAGATGAATAAGTAAGCTCAGGTAGGAGGAATCAGAAAGAAAACCCTCATGCATTCATTTTATAAAAAGCATCACTTTGCCTCATCATCACCCATATGGCACAGTTTTGACCATCCAATTAGCTGCATACTCAACTTCTTGACCTTTTGCTTGAACATATAGAAAGATCTCCTAATAGGAGATCATAAAAACCTCAGTTTGTACCCTGGTCCCACTAGTCAACTTTAATATAATAGAGACCCAATCCATTCAATTGAAATGAGGAATAGAATAGAAGTTTCCCAGCTTATTTCCCTCACTCCAAATGCACTTATGCTAGTAAGAGTGTACCTGTGCTGTAGTGTCTCCTGGAAATCTACTTTGCTGCATTTATCAGGAAATCTAATGCAGTAGCCTAAACAAATAGTGATTAGTTTTCTCACATAATGGAATTTAGGATATGACATTGGTGGTATTAATTCATTGGCTCAGTGATGCTATGGTTAAAATCTCTATGATTCTTTTGTGTTTTTTTCCCTTAGGGTTACAAAATGGCTACTGCGACTACAAATATTCCATTATATGAAGGCAGGCCGATTTAGGAAGGAAAAGTAGTTTTCTCTGCTAAGTTCAGCCTTCTAAGGGTCAGCAGTTCAAATCCACCAGGCACTCCTTGGAAACTCTATGGGACAGTTCTACTCTGTCCTATAGGGTCGCTATGAGATGGAATCGACTGGACAGCAATGGGTTTTATTCTCATAGGGAAGTTTCACTGTCCTCAAGCTGACTTCTCCAAACATCTCATTGGCTAGAATCTGATCGTATGCCAGCTCTTAAGATAATTACTGCCCAAAAATAGAGACTAAATTCATCATAAATTATTTTCTTCATCTGAACTAGAGACCTTATCCTATCCTCCCTGAGAAAAGCGATATCTTGAGCTCAAAGGTTATGTTAGCAGGAAAGAAAAACAGGACCAGAATGACTATTGGATAGGAAAAGGCCATTGTCTGTCACAGCTACATTATAAAAATGATATCAAACCTCACAGTTATTTCCATCATGAAACAGGTTTATTTTGTTTGTTTTATATTTGTTATCCATCTATCTGTGTTCTTTTTCTCTTCACTGTTACACATCCATGACTTTGTACCTTGTCTCTGATTTATAAAGAGTTAAATTACGTACATAGGAGCATGTGTATGGGAAAACATGCTTGATAAGAGATTAAACCTATGAAAGCATGTTCTATACACATTAAGATCAACTTCTAGATTGCTTTTCTTATGTAAAATGGATGTCACTGACAAAAATAAACCTACAAACATATGCAGACATTTCTTAAGGTAGAGAATTTATTCACCAAATATTGAGTACCTACAGTATACCTGGAATGTAAATACATACACAAGCCACGGATTCCTTTATAACTGCAAGGAAGAACAGCTAGGAAAATATCTTATTTTTCCATTTGAAGCTCAGTAGGAATTCTTTACAAATCTATATAGAATAAGGTGAAAATTTGGTGAATAAACATTTATAATTTAAATAATAATTTGCTCAATAATGACACCAGTTTCTTTTTTAGCTTATCATCAGTCTCACCACAGACTATGTAAGCTGATCTGTAAAGCAAGGTTAATTTTATTACATAAAACTCTTGGCACTTAGAAACTCTTCCATTACAACCACCTCTTTTCTGCCATTGTCAACGCTTTTCTTTCCCTTTAACAGAGTGCCAAACATGAAATGACAGTGACCAATGTTGACTTAATGTGGATGTTTAATAATGAAAAAAGTGTGTCAGTCCCAGCATTAGTTACAAATGGCAGTAAGTGTATCGGATGGCAGCCTTGTAATAATTTTACATCCATCATTCTTTCCTGATGCTTCGCTGGCCGTGTGATGGATGGGGCCAGCAGTGTTAACTCTTCAGAAACTGGCAGTGTACCTAGTTCAGCATTATCTAACACATGCTCCCTCCCTTAGATAAGGAGAAGGCATGTGAGGAATTGTGAATAACAGGTTTTGCTTTGAAAAAGTGAGTATTAAGGAACTCATGCCTCTGCTTTCAGTGGGAGATACTACGATTAATGATTATGGATGGTTTTGTAGATATTGCCATTAGGTAAAGTGACTCAGTGGAGTCAAGTTAGAAAAGATAGATTTCAGTGGTTAGGGAAAAGACTTTGAGGGACGTAGGTGTGTTTTTAGGTTAATCCTTCAAGAGGGAAAAAGATCATGTGAAGAATGTGGTACAACTCGGAGCTTTTACTACCGTGTGTGTGCTTTAAAAAAAATGTTCTCAATCATCAGAGTCCTCTGGTTAGAATTGGCCTAGGAAGAAATTAAAAAAAAAAAAAAAACCAAGGCATTAATATTTTGCTTTTATAAAAGTAAGAGTATATTATTTTTAATCTCTATATTTGTATATAATAACTTGATAACTTTAAAAGATACACAAAATCTGAAGCACAATATTTGCCTTTTTATTATTGGAGTCTCTCTCCTCTGAACATTTATATAAAATGGGTGGAGAACTGCTTTCTAGGCAACTGATTATTAGAAAACCTAGACCAGCCTTTATATGTGCATTTGGCATTTGAACCTGAGGTTTTCTTTTCTTTTGTTTTCATTCATGAAACCTTCTTAATTCTGAGTGTCTTAGCTAGGGAACACTTCTTATGGGACAGGAGGGGAGAGGAAAACCCCTTAGTGAATATTATCAGCACAGAGCAGCCAGTTTTCAAAGACCATGACAAAAAGGCAAATAGGTATTATGTCATCATCCATCCATCACTCTATATGTCAGCCTTTCAATAATTCCAATCGACATTCTCGACGGGCTGGTGCAAGTTAAAGGGGCTGTTTGTTTCTAGAAATTGAGTATAGGCTGTCTATAGCCTTTTGTTCCAGATGGTTTTCTTCTGTGTCTTTTCATTTCTTTCCTTTTCTTTCTTCTCTTTTTGGGGGTATTTAATTGAAATACATGCCGAGTTTGTAGACTGCAAAGATCAGAGCTGTTTTCGTCCAGCAGTGGTAACTATGCATTAAACATTTTGATTTGTTTGAGCTTGAAGTTTAGTCCTTTTTTGCCATTTGCTTCATGGAGTTTGTGTATATTTACAGCCTCTGCATTTAATGGCCACATGCCTTATTTTCACAGATGGCCAGTGGAAGACTTTTTCTTTCTCTTAGTATAGCCCACTTTCAGTTTTGCTACATTTGTCACAGTGCCACTACTTGCAGCTAGCAAGTGCCCACGCTTGGTGGGGAGCAATTATGGTGTGAGTTTTTAAGGAGCTTTTTAAAGGGTTTTTTTTTTTTTTTTCAGTAAACTTTTTATGGTTTAATTTTCAAGCCTGGAAAAGCTGTGCATGTTTTCAAACAGAGAGTCTTGTGTTCCTTACATCATTCTGGTAGAGAGGTTAGTGCAGGAGGGTCCAATAAAATGAGACACACAGAGCATGCCAAATTAGACTTTCAGGTAGATAACCACAGGCCTCTCTGATGATTAAAACTGTCTATTTGTTTGAGGGTAGGAAGATATGTTCACAATACTGTATTCATGAATAAAGTTTCAAAACACTGGAGAGAGAATGGTCCAGAGATTTTAAAAGTACATTTCCATGGTACATAGAAAAAAGACTAGAAGGATACACAATAAAATGTAAATAATAACTGTTAAAATGCCAGGGTTGTAGTTTTATATGTTTATCTCCACATCTCTGAATTTCTGAATTTTCTCTGAGGAAAGGAAGAACCCCTGTTATAGTTGGACCAAAAAGGTTGTTTTTAAAAACCACACCTATCAAGAATGGTCTTTTCTTCCCTTCTCTGCTCTCTTCCGCCTCCCCAGGACTAATTAGTTCTGTCTTCAAGCCTTTTATACATGGAGGCACTGAAACAATGAAAAGGAAATTTGTTTTTCAGTTACCCTCTTACATTTAGTAGATGTATTCTTCAGTGTGATTCTTTACAGACACTTTCAGCAATATGGATTAAAAATTATCAAGAAGATATTCTGAATTTAGCATTTATTTGAAAAGGTCCCATTCAATCTTTCCAATCACGTATCTTTTCTTTTACAAATGAGAAAGACATATGACTATGAATCGTAAGAGTGATAATGGCTGTCGATATTTATTTTCAGTTTTACAATTTTCAGTATGCTTTCACATCATATTTCGATATCACACTTTAAGATAGAGCAGTATTTTTATCTCCATTTCAAATTTTTTTTTAAAAAAACTTGAGTTTGAGAAGATTAGATTTGTTCAAGTGGTAGTTCAGCTTTTGAACCCTGAAGTTCACACTTTTTTTCCCTGAAATCCACTGAAAGGCATTCCAGAAAGTAATCTAGTGTCTTATTAGATTGGCTTGTTTTGGTCATCTGTACTCTTTGGTACATTATTGAGGCTTTGTTATAAAAAACCTCATTTAAGCAAATAGCATCTCCCCAAGTTCTTTATCAGTTCTCTGTTTCTTCTTTTCCTACTCCCTTCCTATCTCTTTGTCACTCTCTCATCCCTTAACTAAAGGATAAACCAGGGGAAAAAAAAGAATATGTTCAGTTGTATTCATTTTGCCCCTTGTGGTGGTTTTGATAAAAAACGTGATGAGGTTTTAGCTGTCCATTAAAATGAGAGTTTAAATACGCCTTCTAATCTCTCTTGTTCTCTCCCTTACCTAAAATGACCACAGATAATTGAAAAGTGAACAATTGCCCTGATGTGCCTGATTTTATTTGTCAGACCCAGCATTTTTGAGCTGAGTGATGACTTTTTTTAAAATAGTCCAATTATATTTATTTTATTGAGGTAACTACTGGCTGCTAAGGCTACATTTGTAAGAATGCTGACAGTTTTATAGCTTTTATTCCATGAAAAGGAAAAATGAAAGAGAAACGTGCTATACCTCTCTGCTGCTCAGTAACTGAGTTACCCATTGTTTATGGAACAGTTACCATCAGACAACAGTTTAATGTTTACATCTGTGCAGCCCTCCCACCCACCGGATGTCCTGTGTAGGTTGTGAATTCTGTTATTTTTCTTTGCTGGCCTCTTGTTTTTCTCATATTAACCCTTTGGTTTTTGACTCAGTGTATTTAGTCAGTATGTCTGTGTGTCCTGGTTTAAAATAATAAGAAAAGCTTTTTTTAGGTTTTGGTTGGATCCTCACCACATATAGTAAAAAAGAGACATGTGAAATCCCAAATCTTAGTTTTACTTTTCTTGGTTTCCTACTTCCACATGTACAGACCATAAGCTTCACCAGAAGAAATAATAGAAACAGTATTTTACCACAACAGTAATTCATGTGTACCTTTTTTGTGAATGATTTTTCTACAGATTCATTAAGAAGCTTTTCTGTATATTACACATCAAGGCTTAGGGACTGAATTAATAATGTTGAATTCGGGCACCTATGTCTATCACAGAGTGCTGAATCTGTGAGTCTGATTACTGTTGGACAATCTCATAAAATATATCTCGATAGCCATAATTTTTCATTTTATCATATTTTGAAATATCTTCTTCGAATTTAAGAAAATGAGTATAGAATTCTTAATTATAAATGAAGTGGCTTAAGTATTGCTCCTGATATTAACAACATTTGAAGAAATTATTTATAAAATTATTTATAGATAGAGAAAAAAATGTTTTATGTTGTTGTTAGTTGTCAGTGAATCAATTCTGACTCATGGCATCCCCATGTGTGAAGAGTGGAACTTCTCTATAGGGTTTTCTTGGTTGTGATCTTCCAGAAGCACATTGCCAGGCCTGTCTTCCACGGTCCCTTTGGATGGATTCGAATCACCAGCCTTTCAGCTAGTAATTGAATGCTCACTCATTTGCGCCACCCAGGGATTCCTATAGTTTATACAGTTGTCAAAATATCTTAGTCTTGTTTTAAGAAGTGTAGTTCAGAAGGACATAAAATCATAGAATTGTAGGTCTTAAAGGAGATGAAAAGAGCACTTAATCCAACCCATCATCTGATGCTGAATTGCCTCTCCAATCTCTCTTGTGTACCAGGAAGGTAGTTGTATGACCAATACTTGAAAACCTGCAACAAAGTAGAATTGGTTATATCCTTATATAGCCCATTCAATAGATAGACAGCTCTGACGACTAGATAAATCTTTTTTCAATGGCCCAATATCTATCACCCAATAACTTTCAACTGTTGGTCAGTGTTCTGTCTCTTAATTACATATGTCCAAAGTCTGTCCACAAATGACAGGTATTGATTCTACTTCAACACAGAAGTTCTTAAAATATTTGAAGACAACAGCTGTTATCTATTCTTCCCACCCCACTCAAATATTTTCTTCAGAATCTTGTACAATTTCCCTCTTATGATGACAAGGATATTGATAGTTGCATAATCCAAAACTGAACAGATATCCAAACCATCATGGTCATTGAACTTTCCTGGTCTGCATTCTAGGACCTATGATCTGAAAAGAAAATTAAATCATTATAACATTATTTTTCTTAGTGAATCCATACTAGCTTCTTGTCACCACCTACTCTTAAGTGTTCTTAACTAACCCTGGTAGCAGTTGTTTCTATCTTTTTTGTAAAATACGTGAAGTGCTCAGGCCATTGTTCTTCAAATCCCTCTCTTCATTTATGAAAATCAAAGTTAGCTACCTGTCATCAACTTTCTAATATTGAGTCTCTAAAAATCATTAATAGGGAAATACCAATTTAATCCACAAGTCATTTTGCTGTCTTGGAAAGTTATTTATCTGGACCAAGACTCTTGAACTCATTGAAGTTGTGTTTTCCCTACTAAAACTTTCTACCAGTCTTCAGCTTCACAATAAACCCAAAAAACCAAACCCACTGCTGTCAAGTCGATTCTGACTCATAGCAACCCTGTAGGACAGAGTAGAACTACCCCATAGTTTCCAAGGAGTGCCTGGCAGATATGAACTGCAGACCTTTTGGCTAGCAGCCGTAGCACTTAACCACTACACCACCAGGGTTTCACAGTACTTCTTACTAAAACTTGATCCGCCGGTCTATTTTAATTTGATCATATTGCCTGAATGAAACTAAGTAAGTTGTAAAATATTCAGCCATAGTTAGTCTTGAACAAATTTTTTCTTGTTCATCTCTCGTTATCACCCAGTAGTTTTCCTATAAACTTTTCATGAGAGGAAATTAAATTGTGGAACAAAAGTTTGGATGCCACCTCATGATTTCTGGTGCTGTGGGGCAGGGGGATCTCTGAATTTAGAAGAGGAAAATTAGTATTAGAAAAGGCTGGTTTTACGGATAAATGGACTAGAGGACATGTGCACACACTTCCAATCCATTAGCATATATATCTCTGTGATTCTCTGATGGCAAAGTATTCCTAAGGGATACCGTCCCACAGTATCCTAATGGATAAATTCATACTTGACAGGGGAAAATTAGCAAAAGATCTCTTCAACTTGCATTCGTGTTGGTGTTATAGGGAGGGGTGTGTGTGTATGTAATTTATAAAAAAAAACAAGAAAGCCTTTTCCCCATTTGTACCATTAGATTACATGGGTGGAGGACTATTTTCTAGAAAATGGAGACCTCAGATAAGGAAGAGTAAAACTGAAAGCTTGAGGGGGTGGATACATGCATTGTTTCTTCATATTTTACTTACGCTGATGAAAACAAATCTCCACCTGATAAATCATTATGGTGTTATAAATAATCTTTCATCTCCTTTGGTGGTCTGTGAGGTTCGTATAACTGGAGGGTGGAAAACCTTTTTTGATCCTTCCTTCTTCCCGTGTTATTAGTATAGTAGGAAACCATAAAAAGTGCAGCCAGAAGGGGTTTAACTGTTACTGAGTCAACATTTGACAGGCTCCCTCTATTCTGTCATTTCATGCATGTGCTTTTTATGAGTTTTATAGCTTTGTGAGCTTTATTTCAGGGATGTCCATTATGATAGCTGATCCACAACCCATCTCTCTCTTTGTGTATATGAAGGGGGTGGGGGGGAGGATGGGTGCAAGGTCATCACTAAGATGAATCCCAATTTCAGAGACTAATAGAGGAACCACCTACTCATGCACTGTTTAATTTAGGATTAGGTAACTAAGGAAATCTCTGCCTCCTCTAAGGTACAATGTTTTGTGTTCTTTTGTTTTGCTTACTCTTTGAAATATCAACAAAGGACATCCATTTATGCCTTTGCAAACAATGAATTTTGAGGGCTTTTTTTTTTTAAGTTGAACTAGTATAATAGGGACATTTTCAATTTAAATATATGCTGGACTTTTGTTATTACATTATAATTCATTGTGCCTGAGAATTAAATGGGAAAAAATAATAAAAATGATTAAGTGCATTGCAGTAGATAATGGACAAGAGACAAAAAAAACTCAAATTTTAGAGTTATGAGCAAAGTTCTCCTTTTTAATGTGTGTTTGTCAAGTACGCTGGCCATATAAAAAAAAAATAGAACAGGGGATAATAACCATAACAGTGTACTTAACACTCATATTGCATTAACTATTCCTCCAATTCTCATGTTAGGAAGAATATTTATCTTTCCAATTTTCACACTGGCATTTTTTTTTTCTAATATTAAAACCCTATCTTTATTTTTTCAAATTTGTAAAAGTCTGTTATATATTTAAGCCCCATTTTATAAATTAGGATTCTAGTACTCAGGGAGGTTAGTTGACTTTTCTTAAGGAAATATAGCTAATATGTATTGGAGAATTTGATTGAGAAGTGTTGTCCCTGATGCCAAAATCCATCATGTTATAACTTCAGATAGATACTTCTATTATTCCTTGTGGCCATTTGCCATCCCAAATGGTTTTTGGCATAGAAAGTACAAATCTACACTGACCACTTTTAATCAACTAATTTCCCACATCTCTTAAATATTTCTTGGCTGTCCTTGCTGATTCCCTCCATAGCCTGGTATCTTACGCAAACATAATACACATGCTGATTTCTGTCAGGAAGGTCATTGGAAAAGCCACAGAGCCCAAGAACAGCTGCCAAATTTCCTAAATGAAATATTAATACATTAAAAATACTTCTTTGAATGTTGAGTTTTAGAAGTATTCCTTTGACCCCAAATAACTATATGGTCTAAAACTTTTTCTTCTGTAAATGATTCAATCAACTTGGGCCGTCGTTCAAGCCAAGATTGAATCAGAACTTGTTTCAAGTAAAAACAGGTTTAACCTGATGTTTGCTCTTGATCTTAATAAACCTGCAGTGTCGTAAAAGATTCTATTAGCCAGATAGGACTCATCTTTGCAAAGAAAATGTGGCTATCAAATTGCTAGTTTTTATTCTACAGAGAAAGTACAGGCCTTGTTTGACCTTTGTTAATAAATTCCCAAGAATCTGATTTTGGCCACTTTGTAGTAATTTATCTCTCTGTGTCCTTTACTCACAAGGATTACTCAGGGCAGTTTAGAATATTGACCAATATTTCTGTAAATGTTTTAGTTTTCTTCGATTTTTGCTTTCTTTCTTACAGAAAAAAGGTAAGGGAGAGAAAACCAGCAAACCCCCTCAGTTTCAGATCAGCATTTGGATGGTAACGAGAAGAGTAAAGCAGAAGTGCCACACTGCATTTTTGTTCCAGAACACTGATCTTAAAGTAGGGGTGTGGGGTGCTATTTTTCTGTACAAATTCCTGACTAATGTGGTTTGAATCAGAGCCAGATGGAACTGAAAGTATAAGGTTGGTGAAAAGCTGTCACCTGTGCCTATCAACTTTTATTTCCTGCCTCCCAAATACAATTTCTTTGGTGTTTCCCATTTTCAACATCTTTGCATTTACCCCATTCCTATCTGATACCTACTGCCCTTATGTTGCTTCAGCTACCTCTGTGTGGAAAGGAGTAATCTAATGATAAGAACTCTGAGAATCCAGATATTACCTTTTCTGGTAATATTTGCATGTTCAAAAGAGGCTTTTAGAGAGGATATAATTTAGCCCAGAAAACGGATTTCTAATGGTTGAGTTTGAGGCACAGTAATTCATAGGTGGACTCATTTGGGGAGAGGAGAGCTGAGGATAGTTGAGATTAGAAGGAGTAGGGTGGGAGGAATCAGTTCAATGTACACATCTGTGCTCTGTACCACTTGGCTGAATCCTTTACGCTGAAAATTGAATTTAAATATTTGCGAACTATTCTTAAATTCATTCCTCTGGTGGTTCAGTATATTATCTAGACTTTCTTATCCACATATAAATTTATGTTTACCTCTCTATGTAAAAACTACATACAAACTTTAAAGATAGGATTAATTTTCATATGGAATTATATGGTAACTATCTTCTACTTGGTTATTATTATCTCCCCCTTACATCAGTTCCTTTATGTCTTCTTGATTTATGGCCAGCTGTTGTTGTCGTTTTTGTTGTTAGCTGCCATCGAGTCAGTTCCGACTCATAGTGACCTTATAGGAAAGAGTAGAACTGCCCCGCAGGGGCAGTTCTGACTTTTTGGTTAGCAGTCAAGCTCTTAACCACTGTGCCACCAGGGCTCCTGTAGTCAGCTAGCATTTCTATATTGTGGCAGTCTTACAGTTTGATTTACATGCTATTGTAATGTGTTGGAGCCCTGGTTGTACAGTGGTTAAGACCTTGACTGCTAGCCAAAAGGGTGGCAGTTCAAATCCACCAGCTGCTCCTTGGAAACCCTATGGGGCAGTTCTACTCTGTCCCATAGGGTTGCTATGAGTCAAAATCAGCTCGACAGCAACGGATTTGGTTTGGTTTTGTTTTTGTAATGTGTTTGTAGATCCTGGGTGTTGCAGATAGTTAGCTGTTAACCTAAAGGTTGGAAGTCAGGGCCTACCCAGAGGCACATATTAAGAAGGGCTTGGCAATCTACTTCTGAAAAAATTAACCGTTGAAAACCCTATGGAGCATAGGTCTACTCTGATACACATGGGGTCATCATGAATTGGAATAGATGCAGTGGTAATGGGTTTTTGGTTTGGTAATATGTTTTAATTAAAAATACATGGCATGTTATCGAATCACCTTTCCTTTTTTCCTTTTCATATGACTGTTAGCTTAAATGACTATAAACGGGTAGCATAAAAAGCCCAGTTTAATTTGTTGACTTACATTATCTCCCAGTGACATCCTCTTGAGAAGTATCATAACCTCCATTTTTTCGGTAATTGATTGAATCATTTTCTTATGCCATGTGCTTTAGATATGGTTAGTTAAAAGTTACTTATTTAAAGACTGATGTGACTTTCCTGCTCATTATTTGCTAATTGTAGCCTCTCAGTAAGATGACACATGATCCATAGAGCTCAACTCAGAACCTTGAGATTTATTTAATATTTTATTCTTTTCACACTCCGATTGCCTGCATTTTGCTTTTTCTTCTTGAAAGACTTTACTTCAAAATGGAAAATGCTCTAGAAAATATGTAACACTATTGCAGTATACAGTGTTAAATCAAAACTTGAGAAACAATCTATGCCCAGTACATTCTGCATAGATAGTGCAGTAGAGTCTTCATTGACCTGGGGACTATCAGATCATGTTGATGGAATGTGGTTTTTTTAATGTAACTGTCCTCTGTTTTAACAGCTGCATTCACTATAAAAAGAGATTCGGTTAAGCTGGTATCCTTGGTGCTCATGAGCTCAGCTGAATGTATACAGCAGACTCTCTCAGCAAAAGAAATCTAGAACATACAATGCACCCGAAATCATCAATTTCACATGTAAAACAAATTGGTTCAGATTCTACATTTTTAAATGGATAATTTATTTTAACTTTAGTAGCATATAATCCTATAGAGTCAAAGTTTATATAAGCATTTGTTTCAGCTTTAGTACTAGGTAACCCTGTGCACCTAAAGTTGATATAAATTACTTAATGCTTCCA
The DNA here is from genome assembly GCF_024166365.1 of Elephas maximus indicus. NCBI lineage: Eukaryota > Metazoa > Chordata > Mammalia > Proboscidea > Elephantidae > Elephas > Elephas maximus. The sequence continues at coordinate 82,206,528 of NC_064822.1, read as the reverse complement.
GTTTCACTACTGTATTTTATACTGATTAACAATTAAAATTTTTTTTTATTAAATCGTGTACAGACTTTGATGAATAGTATAGGCGTTCCAAGGCCGCTGACTTAAGAGAATTCTTTATCTAGTGTGTGCCATTGTAATATCGCCAGAGATTTTGTAGAAGTAAAGCATCTGCTCTATTGAGAATTTCAATATGGTATTGGGTTTTTGATAGAAACATTAGTTGGGTGCTTTACTGGTGATAAAATATCTTAAACAGTTGATTATTTTCCATGGACATTTTATTGTGTTAATAGCAGTTCTGCAGTGTGTGGTTTACCTGTGTTCCTCAGAAAATAAGGTGAATAATTATAAAGAGACTTGAGCCAATTTCATGAGATCCAGTCGATGCTTTCCTTAAAATTGTTTTAGAACCACATCATTCTCAGAACAATGGCACAGAGTTGTAGAGAATGTTATAAACTTTTCACTATATGCTTTTTCTGTTCTTAAAATTAACCCATTTCTTAATTTGGAAGTAACTTAATACCTACTGTGGTTTATATTACACATTATATTTGCCCCTGAAAATAATTTAGTTGATAATGCCATGTTCTCCATGAATGTAAATCTTGCACTGCATTCTTCTAAATGACTTGATATCTTTACAGATCTAATTTTGGTTTATGTGTATCTCAAATAATTCGACAACTCAATATTTTGGCTTAGCAATCCAAATGAAATTGTGGTCCAAGTAGCAGGCACTCACACTGGATGTACAGAGACTTGACAAGCAATTAGCAATGAATATTTAAGCATCTTCATTACCCTTGCATGAGGAATGCAGATGGCATTTAGGGAGATGGCAGCCAGAGGGCACTACTGTGAATTATGTTTCTATCATTAGGTCACCTGACTATTGGAAGACTTTCTCTGGGCGCCATGCCACTCCTATACTTCTATTGCCTGGCTGGAAATAAAGCAGACATTCCAAATGTTTTAAAACAGGTTGCTTCCATGAGATTTCTATGTGTGTTTCGTGATTTGGGAAAGCTGTCGCCAAGGATTCCAGCACATGTCCTTTAGGCAGACCAAACCCAAATGCCAAGACTTTAGAGGGGTTCTAGAGAATCAAAATTCCTTCAAAAATCATGCTGATCATTTGCTTCAGTTACCTTGGTATAATGTGCTGAACATGCAAAGGGGAATAAATGAATATCCACTGCCTTCCAGAAGCTAATGTACTATGTATGGCTCAAGAAAAAAATATCTTTGAATAATTCTAATTTCCAGATTGAGCGCTCATTAAAAATTTCTCTTTTTTAAGGAAAAAACAACACTGGAGAGTCTGACTCAGCAATTGGCGGTTAAACAGAATGAAGAAGGAAAATTTAGCCATGCCATGATGGATTTCAATATGAGTGGAGATTCTGATGGTTTGTGAAATTGCTCTTATATATGTATATATTTCAATAATGTGCAGAAGTGTCTATTTCATTCAGATTAAAACTACTGAAAAACGGGCAAGACCTCATACTTGATATTTCAGAAGGAGCTCTCATGTGTCAGCAGTCCCCATGTGCCAAATACTCTGCTGAGTGTTTTGTGTGAATCATCTCATTTAATCCCAAGCACAGCCTGTGAAATAAATACTATTCCAGATAAAGGGACAGACCTTTAGGAATTTTGAATCATTTTCCTAAGGGCACAAGGCTGTAAGTGCCAGAGGCAGGACTTGGATTCAAGATGGCATGATTCTAAAGCTAATGCTCTCAGTCTCCATCTACCCTAGTTCTTACTTTCCCTTTGGGGTCTCTATGAGTTAGAATTGACTCAATGGCAATGGGTTTGGGTTTTGGGGTTCTATTTCTTGTGCCCAAAGCAGATTTTTGAGAAATTTGTATCTACAATCTCATTTTCAATTTTTTGTCAAACCCTAACCAGAATACATGGCTCAGAGGACATCTTCAGAATAGTTGGTTGCATTTTAGAGCCCCTCATTCTTTTCCTTTTTATAACACAGTCGGGTAGCCTCACTACCCCTCTTAACCCAATTCGGACTCCAGCTGCCCAGCATCGTGCTTTCCTCATGTGCATTGAGACTTCTGTTTTCAGTTGTCTAAAGGAATGGACATTCTCAAAATCCACAGTGACAACTAATTTGATACTTGAATTTTGTTAGCACAGCAAAAAAGAAAGCTCTGTTCCTCTTACACTGTGTCCTGACTGGGAACCACTCTCCAGTGTCAGAATGACGTACATACATTTTAAGGTTTTCTTTGGTGGCATAGCCCTCAATTTTGTTTCTCCTGCAGAAGTTCCTGCATATCAAGAAGACTGCACCAGCACAAACCAGTGAGAAGCCTACTTTAGGATGGAGAGAGTCCCCTAGAGTACCCCAAAAGGCACAGATATCTACTCTCTGCCTTGGGCCAATTCAACTTTTAAGTTCATATCTGCAGTAGCAAAGGGTTTAAACAACCTTGAGCTTTTCACAAGATAATTCAGTAAAAACGGAATTTAATTCAATAGGATATCCAAGAAAAATCTGTTTTCGGCCTAGTATAGCCAAACATTTGCTTCTATTTTCTACTTCACTTAGGTCAGGTAAACCTAGCCTAAGTACATATGAAGACCTCATGTGAATTTGAAAAAGTCACATAATGTTCATTTTATTGCTTATGTTGCTTTGAGGTGTTAGAGAAAGAAAAGGCAGATGTGCAAACAATCATTTGCTAGTTACAGACCTACTTTAGAAATATGTTGCCATATATTAGCACTCTTTTTTGTCAGTAAAAAGACGATGACTGGTAATAATGCATTTCACAAAGTTATATAAGCATGTTAAAATACGCCTCAAGGTAACCAACATTAAAGCATCAAAGATTTTGTTGTTCTTATTTATTAAAATCACTCCTGCTTGCATGTAAAATACTTCCCAGTCTTCTTCAGACCGAAGAGCATGTTATGAATGAGAAATAATGAGAAACTCCACCAACAGATGTGCCTTTTTTTTTTCTTTGTTGCTATAGAAGTCTTCCAGCTTGGTTGATGTTCGTTCCTTGAAATTAAGAGAGGAAGATGAGTATGGAGGAAGAAAAAAAAAAAGCAGTGCTTTTACTGATAATAGAAAATTGTAGAAATCCCCACAATGGTTTAAATTTTTAGATGCTACCAAAATACATCTGCTCTGTCTTTTGTAATAATAACCGTGGAAAACCTAGCGTCATAAAAAAAAAAAAAAAGCGTCATAGTTCTTCAGAATTCTACGTTTTCTTCTAGCTCTCCTTGCAGTCTTTGCATAAAGTCAAGTAGCACTGGAAGTTGTTTGATTTGCTGAAATCATTCTAAGAAATCACATAAGGCCTAGGAGAATGAATGTAGCTTCCAAAAATTCCAGTGTGACTCTTGGGTTGTGTTTTATCATCAGTGAATCTTGCTGTTTGAAATGTAACTACCAGTGGGGTGTCTTTGGATAACTATAGGTCTTAGGGAAAAAAATAAACCGAATGTATTACTTTTCACTTTAAATATATAGCTGTAGCTCCATTAAGAAACCGTGATACTATAAGTATTCATTTGCTCTCTTCCCAACCAATTCCAAATATCTTTTGGGGGCAGATTATAATTGCATATTTTGTAAATTTATTAACAGATAATTTAAAATACTATCCAAACACAAAACAGGAACAGGAGAATATCTCTATTGTATTTCTGACCTCAAAAATTTCATCTAGCAGTGTTTTTATTTCTATAACCTTCGAGTGAGGAAAGGCATGAGTACTGTATATTCTGTCAGTCTTTATGTAGCAGAGACATGCCCTCACCTGTAAGTGTCCATTCTGCCAGGGGCAGATTAACCGGTAAGCAAGGTATGCACAAGCTTATAGTAAGCGAGGCACACACAGGCCTACTTGTGCTTACTTACTAATCTGTAGTACACAGTTTCACCTTTTTTTGGAATTGTGCACTACAGATTAGCAAGTAAGCACAAGTAAACCCATACGTGCCTTGCTTATTGGGTAATCTGCCCCTGCATTATGCAGAATAAGATAAGTGTTTCACAGTTTTCTGAGCTCCTTTACCTGCTTACTATTATCTGCAGTACCAGCATGCCTATTGAGGTCATCTATTCTATTTCCAAACTGCATCAAAAACCCTATACTATTCAAAGTTCCTTATGTGGTCTTGAAAGTAAATGGTGAAACAGTCCGTAGTCCATTGAAAGAAGGTGAAATATATATACATATTAGCAATGGATTTAAAATACAAACACAATGTTTGCCACCACTAGGCTTATCACAAAAACTCCATAAACAAGCATCTGTTCAAGAACTGGATGTACCATTATCAGACGTGCTTTTTATTTATGGATATTTTAATAGACTAAAAAAAAAACGTAATCCAAGGAAGAGAGCTGCCAAAGGTTTAACACTAACATGAAGCAATGTTCCTTGTTTTTAGGAAGTGCCGGAGTCTCAGAATCAAGAATTTATAGAGAATCCAGGGGACGTGGTAGCAATGAACCCCACATAAAGCGTCCAATGAATGCTTTCATGGTGTGGGCTAAAGATGAACGGAGGAAAATCCTGCAGGCCTTTCCTGACATGCATAACTCCAACATCAGCAAGATATTGGGTAAGAAGTACATTAAGAGTTAAGTGATATATGGAATAAAGGTACTGTTCTGCAGTTGAAAGATACTGGTTGGTAGGCAAGGGATCTCTTTTTATCTGCAAGAAATGGGTACCCTGACTGAGGCTTTTCTTCTAATAAGGAAGCAATCTCTATTAATTGAAAAATGTGGACAATTTCTACAGCTAATTTCACTATGTGTTTCCATACTAATTACTGTAATATGTCCTCTTCTTTAAGAACCTAGAAATATATTTACAAAGACTGAGATTAAAAAAAAGTTCCTTTCCCATGGGTTTTTAGACACTGATATTGACCATTGTTATTATTTTCTTTTGTAAACTGTAGTCAGGTTATTAATCTTAAGGCCTTCAGCCTCTCTCATCATCCTAGTTAACATAAGAACAAGGAGTTTTCTTGGTAGAATTCATCATGTTGTGGTTGGGGTACAGGTGGGGATGATGGTTGTTCTAGTGCCATCATGGAAAATCAGTCTTGGTGCAAAAAGACATAGAGTGTGCATGTTTTGAACTTTATACTTTTCGTAGCCATTGGCATCATTTTCAGCACTATTAAAAGGAGACTTTTTCTGCCATTGCATCTTTCATCTTAACAGGTAACAAAACACATGTTTACCTTACATACATAGACACTGAAGTACTCAGAAAAAATGGATAGAGGAGAAAGTACTAATTATAAAAAGACCTATTATAGACCTATATAAGCCCAAAAAAAGAGAAAGGGAAGATTCTATTTCTTCTGTGTTGTTCTCTTGACAGCATCATCATCATCATCTTCAAGTAGTCTGCTACCAGGTACTTGGCAACCCAAGCAACATTCACTATCTGTCTTCTAAGAGCTAAATAATAAAATAGAACGGAATATCTAATGTAACAGCAATTTTCAGTTTTAAGAACTAAGTAACAAAATTTGTTTAAATTTTTTAAGATTTATTCAAATCTATAATACAATGCACTTGGAATAGTTCATAAAGATACAGTCCTTTATGATACTTCACATTAAGGAACTCATCATCTAAAAGTAGCTATTTAACATACATATGTGTAAAAAAGACCAGATTCACTGGTTTGACAGATTGGAGTAATCCCAAGAGTCTGGCCCCCAGACACCCTTTTAACTCAGTAATGAAGTCACTCCTGAGGTTCACCCATCAGCCAAAGATTAGACAGGCTCATAAAATAAAACAAGACTAAAGGGGCACACCAGCCTAGGGGCAACGACTAAGAAGTCAGGAGGGAACAGGAAAGATGGTAAAAGGGTACCCAAGGTTGAGAAGGGAGAGTGTTGACATGTCATGGGGTTGTTAACCAATATGTGCACTGTTTAATGAGAAACTAGTTTGTTCTGTAAACCTTCACCTAAAGTACAATAATAAATAAATAAGCATATATATGTTTTTATGATCCATACTCTCAATAATGACAATAGATACTACCCAGTCCACAAAATACATTTGTAATAAGATAAAAACAAAAGAACCCTAGCTACTTAAATGTTTATCTCAATTTTCATTGAAAACAATAGTGAGATCTTTAGATGAATGCTATCCAAAATGGTATAAGCATGTGAAACTTTAGGTATATATAGAAAATGTGAATATTTATGTGTAAAATTACATATCCATGAATAATAAAAAAGTGAAATTGATAAAGAATTCTCAAACTGACATTTTTCTGTGTCTCTACCATCACTGATCTATTTTCTTTCTTTCTTTCTTTTTTGCCATTCTTCCTTCCATATGAAAATTTCTACTCTTTTTAAAAGCGCCAGAACTGTTTTCTTTGGAAATACTCTAATAAACAATAAAATGCTTGAAGTAAGCATATTTTATATTTTAATGTCAGTTATTCCCAAATTAGAAACCCCAAAATATCAAAATTTAAAAAATAAGCATTTGACACTATTTAAACTGTTTTTATATCATTTCATTCATGTATCCATATGTGGAAATTGAAAATTGCTGATTAAAACTTTATTCTAAGAGTAATATTAATTTTGATGATATGAAATGATATTTTCATGATGACATGGAATGATAGAAAGCCTTTAAGAAAAAAAAAAAGATGGCTGGTTGAAAGAAGTCCTTTCTATTTTGAAGGAGAGAATATTAAAATGACCACACGATTGTATCGTAATAGGCTATATGAGAGTGCTGCCTGATTTAAGTCTTTTTAATGAAACTGTATTAATTAGAGAGATAGCATTTGAATTTGGGGGGAAAAACACTGAGATGGTTTGGACCTCAATATTTAGCCGTAGCTTTTCATATAAATAAACGATCCTCAAATAGCCACAAGATCATTCTAAATGACCAATTTCAAATAAAAGTACAAAGAAAGCTTGATGTTTTCCTCTTTACTGAGTGTTTTGGATAACAGCCTCCGACAGCATGCCGCTAATTCATTCTGCTTAAAACAGGCGCTTGAGCTGGGTTGACATTTTATGTAGTCTCTGGGGATCCTAGTTGACATTTTAAAGGGCTTCTAAGCATTTTATAATACCCTAAAATCTGGTTTTAATAAGCCATTCTGCTGAAATTGTTAACATAAGGAATCACCTTTTACTGTTTGGGACTAGATCAGGGGATGGGGGACATCTTTTTCTGATTAGATATACAGTAGCCTGGGTAAAATGTGCAAATTCATTACAGACCTCATGGAGATGACAATGCTTCTCAGCCCAAACTCTTCACTTTTATTGTATTGCCAGATTTAGAAAGGAAGAGAATGTTTTGCAGGTCTTTTTTCCCCTCCTTGTTTTGAACATAAAATATTGTTGATTGAATCTCCCTCTTTTGAAATCAGGAGAAATACCCAAATGTCTGTCTTTATCTCTGTTTTTTTTCTTTCTTTCTTTTTTTTGGTAAAAGTCCAGCCTTTTGAAAACAGCAGGGAACTAACCTCTTGTTCATGGGCCCAGAAGAAGCAACTAGCCACACCCAAATCAAGCAGAATTTTTTAAAATTAATTAATTTTTTATTATACATTAGATGAAGGTTTACCAAACAAACCAATTTCTCATTAAACAGTACACACATTGTTTTATGACATTGACGAACAACCCCATGACATGTCAACACTCTCTCTTCCCGACCTTGGGTTCCCTATTACCAACATTCCTGTACCCTCCCACCTTTTAGTCCTTGCCCCTGGGCTGTTGTGCCTCTTTGGTCTTGTTGTGTTTTATGAGCTTGTCTAATCTTTGGCTGAAGGCTGAACCTCAGGAGTGACTTCATTACAGAGCTAAAAGGGTGTCCAGGAGCCTCAAGCAGATATTTTTGTTTCTCCTGGAGGTAACTAAAATGCTTTCTCACTATTATCTACTGTGTTTCAGGGTTTGCATTCTAGCTTCACACAGTGGTCATTATACCTCAAAACCACTGAAACCAAAACCAAGCCTAACTATTGGTTAATTCTATTAAAAAATTATTACTTAAAAGTGAGAGCTGCATTTACCACCAAACTAAACCTTATCAACACTCTCATAAAATCAGCTAGTTAGCTATTTTGCCCCAAGTTAGGCTATCTTCATTTTTATTTTTGAAAAGACTTGTAAATATTATATAATCAGATTTTAAAACATAGCTTAGGATTTAGTGATACACCCAGAGAAAATGTATTACCAAGTGCCAAATTATTTTGTCATCCCAATTCAAGGCAGATTTGGAAGCCAACTTATATGACAATTTATGCATTTTTTTTTATTATCCTATTTCTTTATGTCTACATATCCCTTTTTCCTCTGCATTTTAGCCAGGTCAGCTTTCTTTCATCTTACTCGTCTTCCTGTTGGAAGGCCTTGCCCATCCTATTCCTCCTCCATAGTATGTACTTCTCCTTCTGACCTTGTAGGAGTCATTTCTTCAGTGAAGGCTTTTGACCTACAGAAGATTGATTTTGCTTCTTTATCTTATGCTTTCACAGCTTCCTGCATTTTCCACAATTGCAATTAAAATAATTCTGTAATTAGATGTTTAATGTGTTTCTCCTACGCTAGAATATTAGCATCAGGAAGACAGGAGCCACATTTGTCTTATACCCCATTCCATATACAGTAACCAATACTGCATCATGCACATAGGAAAAAATATAAAAACAGTTCTCAACACTCCAAAGCAAATTAACTATAAGGCAGAAACTTTTCCTTTCCTTAGAGAAACATATTTTATTTGACCCTTATAGAACATTTAGACTGATGGAAGAACCTTTGGCAATTATTTTTTTAATTGAGAATGGTGGTTTCTTTGTTCCTTTTTGAGGCTCAATAGCTCATGAATACATACAAGACCAACCGTCCTTGATCCATTTTTCATTGTATTCATATTTGGCCAAGAAATTATTTCTGGTACGCTTATTTTCCCACTTCCTGATCTGAGATTCAAAAAACGGTATATATACTTGCAAGAAACTCCATGAAAACAATTGATCCAGCTCAATAGTTTTTATGGCTTTACCTGTGTTTATATTTGTCCTGAGAACAACATAATGGCTTTCAAGTACCTCTAGAGAATAATGTGAGGCAAATAAGGAGTTTGAGATTGTAAGTACAAATCCTATGGCCTGACTACCTGACTAAATGTTAGACAATGCTTATTTAAACAGAAGTTTGAGGAAGTGGTAAAAAAGATGAAGCTCTGTGATTGAACTGTAACCTGAATCGATGTTATAGAATTAAATAATATTTAGATTGAAATAAACTTTTGTTTATAAATCTAATACTGACACAGATACACCCACCTGGCAACATGTGTTCCAGCAGGAAACAATTCTGAAGGAAGAGATAGTGCCCCTTTTGCTGCATCACTTCAATAAATATAACAGCCCATACTGAGAAATTCTGTGCATTTTAAGGGAAGAATTGTTCAAAGTGAGCTATTTGCATTTGAGATATGGAGTTACAGTTGAGTAAAGAAACCATTAAAAAGCTTTGAAGATCTTGCTTGGATGACTTTGGAAAGCATCTGCCATCTGGTTGATTGCAACTCATGATGACCCATGTGTGCAGAGGGGAACTGCTCCATAGGGTTTTCAAGGCTGTGACCTTTCAGAAGCAGATTGCCAGGCCTTTCTTCCCAGGTACCTATGGATGGGTTTGAACCACCAACCTTTTGGTTAGTAGTCTTGCACTTATCTGTTTATGCCACCCAGGGACTCCTATACTGTTGGTAAGGATCTCCTAATGTCAGTTATTTTTGTTGTTTTGGCCCTCAGAAGCCCAAAGTGATTCTTCACATTTGGGTGGAGTTGAGTTGATTATGTGCAGATAAACACACTTTATCTGCATATGGACAGATTTTTCTCACATGGTTAATAAAATTAAATACTAACTGCTGTTACTACTACACCTATCCATACTGACAGAATCAAAATTTTAACCATATCTCTACTGAGAATTAGCAGAATTATTTATAATTAAGCTTCAAACAGTTGTTTTTCTCAATCCTAGTTGTAGCTAAAAAAACTGAAGTTGTATCTAAAAAAACTTTGTATCTAAAAAAACTGAAGAATAAAAAGGAGGGGAGAAAAAATTTTGGCTTATCATTATTAGTACAGACTATCTCACAGGAAGTGACAGCTTTATTATTGAAAGCGGTTTATTAAGTGAAAAATCTTAACGCATACTTATTTTAATTCGAACCTTCACTAGATGATACATAATAGGTGGGCATGTGTACCTAAGGGTCATACCTTGTGGCACACTTTAAATTCTGTCCCACCGGAGTTTGAGTCACAGATCTGCAATTTAGCAGTTGTGTTACATTGGGTAAGTTTCTTCATCTATTTGAACCACAATTTTCTCATCTATGAAAATAGGAAACCCTGGTGGCATAGTGGTTAAGTACTAACGGCTGCTAACCAAGAGGTTGGCAGTTCGAATCCACCAGGCGCTCCTTGGAAACTCTATGGGGCAGTTCTACTCTGTCCTGTAGGGTCGCTATGAGTTGGAATCGACTTGATGGCAGTGGGTCTGGTGGTTTGGTATCCAACAGACTTGTGGTAAAAAGAAAAGACAGCATGTGTAAAGTTTTTAACACAGAGCATGTTCATTAATATTATCATTTTAAGTATGGGTAAAATTTTAACTAAATATTTCGCCATAATCATTCATGTAAGCATACATAATCATTTAGGGGAGAATGAGAATTATATGTGAAATATGTTAGGAATCTTTGTACTAAGGAATGTACCCCTACTTAAAAATACTCAATATCTAGCTAATTTAGTCTCAGATTCAAAATACATGAATTATTGCATAAAATTTCAGCTTGCAGCTCAATTACAGCATGATTTAATGTACAAATGAAAGATATAGCCATTAAAGTATCTTTGAACTTTACACAAAAATTTGGCTAAATCATTATTCAAACCAGAAAAAACAAAAAGTATTATCCAGTGATGTCATATGGTTTATTATATATTGTACACTGTTTAGTTGGGTAAACAGCTACCGATAGCTCTGTGCTTGTAGAATCTCACCTCTTGAGTCAAAGCTCACCAGCCAACAACATTTTTATATATTTCTGAGTTAACGTCAACATTTTTACATAAGATTTTCCTCTCTCCGTTATATCTGGTTTCAGGATGCTTGGCAACTGGGTAAATTGGAATACTAACCTTCCTTTCTTCATAGGATCTCGCTGGAAAGCTATGACAAACCTAGAGAAACAGCCATATTATGAGGAGCAAGCTCGTCTCAGCAAACAGCACCTGGAGAAGTATCCTGACTACAAGTATAAGCCCAGGCCAAAGCGCACGTGCCTCGTGGATGGCAAAAAGCTGCGCATTGGTGAATACAAGGCAATCATGCGGAACAGGAGACAGGAGATGCGGCAATACTTCAATGTTGGGTATGGGCCATTCAGTCGTTTTCTCTTAGGGAAAACTTCCTGCTGTATCAAATGGGTAACCAGACACATTTGTTTAGTTGCAAAGCATCATTTTGAAAAAGAACCTGAATGCAGTGTATTTTCAAAGACTAACTGTCCCCCATAAGATCCTGAGAAAAAAATGCAGGCATGTTAATCTACTCCCAGCTCCTGGGACAAAGGCTCTGACGTGAGCTTTGTTAACAACTGGATTGGAAAACAAAGTATCTGAAAGTAAATAATTTTGGCGCTTGCTGTTTAAAACTTGGAATGATTGTAGTTCTTTTCCTAAAAAAAGGGTTGTTTATTACTTCTAAGGTTTCGTAGTGATCAGTTCTACAATGACAAACAACTTAGCTGAGACAATACAGCATAAAAAATTATTTTGAAAGAAACACTTGAATCTGAATATAGCAGGATCAAGGCATATGGGCAGCCTTTGTGGATGACAGTACTTAGTAGGGATTATATTTAGGGCACAGCAAGGTCGTGAATGGGAAAGTTCCATTCTGAATTACAAAGCAGCTTTCTGATGGCAAGGCTCACAACAGTGTTATAATGCCTGCAACTGCATTACTTCCTCAGAAAAAACTTCCTAAAAAACCCCACAGAAATAAAGGTGCTCATATTTGAAACAGAAGTTAATAAGATCCCAAGCACTTCTTAGGATAATAAACACCGTTTTTAAAATGTCGAGAGGATGACTTACAAAAAGCGTTGTTAAGTCTACCCCGTTTCCTCCATTACTTTGAAATAATCTGTCTGCTCTGACAAGGGTCTATGATTTATATCTAAGCAGATGACTCTTCTTAAAGCTGAGTACAAAATCTAATGCTTCCTGGTAAAGAGTAAACATATGAATGAATGAATGAAGGCAACTATAAATCCATTTCTACTAGGACCACCTATATATTGTATGGCCCAGTGCAAAATAGGAAATGCTGGTGGCATATTGGCTAGGTACTACAGCTGTTAACCAAAGGGTTGGCAGTTCAAATTTGCCAAGGGCTCCTTGGAAACTCTGTAGGGCAGTTCTACTCTCTCCTATAGGGTCAGTGTGAGTCAGAATTTGACTCAATGGCAATGGGTTGTTGTTTTGTTTGTAGTGTAAAATAAAATTGTAGTATCCTTTATTTTTAAAAATTAAGAATTTCAAGACTACAACAGCAGAGCTTTAAACCAAATATGGGACCCCAGGGCTTTGTGTGACTGTGCAGGTCGTATACCCATGAAGCTAGCCCTCCTTCTTACCCCCCCCTAAAAGTGTTTCAGGGAATAGGTGGACAGTGTGATATCGTGCAATTCTGGTGAGTAAAGCTTTTATGTTGAGAGCATTTAGTATTTTCTCTCTAGGGTTTTCCATCAAAATTGAATTTTCTGTAGGTTTAATTCTGAAAAAAAAAATTTCGATGTGTTATGAGGAAAAAGTACTTAATCTGTCAGTTTTTTTTTTTTTTTTTAAGTAGGATAGGAATAAAACAAGATTATTGTATGGATCAAATGGGTAATACATGTCAATGTCTTGTAATCTCTGAACCACTATACAGACGTATGGTATTGGGATCAAAATGGGAAGTGATTTTAAAAATGTTAGGCAAAGAATGAAAATCAGTACTTTAGAGCTGGACACTGAGTAAATGAATTATATAAGTAAGGCCCACATCCAACTATCCTTTCACGCATGGTCTCTTTTTGGACATTCCTCTCTGACAGGCAACAAGCACAGATCCCCATTGCCACTGCTGGTGTTGTGTACCCTGGAGCCATTGCCATGGCCGGAATGCCCTCCCCTCACCTGCCCTCAGAGCACTCAAGCGTGTCTAGCAGCCCTGAGCCGGGGATGCCTGTTATCCAGAGCACTTACGGAGTGAAGGGAGAGGAGCCACATATCAAAGAAGAGATACAGGCTGAGGACATCAATGGAGAAATTTACGATGAGTACGATGAGGAAGAGGATGATCCGGATGTAGATTATGGAAGTGACAGTGAAAACCATATTGCAGGACAAGCCAACTGATAAGGGTCAAAAGATTGTTGTGACCTTAGGACTTAAAGAAGCCCTAGCTGGTTCATCCTTACCAGTGGCCAAGCACATTAACTTTCTCATACACTGACTGTTACTTTAACTGTTAGTCTTAACTAGTTGGGACATCAGCTGACTAATAGACCTCAGCCTCAAAAGGCTTGGAAAGAAAAAAAAAAAAAAAATACAGCAAACAAACAACAATATCAACAACAAGAGATTGAAATAAGCTATGGGTAAAATAATGCCAGTAATTCAGCTGCTACATCCAAGCACTGAAGTCTTACCCGTCAACTTCTTTTTTTTTTTTTTTTTTAAATAAACTTTATGGCTGTTTGTTCTACAATGTTCTAGAAATTCTCACTCAGGTACACAGTGCCAACAAGTGGCTTGTGAATGTGTTTTGTTGTTTTGTGCTACAATTTTTAAAAAGAAATAAGTTTTGTTTTGGGGGGGTTCCGTTTTTGTTTTTTTCTGCTTTTCATTTCTTTTTTTTTTTTTTTTGTAATGCACCTGACAGAAAAAAGAAAGATGAATTTCTCCTTACTTCTCTCCACCTTCTCCATCTCTATACTTTAAAGATGGAAGTCTGTGCATGGGGGGGAAGAGGGAAAAAGAACCTGTTTTTAACTTCCTTGCTATCCACCACAAAATAAGCAATTATTTTCTTTAGAGGACTTTATCTATTGCACACCACACTACATCTTTGAGCAAGTGCCAAATTTGTATTGAAGTGTTGACCCAGTTCATTTTTTCCCTTTTCTTTTTTCCTATTCCTTCTTAAGTTAGGACAGTGTTATATCTTAGACAATCCCTTGAAAAACCTGAAATACCAGCAGCTGGTGAGATTTGACTTTTTTTTTTTTCCTAATGGAAACTGTAGGTGCTGTTCTCAGGTGAAAAGAGAGAGAGACATGAGAAATTTAGAGAAAAAAATATTTTCTGATCTTGGATTTTTGTGTGTATGTATGTGTGTGATTATGGTACTAATAGGAATAATGTTGGACCATTGTGAGTTAAACCCACATCTGGGGATGAAATCCCACATCCTCCCAAGTGACTGGTCTGGAAGTAACCTTGACCTTGACTTTGCACTTCAGATGACAACCAATTATAGGGCTCAGAAATTATATTTTTAAATTTCTAATACGATTCTTATTGGATGGATCAGGTGGCCCTGTGTAATAGAGGTGTGCGTGTATAACATGGAAGCTACTAGCAAACTGCTCCCAGATGTCCCTTTTCCCTGGTCAATTGGTTCCACTAACATTTGCTACTTAATGATTTTTGTTTGTTTTTCCTGTTGATACTATGAGCAAAATAATCATTCTTTTCACTGAATATATTTGAACATTTTCCAGAAATGTAGAATTAGCTTATTTCTTCAACATTCCATCCTTTCCTGACCCGGAAATGAATCTGATGATTTTATAAAGTATTTTTCACTCTCCATGAAATGAGATAGAGGCCATTTCCATTTCCTAATTGTGAGCCACGTACATGTCATACAACAGCAACAAAAAAAACAAGATTTGATTTAAAGTCATTGCAGCTTAACAAAATGGAGCCTGTCTCAACCCAATGATCTTTGCCACTTCCCTCGTCTTGCTATAAGACAAGTCCACTGGAGTCCAACTTTTGATTCCAGCAGAGTATGGGCATAGAGAAACAACTGATGGTAGTGGGACTGCTTATTTAGATTTTGCCAACCAAATGCCAAGGCAGATGTAGGGCCTGTCCACATAAATTCAAAATCGTTTAAAGTCAATTGCCGTTATTTGTATTGAAGCGTCAGGTAGTAAATACTCCAACCGGTAGTTGGATGTGCTACGGTTTCCACTCCAGTCATCATTTTTCTATCCCATCCCCCAAACACGACCCTAAAATTTTTTTTTTACGTATCAATGAGAAAAAAAAAAAAATCCCTTTTATTTTTCTCTCTCTCAAAAGACTTGCTCTGGGGTTTTGCTTGGAGGAGTTGACCATATCCTGCATGTCAGAGATTTTGTTTTGTTTGTTTTTCTGTTTGTTTTTGATGACTGTATTTTCATTTGAACTGCCTCTTTTTGATAGTGTTGTAATAATGATGATGATGATAATAATAATAATAATAGTAATAATAATAATAATGGTCAGCTGTTCCCAGATTAGTAAGTTATGTATAATTTATTTTATTTCTCCCTTTCTATTTTATTCTGCTTTGATTTGGAAGTGCAGCTAATAAGCTGTTAGATATTTAAAACTAATTTCCAAATATATATATGTGTATATTTATATACATATATATTTTTTTCACACATACAATTTTGCTTCTTCTTCCATAATTTTCCCCTTTAAAAAAAAAATTGGCCCCAACAATGTCAAGTTCTGGTGTTTAATACAGAAGAGTGAATTAATGGGAGGGTCGTGTTCAATCTTAATTAACTTCTGCTCTCATCACTCATTTTAGTTATTTAATTGCCACAGTCATCTAGAGCCAATTTTTTGTTTTTGTTTTGTTTTGTTTTTAAGCACTCTGGATAAGGAAAAATAATAGACACTTGTTTTTATATCATTATTATGTACAATGTGAAAACAGATTTTTAAAGATTTGTTCTCTGTCTTTGTTAACAAATTCTTTCTGACTTATGTGGGTTCACCTTTCACGTTTGCTGGATACTTACTTTACACCATGTTATAAAGATGCTTTGTTTTCATTTCATGACTTTGGGCTACAAGAATACTTTGTTTTAGCTCCAGGTAGATGCCACTGAGGGCATTCATAGTGGAAACCAATTTTAACACACTTACTAGTGAATTAACAAAACGCTTGAGTTTGGTCTTTGGTTGGTTGGCTTTTATTTTGTTTCATTGGAAGGGGAAAATGAAATTGTTAATAGTGACCTATAACTGCTGAAATCCAGAAGTTAATTTCGTTTGGTTAGTGTATGTCAGAAAGACTAAACTATGCATGCACTGAGAGGAAAAGCCAGTCCATAGCCCTGCGTTATATTCTCTTGTTCTGAGGTTTAATTTACTGGGCGTCACAATTTGTTTGCCTTAGTGTTCCCCAAAAGAAAACAGAAAACAAAAGTAATTAATGTTTAAAGTGTTTTTAAGTCATTAGATAAAAGGTGCTATGAATAGCAACTTATTATGTCAGTACTTTTTTTGACATTTGATTGGTTTATAATTTTTGTAAGGATCCTAAAACTTTGTATTCTTTTTCTGTGCCCCATAATGACCAAAAAGATAAGATAGAGGAAATAAGGGTGATATCAAACTAAAACAACCATAAACAGTCTCCCTCCTCTTCGACCTACTCTTTCAGCTCTCCCTCTCTCTCACTCACACGTACACACACCACAAGCACACTCACTGACACACACACATGCATATGCAATGATTTCAACACAGAATGAATAATCTTACCAGAATTCTGAGATTTTGGGGGTGTTGTTTCTCTTAAAATGGTTATAATACAAATGTAGGAGAACATCACTGGAGAGAATAGGCTAAAGTTGCTAATTTATAAGTTACTAATAATTTGGCTAGTGACTACAACTGGATAAAATAGAAAGCTCTTTTTCAGTACGTTTATTCCTAAATTACTTAAGTCAAATTTAAAGTTTATTTAGTGTCTGTACTTAAAAGTTAATCATGTATAAAACTCCTCCCAAATGGCATAATCATCATTATTGAAACCAAATCCTCTCATAAAGAACAAATATAAAGGAGTTTTTTTTCATGAAATTAGTTCATAGATTTGATTTCTGGAGTAGAATTTTACCTTAACTAAATCAGTTTTTTTTTTTTTAAATCAGTTTAGAGAGAAATTATCTTTAACCATTTTATGGTCTAATTTCAGATTTTTTCATAAATGCAGAAGCTGTTAGTTACTGGTCCCAGGAGAAGCCTCTTCTCTCACGTTTAAAACATCACAAATCATAACATGTTCATCTATTTTAATGGGTAAATTATTGACTTGTAATACACAGCTGTATATTTACAAAAACAAGTTTATAAAATATTTGTGTATCAAGTTAATAGTAAAATAAAAATTAATGGGGTTTGCAAGGAAAAGTATGAAGCCCACTTAAAGTGGTTTAAGTATCTCTGTCTTATAGGGCATAAGTATTTGTTTAGTCAGGCTTTTACAGTATTTAATTTTAAAGTTACCTATAACCAGCAGTTTCCCAGGTTGAAAATGATGTGTTGAATTTTCTACTGATTGATTCCTGTCCTCCCCAGTGTTTTTCTCACTGGTTCATTAAACAGTATTTATATAGCTCCATTGGCTCTAAAGCTCTTAGTCCTTCTAACATTTTGGATTTTTACAATTAAAAATGGAAAATAAATAAATAAATAGAACAGAGACAATCAAATGCCTGGAGCTTAAAACAAAGTATGTGCAACCTACCATCTCACTTGAAATTTAATAAAATAAATAATTATGTAAATATAACATAGAGTTATAGATTTATATTTTGTTCATAACACATAGTGTAATATAAGTTGTATATTTTCATGTTTTGGGTTTTATGTTATCATTCATGCCACAATAAAAATAAAACAGGAGTTTATGTACTCTTTAACAAAAAAAAGATGTGGGTTGCCACCAACCTGTTTTTTGGGGTTTTTTTTTTTTTTTTTGGCATTCTTTTTTTTTTTTTTTCCAGTATTATTGCCATGCAAGGCACCAATAAAAACAGCAAATGTGTTCTTTACCTATTATACTGTGTTTCTTTTCCAATTCTTGTTATGAAGTTTATGAAAACAAAAGTATGGAAAATAATTTTGTTTTCAAATATAAATAACCCCACTTATTGATATTGACTTTGAACTGAGAACTAACAGTTTAATTTTGTGGGTGAACATTACCACAAGGAGAACCAGACCTTGTTATGACGCATCTCGTACCGTCACTGTAATGTCAAAACACATCCCGCTTCTATGGAATCGACTCTAATGAGCTTGAAAACCCTACAGCTTGATGCCCCTGCAGTGTTGTTCCCCCACTCTTGACACTTGTCATTGGAGGGGGGCAGTGGGATTTTACGCCTCAAATTGTGGTTCATCCTGTTATTTGCATGGAAAAGCTCTAAAATGAAGGTTATAAAATTACAAAGAACGATAAACAATTTTCACCTCACTGCTACCAACTTTTGAATAATGGATATTTCTGAATTTTTTAGCACTCTGATACTAGCCTCTGGATTCTACCTTCAACTTTCTTAGGAAATGATGAAAAGAACAAGAAGTCTCCTATCCATCTAATGGCCATTTTTGCTTGTCTCTGCCGCCACAGCATGTTTTCCTGTCCTAATAGTTCTGTGTGGGATACTTCCCTGTAAGGGATTTTCATTTATTTAGTTGTTTGTTTTGTTTTTAAAAGTGTCAAGTCATGGGGTCAGTTAACTTCTGGTTCAAATGAATATGAAGTATAAAAAGAAGGCATATTCAACCAACACTTTGGCCATTATATCCCGTTACAGCGTAAAATACAGAAGTGTTTTACAAAGTCTGGTCAATGGACCACCTGCTTTAGAATCTCCTGTTAAAAAGGTAGATTCCTGGGCCCTCTCCCAATGCCGTGAATGAGAATCTCTGTAGTAGGGACAAAATTTGACACTGAACAGCTCCAGAGGATTCTTCTGCAAACTATGATGTTTCAAAACAACTGGGAGGCAGAGTTATTTTTCTGTTCCATTTACCTACCTTTTATTCACGTTAAATTCTGCAGATCCTGTTACCCGCCATGTCAGTTGCCATCAAGTCAGCTCCAACTCAAAGTGACCCCAGGTGTGTCAGAGTAGAACTGTGCTCCGTAGGGTTTTCGATGACTGATTTTTCAGAAGTAGGTTGTGAGGCCTTTGTTCTGAGATGCCTCTGCGTGGTCTTGAACCTCCAACTTTTCGGTTAGCAGCCAAGTGCATTCATTGTTTGCACCATCCAGGGACTCCCGTTACCTACTATACATTCTATTTAACCTTACGCTTCTGTGAAAACTTGAAACAGAGGGTCTGTGACCAAACAAGGGTTAAGGATTGAGAAGGCTCTCAAGCTTTCTCTTTGTAAATTGTTCTTGTGGGTATTTGATTCTCCAGCACCTTTCATATTGTCTTTATTTCTCTGCTTCTGATGTTGTCCACCACAGAAAAGCAGTAGGCTTCAAAGACCTCAAGCAAGTGGGACACTGAAAATGTAATTGAAACAAAACTACAACCCACTTAATACTTGCAAAACAAGCAGATTCTTTTGAAAGGAAAATATTTATGGTAGGATTTGAGGACTAAAGATTCTCTGCAGGGTTTATAATAGCCCACCTATGGCTACATTGGTCACAGTTTCATCCTAAGTTTCTTCAAGGATCAGCATCATCATACATGCTGGGTATATGTGGATGGAGAAAATTTTGTCTGTTATGAAAACTTGCCTCACCCAAGGTACAAAGCCCCTATCAACACCTTCTTTCTTCTACTAAATAAAGTTCACTTCATTTTGTCCTTGTGGAATGCTTAGGACAAGGATGCAATAAAAGATTGTTTTCCTACTGCTGATGCCTTGAACAACCCCTTCCCTTTTTTTTTTCATTGATCTGAATTTTGCCAATTTTAGTTGTTGGTGTTTGAAGAAGTTCATACATGTAGGTTTTAAAAATCAATACAGTCATAAAAACCAAATTTAAAGGTTCAGGAGTCACCCCTATTTGTAACTTCACACCATCACTGAAACCTCAGCTATAACAATGGAGGTGGAGGTAAGCATGAATTAGTTCAATGCCTGAATCGAAGAATGTTTACGGAAAAAAAAAATTTATTTTTGTTGTGTTTATAAAGTAACATAATATAGCAAGGTGAGAATTGGTGAGAGATCCGAAGACCTGTTTAATAAAGCAAGCATTGTAATTAGTATGTAAAGTGTATACAATAGTATTGCTAAGAGTTCTTTTAAAATGGTTATGTTTTCTTAAGCAGGCTAAACATCTGTCCTACAATTTTATTTACCAATTTGCTTAGCAAACTATTTTTTACCAGCCGCAAATGAACTAGTCCAGCTCTGATAACAATATATCATCATTTTTCAATTACTCAAGTCCAAATACATGACATTTTTATTCCCCTTATTGCCAAGTTCCAAACATGCAAGTGAATATGGAATGGTACGGTACTTTGTTGCTATTCAAAATACAACCAGTAGGATAAAAGTTGCTTTATTGTTGATGTCTCTACTGATTCCATTTAAAAAGGAAAAAAATACCAGAACAATTGCAGGAATTCAGTAGGCCTAAGTAAACACCACCATTTTTGTATATTGCCTGTCCAGTTTAGTATTAAATTTCAGAGTCTGGAAAGCTATCTTAATCACACATGAACTGTAAAATATATTTGAAATAAAGTCTTTTATTTATAAAAATCATTGTTGTGATACTTTTTTTTTTTTTTAATAAATTAATATGGTCCTGGTAGGGAAGTCTGGGAAACCATAGAACATATTTAAATAACAACTTATAGAGAACACCGGTGTTATTCGACTTGCTCCAACATTGGACCTTACTAAGAATTCATTCTGCCTTATGTTCCAAACCTACTGTTCACTAGAGTACAAGTTTACAAATCGGGGTTGCATGAACTTAAGGTTGTTTCAACACTATAATCATTAGTAGTCAGCCCCAAATAATTACACAAATTTTCCTTTTAAATTGGAGAATTAACAATCTGTTTTTTTATGGGCAGAGCTTATTTGACATCTGGAAAATGGAGTGAAATTGCTAGTGGTGTAACATCTGGACACAAATACTAACTACAAATTTTGAAGAGAAAATTTTAGATTGTCCTCATTAAAGAAATATTAATTTTCCCCCAATTTACTGATCACACAGATTTATAAGCTCTGATATCATAGCCTACTTACCACCTATATCTTAAACTCTTGCTTATAAAATCTTCTACTGGGGCGTTATCATCATCTCCCATTATTAAAGTAAAAACTTTAAAAGGTCATGTAACTTTTCAGATACTTTAAGATATCCAAACATTGGCAAGTTTTGATAAGCTTTGTAAATTTTATACTTTACATGTGAATTTTAAACACACGAAAGCTGAGATTGTACCATGGAAAACCGTTTAGACATTTTGATTAATAAAAAATGCAGGTCAGGGAAAATGGTAAGAAAAGAACCTTAGGAGGCTGTGTTGTCTGTCTTTCCTTTGTCTTAATGATTGAATATTCATCAGTTATTAAATGAGTAATGTTAAGCTAGTCCTCCTGGCAATATAGAGCCTACCTCTTGTCAAAGTTGAATCACTGGCACCCTAGGTCATCATATTAGCTTTATATAAATTTATAGGCTCTTTCACTCATTTTCAAAATTTGGTATGTTTTATAATAAATACACAGAAGCCCTGGTGGCACATTGGTTAAATGCTCAGCTGCTAACCGAAAGGTTGGCAGTTCGAACCCACCCAGAGGCTCTGTGGGAGAAAGACATGGCGATCTGGTTCCATAGATTACAACCTAGGAAACCCTATGGGACAGTTCTACTCTGTCCTGTAGGGTTGCTATGAGTCAGAATCTACTCAACAGCACACGACAACAATACTAAATATACAGTGCAATAATGCCAACACAATTAACCCAGAGCAAATACAAAGGCAAAAAGTAAACAGGAAGAAATAAAAAGGAATCAAACACATATACACTGTACAGAGACACACACACATACATACATATGTACATATGCATATATTTGTATATATGTGGGTGTGTTTGCATATATTATATATGTGTGTGTATACACACACACATGCTCATACACATACTAAAGAAAACTTAGTCACTAAATAAAAAACTTTTTATTTTCACAGCAGTCAAGACAGAGAATCAACTTCATGGATTAGGGAATACTCATTGCTTAATTGAAAGGAGCATGCAAGTTTATCATGAAAAATAAACCTTTCATTACCCTAGATTTTCAGATGGGTTTCACACTTAAAGGATAAGAAACAATGCAAAAGAGCCACTTTTTCATAAGCAGATTTACAAAAGCTGTAGATGTTTTTCATGTAGGCTTACTCTATCAGTTCTTGAGCAGAGTTTTTATAAAGGCAGTTTGCAGGGGGTAAGAGAAAGATGGTATATATATGAATAGATAACTGGATATATGGATTAGACAAGGATTTACAAGGATAAAGCCAGAAGAATTGTGATCATAATGAATATTTATCATGTTCCATAGACTAGCTTTTTCAAATACCAGATGTTTCAATTTGGCTTTTAATTATGCTCTGTTCAGTATTATGATAGATCTATACAAGATATAAAACATCATTCCTTGTCTCAAAGTTTTTAATCTATTCAAAGAAGACTAACACACATTAATTAACAAAACAATATAAGAATATGATTAGAAACCAGAAACTGTGATACAGGATTTCAAATGAGAACAAGAAACATTTTAATATTTGTTGAGACTTCTGCTTTCAAATAGTACATAGTAGGTGTGAATGGCCCGACTTCCACTGGAACAGCTAGGAAATATTACAAAAAAAATCTGTTAAAGACTTAGAAAACTTCGGAAGAAATGAGGGCTAGAAAAACTACAATTTCAGAAAAACAAAAATCCATCCAAAGTGCTTTGCTGGTAGCCAGCAATTTTTATTTAGTGACTGCATTAGCAAATTCTAGGTGTTGCTATGAAGGGCTTGGCAAATGCTGGGGGACAGCAAGACCAGCAAAGTAGTAGTCTGGGTCTGAAATGACAAACTGAAAACTTGAGGGACCTTGAATTTAAATCTCATTTTACTCATGGCGTGTTTTCTGAGTTCTGTGGCTATGTAGGAGGTTGAAGATTAAAGTCAAAAGACAGATTGAAATCTCCTGCTGTCTTTTAGCTTTTAGAAAACAAAGAGCAGCCAGGAAGATGGAACCTACCTCAAGCATAAACTAAAACTAGTCTCCTCTTCAAGATATTTGAAAGATTTTAGCCTCAAGGAATAGAATATTGGACAGCTGGTCTGAGAACCTTAGAAGAACAGACCTGGACCTCCTACAGTTTTTGAAAAGGAAAAGATCCACCTTACTCACAAGCAAAGCTTAGGAAAATCACATCCTGAGAAACAGAGGTAGGCCGAGTATTATTACTAAAACTGCCAACTGGCATGACATAGTTAAATCCCTTATAATATCAAAATTGCCAGCCTCTCATTCTGCTTCTCTAACACAAGAATGGGAAACTCTACTCTGGTGGAAGATTAAATCATGTGGGTTATTTGTGGTTCTTTTACATTCAATGTTCAGGAACAATAAATGATTTCCTAAATACATGAAAAAGCAAGAAAATATACTGATAATCAAGGGAACAACAAACAGTAGAAGCAGGCCCAAGAATGATATTAATATCGAAGCTGGCAAACAAAGCTTTTAACATAATTATTACTAATGTGGAAACCCTGGTGGCGTAGTGGTTGAGTCCTATGGCTGCCAACCAAAGGGTCGGCAGTTTGCATCCACCAGGTGCTCCTTGGAAACTCTATGGGGCGGTTCTACTCTGTCCTACAGGGTTGCTATGAGTCAGAATCGACTCAATGGCACTGGGTTTGTTTTTTTTGATTTATTACTAATGTAGGAGCCCTGGCGGCACAGTGGTTACGGCACTTGGCTGCTAACCAAATAAGTCAATGGTTCAAACTCACCAGCTGCTCCACGAGAGAAAAAATATGCTTCCCTGGGAAACCCTATGGGGAAGTTCTACTCTGTTCTATAGGGTCACTACGAGTTGGAATTGAATTGATGGCAGTGGGTTATTACTAATATAGTCAAGAAAGCAGATGACAAATAGACAAAACAGGTGAGAAGGTGAAATCTATAAATAATCAAATGGACATAGAAAGACACTGAATTAATGAAAAGAAGAACAGTTTCATAGAAAATACACAAATTTAGCAAATGCGGTATCGCAAGAGATAATTGCTGAGATATTTTTCAAAACTAATGAAAGATATCCCACAGATTCAAGAGGCTCAAATAACCCAAGCGGTATAAATTAGAAAAGGATTTACAAGGATAAAGCTAGAGGAACTGTGATTATAATGAATATTTACCATGTCCCATTTTATAGCTTTTTCAAATACCAGATGTTTCAGTTTGGCTTTTAATTATGCTCTGTTCAGTATGACGATAGATCTATACAAGATATAAAACAAAAGACAAAAATAAACTCTTAAAAGATTCCAGAGAAAAGGACACATTACTTTCAAAAAAGTGAAAATAAGGCTAATAACTGACTTATCAACAGAAACAATGGAATCTAGAAACAGTGGAATCACATTTTTAAATGCTTGAAGAAAAACTTATCAAACTAGAAATCTGTACACTGCAAAAAAAAAAAAAAAAATCCTACCAAAATTAAGATAAAGTAAAGATGTTTTCAGACCAATACAATCTTGGAGGCTTGATTCATCATCAGCCTGCATTAACTAGACTATCAATGGGAGTTCCTCAGGCTGAAGCAATCAAAATGCTCCATGGAAAAATAGAACCACAGGTATAAATGAAGAGTACTGGAAATTGTAATGGAAACCCTGGTGGCATAGTGGTTAAGTGCTATGGCTGCTAACCAAGAGGTCACCAGTTCAAATCCACCAGGCACTCCTTAGAATAACTATGGGGCAGTTCTACTCTGTCCTATAGGGTCACTATGAGTGGGAGTCAATGCGACGGCAGTAGGTTTGGTTTTTTGTTTTGTTGGAAATTGTAAAATATGTAGCTTAATAGAAATGAGTGGCATTTGTACAAAACAATAATAATGATTTCTTGTCACATTTTAAATATATATAGTAAGCACATAACTCATAATTTAAATGTTGGGGGAGGATAAACAGATTTAAAAGATTCTAGATTTCTAGCAATATTAGGAAGTCAATGACACATGCCGTGATCTCTAGGAAGACCAAAAAACAGAATGTAAAATAATATATAACTAACCTTAGAAAGAAGGAAAAATAGAATAATAGAAAATTTAATTAGCCTAAAGGAAGATTAGACTGTCAGACTAAATAAAACAAAACAAATTATATGCTGCTTATAAGAAATATAACACAGAAAGGTTGAGAGTAAAAGAAAGTCAAAGTGCAGCTATACTGATAATAGACAAAGCAGAATTTCATACAAGAAGCATTACAAAAGATAAATATATTTCATAATGATAAAGAGATCAGTCCAACAGGAATATATGAAAATTCTAAATTTATATATGCCCCAAAACAAACCTCAGATGCCATACAGCAAACAAAAAAACGGACAGAACTAAAAGATACACAAATCTATCAGCATAACTGGAGACTTTAATACAATCTTTTTAATAATTAATACAAGCTAGAAAAGTTAATAAAGATATTGTGTGATTGTTGTTAGTGCCATCAAGTCAGTTCTGACTCATGGCAGCCCTGTGTACAACAGAATGAAACACTGCCCGGTTCTGCTCCATTTTCACAATCATGGCTATGCTTGAGCCCTTTGTTGGAGTCATTGTTGAGGATCTTCCGCTCTTTCACTGATTCTCTACCTTACCAAGCATGATGTGCTTCTCCAGGGATGAGTCCGTCCTGATAACGTGTCCAAAGTAAATGAGATGAAGTCTTACCATCCTTGTTTCTAAGGAGCATTCTGGCTGTACTTCTTCCAAGACAGACTTGTTCGTTGTTCTGGCAGTCCATGGTATATTCAATGTTCTTTGCCAACACCATAATTCAAAGGGATCAATTCTTCCCTGGTTTTCCTTATTCATTGTCCATCTTTTGGATGCTTAGGAGGCAATTGAAAAAAACGTGGCTTGAGTCAGGCATACCTTAGTCCTCAAAGTGATATCTTTGCTTTTTAATACTTTGAAGAGGTCTTTTGCATTAGGTTTGCCCAATGCAATACATTGTTTGATTTCTTGACTGCTGCTTCCATGGGCGTTGATTGTGGATCCAAGTAAAATGCAATCCTCGACAATTTCAATCTTTTCTCTGTTTATCATGATGTTTATTGGTCCAGTCCTGAGGATTTTTGTTTTGTGTTGAGGCGTAATCAAGGTGAAGGCTGTAGTCTTTGATCTCCATCACTAACTGCTACCAATCTGCTTCACTTTCTGCAAGCAAGGTTGTGTCACCTGCATAACACAGGTTGTTAATGAGTCCTCCTCCAATCTCGATGCCTCACTCTTCTTTATGTAGGCTGGCTTCTAGGATTATTTACTCAGCATATAGATAGAATAATTATGGTAAAAGGATGCACCCCTCAAGCAAAACTTTCCTGATTTTAAACCAGGCAGCATCCCAACGTTCTGTTTGAACAACTGCCTCTTGGTCTATGTACAGGTTCCTCATGAGCACAATTAAATGCTCTGGAATTCTTCACAACGCTATCCATAATTTGTTATGATTCACAGATCCAAATGCCTTTGCATAGTCAATAAAACACAGGTAATCATCTTTCTGGTATTCTCTGCTTTCAGACAAGATACATCTGACATCCGTAATGATATCCCTCATTGCACATGCTCTTCTGAATCCAGCTTTAATTTCTAGCAGTTCTCTGTCTATATTCTGCTGCAACTGTTTTTGAGTTATCTTCAGCAAAAGCTTACTTGTGTATGATATTAATGACATTGTTCAATAATTTCCACATCCCATTGGCTCACCTTTCTTTGAAATGGGTAGAAATATTGATCTCTTCCAGTCAGCTGGTCACATAGCTATCTTCCAAATTTCTTAGCATAGTACTCCATCAATTCCTGGAGACTTGTTTTTCACCAATGCCTTCAGTGCATTTTAGACTTCTTCCTTCAGTATCATCAGTTCTTGACAATATGCTATCTCCTAAAATGGCTGAACTTTGACTAATTCTTTTTTTTTTTTATTAACTTTTATTAAGCTTCAAGTGAACGTTTACAAATCCAGTCTGTCACATATAAGTTTACATACATCTTAGTCCGTACTCCCACCTGCTCTTCCCCTATTGAGTCAGCCCTTTCACTCTCTCCTTTCGTGACAATTTTGCCAGCTTCCAACTCTCTCTATCCTCCCATCCCCCCTCCAGACAAGAGCTGCCAACACACTCTCAAGTGTCCACCTGATATAATTAGCTCACTCTTCATCGGCATCTCTCTCCCACCCGCTGGCCAGTCTCTTTCATGTCTGATGAGTTGTCTTCGGGGATGGTTCCTGTCCTGTGCCGACAGAAGGTCTGGGGAGCATGGCCTCCGGGATTCCTCTAGTCTCAGCCAGACCATTAAGTATGGTCTTTTTATGAGAATTTGGGGTCTGCATCCCACTGATCTCCTGTTCCCTCAGGAGTTCTCTGTTGTGCTCCCTGTCAGGGCAGTCATCGATTGTGGCCGGGCACCAACTAGTTCTTCTGGTCTCAGGATGATGTAGGTCTCTGGTTCATGTGGCCCTTTCTGTCTCTTGGGCTCCTAGTTGTTGTGTGACCTTGGTGTTCTTCATTTTCCTTTGCTCCAGGTGGGTTGAGACCAATTGATGCATCTTAGATGGCCGCTTGTTAGCCTTTAAGACCCCAGATGCCACATTTCAAAGTGGGATGCAGAATGTTTTCATAATAGAATTATTTTGCCAATTGACTTAGAAGTCCCCTCAAGCCATTTTCCCCAGACCCCCGCCCCTGCTCCGCTGACCTTTGAAGCATTCATTTTATCCCGGAAACTTCTTTGCTTTTGGTCCAGTCCAATTGAGCTGACCTTCCATGTATTGAGTGTTGTCTTTCCCTTCACCCAAAGCAGTTCTTATCTACTGATTAATCAATAAAAAACCCTCTCCCTCCCTCCCTCCCTCCCCCCTTCGTAACCACAAAAGTACGTGTTCTTCTCAGTTTTTACTATTTCTCAAGATCTTATAATAGTGGTCTTATCCAATATTTGTCCTTTTGCCTCTGACTAATTTCGCTCAGCATAATGCCTTCCAGGTTCCTCCATGTTATGAAATGTTTCAGAGATTCGTCACTGTTCTTTATCGATGCGTAGTATTCCAATGTGTGAATATACCACAATTTATTTACCCATTCATCCGTTGATGGACACCTTGGTTGCTTCCAGCTTTTTGCTATTGTAAACAGAGCTGCAATAAACATGGGTATGCATATATCTGTTTGTGTGAAGGCTCTTGTATCTTTAGGGTATATTCCGAGAAGTGGGATTTCTGGGTTGTATGGTAGTTCTATTTCTAACTGTTTAAGATAACGCCAGACAGATTTCCAAAGTGGTTGTACCATTTTACATTCCCACCAGCAGTGTATAAGAGTTCCAATCTCTCCACAGCCTCTCCAACATTTATTATTTTGTGTTTTTTGGATTAGGATGGAATCTCATCGTAGTTTTAATTTGCATTTCTCTAACGGCTAATGATCGAGAGCATTTTCTCATGTATCTGTTGGCTGCCTGAATATCTTCTTTAGTGAAATGCGTGTTCATCTCCTTTGCCCACTTCTTGATTGGGTTGTTTGTCTTTTTGTGGTTGAGTTTTGACAGAATCATGTAGATTTTAGAGATCAGGCGCTGTTCTGAGATGTCATAGCTGAAAATTCTTTCCCAGTCTGTAGGTGGTCTTTTTACTCTTTTGGTGAAGTCTTTAGATGAGCATAGATGTTTGATTTTTAGGAGCTCCCAGTTATCGGGTTTCTCTTCAACATTTTTGTTAAAGTTTTGTATTCTGTTTATGCCTTGTATTAGGGCTCCTAGGGTTGTCCCTATTTTTTCTTCCATGATCTTTATCGTTTTAGTCTTTATGTTTAGGTCTTTGATCCACTTGGAGTTAGTTTTTGTGCATGGTGTGAGGTATGGGTCCTGTTTCATTCTTTTGCAGATGGATATCCAGTTATGCCAGCACCATTTGTTAAAAAGACTATCTTTCCCCCAATTTACTGACACTGGTCCTTTGTCAAATATCAGCTGCTCATACGTGGATGGATTTATATCTGGGTTCTCAATTCTGTTCCATTGGTCTATGTGCCTGTTGTTGTACCAGTACCAGGCTGTTTTGACTACTGTGGCTATATAATAGGTTCTGAAATCAGGTAGAGTGAGGCCTCCCACTTTCTTCTTCTTTTTCAGTAATGCTTTGCTTATCCGGGGCTTCTTTCCCTTCCATATGAAATTGGTGATTTGTTTCTCTATCCCCTTAAAATATGACATTGGAATTTGGATCGGAAGTACGTTAAATGTATAGATGGCTTTTGGTAGAATAGACATTTTTACTATGTTAAGTCTTCCTATCCATGAGCAAGGTATGTTTTTCCACTTAAGTATGTCCTTTTGAATTTCTTGTAGTAGAGCTTTGTAGTTTTCTTTGTATAGGTCTTTTACATCCTTGGTAAGATTTATTCCTAAGTATTTTATCTTCTTGGGGGCTACTGTGAATGGTATTGATTTGGTTATTTCCTCTTCGATGTTCTTTTTGTTGATGTAGAGGAATCCAAGTGATTTTTGTATGTTTATTTTATAACCTGAGACTCTGCCAAACTCTTCTATTAGTTTCAGTAGTTTTCTGGAGGATTCCTTAGGGTTTTCTGTGTATAAGATTATGTCATCTGCAAATAGTGATAACTTTTCTTCCTCCTTGCCAATCCGGATACCCTTTATTTCTTTGTCTAGCCTAATTGCCCTGGCTAGGACTTCAAGTACGATGTTGAATAAGAGCGGTGATAAAGGGCATCCTTGTCTGGTTCCTGTTCTCAAGGGAAATGCTTTCAGGTTCTCTCCATTTAGAGTGATGTTGGCTGTTGGCTTTGCATAGATGCCCTTTATTATGTTGAGGAATTTTCCATCCATT
Organism: Elephas maximus indicus; assembly: GCF_024166365.1. Classification (NCBI taxonomy): domain Eukaryota; kingdom Metazoa; phylum Chordata; class Mammalia; order Proboscidea; family Elephantidae; genus Elephas; species Elephas maximus. The sequence continues at coordinate 82,176,203 of NC_064822.1, read as the reverse complement.
CCTATTTTGGTAAGAGTTTTTATCATAAATGGGTGTTGGACTTTGTCAAATGCCTTTTCTGCATCAATTGATAAGATCATGTGGTTTTTATCTTTTGTTTTATTTATGTGATGGATTACATTAATGGTTTTTCTGGTGTTAAACCAGCCTTGCATACCTGGTATAAATCCCACTTGATCATGGTGAATTATTTTTTTGATGTGTTGTTGGATTCTATTGGCTAGAATTTTGTTGAGGATTTTTGCATCTATGTTCATGAGGGATATAGGTCTATAATTTTCTTTTTTTGTGATGTCTTTACCTGGTTTTGGTATCAGGGAGATGGTGGCTTCATAGAATGAGTTGGGTAGTATTCCGTCCTTTTCTATGCTTTGAAATACCTTCAGTAGTAGTGGTGTTAAGTCTTCTCTGAAGGTTTGGTAGAACTCTGCAGTGAAGCCGTCCGGGCCAGGGCTTTTTTTTGTTGCAAGTTTTTTTATTACCGTTTCAATCTCTTTTTTTGTTATGGGTCTATTTAGTTGTTCTACTTCTGAATGTGTTAGTTTAGGTAGGTAGTGTTTTTCCAAGAATTCATCCATTTCTTCTAGGTTTTCAAATTTGTTAGAGTACAATTTTTCGTAGTAATCTGAAATGATTCTTTTAATTTCATTTGGTTCTGTTGTGATGTGGTCCTTCTCGTTTCTTATTCGGGTTATTTGTTTCCTTTCCTGTATTTCTTTAGTCAGTCTAGCCAATGGTTTATCAATTTTGTTAATTTTTTCGAAGAACCAGCTTTTGGCTTTGTTAATTCTTTCAATTGTTTTTCTGTTCTCTAATTCATTTAGTTCAGCTCTAATTTTTATTATTTGTTTTCTTCTGGTGCCTGATGGGTTCTTTTGTTGCTCACTTTCTATTTGTTCAAGTTGTAGGGACAGTTCTCTGCTTTTGGCTCTTTCTTCTTTTTGTATGTGTGCATTTATCGATATAAATTGGCCTCTGAGCACTGCTTTTGCTGTGTCCCAGAGGTTTTGATAGGAAGTATTTTCATTCTCGTTGCTTTCTATGAATTTCCTTATTCCCTCCTTGATGTCTTCTATAACCCAGTCTTTTTTCAGGAGGGTATTGTTCGTTTTCCAAGTATTTGATTTCTTTTCCCTAGTTTTTCTGTTATTGATTTCTAGTTTTATTTCCTTGTGGTCTGAGAAGATGCTTTGTAATATTTCGATGTTTTGGACTCTGCAAAGATTTGTTTTATGACCTAATATGTGGTCTATTCTAGAGAATGTTCCACGTGCGCTAGAAAAAAAAGTATACTTTGCAGCAGTTGGGTGGAGAGTTCTGTATAAGTCAATGAGGTCAAGTTGGTTGATTGTTGTAAGTAGGTCTTCCGTGTCTCTATTGAGCTTCTTACTGGATGTCCTGTCCTTCTCCAAAAGTGGTGTGTTGAAGTCTCCTACTATAATTGTGGAGGTGTCTATCTCAATTTCAATTCTGTTAAAATTTGATTTATGTATCTTGCAGCCCTGTCATTGGGTGCATAAATATTTAATATGGTTATGTCTTCCTGATCAATTGTCCCTTTTATCATTATATAGTGTCCTTCTTTATCCTTTGTGGTGGATTTAAGTCTAAAGTCTATTTTGTCAGAAATTAATATTGCTACTCCTCTTCTTTTTTGCTTATTGTTTGCTTGATATATTTTTTTGCATCCTTTGAGTTTTAGTTTGTTTGTGTCTCTAAGTCTAAGGTGTGTCTCTTGTAGGCAGCATATAGATGGCTCGTGTTTCTTTATCCAGTCCGTGACTCTCTGTCTCTTTATTGGTGCATTTAGTCCATTTACATTCAGCGTAATTATCGGTAAATAAGTTTTTAGTGTTGTCATTTTGATGCCTTTTCATGTGTGTTGTTGGCCATTTCATTTTTCCACATACTTTTTTGTGCTGAGACGTTTTTCTTAGTAAATTGTGAGATCCTCATTTTCATAGTGTTTGACTTTATGTTAGTTGAGTTGTTACGTTTTTCTTGAGTTATGGAGTTGTTATACCTTTTTGTGGTTACCTTATTATTTACCCCTATTTTTCTAAGTAAAAACCTAACTTGTATCGTTCTATATCGCCTTGTATCACTCTTCATCTGGCAGTTCAATGCCTCCTGTATTTAGTCCCTCTTTTTGATTATTGTGATCTTTTACCTATTGACTTCCATGATTCCTTGTTATGTGTATTGTTATTTATTTATTTATTTTTAATTAATCTTAATTTGTTTGTTTTTGTGCTTTCCCTATTTGAGTTGATATCAGGACATTCTGTTTTGTGACCTTGTATTGTGCTGGTATCTGATATTATTGGTTTTCTGACCAAACAATATCCTTTAGTATTTCTTGTAGCTTTGGTTTGGTTTTTGCAAATTCTCTAAACTTGTGTTTATCTTTAAATATCTTAATTTCACCTTCATATTTCAGAGGGAGTTTTGCTGGATATATGATCCTTGGCTGGCAGTTTTTCTCCTTCAGTGCTCTGTATATGTTGTCCCATTCCCTTCTTGCCTGCATGGTTTCTGCTGAGTAGTCTGAACTTATTCTTATTGATTCTCCCTTGAAGGAAACCTTTCTTTTCTCCCTGGCTGCTTTTAAAATTTTCTGTTTATCTTTGGTTTTGGCGAGTTTGATGATAATATGACTTGGTGTTTTTCTTTTTGGATCAATCTTAAATGGGGTTCGATGAGCCTCTTAGATAGATATCCTTTCGTCTTTCATGATGTCAGGGAAGTTTTGTGTCAGGAGTTCTTCAACTATTTTCTCTGTGTTTTCTGTCCCCCCTCCCTGTTCTGGGACTCCAATCACTCGCAAGTTATCCGTCTTGATAGAGTCTCACATGATTCTTAGGGTTTCTTCATTTTTTTAAATTCTTTTATCTGATTTTTTTTCAGCTATGTTGGTGTTGATTCCCTGGCCCTCCAGATGTCCCAGTCTGCATTCTAATTGCTCGAGTCTGCTCCTCTAACTTCCTATTGTGTTGTCTAATTCTGTAATTTTATTGTTAATCTTTTGGATTTCTACATGCTGTCTCTCTATGGATTCTTGCAACTTATTAATTTTTCCACTATGTTCTTGAATAATCTTTTTGAGTTCTTCAACAGTTTTATCAGTGTGTTCCTTGGCTTTTTCTGCAGTTTGCCTTAATTTCGTTTGTGATGTCTTGAAGCATTCTGTAAATTAGTTTTTTATATTCTGTATCTGATAATTCCAGGATTGTATCTTCATTTGGGAAAGATTTTGATTCTTTTGTTTGGGGGGTTGGAGAAGCTGTCATGGTCTGCTTCTTTATGTGGTTTGATATGGACTACTGTCTCCGAGCCATCACTGGGAAACTAGTTTTTCCAGAAAATCTGCTAAAAAAAAAAATGCAGTCAGATCCCTATCAGAGTTCTCCCTCTGGCTCAGGCTATTCGGATGTTAATGAAGCCGCCTGACTGGTACGCTGGCTCCAGGCTCTGAAAACAATGCTGCCTCCCTGTATTTGTTTGTTCTCCGGCTCTAAATCTGTGTTTGTTGTCCAGCGTTCTTAGATTGTTATGTATGTTGATCGATTCACTTGTTTTTCTGAGTCTTTGTTGCAAGAGAGATCCCCGGTAGCATCCACCTAGTCCGCCATCTTGGCCCCCCGACTAATTCTTTTTGATATAGTGACTGTCTGTATTCCTTCCATCTTCTTTTGATGCTTCCTGTGTCATTCAATATTTTGCCCATAAACCCTTTGAAAAAGCCTGTTGCCGTCAAGTCGATTTCAATTCATTGGGGGTAGAACTGCCCCACAGGGTTTCCAAAGAGCTTTTGGTGAACTCGATCTGCAGACATTTTGGTTAGCAGCCAAGCTCTTAACCATTGTGCCACCAGGGCTCCATTTTGTCTGTAGAATCCTTCATATTGCAACTTAAGGCTTGAATTTTTTACTTCAGTTCTTTCAGCTTGAGAAATTCCTAGTGTGTTCTTCCCTTCTGGTTTTCTAACTCCAGATCTTTGAACATTTCATTATAATACTTTACCTTTTCTTCTTGAGCTGCCCTTATAAATCTTCTGTTCAGCTCTTTTACTTCATCATTTTTTCCATTGGCTTTATCTACTCTACGTTTGTCGGTTTCAGAGTCTCTTCTTACATCCATTTTGGTCTTTTCTTCCCTCCTTTCTTTTTAATGACCTTTTGCTTTCTTCACATATGTCCTTGATGTCATCACACAGCTCATCCTGTCTTTGTTCATTAGTGTTCAATGTATCAAATCTGTTCTTGAGATGGTTTCCAAATTCAGGTGGGATTTACTCAAGGTCATATTTTGGTTCTTGTGGACTTGTTTTAATTTTCTTCAGCTTCAACTTGAACTTCCATATGAGCAATTGATGGTCTGTTCTGCAGTCGGCCTGTGGCTTTGTTCTGACGGATGATATTGAGCTTCTCCGTTGTCTCTTTCCACAGATGTAAATGATCTGATTCCCATGTATTCCATCTGGTAAGGTCTACATGTATAGTTGCCATCTATGTTGTTGAAAAAAGGTATTTGCAATGAAGAAGACATTGATCTTTTAAAATTCTATCATCTGATCTCCTCCATTGTTTCTTTTACCAAGGCCATATTTTCCAAGTACCAATCCTTCTTGATTCCTCCTTTTGCGTTTCAATCACTAGTAACTATCAATGTATCTTGACTGCATTTTGGATCAATTTCAGACTGCAAAAGTTGGTAAAAATTTTCAATTTCTTCATCTTTGACATTAGTGGTTGGTGTGTAAATTTGAATAATAGTCATATTAACTGGTCTTCCTTATAGGTTTTTGGATACTATATTGTCACTGACAGCGTTGTACGAGATCAGATCTTGAAAAAAAATTTTTTTTTTTGGATGATGATTGTGACACCATTCCTCTTCAATTAAGCATTCCCAGTATAGTAGACCACAAGACCATCTGATTCCAAATAGCCAATACCAGTCCATTTCAGCACGTTAATGCTTAGGGTATCAATGTTTATGCTTTCCATTTCATTATTAATGACTTCCAATTTTCCCAGATTCGTACTTCATACATTCCGTGTTTCAAATATTAATGGATGTTTGCAGCTATTTCTTCTCATTTTGAGTCATTTCACACCAGCAAATGAAGGTTCCAAAAGCTTTACTCCATCTACATCATTAAGATCAACTCTACTTTGAGGAGGCAACCTTTCTCCAGTTGTATTTTGAGTGCCTTCCAGCCTGAGGAACTCATTTTCAGGCACTATATCAGACAATGTTCTGGTGCTATTCAAAAGTTTTTTTCTGGCCGGTTTTTTCAGAGGTAGACCACCAGGTCCTTCTTCCTAGTCTGCCTTAGTCTGGAATGTCTGCTGAAACCTGTCTACAATGGGTGACCCTGTTGGTATTTGAAATACCAGTGGCATAGTTCCCAGCATCACAGCAACATGCAAGCCATATAGTACAACAAACCAACAGACAAGTAGTGGTAAATATATAGGGATATATAAAGATATAGATGTTTTGGACAAGGTAATTAACAATTATGATTAATTGACATTAAAAAAAAAACCCATCCTCCTTGGAGTTGACATATATGTAACATTTTCCCCAATGACAATAAAATTAACATTTTTTTCAGGCACTCCTGGGACATTTACCAAAATTGTCAATTTACTGGGCCATAAAGAAATCATTTTTCTAGGTCCACAAGAAGTCAAAACGGAAATTAGAAATCTTGCGCTAAATTGTAACTAAGATAAAACTTACCAAAGCCTGTGCAACCATCACCACAGGAAATTTTAGTACTTTTTAATTACCCCCAAAAGAAACACTGTGCCCAATAGCAGTGACTCCTCTTCTCTCCAAGCTTCCTAGGCAACCAATAAGGCATAATTAAAGCAGTAGAATTGTATGATATCAACGATCATGCCCATTGTAAATATTTATACAATTGCTCCTTCCAAAAGGGATTTGAGACACTACCAAAAGCACAAGAATAAGAATGCCAAATTCTCTTAACATAAGTCAAAAGACAGGGGCTAAGAAAAAACATAATACCAAGGACTCCTGGTGCCCAAAAGCCATAGTAACACTCAAAAAATTACCGAGTGGTAATATAACTATCCACAGAGGGAAACACAGTTTTGTTCTCTGATCAGAAGTTGATAAATGTGTCATTGAAACTTTTGGGCATATTTCTAATTGCTGAAATCTCATTTCCACTCAGTTCATTTTTCCTGTGGCCTCGTCTGTGTCTATTACAGGAACAAAATTTACCATGACCAGTATTTCAGTGGGGTTTCTGTACTTGCTCTCTTTGCAAGACAGCAAATGGCTGTCTGTAGAACACTGTGGGCTGGTATGTCAGGGAATCTTCTTGTAAAAAAGCCTGTCTGCAATGAGGTAGAGTCACACTACATTCTTCAGTCACAGTGTGTGGGGACTTGCATTCTTTCCTCAAACATGATTTCCTAACCCACCTTCAGTCTAGTTCTGGTCTCTCTTTTCTTGCTCCTTTTCAAGACCTTCAGAATTTCAGATCATGAAATGAGACATGCAGAATTCTGTCACCGTACTGTGCTTCAGAGAGAGAAAAAAAATGGCTTGAGTGGTATTATCTTACTCTCCCTTCTTGTCCCATACTTCTAGTACCTTCTGTTCTACTCCAGGTTTTTCTGAATTTAAAAAATTCTTCTCCAGGCTTTTATTTATTTTTAAATTTTATCTTATATAGCATTGTTGCTTCATCGTATTTCCTTTGTTGGTTTTCCTCCTAAAGTACCTCTCCTCCTCCGATACAGTAGTATAAAAGAGAAGACAAGACTTCAGGGGCTTCCAGCTGTCTCCTTGACTTAGATCATAGCAACAGGAGGTCTGAATTCACACTAGTGTAATCTGCTAAAAACATGACAGGAGCTCATTGAACGCAGTGTACAATATCCCATTTCAGAATATCATCCCATCACAAGCATATAATTACTTACAGTTTTGAAGCAATAATGCTGGTGAAGCTCTTCAGTCCTAACTTTTCCCAACAAATATCCTCTAAGTGTGTAAATGTGTGTTTAAGACCAGGTGGCCAGGGTTTATACCATTGTGCACATTCCCTGTTGCTATGCCCTAAGTCAAGAAGACTTAATCAAGTCAGTCAAGTGTGGAGGCTCCCCAAGCACCCAGATGTTGAATAGCTAGGTTATTGCTCATTAATGACTTGAGCCACTTTAGAAAAGATTAACTCAATTGGAAGGAAAAATTTTAATTGACATTGACAAGAATTCCAGTAACAATATGAGTAATCATCTGCAGTCCTACTAAATGATAAGATTAAGAAAATAAGCAGTACTGAAGGCAAAACCAACATGGCACCCTAGACAGATGTAGCGTGCTGTCCTTCTGCAACAAAGACCCAAAAAACTAAGTAAAATAGGTACAAAAGTCCATCCTGGAAACTTGAGTATCAAATGAAGGGATAAAGAACTAGATCAAACACCAAACTGAAGAGGAAACTGATGGAAAACAGAGAACGAGGAGAGATACAGCATGAAGGGACCCTGCCAACTAACACAGCACAGCATCACCATCTTGACATAGCCAGCAATGACCCCAGATGGGGAGGATGAGAAGGCAACTTCATGGAACTTCCAGCAGAAAACAGAGCACCTGGTAACCAGAGAAATACACTTTCCCACCCCTTATCCTTATGGCGAGTAGAAGCAAGAACACTGCCATTCGGGCAGCCCCTACCACCGGGGTCCGCAATACAAGCCCCCACCAGAGCCAGTCTCACCACCTCCTACCATGTGACTCTTTCCCCCTTTTTTTCTTCTTTTTATTTCTCTCTCCCACCTAGCCCCATACACCACCTTTCCCCGTTCCCGCCAGCCCCTGGAGTGTCATTGAGGCTAGAGAGACACTGGTCTGCCGCCACCCCAGGTCTACCCTGCCACACCTGCTGTCTTATATTGTATTGCCATTTTTTTTCCACTTCTTTATTTTCATTCTCTCTCCTACCAAGGAAACCCTGGTGGCATAGTGGTTAAGTGCTGTGGCTGCTAACCAAGAGGTCGGCAGTTCGAATCCACCAGGCGCTCCTTGGAAACTCTGTCAGGCAGTTCTACTCTATTCTATATGGTCGCTACAAGTGTGAATCAACTTGATGGCAGTGGGTGTTTGCTCCTACCAAACCCTGTATGCTACCTCCCCTCCCTTCCCACTGGACCCCATCTCTGCCCCACCCCCACTTGCCAGCCACCACCATGCCACCATTTTATTTTCTTCTCTTTTATCCTTTTCTTTCTCCCTCCCACTTAGCCCCATACACCACTTCCCTTTCCTTCCCACCAGACCCCCACCACTCTGCCACTGGCTCATCACTGCCCTTGGTCCACCCTGCCCCTACCACTGGTTCCTACCCCCACCATTTTTTCTTTCCCTCCCTTTTTTTTCCCTTTCTTTTCTTTCTCCCTCCCAACTAGCCCAAAAGCCACCTCCCTGTCTTCTCACCAGCCCCCCGGCTACCCTCACTGGCTGTCCACCACTGTGCCATTTTTTCTTTTTTCCTTCCTTACTTTTCCTTTTCCTTCCCACCTAGCCCTATATGCTACCTCTCCCCCCATCCCACTGGTCCTCACAGCACCACCATGGATAGAGTGCCACCAGTCCACCAGCCTGCTGCTGCCCCAGGGTCAGTCCTACCATCACCCACTGGCCCCCAACATGTTTCCATTTAATTTTTTTCTTTTCTTATTTTTTTCATTCTTTTCTTTCTCCCTCCCTCCTAACCCCATACACCACCTCCCATCTTCTGCTGGCTGCTGTCACTGCTTCACCCCAACTGCCAGTTCCCACTGCATTGCCCTTTTATTATTATTATTATTTTTGTTCTTTCTTTCTCTTTTCTTTCCCACTCCCACCTAGCCTTGTATTCTACCTCCCCCCACTTTCTGCCAGCCCTTGCTATGCCACCATAGCAAGAGTGCCCCTGGTGCTCAGGCCTACCTCTGTACCAGGACTGCAGTCCCTCCTCTCCCACCACTCAACCAGATGCTGAAGAGTGGAAAGCAAGCCCATACCACTACCTTTCCAATACTCCTGCCCACCTGGCAAGGAACTGTGAATGCTTCCAAACCTCTGGATGAATTTCAGAAGGCAGGTAGTGCCCATCAAGTCCACTCTCAGCCACCTTGCCAAATCAGTGTACAGCAAAGCAGGCTCATCTTGCCTGCTGCTGCCCTGCTTGCTCACCTGGATAAGGTGGTAAGAGCTATCATGCCCAGAGACAAGCAAGCAGCAAAGCAAGCTCAGGCTGCTCAAACCTGACATATCAAAACAAAACAAAAAAGCAGGAGAAAACAAATGAATATACAATTAACAAATAGAGAAAATCATACCTTAATGTCTCAGAGACAGCAGACAATATCAATACATATAAAAAAAGCAGAACAAGATGGCTTCAACAAGTGACCAAAATAATCAGATAACCCTCCAGCAGAAGAAAAGGCATTGGAACTACCTTACATGGAATTCAAAAGACTAATACTTAGTACTTTCCAAGAGATTAGGAAAGATACCAAGAAAAGTACAGACAAAACCAGGGAAAAAATAGACAAAATCATGGAAAACACAGAAAAAATACTGAAAATATGGCCAGAATCAAGGAAAACACAGATAAAGCAATAGGATAATTCAGGAAAATGATACAAGAACAAAACATCAAAATAAATAAACAATTAGAAATCATACAAAAACAGCAACTAGAAATCCAACAGATAAACAAAATTTCAGAAATAGACAACTCAATAGGTTTTAGGAGAAAATTTCAAATAATAGAAGACAGAGTCAGCAGGATTGAAGACAAATCCATGGATGCTAATTTGTTTGAGGAAAAAATCAGAGAAAAGAATGAAGAAAACCTAAGAATTATGTGTGACACAATCAAGAGCAAAAATTTGCATGTGATTGGAGTTCCAGAACAAGAAGAGAAAACAGGAAACACAGAGAAGATCGTTGAAGATTTCCTGGCAGAAAACTTCCCAAATATCATGAAAGATGAAAAGCTGACCATCCAAGAAGCTCAAGGAACCATCTATAGGATAGACCTCAAAGGAAAGTCACCAAGAATTTTTTCATAATCATTGTCATAATCACATTTTCATATCATAATCACACTTGCCAAAACCAAAGACAAAGAGATTCCTAAGAGAAGCTTGAGAAAAATGAAAAGTTACTTACAAAGGGGAAACAATACAGCTAAGCTCTGATTACTCAGTAGAAACTAAGTAGGCAAGAAGGCAATGGGATGACATATATAAAACCTTGAAAGGAAAAAACTGCCAACCAAGAATAATATACCCTGCTAAACTCTCTTTCAAAAATGATGATAAAATTAGGACATTTCAAGGTAAACAGAAATTAAGGGAATTTGTAAAAACCATACCAAACTTAAAACAAACATTAAAGGGAGTCCTTCAGTTAGAGAACCAATAATATCAGACAACAACCAAAGTCTAGGACATAGGACAGTATCAGCCATATACCACCCTAGGTAAAGAACTCTCAATAACAAAACAAAGCTAAAGACTTAAAATAGGGAAAGAGAGACATCAATATGTAAATGATGACAATGTCAAAACAAAAAAAGGAGGAATGAATGGTGTAGGTATAGAACTTTCAAATGGAGAGGAAGTCAAGACAATAGCAAGTAATAAGAGACTGGTTCAGACTTAGGAAGATAAGGGTAAATTTCAAGGTAACCACAAGAAAGTTAACAAACCTACTCATCAAAAGAAAAACATACTCAGTAAACACAAAATTCACAACAATGAAAGAAATGAAAAAAAAAAAAAACACACACACAAAAGGAACTAAACACAGGAATGTAAGAGAAATACAGAAAATTTCAGCACCACCGAAAAAAGAAAAAAAGCACAAAAATAAATCCACAACAATCCATGATCACACTGAGTGTAAATGGCTTAAATGTACCTCTGAAGAGACAGAGTGGCAGAATGGATCAAAAAAACACAACCCATCAATATGCTGTGTACATATAAGGAGACACACCTTAGACACAAAGACATGAATATATCAAAAAATCAAAGGAAGGAAAAAATACATCAAGCAAATAGTAAACAAAAAGAGAAGGAGTTGCAATATATTAATCTCAAATAAAATAGACTTTCAGACAATATCCACCATAAAAGACAAGGAAGGACATTATATAATGATTAAAGGGACAATCCACCAAGAAGACAGAATCTTAATAAATATCTACCTACACAATGACAGGGCCCCAAGATACAAAAAACAAACTCTACCAGCACGGAAAAAAGAAATTGACAGTTCCATGATAATGGTAGGAAATTTCAATATACCACTCTCGGTAAAGTATAGAACAGCTAGAAAGGAATCCAACAAAGATACAGAAGATCTAAAGGCTACAAACGACCAACATAACCTCATAAAACCAAACCAAACCCACTGCCGTCAAGTTGATTCCTACTCATAGTGACCCTATATAAAACCACCCAGCAGTAGCAAAGTATACATTCTTTTCCAACACACATGGAACATTCTCCATAACAGATCACATTTTACACCACAGAGGAGCCCTCAATAAAACCCATAACATTAAAATAGTACTAAGCATCCTTTAGGATCACAATGGCATAAAAGTAGAAATCGATAACAGGAAGAGCAAGGGAAAAAAAATCAAATACATGGAAACTGAATAACACTTGCTTTAAAACCACTGGGTAGAAGAAGAAATTAAAGATGGGATGAAAAAAAAAATTCCTAGAATCAAACGAGAATGAAAACACATCATACCAAAACCTTTGGGACAAGCCATATGCAGTGCTCAGAGATCAATTTATAGCAATAAACACACACATCCAAAAAGATAAACAGTCCAAAATAAAAATGTTAGCCCTGCAACTCAAAAGAAATTGAAAAAAAAAAAAAAAAACAGCAAAAAGGAGCCCACAGACACCAGAAGAAAGGAAATAACAAAAATTAGAGCAGAAAGAAATAAAATAGAGAACAGAAAAACAATTGAAAGAATCAACAAGACCAAAAGTTGGTTATTTGAAAAGATCAACAAAATCGACAAACTAGTGGCCAAACTGACAAAAAGAAAAACAGGAGAGGAAGCAAGTAACTTAAATAAGAAATGAGGTGGGGACATTGCAACAGACTTGACTGAAATAAAAAGGATCATAACAGAATAATGTGAAATATTGTACTCCAACAAACTGAAAACCTAGGGGAAATGGAAAATCTCTAGAAACACATTACTTACCTCAACTAACAAAAACTAAGATAGGAAATCTGAACAGATGCATAAAAAGAGAACCCCCACCCAGTGCCATCAAGTCGATTCCGACTCATAGTGACCCTATAGGACAGAGTAGAACTGCCCCATAGAGTTTCCAAGGAGTGCCTGGTGGATTTGAACTGCCGACCCTTTGGTTTGCAGCAGTAGCACTTAACCACTATGCAACCAGGGTTTCAAAAAAAAAAAAAAGAGAGAGAGAGAACAGATGCAGAAAAAAATTAAAAAAAAAAAAAAACTTACAACAAAAAAAGCCCTGGCCTGGATAGCTTCACTGGGGAACGCTACCAAACATTCAGGAAAGAGTTCACACCAGTAGTACTCAAACTATTTTAGAGTGTAGAAAAGGAAAGAATACTGCTAAATTCATTCTACAAAGCCAGCATCACCCTGGTATCAAAGCAGGCAAAGACACCACTAAAAAAAAGAATTACAGCCAACAACTCTCATGAATATAGATGCAAAAATGCTCAACAAAATTCTAGCCAATAGAATTCAGCATCATATCAAAAAATCATACACCACGACCAAATGGGATTCGTACCAGGTATGCAAGAATGATTTCTCTTAGTCATGTAGTGCTGCTGTAACAGCAATACCACAAGCGGGTGGCTTTAACAAAGATAAACTGATTTTCTCACAGTCTAAAACAGTCTAGTAGGCTAAAAGTCCAAATTCAGGGCATCAGCATCAGGGGAAGGTTTTCTCTCTCTGTCTGCCTTCTCTTCAATCTTCCCCCTGACTAGGAGCTTCTCCTTGCAGGGACCCTGGGTCCAAGGGACGAGCTCTGCTCCCGGCACTGCTTTCTTGGTGGTATGGGGTCCCCAACTCTCTGCTTGCTTCCCTTTCCTTGTTATCTATTGAGAGATAAAAGGTGGTACAGGCCATGCCCCAAGGAAACTCCTCTTACATTGGATCAGAGATGTGACCTGGGTAAGGTTGTTACAATTCCATCCTAATACTCTTTAACATAAAATTACGATTACAAAATGGAGGACAACCACACAATATTGGGAATCATAGCCCAGCCAAACTGATACACACATTTTTGGGGGGACATAATTCAATCCATGACAGGTTCAACATCAGAAAATCAATTGACATAATCCACCATATAAACAAAACAAAAGGATCACATGATCATCTCAATACAGAAAAGATATTTAATAAAGTCCAACACTCATTCCTGTTAAAAATTGTCAGTAAAATAGGAATAGAAGGGAAATTCCTCAACATAATAAAGGATATCTGTACAAAAACAGGAGCCCTGGTGGTACAGTGGTTAAGTATTCGGCTGCTAACCAAAAGATTGGCAGTTTGATTCACCAGCACCTCCTTGGAAATCCTATGGGAATGTTCTACTCTGCCCTATAGGGTCACTGTCAGTCAGAATCGACTGAACAGCAACAGGTTTGGTTTTTGGTATACAAAACCGACAGTCAACATCATCCTCAATAGAGAGAGGCTGAAAACATTCCCCCCTTCTCAGGGAACAAGATTCCTATTTAACATTGTGCTGGAAGTCCTAACTAGAGCAATAAGGTAAGAAAAAGAAATAAAGGGCATCCAAATTGGAAAGTAAGAAGTAGGAAGTAAACTCACTTATACAGCAACAAAGAGAATTTCAAAAGGAATTCAGGAAAACAATACCGTTTATAATAGCCTCTAAAAAGATAAAATATTAAGGAATAAATCTAACCAGGAATGTAAAAGACCTATACAAAGGAAACTGCAAAACACTCCAAAGGAGACCTACATAACTGGAAAAACAAAGCATGCTCAGGCATAGGAAGACTCAACAAAGTGAAAATATCAGTTCTATCCAAAGTGTTCTACAGATATTATGCAATCCTGATCCAAATACCAAAAACATTCTTTAAAGAGACAGAAAAAATATTCACCAAGTTTCTACAAAAAGGAAAGAGACCCTGAATAATCAAAGCATTATTGAAGAAAGAGAACAAAGTAAGTGGTCTTGCACTACCTTATCTCAGAACATACTATACAGCCACAGTAGTCAAAACAGTCTGGTACTGGTACAACAACAGACACATAGACTAAAGGAACAGAATGGAGAACCCAGGCATAAATTATTAACCTTTGGTCAGCTGATCTTTGACAAAGGATCAAAGTCTGTTAAATGGGTAGAGTCTTTTTAACATGTTGTTAGGTACCGTGGAGTTTCTTCCAACTCATAGCGACCCTGTGTACAACAACAGAATGAAACACTGCCCAGTCCTATACCATCCTCACAATTGTTGTTACGCTTGAGCCCACTGTTGCAGCCCCTGTGTCAATCCACCTTGTTGAGGGTCTTCCTCTTTTCCACTGACCCTGTACTCTGCCAAGCATGATGTTCTTCTCCAGGGACTGATCCCTCCTGACAACATGCCCAAAGTATATAAGACGTAATCTCGCCATCCTTGCTTCTAAGGAGCATTCTGGTTGTACTTCTTCCAAGGCAGATTCGTTTGTCCTTTTGGCAATTCATGACATATTCAATATTCTTTGCCAACGGCATAATTCAAAGGCATCAATTTTTCTTCTTTCTTATTCATTGTCCAGCTTTCTCATGTATATGAGGTGATTGAAAACATCACGGCTTGGGTCAGGCACAACTTAGTCTTCAAGGTGACATCTTTGCTTTTTAACACTGTGAAGAGGTCTTTTGCAGCAGACTTGCCTAATGAAGTGCTTCGTTTGATTTCTTGACTACTGCTTCCATTGGTGTTGATTATGGATCCAAGCAAATAAAATACTTGACATCCTTCATCTTATTTCCCTTTATCATGAAGTTGCTTATTGGTCCAGTTGTGCGGATTTTTGTTTTCTTTATGTTGAGGTGTAGTTCATACTGAAGGTTGTGACCTTTGATCTTTATCAGTGTTTCAAGTCTTCATCACTTTCAGCAAGCAAGGTTGTGCCATCTGCGTAACACAGGCTGTTACTGGGTCTTCCTCCAATCCTGATGCCATGTTCTTCTTCATATAGTCCAGCTTCTTGGATTATTATCTCAGTATACAGAATGAATAAGTATAGGGAAATGATACAACCCTGACCCACATCTTTCCTGACTTTAAACCACTCAGTATCCCCTTGTTCTGTTTAATCTATGCACAGGTTTCTCATGAGCAGAATTAAGTGTTCTGGAATTCCCAGTCCTCGCGATGTTATCCATAATCTGTTATGATCCACCCAGTTGAATACCTTTGCATAGTCGATAAAACACAGGTAAACATCTTTCTGGTATTCTCTGCTTTCAGCCAAGATCCATCTGACGTCAGCAATGATATCCCCATTCCATGTCCTCTTCTGAATCGGGTTTGAATTTCTGGCAGTTCCTGTCAATGTACTGCTGCAGCCATTTTTGAAAATGATCTGCAGCAAACTTACTTGCATGCGACATTAATGATTTTGTTTGATAATTTCCACATTCAGTTGGATCACCTTTCTCTGGAATAGGCATAATATGCATCTCTTCTAGTCAGTTTGCCAGGTAGCTGTCTTCCAAATTTCTTGGCATAGACGAGTGACAACTTCCAGTGTTGCATCCATTTGTTGAAACATCTCAGTTGGTATTCCGTCAATTCCTGGAGCCTTGTTTTTTGCCAAAACCTTCAGTACATCTTGAACCTTGTCATGGATTGAATTGTGTTCTCCCAAAAATGTGTGTATCAATTTGGCTGGGCCATGATTTCCACTATTGTGCGGTTGTCCTCCATTTTGTGACTGTAATTTTATGTTAAAAAGGATTAGGGTAGAATTGTAACACACTTACTGAGGTCACATCCCTGATCCAATGTAAAGGGAGTTTCGCTGTAGTGTGACCTGCACCAACTTTCAACTTACAAGAGATAAAAGGAAAGGGAAGCAAGCATAGAGTTGGGGACCTTATACCACCAAGAAAGCAGTGCTGGGAGCAGAATATGTCCTTTGAACTTTGGGTTCCTGTGCTGAGAAACTCCTACCTAGTCCAGGGGAAGACTGATGACAAGGACCTTCCTCCAGAGCCAACAGAGAGACAAAGCCTTCCCCTGGAGCTGACACCCTGAATTTGAACTCCTAGCCTACTAGACTGTGAGAAAATAAATTTCTCTTTCTTAAAGACATACATTTGTGGTATTTCTGTTATAGCAGCACTAGATGACTAAGACAGGCCTCTTCAGTCAATACCATCAGTTCCTAATCATGTGCTACCTCCTGAAATGGTAGGTCACTGACAATTCCTTTTGGTATAGTGACTCTGTGTAGTCCTTCCATCTTCTTTGGATTCTTCCTGCATCATTTAATATTTTCCCTGTAGAATCCTTCAATATTGCAACTCGAGGTTTAATTTTTACTTAAGTCCTTTCAGCTTGAGAAATGCTGAGAGTGTTCTTCCATTTTGGTTTTCTAACTCCAGGTCTTTGCTCCAGTCATTATAATACTTTACTTTGTCTTCTCGAGCTGCCCTATGAAATTTTCTGTTCAGCTTTTTTACTTCGTCATTTCTTCCATTCACTTTAGCTACTTGATATTCAAGGGTAAGTTTCAGAGTCTCTTCTACCATTCATTTTGGTCTTTTCTTTCTTTCCTGTCTTTTTAATGACTTCTTGCTTTCTTCATGTATGATGTTCTTGATGTCATTCCACAACACCTCTGGCCTTTGGCTATTACTGTTCAACAGGTGAAATTTATTCTTGTGATGGTTTCTAAATTCAGGTGGGATATAGTCTAGGTCATATTTTGACTCTCGTGGACTTGTTCTAATTTTCTTTAGCCTCGACTTGAACTGGCATATGAGCAAGTGATGGTCTGTTTCACAGGTGGCCCCTGGCCTTGTTCTGGTGATATTGAGCTTTTCCATTGTCTCCACCAATGTAGTCAATTTGATTCCTGCGTATTCCATCTGGTGAAGTCCATGTGTATAGTTGCCATGTATGTAGTTGAACTAAGGTATTTGCAATGAAGTCTTTGGTCTTACAAAATTCTATCATATGATCTCTGGCATCATTTCTATCACCAAGGTCATATTTTCCAACTACCAATCCTTCTTCTTTGCTTCCAACTTTTGTATTTCAATCATCAGTAATTATCAATTTCAGAATTCAGAAGTTGGTAAAAATCTTCAATTTCTTCATCTTTGTCCTTAGTGGTTGGTGCATAAATTTGAATAATAGTCACATTAACTGGTCTTCCTTGTTGGCATATGGATATTATCCTTTCACTGACAGTGTTGTACTTCAGGATAGATCTTGAAATGTTCTTTTTGACAATGAATGCAATGCCATTCCTCTTCAAGGTGTCATTCCTGGCATAGTAGACTATATGATTGTCCAATTTGAAATGGCCAATAGCAGTCCATTTCAGCTCACTAATGCATAAGATATTGATGTTTATGTGCTCCATTTAATTTTTTATAATTTCTAATTTTTCTAGATTCATACTTTGTACATTCTGTGTTCTGATTATTAATGGATGTTTGCAGCTGTTTCTTCTCATTTCGAGTTGTGCCACATCAGCAATTGAAGGTCCTGAAAGCTTGACTCCATCCACATCGTTAAGTTTGACTCTACTTTGAGAAGGTACCTCTCCCCCAGTTGTCTTTTGAGTGCCTTCCAACCTGAAGGGCTCACCTTCTGGCACTATATCAATGTTCCATTGCTATTCATAAGGTTTTCGCTAGCTAATTCTTTTCAGAAATAGACTACCCACCACTGCCGGGATCCTTTTTCTTAGTCTGTCTTAGTCTGGAAGCTAAGCTGAAACCTGTCCACCACGGGTGACCCTGCTGGTGTTTGAATATCAGTGGCGTAGATTCCAGCATCACAGCAACATGTAAAGTATGACTAAGTGACATACACGTGGGGGTTGTAACAAATGGTGCTAGCGAAAATGGATGTCCATTTGTAAAAAAATGAAATGACCTCTACATCACACTATATACAAAAACTAACTTAAAATGGATTAAAAACATAAATATAAAACTTAAAACTATACACTTCATGGAAGAAAACATAGGGACAACTCTAGGGACTCTAATACATGGCATAAATGGAATACAAAACCATAACTAATAATGCACAAACATCAGAAAATAAAACAAGTTAAATGGGAGCTCCTAAAAATTAAATGCTTGCGCTCAACAGAAGACTTCACCAAAAAAGTAAAACTACAGACTGGGAAAAAATTTTGGCTATGATAGATCAACAAGAATCTAATCTCTAAAATCTATAAAATACTTCAATACCTCAACAACAAAACACAAATCCAGTTAAAAAATGGGCAAAGGATATAAACAGGTACTTCACCAAAGAAGATATAACAGACACATGAGGAAATGCATGTGATCATTAGAGAAAAGCATATCAAAACTACAAGGAGATACCATTTCAGTCCAACATTACTGGCACTAAAAAAAAAAAGACATCACTGGCACTAATAACAGACAGTAAACAAGTGTCAACTTTGGTGAAGTGAAAGACAACACACAACATAGCGGAAGTGAACACAACTTGACCAATACAAAGTTAGAGAAGCTCTCTAGACACATCCAAACACCTAGAGGGACTGAGTGACTAGGGCTGAGGGCTGGGGACCAGAGTTTCCAGGGACATCTAGGTCAACTGGCATAAAATAATAAAGAAAATGTTCTACATCCTACTTTGGTGAGCAGGATTTGGGGTCTTAAAAGCTTTTGAGCAGCCATCTAAGATACATCTATTGGTCCCATCCCGTCCAGAGCAAATGAGAATGAAGAAAACCAAAGACACAGGAAAATATTAGTCCAAAGGACTAATGGTTCACATGAACCACAGCCTCCACCAGCTTGAGTCCAGAAGAACTAGATGGGGCCTGGCTACCACGACTGATACTCTGATGAGGTCACAATAGAAGGTTCCAAGGAGAGCGGGAGAAGAGTACAGAACAAAATTCAAATTCATAAAAAAAAAAAAATAAGACTTACTGGTCTGACAGAGACTGGAGGTACACCCGAGACTATGGCCCCCTGGACACTCGGCTAACCCAGAACCGAAGCCACTCCCAAAGTCCATCTTTCAGTCAAAGATTAGACAGGCCTATAAAGCAAACAATAACACACGTGAGGAATGTGCTTCTTAGTTCAATCAAGTGTATGAGAACGAAAGGGCAATATCTGCCCAAAAGCACAGATAAGAAGGCAGGAAGGGGCAGGAAAACTGGACAAATGGATGTGAGAAACCTGGGGTGGAAAGGGAGAGAGTGCTGACACATTGTGGGGATTGTAAGCAATGTCACAAAATAATTTGTGTGTAAATTTTTGAATGAGAAACTAATTTGCACTGTAAACTTTCACCGAAAGCGCACATACACACAAAAAGTTCCTGAGGAATTGACTCCAACTCATGGTGACCCCATGCGTGTCAGAGTAGAACTTTGCTCCATAGGCTTTTCAGTGGCTGATTTTTTTGGATGTAGATTGCCAGGCCTTTCTTTCCAGGTGCTTCTGGGTGGACTTGAACTCCCAACCTTTCAGTTGCAGCCAAGCCCACTAACCACTGTTTGCACCACCCAGGAACTCCAAGTGGTACCAAGTCATAGTAAATGAGTTCTGCTCTATATTTTTATGCCCAAATCACATCATTTGACCTTTAAATCTCAGTCTATTCATGGCTTATTTAAAACAGGAGCTGTTAAATATCTTCTTTTCTTCTCCACTGAGAGGACTGAGGTTTGTTCTGAATTGTCACTTCCCTCCTTGTTGATCCTGAAGTTGATGCAGCACAGGAGCAGCTCTCCTCTAACCACACAGCCTCATGTTGGGCTTGGGGTCTCCAGTGCTCCTTTCCATTGCTACATTATGCATGTACCGATTAAATTCTGCTTTGATTAAGTAACAAACAAACAAAAAATTGTGTGCTTACCTCATAATGTGAATTATGAGATTAAAAAACAATAATAACATTGCCTGTGAGTCAATTCTGACTCATGATGACCCCATGTATTACAGAGTAGAACTGCTCCATAGGATTTTCTTGGCTGTAATTTTTACAGTTGTATTCTGTAGATGACACAAATGGCTAAGTGCTTGACTATTAGCAGAAAAGTTGGTGGTTCAAAACTTCCCAGAGGTTCCTTGGAAGACAGACCTCGCAATTTGAAAGTCACAGCCTTGAAAACCCTACGCAGTAGTTCTACTCACACTGTTATTGTGAGTCAGAATCCACTCAAGGGCAACTAACAACAACAATTTTTACAAAAGCAGATCACCAGGCCTTTCTTCCACAGAAGAACTGGGTGGGTTCTCAGTTGAGCACAAACAATTTGTATCCCCGTGGACCGTGGACCACAGGTTCAGGTGTTAGGAATACAGAAAAGAAAGGCAAACAATCTGTTCAAGAACCTTACAGTTGAGTGTGTGAAGGAGAGACAAATATCCCAATTATAATAGATGAGGGCCAGCAATGATAATTTTATGCATAGACCTTGCACAAGATTTCTATCCATTTCTGGAGGTTTCAGTTATCATCACACACAAAAAAATCAAACCCGTTGCCATTGAGTTGATTCCGACTCAAAGCTACCCTATAGGACAAAGTAGAGCTGCCCATAGGGTTTCCAAGAAGTGGCTGGTGGATTTGAACTGCTACTTTTTGGTTAGCAGCCATAGCTCTTGATTTTAAATTTCTACTTTCATAGGATCTTTATCTGACCCCTTTCTCCCTTCTCACAGCTATTCCCTCCTTTCTGCTCCAGTGTACAATGTTAAATTATATCTCAGTCCTCTGATCCTGGAAAAGTAGAAAGAACACCCTTTGTGTTCCTGAAAATGGCTTACTGCAAAGACCACCCGTCCCCATCTAGCTTTCATAACGCTCACAGATCCCCTCACCCCCAGCTCCTTTACCTATGACAAGGGCAGACACCAAACCTAAAAAACCAAACCCATTTCTGTCAAGTGGATTTCCCACTCTTTGCCTGATAAATGATTGCTGAATTGCTTGTGCTCACTGATTAATCAAAATAAAACACTTGTTAATCAAACTTTGGTTAAGTTCTTCCCCTTCCCCTCGGCTCCTGAACTTTGACTCCAGCCTCAGTATGAGCCAGCACACAGTCCCTCTTATAGGTGGACTAGTGTAGCCCTAGGGTAAAACACAAAGTCCTTGAGTGGCACAAACACTTACACTCTTGATTACTAGTCAAAAATGTTGGCTGTTTGAATCCAGGCTTCAGAGGCCTGGAGATCTGCTTCCAAGAGGTCACAGTCTTGAAAACCGTATGGAACAATTCTGCTCTGCACACATGGTGTTGCCAGAGTCGGAATCCACTTGGATGGCAACTAACAACAAAAACAACGGTAATGAGGGTAAAGCATTTTCTAATCTACTATTCAATCTAGGGAAAACCTGGTGGTGTACTAGTTAAGAGCTACAGCTGCTAACCAAAAGGTCAGCAGTTCAAATCCACCAGGCACTCCTTGGAGACCCAGTGGGGCAGTTCTACTCTGTCCTATATGGTTGCTATGAGTCAGAATTGACTGGATGGCAATCTGGCCAACTTTCATCCCATTTCTTACGCATAGTTCTTTCTAGCCTTGTTTGTGGTTAGAAGCCTCGTAGAGTAGAAATGTCCCATAGGGTATTATTGGTTGTAAGCAGACCACCAGGTCTCTCTCCCACAGAGTGGCTGGTGGGTTCCAACTGCCAACCTTTTAGTTGGCAGCCAAGCATGTAACAATCCCACCACCAGTGCTCCTTTGTTTACTGATTTTTTTTTTTTAATAGCAGCATAAGGAGCCCTGGTGATGGAATGATTAATTCTATGGGGCAGTTCTAGTCTGTCCTACAGGTCACTATGAGTCGGAATCAGCTTGGTGGCAATGGATAGGACATGCATGGGAATCGACTTGATGGCAGTTAACAACAGGCCTTCCGTGCAACCTGATGTGTTACAGAGTAGAACTTCTTCATAAAGTTTTCTTGCCTGTAATCTTTACAGGTAAAGCAATAGGTCAAAATGTTGGCAGTTCGAGACCACCAGTGGCTCCTCCAGGGAAAGATGTGGCAGTCTGCTTCCATAAACATTTACAGCCTTTCAAACTCTATGAGGTCAGTATCAGTCAGAATCAGTTCCACAGCAGTGGGTTTCTCTCTTTCGAAAAATCTGTATGGAAGCAGATCACCAGATCCAAAAATCTTTATGGAGCGGATGAGTGAGTTTGAACTTACAACCGTTAGGTTAGCAGCCATTTGCAAACCCAACACATGGGGTTGCCATGGGTAGGAACTGGCTGGAAGGCAAAGGATTTTGTTTGTTTGTTTTTAGGTTTTACACTCCCCTTTTTTTCATGTTTATTTATTTATTTTAATTAACTTTTATTGAGCTTCAAGTGAACGTTTACAGATCAAGTCAGACTGTCACATATAAGTTTATATACATCTTACTCCGTACTCCCACTTGCTCTCCCCCTATTGAGTCAACCCTTCCGGTCTCTCCTTTCGTGACAATTTTGCCAGCTTCCAACTCTCTCTATCCTCCCATCCCGCCTCCAGACAGGAGATGCCAACACAGTCTCAAGTGTCCACCTGATATCATTAGCTCACTCTTCATCAGCATCTCTCTCCTACCCACTGTCCAGTCCCTTCCATGTCTGATGAGTTGTCTTCGGGAATGGTTCCTGTCCTGGGCCAACAGAAGGCTTGGGGACCATGACCGCCGGGATTCCTCTAGTCTCAGTCAGACCATTAAGTATGGTCTTTTTGTGAGAATTTGGGGTCTGCATCCCACTGATCTCCTGCTCCCTCAGGGGTTCTCTGTTGTGCTCCCTGTCAGGGCAGTCATCGGTTGTAGCCAGGCACCGTCTAGTTCTTCTGGTCTCAGGATGATGTAAGTCTCTAGTTCATGTGGCCCTGTCTGTCTCTTGGGCTCTTAGTTATCGTGTGACCTTGGTGTTCTTCATTCTCCTTTTATCCAGGTGGGTTGAGACCAATTGATGCATCTTAGATGGCCACTTGTTAGTCTTTAAGACCCCAGATGCCACATTTCAAAGTGGGATGCAGAATGTTTTCATAATAGAATTATTTTGCCAATTGACTTAGAAGTCCCCTTAAGCCATAGTCCCCAAACCCCCGCCCTTGCTCCACTGACCTTTGAAGTATTTAGTTTATCCCGGAAACTTCTTTGCTTTTGGTCCAGTCCAGTCCAGTTGCGCTGACCTTCCATGTATTGAGTATTGTCCTTCTCTTCACCTAAAGCAGTTCTTATCTACTACCTTTTTTTTTTTATATTTACTTTTTTTTTTGAGGAAAAAAAAGAAGAAAGCCAGTTCCTTCTGTAAAACAAACTATCTACTGGAGTCAGGCACTGGGCGTTATGGTCCCCCAGAAAAGAGACAATTTAAGCACTAGGGAAGGTGCCTACATTAGGTAGTGTGGGACCTATTTTGCCACTAACTAGCTTTATGACTTTGCTCAAATCACTTAACTTCCTTAGGACAGTTTTTTTTTTTTCTTCTTTTTCCTGTTGTAAAATGAGGCTCTTGAATTAGATGGCTTCAAATATCCCTTCCAGTTCTAAAATTCTATGGCTCATTGATTATAAATGCAAGTGTCCAAAAAAGGACAAAGTGCCTTGAATGATGAGGGCCTTGAATGTAAAATAAGCAGAGGAAGGAGAGACATCTTTATGGCAAGAACAAGGACAAGGAGTTATGGGTATAAGTAGTGATGTATAAGGGAAAGAGCAAGGAGTTTGGAGATAGAATGGTTTGGATTCAAAACGTGGCACTTCTTGTCACTAAGCAACTTTGGGCAAGTTAATCGATCTCTTTGAGCACCAATTCTAATAGGTAATGGTAATGTACAACTCAAAAAAATTTTTGTGAGGATTCAAAGTAAGAGTAATTTATATCATTTTAGTACAATTTATGCCATGTTTCTCTGTTTGAATGTCTTCCATGAAATGTTTTCTGACTTTCCTTCTTTCTAGTAGAATTACCGTTCTTGCGTTTGTGGCACCCTGTAAGCTCTGTACACTTTTAAAATATTATGTAAAATACAGTATTGCTTTTACTATCTTGCAAGTCTGTCTTGCTCATTAGACTGTGAACTCCCTTGAGGGAAGGAAGTGTTTCTTTTTTGGCCGTATATACTCAGAACCTGGGATAGTGCATGGCAATACATTTTGTAGAAGAGATGAAAGAGTGAAATAATGGATGGATGGATGATGGATGTGAAGAAAAAAAAAGCTTCACTAATTCACATCGTGCACAACTGCATACCAATCTTCTATTCTTATTTGCAAGAGCAATTGCTTGAAAAGTCAAATGAAAATGACTAAAGGATTTTAACAACCTCAGCGGGATTGTTACTACATTTTGGGGAGTGACACTAACAAAAGGTAAATTTGCCCCCAGAGCTGGGCAAACGATCTCAGCTTTAGGCATTGATTCTATTAATACTTCAGAAGTCATTCTTATTAAATTCATAAAGTTAATGTGAGTAAATAATTTGTTATGTATTCTTTAATCCTTCTTCCTAATTTTGGGGACAAGCTCTAATTCTTTGCAAAAACTAAACTGAATAATTAAGACACAGTTTTAACCATTTTAGCAAAGACACAAAAATCCAAAACCCTGCTCTCAGAAAGCATAGCTTTATAGTGTTCCATTTTATATCTGTATTTACCCCTTGCTTAGAGAAGAATAAAGGAAAAGGTGTATCAAAACTGCCACATTCCCTGGGCAACTGTGCAGAACACATTCTATGTCTGAGGTTTCAGGATGTGCTTTCTGGTTTTCTCCTTTCTTTCATCAGTGAGCAGGATGATTTATGAATGGGTTGATTTTGTGAGGAAGTTTGGAAATTTTTATGCCTTAGATAGTGTTCAACCTCAGCTAGTTTCCAAATTCCTTCTGAAAGGAACACTGAGGAAATGAAGTAGAAGTGATTTTGATTCTCAAAGGTTCTTTTGTCTGTTTCCTGATAGAAAGTGAAGTTATATGTAGGAGGTGGGTAGTGCCATCATAACCTGTTTTATTCTGCCTGAATAAGGAGGGTCAATATATTATCCTATCATGGAGAAGGTAATTGCATAGACAACTCTTCGAATGACAGTAAAAGCATCCTTGACAGCATGTCGAAAACAGTGGCAAAACTTTTTTTTTTCTGAAAAGAAAAAAAATCAGTATATAAATGACAGATGAAGGTGGATGATGGACAAAATGCATTATTCTTAAGGTGTCTCCTAGTTTTCTAAAAGAACTATTATATTTTGAAGCCTGAATTCAAATTGGTTAAGTAATAATATATCAGTTTATCAATAAGACAATGGAGCTGTTCTTTAAAGCCGTGTTTTTAGAATTTCTTGTAGTGTTAGTTTTGTCTCCAAGCATCTAGTGCCATAAAAACAATAAAAAAAAGTTCTTGCTTTATTTTAATATACTTTTTAAAATAATTTCCAGTTTATAAACTAATTTCTTGAATAAGTTGGAAGGTTTTCGAAATGGTAATGGCTATCCTATTAAAGAGGTCAGCCAAATAGAAACTTCTCTTAGGAGAAGTTAATGGTACGAGCTGTGAGAAAAATAGCAGTGTTTTAGAAGTCCAAATGTTTAACAACAATAATAATAACTTTCATTTATTGGCATCTACTGTGTTCCTTGTACTAAGACAAGAAAAAGCAGAGTTGAAGAAAAACAAGTTTAAAAAATGACACTATAATTAAAACATTGTACTTACCCCAAAGTACAAAAACAAATCAAATAAATGAATTGAGAGATGGATAGATGAGAGATATATGAGAAATCAAGTATAGTAAAAAATTATGGAATCCGGGTAATTGATATACAAATATTCATGTAAAATTCCTTCAATTTTTTGTATAGTGAAAATTCTCATAATAAAATGTAGGGAAAAAAAGCTAGGTGAAAGACAACAGAAATAAAGTGATAAAATGAGCTAAAGATAAAACAAGAATAAAATATTACACTTAAAGTTTAAAGTTAAAGATAAAGGTCATGAATTAAATGCAAGAATGAAGATTAGCACCAGAAACAACACAGCATGAATATTAAGAATATAGGCTCTGGAATCAGGCCATTTTGGTATGAATGTTATTTCTGCTACTGCCTTACTATGTCACTTGAGTAAGTTACTTAATCTTATTATCTGTTTTCTAATCTGGAAATGGGGCCATCTACTTCATACATGCTGTGACTATTAAGTGAGATAGATATGTAAAAGGTTTAGAAAAGTTCTGGCATATAACAAGCAATATAAATAATAATTATTAAAGATATGCTAAAGAAACATATAAAATAGAAAAAAGTAAAACAAAAGCAATTAAGAATGAATTATTAGAGGCAGAGCCAAGTTGGCGGAGTAGTTAGATGCTTCCGGTGATCCCTCTTACAACAAAGACCTGAAAAAACAAGTGAAATGATTATATTTATGACAAGCTAGGAGCCCTGAACATCAAAGGCAAAGTTAGAAAATGGACAGAGTGGCAGGGGAATGCAGAGATGGTCCAGAAACACAAAGGAATTGCTGGATCTGAATCGCTGGGAACCCTCAGGTTGTGGTGGGCTGGTGGTAGTGTTCAGCCTCAGTTTCCTCAGGGAGAAACAGCCAGCCACACAGCCTACTTGCACCTCCAGAACCAGAGAAGAAGGGTACTCTCGGCAAAAGTTAAGCACTTGCATATATTTTACCACACCCCTAGGCCCCAAGCTGGTTTCAGTGGCTGTCAATTTCCCTGGGCCTGAGATAGGTCCTGCTGCATACTCTGAGCCATTCTCCTGGCCTTGGAGAAGGAGGAAATTCACAACTGGGGAAAAGAAAATCTGCCAGCTCCACTAACCTGGGGAGCTCAGGACAGAAGCGGCTCCTATCCAGGCATAAACAGTCAGTGGACTTTGAATACCTTTCACCCATGCACAGACCTGTGTGGTCCTATTTCAGAAGAATAGGCCCTTGTTGGCAGACTGCAACTGTTTCAGCTGTGCAGTGGAGAGGTGGGCATTTGATGTTTGACACTGCTTTGCCTATTAAACAGGGTCCTTATCTACCATATCAGGGACTTAAGGACTGGTGGCTCCACTCGTGTCACCCAGCCACCTGTGACAGGTGTCCAAGGATAACTGGTACCTCCCAGTCCTTACAACGAAAAGCATCAGGTGCCCATGGTCCATCTGTAGAACCCACCCACCTGTGCACTCTAGGGAACAGAAGGAAATTTCCTCACAGACACTCAGGGGACAGTTGTTAGCCCCTGCCTTGTTCAGAGTGTGATCCCTGTGGCAAGCAGATGCTGGTACCTACACCAGTCACCCCTGCCCCTCTAAGACAGTAGGATAGAGCCTGTACCACACACTTGATGACCAATTACCTAGATACCTGAGCTGAATCCATACAAGAAATGTGAATGCACTCCTAGGCTGATATACCTGATAACGGCTCTAGCCATCTGGTGACAGGACGTTAGAGCTTCAAAGGTGAAAATAATCAAGCCAGCTCACTCAAGCAACCTATTTGGGCATATCAAAACAAAACAAAGCAGGAAGCTAGGACAGTAAGTTTATTTTATGTTTGCTTACAGGACAGTAAGCAAACATAAAATAAACTTATACAATAACTTACAGATGGCTTGGAGACAACAGTCAATATCAAATCACATAAAGAAGCAGACCATGATTGCTTCAACAAGCTCTCAAAACAAAGAATCAAGGGATCTTCTGGATGAAGGTACTTTCCTGGAATTACCAGATGCAGAATAAAAAAGATTAATATACAGAACTCTTCAAGACTTCAGGAAGGAGACCAGGCAATACACAGAACAAGCCAAGGAACACACAGATAAAGCAGTTGAATAAATTAAAATGGTTATTCAAGAACATAATGAAAAATTTAATAAGCTGCAAGAATCCATAGAGACAGCAATCAGAATTTCAGAAGATTAACAATAAAACAGAAGTAGACAACTCAATAGAAAGTCAGAGGTGTGGATTTGAGCAAGTGCAAGGCAGAACTGGCAAGACTGAAGATAAAGCACTTGGTACCAATATACTTCAAGAAAAATCAGATAAAAGAATTAAAAAAATTGAAGAAACCCTAAGAACCATGTGGGACTCTATCAAGAGAACTAATCTATGAGTGACTGGAGTATCAGAACAGGGAGGGATAACAGAAAACACAGAGAGAATTGTTGAAGACTTGTTGGCAGAAAACTTCTCTGATATCATGAAAGATGAGAAGATATCTATCCAAGATGCTCATCGAACTCCACATAAGGTTGATTTTAAAAGAAAGTCACCAAGACATACTATAATCAAACTTGCCAAAACCAAAGATAAAGAGAGACTTCTAAAAGCAGCTGGGATAAACAAAAAGTCACCTACAAAGGAGAGCCAATAAGAATAAGCTCAGACTACTTGGCAGAAACCGTGCAGGTAAGAAGGCAATGGGATGACTTATATAAAGCATTGAAGGAAAAAATTGCCAGCCAAGAATCATATATGCATCAAAACTGTCTCTCAGATATGAAGGCAAAATTAGGACATTTCCAGATAAATGGAAGTTTAGGGAATTTGTAAAAAAACAAACCAAAACTACAAGAAATACTAAAGGGAGTTCTCTGGTCAGAAAATCAATAATATCAGATATCATCCCAAGACTAGAACACACGACAGAGCAACCAGATGTCAACTCAGGTAGGGAAATCACAAAAATAAACCGAGATAAATGCTCAAAACAGGGAAACAGCGATGAGACCACAGGCCTGACCAACACGGTTCACTGCAGCTTTGTGGAACCATGAAACAGAGGATCCAGCTAAGTTCTGCCAGGGCTCCTATCCACTGTGAGACAATCAATTTGTATAGTTTAAAGTGCTAAGTTTGTGGTAATATTGTTAGACAGCAACAGATAACTAACATAATGAGAAAATTGAGCCTCAGAGTGGGTCCATTCATGGGCATTATGGAGTCGAAGAAACACTTTACCAATCCCCTAATGCTTGCTCTTATGCTCATTTTTCATAGAAGTATCTTCACTTTCATCAGTTTCTCAGAATTCTCCAGAATATAAATGGGTAAGTGCCACTTTTATAATATATAATTGAGAGGGATTACATTTTTCATCAATGTAGATGCAATGATATTTAGTAGGTGTCAGGGAAATTATTCAGTCAAGTCAATCTCCAAACATAAAGCACAGCACAAAGAGAAGTGAGCAACCAGGTAAATCAAGGTGGCTGTCTTGACTAAGCAGTAATTAATCATTAAAACCAGAAAATGCTTTAGATAAGATAGACAAGGTAGCCGCAGGTAAGGTGCTTGCCAAATAGCTTGAGTGGTTCCTTACAATTAAGAAGTCACCACCCTACTTAACACACTATTTCATTTCTTCCCCTAACATATCTTAGCCTGTTACATGAATCTGAAAATCATTGAATCTGGACTCTAGATATTTGAAAATACTTAAAAGAAGGTTTCACAACTTTTAAAGGGCATTATGGTCACTTTTGCTAAATAAAAATGAGCCCTGAAGAAAATACTATTTTCGGGTGACAAAGTGATAATGAAAGAAATGTGCTTAAATTGGACAACAAATATGCCTTTCAAAGTGAAATGATTAAATAAAGATATGCCTGTGGAAGTGATTGAAACTGGAGAAGTGCTGAAATTCAGGGCTATGCTCAGAACATCTAAACTGGAATAGCTTTAGCAATGTCTGCCAGAAAGATTCAAACTTCATTTAAAAAATTTTCTTAGAATTTCTTTATGTCAGTGACATTCTGTGTGTGAGGACTCTGTTAGCATACAATCTAACAGAAGCTGCGTACAGCTGATTGAGAAAAGAATACCCTGGTTTACACTGATATTTTAAAATGTGCTAACCTCCCCTTGTGTTCTGAATATTTCTGTTCATGTAAATGTGAATTTTTTTCACGAGAGTATGTCTTTATGACATTTTAGATCTTATACATTCAACTTGCCCTACTAAGCTCAAAAAAGGACTTTTAAAAAATAAACACAGGATAAATTGTACCTCCAGAGTCACGTGACTAGAAGTAGTTTCTAATCTTGATCTTTTTTTTTTTGACAATGAAAGAAAAGCATCAATGGGTCACAATGACTTCCTGAACATAAAAGAAAAAGGAATGAAGGGAAAAAAGTTGTGTCCATGTGTGACAGATAACATCTGTCTTGTAGTTTCCTAGATTGTGTAGATTTATATTATGTTCATCATGGTTTTAAGTCTAGAGTAACTTTAAAAAAATTTTTTTTCCCACAAGACCAAGTGATGAATTTCGTAGAATTTAATCGGTTCCCAGATAAACCTGGGTAAGGCATCTCTTCTTTACAGTCTGATAGTAGATGTTCAAAAGAAAAAAACCAAGCCCCTCTCCAAAGAGTCTATTCCGACTCATAGAGACCCAATAGGAAGTAGTAGAATTGCTCCATAGGGTTCCCAAGGAACGACTGGTGGATTTGAACCTCTAACCCTTGGTCAGCAGTCAAGCTGTTAACCACTGTGTCATCAGGGCTCCTGTAGATATTCCTTTCTTTGTAAAATCTTAGGATGTTTTTGCAGTGACTCATTGACTTGTTTTCACATACTGCCAGAGAAGATCTACACAGAAAAAGATGACAAAAATTTTACTATTGGGTGAAGTTTTTTTTTTTTTTTCAACATTTTATTGTGCTTTTGGTGAAAGTTTACATAGCAAATTAGTTTTTCAATTAGTAATTCATACACAATTATTCCATGACATTGGTTGCAATCCCCAAAATGTGTCAGCATTCTCCCCATTTCCTCCCTGGTTTCCCCATTTCCACTTGTCTGGTTTCCCTGTCCCTTCGTGCCTTCTCACCTTTGGTTTGGGGCAAATGTTGGCCTTTTGGTCACATATAGTTGATTTTTCTAAGGATCACATTATTCACAGTCTTATTGTTTATTTTATAGGCCTGTCTGTTATTTGGTTGGAGCCCTGGTGGTGCAGTGGTTAAGAGCTTGGCTGCTAACCATAAAGATTGGCAGTTTGAATCTACCAGTCTCTCCTTGCAAAACTTGAGGCAGTTCTACTCTGTCCTATAGGGCCACTACGAGTTGGAATCCATTCGACCTCAATGGGTTTCACTTTGGGGTTTATTATTTGGCTAAAAAGTGGTCTCTGGGGGTGTCTTCAGTTTCAAGTTAGAAGGTTGTCTTAGGGAAATCGTATCTGGTCTTTTTCTTTTGTTTGTTTTCTTGAATTTGAATTTTGTCCTATATTTTTCTACCCATTGTAACTGGCACTTTTTATTGTGGTCCTGATCAGAGTGGTTGGTAGTGATTGCTGGGCACTATCTAGTTCTGGTCTCAGGTGAGGGGAGGGTGTGTTTCATGTGGGCCTTTAGTCCTTTGGACTAACTGCTTCCTTGAGCCTTCGGTTTTCTTTGTTCTCCTTTGCTCCAGGCAGGAAGAGACTAATAGTTGCTTCTTAGGTGGCTGCTCACAAGCTTTTAAGATCCCAGATGCTATTCACCAGACTAAGATGTAGAACATTATCTTTATAAACTGTGTTTTGCCTATTGATCTAGATGTCCCCTGAGACTATGGTCCTTAGCCTTCAAGTCCAGTTATTCAGTCCCTAAGTCTAAGCAGTTTCTATAACTGTACCTCGGATATGCACTATTGTATATATGAGTATACACGCAGCATTTACAAATAAAAAAAAAAGAAGGTACGTAGAAATATCCACGACCGTACTTATATATGTATGCAGGTATGCTCCTGTATGAAGCTTTCTCACCTATTTAGCATACATATTTACTTGTGTACCTAGCCACAAATTATTGTTTTCTAGTAGTATTGCTGCAGGGTTGTACGTGTTATAGCATTTACCATAAAAATAAATAGTCACCCTTTATTCTTTCGTACCTCATTGTCTTCCTTTGCCTTGGACATGTTGTGTTGACTTCACCCATATTGTGTATTGCCTTTCTCTTCATCGGAGTTGATACTTGTCTACTATCTAGTTTTTGATTCTCCCACTCTCCCCCTCCTATCCCTGATAACCATCAAAGAATATTTCTTTCTATGTGTAAATCCATTCTTGATTTTTTTTAATAACTGTGGTCTCATACAATATTGGTGGCGTAGTGGTTAAGTGCTACGGCTGCTAACCAAAGGGTCAGCAGTTCGAATCCGCCAGGCGCTCCTTGGAAACTCTATGGGGCAGTTCTACTCCGTCCTATAGGGTCGCCATGAGTCGGAATCGACTCGACGGCAGTGGGATTTTTTTTGGGTTTTCATACAATATTGGTGCTTTTATGATTGACTTATTTCACTCAGCATAATGTCCTCCAGATTCATCCATGTTGTGAGATGTTTCTCCGATTCATCATTATTCTTTATCATTGATAATATTCCATTGTATGTGTGTACCACAGCTTGTTTATCCATTCATCCATTGATGGACACTTAGGTTGTTCCTATCTTTTTGCTACTGTGAATAATACTATGATAAACATGGGTGTGCATATATCTGTTTGTGTCACAGCTCTTATTTCTCTAGGATATATACCTAGGAGTGAGATTGCTGAATGGTATGGCATTTCTATTTCTAGCTTTTTAAGGATGCACCCTATCATTTTCCATAGAGGTTGTACCATTTTGAAGGCCCACCAGCAGTGTATAAGAATTCCAATCTCCTCACAACCTCACCAGCATTTGTTGTTCTCTATTTTTTAATCAGAGCCAGTATTGTCAGAGTGAGATTGTATCTCATGGTAGTTTCGATTTGCATCTCTCTAATGGCTAATGTTCCTTGAAACTTCTCAACTGGTAGTCCATCAATTCCTGGAGCCTTGTTTTTCACCAATGCCTTCAGTGCAACTTGAACTTCTTCCTTCAATACTATCAGTTCTTTTTTTTTTTTTCTACTTTTTAAAAAAAATTGCACTTTAGATGAAGATTTACAGAGGAAACTAGTTTCTCATTAAACAGTTAGTATGCATATTGTTTTATGACATTGGTTAAAAACCCCATGACATGTCAACACTTTCCTTTCTCAACCTTGGGTTCCCTGTTACCAGCTTTCCTGTTCCCTCCTGCCTTCTAGTCCTTGCCCCTGGGCTGGTGTGTCCCTTTAGTCTTGTTTTTTTGTGGGTCTGTCTAATCTTTGGCTGAAGGGTGAACCTCAGGGGTGGCTTCATTACCCAGCTAAAAGGGTGTCTGGGGGCCATGATCTCGGGGTTCCTCCAGTCTCCGTCAGACTGGTAATTCTGGTCCTTTTTTGTGAGTTAGAATTTTGTTCCATATTTTTCTCCAACTCTATCTGGGAACCTTTATTGTGATCCCTGCCAGAGTAGTCAGTGGTGGTAGCCGAGCACCATCTAGTTGTCCTGGACTCAGTCTGGTGGAGGCCATGATAGATATGGTCCATTAGTCCTTTGGGTTAATCTTTCCCTTGTATCTTTAGTTTTCTTCATTCTCCCTTGCTTCCAAAGGGGTGAGACCAGTGGAATATCATCAGCTCTTGAACATATGCTACCTCCAGAAACAGTTGAACAACAACCAATTATTTTTGGTACAGTGACTGTGTATTTCTTCCATCTTCTTTTGATGCTTCCTGCATCATTCAATGTTTTGCTCATAGAGTCCTTCAGTATTGTAACTCGAAGCATGAATTTTTTCTTCAGTTCTTTCAGCTTGAGAAATGCTGAGTGTGTTCTTCGCTTTTGGTTTTCTAACTCCAGGTCTTTGCACATGTCATTATAATTATAATACTTTACTTTGTCTTCTTTAGCTATCCTTTGAATTCTTTTGTTCAGCTATTTTACCTCATAGTTTCTCCCATTCACTTTAATTGCTCTATATTGAAGAGCAAATTTCAGAGTCTCTTCTGACATGGGCTTTGATCTTTTCTTTTTTTGTCTTTTTAATTAACTTTTGATTTCTTCATGTTTGATGCCCTAGATGTTATCTCACAACTCGTCTGGTCTTCAGTTGTTAGTGCTCAATGTGTCAAATTTATTCTTGAGGTGGTCTCTAAATTCGAGTGGGTATACTCAAGGTCGTAGCAAATGGATACAGCACTGGAGGTGCTCACTCATCTATGCCAAGAAATTTGGAAGATGGCTACCTGGCCAACTGACTGGAAGAGATCTGTATTTGTACCCAATCCAAAGAAAGGTGATCCAACAGAATTATTGAAAATGCAATATCACATGCAAGTAAAACTTTGCTGTAGATAATTCAAAAATGGATGGAACAGTATATCAGCAGGGAACTGAAAGAATTTCAAGCCAGATTCAGAAGAGGACATGGAATGAAGTATATCAGGCTGTTTTGACTACTGTGGCTGTATACTAGGTTCTGAGGTTAGAAAGTATGAGGCTCCCTAGTTTGTTCTTCTTCAATAATGTTTTACTTATCTATGGCCTCTTTACTTTTCATATAAGGTTGGTGATTAGTTTTCCCGTCTCATTAAAGAATGTTGTTGGAATTTGGATGAGGATTACATTATATCTATAGATAACTTTGGGTAGTACTGACATTTTCACAGGGTTGTTGTTGTTAGATGCTGTCAAGTTGGTTCCGACTCATAGGGATCCTAAGCACAACAGAACAAAACACTGCCGTGTTTTGTTCCTCAGCATCCTCACTTGTAAGGATCATTCTGGCTCTACTGCTAAGACAGATTTGTTCAATCTTGTGGCAGTCCATGGTATATTCAATATTCTTCCCCAATACCATAATTCAAAGACACCAATTCTCCTTCAGTCTTCCTTAGTCGTTGCCCAGCTTTCACATGCATATGAGGTGATTGAAAACACCATGGCTTGGGTCAGGCGTGCCTTAGTCCTCTAAGTCACATATTTGCTTTTAACACTTTAAAGAGGTCTTTTGCAGCAAATTAACCCTATGCAATAGGTTGTTTGATTACTTCACTGGGGCTTCCATGGACGTTGATTGTGGAGCCAAGTAAAATGAAATCCTTGACAACGTATATATTTTCTCTGTTTATCATGATGTTCCTTATTTGTCCAGTTGTGAGGATTTTTGTCTTCTTTATGTTGAGTTGTAATCCATACTGAAGGCTGTAGTCTTTGATCTTCATCAGTAAGTGCATCACAATATTAAGTCTTCATATTCATGAGTATGGTATGTTTTTCCATTTAAGTAGGTCTCTTTTGGTTTCTTTCAGTGGTGTTTTGTAGTTTTCTTTGTATAAGTCTTTTATATCCCTAGTAAGGTTTATTCCTAAATATTTTATCTTTTGTGGGGCTATTGTAAATGGTACTGTTTTCCTGATTTTCTTTTAGGTGTTCCTTTTATTAGTGTAAAGGAATCCAACTGATTTTTGTATGTTGAATTTGTGCCTTGGCACTTTGCTGAATCCTTCTATTAGTTCCAGTAGCTTTCTTGTGGAATCTTTGGGCTTTTCTATGTATAGGATCCTATCATCTGCAAATATGGATAGTCTTACTTCTTCCTTATCTTTCGAGGAAACTCTGGTGGCATAGTGGTTAAGTGCTACAGCTGCTAGCCAAGAGGTCAGCAGTTCAAATCCACCAGGTGCTCCTTGGAAACCCTATGGGGCAGTTCTACTCTGTCCTATAGGGTCACTATGAGTTGGAATCTACTCGATGGCAGTGGGTTTTTGGGTTTTTACCTTTCGATGTCCTTTATTTTCCTTTCTTGCCTTATTGCTCTAGCCAGGACTTACAGTACAATATTGAATAAGAATGGTGATTTTAAAAAGCATACTCATCTGATTCCAGTTCTCAGGGGGAATGTTTTCAGACTGTCTGTTGACAATAGTATTGGTTGTTGGTTTCGTATAGATGGCCTCAATTATGTTGAGAAATTTCCCCTCTATTTCTATTTTGGGGAAGTTTTTTCAGGAAAAGGTGCTGGATTTTATCAAGTGTCTTTTCTGTATCGATTGAGATGATCATGTAATTCTTCTCTTTTGTTTGTTTTATTTATGTTGTTTTATTGTCTAATGTTGAGCCATCCTTGCATGCCTGGTATGAATCCCATATGGTCTTGATGTATTTTTTTTTTTTTTTTAGTATGACGTTGAATTATATTGGCTAAAATTTTGTTGAGAATTTTTGCATCTACATTCATGAGGGATATTGGATTGTAATTTTCTTTTTTAGTGGTGTCTTCGCCTGGCTTTGGACCAGACTTATGTTGCCTTCATAGAGTGAATTCAGGAGTATTCTTTCCTTTTCTGTGTTCTGGAATAGTTTAAGTAGAATTAGCATCAACTCTCCTCTGAATATTTGGTAAACTTCTCCAATGAAACCATCTGGACCCGGGCTTTTTGTTGTCGTTGTTGGGGGGTTTTATTTATTTATTAAAACAACCTTTTCAATTTCTTCTTTTGTTATGGGTCTATTCAAATTTTCTACCTCTGTTTTAGTTTTTTTTGTTTTTGTTTTTGTTTAGTTTGGTAGTGTGTTTCTATAAATTTGTTCATTTCTTCTAAGTTTTCAAATTGGTTGGAGTACAACTTTTCATGATCCTTTTTATCTTGATTAGTTCTTTGTAATACCATCCATCTCATTACTTATTTGGGTTATTTGTGACTTCTTTTTCTTTTCCTTTGTCAATTTGTTCAGTGTTTTGCTGATTTTATCGATCCTTTCAAAGAACCAACTTCTAGTCTTATTGTTTCTATTGTTTTTCTGTTTCATTTATTTCTGTTCTCATGTTTATCATTTCCTTTCTTCTGGTGACTGTGGGCTCCTTTTGCTGCTGTTTTTCTTTGAGTTGTAGGGTTAATGTACTGATTTAGACCCTTTCTTCTTTTTTTAACATGTGCATTTATTGCTATTAAATGACCTCTGAGCACCACCTTTGTGGTATCCTGTAGGTTTTGGTATATTGTGTTTTCACTCTCCTTTGATTCTAGGAATTTTTTATTTCTCCTATTACCCCCCCTTTTTTTTTTTAAATGTAGGGTGTTATTCAGTTTGCATTAGATTTTTTTTCCTTGTTCTTCCTGTTATTGATTTCTAATTTTATAGAGTTATGATCAGAGAAGATGCTTTGTATTATTTCAGTGTTTTTTTTTTTTAACTTATCGTGGCTTGCTTTGTGGCCTAAAATATAGTCTATCCTGGAGAATGATGAATGTGTGTTGGAAAAGAAAGTATGTTGTGCTGCCATTGGCTGGAGTGTTCTATACATATCTATGAGGTCAAGTTGGTTGATTGTGTTATTTAGAACTTCTGCATCTTTGTTGATTTTCTTTCTAGTTGATTTGTCCTTCATCAAATTGGTTTGTTAAGGTCTCTTACTCTTATTGTGGGATGGTTGATGTATTTTTGAGAAACTGAAAATTTAAATGTTGGACCCTCATGCATTTGGAAGAAAATAAAATTTGACCCTATCTTATACCATTTTTTTTTTTATATATACCATACAGGTCAGTGCTCTCCCAAAAATTTTTTCAAATTAATTGAATTTTACTATTGTGAATTCACCTCTCTACTCATGCCCACTGTCTTAGTTATCTAGTGCTGCTATAACAGAAACACAACAAAGAGGTGCCTTTGACACACACACACACACACACACACACACACACACACACACACACACAAATTTTCTCATAGTTTAGGAGGCTAGAGGTCCAAATTCAGGGTGCCGACTCTAGGGGAAGGCTCTCCCTCTACTGCCTCTACAGGAATGTCCTTTTCTTTTCTGAGCTTCTGCTGCTGGGTGATCTTCATGTGGCATAACATTTCTCTTCCCTCCTCTCTGCTTTTCTTGTTTGCTTGTTTAATCTCCTTTGTATCCCAAAAGGGATTGATTTAAGACACACCCGAAGCTGATCCTTCTCATTAACATAGCAAAGAAAACCCATTCCCAACTGGGATTATAACCACAGATATGGGGTTAGGATTTACAAATATTCAAATTTACTTGTCAATAAATACAAATTAAAGTAAAAAATGTCACTTTACAATTATCACAGTGCCAAAAATTAAAAAGACATATAAAGCCTACATTCAGTCAACGAAGACTTATGGAATTACAGACATTTTGGAATGCAAACTAGCATGATCTTAATGTGTGTGCACACACCCACCCACACGGACATTCACTTAATAGAGAATGCTTGCTGTTCTCCAAAATCTATTTTCTCTTGTTCCTGGGCATGTGGCTAGAATACATTTTCCAGCCCATCTTGACTGAAAAGTAGCCAATGAATGTAAGAAAGATTGGTATTTGCCTTTTCTAGGACAGGCACATATAAACCTCCCACAGAGAGTATGTGCTTCTCTATGATCTTTTCTCCTTCCAGCTGACCAGTATGGAGTATTGGTTTCCTAGGGCTACTGTAACAAAACACCACAAACAGGGTAGCTTATAAGAACAGAAATTTATTCTCACAGTACTAGAGGTTCAGAGTTCAAGGCCAGTGTATTGGCCATGTTATTCCCTCTGAGAGCTCTGAGGGAGAATCTGTTACGTGGCTCTCTCCTAGCTTCCAGGAGCTCCAAGCATTCCTTGAATTGCAGCTCTGATGTCACATCATGGTGTGCTTTCTTGGTCTCCTTGTGTCTGTGTGTCTTCTCTTTTATAAGGGCATAGTCATATAGGGTTAGGACCTACCCTACTCCAGTATGACATCATATTAACCTAACTTATAACATCTTCAAAGAACCTATTTCCAAGCAAGGTTACATACACAGGTACAGGAGTTAGGATTTCAACGTATCTTTTGGGGGGACACAATTTAATTCATAACAGATGGCGACCCAGGGAGTCATGAAAATGACAGAGCCTGAATTACCACTGTCTTGCCTACTCTGACACATGCTTTGACATAGTAATTCCTCTCTTGGGCATCTATCCTACAGAATTAAAAGCACTTGTATGTATGGAAATATGTACAAAGATAATTATTGCAGTGTTGTTCATAGTTGACTTAGTTATCTCGTGCTGGTATAATAGAAATAGCAAAACTGGGTGTCTTTATCAAACAGAAATTTATTTTTTTACAGTTTAGGAGGTTGGAAGTCTAAATTCAGGGTACCAGCTCTAGGGGAAGGCTTACTGTTTTGTGTCAGCTCTGGGAGAAGGTCCTTGTCTGTTTTCTGCTTCTCTTCCTTGGCTCCTTGTTGATCTTCATGTGGCATGGCATCTATCTTCCCACATCTCTGCTTGCTTGCTTGCTCAATCTGCTCTTTTATATCTCAAAAGAGATTGATATAAAACACACCCTACACTAATACTGCCACATTAACCTAACTAAGAAAACTCATTCCCAAATGGGATTACCGCCACAGATATAAACCAGAAAACCAAACTCATTGCAGT
Source organism: Elephas maximus indicus (assembly GCF_024166365.1). Lineage (NCBI taxonomy): Eukaryota > Metazoa > Chordata > Mammalia > Proboscidea > Elephantidae > Elephas > Elephas maximus. Next base: position 82,136,597 of record NC_064822.1, on the reverse strand, counting down.
CTAGTCCTGACTCATAGCAACCCTATAGGACAGAGTAGAACTGCCACATAGGGTTTCTATGGAGTGGCTGGTGGATTCTAACTGCTGGCCTTTTGGCTAGCAGCTGTAGCTCTTAACCATTGTGCCACCCATGGATAGGATTTACAGCACAAATTTGGGGGGATATATTTTAGTTCATAGTAATAGTTATAAGAATTTTTAAAAACTGGGAAAAATTGCAATAGCTGTGAATAAGGATAGGATTGAATAAAGTATGCAAATCAACATTTTAGAATATTCTATAGACATTAAAAAGAATAAATTATGATCACACTACTTGAAAGGGTTTCTGAGATATATTATTAAAGGAGAACAAGATGCAAAAGGCTTAAATACTATCATCCCATTTTCAGAAAGTAATCAGACCTGAAAAGCTCACACACATATATATATACATATTTATATGTTATTGTTGTTAGGTGCTGTCGAGTCAATTCCAACTCATAGTGACCCTATGTACAACAGAACAAAATGCTGCCTGGTCCTATGCCATTCTCACAATTGTTGCTATGTTTGAGCCCATTGTTGCAGCCACTGTGTCAATCCATCATATTTGTATAGACTTATACAAATATATTTGTTTAATATAATTACATAAACATGCAATATACATCTTTCCATCTACCAAATTGTAACATAGTTTCCTTGGGCCAGAGTTGGGAGTGGGGAGAGGAGGTTTGACCTAATTCTCAGTAAGTAAAAAATGGAACAGAATATTTTAAAGAGAACATCTAAAAACAGACACATACAAACTGTGCATTATATGATTATATGTAGGCATTTACATAAATTTTTAATCAATGGATGTTTGTACGTAAAATAAATTAATAATAATGTTGTCTTAAGTTGTGTATATCTTTAAAATTGTTCTCTCTATGCTACCTGAGAACACTTTTCTCTCTCCCTCACTATTCCTCTATTTAATTTTATTAAGATGTGGTCTGTACAGGGAGCTACCCCTTGGCATTAGAATTTTATCTGCTTAGTCACTGATTTGTAGGAATTGGCTTCATTTTATGCATGAGGAAATGGGAAGAACCAGTAGAAGAAGAAACACAAGTACACAGGAAAACATTTTTAAACATAAAAATTCAGTAGAACTTCCATGTTCTTATCTGAAGAAATTATGTAAGAATGTTTAGCTTTAATTTTATCAAGGATATTCTTCATTTCAAAACAAACCTGAGTAAGCACGCATTTGCCAAGAACAGATATAATTTTGCCATATACAAATAATTCACCAAGACAAAGAGCTTAGAGCAAGAGTAGCAATGGGATTTTTTTTTTTTTTTTTTTAGTTTGTCACTTGGGCACATGCCCAGACAGTATAGGTCAAGGGTTTAATGACTTTGGATGCAACTTTGTTCGAACAGCTAACTTGGGGGATACTAGAGTGTCCTTCCATAGAACTTTTGCCTGCTGCTGCTTCGCAATTAAACAAGATTCCTTTAACAAAGAGAGAGAAGAAGATGACTTTGCTGACCTTCAGACTTCACTGGCAACGCCAAAAGCAGTTTTACACTGAGGCAAGACCAACATATCAACAGAAGCCAAGGATGGTATCCAATTTATCAGCAATGGCCTCCCTAATGTTGTCTTTTCTATTAAATTTTTGGAGGCAGTTGCAGGCTAGAAACGATATCATGTCCCAGCCCTAACATTTTATATTTCACATCTTATCCACCCCTCCAAAATTTATAGGGCTATATTTAATCTGGTTTATAAATATTGGCTTTTGTAGGGCTTATTGTGAACTTACGGAGCCCTGGTGGTGTAGTGGTTAAGCACTTTGCTGCTAACTAAAAGGTCGGCAGGTCAAACCCACTAGCCGCTCCTGTGGAGAAAGATGTGGCAGTCTGCTTTAATAAAAATTACAGCCTTGGAAACCCTGTGGGGCAGTTCTACTCTGCCATCAGAATCGACTCGAGGGCAGGGGGTTTGGTTTTTTTGGATTGTGAATTTTGGTTTAGAGAAAAGAGATCCTTTCTTTTTTCACAAGTAAACTCTAGTAGTGAAACTAATTTGCTTATTTTAAGATGAAGGTATCTTTCCGGGTGTGATATCTTCTATGATAAAACCAGTCGAAGTCTGAGACCTACTGCATTATTAAAAAAAAAAAAATGTGAATAATAATACCTAGCTCTCAGAGATGCTGTCAGTATTAGATTTACACATTAATGTGCCTAGCACATTATATGGAGTCAAGAAGTTATTATTAGACAAACCTCCTTTCAATTGATTGGTTGCTCACATCAGATCACATCATGGAAGATGGTTACATTGCATCGCTTTGCATTACATTACATTGCATATTCAATCTTGGGCAGGGTAATTATTTTCCTAGGTCTCAATACCCTTGGGCTTAAGAGAAATAATGATAAATTCCAACTTTCATGAGGAATCAATTAAGATATGTGAAAGTACAAGTTATTGAGCCTCAGGAACAAATAAGAATAATGAAAACAACATTTTATAAGGGCATCACTTCATTTCTTTCCACTCTAGGTATCAGAATCCTGAGTGAAATTATTGCCTACAAATAACAAACGTGCTATACATTTTAGAATGTATTTTATGCCTCCTGGCTCCTTCTGGGCTTATCATTCCTACCTCCACCTCCTTTTTATTCTTTTGTTAATCATTTCACTTTTAATTTATACTACTTGTTTTAGTTTGGGCTCAAAACTAATGATATATATATATACATATTTCCACCAGAAACCTTAGAGGCATAGTGGTTAAGTGCTATGACTGCTAACCAAAAGGTTGGCAGTTCGAATCCACCAGGCACTCCCTGGAAACCCTATGGGGCAGTTCTACTCTGTCCTATGGGGTTGCTATGAGTCAGAATCGACTTGACAGCAACAGGTTTATACTTCCACCAGGAGCTGAGTGGTTCTAAAATGTTATAAGGTTCTAGCAGTATTGGCAGACTGTTGTAACCTCAAGGATAACAGTTTCTTAGTTTCTTAGTGCTGCTGAAACCGGAATACCAAAAGTGGGTGGCTTTAACAAACAGAAATTTATTTTCTCACAGTTTAGGAGGCTAGAAGTCTGATTTCAGGTTGCTGGCTCTAGGAGAAGGCTTTCTCTCTCCGATGGCTCTGTAGGAATGTCCTTTTCACCTCCTGTTCCTCAGTTGCTTGGTGATCTTCATGTGATGTGTATCTTCCCCTCTGTTTGCATCCCTTCCCTATGCCTAATCTGCTTTTTTTATATTTCAGAGTTGCTTGGCCTAAAACATATGCTACACTCATATGGTCTTATTAACAACAAAGAAAGTCTTATTCATAAATGAGATTATTGACAAAGAGGTTTAGAATTTACAGAACATATTTTGGGGGACAAAATTCAATCCATAACAACCAGAAAAAGAAAAATATAACTAAAAATGAATAGTTTAAATAACTAAATAGAGCAAACTGCTCAAAATTGTTGAGGTCATCAAAAACAAGGAAAGTTTGAGAAGCTGTCACAGCCAAGAGGACCCTAAGAAGACAATGCATCTAAACGTAGTGTGATATCCTGTATGAGATTCTGGAACAGAAAAGGGAAGTAAAAACTAAAAGAATCTGAATAAATCATGGACTTTAGCTAAAAATAACATATCAACACTGCTGTATTAATTGTAATAAATGTACCATACTGGCTACAGATTATATGGAAACTCTCTACACTATCTTTGCAATTTCTTTGTAAATCTAAAAACTAAAGTTTATTAAAAAAATCTTAATTTTATCAGCTATCTATCATCTTATTTATACTTATCCATTGAAAATATATTAACTAACCTCCTGTATATTGTTGTTATGTGCTGTTAGGTGCTGTCAAGTTGGTTCAGGCTCATAGCAAGACTATGTAAAACAGAACAAAACAATTCCCAGTCATGCACAATCCTCACAATTGTGGCTATGTTTGAGCCCATTGTTTCACCCATTCTGTCAGTTCATCTCGTGGATAATCTTCCTTTCTTTTTCTGGCCCTCTTCTTTACCAACCATGATATCCTTCTCCAGAGACTGGTGCCTTTTGATAACATGTCCAAAGTACTTGAGACAAAGTGTCTCCTCCTTGCTTCTGAGGAACATTCTGGCTGTACTTCTTCCAAGACAGATTTGTTCGTCCTCTGGCAATCTATGATATATTCGCAATTCTTCACTAATACCACATTCAAATGCATCAATTCTTCTTTGGTCTTCCTTATTCATTATCTAGCTTTTGTGTTCATATGAGGTGATTGAAAATACCATGGCTTCGGTCAGATACACCTTAGTCCTCAAAGTGACATATTTGGTTTTCAACTGTGTAAAGAGGTCTTTTGCAGTAGATTTTCCCAATGCAATGCATCATTTGATTCCTTGACTGCTGCCTCTCCAGGTGTTGAGCATGGATCCAAGTAAAATGAAATCATCGACAACCTCAATCTTTTCTCTGTTTATCATGATGTTGCTTATTGGTCCAGCTGTGAGGATTTTTGTTTCCTTTATGTTGAGGTGCAATCCAATCCATATTGAAGGCTGTAGTCTTTGATCTTCATCAGTAACTGCTTCAAGTCCTCTTCACTTTCAGCAAGCAATGTTGTGCCATCTGCATATTGCAGGTTGTTAATGAGTCTTCCTTCAATCCTGATATCAAATTCTTCTTCATATAGTCCAGTGTCTCAGATTATTAGCTCAGCATACCGATTTAATACGTATGGTAAAAGGATACAACCCCGACACATACCTTTCTGGATTTTAAACCATGCAATATCCCCTTGTTCTTTTTGAACGACTGCCTCTTGATCTAGGTACAGGTTCCTGGAATTCCCATTCTTCACAACACTATCCATAATTTATTATAATACACGCAGTCGAATGCCTTTGCGTAATCAATAAAACACAGGTAAACATCTTTCTGGTATTCTCTGCTTTTAGCCAGGATCCATCTGACATCAGCAATGGTATCCATGGTTTCATGTCCTCTTCTGAGTCCAGCCTGAATTTCTGGCACTTCCCTGTTGATATACTGCTGCAGGCGCTTTTGAATGATCTTCAGCAAAATTTTCCTTGCTTGTGATACTAATGATATTGTTTGATAATTTCTGCATTCGGTTGGATAATCCTTCTTGGGAATAAGTATAAATATGGATTTCTTCCAGTCAGTTGGCTAGGCAGCTGTCTTCCAAATTTCTTGTCATAGATGAGTGAGCACTTCCGGTATGCATCTGTTTGTTGAAACATCTCAACTGGTATTCTGTAAATTCGTGGAGCCATGGTTTAGCCAGTGCATTCAGTGCAGCTTGGACTTCTTCCTTTAGTACCATTGGTTCCTGATCATATGCTACCTCCTGAAATGGTTGAAGGTAGACCAATTCTTTTTGGTGTGGTGACACTGTGTGGTCCGTCCATTTCTTTTGATGTTTCATGTGTGTGATGGTTAAGACTGTGTGTCAACTTGGCTGGGTCATGATTCTCAGTATTTTGGCAGTTGTATAATGTGATCACTTTCCTGTTGAAATTTGGTATGTGATCACCCCTATGATGGAATCTGCTGAGTGGTACCAGTAGGGGTGGGGCCTATGGTGGCTTACTGCCCCCTCAGCCTTCATCTCTCTGCCTTCTGCTGCCTACTTCCTTCCTGCTCGCCTTGCAAAGGTTGTTGGCTTGTTCTGGATCCAGCAGCTGTCTCTCATCTGACCTCTGGTTCTTGGGACTTGAGCTAGCAGCTTACCTGTTCATCTTGGGATTTGCCAATCTTCACAGCCTGTGAGCAAGAGTCCTGCTCCCCAACCTGCCTATCTTGGGTTCGCCAGCCCCTGCAGCTGACTCAGGAGAAAACTTGTGGTCTTGCCTGCCAACTTTGGGGATTCCTCGACCCTCACAACCTGTGAGAGGGATCCCTGCTCTCCAACCTGCTCATCTTGGATTCACCAGCTTCTGCGGCTCTGTGAATTGAGAAAGGACTCTATCCTGATCAAAAGACTTGGGACATTCCAACCCCTACAATCACGTGAGCTGTTTCCTTAATATAAATCTCTCCATATATATTTATACGCATTACTCGTTTTGTTTCTTTAGAGAACCCAGACTAAGACACTGTGTCATTTAATATTTTCCCCATACAATCCTCCAGTATTGCAACTTGAAACTTGAATTTTTGTTTCAGTTCTTTTGGCTTGAGAAATGCTGAGTGTGTTCTTCCCTTTTGGTTTTCTATCTCCAGGTCTTTGCCCATGTCATTATGATACTTCACTTTGTCTTCTGGAGCCACCCTTTGATATCTTCTGTTCATCTTTTTTACTTCATCATTTCTTCCTTTTGCTTTAGCTACTCGACATTCAAGAGCAAGCTTCAGAGTCTCTTCTGACATCAATTTTGGTCTTTTCTTTCTTTCCTGTCTTTTTAATTGCCTCTTGCTTTCTTCATGTATGATGTCCTTCCACAAGGGTTCAACACGTCAAATCTATTCTTGAGATGGTCTCCAAACTCAGGTGGGATATGCTTAAGGTGGTACTTTTGCTTTCATGGACTTGTTCTAATTTTCTTCAGTTTCAAGTTGAACTTGCATATGAGCCATTGATGATCTGTTCCAGAGTCAGCCCCTGCCCTTGTTCTGACTGATGAAATTGAGCTTTTCCATTGTCTTTCTCCACAGATACAGTAGATTTGATTCTTGTGTATTCCATCTGGTGAGGTCCACATATATAGTCACTGTTTACACTGGTGAAAAAGGGTATTTGCAATGAAGAAGTCTTTGGTCTTGCAAAATTCTATCATGTAATCTCCACCACAGTTTCTATCACCAAGGCCATATTTTCCAACTACCAATCCTTCTTCTTTGTTTCCAACTTTCACATTCCAATCACCAGTAATTATCAATGCATCCTGATTGCATGTTCAATCAATTTCAGACTGTAGAAGTTGATAAAAATCTTCAATTTCTTCGTCTTTGGCCTTAGTGGTTGGTGTGTAAATTTGAACAATAGACATATTAACTGGTCTTCCTTGTAGGTGTACGGACATTACCTTATCACTGACAGTGTTGTACTTCAGGATAGATCTTGAAATGTTCTTTTCGCCAATGAATGCAATGCCATTCCTCTTCAAGTCATCCTTCCCAGCATAGTAGACCGTATGATTGTCCGATTCAAAATGGCCAGTACCAGTTCATTTCAGCTCACTAATGCCTAGGGTATCAATGTTTATGTGTTCCGTTTCATTTTTGATGATTTCCAATTTTCCTAGATTCATACTTTGTATACTCCATGTTCTGATTATTAATGGATGTTTGTGGCTGTTTCTTTTCATTTTGAGTTGTGCCACAGCAGCAAATGAAGGTCCTGAAAGCCTGACTCCATCCATGTCACTAAGGTTGACTCTACTTTGAGGAGGCAGCTCTTCCTCAGTCGTATTTCAGTGCCTTCCAACCTGAGGGGCTCATCTTTAGGCACTATAACAGACAATGTTCAACTTCTATTTATAAGATTTCACTGGCTAATTCTTTTTGGAAGTAGACCACTGGGTCCTTCTTCCTAGTCTGTGTTAGTCTGGAAGCTCAGCTGAAATCTGTCTGCCTTGGTGACCCTGCTGGTATTTGAATACTGGTGGCATAGTTTCCAGCATCACAGCAATATACAAGCCCCCACCGTAAGACAAACTGACAAATGTGAGGGGGCAAAGTGCTATAGAAGCACACTTTTATTATTATATGACATTAAAAGTACGCTCCCATAATGTTCTATAGGAGCATATTTTCCTGGTTTTAGTAATGAACATCCCACGACCTTGAAAAAACCCCAGGGCAAACAAACCTGGATGGTTTGTTACCCTAGAAAAGCCTCTGTCAGATCTGGGAATAAGAATAAGAGTTGAATGAGTCAAATACCGTGGATGGACACCTACTAAGCTTTTGCCATGTGCCTTAGCTGTTTAACCTTCACAGCAATCTTGTGAGGTATGTACCTTTTATATCTGTCTCTACTTGACAGATGATGAAATTAAGCACAGAACATTAAGTCCTGAATCTGGAATTAAAACACAGGGTTTTCAAAAGCAAGGCCTAAGCTATGATGTTCAAATGCAGCGTAATTACATCTGATATTGTTATTGAGTATTTTTCCAAATCTCAAAAACTTCCAAGTCTTGCAAGTCAACTACACTTTTTAAGCCAAAAAAAAAAAAAAAGTTAGCCCATGTTAAAACTGTAGATCTTCTGATCTGTCTTGAGAAATTAATTTTCTCAGAATAAGTATGTGTGAAGCATTTTAAGGCCAATGGTACTGAAAGTCAATCAGTTTGGAGAAAAACTGACCATTGCCTTCTTGGAAAGAATTAGTTCGTGTGTGTAGTTTACAAGTAGTTTGCCTCTGCTACATAATTCTGACTGGAGTTGCTTTCTCCAAGTGTCTAATTTATACATTTATAGTCCCTCAGATTCCATGAGTTTGGGTGAACTTTTCCAGATAGGTTAGTGATTTTGAGTTTGGCAAGCACTTTAGATTTGCAGTCTGTTTTGAGCAAAAATCAATTTACACTTTCTGCAAACATGTGACAGCATAAATCAGGCAATTGAGTTCTCCCTTAAAACACAATAGGGGCTTGTTTCATTTTGCTGAGGAGATGGACAAAACACTTTCTACTAGTTTCAAACGTATCCCTGTCATACCATGGCAATTTGACGAGCATACTATTCCACCACCCTTAATTCAATAGATGAAGAAAACAGAAGCAAAAAAGGTTAGATTATCTGTCTTGGGCAGCACACACAAAGGCAGAAATGGGGTTGGGCTAAGGATTCACAGGTCTTAAATGCCTGACTATTCGGGGCTTCTCAGTGTCTCTCTGTAGCACCCGTGATATTTGATATTCAGATTTGATTGAAAGTGGGTACTATAACAGGTGGGTACTATAAGCCTAATTTAAAAATGAAATAAAGTGAAAAAAAAAAAAAAAGACCTGGTTACGATTACACCATTTAGGCTTTAAATGGCAAGTAATTTTGGTGATTAAGAAACTGTTGATGTAATGTGGTTTAAAAAAATACATAGGGCAAAATAGAGTTGACATTAGGAGTGGATCATTTTTCACATCTGTTCCGGGAACACTGGTAGTAGTAGGCTTTAAGAGAATGTTCTGTTGTAGAAAACTAACAATCACATTTTTAATGGAATCTTTGTTTTTTTTTTTTTGTACTCTCTGGTTTTATTTGCAAATTCTAACTTTGCTTATGTCACCCTTTTTCTAAATATATATTTTCTGGAATATTCAGCTCTTAACTTTTTAGTACTTTGAAAAGGAATTATCATTTTGAGTATCTTTCCTCAGTTGCTTGGCTAGGTTTACCCAAAGCAGGCTTGGTGTTTTTCACTACAGTTGTCTAAATTTCTAGTAATTTTAAACAATTTTTCTCCTCGAACAAATGGAAAATCTTGTAAGTTTAGTAAGGACCTATTCTGTTTGTGTTTCAGATTGTCAGCATCCTCAGTGTGGAGGATTGTGAGGTGAGTTTTCTATTGGGAAAATTACTTAGGTTTGAGCTAAGTTAGAAAACTTCACCCACAAACAGGGTCCTCAGCTGAGTGTGGGCACTTAGTTATTTCTAGTGTGATCCTGAATCATGGCGCCATCTTCTCGGTAATGAGAACCATTGGCTTAAAAAAGTTTAAGCTACTGTTTAGGGCTCCCTCCATCATTGACTGGTACTGACCCTTCTGGCTGCCCAAATCATTTTGAGAAACTGTGACTTAACTCATGTTACCCCAAAATCGGTCAATTCTGGGGCAGATATGTTGTGCTGACCTCTAGTAATAACTTAGTAGAAATCAAAGGCGTTCTAAATTGACATTGGGAGCTTGAGGATAGATGAAATGTAGTAAATTGTAATGTCATTTAATTTAAAACAATGCTTTACTTTAGCGACTCACAACCAGTAAGACGTTAGTCCACTGGCATACTCATATCTGTCTCCAGAACCTGATTCTAAAATGTAATAACAGTGACTGAAATGCAAGGCATAAACTCAAAAAAGTATGTAAATGCGTTTGCAATTTAATCAAATGGTAAATCCTGAGTGGGAAGGTTTGGGCACAGTTTAAAATATCTTCCTCATGTTTCTAAGTCTCAAGGTCCCTGCAGTATTTCCTAGATGAAATGTGCACATGCAAAGTTTATGTTACCCAGAACTTTCCAAAAACTATTCCTGTATTTTAAAGTAGCTTCCTACATTGGTGATTTGTTTTTTTACAAGTTAGAGGCCAAGACCTCACCTTTCTCTCTGTTATGCAGATGGGACATAGTCATGTGACCTAGGTTCTAACAATCAGAGGGAACCAAAAGGATGACCTCACTTTACCACAGAGAAATGTGAGGAATGAGCCATGTGCAAATTCCATTTTGCTGATAAGCATAGAGGATCATGACATTGGGATGTAGCATTGTCAGATGTAGCAGGGAAAGAGGTCCTAGTAGCTTCCGTACTCCTCCTCCCAGGGAAGAGCTGTGTTAACTGTGTCTGTAGAAGTGGTCTTACTCCTGCAAGCAGTCCAGTGGTGTTAGTTAGATTTTTTTCCTGATGGTGTAGTTTCTGTGCCTAATTTACTGGTCCTCATGGAGATTAAGTAAACTTTTGACTATGATTTACTAAATTTGTTTCCAGTTTGAACTAGCTGGAATGGATTCTGTTGTTCCCAATTAAGAACCCACACAAATGCAAAAATTGCGACCAGAAGCGCTTGCCGGCAACAAAACTTCAAGGAAATGGGAATGTGTGTACTGACGGTTCATTTTTAAAACAAAAATAATGATCTACTTATTAGGGAATGGAGCTCCGGTAGCCCATGGGAAAAAGTACCAAAACATTTTAAACAATTATCACTGTGGCCACCTGGAATTAAGTGTCCATGGAGGGAAAATTATTATGCCTTATTTGGTTACAAATATTACTATTATTTAGCTGGTGGCTTGAGTCTACCCTGAGGTGCCTCAGAAGAAAGGCTTGGCTATCTACTTCCAAAATATCAGTCACTGAAAAGCCTATGGAGCATAGCTCTACTCTGATCCGCAGGGAGTCACTATGATCAGAATCGACTTGGTCAACAACTGGTTTGGTTTTTTGGTTATACCATTATCGAGGCTGTGAGGAATCCTAAGGCTGTGGAGTGGGAAGGTTCTTTCAAACAACATAGTAGAAAGAAAGAGAATAATTAATTTAAAGTACTAAATTCTATGTTCAGGATATAATCAAATCAAGTGAATGCTCCAAAAATTTCTTTGAGTAATAGGAAAAGTTTATCCTTTACTGTCTTTTGATTTCTCTTGAATGTCAAAAGTCATTGCTCACTTATTGTCCCACAAGTAAACTAACTGATATCCACAATACTTTTCATTCTAAGTGACATCTTTGCAATAAGAAATATTTTTAAGGTAACTTTCTGCCTCAGCCTAACAAGAAGAATACTGTTTCACAAAATTAGGCTTTGCTTTCATCTTGTGGTCTTCTTCCCCTTTTCTTTAAAACCTGTTTTCACATTATTTCAATAGCCTGAATGTAGACATGTAAAGATATCTTTTTCATTAACTCAAAATGTAACAATCAAACAAGAGAACAAAATTTTCAATTAAGTAGGCATCTGCTTTGGTCAGTGGCAAACGGTCAAGCTGACTCCATTTTAAAAAACACCGAAGTGACCTCTTAGTCTGAACTGACAAAACTGACCAAACATTGACTTTGCTCCAGAATGCATATGAACTTATTTTTCAACTCTTTAAATAATGATTTTTTTCCAAGCACTAAACATGCTTTCTCATTTTTTATCTCTGCCTTGTATAAAAAAAAAAAGTCTATGCTTTTAAGACAAATAGGCTTTTACCCCTCAGTAAAATAGTATAGTCATTTTTTAGGGTTCAAAGGGAGTAATGCTAAAAGAAAAAAAAAGTGGCAATGATCTATTAATCTGAACCCAAGACCTTGTAGTACTCTCAAGTTCTACACTATTTATAAAAGAAATTAATCCACATGATGTAATTTTACATTCTATTTATGTCATTATTCTTTATACAACATAAACATAGAACTCTATGATGTTATTACATGTCATAAATGTCATCATAATTTGTCTTTACACATCATAAATATCTTAGTTTGTGACATTATTACACCTTTGGGTGTCTCCATATTTATGGTGATTACATCAAAGTATTTACTATAATTATGTCATTTGATGAAATTACAGTAATTACTTCGAAAAATGATAGCCCATGACTAATGAATTAAAATAGCATGGAAATTCACATTAAAAATGACATTAAAATAATGTTAAGTATCTGAGATAACCCACAAGAGCAAGAACATTCATTACTGAGTTTTTAACCTCCAAACTTGGCTCTATAGGTTTCCCTTGTTGAAGATTTTATCTTTATTAAGGATTGGAAAATGTTTTGTTATGGCACATCAAACCATCAAGACGTTTATTTATTTTTAAATCGAAGCCCAATTGCCAGCATTGCTTTTGGCAAATTGGCAATACCAAAATATAACTAAAAAAAATTAACTTACTAACAATTAAAGAAGGTAATTGAAATCCTTCCGTCTGTATTCCGACTCGTTCTCTCTCACTCAATTATTTCCAGCTTGTCAAAAACAAGTGTTTATAGTCTATACTATATGTATTAGGTAACAGACTGGGTACGTAATATCCCCCATGAGGGCCTTGCTTTTCAAGAGCTTAAGTTCATACTTACAAGACAGAACTGAAAAGGACCAAAAATCATTTCATTTGGCCCCTGCCTCCAGATTTTTTTTTTTTTCCAGATAGATTACTTAACAATAGCTGAGAAATGGCTCTTTCTATTACTTCAGTGTTCTCTGTGGAAGAAGACTCCACACTTACCATGAAAGCCTGTTTTAAACCACCTACTTCTCAGTAGCATAAGGGTTCCTCTCCAATAAAACTGAGCTTATACTTACTGTGTTTTTGCACTCTCCACCTCCCGCCTCCATTTACTCCATTTTGTCTCTTTACTCTCATCTTGGGCATTCTCTGCTCCTTCTTGCTGTCATGACTTTCAGGTTTTGATGTAAACATTGATATAGTCGACAAACATTTAAGTGCCTACTGTGCAGTGGTGTCACTAGGGTTGGTATTACCCAGTGCGATGACTCATGGTATTACTGCTCTCTTGGACGTCCTCCTGTACCAGACCATATAGAATCTTTTTGCATAATGTTTATTGCACAAATAATCTACAAATACTTGTACAAAATACCGTACATATAATCTAATGCTTTTTGTACTAATGTTACTTGTAAATCATAACTCCCATATATCACTTCTTTTTCTTTAATTACTACTTCATTCTAAAAAGTTATTGATGCAGTTTCGCGAACACCAATTATCACAATATTGTTGCTAAAACCCCAGAAAATTTGAAAAAATCAGTGATTTTAAAAACACCAGCAGCAGTGAAAACAACGGCCTGTGCTGCCTGTGCTTGTAGCACAGGCAGATGAAACAACATGATTCAAAGAGTCATTAAAATTGGGTAGTAATGACAGCTCTGACCAGAGGGCTTAGAAAGTTCAAAAAGTAAATTAGCACAGAGAGTGAGCTATGTAGTTATATTGATGCATGTAAGCTGGGCTTATGAAAATTGTTTCTGTTGTTATGACTCACTACAGAAATATTTTTATAAAAAATAATAAGTTTCTGCTGAAACATTGCACAAAAATTTATAGACCTCTGACAGTGACATCCAGTGCAGTCCACACCCTCTGCTCCCTCCATTGAAGCTGCTACTGTGTGCTGTTCTGTTGTTGTTGTGTGCCTTTGAGTTGACTCAAACTCATAGCAACCCTATAAAACAGAGTAGGACTGCCCTCATAGGGTTTCCTGGGCTGAAATCTTCACATGAGCAGATCGCCAAGTCACTTCTCCTGTGGAACTACTAGGTGGGTTTGAGCCACCAACCCTTCAGTTAGCATTCAAGCACTTAACTGTTGCGCTACCAGCGTGCTGTTCTAGGCACTAGGAATACATATATCAGTAAAGAAAGCAAAAATTCTTGCGCTTTTTGAGTTTATGCAGAATGACAATAAACAAAAGTAAAGCATGAGGAAAAAAATCCAAAATAAACCAATAGATAATACAACCTTTTAGGAGGTAATGCTGTTGCTAGGTGCCATCGAGCTGACTCCAACTTACAGCAACCCTATGTGTAACAGAAACGAACATTGCCTGAATCGATGCCATTCTCACAGTCATTGCTATATATGAGCACGTCATTAGAGCCATTGTGTCAATCCATCTCATTGAGGGTCTCCATTTTTTTTAGCTGACCCTCTACTTTACCAAGCATGATGTCTTTCTTCAGCAATTGGTCTCTCCTGACAACACGTCCAAAGTAAATGAGACAAAGTCTTGCCATCCTTGCTTCTAAGGAGCATTCTGGCTGTACTTTCTGAGCAATGTACTGAGTTCACAAGTTCTTAAGGTGAAAGGTCATTTGGAACAGAGTACAGACCAGACACTGTTTCAATGGTATGATCAACGGGTGTTTATTACGCACAGGATGAATATGGTGGGGATGAGTAAAACAGCAAACATTATTATCAGCCAAGGATTTCCAGAAGTTAGGCTCATATGTCAGGGTGGGAATGTTCTGATGATATCCAAATGTGCCCCACTTCACACCATTGGCGAGAAACACAGAAGCCCCTCTCTCAAGCTACAATGTTCACTTGCCAAATAGCATGTACGGGAAGAGAGTAGGGTAAAGGGTAATAAAAGGGAAAAAGGGTAATAAATGGGAAATGGGGTCATAAAAGCGGAAGCAGTCTTGCGAGCAATGGACATTGCTCATTGCCCCAGTTTAGGGTGGGTGATCATCTCCTGATTGGTCATTCTAGACTTAATGGCATCATTGAACAATCTTTTCTCCTTTACCCCACTAATACAGTTTTGAGTCTTTCAGAGGGCAATCATCTCCCACTAAGGCACATATTTTTCTCTATCAGTAGCTACGATGTCCATTAGTAACTATTGAGACTGTGAGAGCAATTAAGCACAGTACACCTTTGTACCCAGCATCCTCCAAGACAGATTCGTCTGTTCTTCTGAAAGTCCGTGGTATAAAAACCAAAACCCAGTGCCATCGAGCCGATTCTGACTCATAGCGAGAGTCAGAATTTTTCACCAACACCACAATTCAAATACATCAGTTCTTCAGTCTTCCTTTTTCACTGTCCAGCTTTCACATGCATAAGATGCAACTGAAAAGACCACGACTTGGGTCAGGCACATCTTAGTCATCAAAGTGACAACTTTGCTTTTTAACACTTTAAACAGGTCTTTTGCAGCAGATTTGCCCAATGCAATACATTATGTGATTTCTTGGCTGTTGCTTCCATGGGCATTGATTATTGATTCAAGAAGAATGAAATCATTTACAACTTCTATTTCTTAACCATTTATCATGATGTTGTTCACTGGTCCAGTTGTAAGGATTTTCATTTTCTTTATGTTCAGGTGTAATCCATACTGAAGACTGTAGTCTTCGATCTTCATCAGTATGTGCTTCAAGTCATCTTCACTTTTAGCAAGCAAGATGTGTCTTCTGAATATTTCAGGTTGTTAATAAGTCTTCCTCTAATCTTGATGCTGTATTATTCTTCATATTGCCCTGCTTCTGAAATTATTTGTTCATCACATAGATTGAATAAGTAAGGTGAAAGAGTACAACCCTGCTGCACACCTTTTCCCATTTTAAACCATACGTTAGTAGATAATACATATACATATACTGTATACTGGAGCCCCAGTGGTGCAGTAGTTAAGAGCTTGGCTGCTAACCAAAAGATCAGCAGTTTTAATCCACCAGCCACTCCTTGGAAATCCTATGGGGCAGTTCTACTCTGTCCTATAGGATCACTATGAGTCAGAATTGACTTGAACGCCATGGGCTTTTTTTTTTATACTGTATCTTATGAAATGATGATACAGGAAATAAGTAGGACAGAAAATGCCAGGAAGGGGAGAGAAGAGCATAGATTTGCAACTTTTAATAAGTTAGTAATTTTTAAATAGTCTTGCATGAGAAAATAACATCAAAGCACAATTACATAATGAGGGAGCTATGGAGGCTTTTGGGGGAAAGAGCACTTCAGATGGGGGGAAGATCTGTACAAAGGACTTGAGGCGAGAGCCTGCCTGGCATGTTCAAACATCAAAAAGACCTATATGTTGTAACAGCAAAGGAGCAAGGAGTAGGAGGTGCAGTCAGGAAGATGAAGGTAGAGTTTAATTTTATACATATTGAGTTTTAGATTCTTATTGGACATCCAAGTAGAGATGTGAAATAGGCAGTTGAAATAGTCCTTTGTTTTTGCTAGTTGCTGTTGAGTTGGCGCTGACTTATGGCGACCTGATGTGTAACAGAACAAAACATTGCTAGGTCCTACACCATCTTCATGATCATTGGTATGTTGAAGCCCAATATCGTGGTTATTGTGCCAATTCCTTCTAGACTAGGATGCTCATCTTCCAACACTATATCTGACAATATTCTGTTATAATCAATAAGGTTTTCATTGGCTAATTTTCAGAAGTAGATCACCAAGCATCTTCCTAGTCTATCTTAGTCTGGAAGTTTCACTGAAACCTTTCCACCACGGGTTACCCTCCTGGCACTTGGAATACTGGTGGTATAACTTCCAGCATCACAGTAACACACACACCATCACATCAGGACAAACTGACAGACAGGTGGTGGTAGTCAAGTTTAGGGATGCAAAGTTGGGAGTCATCAGCATGCCATTTAAGGCCATGGGATGACATCACTTAGGAGGTGAGTGTAAATGGAGTAAAGAAGAGCAACTAGGCCTGCGCCCTGGGAAACTGCTCAGAATGCATGGAGGTGCCAGCAGAGATGACTGTAAAACAGTAGACAGGTAGGAAAATGGGAGAGTAGTATCCTGATGGACATTAAAATAAAGGATGTTTAAAGGAAAGAGACTGAAAAACAGTATCAAATACTTCTGTAGGGCAAGTGAGATGAAAACCAAAATGGATCATTGGACATAGCACTAAAATGAACACTTTCATTTTCTCAGCTCCAGACCATCCATATGCTAATTATCCATCCTTTGAATCTCGTTCAAGGTCATACCAAATAAAAATAATAGCAGGCATAAAAGCCTTATATTTCACACAACCTCTTTATATATATTAGCTCACTACTTTCTCATACCTACCTTGGATAATACAGATAATGAAACCAAAATGCAGAAAGGTTTAAATGACTCATAAAGTGTCAAATTCAAGTCTTTAAACTTGAAAATTTTCCAGTATAGATTTTTCTAAAAACATCCCATTAAAGTTTTTTCTATTCCTTGTGCCTCATCTCTCTTTCCTCAGACTTCCCATATCAGCAGTTCCCAAAGTATGGACCAGGACCCTGGGGCCCCAAGATGCTCTCAGGGGGTCCATGAGATCAAAGCTATTTTCATAGTCATAAAAAAAAAATCAGTTGCAGTTGAGTCCATTCCACTCATAATGACCCTATGTGTGTCAGAGAGCAGAACTGTACCCCAGAGAGTTTTCAACAGCTGATTTTTCAGAAGTAGATCGTGGAGACTTTCTTACCAGGCATCTTTGGGTAGACTTGAACTTCCAACATTTTGTTAGCAGCTTGAGCATGTTAACCATTTGAAGGACTCCTTCATAATCATGTGGTTGTTGTTAGGTACCATCAAGTTGATTCCCACTCACAGCAATCCCAAGTAGAACAGAAAGAAACACTGCCCAGCCCTACACCATCCTCACAACCATTGCTCTGATTGAACTCATTGTTGCAGCCACTGTGTCAATCCATGTCATTGAGGGTCTTCCTCTTTTTTGCAGACCCTCTGCATTACGAAGTATGATGTTCCTCTACAGGGACTGAGCCATCCTCATAATATGTTCAAAGTACATGAGATGAAGTTTTGCCATTCTCGCTTCTAAGAAGCATTCTGGCTATACTTCTTCCAAGACAGATTTGTTCATTCTTCTGGCAGTCCATGGTATATTCAATGTTATTCCCAACATCATAATTCAAAGGCATCAATTCTTCTTTGGTCTTTCTTATTCATTGTCCAGTCTTCACATAATTATACTAAGACATTATTTTCCTCTCATTCTATCATAAGTATAGAGTGGAATTTTCCAGAGACTACGTGATTTGTAATATTGCACCAGAATGAATATAGAAGGAGTTATGAGAATTCAGCCGATTTGTATTATACCAGATATGAAAGAGATTTGAAAAAAAGTCAAACAATATTACTCTAACTTTTTTTGTTTTGAACAATATAGTTATTTTGCTCAAAATAAAATTACTGTCAACATGTAAAGTATTTTTATTGATATTTTAAAATAAATTAATAAATTATTTAAAATTTGTATTTTAATTTTTATATGGCAAATATCAATAGGTATAAGCAAAATTTAAAAAGTCTCTTTGGGGTTCTGAATAATTATGATAACTAGTCCTTGGCACTGACCTTTGCATTCTTTTACATAATGCTTGGCATTTATTTTAGTTTCTTTTCTGTAATCTCTATGAATCCTCCCAGAGTTTTTGTTTTAGGTCGTAGGGACCACACGTTTTCATTTTTACCTTTTGACTCCCCCTAGGAATGTTGCCCTGGTGGCGCAGTGGTCAAGAGCTTGGCTGCTAACCAAAAGATTGGCAGTTCAAATCCACCAGCCACTCCTTGAAAACCTGTCCTAAAGTGTCGCTATCAGTCAGAAAAGATGGAGACAAAGAAAAAGGGTAGGTAGTTGGAAAATATGGCCCTTGTAATAGAAATAATGCCAGAGATCACATGATAGAATTTTGCAAAACCAACTACTTCTTCACTGCAAGCACCTTTTTTCACCAACATAAACAGTGACTGTACACATGGACCTCACCAGATGGAATACACGGGAATCAAATCAGCTACATCCGTGGAAAGAGATGATGGAAAGCTCAATACTATCAGTTAGAACAAAGCCAGGGTCCCAATGCGGAACAAACCATCAATTGCTCATATGCAAGTTCAAGTTGAAACTGAAGAAAATTAGAACAAGTCGACAAGAGCCAAAGTCTGAGCTTGAGTATATCCCACCTGAATTTAGAGACGGCCTCAAGAATAGATTTGACGCATTGAACACTAATGACCAAAGACCAAATGAGTTGTGGAATGACATCATACATGAAGAAAGCAAGAAGTCATTAAAAAAAGACAGGAAAGATAGAAAAGACCAAAACTGATGTCAGAAGAGACTCTGAAACTTGCTCTTGAACTTTGAATACCTAAAGTGAAAGGAAGAAATGATGAAGTAAAAGAGCTGAACAGAAGATTTTAAAGGGCAGCTCGAGAAGACAAAGTATCATAATGATATGTGCAAAGACCTGGAGATAGAAAACCAAAAGGGAAGAACACGCTCAGCATTTCTCAAGCAGAAAGAACTGAAGAAAAAATTCAAGACTCAAGTTGTAATACTGATGGGTTCTGTGGGGAAAATTATTAAATGACACAGAGCATCAAAAGAAGATGGAAGGAATATACAGTCACTATAGCAAAAAGAATTGGTCAAAGTTCAACTATTTCAGGAATAGCATATGATCAGGAACTGATGGAACTGCAGGAAGACCTCCAAGACGTACTGAAGGCATTGGTGAAAAACAAGGCTCCAAGAATTGACAGAATGCCATTTGAGATGTTTCAACAAAAGGGTGCAGCACTGGAAGTGCTCACTCATCTATGCAGAGAAATTTGGAAGACAGCTACCTGGTCAACCAACTGGAAGAGATCCATATTTATGCCTATTCCCAAGAAAGATATCCAGCCAAATGTGGAAATTACTGAACAATATCATTAATATCACAAGCAACTAAAATTTTGCTGGAGATCATTCAAAAGCAGCTGCAGCAATATATTGACAGGGAACTGCCAGAAATGCAAGCCGGATATAGAAGAGGACGTGAAACCAGGGATATCATTGCTGATGTCACATGGATCCTGGCTGAAAGCAGGGAATAGCAGAAAGATGTTTACCTGTGTTTTGTTGCCTGTGCAAAGTCATTCAACTGTGTGGATCATAACAAATTATGGATAACATTGTGAAGAATGGGAATTCCAGAATGCTTAATTGTGCTCTTGAGAAACATGTACATAGCTCAAGAAGCAGTCATTGGAAAAGGAAAAGGGAGTACTGTGTGGTTTAAAATCAGGAAAGGCATGTATCAGGGTTGTATCTTTCACCATACATATTCGGTCTGTATGCTGAGCTATATGAAGAAGAACAGAGAATCAGGATTGGAGGAAGACTCATTAACAACCTGCAATATGCAGATGACACAACCTTGCTTGCTGAAAGTGAACAGGTTTTGAAGCACTTACTGATGAAGATCAAAGACCACAGCCTTCAGTATGGATTACTTCTCAACATAAAGACAACAAAAGTCCTCACAACTGGACCAATAAGCAATATCATGATAAATGGAGAAAAGTTTGAAGTTGTCAAGTATTTCATTTTGCTTGGATCCAACAATCAACACCCATGAAAACAGCAGTCAAGAAATCAGATGATGCATTTCATTGGGAAATCTACAGCAAAAGACCTCTTTAAATTGTTGAAAAGCAGAGATGTCAGCTTAAAGGCTAGGGTGCACCTGACCCAAGCCATGGTGTTTTCAACCGCCTGATACGAATGTGAAAGCTGGTTGCTGAATAAGGAAGACTGAAGAAGAATTGACACATTTGAATCGTGGTATTGGTGAAGAATATTGAGTATGCCACGGATTGCCAAAAAAACAATCAAATCTGTCTTGGAAGAAGTACAACCAGAACACTCCTTAGAAGCAAGAATGGTGGGACTATGTTTCATGTACCTTGGACATTTTATCAGGAGGAATCAGTCCCTGGAGAAGGACATCATGCTTGGTAAAGTAGAGGATCAGCAAAAAAGAAGAAGACACTCAACGAGATGGATTGACACAGTGGTTCCAACAATGGGCTCAAGCATAACAATGATTGTGAGGATGGTGCAGGACTGGACAGTGTTTCATTCTATTGTACATAGGGCTGGTATTAGTTGGAATTGACCTAGGCACTTAACAAAAACCTAAATCGAAATCAACTTGAAGTCAACGGGTTTTGGTTTACTGATTGTTCAGTGGTAAAATTCTCACCTTCCATGCAGGAGACCTTGTTTTGATTTCTGGCCAATGCGTCTCATGCACGACCACCACTCATCTGTTGGTGGAGACTTGTGTATTGTTATGATGTGAAATCAGATTCAGTGGAACCTCCAGACTGAGATGAACTGGGAAGAAAGGCCTCATGGTCTACTTCCCAAAAAATCAGTCAACAAAAACCCTATGGATCACGATGGTTCTATCAGCAACCCATAACAGGGATGGTGCAGGACTGGACAGCATTTCAATTTGTTGTACATGGAATCACCATGAATCTGGGGCAGACTTGACTACAGCTAACAAACTTGACTGCAGCTAACAACAACAAACCACAACAACAACATGGAATATTCATACTGGTAGTTAGGCAATTTCCAACTAATACTTAATGCTTTTTGATAGATTGATTGATTTTCTAAACTCATTTTCCAGTTAAACAAAACAAAACACCATAACCTTCTAGTTATAACCTCACTGTTTTTAGAGATACCGTCTTCTCTTAGGAGTCATTCATTAGACAAATATTTATTTAGTATGTGTTGACTAGAAGGCCCTGTGGAAAATACCACCAAGATGAATGAGACACAGTCCCTGCCTTCCAGACATTTATAACGCAGCAGGAAAGAAAAGATGGGCTCTTACATCTTAAAATATGGTATGTCCTTGATTCTAAAATGCATTTCTCTCTGCCCTACACATTTTAACAACTTTCTAATTAAAAAAAAAATTTTTTTTTTTTTTTTTTAATGACATCTTAACATTGCGTGGGTGGGTTTAACATTGCATCATAGTTTAACTGGCAAAAACAGAAAATATGGTGGATCTTACAATCGACTGAGTCTTAGATTTGATAAAGTATATGAACACAACCAAATATAACAAGACAAAGTACCAAACAATCAATCAAGCAAACTGAAAAACAACCTTGAAAAGTTTAGGGAAAGGAGATCTGCATATCCGGTGTAATTGTTTTCCTCTAGACGACACTGGGTTTTTGGTTTAAATGGTTTCTTCACAAATTCCATTTATTTTAAACTTGATATCATTTTGTTTATTGGACTTCTCTTCCTTACTGCTAAAATATGGAGGCTCCAAACTAACATTTCATACTGGACCCTTACGGAAACTTCTAATAACTGAAAACTGAGAGAAGATTCCTTGTCGTAGGCCCTCCATACTTTATCACTAAAGAGTGATTATAGTCCCACTAAGTGTGTGGAAGAAAGGACACGCAGCCCTCACATTAGGACAGCATATTAAAAGGTAAGTGCCAGCAGTGGCCTTTTTTATACTTTGTCTATCATACCCTTTTTGGACAAATCCTACCAAGAACCCATGCAATTTGCCATATGGATGTACAGAAAGAGAATTCAGAGATCAAAAAGTTACCATTACAATAACAGTCAATTTACTATCTAATTAGTTGGGACTAATTAGTTGGAACACCAATTAATTATAATTAAAAATGAGCTAGTATTTTTTATTTATCACTCATTTTTGGGAGGAAGAAGAAAACTACAGGAATTCAATCTCCTATTACAAACTTTAGTGAAAAAACAACCTTAAGGTAAGTATAAACCCAGTCCAGTCTCCTCTATCATCCAAACTAAGATTTATTATGGCTAATGTAATGTCTTGCAAAATCTTCAATTGCCATTTCCATTGACTGCATTACTGGGGTAAGCACTTATACATTTGCAAAAGTTAGTGAGACTTAGAATGAAAGCAAAAACAAAAACAAACAGCATTCTGTGTATTAGAAAATTAGATTTGTCAGAACAAAGCACCCTATCCCTGGACTATAATCCTGGTTAAAAAAATATGTTCTGTCATTACACATTATTTTGTGAATGTTGTGAATGAGGCAATAATTATAATAGCCTTTTCTATTTTGGTGTTTACAAAAGAAATGTGGCAAAGTTTTATTTTTCCTGTTGCTAGCCCTTTCAGATGAAGGAAGGAAGAATAAAGGTTTGCAAAAAACGTGCATTTTTTTGTTCAGGATCTGCCTAAATGTGTTTAATTTTTGCTGTATTATCCAAGTTCTGCACCTTAATGCTCCTCCATGGCTTCAAGTCTGTTTGCACTTAATGTTGCATTTGTAATCATAACTTGGAAGGAATGGTTAGCTTGAAAGGATTAGAAGTGAGATATGGAATCTGGTCCCCTTAGGTCATTTGTTTGTATCCAGCTGAAGTCAGCAGTGGCTAAAATTCATTACCATCTGGCAGTTTTTCCATGGCCTCTGTGACAGAACTTGTGGTCCTAGTCTAGTACATACTAGACAGATGTCCAGGTTATAAAAATCACAACGATACTTGGCATTGAGATACCCCCTTGTTGACAGTACCATCAGACAGGCCAGAGAAGGAAGTGGAATAAAGAATGAGCTGTCTTCATCCCATCCAGTGGTCCATTGGCAAACAGATACCCAGTCCTTATGTATTCTGTGCAGAAAAAAAAAAAAAAAAAACTCTTGGCTATACTCAAAGGACATGGAAATAATGCTCATGAAACAGCATCTCACAGCACAACATAATCTGGTGTACTGATTTATCTCACTGCATAAACATAAATTTGGATACAATGGTTAGACTTTCAAATCTTTCTGTTCGGTGGCAAATGATTTTTCAGGTACTCATGTTATCTTTTTCAGTATTCTTAACCATTGCATGAAGTGTGGAAACCCAGTCACATCTATGATTATAAACACAAGCTTGAGTTGGCCATGCAAACCATAATTCTTTAATAATTCTGTGTGCTAGTGTGAGCTCACCTCCTGTCTCTCCCAGGGACCCCAAATATTTCTCCATGACAGGACTTATGTTCTGCCATAGGTAGAAAATTTCTTGTATCCTAAGACTTTTCAATAAATATTTCCTTCACCTTTTTGATCTAGCTGAAATCTGCTGGTTCTAACAACGCTGCTTTCCATTTAATTTCCTCAAATAGTGGATGGTTTTCCTTTCACTGGCTATTTCCAGATTATTATTCTTCCTGCCTTTGTAATTTCAATACCTACGTAGATAATCCATTTAACAAGAGTCCTTGTCCCTCAGTTATTGACTTACTCACCTTCTCTATCTTGGTATCCATTATCCTCAGCCACCCACTTTCATGGTCTTCACCTTATGTATGTTATCATCAGTAACTTTGTATCTCCAACCTCTCAGTTTAAATCATTCTATTCTCTGTCACTGTTTTAGTTCCCTAGGGCTGCCATAACAAAATACCACAAAGCGAGCAGCTTATGAGAACACAAATTTACTGTCTCACAGTTCTGGATGCTGGGAGTCAATGATTAATTATGGAGTTAGTCATGGTGATTCCTTCTGAGGCTTTGAGGAAGAATGTGTTCTACACCTCTCTCCTAGCTTCTGGAAGCTCCAGGCATTCCTTGGCTTGTAGCTTCAGCATCACAGTTGTCCTCCCTCTGTCTCTTTGTCTCTGTGTATCTTCTCCATTTTTATAAGAACACCAGTCATGTAGGATTATGACCCTCATGTTAACCTAACCGATAACACCTTCAGAGACCTTATATCCAAACAGGGTCACATTCACAGGTACAAGAGCTAGGGCTTCAACTTACCTTCTCTGGGGACACGATTTGATCCATTACAGTCACCAACTCTAATTCCAGTTTACATCCTCTAATTCCTTTATTCTTTGCCATACCAGTACCTCCAATCTATTGACCTTATTGTCTTTTCACTGTCTACCTCTTCCCTTCCATCCTTATATCCTTCCCAACTAAGCTTAGATTACATAGCCCATCATTATCCATCATTATCATTCTCCCTTGAATGTAACTTCAACTTTCTTATCTTTCCCCGTCTTTCGTATAACCAAAAAAAAAAAACAAACCCTGTGTCGTCAAGTCGATTCCGACTCACAGCGATTCTTAGCGATCCTATAAGACAAAGTAGAACTGCCCCATAGAGTTTCCAAGGAGCGCCTGGTGGATTCAAACTGCCAACCCTTTGGTTAGCAGCTGTAGCAGTTAACCACTACACTACCAAATATACCTGGTAAAATACCCAACTTTATTAAACTCCAGCTCTCCTCCTCTGTGTACTTATATTCTAGCGGTGGAATGTGACAATCATAATCAAATAACTGCAATTTGAATTTATGGCCTCAAATTGTATTTATGACCACAAACTTCAAACAGGCCCTTGACATTGCTTGCCAATTCTGTCATGTTTTCTTAGTCATGTCACTCTCCCACTGTCCAGGTAACTATTTCACACCAAAAACTTTCAATATCCCTTCCTCCTTCTCCTCCCTCTCAGCTGAGAACCATGCTTCATATTCTATTGGTAAAAACAGAAGCAACCAGAAGAGAACTTCCACATCCTCCCACAACCTTACATACCAACTTATTTGCCTCTCTCCCACATTATGAACGTCTCCAAATTTACTAGATTACTCCATGAAAACAAATACAAAAAACTGCCTTGACTGCATATTCTATCCATTTTCTGCAGCATTTCTCTGCTTAGGGTAGAAGTTCTTAGAAGACTGGGCAATACTTGTCTCCACATCCTCTCCCTTTCCCTCTGCTTTATTGAACTCAATCCAGCAATTTCACGCAAAGAACTCCATTAAGGTCAACGTATTGACAAACCCAATGGTCGGCTTTCAATCTTAATCTTATTTAAACTCTCAGTGTCGTTTAACAGAGATGGTAATACCTTCATCTGCAGAATACTTTCTTCACTTGGCTTCCAGAGATTCACTCTCTCCTTGTTCCCCTATTACCTGACTTGCCGCTCCATTTTGACCTCCATACAATGGAATATTTTTGTGCAATAAAAATAAATGAAGTACTGATGGATGCTACAACATGAATGAACATTACAAATGTTGTACTAAGTGAAAGAAGCCATTCATCAGTTAATGCACATTTGAATTTTTTCCAGTTTTTGGCTATTATGAATAAGGGAGTGATGAACATTTACATACAAGTTTTTGTGGGGGTATCCTTAGGATTTTAATTGTTGGATTATATGGTAGCTGCCACTTTTTTTTTCTAAAGCACTTGTACTATCTTATATCCACACCACAGTGTGTAAGTTCCAATTTCTCCATGCCCTCAGCAATGCCCGTTATTATCTGACCTTTTTGATTAGTGCCATCCTATTGGATGTAAAGTGATATCTCATTGTGATTTCAATTTGGATTTCCGGGATTGTTAATGATATTTGACATATTTTTATGTGCTTATTGGCCACTTGTGTATCTTATTTAGGGAATTTTCAGATCTTTTGTCTATTTTTTATTTATGTTATTTGTCTTTTTATTATTGAGTTGTAATAAACCAATTGCCATAGAATGGATTCTGACTCATGGCAACCGCATGTGTGTCAGAGTAGTGTTGTGTTCCATAGAATTTTCAATGATTGCCAGGCCTTTCTTCTAAGGCACCTCGACATGGTCTCAAATCTCTAATCTTTATGCTAGTAGGCGAGTGTTTAACTGTTTAAGACACCCACAGACTCCTGAGTTGTAATAGTTCCTTCTACATTGTTGATTCAAGTTGTTTATCAGATATATGATTTGCAAATATTTTCTTCTATTCTGTAGGATATCTCTTCACTTTCTTGCTGGAGTTCTTTGAAGCACAAACTTTAAAACTTTTATTATCTCCCGCTTGTTTATTTTCTCTTTTGTTGCTTGTGCTTTGGGTATCATATCTAAGAAACTATTGCCTAATCCAAGGTCATGAAGATTTACCTGTATGTTTTATTTTAAGAGTTTACATTTAGGTCTTGGACCTATTTTGAGTTAATTTATGTATGTGGTATGAAATAGATTTAACTTCAATCTTTTGTATGTGGATATACAATTGTCCCAGCATTATTTGTTTATAAGACTGTTCTTTCCCATTTTAATTGCCTTACCTATTGTCAAAAATCAATTGACAGTAAATGTGTGGGTTTATTTCTAGACTATCAGTTCTATTCCGTTGGTCTGTATGTCTATCCTTATGCCAGTACCACACTGTGCTGATTCCTGTACTTTCGTAGAAAGTTTTAACATTGGGAAGTCTGGTCCTAAAAATTTTTCCTTCTTTCAAGGACTGTTTTTGTTTCCTTGAATATCAGTGTGAATTTTAGAGCAGTTTGTTAATTTTGCAAAGGACCTTATTTAATCTTGTATTCATTACACTCAGTGATAATAAAATTACTTAGAAGACAATCTGCTGGACAAGCCAAAACCTGTTACTTTTGAGTCTATTCTGACTCATAGAGACCCTACAGAACAGAGTAGAACTGCCCCATAGGGTTTCCAAGGAGCGACTGGTAGATTTGAACTGTCTATCATTTGGTTACCAGCCTAAGCTCGAAATTTTGACAGTTATTGGTGCAGCTTGTCTACAATCTTTCCCCTCGGTCTCTAAATTGTTATGTAATCTCTATCCTTGATTGTGATGCTTTGTAAACAGGAAATCTGTCATTCATCTTGGATCTACAAGGCCTAGTCCGGTGCCAGACAGATAGCGATTGACCAATAAATGCTTATTGAACAAGTGAATGAAACTTAAGATATTCCAATAAGATGATAGACAAAAATGTGACTGGTTGAGCTCCATTAATTTCATTTTAAACTAAGCAAGGTGAAATGAATGGCTAAATATAACCTAGGTAGCTGAGGAAGAGGATCATAGTTTCATTTCATTCTCAGCCATCTTGCTATACATTTTAGAGTCAGAGGATGAGATGGCAAGAAATGAGTGGCAAGGGTGACAGAGAACAGTTCTACTGTATTTAGTCAAATGTTTTCAATTGCAAATCTTAGCAGTTGTCACTCCTTTCACATTTCAATTTCCCAACTGTAATAAGGCTACAAATGTGTAGTCTTCCCATTCCATCGAGACTGAGTTTCTATTCAAGTAATCACAGCCCATGTTATCATGAATTAAGTCATGTGCCACTCAAGAATGTGATGTTCACATTTACGAAAGAATTAATATGTGCAGCTACATTTCCTTTAACAAATTATTATTAGGCTGGGTATGAAATGCATTGGTAAGAAATACTTAACAGATGATACTGTGACAATGTGTTATTAAGCGTGTTACTGTAATGTCAATATTATTAAACCTATGTGCCCAGCTAATGCATGAATATAAATTACATTTGTAAAAGCCACACTTTATTATTTATTAGGATCAGTGTAATAGCTGTAACTATTCCATAGAGGCAACCTAAGGGCATGCCTCCATCAAAACTGGAGCTTAGAGAACCATTGAATTCAGATCTTATCTAATGGTGAGTCTCTCAGGAACTGTTTCTCCAGACTATTTTGTTGAATCAGATGTGACTAAAACATGTGATTGTTTTCCAGTGCAAATTAAGATAGCCACAATAACTATTGCTACAATTTGTTGAGGCATACCAGCTACCTGGCTCTGTAGCCAAGCACGTTTCATAAGCTGTTGCAATTTATCTTCCAAATTCTGTAAAGTATTGCCTCTAATAAAGGGGGTGTAAACTATGGCTGGAGCCCTGGTGGTGTAGTGGTTAAGAGCTTGGCTGCTAACCAAAAGGTTGGCAGTTCAAATCCACCAGTTGCTCCTTGGAAACCCTATGGGGCAGTCCTACTCTGTCCTCTAGGGTCACTTTGGATTGGAACCGACTCTACAGCACCTAACAACAACAACAACAAACTATGGCTAGGAGAGATTAAACAGTAATCTGTCAAAAGTGCCAAAGCTGCAGAGCAAAAACAAACAAACAAAAAAGTTGATATCGAGTCAATTCTGATTTGTGGCAATCACAAGTGCTTCAAAGAAGGATTGTGATCCATAGGGTTGTCTGTCAATGGCTGATTTTTTTGGAAGTACATCACCAGGCCTTCTTCTGGGTTTACTCGAACCTCCAACCTTTGTTAGCAGTCTGAGGGTGTTAACTGTTTGAACCACCCAGGGCCTCTACCGTGTAAACACTTGAATCCAAACCCAAGTGTCTTTGTTTTTCCGAGGATAGATGTTTACATCGGACTGAATTATTTGGAAAGCCACTGAAATGTAGAATAATTGAAACTGTCTTATTTGAGTTTACTGCCAACTGCTGATACTATGTTTTTTCCTTTCTCGGTTTCTCCCTTTGCAAATAGAGATAGCACTTTATTATGAAAATAGTTGTGTACTGTAACTCTAAAATTATTTTAAAAGGTTTCCCACAAAATCACTGCTATTTCGAAGGTACAATTGGGCATTTGGTTTTATTATCCCCATTAGAGAGTCTAGTGAAACACACAAGACTATTTCCTTACTTTTAGACCAGTCTTTACCCAGGATAATGTTTAGTTTATGTGTTGAGATTTGAGTACTATTTTTTATTTGGACTGACTTCTATTTCCCACTTTTACATTTGCCAACAATTTTTGTCCACATTTGGGTACTTAGTTAATTAAATAAATGTGTGTGAGCACACATAAAACTTTCCTCTTATTTACACCCGTCAAATACTGTGGGTTTGTTTTTGTTAGCTGCTGTCAAGTTGGCCTCAACTCATGGCGACCCTGACTCACGGATGCCATGCACGATGGTCCTTCACCATCCCCATGATCTGTTGTGAATCTGACTGTTGTGATCCAAAGATTTTTCATTGGCTGACTTTTCAAAGTAGATCACCAGGCCTTTTTTCCTAGTCTGTCTTAGCCTGGAAATTCCACTGGAACCTGTTCAGCCTGCAACATGCTAGCCTCCACTGACAGATGGGCGGTGTGGTGGCTGTACATGAGTTGCACTGGTCAGGAATCCAGCCCGGTCTCAAGGCATTCTACCACTGAATCACAAATGCCTTTGTCAAATACTAATGGAAGATAAAATCTGCATAAGGTATAGAGAGACATAGGGCTAGAGGATAGAGAAGTTTTGCTGAGATAAGGGGGACGTGGCCCTGGAGTCTGGAAATCTACTTGTCTTTCATATTCTCTTAAATACCTGAGACGTTGAAGCTCAAATGGACTCTTTTGTCACAAATTTACTATCTTCTCGACAACAAACACTGTATCTAAGACTCATAAGTCATGTATATCCCAAATATCATCACAATCTTTTAATATTCAGATTTGTTTATATTGCTATCTGTGATAAAATCCAAGCAGCAGGTTTCTTGGATGTTAAGTCAAAAGCTGGTTATTTTTTTTTTTCCCTCTTTCTACGGCTTTCTCATGAAAATCTGTTTATCGTGTGCGCTATTCTATTCTGTGCTCTAGATCCTGCATCCGACTCACCATCATCTGACATCTGGTTCTTGAGACTGGAGCTGGTGACCTGCTGTGTTGCCTGCCGATTGTAAGCTCATCAGACCATTCAGCTACGTGAATCAGGAGAAGCCTCCAGCCTGATGCTTAACCTACTGACTTGGGACTTGCCAGCCTCTACAACCACATGAGCCATTTCCTTGAGGTAAGTCTCTCTCTCTCTCTATACAAGGGTAAGTCAAAAAGTATTGCTACTAGGGTTGCAGTTTATACATGCACAGATTTATTCTAAACAAAATGTATTTAAACCTGCATCTGTGATCAGTGGATGGCTGCAGACAAATTTTCTCAGTAATACACTGGTCTTAGTCTTGTTAGGGTGTCTTAAAAAAAAAAAAGGATACTTTTTGTGCTTTGGGAATAAAAAGGATTTTGAGGTCAGGGCTAATATCAAATTTTTAACAAAACTCAAGTGGACATCTTCTCAAATCATTGGAGCTTTGCAACAAGTTTATGAGAATGCTTCCCCATATAAAACAACAGTTTTAGATGAATCAAGCTTTTTAAGGAAGGTCGGGAAGACCTCAAAGATGAGCCAAGAGAGGGATGACTGCTCAGAAGGTTATGGCAACTGTTTTTTGGGATTCCAAAGAGGTAATCCTCATAAATTTTTCTTGAAGAACACAAGAAGATCACGGAGGCTTATTACGAAGAAGTTTTAATAAAATTGAAAACTGCATTGGTGAGAAGAAGGCCAGGAAATTTGCACAGAGGAATTTTTTTCCATCACAATGTACCTGCTCATTCTTTGAGAGTAGCAAGGGCTGTCCTACCAGAATTTCAGTGGTAAACCTTACCCCATCCACTCTACAGCCCTGATCTTGCCTCTTCAGACTTCTTTTGTTCCCAAAACTCAAAGAACATTTAAAAGGATCATGATTTGTGTCCCTCTATCATGCAAAAACTGCCACTTTGACGCGGTATAAATTAAAGAGCTCAGGGTTCTTCAGAAAAGGGTTAAAGAGACGAAAACACCGCCTTCAGAAGTATACGGACCTAGATGGAGGATATGTTGAGAAAAAATAGCTTCACATTTTGATATTTTTGTTTAATAAATGTTTCTATGATTTCATAGCAGTACTTTTTGACTTACCATAATGTATAGGCTTCACTGGTTTTTCTTTTCTAGAGAACCCAGCCTAAGACATTCTGGTCTTTAGAAATGGAGATAGTGAGACTTTGTCTCACTTACTTGGGGCATGTTATCAGAAGGGACCAGTGCCTAGAGAAGGACATCATGCTCGGTAAAGTAGAAGGTTAGTGAAAAAGAGGAAGACCCTCAATGAGATGGATTGGCACAATGGGTGCCACAGTGGGCTCAAATACAGCAAGGATTATGAGGATGGTGCCGGACCAGGCAGTGTTTCTATTGTGCTTGGGTCGTTATGAGTCAGAAACAACTCATCAGGCACCTAACAATAGCAACGACAATATTCTATCTTGAAGGCGAAAACTGGGGCTGAACTTACGATGCCCTTTCAGAGATGACTGATATGTACTGAATGCTATTGCTATGTTTTCATTTATATTAATTTAATTTTTTTGGGGGGGGGCTCAGCTCCTTACTCATTTAAAAGTATAAATCAAATTTAGTGGGTGCACACAGGATGGAACAACTGCCTTAATCTGTGAAGGTCAGTGAAGGCTCCATGGAGGAGGTGACAGTTTGAGCTGAATTTTGAATTAGATGGCTGTGTGTTTTCTTCCTCTCTGCAATGGACAGGCAGCGAAAGATGTCATGCTATGTACGCTTCCGGAATTGTGCAAAAGTTGGGCCTTCATTACAACTGCTTAATAGCTGTTGCTAGAAACCGCTGAGTTAATAGTTTACATTTGTTAAGATCAGGTCCTTATTGTTGGGTTACCTTACGTTTTTAGTTGGAAAAATCTTGATGAATGTTAATATCTCTCTCACGGGGTTAAAAATCCAATCAGATTTTAATAGATTCCAAATTAGCCTCAATTAGGGCATCATCATTGTCCAGATTTTAATATCCTTAATTGCTGAGCTGAATGCTTATCAATTTTAGCAGTGAATAAATAGTGCTAAAATGAATGGGATGAAATGGTTGGGTTTGAATTTAAATTTACTTGAGATAAGTATAACTCCAAAAACTGGAATCCTATTTTATATTACATAATTTCTAACCCAAAGATATGGAAATTTAGTCTTTTAGACAGTCATTCAACATTTATTCAATATTAATTAATTCAACAACTATCTATTTAATGGCCTACTTATATCAGTTATTTCATCCCTATGCTGTAGGGTCACTAGGAGTTGGAATTGACTCGATGGCAATGGGTTAGGTTTTTTTTTTTTTTTTGGTTATGCTAGGTGTTATCGAATGGAAAATTCTTAAGACACAATCTCACGACTGACCTTCTGAAGATTTGATGTATTCTTTTTTCTTTTACGAATTTGATAGTATTTTTAAATGTACTGTCTGAAAAATAAAACAATATTACGTAGTACCTACATATTTAAAAGATGTTACATACAAAGCGCCTAGTACTGTATCTAGTGTATAAGCACTTAACATTTTAAAAATTATTTTTACTGCTACTACTGATACTATTACTACTTCTACTACTATTTCTTAATACCACTACACTAGTATTGCTACATCTAAGTTGCATTTATTTTGCTTGAATTTCCTGAATCTTGGATCCAGAAAAATTAAAATCATATGAGAATGCTGGCATACAAGAGAATGCAATAGTAGAGGTTAACAGCAAAGATTTAAAAAAAAAAAAAAAAAAGTGCTACAAATTTTGATACAAGGTTGAGTAGAATCTTAGAATTTCTTGGGTAATTTGGTGGAAAATTCTCTCAGCCAAACTAAAGTTTTCATCCTGCATATTGTTTTGACCAATAGGTAAATAGTAAATGGCCACTTTAATTAACACGGTTGTATCTGTTGCTTGAGCAGACACAGTCTTACTTAAGCCAATATGCAAATTTGAGGTCTTCTATCAGACTTGTTCTTCCTTCAGTTACAATGAGGACCAGTTTATTGAATAAACTGGATTAGGTAAGGGTCAATCAAAAAAGCAACTTTATTGTTTCATATCACTGTATTTCCTTCATGCTCTGTTGAATCTCTTTTTCTCACTCCTTATGAAATTTTAGGTAAATTTAAAATCTGTTCTCATAATTTTTAAATCTAAACAATTATCTCATTTTTTGTATAGATAAAAGTATAGTCAAATCTAATATTAAATTTTCAGTGGCTCATCCAGTTGAAACTTTTTTTCCTCCCATAGCTCCGTCTGAGAAATCTTATTGTTTTCCCCATCTTGTCCTTCTCCATTCACTCTGCAGTCTTGGGGCTTTTCCAGAGCGGAGTGGGAAGAGTAGAGATGAAGAGTATAGTGGTGTAGACTGACCGGTGAATGTGTAATCTAGAATGGGAGCAACTTCCAAACATTGACCCTTTCCCTAATGGGTTCCTTAGAGATTCCCACACTGAGAATCCTGGCTTCAGTTCCCAGTCCACTATCCCCGTACGCTTCTCACTCAGTCCCTGCATTTCCAAACTCACTTAGCTGTGTTTAACGTTTTGGAGAGATTTTCTTTCAAGGCAATTCAAGGCTAGCTCCCTAGATCAGAGAACATATTTGGCCCCAGGAAAACATACCTTTACTCCACCACTGATGAGTGTGGTGCATTCTTTTTAATATTCCAGTAAAAACTCAGCCAGCCTTTTACATTTAGGCTGTTTCTCAGACACAAGTCAAGTATTAATTCCTAAATATCTCAAATTTCAGGAGACACAGGAATGGATCCCAATAAACTTCCCTTGACATTCTTTCTCCTTCCCCTTCCTTTATGAATTCTCAGGGTGTGTGACAGTTAAGTTTTGCCTGACATTTTTCTGAGTCATCTCTTAGAAATTACACAAGGATGGTCTGACACATTTTTTATGCTGTGAAAGACCATTAGTATTGTTTGTTCTCAGAGTTTGAGACCTCAGCTAAAATAGAGACAATAATTGTCTCTTTTAACATCAGAATACAGAGAGTAATTTATGATATTTTCTCCTTTGGTGAAATGTTCCCTGGAGTAGAGTGACTAAGTCTTATGTAGCATTGTCGATACTATAGCAAAGATCACAGTGTGTAGCGTATACTGTAAGTTCAATAAATATTTACTGAAAGAATGTATGGTTAGGTGATAAAGTAGTTTATCACTTCCCTAATTCACCAACCCACAGACAGGGAACTTTTCATTATTAGATTCACTCAGGGTCCTGGCAAGAAAGAGATGGCATATTCAAAGTGTTATGAAGAAACCATCTTGTAGTAGTAGAAACTGGATTAAGTAAGTCAATAAGACAAATCATCTTGGGATTAACAACAGTTAATCCAACAGTTTGCCACCCTTATATCTGAGGAAGTAAGGGGAGGGAATGATGCTTCTGAAGCATGAAAGAAGTCTAAATTGTGCACAGCATCAGATTAACCAGTAAGCAAGGTACAAATGGACTTAATTGTGTTTATTTACTAATCCATGGTATACAATTTCACATGGCTTTCACCACATCTTTGATCAAAAAAATCAAAGATATGGTGAAACCTGTGTGAAATTGTGTAGTATGGATTAGTAAATAAGTACAACTAAACCCGTGTGTAACTTATTTATTGAGCAACCCAACCCTGGTTGTGGAAGAAAGGTGTACTGATGTGATCCAAGTTCAGAATGAACCATTGTTACTGCGAGATGGTGGCAAGGCAGAAAGGAAGTGTGGGCATGGGCCAGTGGTTAAGCACTTGGCTGCTAACTGAAAGATTGAAGGTTGATAATCCACCAGTTGCTCCATAGGAGAAATATGTGGCAGTCTGCTTCTGTAAAGATTTACAGTCTTGAAAACCCTATGGGGCAATTCTACTCTGTCTTATAGGGTTGTCTATAGGGTCACCATGAGCCAGAATCAACTCGATGGTAAATGGGTTTTTGCCCATCTTTTCCTACCCCCTGGCTTCCTGTTGGTGCCCGACATTGGCTGAATCCAACCAGAAACCAGATGGCAAGGAGACTGTCATCTGCATTTCCTCCATACTCTATTGATCTAGAGGTCAGCTCTGTGGGGCATACTGCAGGATGGAGAAAAACAGATAATGGATCATGTAAGGGAGAACAGCAGCACACTATTATAGTTGGAAAACTGGCATGTATAAGCTAATAGCATATTACATACAGTGATCATATATAATTAAAATACTCATTTTGTGATATACTTCAGGTCTATTACAGAGTAAATATGTTCTTGGGGAATAACCTCGGAACTGAACCTTGATTTTTGTTTGTGTATGTGCTGCCTTACTCCAAAAAATTGTTTATGACAATTTACAAAGATGTACAAAACAACGATATGAAATAAAATGATACAATAGTGTTGGAAGAATTGAAATTAATTCACAAAATATAGGCCATCTTATAGATCATAAATCTGGTTTTAAGATTTCTTGCAGACTGTTCCAAAAATACTTCTTTCACGTAATATTTATTGAGTCTCTATGATGCCCTTTAGGTACTAGGGATACTGCAGTTAGCAAGAAATCAAGGTCACACAAAATTCATGTTTTGTGGGAGATACAAAAAGAAAACAGACAAATTAAACAATTTTAGATTGAGATAAATGGTATTAAGGAAGTGAAATGAAGTAACGGGACAGTGCAACTAGGACAACATTAGGTATTGTGATGAAAGAAAAATGCCTTTTTGAGGAGTAGTACTTATGTTGAGGCGCCCTGGTGGCGAAGTGGTTATGAGCTCAGACTGCTAACCAAAAGGCCAGCAGTTTGAATCCACCAGCCACTCCTTGGAAACCCTATGGAGCAGTTCTACTCTGTCCTATAGCATCGCTATGAATTGGAATCGGCTCAAGGGCACATAACAATTTATGCTGAAACTTCAATGATAAGAACATAATCATGGAAAAAGGAGATGGGAGCAGAGAATGGACTATGAAAAGGTCTGACAAAATTTCTAGCAAGTATCACATTATTTCTAAAGGGAAATATCTTCAAGCTTACAAACAATACATAAAAGATATTTGGGGGTAAATATCCTGTTTACACGTAGTCAGGATATCCTGCTTTATGTATCCTTGTTTATGGTGCTTCTTTTTTCCAACCATTCTAAGTATTTTTTTTTTATTTTTCAACTCCAATTAGTTGAAAAACTTTATTTAACAGTTACCATGTGTCTAAATCTGTGCAATGTATCCATAGAACATGCGTGTAATGATCTAAAATGGTTTAAAGCAAACGCAGAAAGAATATATCCGGTGCTAGGCTGTGTGACACAAACCAAATATTCTAAAGGAAAGGATAAAAAGGGCTAGAGTTGTTAAACAGACTTTCATAGAAAAAAAAAAATGCGGTATGTTCTGAAAGCCTGTGAGTGTCCTGCTTGAAGATTCTGAATCTGAAGCTTTTAATCTGTTGATTGAATGAATGTTAAGCATCAAAATTGTTTTCTTCATTTGAGTTCCATTTTTTATTATGATGGAACAAGTGCATTGGAAAATCACAAAGAAAGCATACATATGATCCTTCTATAGGATAAAGTGTTCAACTTACTAATAAATTAATGAAAATTTAAAGAAAGAGAAATTGTGTGGCTCTACTATCAAAATGTAGCCCAAATCCAACCTGTTGTCACCACCTACATGGCTCCCTACTTGGTCAAGATGCCGCCTGCTTTTGCCTAGATTATTGCATTAGGCTCCTAACTAGTCAGCCAGAGTAGTTCTGTTAACAATGGAAGTCAGATCTTGTCACTCTTTTGTTCAAAACCATCTAATATTATCCCATTTCACTCTACAAAAAGCCAACCACCTTATGAGGACTCCAAGCCCATATACCAACCATCCCTCATTCCTTTTCTGACCTCATCTCTTATGAGTTCTTCCATCACTCACTCAGCTCAGACCTTACTAGACCACCTTGCTGGGCTTCCAACTTTCCAGTTTACTCTCACCTCAAGGTCTTGGCACCTCAGGGCCAATTCCCATTCTGACATACTCCCACCTAAGGCCTGTTCCTTCTTCCTGAGTGTTCTTTTCTCACATATCCACATCGCTCATCTTCTCATGTCCTTTGGATCTTTATTCAAATGTCACCTTGGTGAGGCCTCTTGCAGCTCCTCCTTCAAACAGACCCTTCCTGAAGCTTCCCCTCTTTTATTTTTTAGCCAGTATTTGTCATCATTTTACGTGTTACATATTTCAAAAATAAGTAATCATTTATTATCTATACCCCTCCCTTCAATGCCCATGGAAGCAGCAGTTAAGAAATCAAATTACCTATTGTGTAGTGCAAATCTGCTGCAAAAGACCTCTCTAAAGTGTTAAAAAGCAAAGATGCCACTCTGATGATTAAGATGCACCTGACCCAAGACATGGTATGTCAATCGCCTCATATTCGTTGGCACTGGGTTTTTTTGGGGGGGGGTTCATATGCATATGAAAGCTGCTCAGTG
The DNA here is from genome assembly GCF_024166365.1 of Elephas maximus indicus. NCBI lineage: Eukaryota > Metazoa > Chordata > Mammalia > Proboscidea > Elephantidae > Elephas > Elephas maximus. Next base: position 82,098,594 of record NC_064822.1, on the reverse strand, counting down.
AAAAAGGAAGATTAAAGGAGAATTGATGCATTTGAATTGTGATGTTGGTAAAGAATATTAAAAATACCATGGACTTCTAAAAGAACTAACAAATCCATCTTGGAAGGTGTACAGCCAGAGTGCTCCTTAGAAGAGAGGGCGGCAAGACTTCATCTTGCTTACTTTGGATGTGTCATCAGGAAAAGACCAATGGCTAGAAAAAGACATCATATTTGGTCAAGTAGAGGTCAGACAAAACAAGGGAAACACTACATGAGATGAATTGACAGTGTGGCTGTAGCAATGGGATCAAATACACCAAAGATTGTGAGGATGGTGTAGGACTGGGCAACATTTCATTCTGTTGTAGATAAGGTCCCCATGAGTTGGAGCCAGCAACTAACAACAACCCCTCTCTTCTAGAGCAGAAGATATTTTTATTTAGTTACTTTACGTTATCAACATTATGCCTGTCTTATAGTAAGTGCTCAATAAATATGTTTGTTTTCCTTTATTAGACTAAAAGTTTTCAGAATGTTGCCATTTTTTTTTCTCTTTTTTTTTGCAACTATTCTTTTTTAAATTGCACTTTAGGTAAAAGTTTACAGCTCAAGTTAATTTTTCATATAAAATCTTATACAACAATTTTGGAAAATGATATGGCACTTCCTTGGAAAGCTAGAAATAGAAATACCATTTGATCCAGCAATCCCACTCCTAGGAATATATCCTGGAGAAGTTAGAGTCGTCACATGAATAGACATATGCACACCCATGTTCGTTGCAGCATTGTTCACATGGCAAAAAACGGCAACAACCTAGATGCCCATCAACAGATGGATAAACAAACTGTGGTACCTACACGCAATGAAGTATTATGCAATGATAAAGAACAACGATGAATCTGTGGAGCATCTTATAGCATTGAGGAATCTGGAGGGCATTATGCTGAGTGAAATAAGTCAATCACAAAAGGACAAATATTCTTTGAGACCACTACTGTAAATACTCATGAAAAGGTTTACATACGAAAAGAAATAATATTTGATGGTTACGAGGGAAGGGAGGGGTAGGATGCAAAAACACTTAATAGACAATAGGTAATTGGAAACTATGGTGAAGTGTAAGATAGTACACAATACTGGGGAAGCCAGCACAACCTGTACAAGACAAGGTCATGGTAGCTACATAGACATATCCAAACTTCCTGAGGGACCGAACTGCTGGGCTGAGGGGACCATGATCTCGAGGAACATCTAGATCAATTGGCATAACAGAGTTTATAAAGAAAATGTTCTACATTCTACTTTGGTGAGTAGCATCTGGAGTCTTAAAAGCCCGTGAGTGGCCATCTAAGATACACCACTGGTATCATCCCTTTGGGAGCAAGGAAGAATGAAGAAAACTAAAGATACAAGGGAAAGATTAGTCCAAATGACTAATGGACTGCAAGTACTACGGCCTCAAGCAAACTGAGTCCAGCACAACTAGATGGTAGCCAGCTACCACCACTGACTGCTCTGACAGGGATCACAACAGAGGATCCCGAAAAAAGCTGGAGAAAAATGTAGAAAAAAATCCTAACTCAAAAAGAAAGACCAGGATTGCTGGCCTGACAGAGACTGGAGAAGCCCTGAGAGCATGGTGCCTGGACACCCTTTCAGCTCAGTAATGAGGTTACTCCTGAGGTTCACCCTTCAGCCAAATGTTGAACAGGTCCATGGAACAAAACAAGAATAAAGGGGCGTATCAGCCCTGGGGCAGGGACTGGAAGCCAGGACGGAACAGGAAAGCCTGTAATAGAGAACTCAGAGTTGAGAAGGGAGAGTGTTGACGTGTTTGTTAACCAATGTCATAGAACAATGTGTGTACTGTTTGATGAGAAAAACTAGTTTGTTCTGTAAACCTTCATCTAAAAAAAAAAAAAAAAAAAAGAACCAAAATAAAATAAAATCTTGTACACATATTGTCATGTGACACAACTTTCAATCCCCACAATGTGACAGCACACTCCCCCTTTCCATGCCAGGTTTTCCATGGCCATCCAACTAGCTCCTGTCCCTTCCTGCCTTCTCATCCTGCCTCTGGATAGGAGCCACTCATTTGTTCTTGTGTATTTGCTTGAGCTAAGAATCACATTCCTCACAACTATTGCTTTGTTTTATAATCCAGTCCAATCTTTGTCCGAAGAGTGGTTTTCAGAAATGGTTTTAGTTCTGGGTTAACATAGCGTTCAGGGGCCATGGCTTCAGGAGTTCCTCTAGTCTCTGTTAGACCATTAAGTCTAGTCTTTTCATGTGAATTTGAGTTCTGTTCCACACTTCTCTCCCACTTCTTCAGGGACTCTGTGTTGTGTTCCCTGTCAGGGAGGTCATTGATGGTAGTTTGGCACCATCTAGTTCTTCTGGTCTCAGTCTGATGGAGACTCTGGTTTATGTGGCCTTTTTATCTCTTGGGCTAATATTTTCTTTGTGTTTTTGGTGTTCTTCATTTTCCTTTGCTCCGATTGGGTTGGGGCCAATTGATGAATCTTAGATGGCCACTCACAAGCTTTTAAGACCCTAGACGCCACTCACCAAAGTGAGGTGCAGAACATTTTCTTAATAAGCTTTGTTATGTCAATTGACCTAGATGTCCCCTGAAACCATGGTTCCTGGACCCCAGCCCCAGCTATTCTGTCCCTCAAAGTATTTGTTTGTGTTCAGGAAAGTTCTTAGCTTTTGATTTAGTCCAGTTGTGCTGACTTTCCCTACATCGTGTATTGTCCTTCCCTTCACCCAAGATGATTCTTATCTACTATCTAGTTAGTGAATTCACCTCTCCCTCCCTCCCCAGACTTGTAACCATGAAAGAATGTTTTCTTCTGTGTTTAAACCTCTTCTTGAGTTCTTATAATATTAGTCTCATACAATATTTGTCCTTTTGCAACTGATTACTTTCACTCATTTTTCTTTATTGTTGTGTAGTATTCCATTGTGTGTATGTACCACAATGGAATCCATTTGTTTATCCATTTGTTTATCCATTCATCTGGGATGGGCACCTAGGTTGTTTCCATCTTTCTGCTATTGTGAATAGGGCTGCAATGAACATGGGTGTGCATATATCTATTTGTGTGACGGATCTTATTTCTCTAGGATATATTCCAAGGAGTGGGATTGTTGGATCATATTCTACTTCTATTTCTAGCTTTTTATGGAAGTGCCATATCAATTTCCAAAGGGTTTGTACCATTTTACATTCCAACTAGCAGTGCCTAAGTGTTCCAGTCTCTCCACAACCTCTCTGACATTTATTATTTTGTGTTTTTTGGATTAGTGCCAGCCTTGTTGGGTTCAGATGGTATCTTATTGTAGTTTTTAATGGCTAATAATGGAGAACATTTCTTCATGTATCTATTAGCCTCCTGAATGTCTTCTTTGGTGAAGTGTCTAGAACATTGCCATTTTTAATGTATTTGGTCAATATGACCCTGGATGATGTTGATAGAGCCCTTGCAGTTTTTACTGTTTAAGTTTATAGGAAACAACAAAAGACTTTTATTTTAGGGCCAGCTACAATGCACCTGCATTAGTTTTTACATATTTTTCGTGTTTCTAAAGGAGTCTGGTTTATTCTACAAGTAGAAGGGTGATCATCTCATCCAGCAGACATCTTGGATTCAGCATGTTAGTGAGTAGTTTGATTTAATAGGGAAGTTGTTTTGTCAACAGTGTACTAGAATCTAGGAGTGTGAAACTGTGGTTTCTGCAGAGTATAAACAAGTCTTGTAGCTTGGAAGTCAAGTAAATTAATTTTAGTTCTTGACTCAAACTACTGCTGAGAAGTACTTAATTTCCTCATTCTTCCTTCTCTAAATAGATTAAGGGTTATATGAAAGTCAAGTTGTACTTATTTGTCCTCCCTCTAAAGGGAGTTCACCTGACTGCTTATGTATCAGCTTCTCAGTAACACAAATGGTTTCTGGAATTTTTCCCTCTCTCTCTCTTCTGCCCTTTCTCCCTCCCTCTCTCCTTCTTTATCTCCCTCCCTATCATCCCTACTACCTACCTTCCCTTTCTTTATTCTTCTAATTGTCATTCTTTTGCTTGACCAAAATTAAAGACAAAGAGTTTTCATTCTCTTGATCCTTTAAAAATAAAAACAAAACAAAAAAACACTCATTAGAATAAAATGATTTATTAACTCTAATGTCATGAACTTACGATAAAAATTAGGACATGAATCTATCTTGTACTTCCTTTGATTCAATTCATGGTGCTTATATTGTGCTAAACATGCAATTTGTTTGGTGCTCAAAAGCACTTATTGATTGATAAATCATGTGTTTTGGAATGAAGATTTGATTTGTGTGGCAACAAAAATTTTAAAGAGGAGAGGGATGACTGCTGTTGCTAGTTGCCATTGAGTCAGCCTGGCTCATGGAGACCCCATGCACGAACTCTGTCTGGTCCTGTGCCATTGCATATCAGACCATTTTGATCCACAGGGTTTTCACTGGCTGATTTTTGGAAATAGATCATCAGGTCTTTCTTTCTAGTCTGTCTTAGTCTGGAGGCTCTGCTGAAACCCGTTCAACATCATAAAAACACACAAGCCTCCACTAATGGATGAACAGTGGCTGCGCATGAGGTGCCTTGGCCAATAGAACCCAGAATGGAAAGTGAGAATTATTCCACTGACATACCACTGCCCTCTGAGGAATGACTTTGTTTTTTTGTTTCATCTTTTTTTCTTTTTTTAATTGTGCTTTAGGTGAAGGTTTACAGAGCAAATTAGCTTTTCAAGAAACAATTAATACACGTATTGATTTGTGATGTTGATTGCCAACTCTTCTCCCCTTCTCGACCTCAGGTCCCCATTTTCATTCAGCCAGCTTTCCTGTCCTCTCCTGCCTTCTTGTCCTTGCCCCTGGGCTGGTGTGCCCATTTAGTTTCATATACATGGTTGAGCTATGGGTATTATTGTTTGTTTTATGGGCTGTATAATCGTTGGCTGAAAGGTGAATATATTGATGGTTTTTGTGGAGGATCTTCATGATTATGAACTTCAAGTTCATTTTCCTAAATATGAAACAAACAAAAACTCAAAACTGCTTTTCTCCAACAAGAATGGTTCACATTTAATGATCACTTTTATTGTGCTAGGGGTTGTATATAAATATAAAAATTATTACTTCGATTTTACCAATGAGAAACCTGAGGAACAGAGAGATTAGGTGGCTTATTAAGTCATAGAGCCAGAAAGAGGTGGAGATGGGATTCAAACCTAGGTCTCTCTGTCTCCAGAGTTTGCATCCCAGGTTTACTCAAAAAGAATATACTTTTTAACAGGAAACAGGTAATTCATATGCATGTTAAAGTTTGAGAAGCTCTGTATGTATTGTGAATTTGAATTGTGTCCTCTAAAAAGATACGCTGAAGTCTTAACCCTCAATACCTGTGACTTTCTTTGGAAATAGGATCTTTGAAGATGTTATCAGTTAATTGACATGAGGTTATACTGAAGTACAGCAGTTCTTAATCTCATCTTAGTGGTAAAAGAGAAGAGACACACAGAGGAGGGATGGCCATGTGAAGATGTATTTACAGGCCAAGATATGCCTGGGGTTCCCAGAAACTGGAAGAGTCAAGAAGGGACATTCCCCTAGAACCTTCAGAGAGAACATCGCCCTGCTGACAACCTGAATTTAAACTACCATCTTCCAGTACTATGAGACATTATATTTCCGTTCTTATAAACTACCCAGTTTATGGTATTTTTTTATGGTGTCCCTCAGAAACTAATATAGTATCTGAATGCTTCACTTGGTTAATACTCACAACAATAATATTTAAGATACTATTATTAAACCCTGGTGGCGTAGTGGTTAAGAGTTCAGCTGTTAACCAAAACGTCAGGAGTTTGAATCCAACAGGTGCTCCTTGGAAACCCCATGGGGCAGTTTTACTCTGTTGTATAGGGTCGCTATGATTCGGAATCATCTTGACAGCAACAGGGCTTTTTGGTTTTTATTATCCCTATTTATAGATGAGAAAATTGAAGAACAGAGAGGTTAAATAAACTGAGCTAACTAAGTACACACAGTTACTAAGTGGCAGAGCAGGATTCAAGTCCAAAGAATTTGGATCAAAAGCCATGTTCTTGTCGTTAGGTGCCCTCAAGTCAGTTCTGACTCTTAGAGACCCTATGTACAACAGAATGAGACAGTGCCCTGTCCTGTGCCATTCTCACAATCCTTGCTATGCTTGAACCCATTGTTGCAGCCACTGTGTCAATCCATCTCATTGAGGGTGTTCCTCTGTTTCACCATCTACTTTACCAAGCATGATGTCCTGTTCCAGGGACTGGTTCCTCCTGATAACATGTCCAAAGTACATGAGACAAAGCCTCATCATCCTCCCTTCTAGGGAGCATTCTGGCCATGTCTTCTTTCAAGACAGAGTTGTACCTTCTTCTGGCAGCCCATGGTATATTTAATATTCTTCGCTAATACCATAATTCCCATGCATTAATTCTTCTTTGGTCTTCCTTATTCACTGTCCCGCATTCACATGTATATGACATGATTGAAAATACCATGATTTGTGTCAGGCACCTTAGTCCTCAAAGTGACATCTTTGCTTTTTAAAACTTTAAAGAGATCTTTTGCAGCAGATTTGCCCAATGTAATAAGGTTTTTGATTTCTTGACTGCTGCTTCCATGGGCATTGATTGTGGATCCAAGTAAAATGAAATCCTTTACAACTTCAATATTTCCCCCATTTATCATGATGTTGCTTATTGGTCCATTTGTAAGGATTTTGTTTTCTTTCTGTTCAGGTGTAATCCAAACTGAAGGCTGTAGTCTTTAATCTTCATCAGCAAGTGATTCAAGTCCTCTTCACTTTCAGCAAGCAAGATTGTGTCACATGTATATTGCAGGTTGTTAATGAGTCTTTCTCCAATTCTGATGCCATGTTCTTTTTTACGTAGTCCAGCTTCTCAGATTATTTGCTCAGCATACAGATTGAACACGTATGGTGAAAGGATACACCCCTGATGCACACCTTTCCTGATTCCTTTGTTCTCTTCAAATGACTGCCTTTTGGTCTGTGTGCAGGTTCTACATGAGCACAATTAGGTATTCTAGAATTCCCATTCTTTGTAATGTTATCCGTAATTTGTCATGATTCACATAGTCGAATGCCTTTGCATAGTCAATAAAACACAGGTAAGCATCTTTCTGGTATCCTTTGCTTTCAGCCATGATCTATCTGACATCAGCAATGATGTCCCTCGTTCCACATCCTCTTCTGAATTCAGCTTGAATATCTGGCAGTTCTCTATTGATGTACAGCTGTAACCAATTTTTATTTCAAAAAGTAAAGATTACAGCCTTGGAAACCCTATGGAGCAGTTCTACTCTGCTCTATAAGGTCGCTATGAATCGGAATTGACTTGGTGGCAATGAGGGTTTTTTAAATAGATACCGTGGTGTGGTTTCCTTTAATTTCTCCTTCCTAGGCAGTAGTGAAATCCTTACAGGTGAGAGTGGCTAATGCAAGCGTCTTCTCTCAGGGTGCAGGTTCCACATTCTGTCCTCTGGCGCTCTTTTCTTTTCCCCACATCAGCTTGTGCAGCAGTGATTCTTTGTTGCCATAGTTAGAATACCAGTTGGAGAGAACTCAGTCTCTCCATCTGCAACTGTTCATAGTTCCAAAGATCAGTTCAAATTTGATATTTTTAATTGCACTTAAATTTAAGTGATAAACTTCTATTTTAAGTATACCCAATGCTCATTGTCTTCAAGTGGATTCCAACTCATAGTGACCCTATAGGACAGAGTAGAACTGCCCGTAGGGTTTCCAGGAAGCAGCTGGTAGATTTGAACTGCCGCCCTTTTGGTAAGCAGCCGAGCTCTTAATCACTGTGCCAGCAGAGCCACTGCTATTTTAAGTATACTCTGAAAAATTCCCAGGTCTCTTTTTTCTTGGGAATCAGGCCTCTCCTTTGTGTGGTGCCACAGCTTTCTTCTCCAGCTCTCCAAGGACTCTCACCAGCTTGCCTGCCTGGTGTGAACGATGATGCTATTTAGATCTTTGGATGATGAAAATTTTCCAGGTTGATACGTAACTGAAAGTAGAGAATCACGAGTAAATTATAATTCCTGGACATCTCAATTTTTTGCCTATCTTGCCTTCCCTCTTTCCCCTGCAACTTTAAAGTTACCATTTTATGTTCACTGTCACACAGCCTGCATTAGTATGAAGCCCACTTTAGCAAACAATGAGACATAGAAACTTGAGTAAAATATATACTCATTGAATCTAAGTGTCTTCATCTACAGAATAAATTCAATATCTTTCTTTGATGTTTGTTCTAATGACTACAGATAAATTATATAGTATATAGCAGCCCACTGTCTGTTTTTATAAATAAAATGTTGTATTGGAACCAGGGCTTCAAACCAATTCATTCCGGTTCAACCCCTGCTGAGAATTTGCATTTCTAGCAAATTCCTCGGCAATGCTAATGCTGATGGTTAGGAACCAATCCTGAGAACCACTAGAGGAGCAGTGGTTCTCAAAATTCATTATACATAATAATCACCTGGGGATCGTGTTAAAATATAGATTCTGATTGAGTATATCTAGGGGTGGAAATACAAATTCTCAGCAGGGGTTCAAACTGGAATGAATTGGTTCAAAGTCCTGATTGGAACATAGCCATGCTCATTCATTTACTTGTTGTCTAACGCTGTTTTCACACTACAGTGGCAAGATTGGGTAGTTGCTATAGAGACTGTATAGCTTACAATATTTACTACCTTGCCTTTTTCAGAAAAAGTTTGCCAATCCCTGGCATTTAAGCATAGTGCCTGTCTCATAGTAAAAAAAAAAAAAAAAAAATTTTTAGGGACTCAATAATTGGTAGCTTTTATTATCCACTTATATTGATCAGTCTTGGAAATGACCGTAGAATTGGCAGTAAAGAGTCCCAGTCTGTTAGAATTGTTAAGGCATATTGGAAATTATCTATTTCTTTCCTCCTATGTTCAGTTGTTTCCTGTGGTCTATCCCCCCACTCAGTGTCTTTGACAGTATATCAAACCCAATAAACAAGAACAGCTTAACATGAATGATCCATGTAATCAGAAAGTAAGTTTACATTTTCAAAAGATACATATTTCAACTGCATACTGAAGTGATGAAGTTACACAAAGAAGTACTTTTCAAGTCCTCGTCTGTGTACTTGATGCAGACTATTTGAAACTGCAATAGCTACAGTGAATAAAAAATCAATGGAAGAAAAAGTGATTAATCTTCTCTCATTTATAAAGCAAAAGCGAGATCTATTTTTTGAGAGAATTGACAGGTTAATTAAGAAGTTCGTTAGTGATTATGTTAAGAATACTGACTCATTTTTAATTTAGCCTGATGTTACTTGGCATATAGATGTAACTAATGTTTGTGTGAGAAATCCAGAATCAGGTGTGTGAGAAAAATTGTTAGCCTATTCTGCAGGTGATTTTTGCCCAAAAGTTGATTATAATGTCTCATGATTAAAAGACATATGCATGAACTCAGCTCCAAGGGATTTCCTTAGAATGTCCCGCAAAAATCATGGGAAGATTTCCCCAACTTTCTAGAATTTACTTTCCTTAATTTTCAAATGGAAATTATACGATCTTATATGACTTTTGTGAGGAGTAAGTGGTAAAAAGTTGTAAAATGCTTAGCTTATTACTTAGAACATAGTAACCAATCAATAAATGGTAGTTTCCTTCCCCATTTCTTTAGGACACAGATTAGAGCCATTTGATTCTTGTTTAAAACATAATTATTCTGCTCTAGTTGATCTACGGAAACCCTGGCGGCATAGTGGTTAAGTGCTATGGCTGCTAACCAAAAGATTGGCAGTTCGAATCCACCAGGCACTCACTGGAAACTCTGTGGGGCAGTTCTACTCTTCCCTATCGGGTTGCTATGAGTCGGAATCGACTCGATGACAATGGGTTTGTTTTTTGTTGTTGTTGTTGACTCATATCAGACACTGTGCTCCAAATATGAGAGAATTAAACTTTTTATTTCTCAGCTTATTTGACTGATGAAAATCCAAACACCAAAGCACTGTACGATGGGTTGGAATTATAACAAAGCAGAAATTGAACTAAGGTATTTGTATTTCTACATATCATAACATCTTTTGAATGAAGAAATAGTAAAATTATAAAATATTTGACCTCAGTAAATTGATGTTTTTTGTTTTATTTTTAAAAGGGGTAAAATAGTGAATATTTTGGACTCATTATTACTCTTCATAGAGAAACAACATTATCCTAATACATAAAGGAAGCTGTAAGGAAATTATTTGAGTCACCTTATTTTGTTTCTATAATAATTAATATAGTTAAATACCTTTTCTACAGAGAAATTTAGTGACTGTAGATTAGGCTCGGGCATTGTTCACACACATACACATGTACACACAGGATAAAAAAAAAATTTTTTTTTTTCAAGACTAAAAAATTGTTGAAATATTTTCTTAAAACTTGGGACAAGAATAGCTCTTAAAAATGATGACAGAAAAGTGATATGGTCTTTTTGTCAGCCCAGTGAATGATTTCAGATCTTTCAAAATATTGCATGTTGAATCAAGTGGTTTTAAAGATATTCTTATGTGTGAAAAATCTTTACTGTACAAAGTTAAGAAATCAACAGCATGAACACATACAACTCAGAAAAAAAAAAAGTGGTTGAAGGATTTTCAATTCACATTTACCAGAAGGCACTGAAGCTAATCAACACCCCCACGGACGTATTAAAAAAGCATTCGCATCTTGCTACTTAAAACGCACATCTTGATCAAAGTGCCCTCGAGTTACGTCTCCATGCACCATCACTTACCCAACAACTAGCCAGATGAGCAGCTGAAATAATATTTTTCTTTCAAAAGACTGAAAAACCAGTGTGATGACTAAGATAATGAGATCAAACCTATATTAGTTTGACCATCATATTTTAGACTACTTGAAAAACTACTAAGTTCCTTAATAATCTGTCATTCCCAGCGTCATGAATCTAGACTAAATTTCAGAGAATTATTTCCAACAATGTCTGAATTTGTAAAACCTGATAATCTAATAACCAGAACTCCTCAGCTGAAAGATCACATATCAGAATTTCCCAGATCTGATCAGAAATGAATATAAAAAGAAGTGGGAGGAAAGGCAACAGATAGCATATTCAAAAGCCTGTGTTGCAAATTAAAAAACCAAACCTTAGGTATTACTTACTGCATATATTTAGTATTGTCAATTTAAAAACCATGCACACAAAGCTCCTGAGTTTAGCTGATCGTACATTGAACTTCTGAACTCTGGAGTCTTAATATTTAATTGTCTCTTACAAGTAGGTTGTCTGTGAAAGGTGCTTTACTACTTTAGTTATCTCAGAACTAGCCTTAGGATGAGACTCATAGAAGAGCAAACTCTGGAATGTTCATGCCAATAAGCTTGAAAAGCTTGGAATGGCAATAAGTCAATTTTGTACTTCTCTAAAGAAAAGGAATTCCATTTCCCAGAGAGAGATAGAAATGTTGTTCATCATAATTAGGATGGTATAACTAGAAATGTGAGGCATAAACATATTTAGTGCAAAATGTAAATATTGCAACAAAGTGGTTTGGGCACCTGGGTCTCATCTGGATTTCCCTAGAACCAGTTACAGTACGCAGGTAAACACAGGTGTAGGCCTTTCCCAACTTGCAGTATGCCGTTCTAAAATTATGTACTAAATCATCTTGTAATGGCCACTTTCCTTAACAGCTGTATGAGCCACAAAAATTAACTAAGATGAAATAACGTTTGGCAGGAGGTGAGGAAGTTTGTTTATACACACACAGGCACACACACATATATAAATATGTACCTGTAGAGAAAATCTTTTTTTTTAAAACAAGTTGGGGCAATAGAGATACAGAAGCAGACAAACCTAAATGGAGTGGAAGTATGATAGGATAACTGTGGAAGGGAAATCAGTTCTCTGTAATGATACAAAAAAAGTGGTGAAAAATAGAAATGCTAAGTAGTCCCTTAACTTTATGTTTACTTGTTCAAAAAGGATGCTCTCCTAATGTTAAGATGCCTGTCTATAGCCAAGAGGAGAGTTAGCACTTCATGTACATCAGTACTTTGTGCTGTCAGGGTCCTACTTCCTTCATGGCCCTTTTTCTGTGATTCTTGCCGTATGGCTAGGCATTACAGCTGTGAAGTAAAACTTTTTAGGAGAGGCTGAGTTCCAAGGTTCTCAGCATTCATATTCTCGCCACAGTTAGCCCTCCATAGAGTCCATTGCATCTAAAAATGTTTAAAGATTTGAAGGTCACCATGAGGTAGGACCTGTGCTTTCCGATGGGAGGCTTCTAGGAGAACTCATGATACCTAATCTGCCTCTCAGACCGTGATCTAGAAAAATTAAGGGTCAGCTAACATTTAAAAATTGATCACTGCAGATAAGTGCAATAAAAATTTGGTGATGATTGATGTTAAAATTTACAGAAAACATAAAATTTAGTACAACTTTTGGCAAGGTAAGTGCCATTTAAGTAAATAACAACTCCATATGCAAACAATATGAGGTACTCAAAGGTAAGGGGGTGGGTAGAGAAGCAAGGGATAGTTCCAAAATTATGCTTCCGGTGAAGCAGCATTCCTCAGAGACTCCATAGCCAGCCTCCTAACATGCCCTAATGCAGTGTTCACGCATCTTTTAGGCTTAGTAATAAAAGTCAGCAGTTTCAATGGACTAGAGCTTGCTGTGATCCTTGGCAGGATGGAGGGTATTAGGGAGAGCACTGCATATTTGAAACAAGTTTCCCTAGCCCTTCCAGCATATGAGTTTTAGAGTAAAATCCACTTTCTGTTGAGTCAACTTTGGTTCATGGCAACACTGACTAATGGCAACCCCATGTGTGCCAAAGTAGAAATGTATTCTGTGGGGTTTTCCGTGGCTGATTTTTCAGAAGTAGATAACCAGGTCTTTTTCACAAGGCACCTCTGGGAGAATTTGGACCTTCAACCCTGGGTTAACAGCAAAGCGCTTTAACTGTTTGCATGTGTGAACTGCCAGTTTTAGTACAAGCTGATGAACAAACACTTTGTCCACCCCTGAAATTCTCATTCAGTTCCAGTGACAGAGCTTTGGGGCATCTCAGATGTACTCAGGAATAATCACCTAACGTCCGTGGAATCTAGGCTCCCTCCTGGTATCTGCTACTTGTAAGGCTAGTTCAAAATAAGATCTACATACGTCCTAGTGTTCCCAGGAACAAGGGACAGAGTGCCCAATACTATTAACTAACACTTATGGGCACAAATAACCTAGCATTTCTTACCTATGTAATTGAACTGAAGCCACTCTGTCTTCTCCAAGAAGTAGGGATAACCTCGTCCCCTACACCAGAGAAGTACTGCTTGTGGCTCTGAAAATATTAAACGCCCCTTACAAAAATAGCTCCTTCAGCTTCAGCCAGTAGCCCATCTCTTATGGGACCCAGCTATAGCGCTTGGGGAGGACTAGGGATTGGACATCTTGCAGACTTCTCCAGGTGTTGCTCGTACACCAAGCCCGTCTTCGGGGACCATTTGCGCCAATGCATGTCTACTGGAAAAAAAAAAAAAAAAGAGAGTCCACTATTCCATCATTTCATCAAACATACCCAGCTATGTTAGAATTCCTTTAGGCTCAGTTGGGTCTTTGGCTTCCTGTATTTTTCTTAAGTAAAAACTGATGATTTGTGAACTAGCCCTTTTGGATTTTCACCCATACAGCAGTCAGAAGCCCCTCATTCCCTCCATGACTTCTTTCACGTTTAATTTTTTATTCTGAGATAAATTACTAAACTGAGTTATTCTTATGTTTTCATTTTTTTTTTTCTCTCTCTCTGTTCCAAAACAAAATATAATAGTCTGACATTCCCATATCTTGCTATCCCTCTTTTTACTAGAAAGGCAGTGTGTTTCCAGTTGGAAAAAAATGGCAGCATTTTTTTTTTTAATTGAATAGAATGGGCAGTGTCTCATAAAGAGTTGCAAGCAAGAAATTAAGATCTGTATTCTTGTCATTCCTCTATCAATGAAGTGATCTGTGACTTTTGTAAAGGTACTCAGTTATCCCGATTCAATTCCATGTAATGCAAATTGTGATAAACATTATTTCAGTATGTTACATTGTGAGAGTAGGTTACTCTAGGAATCTTTCCAAATATGTACATATATATATCAAATCTGCAATAACACTTTGTATAATTTAAACATTTTAAAATTTTATTATTTAAATTAAATGATTTTTGTTTTCAAAATGCAGGCCTTCCAATTCACCAAATCATCTCATCTTTAAAAATAGGGTCTTATTTTATTTAAAAACATAGATTTTATTTTGCTTATCCTAAGTATGTCAGTTTGTTTGTAACAGGTAAGTTTTATGAGCCCCATACACTATAATCAAAAAACAAAATACTTGTAGTAGATTGGTATTGAAACCTGCTGTTCTGTTTCCCAGTTTTTCCCTATTTAGTTCAAATGTTCAACTGTTTAGCAGGCTCAGATAACTTAATCAATGAAGCTCTTATTTTTGGCATTCTCACATTCCAAATTAAAATTACATTATATTTTTTTTTGGGAAAACCCCCCACCAGTACCATCTGTGAATTGAATGGTGTCATTACATCAAAGTACTGCAATTAGAACAATAGGGTAAAATTAATGCCAATGTTAAGTACAGATGTGCCAAATATGATGGGTAGTTGATACACAATTCAAACTGACAACCACGTGCAATGTGGAAAGTATCCAGGCATAACCCCAGATCCAGTTGGCCAATGGATGTCATGATTGCCTCACAGAGAACATATTTAAAAGAGATTTATTTGGCAGTAAGAACAGTGAGTTTCAAAAGACCATAGTCTGTCCTAGGTTGCTCATGCAAAGCTTTCATTATTCCTGGGAAAGAATGGGCCTGAAGAAGAGAATCCAAAGAGGCCATAACATTCCATAGCCATAGAGCAAAAATTCCCATTTTTTTTTCTTTTTCTCTTCAGGAGTACAACACTTGGTCTTTGCATTCCATTTTGGATCATATGGTGTTATTAGTCTAGCGGTGCTGATTATCCATTTCTATAGTTGCAGCAAGCTATTTGCTTTAGCATGTAACAGGAGTTTCTTAGTATATGCTGAAAAATAATGTATTTTATTATTTAGTTTTACCATCTGTAAAACAGAATTTCTAGAATGGATGATTGTGGGCTAGAGTTTGTTTCCAGTTAGAATCTTCTAATGTTTGCCATTATGGTCAATGCTGAAAGGATGGGTTTACTTGGACAACCCTAGGCTATTTGATCTCTGTCGTTTCATGGTGATGTATTCGACAAAAAAATCGTATTAAAAGGAGAGTTATAAATGGCTCAAAGCGTACCAGTACTGATGAGCCAGTGGCAGTTATCTCTATCATCAGTCCTTCAACTACAAATAGTAAATGTAAATAACATTTTTTATGTTAGAATAGGTTTGCTACTAAACCCTGAAATTTTTAGCAACAAATTTAAAACATTTTTTTGTGTGTGAATAGGCATAATTAACCTACAAGCCTCATAGCAGCAGCTTTTATTTAAGCAAATAAGTTTGAAAAATGAGCCAATATTTATAAAGCAAGAATAGCAGTTGCTAGGTCAACAATTATATGGAGATATCAATGGATGTGTTTCTGTTCATGAAGGCTATCCTCATGAGGTCATCGTGGTATTTTTCTACAGAACAAAAAG
This sequence comes from Elephas maximus indicus, assembly GCF_024166365.1. Classification (NCBI taxonomy): domain Eukaryota; kingdom Metazoa; phylum Chordata; class Mammalia; order Proboscidea; family Elephantidae; genus Elephas; species Elephas maximus. The sequence goes on along the minus strand of NC_064822.1, from coordinate 82,082,814 downwards.
TTGCAGTCCAAGAATAATGGCATACCCCATGTTCTTTACTGAAATGCCACATTCCCAGATTCTTTTTCTTCATTATTGCACAATTAACTGTCTTAAACACGATTTGGAGTGGAGACAGAAACATAAAATTATATAAACATAGGATGCCAAGAGACATAAAAATCTCATCTCTTTTCACCACTCAATACTAATTCTAGGATTTACCATCAGTCATTTTACAAGCAGTGGTAAAGTTTACCAAAATTGGTATGTCTTAATATTTTCCCCCAAATACTCTTACCTAATTGGAAAAAAAAAAAATTAAACTATAACAATTTAGCACAATACATACTTACTGGCAAAGTAGTACATGCAAGATGCTGCAGATGAAATAATATTAACTTGCCTCAATATAAAACTTGTCTCAATATGATTATCATCTTATAAGGGGTCCCAAATAACTGTAGGCAAATAAAAAATGAAACAAATGACATAAAAGAAGTCTAAGGGGTTTGAATGAGGTAAAAGTCACTTCAAGTTGGAGGGATAAAAAAATACCTGCGTAGTAGAGGTGGACTGTGCAAAAGGTTAAGCACTCGCCTGGTAGCCAAAAGGTTGATGGTTCGAACATACCCAGGGGCTCCTCAGAAGACAGGTCTGGCAATCTGCCTCAGAAAGGTCACAGTCTTGAAAACCCTATGGTGCACACTTCTACTCTGACACACATGGAGTCACCATGAGTTGGAATCTACTCAATGGCAGCTAACAAGAGAGGTTGCAGTTTTGCATGAATGGATGGAGAGCTCCAGGTAGAAATGAACAGCATGAGCAAATCTAGGAAAAAAGCCAGGAATCAGGAATCATTTGTTCATTCAACAAGGTGAGAGATGAGGGTGGCTTGGACTAGTGCGGCAGAGGTGATAGTGAGAAGTGGTCTGATGAGGAAATATTTTGCTTGTAGGTTTAAATGAATTGGCTGATTATTAAGCTGTGAGGAGTAAGAATGGGAGAGAGTTAAGGTTGACCATAAGTAATTCAGTGTGGCTAAAACGCAAGGAGGAAGAAGTAAGATAGAAAAAAGGCTAGAAATATGATTTCCAGGCTCTTGAGTACCAGTTATTAATCTAAGCTTTTTGGTTCTAAGTGGTAGATATTCAAATGGAACTGGCTTAAACCAAAGAAGAAATTCATGGTTCATGGAACTAGAAGGACTGTTTATAAAAAGGACCTTAATGACAAGCAGAGCAATGGACATGAACAATGCCAGGCATATATTGCCCTTTGCCTCCTCTATTTGTTTGACTCTGTATTGGCTTCATTCTTCAGAACAGCTTATCCATATGGCAGGAAAGATGGCTTTGGCAGTTTTGAACTAAAAAAAAAAATACCAGTTGGCACCAAATTGACTCTAATTTATGATGACCCCGTGTATGCCAGAGTAGGATTCTGCTCCACAGGCTGAATTTTTGGAAGTAGATGGTCAGGCCTTCCTTCTGAGGCACTTCTGGGTGGACTCAAACCTCAAACTTTTTGGCTAGCAGCCAAGTGCATTAATTGTTGGCACTACCCCCAACCTTGCAATTCTGTAATAAGGAAGAAAGAAGTACTTTCCTCAGCGCCTATTTGAAAGATTCAGGGAAGAATTCTGAGCTGTCTAGCCTGAATTACATAACCGTATCTGGACCATTTACTGTGAGCCGTTGTGAATTACGTATCTATCCGTCTGGTCATTGGGGAGCCCACCTTTCTCTCCAGAAGCAGAAGCACTGACTGTTAATGAAGGAGTATATTCTAGAAGAGTGGAATGGGGGAAGGACAGATTAAAAAATAACATTTATTAAGCCAGACTTAAGTTTGAAATATAAATATGTAGGAGTCCCCGGGTGTTAAGTACTCAGCTGCTAACTGAAAGGTTGACAGTTTGAGTCTACCCCGAGGTACCTAGGAAGAAAGGCCTGGCAATCTATTTGCAAAAAAATTAGCCATTGAAAGCCCTATGGAACACAGTTCTACCCTAACACACATGAGGTCACCACGAGTCAGAGCCAACTTGATGACAACTTTTTACTAAAATGTGTATGTATGTGTGGAAACCTGGTGGCATAGTGGTTAAGTGCTAGGGCTGCTAACCAAAGTGTCGGCAGTTCAAATCCTCCAGGCGCTCCTTGGAAACTCTGTGGGGCAGTTCTACTCTGTCCTATAGGGTCACTATGAGTTGGAATCAACTCGACGACACTGGTTTTTTTGGTTTGTATATATGTATGTGTATACATATATGCATATATGAGTCGGAATTGACTCAATGGCAACAAATCTGCGTTTTTTTTTTTTTTTGGTTTATACATACATATATGTATGTGTATGTGTGTGTGTGTCTTAGTTACCTGGTGCTGCTGTAACAACAACAATAAAAAAAACCACAAATACTTGGCTTTAAAGAACAGAAATTTAGGTTTTCACCGTTCAGGAGGCTAAAAGTTCTAATTCAGGATGTGCCTTTTGGGGAGGTTCTTCTTTGTCTGTTTCCGTTTCTAGTAGCCAGAGTTCCTGGGACTGTAAATGCTTTCTGCTTCTTTTCTAACTCGCAGTGATTATGTTTCAGACCTGCACTACACTGCTATCACCTAATTAACATAAAAAACTATTTTTGAATGGAGTCATATTTACAGGTACAGGGGTTAGAATTTCAAAACATATGGGGGGGTACAATTCAATCCATAACCATCTCTCTATACATATATATGCATATGTATCTGTCAGTTTGTCATACTGTGGTGGTGGCTTGTGTGTTGTTGTGATGCTGGAAGCTATGTACTGGTATTCAAATACCAGCAGGGTCATCACCCATGGTGGACAGGTTTGAGCTGAGCTTACAGTCTAAGACAGACTAGGAAGAAGGACCTGGAAGTCTACTTCTGGAAAAAAAAATTAGCCAGTGAAAGCTTCATGGATAGCAGTGGAACATTGTCTGATATAGTGCCAGAAGATGAGCCCCTCACTTTGGAAGGCACTCAGAAGACAACTGTGGAAGTGCTGCTTCCTTGAAGTAGAGTTGACCTTAATGATGTGAATGGAGTCAAGCTTTCAGGACCTTCACCTGCTGTTGTGCCAAGGCTCAAATTGGGAAGAAATGGCTGTGAAAGTCCATTAATAATAGGAATGTGGAATGTACAAATCTGAATCCAGGAAAATTAGTAACTGTCAAAAATGAAATGGAATACAATAAAGATTGATACCCTAGACATTAATAAGTTGAAATGCACTGGTTTTGGCCATTTTGAATCAGACAATAATATGGTCTACTATGCCAGGAATGAAAAATAAAAAAGAAATGGTATCACGTTCATCATCCAAAAGAACTTTTAAAAATCTATCCTGAAGTACAATGCTGTCAATGATGAGGTAATATCCATACACCTATGAGGATGACCAGTTAATACGACTATTATCCAAATTTATGCACCAATTACTAAAGCCAAAAATGAAGAAATTGAAGATTTTTACCAACTTCTGCAGTCTGAAATTGATTGAACATGCAATCAGGATGCATTGTTAATTACTGGTGATTGGAATACAGAAGTTGGAGACAAAGAAGAAGGATCAGCAGCTGGGAAATGTGGCCTTGGTGGTAGAAACTAAGTTGGAGGTCACATGATAAAATTTTGCAAGCTCAAAGGCTTCTTCATTGCAAATACCTTTTTTCTACAACATAAACAGTGGGTAAACACGTGGACATCACCAGGTGGAATAAATAGGAATCAGATTGACTACATCTGTGGAAAGAGATGATGGAAAAACCTCAATATCATCAGTCAGAACAAGGCCAGGGGCTGACTCATATGAAAGTTTAAGTTAAAGCTGAAGAAAATTAGAACAAGCCCACGAGAGCCAAAGTATGACCTTGAGTATATCTCACCTGAATTTAGAGATCATCTCAAGAACAGATTTGATGCATTGAACACTAACGACCAAAGAAGACCAGACGAGGTGTGGAATGAAATCAAGGACATCATACTTGAAGAAAGCAAGAGGTCATTAAAAACACAGGAAAGAAACAAGAGACCAAAATGTATGTCATAAGAGATTCTAAAACCTGCTCTTGAATGTGAAAAAGCTAAAGTGAACCGATGAAGAGCTGAACAGAAAATTTCAAAGGACAGCTCCAGAAGAAGTAACACATTATAATGACATGTACAAAGGCCTGGAGTTAGGAAACCAAAAGGGGAGAATACGCTTGGCATTTCTCAAGGTGAAAGAACTGAAGAAAAATTTCAAGCCTCAAGTTGTGATATTGAAGGAAAATGGTGGTATAGTGGTTAAGAGCTACAGCTGCTAACCAAAAGGTTGGCAGCTTGAATCCACCAGGTGCTCCTTGGAAACTCTATGGGGCAGCTGTAGTCTGTCCTATAGGGTCACTATGAGTCAGAATCGACTCAATGGCAATGAGTTTTTTTTAATGGGAAAAATATTAAACGATGCAGGAAGCTATTCCAAAAAGAATAGTTACTAAACAGAGTTACTATTCCAAAAAGAACTGGTCAGTGTTCAACCATTTCAGGAGGTAGCATATGAACAAGAACTGATGGTATTGAAGGAAGATGTCCAAGGTGTACTGAAGGCATTGGCAAAAAACAAAGCTCTAGGAATTGATGGAATACCCACTGAGATGTTTCAAAGAATGGATGCAACACTGGAAGCACTCATGTGTCTGTGACAAGAAATTTGGAAGATAGCTACCTGGCCAACAGATTGAAAGAGATCCATATTTATGCCTGTTCCCAAGAAAGGTGATCCAACCGAATGTGGAAGTTATCGAACAATATCCTTAATGTCATACCCAAATAAAATTTTGCTGAAGATCCTTCAAAAATGGCTACAGCAGTATATCAACAGTGAACTGCCAGAAATTCAGGCCAAATTCAGAAGAGGACGTGCTGATGTCAGATGGATCCTGGCTGAAAGCAGAGAATACCAGAAAGAGGTTTACCTGTGTTTTATTGACTATATAAAGGCATTCAAATGTGTGGATCATAACAAATTATGGATAACATTGCGAAGAATGGGAATACCAGAACACTTATTTGTGCTCATGTGGCATCTGTACTTAGATCAAGGGGCAATTGTTCCGACAGAACAAGGTGATACCGCCTGGTTTAAAGTCAAGAAAGGTGTGCATCAGGGTTGTATCCTTTTGCCATACTTGTTCAATCTGTTGAGCAGATCATCTGAGAGGCTGGACTGTATGAAGAAGAACGGGGCATCAGGATTGGAGGAAGACTCATTAACAACCTACATTATGCAGATGACACAACCTTGCTTGCTGAAAGTGAAGAGGACTTGAAGCACTTACTGGTGAAGATCAAAGACCACAGCCTTCAGTATGGATTGCACCTCAACATAAAGAAAACAAAAATCCTTACAACAGAACCAATAAGCAACATCATGATAAACGGAGAAAAGATTGAAGCTGTCAAGGGTTTCATTTTAATTGAATTCACAATCAACGCCCATTGAAGCAGCAGTCAAGAAATCAAGCGATGTATTGCATTGAGCAAATTTGATACAAAAAACCTCTTTAAAGCAAAGATGTCTCTTTAAGTACTAAGGTGTGCATGACCCGAGCCATGGTGTTTTCAATTGCCTCATATTCATGGGAAAGCTGGACAATAAATAAGGAAGACCAAAGAATTGACACCTTTGAATCAGGATGTGGGTAAAGAATATTGAATATACCATTGCTATGGGTTGAATTATGTTCCCTAAAAATGTGTGTCAACTTGGCTAGGCCGTGATTCCCAGTATTGTGTGATTGTCTACCATTTTGTCATCTGATGTGATTTTTCGTGTTGTAAATCCTAACTGTATGATGTTAATGAGGCAGAATTACAGGCAGTTATGTTAATGAGGCAGGACTCAATCTACAAGATTAGGTTGTGTCTTGAGTCAATCTCGCTTTAGATATAAAAGGTAAAAGGAAGCAGAGAGACAGGGGGACCTCACACCACCAAGAATGTCATGCCAGGAGCAGAGTGCATCATCCAGACCCACGATCCCTGCACTGAGAAGCTCCTAGACCAGGGAAGGATGGATGGCAAGGACCTTCCTCTAGAGCCAACAGAGAGAGAAAGTCTTCCTTGGAGCTGGTGCCCTGAATTGAATAGCCTACCAGACTATGAGAAAACACATTTCTCTTTGTTAAAGCTGTTCACTTGTGATATTTCTGTTACAGCAGCACTAGATAACTAAGACAACCATGGACTGCCAGAAGAACGAATAAATCTGTCTTGGAAGAAGTACAACCAGAATGCTCCTTAGAAGGGAGAATGGTGAGGCTTCATCTCACTTACTTTGGACATGCTATCAGGAGGGACCAGTCCCTGGAGAAGCACTTCATACTTGGTAAAGAGTCATTGAAAAGGGAAAGACTTTCAATGAGATAAACTGACACAGTGGCTGCAATAATGGACTCATGCATGACAACAATTATAAGGATGTTGCAGGACCGGGCAGGGTTTCTTTCTGTTGCACATAGGGTTGCTATGAGTTGGAACCAACTCGATGGCCTCCAACATCAACAACATACGCACAGTATGTACATATATATATCTGTGTGTGTGTAAAATGTATGTATGCCTTTTACTATCCTTGTTCCTTCCTGTCTGAAAGCAAACCCTGTAATAGATCCCATTTTTGCTCCTTTACATGAGGACATTGCTCAAGAAATTCTTTCTTTTTCACTCACATCATCAATTTTTCCATGTCCACTGGATCTTTCTCATTAGCATACACTCATGCTATTATTCTTCCATCTTAAAAATAATACTTTCTCTTGATTCCATATTACCCATCAGGTATTACCCTTTTGTTTTGCTCCTTCTGGCTTCAATTCTCTCGCTGTGTTCTCTCTTAAGTCCAGTCCACTCAGGCTTCTGTCCCTCACCACTTCACCAATATTCTGCTTACCAATTTCACCAATGACCTTGGCGCTTTTGAATGATCTTCAGAAAAATTTTACTTGTATGTGATATTAATGAAAGTGACAATTTCTGCTTTCCATTGGATTACCCTTCTTTGGAGTGGACACAAATATGGATGTCTCCCAGTCATTTGATCAGGTAGCTGTCTTCCAAATTTCTTGGCATACATGAGTGAGCACCTTTGGCACTGCATCCCTTCGTTGAAACATCTCAATTGGTATTCCATCAATTCCTGGAGCCTTGTTTTTGCCAATGACTTCAGTGCAGTTTGGACTTCTTCCTTCAATACCATTGGTTCTTGATCATATGCTTCCTCCCGAAATGGTTGAACGTTGATCAATTCTTTTTGGTATAGTAACTCTGTATTCCTCCCATCTTCTTTTGTTGCTTCCTGTGTTGTTCAATATTTTGCCCATAGGATCCGTCAATATTGCAACTTGAGGCTTGAATTTTTTCTTTTCTTTCACCTTGAGAAATGCCAAGCATGTTCTTCCCTTTTGGTTTTCTAACTCCAGGTCTTCGCACATTTCATTACACTACCTGACTTTGTCTTTTCGAGCCACCCTTTGAAATCTTCTGTTCAGCTCTATTACTTCATCATTTATTTCTTTTGCTTTAGCTACTCTGTGTTCAAGAACAAGTTTCAGAATCTCTTCTGACATCCATTTTGGTCCTTTTTTTTTTTTTCTGTCTTTTTAATGAGCTTTTGTTTTCTTCATGTGTGATGTTCTTGATGTCATCCCAAAACTTGTCTTGTCTTTGGTCATTAGTGTTCAGCGCATCAAACCTATTCTTAAGATGGTCTCTGAATTAAGATGGGATGTACTCAAGGTCACACTTTCTGCTATCATCAATTTAAAAAAAAAATTTTTCAGCTTCAACTTGAACTTGCTGTTGTTGTCAGGTGTCATCAAGTAGATGCTGACTCATAGCGACACTACATGGACAGAGTAGACTGCCCCATATGGTTTCCAAGGAGCAGCTGGTGCATTTGAACTACTGACCTTTTGGTTAGCAGCCGAGCTCTTAACCACTATGCTCCCAACTGGAACTTGTACATGATCAGTTAATGGTCCATTCCACAGTTGTCCCCTGGCCTTGTTGTGACTGATACTGAGCTTCTCCGTCATCTCTTTCCACAGATGTAGTTGATGTAGTTCCTGTGTATTCCATCCAGTGAGGTCCCTGTGTATGTGGTTTTTGTTAGGTCCTGTTGAGTGGGTTCCAACTAATAGTGACCTTATGCACAACAGAATGAAACACTGCCTGGTCCTGCGCCATCCTTACAGTTGTTGTTATGCTCGAGCTCGTCGTTGCAGCCACTGTGTCAATCCACCTCATTGAGGGTCTTCCTCTTTTCCATTGACCCTGTACTTTGCCAAGCATGATGTCCTTCTCTAGGGACTGATCCCTCCTGATAACATGTCCAAAGTATGTAAGGTGCAGTCTCGCCATCCTTGCTTCTAAGGAGCATTCTGGTTGTACTTCTTCCAAGACAGATTTGTTCGTTCTTTTGGCAGTCCGTGGTGTATTCAATATTCCTTGCCAACACCACAATTCAAAGGCGTCAATTCTTCTTCGGTCCTCCTTATTCATTTTCCAGCTTTCACATGCATAAACTGTGACTGAAAATACCATGGCTTGGGTCAGGCGCACCTTAGTCTTCAAAGTGACATCTTTGCATTACAACACTTTTTAAAGAGGTCCTTTGTGGCAGGTTTACCCAATGCAATGCGTCGTTTGATTTCTTGACTGCTGCTTCCATGAAAACCCTGGTGGTGTAGGGAAACCCTGGTGGTGTAGTGGCTAAGTGCTATGGCTGCTAACCAAAGGGTTGGCAGTTCGAATCTGCCAGGCATTCCTTGGAAACTCTATGGGGCAGTTCTACTCTGTCCTATAGGGTCGCTATGAGTCGGGATCGACTCGAAGGCACTGTGTGGGCTTCCATGATTGTTGATTGTGGGTCCAAGTAAAATGAAATCTTTGATAACTTCAATCTTTTCTCCATTTATCATGATGTTCCTCATTGGTCCAATTGTGAAGGATTTTTGTTTTCTTCGTGTTGAGGTGCAATCCACACTGAAGGCTGTGGTCTTTGATCTTCATTAGTAAGTTCTTCAAGTCCTTTTCACTTTCAGCAAGCAAGGTTGTGTCATCTGCATAATGCAGGTTGTTAATGAGTCTTCCTCTAATCCTGATGCCCCGTTCTTATTCATATAGCCCAGCTTCTCGGATTATTTGCTCAGCATACAGATCGAATAGGTATGGTGAAAAGTTACAACCCTGACGTACACCTTTCCTGACTTTAAACCAGGCAGTATCCCCTTGTTCTGTCCAAACAACTGTCTCTTGATCTATGTAAAGGTTCCTCATGAGCACAATTAAGTGTTCTGGAATTCCCAAACTTTTCAATGTTATCCGTAATTTGTTATGATCCACACAGTCGAATGCCTTTGCATAGTCAATAAAACACAAGTAAACATGTTTCTGGTATTCTCTGCTTTCAGCCAGGATCCATCTGTCATCAGCAATGATATCCCTGGTTCCACGTCCTCTTCTGAAACAAGCCTGAATTTCTGGCAGTTCCCTGTTGATATACTGTTGTAGTCATTTTTGAGTGATTGTCAGCAAAATTTTGCTTGCGTGTGATATTAATGATACCTTTCTATAATTTCCACTTTTGGTTGGATTACCTTTCTTGGGAATAGGCATAAATATGGATCTCTTCCGGTCAGTTGGCCAGGAAGCTGTCTTCCATATTTCTTGGCATAGACGAGTGAACACCTCCAGCAGTGCATCCTTTTGTTGAAACATCTCAATTGATATTCTGTCAATTCCTGGCGCCTTGTTTTTTGCCAATGCCTTCAGAGCAGTTAGGACTTCTTCCTTCAGTACCATCGGTTCCTGATCATTTGCTACCTCTTGAAATGTTTGAACATGGACTACTTCTTTTCGGTGTAATGACTGTGTATTCTTTCCATCTTCTTTTAATGCTTCCTGTGTCTTTTAATATTTTCCCCTTAGAATCCTTCACTATTGCAACTAAGGCTTGAATTTTTTCCTCAGTTCTTTCAGCTTGAGAAAAACCGAACGTGTTCTTCCCTTTTGTTTTCTATCATCGGCTCTTTGCACATGTCATTATAATACTTTACTTTGTCTTCTTAAGCTGCCCTTTGAAATCTTCTGTTCAGTTCTTTTACTTCATCATTTCTTCCTTTTGCAAGTTTCAGAGTCTCCTCTGACATCCATCTTGTTCTTCTATTTCTTTCCTGCCTTTTCAGTGACCTCTAGCTTTCTTCATGTATGATGTCCTTGATGTCATTCCACAACTTGTCTGATCTTCAGTCACTAGTGTTCAATGTGTCAAACCTATGGTCGAGATGGCCTCTAAATTCAGGTGGGATATACTCAAGGTCATATTTTGGGTCTTGTGGACTTGCTCTGATTTTCTTCAGTTTCAGCTTGAGCTTGCATATGAACAGTTGATGGTCTGTTTCACAGTCAGCCCGGCCTTGCTCTGAGTGATAATATTGAGCTTTTCCATCATCTTTTTTCCACAGATATAATCAATTTGATTCCTGTGTGTTCCATCTGATGAAGTCCATGTGTATAGTCACCATTTATGTTGTGTGAAAGAAGATATCTGCAATGAAGTCTTTGGTCTTGCAAAATTCTATCATTCAATCTCTGGCATTGTTTCTGTTACCAAGGCCATATTTTCCAACTATTGATCCTTCTTTGTTTCCAACTTTTGCATTCCAATCACCAGTAATTATCAATGCATCCTGATTGCATGTTCAATCAATTTCAGACTGCAGCAGCTGATAAAATCTTCTGTTTTTCTTTATCTTTGGCCTTAGTGGTTGGTGTGTAAATTTGAATAATATATTAACTGGTCTTAGCTGTAGGCATATGGATATTATCCTATCACTGACAGAGTTGTACTTCAGGATAGATCTTAAAATGTTCTTTTTGATGATGAAAGCAACACCATTCCTCTTCAAGCTGTCATTCTCAGCATAGTAGACTATTCGATTGTCCAATTCAAAATGGCCAATACCAGTCCATTTCAGCCCACTAATACCTAGGATATCGATGTTTATGCATTCCATTTCATTTTTGATGATTTCCAATTTTCCTAGATTCATACTTCGTACACTCCACTTTTCAATTATTAATGGATGTTTGCAGCTGTTTCTTCTCATTTTGAGTCATGCCACATCAGCAAATGAAAGTCCCAAAAGCTTTACTCCATCCATGTCATTAATGTTGACTCTACTTTGAGGAGGCAGCTCTTCCCTAGTTGTCTTTTGAGTACCTTCCAACCTGAAGGTCTCATATTCTGGCACTACATCAGACAATGTTCCCCTACTATCCATGAGGTTTACACTGGCCAGTTTTTCAGAAGTAAATCACCAGGTCCTTCTGCACAGCCTGTTTTAGTCTGGAAGCTCAGCTGAAACCTGTCCACCATGTCGGTATTTGAATACTGGTGGCATAACTTTCAGCATCACAGCAAAATACAAGCCACCATAGTATGACAAACTGATAGGTGGCAGGTCTGCACTTGCTTTTATTTTGCTGAATATTTTGTGAAGTTCAACCATGTTGATATTAATGCTGCAGCTTATTCATTTCTAATGCTGTAATTTCCATTAAATAAGGTCATCATGATTTTTTTATTCTAGACCTTTGGTTTGTTTCCATATTTGTACATATCTCCTGGTACACATGTACAATACAGGAATTCCTATAAGATACATTGTAAGGATTGACTTGAACAAGAGAGATATATGTTTCCTTATGAGATCATTTTGTCAAAAATGTAATTTTTTTTAATTCCACCTTTTCATTCAGGATGTAGTCCTTCCAGGGACCTGGGTTTTGCAAGGATCAAAGCTCAGTTTCTTTGCCTTCTAAAGGCTGAGGGCTCTGACATTTTGATTCCTGATATTGACAGATGACCACTGCTGTTTCCCATCCTCTTTCTCTTTGAGGTTTCAGCTGTCTTCATTTTCATCCTGTTTTTTTGATTTGCGCCGGTAATGCTGGGGTGAGATGGTATCTCATTGTGGTTTTGATTTGTATTTCTCTAATGGCTAGTGATTGAGAGCATTTCCTCATGTGTCTGTTGGCCACTTGAATGTTTTTCTTTGGTGAAGAGTCAGTTCATTTCTTTTGTCCATTTTTTAATTGGATTATTTGTTTTTGTCGTAGAGGTGTTGGAGTTTCTTGTAGAATTTAGAGATTAGGCCTTTGTCTGGTTTGTAATAGCCAATTTTTTTTTTCCTGTCTATAGGTTCTCTTTTGGTGAAGTCTTTTGATGAGCATAAATGTTTAATTTTTAGAAGATCCCAGTTATCTAGTTTACTTCTGGAGTTTGTGTGTTGTTGGTTGTGGTTTGTGTTTTGTTAAGGCCATGTATTAGGGCTTCTAGCATTGATCCTATTTTTTCTTTGATGAACTTCATAGTTTTGGGCTTTATACTTAGGTCTTTGATCCATTTTGAATTAGTTTTTGTATATGGTGTGAGGTATGGATCCTGTTTCATTTTTTTTGCAGATGGACATCCAGTTTTGCCAGCACCATTTGTGAGAAATACTGTCTTTTCCCCATTTGATGGACTTTGGGCCCTTGTCAAAGATTAGGTGACCCTAGGTGGATGGATTTACATCTGGGTTCTCAATTCTGTTCCATTGGTCACTGTATCTGTCGTTGTACCAGTATCAGGCTGTTTAGACTACCATAGCTGTATAGTAGGTTCTGAGGTCAGGTAGTGTGAGTCCTCCTACTTCATTCTTCTTCTTCAATAGTGGTTTATTTATCCAGGGCTTCTTTCCTTTCCATATAAAATTAATGACAAAATTTTCTGTCTTTTTAAAGAATGTTGTTGGTATTTGGATTGAGATTACATTGTATTTGTAAATCGCTTTGGGTAGAATTGTCGTTTTCACATTGTTGAGTCTACCTATCCATGAGCATAGTATGTTTTTCCATTTATGTAGATCTCTTTTGGTTTCTTGCAGTAGCGTTCTGTAGTTTTCTTTGTATAGGTCCTTTACATCCCTTGTTAGATTTTCAAGATCCATTTTTTAAATGAATGTTCAGCATTTACTTACTTGCCCCACTCACACGAATCCATAATCTCTCATTGCACCAATGACTGCAGTGGGTGAAGGCCTCCAGACTCTGAACAGTTCTTTTAGTGTAATCTTCATACTACTTCTTGGTAGTACAGTAACATATGGTGTTTTTCTTAAATGTTTGATCCCTACTTTCATCTATCCATGTCATTGTTGTTGTTGTTGTTAGGTGCCATCAAGTCAGTTCTGACTCATAGTGACCCTATAGGACAGAGTAGAAATGCCCCACAGGGTTTCCAAGGTGCGGCTGGTGAATTTGAACTGCTGACCTTTTGGTTACAGCCAAGCTCTTAATCACTGTGCCACGAGAGCTCCCCTATAGTACTCCCTTGAAAGTAATGGTGTCAGGTTTAGCACAGAGTTATATACTGTGGTATTTCATAAATACTGTAATAAGCAGACTGTTTAACATAGTGGCTAAGTGCCCAGGGTCTGGGTCAGACAGCCCGGGTGGAAATCCCCATTCATCATTTACTATCCATATGATCTTGGGCTTGGCACCACATCAATACCTAAGTTCATGTATTTGGATTTAAGGAGGTAAAAGGAAGATGGTAGGCCTGAGGAGAGATAAGTTCAGGGTATAGATCCTTCAGTTTCATTCAGCTCTCACTATTCAAGCCACCATTATCTCTGAATAAATCTACTTACTGAAGGTACCTACAGTCACCATGGCAATCCTAGAAGTTTCTTTTGCCTCCTCATAAGGCTTAGGTCTTCCATAAGCACATGCCCTCTTTGCATTATTACGTCCTCTTTCTCTTCTTCCTGAAACACAAACTTGCTTTAAAAACGTCATTTTTATTTCTGCAGCCTATTTTTTTCCACCAGGTCTTTCATACCATGCTATGTATGCTTCCACCATGAGTAACACATCAAAAACCGAAATAATGGGTGATTTAACTAATATCCTATAATGCAATACCCATTAGTGCAATACAAAATAATATTATGAGATTTTATTAGCTCATATTAGTAAACACAGATTGCATTAAAAGCTGTTCTTGTTTTATTTTTGAAAGCCTTGGATATGATAGACTAATATAAAATACCCAAATTATGCTGTTCTGAAACTGCAAAGTTGAGTTTCCTGCTGAGCAAGTTATGTTAAATCTTTTCCTTTTTCTTTATTCTTATGAAGGATAAGGAAATGGTGGCTACAGGGTTTCTCTTTGTTCACCTTCCCTGCTGCATTGGAAACAGTTTAAGAGCACTTCCCAGGAAACTGTTTCTGACCTTGTGTCCCTTGCTTTCTACCAGATACTAGTAACAACATCAAATGCCACTTCTTAGCATTAAAAATTAGATATTATCTAACATTAGACTCTACACAGCACAAGGTAAAGGGGCTTTTTGGCAGATAGCCAGGTAATTAGCTCAATGCAGACCAAACAAGACCATCCGAAGCCTCACTGGAGACTATGCTTCTAAAGCCTCTCTCTCACCCTTGGTACAGGAAAACCTGTCAAAGGATAAATTTAACACTTTCATGCTCACAGGTACCTCTAGGGACCAAGCATTCTTTCTGCCTCTGAAGGTTTATTGAGAAGCTGCTGCATCACTGACCATGCTGCCTCAAGGCATGGGCCCTTATGACTGAAACTGAAGAAACAGCAGTGTGCCACAAATTACTGTTTTTACAGGGTATTGTATGAGGTAACTGAATTTTTGGTGGGGAAAATAGAAATTTTGAAAATTTTTATTTGTTACACTTATGTACCAATAGACCCTGGTGGGGACTCTTGGGAATAATTAACGGTACTTTATATGTACCACTTAACACTTAGGGTGGGCTTTTGAGGGGGGCAAGAAAAAAAAATCCATACTACCTACCAAAAATTCAGACGCAATGATTCAGCACGCTTGCATTAATGAAAATACACGTTATCAACAAAAAATTTGAAGCAGAAAATAATTGGTTAAAATTTTAAAAGGGTTAAAATTTCCACTTTAAGTATTCTTCTTTTGAATTTTTACCACCCGCTACAAGTACACCAGCTCTTTCATTCAACTAAGCCATTATAACACCAAGGTGAAGGCTATATAGGGAAAAATTCTCACTCAAAATAATAACGCCGTATCTATCTTCCTATGCTAACAATGTTGCGGATTAGAATAGAGTGACACCAAATGACCATTTCTGAAGCCTGTTAGTCAATATGTTTTCCTTCTATTAAGCTAGGGAAAGGATGGTGTGTTGGTAATATAGCAGAATTTGGTAAATCTGACTAAAAAAAAAAAGAATATTATAATTCTTAGTTTGTGAGTAACGGATTTTTAATGTCTATAAATAGACTATAGGCTGTTTAAAGGTTCGTTTGCTCAAAACAATCATGAATATCTCAATGGCGCTCATAGATCAGAAACCCCTAATAAAACAATAGTAGTCTACTTCTCAAGCATAAACATCCAGCATTATTTTTAACAGAAACATTAATTGATCAATAAAGTAGAAAGGGATCATCTACCAATAACATACAAGGCATAATAAAATTCTCTAGTAAGCATCTCCAGTTAGCCTGTCTTCTTGCTATGCTAATTTATAAACCCTTTGAACTGCTGCCTTATCTCTTTCTTTAGCAGTATATTTCTCAGAACAAGTCTTATAGTCATTGCCTGCATTTATTTACCATCCACTTTCTTCTCAGTCCATCAAAATCTGTATTTTATCCACAGACTTTCCAAAGCTATTACTCATGCCCACCTAATACAGGCAAACACATTTTGGGGTCTGGCAGGGGGTGGGGAGGAAAGAAGGGTCTCAGTGTTTGCCCTGGTCAATGGTTCATCCTTGCCAAACTTGCTGGGTGCTATGGTGTGAGAATTTCTCATCCAGCCTCTCCCAGGAACTTCTAACCTGGTGGAGGAGACACAAATCATAAACATCCCACCAGGTGAAGGAAACAGACAAGGTGTGACAAATGGACAAGGGCTGTTGGAGATGCGTTCCCAACATCCTCCTTCTCAGGAGAAAAAGAATTTTTTGTAGCTTTCAGTAATCACAATTACCAACGAACATACCATAACTAGCTGTGTTAATGATTTCTGATGTTTTTAAAAGTTGTACCATTTTTCAAATAGATAAAATAGTCCTTCCAAGAAATTGGAGGCATGAGTCCTCACTCCCACTTCCCTGATTATTATGTTTTTTAATGTTGAAATGAAATTGCTTTTCCTTGGCTATTTTTTTCACTAATCACCTCCATCTTCAAACATTGTTGACTAACTCTACTTCTCTTGTGAAATGCTCGCTCTCTTTGGTCTGCTTTTTTTTGGCATAGCAAACTTATTTCTCTTCTTCCCCCTCTTTGTAGATCTTCCTTTTTTCCATATTATGGTGAGAGGAGTTTTATAGTTTCTCCTGACTATTTGGTTGGAAAAAATATCTTCCAGTCTGAGTACAACATGAAAACAAATCTTTCCTAACTCTTTGATACTTTTCATAGCACGTGATTGAATATCTCTCTGACTGTTGTTGTTGTTGTTGTTAGGTGTGGTCGAGGCAGCTCCAATTTATCATGACCCTATGTACAACAGAACAAAACATTGCCTGGTCTTGCACCATCCTCACAATTGTTGCTCTGCCTGAGGCCATAGTTGTAGCCACTGTGTCAATCCATAGGGTCTTCCTCTTTTTCACTGATCCTGTGAGTTATCAAGCATGATGTCCTTCTCCAGGGACTGGTCCCTCCTGATAATGCGTTCAAAATACGTGAGATGAAGTCTCATCATCCTCCCTTGTAAGGAGCATTCTGGCTGTACTTCTTCCAAGACAAATTTGTTTGTACTTCTGACAGTCCATCATATATTCAATATACTTCACCAAAACCATAATTCAAAGGCATCAATTCTTCCTTATTCTTGTCTGCCTTCCTCATGCATATGAGACAATTGAAAATACCATGGTTTGAGTCAGGTGCACCTTCATCCTCAAAGTGACATCTTTGCTTTTCAACACTTTAAAGAGGTCTTTTGCAACAGATTTGCCAGTGCAATACATTGTTTGATTTCTTGACTGCTGCTTCCGTGGGCATTGATTGTGGATCCAAGTAAAATGAAATTCTTGACAACTGCACTATTTTCTCCATTTATCATGATGTTGCTTACTGGTCCAGTTGTGAGGACTTTTGTTTTCATTATGTTGAGGCGTAATCCATACTGAGGAAATCCTTTAAGTCCTCTTCACTTCCCACTCATCTGTCAGTTTGTCATACTGTGGTGGCTTGCATGTTGCCGGAAGCTATGCCATCAGTATTTCAAATACCAGCAGGGTCACCCATGGTGGACAGGTTTCAGCAGAGTGTCCAGACTAAGACAGATTAGGAAGAAGGACCTACCAATCTCCTTAAAAAAATTGGCCAATGAAAACCTTATGAATCTAGCTCTGATTACAGCAGTCATATATTTTACTTTTACCATTTCATTTCATGTCCATATTGTTTGAGCTATAAGAGTCAAGAAAATACAAGAGAGAGGACAAGGCTTTTATATTCAGTCTACAAGCTCTTTTATATCCAAATAGAACAAATTGGATCATATTTTCACAATGAGCATGAGGATATATGAGCATAGCCCTGATTTTTCTTAGCGTAGAAGTTATCAACAGACAGCAAGATACCTGTTTATTTGTAAAAAGAATAACAACGGCAACAAGAAACGATTGCCACTGAGTCAATTCTGACTCACAGCAATGCTATAGGACAAGGTAAAACTGCCCCATAGGGTTTCCAAGGCTGTAGTCTTTACAGAATCGGATTGCCACATCTTTCTCCCACTGAGTGGCTGGTCAGTTCAAACCGTTAACTTTTTGGTTAGCAGCCGAGAGCTTAGCTACTGCATCACCAGCTCTCCTTTAAAGAGAAGAAAATACAAACAAACCAAACCCGTTGCCATCAAGTCGATTTGGGCTCGTAACAAACCAGAAGTATACAAATAATCATTGATATACACATAATTAATTTAATAAAGTGAAGTTAAGGTACTAACTTTGAAGGTTGACATCATCGATAGCTTTTGGGGTGACAATAAATAGAATCTTGGGCTTGCTAGAGCATTGGTTTTGTCCAATGTGGTCTTTCTTGTGCACTTATGAACTTCAATTTCCCGTTTGAAGTAAATTGTAACTCTTTTTCTCTGAAGTCCTGTTCCGGCATCAATAGTTAGGGCAGGAAGTTTTGGATTTTATAACAGTGTTCACTTACCTATATATTTCATCATTATTTTAAATTATAAAACAAATTCTTGTACCTGTTTTTCCTTATAAAGGAAGACACTCAACAAAGCCGATATGTATAATAATTAATCTGAGGATTTACATCCTCCTAAAAAACACCTCAATTGAAATATGCTGATCTTGCTGCTTAGTGATCATAGCTTTCCATAAAATCATATTTTAGTAGTTAATAACTGGCATCCTCATTTTGCTGGTGGTGTAAATGACAAGCTTTCATTTTGCTGCAGTTGATCACATTGCCTCAGACTGTGTTTCATTTTTCAGGAACACGTCAATGTGAGTGGCATGCTTTTGATGCTACAGCCTGTGGAATCGCACAGCTAGCATCCAGCCCACAATTTATTAAAACATGAACCCATTCCTAATCTTGAAACCTTACATTTATGGGATCTTACAAGGTAAGTTGTTGTTGTTGTTTTCTTTGCTGAATTTTGGACACGAATGGATTTTTTTTTTCTTTTTTTAAAGGGCAGTTATATCATCTTACTAAAGTCTTTAATAGAAAAAAATGGAGACCAAAAGTCACATTTCTGTGGAAAAAAAGCTACAATGGCCAACAGTGAATCATAGACAATGGCATTATGTATTCCTTTCTTATTTTTTTGGAGTATTTCCCTTGAACTGTTCACTTGTTATTATTTTAATTGAAGGCATTCTTTCTTAGAGCTGAGGTTGTTGCAAATGAATCAGAGCAGCTTAACTTGTCAAAACATTGAGGGATCTGGATAAAGTAATTAAAAATCGTACGGAAAACTACTAAGTGAGCAAATGCCAAACAATGTCATGTAGAGATATTATGATCAAAAAGCAGGCAAAATAAAGGCCTAACATATCAACAAAATTCTGTAACTGATGTTATAATTCAAGAAAAGGAAAATTCTGTGTGGACACAAAGTGACAAGATTGCTATGGGAATTTATAAGTAAGGCAAACATTGTTAATGTAATACATAGAAAGTTATAGGCTGAGCATTATTTGACTAAAGAGATGGCTAGTCCAGGAGTTAAACAGAATAAGGATTTTATAACTGACTCGCACTTAATCTTTTCCCAGACAAATGTGGCTTGGCTTTTTCTTTTACTCCGTTTTTAGTTGCTCTTGAGTCAGCTCCTTCTCACGGACACCCTGGGTACAACAGAATGAACTGCTGCTGGGTCCTGCGCTATTCTCATAATCATTGCTACATTCAAGTCCATTGTTGTGGCCCATGTATTTTGAGTGCCTTCCACCTAGGGGACTCATCCAGTACTATATTGGACAATAGCCTGTCGTGATCCATAGCATTTTCATTGGCGAATATTCAGCAGTAGATCACTAGGCCTTTATCCCATTCTGTCTTAGTCTGGAAGCTCTGCTGCAACCTGTCTATCATGGGTGACCCTGCTGATATTTGAATTACCTGTGCCATGGCTCCCAGCATCATAGCAACATGCAAGCCATCACAGTAAACAAACTGACAGACAGGTGATGGTCTCCTACCCTGAGTCCTTTCAATTTAGGTGAAAAATAGAAGGGTGAAAATATTTGGCATGTGAGTTACCCCTTCGTGTAGGCCATGACCTGAACAATCCTATCCTTAGTGTTCTTAAAGTACGTACTCCTCAAGTTACCAAGTGTGTCAGTAAATGGAATTAATTCTTAACTTTTGTTATGGATTCAACTGTGTCCCCCTAAAATATGTGTTGTAAATCCCAAACATTTATACCTGTGGATTTAATCCCATTTGGAAGAAGACATTGTTATGTTAATGAGACCATATCAGTGTAGGATGTGTGTTAAGCCAATCACTTAGGTATAAAAAGAGCAGATTAGGCACATAGAGGGAAGCACAAATGGAGGGGAAGATATATTGCACCTGAAGGTCACCAAGACACTGAAGAATAGAAGCTGAAAAGAGACAAGGACCTACCCCTAGAGCCAATGGAGAAAAAGCTTTCCCCTAGAGTCGATGCCTTGAATTTGAACTTCTAGTCTCCTAAACTATAAGAAAATAAATTCCTGTTTGTTGAAGCCATCCACTTGTGGTATTTATGTTTTAGCAGCACTAAGAAACCAACCCGATTTTGCTTTATTTTTTACTTGCTCTGTGAGTTTCTTCCAAGTTGATGACTCAGCTCCTTGGATGGACCCTCATCTAATCTTAACCCACTCAATCTTAGAAATAATTAAAATATGTCTCTCTCAACATTTTAAAGGCTTTACTCACATAAAAAAATACTAGGAACTCATGAAGTCGATACTACATGACCATGGATCCCTGTGTTTCATCTTAGGCTGATAAAGCAGCTATAACTAGTCCTAAGTGAGTTAGCAAAGAGTTGACTTTGGAAATATGATTAATGAGTCCCCAAAGCAAACAGCTGCACCATTTTGACCCTGAGGTTGTTTTCAGTTATATTTTTACAATGACTGTTTTATCATAGGTGCAGAGTTAGAAATCAGTACAACGATCCTGATCTTTTAAACTTCTTATATTACCTTTCGGGGCCCTAGTGGCACAGTGGTTAAGAGCTCAGGCTGGTAACCAAAAGACTGGGAGTTCAAATCCACCAGCTGCTCTTTAGAAACGCTATGGGGCAGTTCTACTCTGTCCTGTGGGGTTGCTATGAGTCGGAATCGACTCGACGGTAACGGATTTTTTTTTTTTTTCCTATTACCTTAATCTTACTTATCTTGTTATTGTTGTTGTTAAGTGCCATCCAGTCAGTTCCGACTCGTATCAACTCTGTGCACAGCAGAATGAAATGTTGTCTGGTCCTGTGCCATCCTCATAATTGTTGCTATGCTTGAGCCCATTATTGCAACCACCGTGTCAATCCATCTCCTTGAGGGTCTTCCTCTTTTTTTTTTCCAGAAAGAGTGAGAAAGTTTATTAAGGAGATGTATACATCACCAGGGACCCAGCAGCAACATAAGCTGTCTCTATAGAGTCCCAAAGAGCAATCTTACATTAGAGCTTATACAGAATCTTACAAGGGTTAGAAGTGCCTTCCTAGTCTGCAGATGGCCTGGCCTGAGCAGTTATGCGTCACAGGACAGTGACAAGACTCTTTATCAGACTAAAGACATACATATCAGATACCTGGGCTCTGATTTTCCTGTGGGGGTATAAGGAAAGGTCATGCGCATCCATTTAAAACAAAGAACAAAGTCATTAACATTAGGTCAAAACAAAGCCATTAACAGAGGTATGTGAAGGAGGGAGGCAGATGAAGAAGAAAAATTTATAGGTTTATCACAGCATTAGTTATGTCAAGCTCTCAGTCACCCATTTTGAAAAAGGAGAGAACGCTGGGGAGGAGTATTGGAGTCACATGTTCCCCCGCTCTTTGAAACCACATATGTCTGTACCAAGTTTCAACTTACTCTTTATAAATCCGAGCATTTCAGGCGAAAGGGTTGGGCCTTCTGTCTGCAACAGGTTTGAGGCATCCGTTGGACAGTTCGACTCGTGACAGAGAATGTCATCTCACAATACAGGCATAAATTGGAGACAGCAACAGATTAACAGGTCTATAACAACCAATCTGATTCTACTAATAAATTTTGAAGCCAGGTAGCCAGGTAAAAGCTGGCAGCCAAGAGGTCAGTCAACAAAATCAAATCCTTCATGAATCTTGTAACAAGCCCCCAGCTCTAAGTATCAGAATATTTTAACTCTGTGTACAAGAGTACAAACCCTGATGAGACAGGACTTGAGGGCTGAGTTAGCATGCAACCCTCGGTCCAGACAGAAATCAGTAATGTTTAACACTTCTCTAGTGATATAGACCCCCAAATTTTTATCTTGTAATCCCATCTAAGTTAGTAAAAACATTTTCCTTTTTTAACCCTAGAAAGTCTTAACTTCAGACCGTCGATGGGTTGGCCTTCCCACTCCTTTTGTCACCGTAGACCGGGCAGGGCTTGACTTGGAATGATAGATCCACAGTTTGACTCCTGTAAGCTTTAGGACTGTGTCATTGCTAAGTGATGCAGTGAAGAGTCTAGTCCACTCAGGCTGTAAAAGGAGGTCTTTCCACTTCTGGAGGAATACCTGGTCACAGCGATTTCGAGAGGGAACTTTTACCTGATGTAACTGGGAAAGAATTTCGGTTAGAGAAAGCAAATATTTAGACATCATTACATCAGGGGGCTGGGTGGAGGATTACGGGGAGAGTTGGTTGAGACACTATGGTTTCCCACAAAGTATCTCAAAAGGACTGATTTTAAGCTTTCCCTAGGGTGCAATACAGACTCAGAGGAGGGCCAGTGGGCCTTCTTCTTTTTCGCTAACCCTGTACTTTACCAAGCATGATGACCTGCTCCAGGAACGGATCCCTCCTGATAACATGTCCAAAGTATATGAGACGTAGTCTCGCCATCTTTGCTTCTAAGGAGCATCCTGGTTGTACTTCTTCCAAGACATATTTTTTCATTCTTTTGGCAGTCCATGGTACATTCAGTATTCTTTCCCAACACCACAGTTCAAAGGCTTCAATTCTTCTCCAGTCTTCCTTACTCATTGTCCAGCTTTTGCATGCGTATGAGGTGATTGAAAACACCATGGCTTGGGTCAGGCGCACTTTAGTCTTCAAGGTGATATCTTTGCTTTTCAGCACTTTAAAGGCGTCTTTTGCAGCAGATTTCCTCAATGCAATGTGTCTCTTGATTTTTTGACTGCTGCTTCCAAGGGTGTTGTTTGAGGATCCAAGTAAAATGAAGTCCTTAACAACTTCAGTTTTTTTTTATCATGATGTTGCTCATTGGTCCAGTTGTGAGGATTTTGTTTTCTTTACGTTTAGGTGTAATTCATACTGAAGTCTTTGATCTTCATCAGTAAGTGCTTCAAGTCCTCTTCAGTTTCAGCAAGTAAGGTTGTGTCATCTGCATAATGCAGGTTGTTAATGAGCCTTTCTCCAATCCTGATGCCCTGTTCTTCTTCATATAGTCCAGCTTCTCAGATTATTTGCTCAACATACATGTTGAATAGGTATAGTGAAAGGATACAACCCTGACTCACACTTTCATGTCTTTTAACCATGGAGTATCCCCTTGTTGTGTTTGAATGACTGCCTCTTGATCCATGTACAGATTCCTCATAAGCACAATTAAGTGTTCTGGAATTCCCATTCTCTGCAATGTTATCCATAATTTGTTATGATCCATGCAGTCGAATGCCTTAGCATAGTCAATAAACCACAGGCAAACATCTTTCTGATATCACCTGCTTTCAGCCAGGATCCATCTGACATCAGCAGTAATATTCCTGGTTCTACATCCTCTTCTAAATTCAGCTTGAATTCCTGGCAGTTTCCTGTTAACATACTACTGCACCTGCTTTTGAATGATCTTCAGCAAAATTTTCCTTGCACGTGATATTAATGATATTGTTCTATAATTTCCACATTCAGTTGGATCACCTTTCTTGGGAATCCACGTAAATATGGATCTCTTCCAGTCAGTTGACCAGGTAGCTGCCTTCCAAATTTCTTGGCATAGACAAGTAACTTCCAGTGCTGCATCTCTTTGCTGAAACTTCTCAGTTGGTATTTCATCAATTCCTGGAGCCTTGTTCTTTGCCAATGCTTTCAGTGCAGCTTGGACTTGTTCCTTCAGTACCATCAGTTCCTGATCACATGCTACCTCCTGAAATCTTTGAATGATGACCAACTCTTTCTGGTATAGTGACTCTGTGTATTCCTTCCATCTTCTTTTGATGCTTCCTGCCTCGTTTAATATTTTCCCCATAGAATCCTTCAGTATTGCAATTTGATGCTTACATTTTTTCTTCAGTTCTTTCCACTTGAGAAATGATGAGCGTGTTCTTCCTTTTTGGTTTTCTAACTCCAGGTCTTTGCACATTTCATTGTAATACTTAACTTTGTCTTCTGGAGCCACCCTTTATAATCTTCTGTTCCATTTGCTTTAGCTGTCTTCTGTGTTCAAGAGCAATTTTGAGAGTCTCTACTGACATCCGTTTTGATCTTTTCTTTCTTGTCTGTCTTTTAAGTGACCTTTTGTCTTCTTCTTGTATGGTGCATGATGGAAAGTGTAATCTTGGTAAAATGAGGAACTCTGGTGGCTGCAAAAGTTAAACACTTGGCTGGTAACTGAAATGTTGGTGGTTCAAACCCACCCAGGGGCTTTGTGGGAGAAATACATGGCAATCTTCTCTTTTAAAGATTACAGCCTAGAAAACCCTATGGGGCAGTTCTATTCTGTCACATGGTGTCACAATGAGTTGGAATTGACTAGACAGCACCTATCAAAAATAATTTTGGTATAGGAAACTGTCAGTGCAAAGATCTAAGATGAGAATTTGTTGGGGTTATTAGAGGAACCACAGAAACTTGAAGTGAGAAGAGAAAATGAGAAGGAGAGTATTAAGTGATGAATAAAAGTAAGTAGCAGGAGAGCCAACATATGTATATTCTCACAGGCCACTGTACAGGCTTTGGCTTTTACACTTACAGAGAGATGAAAGACCTGGGAAATTCTGACCAGAGTGATGAGAAGATATTATTGTGGTTGAAAGGATCACTCTGGATGTTGTTTTGGGACTGGATTGAGGGGGTACAATGGTGGAAGTAGTGTGGCCAGATAGAAGACTATTATAATGGCCCATGTGAAAGATGATGATGGCCTGGATCATCTCTGTTAAGCCTTCTCTGACTTTTCCTAGAAAGGTCAATTCCCATTATAAAATTACTTACCAGTATTTCTCCTCAATTGTTAGAAACTATGTCCAACTCATCTCTTAATAATTCCTTCAATAGAAAATCTATTCATTTTGCTTCAACGAAAGTGATATTTCTAAAGCATAAATCTATTTAGATATCTCCTCTCCTCAAAACCCTCTAATATTTCCTCATGGCAGTCAAAAAAAAAAAAAAAACTAAACTTCTAACCTTGGCCCTTGGCTCCTATGGCTAAAAAGGATATGGGTCCTGCCTAACTCTTTAATGCATCTCCCATCATTGGCTCTTCTCCTAGCCCACTATCCTCTTTCTATTCCTGGGAAATGTCAAGCTAGTTCCTACCTCAGAACAATTACTAGTTGTTCCTTCAGCCTAGAATACTTGCCCCCAGGTGTCTATATTGCTGCCTTACTATTGTCATTCAGATCTTAACTTAAAGGTCATATTCTCAGAGAGTCTGTCTTGACCACCTTATAAGTAGCTTTCCA
Source organism: Elephas maximus indicus (assembly GCF_024166365.1). Lineage (NCBI taxonomy): Eukaryota > Metazoa > Chordata > Mammalia > Proboscidea > Elephantidae > Elephas > Elephas maximus. Next base: position 82,057,314 of record NC_064822.1, on the reverse strand, counting down.
GTTATTCCTTATCAAATTATTCAGTTTTACTTTCATTATAGATTTTATATTTTCTAGTTTAGTTATTGCCTCTCTTCTCACTCTTACCCATCCCTAACCAGAATATAAATTCCATGAACAAAGGGGATTTTTGTATCTTGTTAAAAGCCAATCCCTGGTATCTAGAAAAATGCCTGGTACCTATAATCTATCAATAAATATTTCCTAAGTAAAATAAAAAATGAACAATGATTAAAAAAACTTTTTATGGATGCTTATTACGTGCCAGCTCTTTTGATAATGGAAACCCTGGTGACATAGTGGTTAAGTGCTACGGCTGCTAACCAAAGGGCCAGCAGTTCAAATCCACCAGACGCTCCTTGGAAACTCTATGGGGCAGTTCTACTCTGTCCTATAGGATCTCTATGAGTCGGAATCGACTCGATGGCAGTGGGTTTGGTTTGGTTTTTTTTATTTTGATAACCACTTTACATAGATTATCTTAATTATTCTTCAAGGCTTTTCTTGATCTGGCCCCTGCTCACTTCTTTAGCCTCAAATCTTATGCCTGTTTTTCTTTATGCTCCTTCTGCCCTTCCTCCTCCTTTCAACCCACTCCCATCTACCTGAATGCCATTTCAACCTAGTAGTTGGGTGGGTTTTATTTTAGTTCACCTTAGTTCCTGAATCTGCAATGATTTTTCTCACTTTGGATCACCTGTTGGAAATAATTCCTTTCCTTCTTTATAAACTTCTTCTTATATACATTTAGACATTATTTCATCCATTCAATCAGCTATTAAACATATGCTAGTTTCCAAGCACTAGGGAGAAAATGGTGTGCGATACAGACATGGTACTGGTACCTTGGAGCTTCAAATTCAATGGAGGTGACAGAAAAAAAAAAAAGTCTCTCAAATAGATACGTAATTTCACACTGAGAAACCTGGTCTCAAGGAAAGATAAAGGGTGTCAGAATCAAGTTTCCACATATGGGCAGTCTAGAAAAGCTTATTGGAGGAAATGACTTCTCTATAGAAATCTTTCCCTGACTCTTCAAAAGCTAGTTGGGTGCTCTTCCCTGTAGTCTAATAGCATGCCATGCTCAACATCGTTATATCATGGTTTTTAAAATGCCTGGTGGCGTAAGTTAAGTACTACAGCTGCTAACCAAGAGGTTGGTGGTTCGAATCCACCAGGCTCTCCTTGGAAACTCTATGGGGCAGTTCTACTCTGTCCTGTAAGGTCGCTATGAGTCGGAATCGACTCGACGGCAGTGGGTTTCATTATTTATTTATTTGAGCAGCTAGATAGATTGTCTTATTCATTATTCTATCCCAGGACTTAGCACAGGTCCTAGTCCAAAGTGGGTGGGTAGCCAATAAATATTTGTTTAGAAATGTATTGAATTAATTAAAGCCCATAACATTATAATAATAAAATTAATATTTCTGGAATTAAAGATTGAGCACAAAATTCCATTTATGGGCTGGAGGATAGTGTAGAGTGAGATTATGTCACATAATCTGCACCTTCTGGTATTAACCTAACCTGAGAATATACTAGGTTTTCTTCATGACCATGCCACACAACAGCAATAAAGCTATAAGCAGGAAAAAAAAAAAAAATCACATGTTATCATTCTATAATACTTACACCAGTATTTATAACAACTGACATATATTTATGAACAATTTTATTCTCCAGTTTCAAAGAATAACTTGGATTATAGGACATGGCAAACTTAAAATTTCATATATTTTCCTATTTTGCATGTCAACTTTTATATTGTTTAAAATATTTTTTCATGCTTAATTTACTCTTCATTTGGATAATGCTAATGGGCTGTTATTGACTAGTGTCTCTAGTTCAGTTCATCGCACACTGGGCAGGATTCATAAAATGCTCCAGCTGAAATTGGTAGTGGTTTGGAGGCAGAGAGCCAATTTCATCAAAAGGATAATGGCTAAATATATTTTGTTTTGTTTTTTGAATTTTAATGACTGAATGGAAGCATTATTCATTATTTATCTATTTTTGAATTTTATCAGATAGTTCTAGTGGTAATTACCCTATCACTGTATTTATAGAAAAGTGGCACATTATCAAGATAATAGCCCCAATTCCATATTTATGAAGTATCTGTTAAAATTATAAATATAGATACGTGGAACTATGTGATTAATGCCAAGGAAAGCCACTTATAGGTTAAAAATGGGGGGAAAACTACAACTAGCTAGCACCTTTGGAGAAATTAGTATTCCGTATTTGAGTCCCATTTGGGGAAAAAAAATTCTTCTTTAGAAATGAAGTTAATTTTAAAGGGAAATATTCACTGTTTCTTATTTATCAACAACACACAAAAAAGTACAATAGGTATTTCATTATACTTTATATTGCAAATAAATTACATTGGACTTCATGATTTTTTTTTTCCCCTTTTGGTATAAAAAAGACTAAACTGTGGCTACAGATGTCAGTGATTTTCTATAGCTCAGGTTTTAGTTTTCACATTTCTGAAAATACTTATTGATAATTTTCCTTTAAAGAAAAAAACCAAGAGAACACTGTTTGCATTGAGAAGAAATTTGAAAAACAATAAAAAGAATAATTGATTTTTTCAAGGGTAATGGTTTAGAAATATAGAATATAGAATAATGAATTTCTAAAATACTCAAATTTTTTGCATTAGAAATAAAATTACATAAAATTATTCATAGTTGTAAAAATGGCCTGGAGATGGTGTCTGACCTCCTCTAACTTCATAAAGTGAAAGGAATATCAAGATCAACAGTCTAAGGCTGATTCCATCTATACCAGTTCTGACACCAACCATCCCTTCCATGGCACTCTGTACTTCTCTGCTGGGTTCGATAATTCATTGCAATGGCAACACAGAACTCATAGACAATATTCATGATTATGGAGTTTATAGGGAAGTAACAGGTTACAATTCAAGCTTGGGAACACTCGGGATATAGTTTCTTCATCAGGACAACTTCTTTCCAGCCATGCCAGCAGGCACGCCCCTCTGGTCCTAGGCCTCTCCCCTGCGCAGGCAAGCGTTACAAAGCTCTTTTAGCCTTGCCAAAATGTCTCCAGAGGCACCCCCGGCACTCAGCTTTCTCACTCTATGGGCTGGGAAGCCTGCCACCGCTTCTTTCCATCTTCAGTGGTTCCAGGAGCTTCTCAGTGCAGGAATCTTGGGTCCAAAGGACACACACTCCACTCCTGGCTGTTCTTCCTTGGTGGTGGCAGGGTCCCTTTCCTCATGCCTCTGGGATGGCTCACTTCAAGACCAGTGGGATGGCAAAACTGACCAATCCACCTTTTAGGCTACAATTACCCTATCTGCGTAGTCCCACCCAATCACTTGGACAGGAGTTACAAGACCATTGTGAGGAAAGCCACACAAAATTGATTCATCACTTTTAATATTACTTTAAATTTGTAGATATTTGCAAATTGGAAGTTAAGAACTTTACAAAATTGTATATTAGCTTTTTCACTTAAATTTGGCAGATTTAGGTAATACAGAAGTCTCTCAACTGTATATTTCTTGTATATGTGTGAATGTGTGTGTATGAGTGTATGTACAGGTATAGTTCTTTTTCCATTGATTAAAAATAGAATAAGTCAGGAATAAATTGTTTTTCCCCCCCAAATGAATGAAATTGTATTTCACTTAAACTTCTACTATCTAGATTCTGACACACAGGTAGACAGGGCTTCTGACAAGTTCAACAGGTGAAGCCCCTGACAAGAATTTTCCCTACTTAGGGATTAGACTGTTGAAGGAGTGTATACCTGTTGCTCCCAGAAAAGCAAAACCAAAAACCAAAACTGCTGCCGTCAAATCGATTCCGACTCATAGTGACCCTATAGAACAGAGTAGAACTGCCCCATAGTGTTACCAAGGAGTGCCTGGTGGATTTGAACTGCTGAACTTTTGGTTAGCAGCTGTAGCTCGTAATCACAGGGCTTCTCCCAGAAAAGCAAGGACCACTGAATTCTTGCAATTTGACATCTGAATATAGGACTTCAAAAATTCAAGGGAAGGACTAAATTGAGAAGAGCTGAATGCTTACTATTAAAAAATTCATGAACAGTTTACTCAACCATATTCTTATAAGACAAATACCAGTAACTATCAATTCCTACCTGCTAGATTTTTTTTTTTTTTAGAGTATTAAGAGAAAAACCCGTAGTTCAGAGTGTCCTGGGTAGCGTCTGTTGAGATTCTGGTCTAGGTCTTTCTTTCTTTCCTTTGTTCTATCTCATACTCTGATCTGATTCTGTATTCTATGAAATGCACATCCTGAGCTGGTGATAGATGTATATCAGTGCTCATACACTCATTGCACAGGTGCTTGTAATAAAACTCTTATTTTAAAATATCTTATTAAAATTTTAAACACCCATTAACTTAAAAAAAGTTGCAACTATAGTGCAGAGATCATTTTTTCTATCCATTTAATTATATATTTTCAACCTAAGCCCCATTACCCTTGAATACTTTAGTATGTCCTACAATTATCGGATTCTTCTACATAACCACAATACCCTTTACCATCAAGTTTAGTTCAACTCATAGCAGCCCTACAGGACAGAGTAGAACTGCCCCATAGAGTTTCCAACTTTATAATCTTTACAGAAGGAGATTACCACATCTTTCTCCTTGGGAGTGCCTGGTAGGTTAGAACAGCTGACCATTCAGTTAGCAGCTGAGTGCTTAAACATTTCACTCCTTGTAGCCACAATACTAAAACCAAACCAAACCCGTTGCCATCCAGTAGATTCCAACTTACAGCAACCCTATAGGACAGAGTAGAACTGCTCCATACCGTTTCCAAGGAGTGGCTGGTGGATTCAAACTGCTGACCTTTTAGTTAGCAGCTGAACGCTTAACCACTGTGCCACCAGGGCTCCCACTACACCACCAATCAGGGAATCAATACTGATAAATTATTGTCATTTAATTCTCACCCCATTCAAGATTTGCTAGTTGTCCCAATAACATCTTTTATGGCAAAGAGATTGAATTCAGAATCTGAAGTTCCATTTGTCATGTTAGATAGTCACCTTTATCCTGAAACAGTTTCTCAGTCTTTCATGGCTGTGACACTTTTGAAGACAACAGGTCAGTTATTTCATAGACTATCTCTCAAATTGGGTTCGTCTGATGTTTCTTACTGATTAGAAATGAATTATGCATATTTGACAAGAAAATCGCAAAAGTGATGCAATGTTTTTATTGCATTCTGTCTAATGGTGCACAGTTTTGATGGGCTCACTATTGATTACGTTCAGTTGAATCACTTGTTTTAGGTGGTGTCTACCAGGCTTCTCCTTCATAAAGTTCCTTATTGCCTTTTTAATTAATAATTATTTTGTGGGGAGGTACTTTAAGGTTATGTAATATCTCATTCCTCACTAACGTTTATCTATTTATATCTTTTTTTATAATTGTGTGGACTCATGGCTTTAATTTTTTTCAATAGGTTATAATTTGTTCCTACCATTATGTATTTTGATTTTAGACTGTCTGAGATTTGATAAGTAGCAAGCTGACATCTATGTCCTTTTGGTATGGTCCCACCATCCTTTGAGAACAGGATGTTAGACTCGCCTCATACTTTGGTTGCCCAGCCCTGGAATAAATAATTTCTCCAAAGATACCTGGTTTTCTTAGTGGAGAATGCTATTCAGAAGCCAAGACAAGAGCAATAGCTGTGTTCATTTTTATTGAATGTTGCTTCTCCCAGGTCCCTTCAGGGCACAAAGCTAGAGAATATATGATATGAACTTGTGTATATACACACTCATACATACCCGCATTTATGCCTAGATTGATATCTATGTGTCTATCATCTATCTGTCTGTCTGTCTATCTGTCCATCTGTCCATCCTTCCACCCATCCACCCACCCATCCACCCACCCACCCACTCGTCCACCCACCCGTCCATCCATCTGTCCATCCGTCCATCCATCCATCCATCATATATCTAAACTATCTTCTATCTTGATAACCATGTATTCACAGATACCTATAATTTGAATTCAAAAACACAACATTAAATATTTGTAACTCACTTCTCCAACAACAAAAAACCTGACTCCCCTTTTCATACAAATATTTACTTCTTTGCTCAATTCCCATTATATAACCAATCTCTCCTCCCTGTGGCCGGCCTCTTCCCTGTCTGCAGGTCTTTCTCACCATGTGCCAGGTCATCCCCTGTATGGACACCCTCCTTACCTTGCTTGGATTCTGAAACACCATGCCAGGACAACACCCAGGCATGGAGGTCTTCTTCTTTCTGCTTGGGGTCCAACACACTGTGCTAGGCCACCCCCTGGTGCAAGAACGTCCCTCTCATCCCGTTTGGGCTCCAACAAACCACTCTGGGCTACACGGCTCCTACCTCTATTGCTCTAGAATAGGCATCCACCTTGTTCTGAGCCACCTAATGGCTTTAGGGTGGACCTGTTCAGAAAGGGAAGAAAAGGGGAACAACTATAACAACTTTTTTTTTTTTATTGTGTTTAAGTGAAAGTTTAGAACTCAAGTTAGTTTCTCACGCAAAAACTTATACACACATTGTTATGTGACCCTAATTGCTCTCTCTACTATGTGATAGCACACTCCTCCTTTCCACCCTGGATTTCCTGTGTCCATTCAACCAGCTCCTGTCTCTTTCTGCCTTCTCTTCTTGCCTCTGGACAGGAGCTGCCTGTTTAGTCCCATGTATCTACTTGAACTAAGAAACACACTCTTCATGAGTATCATTTTATGTCTTATAGTTTGGTCTAATCTTGGTCTGAAGAGTTGACTTCAGGAATGGTTTTAGTTTTGGGTTAACAGAGAGTCTAAGAGCCATGTCTTCCAGGGTTCCTCCAGTCTCAGTCAGACCATTAAGTCTGGTCTTTCTACTAGAATTTGAGTTCTGCACCCCACTTTTCTCCTGCTCCGTCAGGGACTCTCTATTGTGTGCCCTGTCAGGGTGGTCATTGATGGTAGCCCTGGAAACACCTAGTTCTTCAGGTCTCAGGCTGCTGGAGTCTCTAGTTTATGTGGCCCTTTCTGTCTCTTGGGCTAATATTTTCCTTGTGCCTTTTGTGTCCTTCATTCTCCTTTGCTCCGGGTGGGTTGGGACCAATTGATGCATCTTAGATGGCCACTTGCTAGCTTTTAAGACCCCAGACACCACTCAGCAAAGTGGGATGCAGAACAGTTTCTTAATAAATTTTGTTATGCCAATTCATAGAAACCCTGGTGACGTAGTAGTTAAGAGCTATGGCTGCTAACCAAAGGTTGGCAGTTCAACTGATATAGATGTCCTCTGAAACTATGGTCCCCAGATCCCCGTTCCTGCTTCTCTGCCCCTCAAAATGTTTGGTTGTATTCAGGAAACTTTTTAGCTTTGGTTTAGTCCAGTTGCGCAGACTTCCCTGTATTGTGTGTTGTCCTTCCCTTCACCTAAAATAATTCTTGTTTTTTTTTACTATCTAGTTAGTGAATGCTGCTCTCCTTCCCTCCCCACCCTCGTAACCATAAAAGAATGTTTTCTTTTGTGTTTAAAACTTTTCTTGAGTTCTTATAATAGTGGTCTCATACAATATTTGTCCTTTTGCATCTGACTAATTTCACTCAGAATAATGCCTTCCAGGTTTGTCCATGCTATGAGATGTTTTGCAGATTCATTGTTGTTCTTTAGCTTTGCATAGTATTCAACCTTGTGAATATACCATAATTTGTTTATCCATTCATTCACTGATGGACACCTAGGTTATTTCTATCTTTTTGCTATTGTGAACACTGCTGCAATGAACATGAGTATGCATATATCTATTCGTGTAAAGGCTCTCATTTCTCTAGGACATATTCTGAGAAGTGAGATTGCTGGATCATATGGTACTTCTATTTCTAGCTTTTTAAGGAAGCATCAAATCAATTTCCAAAGTGGTTGTGCCATTTTACATTCCTACCAGCAGTGTATAAGTGTTCTAGTCTCTTCACAACCTCTCCAACATTTATTATTTTGTGTTGTTTGGATTAATGCCAGCGATGGTATCTCACTGTAGTTTTGATTTGCGTTTCTCTAATGCCTAATGATTGTGAGCATTTCCTCATGTATCTGTTAGCTGCTTGAATGTCTTCTTTGGTGAAGTGTCTGTTCATATCTTTTGCCCATTTTTTAATTGGGTTATTTGTCTTTTTATTGTTCAGGTTTTGCAGTATCTTGTAGGTTTAGAGATTAGACCCTGATCAGATATGCCATAGCCAAAATTTTTTTCCCGGTCTGTAGGCTGTCTTTTTACTTTTTTGGTGAAGTCTTTGGATGAGCATAAGTGTTTGATTTTTAGAAGCTCCCAGTTATCTAGTTTCTCTTCTGGTCTTTGGGCATTTTTAGTAATGTTTTGTATTCTGTTTATGCCTTCTATTAGGGCTCCTAGCATTGTCCATATTTTTTTCTTCCATGATCTTTATCATTTTAGATTTTATATTTAGGTCTTTGATCCATTTTGAGTTAGGTTTTGTATATGGTGTGATGTAAGGGTCTTGTTTCATTTTTTTGCAGATGGATTTCCAATTATGCCAGCATTGTTTGCTAAAAAAAAAAAAAAAAAAATTTTTTTTTTTGTCTTTTCCCCATTTAACTAACTTTGGGACTTTGTCAAATATCAGCTGCTCATAGATGGATGAATTTACGTCTGGCTTCTCAATTCTGTTCCAGTGGTCTATGTATCTGTTGTTGTACAAGTACCAGGCTGTTTTGACTACTGTGGCTGTATAATAGGTTTTAAAGCAGGTGGTGTGAGTACTCCCACTTTTTTCTTCTTCTTCAGTAATGCTTTACTTCTCAGGTGCCTCTTCCCTTTCCATATGAAGTTGGTGATTTGTTTCTCCAACTCATTAAAAAATGTCTTTGGAATTTGGATTGGGATTGCATTGTATCTGTAGATCATGTTGGTAGAATTGACATTTTCACAATGTTGAGTCTTCCTATTCATGAGCAAGGTATGTTTTTCCACTTATGTAGGTCTCTTCTGGCTTCTTGCAGTGGTGTCTTGTAGCTTTCTTTGTATAGGTCTTTTATGTCTCTGGTTAGATTTATTCCTAAGTATTTTACCTTCTTTGGGGCTATTGTAAATGGTGTGGATTTGGTGATTTCCTCTTTGAAGTTTTCTTTGTTGATGTAGAGAAATCCAACTGATTGTTGTATATTTATCTTGTACCTGATAATTTGCTAAAATCTTCTATCAGTTCCAGTAGTTTTCTTGTGAATTCTTTGGGGTTCTCTGTGTGTAAGATCATATCATCTGCAAATAGAGATACTTTTTCCTTACCAATTTGGATGCCATTTTTTTCTTTGTCTAGGTAACTCCTCTGGCTAGGACTTCCAGCACAATGTTGAAAAAGTGGTGACAAAGAGTATCCTTATCCGGTTCCCATTCTCAAGGGGAATGCTTTTGCACTCTCTCTGTTTAGGACGATGTTTGCTTTTGGCTTTGTATAAATGCCCTTTATTTTGTTGAGGAATTTCCTTTCTATTCCTATTTTGCTGAGAGTTTTTTTATCATGAATGAGTGTTGAACTTTTTCAAATGTCTTTTCTGCATCAGCTGATAAGATCACGTGGTTCTTGTCTTTTGTTTTATTTATGTGATGGATTATATTCATTGTTTTTCTAATGTTGAACCACCCCTGCATACCTGGCATGAATCCCACTTGGTCATGTGAATTGTTTTTTTTTTTTTTTTTGATATGTTGTTGAAATCTATTGGTTAGAATTTTGTTGAGGATTTTTCATCTATGTTGATGAGGGGTATTGGTCTGTAATTTTCTTTTTTGTGATGTCTTTGCCTGGTTTGGTATCAGGGTTATGCTGATTTCACAGAATGAGTTTGGAGGTATTCTATCTTTCTCTATGCTCTGAAATACCCTTAGTAGTAGTGGTGTTAATTCTTTGAAAGTTTGGTAGAATTCTCCAGTGAAGCCATCAGGGCCAGGGTTTTTTTTGTTGTTGTTGTTATTGGGAGTTTTTAAGTTACCTTTTCAATCTTTTCTTTTGTCATAGGTTTATTTAGTTGTTCTACTCTGTGTTAGTTTAGTTAGGTAGTGTGTTTCTAGAAATTTATCCATTTCCTCTAGATTTTCAAATTTGTTAGAGTACAATTTTTCACAGTATTCTGTTACGATTCTTTTAATTTCAGTTGGTTCTGTCGTAATATCACCCATCTCATTTCTTATTGGGGTTATTTGCTTCCTCTTCTGTTTTTCTTTTGTCGTTTTGGCCAATGGTTTACCGATTTTGTTGATCTTTTCAAAGAATCAGCTTTTGGCCTCGTTAACTCTTTTGATTGCTTTTCTATTCTCTATTTCATTTAATTCTGCTCTAATTTTTATTATTTGCTTTCTTCTGGTGCCCAAAGGCTTCTTTTGATGCTCTCTTTTTATTGTTCAAGTTGTAGGGTTAATGTTTTGATTTTGGTCCTTTCTTCTTTTTGGATATGTGCATTTATTGCTATAAATTGATCTGTGAGCACTCCTTTTGCTGTGCCCCAAAGGTTCTGGTAGGATGTGTTTTCATTCTCATTTGATTCTGTGAATTTCTTTATTCTGTCCTTAATTTCTTCTATACCCCGGTAGTTTTAAGCAAGGTGTTGTTCAGTTTCCATGTATTTGATTTTTTTTTTCCCTTGCTTTTTCTGTTATTGATTTCTACTTTATGACTTTGTGGTCAGATAAAATGGTTTGTAATGTTTTGGATTCTGTTGAGGCTTGCTTTATCACCTAATATGTGGTCTATTCTGGAGAATGTTCCATGTGGATTGGAAAAGAAAGTATACTTGGCTGCTCTTGGGTGGAGTGTTCTGTATATGTCTATGAGATCAAGTTGGCTGATTGTAGCATTTAGATCTTCCGTGTCTTTATTGAGTTTTTTTCTGGATGTTCTGTCCTTTGCTGAAAGTGGTGTGTTGAAGTCTCCTACTACTATTGTGGAGCTGTCTCTTTCTCTTTTCAATGTTGTTAGGGTTTGTTTTATGTATTTTGGAGCCCTGTCATTGGGTGTGTAAATATTTATTATGGTTATGTCCTCCTGGTGTATTGACCCTTTAATCATTATATAGTGTCTTTCCTTATCCTTTGTGGTGAATTTTACTTTAAAGTCTATTTTGTCAGAGATTAATATTGCCCTTCCTGCCTATTGAGTGCCAGTTTTCACTGGTTCTGGAGGCTTGAGTAGACTCTCTGCCACTCAGTCACTCCCAATGTGGAAAACCTGTCCCTAGCACCACTGCCATCCTCACCGTGCATGCCAGCCAATCCAGCCTGCAGTGTGCCCATTCCTGCTGAGTCAGGTCTGGCAACTCCTTGCTGCTTCTGAACCATCTCACCCTCCCCCTGCTGCTCAGTCTGCTTCCTCAACTTTGCCTTTGATGTTCAGGGCTCCTAGTTTGTCATATATAATTGATTCACTTGTTTTTCTGGCTCTTTGTTGTAAGAGGGACCACAGGAAGCATCTGACTACTCCACCATCTTAGTCTCACCTCCTGAAACTTTTTTTTAAGTGTAGAGACCATCTGCCTCATACTACATAAACTTCCCTGACATTATTCCAAATTTTATATGTATTTCTGGTCTTATTTAGGCCTTAAGAGAGCAATGTGAATGCAGGTAATTATGAAAAAAGGATTTTTTTCCCCCAATGTGAACATGCTCACAAAATGGGCTTTGTAAAATATTCAACTATCAAATACTTGCACATTCCCTCCAAGAGTGAAGTAGAAGGCATATTGTTGTTAAGCATTCCTAACTTTCAATGAAAAAGACATAACTTATGTGCTGAAGGCTGCCTAGAAAGTTCCCCACAATTACTCAGAAGTACTCTCTTTTAGATTGTTTCCTAGCTTCACCTGTAGAAAAGCACCCTAGTTTAACAGCTAAACTTAACAAAAATGTCTATGGCTTCACTGGGGTTTTACTAGTTATCTATTTGAGCAAAAAACTAGTTGCCATTGAGTCAAATCTAACTCATGGCAATCCCTTGTGTGTCAGAGTAAAACTGTTCTCCATAGGGTTTTCAATAGCTGATTTTTCAGAAATAGATTATCAGGCATTTCTTCCGAGGTGCTTGTATGGTATAAATGGTTAAGCACTTGCCTACTAGCTGAAAGGTTGGCAGTTCAAACACACCGAAAAGCTCCTTAGAAGACAGCCTTGGCAAACTGTTTCCAAAATGTCACAGCTTTGAAAACCCTATTTAGCAGTTCTGCTCTGCACTCATGGGGTTGCCATGAGTCAGAATCACTGACAGCAACTAACAACATTTGAATAGAGGGTAGTAAAATAAAGAGGTTCAGATCTGTCAGACGGACATATGTTCATCAATTATCTCTATCACTTACTAGCTGTGTGACTCTGGGAGAGATACTCAACCTTTCCGGGACTCAATTTACTTATCTATAAAATTGGAATGATAATCCTATCCACCTGATAGGATTAAATGAAGTAAGGCATTCAAAGCATTTAGTCCCTTAAGAGTAAGAAAATAATAGTGTTATTGATGGGTATCATTGATACTGTAATTGTCACAATTCAAGTATTGTTTTATCAGGTTTTATCCTCTGACTAGGAAAAAAGATATCAAAATTATTTTTCCTTATTTGAACAAGGCTCCATTAATCTTAACGAATAACTTCTACTGCTCATTCTATCAAGGAAATGGAGGCTCTCAGTGAGTTTCAACAACATGGTCATTTGATATTAATTACACCTAAAGTTTGGAAATAGTAAAAAAGAATACTTCTCCCAAAATTGAAATTCAAAAGAGCATTTAGATATCTCCTATATCAAAGACTCACATTGGCTTATACCCAAGAGATTTTAGCTGGATTTTCCTAAACAGATATCCAAAGGGAATTTTGTCAGCTCACCTCAGCCCCTATTAGGTTCTGCTGCTTCAACATTTCTTTGAATAGAAGCCATATCAGAAAGGGCAGATACAATATTTAATCTTTAGATAAAGTAACTGATGAAAGGAAATCAATTCACTTAGGGGCATCTGTTGTGGCAAATTTAAGTTGACATAGGCAATAGCAACTTAAAAATTTCTAAAGTCCTCACTGCTTTCTTTCACAACATACCCCTCCAATGGGTCAGCTGTAATAGTTTTATCACAGACATATGTAAAAAAAAAAAAAAAAATACGTAAAGTATAAAACAATTTATTACAGGAAAAGAAAACCACTTTTAACATAAAGTCCATCTTATGTCCATATGATTTTCCTAATTTTTTTTTGAGATTTGGGATTCCACCTACCAGCAATCACTGGAAAAGAGGAAATTTTATATATAATTTGTTACTTAATTACTCTGATGCATGCAAAAGATATAGGGGAAATTTAGATAGCTGTTTTGCCCACCTTGCAGTGTGTAAGCAAATCTGTTTGTGAGCAATTCCATTCAAAGTCTAGCATTTGCCTTGAGAAGACAGGGATTGTATTTGGCTTTCAGAGATCCTAGACTCTGCTTCATCTACCATGCATGCCAAGAATATTTTATGGTGGGCTAATATAGATTGCAATCTATGTGATGGCCACTCACTTTTCCAGTTCCTGACTATGGTTAATATGGATTATATATTGGAGAATTGAAATAATACCAGTATTATTTAGATATTGAAATGTTTTTAATGATTAAAAATCAAATTCAGTCTCTAAGACAATCATAGAAATAAGAAAAACATAGTGTACATACAAAATAAAAGAGATGTGTACAGAAATATTTGCATTTCTCAATCATATTTTGAGAAATGTCAGTAACTTGTATGCCAAGGTAAAAGAGCATACTGTCCCAGTTTGCCTGGGATGGAGGGATTTCCCAGTACATGGAACTTCCGGTAATTAAACCAGGACGTTTTAGGCAAACGAGCTTGGTAACACAGTTAACGTAAGAACTTGGCTTAGATTGGGGGTAGGTGGATAAAAGGCTGTCACACACTTCTTTATCCCAACTAGCAACTCCATAAATTACAAGCTATTGGACATTACATGGCATTTAGTACAAACATAGGAGGCATTAGTGCTTCAGGGGTAGAATTCTTACCTTCCATGTGAAAGACTTGGGTTCGTTTCCTAGACAATGCATATGCAGCCACCACTTATCTGCCAATGCAGGTTTGCATGTTTCCATAAAGCTGCACTGAAGGCATTGGCAAAAAAACAAGGCTCCAGGAATTGATGGAATATCAATTGAGATGTTTCAACAAATTGATGCAATGCTGGAAGTGCTCACTTGTCTATGCCAGGAAATTTGGAAGACAGCTACCTGGCCAACTGACTGGAAGAGATCCATATTTATGCCTATTCCCAAGAAAGGTAATCCTACTGGATGTGGAAATTATTGAACAATACCATTAATGTCATACGCAAGTAAAATTTTGCTGAAGAGCATTCAAAAGTGGCTACAGCAGTATATCAACAGGGAGCTGCCAGAAATTCAGGCCAGATTCAGAAGAGGATGCGGAACCAGGGATATCATTGCTGATGTCAGATGGATCCTGGCTGGAAGCAGAGAGTACCAGAAAGATGTTTACCTGTGTTTTATTGACTATGTAAAGCCATTAAACTGTGTGGATCATAACCAATTATGGACAGCATTGCTAAGAATGGGAGTTCCAGAACACTTAATTGTGCTTGTGAGGAATCTGTACATAGATCAAGAGGCAGTTGTTAGAACAGAACAAGGGAATACTACACGGAAAGGTGTGCATCAGGGTTGTATCCTTTCACCATACCTGTATAATCTGTATGCTGAGCAGATCATCTGAAAGTCTGGACTGTATGAAGAAGAACGGGGCATAAGGATTGGAGGAAGACTCATTAACAACCTGCATTATGCAGATGACACAACCTTACTTGTCGAAAGTGAAGAAGACTTGAAGCACTTACTGATGAAGATCAAAGACCACGGCCTTCAGTGTGGATTACACCTCAACATAAAGAAAACAAAAATCCTCACAATTGGACCAATAAGCAACATCATGATAAACGGAAAAAAGATTGAAGTTGTCAAGGATTTCATTTTACTTGGATCCACAATCAACACCCATGGAGACAGCAGTCAAGAAATCAAGAGACACATTGCGTTGGGCAAATCTGCTGTGAAAGACCTCTTTAAAGTATTGAAAAGCCAAGATGTCACCTTGAAGACTAAGGTGTGCCTGACCCAAGCCATGGTATTTTCAGTCACATCTTATGCATGTGAAAACTGGACAATGAATAAGGAAGAACGAAGAAGAATTGACGCCTTTGAATTGTGGTGTTGGCAAAGAATATTAAATATACCATGGACTGCCAAAAGAACCAACAAACCTCTCTTGGAAGAAGTACAACCAGAATGCTCCTTAGAAACAAGAATGGCTAGGCTGCGTCTTACATATTTTAGACATGTTACCAGGAGGGATCAGTCCCTGGAAAAGGACGTCATGCTTGGTAGAGTACACGGTCAGCAAAAAAGAGGAAGACCCTCAACAAGATGGGTTGACACAGTGGCTGCAACAATGGGCTTAAGCATAACAATGATTGTGAGCATGGTGAAGGACCGGTTAGTATTTTATTCTATAGTATATAGGGTCTCTATGAGTGGGAACCAACTAGACAGCACCTAACAACAACAACATAATGCTGAACAGGTTTGAGCAGAGCTTACAGACTAAGATGGACTAGGAAGAAAGGCCTGGTGATCTACTTCTGAAAATGAATCAGTGAAAACCCTATGGATAGCAATGGTTTGATCTGCAAGTGATTGTGGGAATGGCACAGGATTAGGCAGTGTTTTCTTCCATTGTGCATAGGGTGACTATGAGTCTGGGGTTAACTTGACAGCAGCTAACAACAGCAACACCAACAACAAATAAAAGATTTTTTTGCCAGAGTAAGTTAGCAGGAAGTTAAGGAAAATTAACAAGCAACGTTAAGACCTACAACAGACATCACGGTAAGTACAAGCCTTGTAGTGTCTTACTACTCAACTAGGAGTAATTTTCAGACCCCTCATATCCCCTCAACTACCACTGCCTTGTCCTGGTGGCATTATGTTGCCTTGGGCACCTCTGTGATTTCTACTGACCAGATGGGTTTCAATCTTCTTTTGGAAAACACATCCTCTTCTCCAATGACTTTAGTAGGGGAAAACTCAGAAATTTGCTTTTTATTCACTCAATCATTCATTTTACAAATATTTATTAAGCATCTACTATAAGCCAGACCACACGCAAGGTGCTAAGGATACAACTGTTGACTGTCTGACGTAGTCTCGCCATCATTGAGTTTTTATTCTAATGAACAATATAAACAATAAATGGGCTTACCCTAAAAGACCCCAAATGGCATCAGCCTGTGTGTACAAATGTTATCACATTAGCGTTAAATGATCAGATTTCCCATTGTCCTTGTAGACCCATTACCCACACTTATCAACCCTGCTCTCTACCTTGGATGCTGATCCACCTGTATTAAGTCAATAGTTTCCATGCCCTGTGCCTTCTGCTTCTCCAGCACCCACACCTTTGTAAATACTACCTTTGCTAACAAACACCACATGCACTCTCTTGTTTGAGGTGTGTGCTATCTTTTTCCTTTGGGACCTTGACTAATACACAAAATATCTTCTTTCTATTTCTAGGGGTCATGAGATAACATCACATAGGCTTTCAAAACCATACTTGTGCCCCTTGAGCTGCTATTCTCCTACCAGGCTCCTTTTGGCAACTCTAGTGCCCACTGGGTATTGGGGACAGCTGTGTTCTCCCACTGGTGTCCTACCACTTCCATACCCACCATTCCACCCAGGGCATTCAAAACCACAAATCACTCGAAGTGCCAAACCAGCATTGCATGACCTTGAGTCAAAGGCTGACTTTTCTAGAAGGCACAGTTCCTAGAGCCAACAACGTATTTAAGGGCCCATGAAATTTCTTTAATTTCTCTGAAAATCAGAAGAAAAATGTGAACTTTTCGATTAAAAAAATGCTTAATGTATACTGTTAATAATTCATCTTTGTACCAACACCGTCAAAATATATGTGTATTTTCTTTTTTCCTGGGTGTGTGTGTGTGTGGGAAGGGGCCCATGAAGACAAAATTGCCGAGAGCTCACAAAAGTCATAATTAGGCCATGCCTTCAGGTATCAAAACCCCTGCATGAATTCTGACAAAGAGCTGGATGTTATAACACACCCTTCTTTTAGTTTCCTACTCTTAACCAAGCATTATGCTCTTTTCTTTTTCTCATTCCTCAGCAGAAAAACACCTATGCTCAACTCATGCATTAAGATACCTTGCAGGCTGTTATGGATTGAATTGTGTCCCCCCAAAATAATGTGTATCAACTTGGCTAGTCCATGATTCCCAGTATTGTGTGATTGTCCCCCATTTTGTCATCTGATACAATTTTCTATGTGTTATAAATCACCTCTATGCTGTTAATGAGGTGGGATTAGAGGCAGTTATGTTAATGAGGCAGGATTCATCTACAAGATTAGGTTATGTCTTAAGTCAATCTCTTTTGAGATTTAAAAGAGAGAAGCAAGCAGAGAGACATGGGGACCTCATACTACCAAGAAAGCAGTCCTTTTGACTGGGGTTCCTTCACAGAGAAGTTCCTAGACCAGGGGAAGGTTGATGACAATGTTTATGACTTTCCTCCAAAGCTGACAGAGAAAGAAAGCCTTCCTCTGGAACTGATACCCTGAACACGGACTTATAGCCTCCTAGACTGTGAAAGAATAAATTTCTCTTTGTTGAAGCCATCCAGTTGTGGTATTTCTGCTATAGCAGCACTAGGTGACTAAGACACAGGCTTATCAGTTGTAACACTTCATCCGGCCAAGTCTGAATGATAAATACAACATAATATGAAAGTAGTTGCATGATTGATGAAGTTCACAGGTACTGTAGCATCAACAAACCCAGAGTCGGGAGGATCAGGAAGGCAGAAAGAGGTATCTTCTAAGCTGAGATTTATGATATGGGTGGGATGTGCGTCAGGGAAGAGATACCAAGCAGAGGGAAGGGTGAATGTGAACTCCCATAATGAGTGAGAGCAAGGCGAGCTGTGGATCTGTAGAAGTGGAGAAACATTGGCTTGAAGAGGTAGGGCCAACTTATGAAAGACCTCTGAATTAGTTTAGACTTTAACCTGAGTGAAAACTGAGGAGTCAGTTAGTTTTGCACGTTAGAAAGATAACCCTGTATTTGTTTTTCTTATTGTTAGTTGACATTCAGTCAGCCCTGACTCATGGCAACCTTAACATATAAGAGAATGAAAAGTTGCCCAGTCCTGAGCCATCTTCGTTACTCTTGGTATGTTTGAGTCCATTGTTGCCACTACTGTGTAATGCCTTCCAAACTAGGGGACTCATCTTCCAGAACCGGACAATATTCTGTTGTTATCCGTAAGGTTTTCATTGGCTAATTTTGAAATAGGTCTCTAGACCTTTCTTCCTAGTTTTGTCTTAGCCTGTAAGCTCCACTGTAACCTGTCTAACATGGGTAACTCTGCTGGTAAATACCAGTGACACAGCTTCCATCATCACAGTATCAGACCGCAGTATTACAAATTGACAGACAAGTGATGAGGATACATTATAGAGAACCAATAAGAACCAATACAAGTGGGAGCAAGAGTGGACATGGGGAGAGAAGACCTTGAAGTTGCCACAAAAGAAGGTAAGTTAATTGTCAGGACTCAGCAATGGCAGAAGAATCACCCGATGCTTAGGAGAGGAAATCAGTATAAATTGGTAATGGATTAAAAAGAAAAATTGAGGGAGAATGTTTTCATTCCACTCAGACTTATTGGGAAATCTTAGAGACTCTGGCGCAAAAACGGGTTTAGAGGTTGGTGAAAGTGAGAGTGGACAGAGGAGGATCACTTCAGTTTCTCTAGGCAACGGTTTTCTACCCATGAGCATTAATTCACTCATTCAAGGTATACTTACTATGTGCCAGGCATTCAGGATGCAAGAAAGAATCAAGGCAAATTAGATTTCTGCTCTTTGGGGCTTATAGTGGGAGAGAGAAGCATTAATAAAATATAAAATTTCCACTATTGTAAGAGGTACAAAAGCTGGGTACATGGCTCTATGACAATGTATTATAGGGGGATTTACAATAATTAAGTTGGTGAGGGAAGATATTTTTAGGGAAGTGATTGCTGAGCTGAGATATGAAGAATGTATATGCATTACCAATGCAACGAGATTTGGGAGGCATTTCCAAACAGATGGAACACTGTGTGTAAAGTTTTGGTGCACAAATAGAGCATGACATGTTCACAAAACTGATAGCTAGTCTGACAGGCTCACAAACCTTCAGGGGAACGATAATACAATGGAGCTAGAGTGGTATACAGAAGCAGTTAGAGCATCCAAGGTGATAGTGAAGTTTTATTTTTCATGTTTCCTTAAAGCCCTGGTACGGGTAGTTGTTGTTTTTGTTAGGTGCTGTCGAGTCAGATCCAACTCATAGAGATCCCACGATCAAAAGAACAAAGCACTGCCTGTGCTGTGCCACTCTCACAATCATTGCTATGCTTGAGCCCATCGTTGCGGCCACTGTGTCAATCTGTCTTGTTGAGGGTCTTCTTCCCTTTTGCTGACCCTCACTTTAAAAAACCAAAAATTCATTGCCATCGAGTAGATTCAGACTCACAGCCACCGTATAGGACAGAGTAGAACTGCCCCATAGGGTTTCCAAAAGAGTAGCTGGTGGATTTGGACTGTTAACCTTTTGGTTAGCAGCCGAGCTCTTAACTACAGCACCACCATGGCTCCTGATCCTCTACTTTACCGAGGATGATGACCTTCTCTAGGGATTGATCATTCCTGATAACACATGCAAAGTATGTGAAACGAAGTCTCCTCACCCTCACTAATAAGGAGCGTTCTGGCTGTACATCTTCCAAGACAGACTTGTTCATTCATCTGGCAGTCCATGGTATATACAGTATTCTTTGCCTGGTGCAGTGATTAAGTATTTGGCTGCTAACCAAAAGGCCGGCAGTTTGAATCCACCAGCCACTCGTTGAAAGTCCTCCGGGGCAGTTCTACTCTGTCCTCTTCCTTGCTATGAGTTGGAATCTACTCGATGGCAATTGGCTTTTTTTTTTTTCTTGGTTTTGCCAACACTATAATTCAAAGGAATCAATTCTTCTTTGGTCTTCCTTATTAGTTGTCCAGCTTTCACATGAACATGGAAATGACATCTTTCTTTTTTAAACACTTTAAAGAGGTCTTTTGTAGCAGATATGCCCAGTGCAGCATGTCCTTTGATTTCTTGACTGTTGTTTCTGTGGAAGTGGATTGTGGATCCAATTAAAAGGAAATCCTTGACAACTTCAGTCTTTTCTCTGTTTATCATGATGTTGCTTATTGGTCCAGTTGTGAGGATTTTTGTTTTCACTGTGTTGAGGTGTAATCCATGCTGAAAACTATAGTCTTTGATCATCAGTAAGTACTTCAAATCTTCTTGACTTTCAGCAAGCAAGGTTGTGTCATCTGCATATTGAAGGTTGTTAATAAGCCTTCTTTCAATCTTGATGCCATGTTCTTCCTCATATAGTCCAGCTCCTTGGATTATTTGCTCAGCATACAGACTAAGTATGGTGAAAGGATACACCCCTTATGCACACATTTAATGATTTTAAACCACCTAGTATCCCATCATTCTGACTGACTCTTGGTCTATGTACAGGTTCCTCATGAGCACAAGTATTCTGGAATTCCCATTCTTCCCAGTGTTATACATAATTTGTTATGATCCCACACAGTTGAATGCCTTTGCATAGTCAATAAAACACAGTAAACATCTTTCTGG
This sequence comes from Elephas maximus indicus, assembly GCF_024166365.1. NCBI lineage: Eukaryota > Metazoa > Chordata > Mammalia > Proboscidea > Elephantidae > Elephas > Elephas maximus. The sequence goes on along the minus strand of NC_064822.1, from coordinate 82,036,449 downwards.
TATTCTCTGCTTTCAGCTAAGATCCACCTGACATCAACAATGATATCCCTTGTTCCACATCCTCATCTGAATCCAGCTTGAATTTCTGGCAGTTCCTTGTAGATGTACTGCTGCAACTATTTTTGAATTATCTTCTGCAAAATTTTACTTGTGTGATGTATTAATGATGTTGTTTGATAATTTCCACATTCTTTTGGATTACCTTTCTTTGGAACGGGCAGAAATGTGGGTCTCTTCCTGTTGGTTGGCCACTGTCTTGGTTATCTAGTGCTGCTATAACAGAAATACCACAAGTGGATGACTTCAACAAACGGAAATTTATTCTCTCACAACTTAGGAGGCTAGAAGCCTGAATTAAGCGTGCTGGCTCCAGGCGAAGGTTTCTCTCTCCGTTGGCTCTGGGGGAAGGTCCTTGTCATCAATCTTCTTCTGGTCTAGGAGCTTCTCAGCTTAGGGATCCTGAGTCCAAAGGACATGCTCTGCTCCTGGATCTTCTTGCTTAGTGATAATGAGGTCCCTCTCCTCTCTGCTTGCTTCTCTATTATATATATTTCAAAAGAGATGACCCAAGATACAACCTAATCCTGTAAATTGTGTCCTGCCTCATTAACTGCCTCTAATCCTGCCTCGTTAACATTATAGAGATTAGGATTTCCAACACATAGAAAAATTACATCATATCACCAAATGGAGGACAACCACACAGTACTGGGAATCATGGCCTAGCCAAGTTGACATACATTTTTGTGGGGGCACAATTCAATTCATAACAGTTGTCTTCCAAATTTCTTGGCATACAGGAATGAGCACCTCCATTGCTGCATCCATTTGTTGAAACATCTAGATAGGTATGCAGTTCCTGTATTCTTGTTTTTCACCAATGCCTTCAGTGCAGCTTGGACTTCTTCCTTCGATACTATTTCTTCTTAATCATATGCCACCTCCTGAAATGGTTGAACATCATCCAATTCTTTTTGGTACAATGACTGTGTATTCCTTCTGTCTTGTTTTGATGCTTCTTGTGTCATTCAGTATTTTCCCCATAAAACCAAAAAAAACCAAACCCAGTGCCGTCAAGTCGATTCTGACTCGTCCTTCAATATTGCAACTTGAAACTTGAAGTTTTTCAAGCTTGAGAAATGCCAAGTGTGTTCTTCCCTTTTGGTTTCCTAACTCGAGGTCTTTGCACATGTCATTATAATACTTTACTTTGTCTCCAGCCACCCTTTGAAACCTCCTGTTCAGCTCTTTTACTTCATCATTTTTTCCATTGACTTTAGCTGCTCTGTGTTTAAGAGCAAGCTTCAGAGTCTTTTCTGACATCCATTTTGGTCTTTTCTTTCTGTCCTTTCTTTTCAATGACCTTTTGCTGTCTTCATGTATGATGACCATGATGTCATTCCACAGCTCGTTTGGTTTTTGGTCATTAATGTTCAATGTGTCAAATCTGTTTTTGAGATGGTCTCTGAATTCAGGTGGGATATACTCAGGTCATATTTTGGCTGTCATGGACTTGTATTAATTTTCTTCAGCTTTAACTTAAGCTTGCATAGGAGTAATTGATGGTCGGTTCTGCAGTCAGCCTCTGACCTTGTTCTGACTGATGATATTGAGCTTTTCCACTGTCCTTTTTCACAGATATAGTTGATTTGAGTACTGTGTATTCCACCTGGAGAGGTACACCCATATAGTCACCATTTATGTTGTTGAAAAAAGGTATTTGCAATGCATAAGCAGTTTTTTTTTTCTTTTTGCAAAATTCTATCATGGCCATATTGTCCAACTACTGATGGCTCTTCTTTGTTTCCAAATTTTGCATTCTAATCAACAGTAATTATCAATGCATCTTGATTACATGTTTGATCAATTTCAGATTGCAGAAGTTAGTAAAAATCTTCAATTTCTTCATTTTTGGCATTAGTAGTTGGTGGGCAATTTGAACAATACTTGTATTAACCGTTTTTCCTTGTAGGTATATGGATATTATTCTATCACTGATAGTGTACTTTAGGATAGATCTTGAAATGTTCTTTTTGCAGATGAATGTAACAGCATTTCTTTTCAATTTGTCATCCCTGGCACAGTAGGCCATATGATTTTCTGATTCAAAATGGCCAATACCAGTCCATTTCAGCTCACTAATGCCTAAGATATTGATCTTTATGCATTCCATTTCATCTTTTACGACTTCCAAATTTCCTGGATTCATACCTTGTACATTCCATGTTCCAATTATTAATGGATGTTTGCAGCTGTTTCTTCTCATTTTGAGTCATTCCATGTCAGCCAAATGAAGGTCCCAAAAGCTTTATTCCATCCACATCATTAAGGTCAACTCTCTTCTGAGGAGGCAGCTCTTCCTGAGCCATATTTTGAGTGTCTTACAACCTGAGGGACCCATCCTCTGGCACTACATCAGACAATGCTCTGCTGCTATTCATAAGGTTTTCACCAGCCAGTTTTTTCAGAAGTAGGCATCCAAGCCTTTATTTCCAGTTTGTCTTCCTCATGGATAGGGATACTATCATTTTTTTGCATTTTTAAAGCTCTCTTTGACTGCAGGAGAAGAATAAATATGAGGTCAAGAAGGGAGTGCTGACATGTCATGGGGTTGTTAATCAATGTCATAAAACAATATGTGTACTTACTGTTTAATGAGAAGCTAGTTTGTTCTGTAAACTTTTATCTAAAGTACAATTAAAAAAAAAAAGAATAAACATGAGGGCTGACTAGTTGACAGGTGATGTCCATAAGTAAGTTATTGTAGAGGTCCAGGCAAGAAAGGATAATAGCTTTGTCTGTGTAATAATGCTGGAGGTGGAGGAATGTTGACAGATTTGAGAAGTAAATTAAGCACTTGGTGACAGATTGGTTCTGGGTGGTGAGCTAGAGGAGGTGGTCAGTGATGATATCTTGGATTGAGAGGTGTGCCATGCATTGAAATAAGGAACACAAGCAGTGAGTCACATGGATATAGGTAAGGATGGCAGGCTAGGGGAAAGGAAAGGGGAGTTCAATTTCAGGCAAGTTGAGATTGTGGTGACTTTCAGAATCCAAGAAAAGGTGTCTAGTGTGTTACTCATTCTTCTAATACAGGATGTGCGACTCTGTCCTCAATCAGAGCACTAGTCCTTTGAGGACATAGTCCATGTTTTTCTGTCATAAGGGAGTTATCTCACAGCTTTTTCAAACATTTGAAACTGTAGCTCTTGGCCACTAATAAATTCACCTTGCCCCTGAGCAGACTGTCAATAATTCTACTCTGTAAGAATGAGGGACAATCTCTTCCCTCCCCTGGGCATCTCATCCTAGATTTAGCTCAGTTAATCTCTCATCCAGGAGCCCCAAGGAAGAAAGCTTGCAAAGGCAGTATGCCATCTGTGCCTGGAACTTACTTTCAACATTCAGTAACTCTTCTATGGCTTCCCAACGCACTGGCCATAAAATCCAAACTCTACCAAGGCCCTTTGTGATTTGATCTTGCCTGTCTCTCAGGCCTTTTCACACTCTCCTCCTCTTGAGAACTTATTTTGGCTGTACCAACCTATATTCAAGGAGCCCAGGTGGCAAAGTGGTTAAGTGCTCGGCTGCCAACCAAAAGGTTGGTGGTTTGAATGCATCAGCCATTCTTCAGGAGAAAGATGTGGTAAGTCTGCTTCCATAAAGATTTACAGCCTTGGCAACCTTATGGGGCAGTTCTACTCTGTCCTACGGAGTTACTATGAGTCAGAATTGACTTGATGGCAATGGAGTTTTTTGGGATCTACATTCAGGAGTTCCGGGGTGGTGCAAACAGTTCAGTGCTGGGCTACTAACAGAAAGTTGGCAGTTCAAACCCATGCAGGGGTATCTCAGAAGAAAGGTCTGTCAATCTGCTTCTGAAATGTCGTAGCCTTGAAGACAATATGGAGCGCCTGCACACATGGGTCACCACGAATCAGAGTGGATTTGATAGCAACCGGTTTTTTGGTTTAGACCTACTTTGAACTCCCTTCATAAGTTCATTCCTGCTTTGAGACCTTCACGTATGCTTTTTCCTCACTTTCTTTCTGGGCTACCCTCTACCCATCCTTCAGATCCCACCTTAAATGTCACCTTCTCAGAGATGTGTTTTCTGACTGCCCCCCTCCCCTGTCATGGATTGAATCGTGTCCCCTCAAAATTCATGTCAACTTGGTTAGGCCATGATTCCCAGTATTATGTGGGTGTTCTCCATTTTGTGATTGTAATTTTATGTTAAAGAGGATTAGGGTGGGATTGTAACACTCTTACTAAGGTCACATCCCTGACCCAATGTAAAGGGAGTTTCCCCGGAGTGTGGCCTGTACCACCTTTTATCTTACAAGAGATAAAAGGAAAGGGAAGCAAACAGAGAGTGGGAACCTCACACTACCAAGAAAGCAGTGCTGGCAGCAGAGAGTGTCCCTTGGACCTGGTGTTCCTGCACAGAGAAGCTCCTAGTCCAGGGAAAGATTGATAACAAGGACCTTCCTCCAGAGCTGACAGAGAAAGCCTTTTCCTGGAGCTGATGCCCTGAATTTGGACTTGTAGCCTACTGGACTGTGAGAGAATGAATTTCTTTTTGTTAAAGCCATCCACTTGTGGTATTTCTGTTACAGCAGCACTAGATAACTAAGACGTCTTCCATCCATATAAATTAGTTCTTCTATCAATTCCTTATTCTTTTTCTTCTATTCTGTTCTTTTCTATCGAAGTACATATCACAGACAATATTTACACATTTATTTGTGCGTTTGTCCAGGTGTCTGTCTCCCTGTCATGAATTGAATTGTGTCTCCCAAAAATATGTGTCAACTTGGCTAGACCATGATTCCCAATATTGTGTGATTGTTCACCATTTTGTCATCTGATGTGATTTTCCCATGTGTTGTAAATCCTACGTCTATGATGTTAATGAGGCAGGGTTAGAGGCAGTTATCTTAATGAGGTAGGCCTCAGTCTACATGATTATGTTGTGTTTTAAGCCAATCTCTTTTGAGATATAAAAGAGAGAAGGAAGCAGAGAGATGTGGGTACTTTATACCACCAAGGAATAAGACCCAGAAGAACAGTGTGTTCTTTGGACCTGGGGTCCCTGAGCTGAGAATCTCCTCGACTGGGAAGATTAGTGACAAGGACCTTCCTCCAGAACCCACAGAGAGAGAAAACCTTCCCCTGGAGCTGGCACCCTGAATTTGGACTTCTAGCCTCCTAAACTGTGGAGAATAAATTTCTCTTTGTTAAAGCCATCCACTTGTGGTATTTCTGTTATAGCAGCCTTAGGTGACTAAGACACTCCCCATTAGATTATAATCTACTGACAGCAGGGTCTTTGCCTAATATATTCCCCAATATTAAGCCAGTAACTAACTCCATGTTTATTCAATAAATGAATGAATGAGTGAGTGAGTGAATAACTGAAGCTCCTTTTCTGTGCTAGGAATTGATCTCGACAGAAAGATGAATAATGTTCTATGCTAGATGCCCAGAGGGAGAAAGAAACTTAATTACAATACAGCTGGGCATGTGATCTAGTAGATACATGCACAAAGTAGTACTAAAGCATTGGGTAGCTACATGGTAACTCACCCTGTGAGCAGGGCGAGATTAAGGCATGTGAGGGCTCTAAGCGTGGATAATCTGTGGTGCCCCCTCCTCTGCTTACTCATGCATTTGAGCAGGATATGGGAGTTTTATGTGTGTGTGTGTGTATCTTTGCTACCCATGATGTAACTTCTTATGAAATGGGGCTATAATATTAGTGAGTGAATGAAAAATTGGCATATCTCATTTAGGGAAAAGAGATGAACTGGGTTATAAAATCTTTAGTGGCTGTGGGGTACTAAGATTTTTACTATATACCACATTTTCTACAAAAAGAATATTCGACTTATTCTACTACAACGAAAATCAGTCACTGAATTTAGTTATTTCAATAATCGGTGTAAAATTCTGCTGACCTGTCACAACGAAAAATTGACACCAATTGTGCTTTAAATGGTTCCTACTTCAATTTTGTTGCTTGTTTCATACTAAATGCTATAATTACAAATGAACAAATGAAAGATATCATAAAGGAAAATTTAATGATCACAAAACAAACACTACAATAAATTACTATATTGCATTTTTAGGTAGATCTTTCATTTTAACATGTTATAATTAAAAGCATTTCTTTGTATTCTTTGCTCTTACAAATTATTTTATAATTTCCTCACTATAAATCTGCCAAACAATATCTACTTGCATACATAATAAAGGTAATGAGTCAAATCTTTCTTGAATCATTGTTGTATACTGAGGGTTTTTGAGTCTCTTTAGGGACAAAAATGTGTTCTGTTATGCAGTTTGTGATTATTAAAATTATTAAAACAATTTTAACATTGGGAATTATGCATTGTATTTTATCTTCTATTATGGATTCATATATGCCTCCATGAGTAAAATTTGTCTTTCCTGAATCTGTAAACTTAATTCTCATGTAAGAGTGAAATTGTTACACTTCTCCATAAAGGTTTGTATTTATTTAAGTCATCTAGACAAATATGCACTAATACTTTGGACACTTTCATGCGTTCTTTGTCAAGTGTATCGACATTGTTTAAGGACAGTCTATTTGAAAGAATTTCATACACTTTCACCCTTCTTTTCATGCAAGGTTCAAGCGTGTCAATGATGGTATAGCATGTGGTTACGTGAAATTGACATCTGGCACTCAGTATTTCTGGAGCACTTCCATCATGTACTTGTTTCTTCCTAATGCTTCTGTGATGGTGAACTGCAAGGTTATCAGTATTTGGAAGTATTTGTTTTGTTGTGTTCTCAAAATTTTCAAAACCTTCCCTTGAATTATGTAAATATCTTGTTAATGACTGGTAGAGATCTACTCATTCCTTTAAATTTACTTCTGATTCTTGGACAGCTTGACTTGTCTGATGAAAATGATGCAATATATTATACCACATAACCAACATAAATACATACTTTAGTGTTTGCATTTGTTGGCAATGTTTTCAGTTTCTCTTTTGGTATCTCCTTGTTGTGTCTGGTCTTCTGCAATATTTCCTAAGCCATCTAGAACGTAAGCATACGATTCCAGGATTGCACTCATTGCTACGGCTGTGCTTCCCAATGTGGATTACAAAGACTTTTTAATACTCCATTATTGCCTAAATATGTTTTAAGAAATTCTCATTGGTGTGTAGAGCCAGCAAAAAAATGTGTAGAGTAACTGAACAGTAGAAAAATAATCAACTGCTTCTGGACAACAATCTATTGTGTTTGTCCTACAAGATTAAGTGAACGAGCAGCAGGAGTGGAATAAACAAACTGAAATATTGAGCTATACTTATTTCACTGATCACTGATTGAACTTTATCACTTATTATGTTTGTAAATTTTCCACATGTTGTTTTAGACGTATACGATAGGTTGCTCTTTCCTGTGTTACCATATTTTGAGATGTGGCCTGCTAAAAATGGATTAAACTGAGCAACAAGTTCAAGAAACCCCCAACATTTCCATTTTGTGGGGACCCAAACATTTCTTTTCTTCCATGAAAAGGTAGCCCGTGTTCATCAATTGTGATAATGATAGCACAACATGTTGCAAAACGGCATGCCTGTACTGAAGTTTTTCATTAATTTGTGTTTCCAGTTCATGAGTTAAACCAAAACCATGTCTTCAGTTTAAATATGACAACATACAATCTCTGTGAATTGAACTGTTTTCATGTTTATGAATCATATTTGAGTTGCACCAATCAATAAATCCACCTGTAGCAAATCAAGAATTAAATGATTTAGGACTAAGTAGTTTGCAAACAAAATAATATATAGTGCTTATTGATGGAGAATAATACAGTAGCCACTCTGTCTTGTAATTTTCACCATTAGCTTTGCACATTAGAAATATATTCTTGCTACAGAACTTGTTTGTTTACCATCCAGAAATTTTGAATGTTGACTTAAATTTTCAAATGGTCCACTGTGATGTTGACAATCACTTGGACCTCTTTTTTTTTTTTTTTTTTAATAATTTTTATTTTGCTTTAAGTGAAAGTTTACAAATCAAGTCAGTCACATATAAATTTATATACACCTTACTACATACTTCCACTTACTCTCCCCTAATGAGTCAGCCCACTTCCTCCTTCCAGTCTCTCCTTTCGTGACTGTTTTGCCAGTTTCTAACCCCTTCAGCCCTCCCATCTCCCCTCCAGACAGGAGATGCCAACATAGTCTCGTGTCCACCTGATGCAAGTAGCTCACTCCTCATCAGCATCTCTCTCCAACCCATTGTCCAGTCCAATCTATGTGTGCTGAGTTATTGACCCTCTTTTGATGCAATAATTTACATCATTAGAAGAGAAATTATTCCACAAAGCAGGATCTGTATTTCTGATATTTATGGGGTCTGCAGCTGTGACAATTTCAGATTCTAAAATAGTTTCACTTCCTACACCACTATTAACGTTTTTTTTTTTTTTACTACAGCAACGAATGGATGCAGAATTTGGAAAAAATTCTGTTATATTCATATTGCTATTACTAATTTCAGCACTAGCGATAATAGTACAATGATTTTCACTCACTAAACTCAAGCGTGCAATGAAAGAAGTCTCTTCTGATTCATTACATTTTAAAAAGGAAATTAATTTTAGAATTGTCTTTAGGAATTCCTCTTCTTTCATCTTCTGTGAGCCTTCGCTTTTGCACTCCACTTAGTTGTTGCTGTTTCATTGTATCTGGATATAAATTATGTCACTTTTTAAATCTGGTTCTACTGTAGCAAATAAATTTGAATAATTAAAAATGAATAAAATTTATAAAACAAGTAAAATTTATAAAATAAAATTTACATTAGAATTTGGATGTTAACACAAAATTTATATTTGAAAATTAGTAAGTAAAAAAATTGATCTGGAATATGTACTTTTGTTCTTCAGGTGTGATACAGTAAAAAAAAAAAGTACTTATAAGACAGTTGGAAGTAAATTCATTCTTTTGTCATACAATGCTTGTTGGCAAGCCCATTGCAGATCTCCAAGAGTGTTTTTCATCTTGAAATAATACTTAAACATTGTGAGTGCTGGGTCTTCACAGTTCACTAGACTATTGATGCTACCCAGTGGGGGCAAAAGCAACCACAAAGAACATGACACAAATACAAGAGTACGCTCAATCTGAAGACGTGTTTTTGTTCACTTTGTACAGGACACTACCAGGTACATCATGAGTCAATTAGAGTGCTGCTGGCGTGTTCTCACGTGGTCAATGAGAAAGAACTGAATGTGAAGTAATACCTGATCGGTCCAAAATAAAAGGAAAATATAATTGTTATTGTATACAAAACTTTTAAAATGTACGTTTTATTTCTTTGTGGAATTGATCAACTCCCATATTTGGAGATATGTACATAATTGATGTAACAATAGCACCACTTCTCAATGAGCGAGTTTGTTTTGTGAGTCACAACAATATCGGTCAATTTCTTAAAAGAAAATCAGTCTGAAGGGAAATAGAAAATGAAGTACATTTATATAAATTTTATTATCTAAATCTTCATTTAATTTATTTCCTTGAAGAATTGTTCAATTTTCTTACACAGGTATATGTAAATATTTTGATAAAAATATAAATGTAATGTTTTGATAAATGCCCTTTGTTGCTTTCTTTGATGAAAAATTTAGAAACATACTCATTGTTACAAAACAAAAACACCTTTTGCACAATAAGTAGATATTGAATTTTGCACCCTCTTGGTGTGGCTAATACCTCATTTATTAACACATATAGAGTAATATCAAGCACTGTGTCCTGCAAAACAGATAATAAAAAACAAAACTCACTTGATACATAAATTAAAACTTTTCTTTTTAGATAAATATTTGTATTTCCAGTATTTTTGGACTCTTGCTATGCTAGTATTAAATTATTACCCATGTTAATATTATATTAAATGTATGCTAGATTGGGTTTTTGTGTATGTCAAATGTTTTTAAAGCAAAAGTTATAAGTATTATTGTTTATAAAACTTAGGACATAACTCTGTACTAAATGCTATACGGTTATAAAATAATTTGATTGAATTCATTGCAATGGTCAACTTCTTCAAGCTCCCACACTTTTGCACATCACCTGGGACTGGAGTTCCCATTAGCCATTTACCAGGATGTGCACAAGAGCATGCCCTTGTATTTATATCATGGGAAAGAGCATTGCTGGCCCTCCTGGCTGAAGTTGCTGTATCAGCAGATGTGAATGTACAAAACGGTTCTCTCAAAATGGATCAGAGAACTGTTACCTATTAATATAATCTGTCCTTGCCCAGTAAGTGTTTATGTTGGATCCAGTTACATATTGGGTGAATGTAGCAAGAGTAAGACTCAATAGCCCACCCCCACCTCTTATTTATTAGAAAGAAATTGTGTACCCTCAAGAGACCCACCAAGATAAGGAGTTTCAATTACACATGAGGAGACCATAGGCTTCAGATGTCAAAGGTGTTGAAGTTGTAGGAGCCTCATGGCTTAAACAACCTTTCACATGGTTTCCCTGGTAACCCTGTGTGAGCTTTATTTCCAGCCTGCACATTCTCACACACTGGAGCTGGTTTCAATTTCATTTAGTGTTCTGCCAGTTTCCCTTCCACTGTAGTGCTTGTTTTTCCTTGTGTCCTATCTGCTTGGTGCCCCTGTTTTGCTGGTGCCCCTGTTTTGCTGATGTCCTAAGCATGTGCTTACCTTGCTTATTGGGTAATCCATCCCTGCCTGTGAGTGTTAGGAAAAGCCCCACAAGAAGGTAACGCTTAACTTGAAGATGAACAGAAGTTCACTGAGTGGAGAAGGAGAGGAAGAGCATGTAGACAAAGGTACAGCCTGGGCAAAGGTAGCAAGGTGTGAAAGAACATGATGTATTTTGGACCACAGTGAAACGTCTGGTTTGTCTGAGATGGGTTAGAAAGGAAGGAATAGAGATGAGACTGGTAAGGGGTGTGGGAACGGATTAGAAAGACAATGCTGTTTAATTTAGGTTTCATCCAACAAACAATGGCAAATAATTGGAGACTTCTAAGCCAGGGAATAATGTCATCAGGCTATGGTTGAATAAGATTATCCCTTTAGCAGACTTGGAAGGAGGAAGGGTGATGCTTGAAATGAAGGAAGTAGGATAGCAATCAGTAGCCCACCTGGGAGATGGTACCATTTACACTGAGGCAGTGGTAGTGGAGGAAGACAGCAGAGAATGGATTTAGGAGAAAGAATCATTAAGATTTGGACTTTATGAGGTCACCCTCAGTCTTAAAATTCTGTGACCAGTATATTAAATTCTCTTTGGGCCTCAGAATTTGGGTGAATGTATCTGTTTTCTAAAATATTTCTGTTTTCCCTAAAATAAACTCAAGCAACTTATATCTTAGTTTAAAACACAACTGAACTACTTAACAGAAGTAATATTTGTATGGTTTCCTTGGGATGGGGCCAGAGATGTCATGAGAAAAATGATCTGACTGGGTCACTTGGGAAAGTGTAGCAAAGTGGACAATTTGCACTGAGCCTTGGACCAAAGCATGTTAATAAACCTTTTTTGCTCTCGCTTCATGAATTGGCCATAGATGAATATATTGCAAGGAAAAAACGCTCCAAACTTAATTTGAACAACAGGAAAAATCAATATTTCCGTATCCTTTCTCTTTCATTGTTACTAATGTGTACTTTTGACATATAAATTTATTGGAGCTCAACAGCAAACAAGAGATGAATTTCGATATATTAGACTGACACATTGCCAGAAGGTTAGGATGGAGTAGGAGATAATATAAACCAAGAGGTAGTTTATATCAAGCCTCGATGAAGTTGGGAACCACAGAAAGAGGGTAGACCTGAGGAATGTTTCCTAAACAAATTAACCAATCTTTGAAGGAAGTGAATACGCATGGATTTGTAAAGACTGTTTAAGTCTGTGGTTATTAGGTCTATGTGAAATCCTTTTCTAATTGCCTTTAATGCATTTTGTCAGGAGACACCAAAGATGGAAGAAATTCCTTCCAAGTCCCGAGGGATGGTCCCTCCTGCTTACTGTCAAACTGTAGTCAAAGGACAAGTAGGGGGGAGTGTGACCAGCCAAACTGTAACTATTCAGTGGCTTCAAGGAAAATTTCTGTATCCTTGCCAATGTGGTATTTTTCTTTTTGCAGTGAAAATTAATGGAAAAAATATGCAAAGTCATAATAAGCAATTTGAAAAAAGTAGGGGGGTATTCACACGCTTTAAATAGTAATTTGTTGATTTATTTCACTCTCAGGAGAAGAAGTATTTCCATGAATAGTTCCCTTATTTCTAGAAAAGCCTTTATATATACTTCAAGTGTCTCGAGGACCTTATCTTGTACCCCCAACACAAACATTGTATTAAAAATAGCTTCAAAACTATTTAGTTTGCTGAAGTTTGTAGCACATGATTCTTCTCTAAGCATTCCTCATTTCTCGGCAATAGTTTTAAATAAAACAGATACAATGTAACAGATTAATCGTGTTGCTGAGGATCTGACCTCAGAACCGTGGCTTTCCGAATAATTTTAACTTATGCCGTATGTCCAGTTTCTTCAGCTAATTAATTATCAGCTATTCATTGCTAGCAGTTTCTACACTTGATTCTAATGCCAGCTCCTCTGGGTTGAGTCATTTTAAATGAACACCTTAATCTTCCTCATCCATAAAACAGAATTGATATTAACAACCCTTCATATAATTTATGTTGTCAGAGTTAACTAAAAACAAAACATGATTTTCAATGTGTGTGTGTGTGTGTGTGTGTGTGTGTGGTGATACAGTTACGCATTATTTTTAAGATGGCCACCTTATCCTTTTGCTAAAGCCATACTCCTAGGGTTATGCTCTTACTGAAAAATTTACTATCTATCACACAAACAAGTCAAGGGTATATATTGAACTTTTGAAAAAATATCCAAGTCCTTGCAATCATACTTTTGGGAGCCAGGGGTCATTGTGTTTTGCATAGCATTGTGATTCAGAACACGGGCTCCTCCACTTGCTAGCTCCATGACCTTGTGCAGGTTTTAACCTCTTTGAGTCTTATTTTCCTCATTTAAAAACTGGAATTAGTAATAGTGTTTTCCTCATAGTATTCTTATTATTTACTGATTGGTGGATATTGCTGACAAGAGGAGTCAAGAATGATTTCCAGATTTCTGACAAGGTCAACAGGGAGTATGTAGTACCATCAATTGAAATGTGGATTATAGGAATAAGAGCAGATACTAAGGAAAGCCATGACTAAGATGTGTTCAGTTTGAGCTACCTGCCAATATTATTAGACAAGGGGATAGTCAATGTGGATTTAAAAATAAGACTAAGACTTTATTGGTTTTGGAGTCCATTTTCGTGAAATACCATACTGTATTGAATAGCTTAGGAAATTTTGGACTATTAAAAATGGAATAAACGGTCTGCATCGCACTTTGGTGAGTGGCATCTGGAGTCTTAAAAGCTAGCAAGCAGCCAGCTAAGATGCATCATTTGGTTGTAAGCCACCTGGAGCAAAGGAGGATGAAGAACACCAAAGACACAAGGAAAATATAAGCCCAAGAAAAAGAAACACTCTCTGGCTACATAAGCCAGAGACTCCATCAGCCTGAGACCAGAAGAACTAGATGGTACCTGGCTACCAACAATGAGTGCCCTGACAGGGAACACAACAGAGACTCTCTGATGGAGCAGAAGAAAAGTGGAATGCAGACTTCAAATTCTAGTAAAAAAACCAGACTTAATGGTCTGACCTGAGACTGGAGGGACCCCAGAGGTCATGGCGCCCAGACTCTGTGTTAGCCCCAAACTGAGACCATATCTGAAGCCAACTATTCAGACAAAGATTAGACTGAACTATAAGACATAAAATGATACTGGTGAGGAGTGTGCTTCTTAGCTTAAGTAGGCACATGAGAATATGTGGGCAACTCCTGTCCAGAGGCAAGATGAGAAGACAGAGAAGGACAGAAGCTGGTTGAATGGACATGGGAAATATAGGGTGGGGAGGAGCGTGATATCACATTGTAGGGAGAGCAACTAGGGTCACATAACAATGTGTGTATAAGTTTTTGTACGAGAAACTGACTCGAATTATAAAGCTTCACTTAAAGCACAATAAAAAATAATAATAATTTTTAAAAAAAGGATTAAAATCTAGCCTAATCTCTGCATTTGACAGTTGATGAAACTCAGTTCTTGAGGTTACACTATTAAGGATAGGGTAGCCTGTTACATTGGTAGTCCCCAATGAACCATGCCTCCTGGTAACCACGCATGTGTCTAGTCAGCTTCCCTTGAATCTATCACTCACTTTAAGGAAGAGAATTCAGCAGAAGTAACACTGTGTTACTTCCAGGCCTAAGCCATAAAATGGTTTGGCAGCTTTTGCTTTTGTTCTCTTGGGATCCCAAAGCCATGTCTAAGAATTCTGGTCATGCTGCAGGGGAGACCGTATACAGAGACCACGTGGAGAGAGAGATGCCCAGGGACTCATGGAGAAAGAGAGAGAAAAGTTCAGTTCTTTCAGAGTTCCAGCCCCAGCTGACCCCTCAGATGAATGCAGCACATGGGTGATTGCCCTCAAGACTCGGCTTAGCTGAATCAAGCAAATCCACAGAATCATAAGAGATAATAAAAAGTATTTTTCTGAGCCACTACGTTTTAGGGCAGTTTGTTACATAGTGAAAGCTAATGAAAATAGTGGCAGAACAAGGACAAAAATCCAGGTCATTTGAGATCTAGATCAAAGGTCTTCTAGGGCAGAGAATTCATTCTATTAGATTTTCCTTTTAACTTTCACCAAAAAAAAAAAAAAAAAATTAATAGTGTGCAGAGCGAATGCTACTTCTTTGTCCCCAGTTTATTCAACTGCAAAATTTGCATAATAAGTAATCAAAGTATACTACATATCCTGGGCTTAATGACAGTTATTTTACCATGCTATCATCCACCCATCATCCACTTATCTATTTGTCTGTCTATCTATCTATCTATCTATCTATCTATCTATCTATCTATCTATCTATCTATCTATCTATCTATCTATCTATCTATCTATCATCTATCTATCTATCTATCTATCTATCTATCTATCTATCTATCTATCTATCTATCTATCTATCTATCTATCTATCTATCTATCTATCTAATCTATCTATTCATCTGTCATGGATTGAACTGTGTCCCCCAAAAATATGTGTCAAGCTGGGTAGGCCATGATTCCCAGTATTGTGTGATTGTCCTCCACTTTGTGATTGATATAATTCTCCTATATTTATAAATCCTAATCTCTGCCTGGAAACCCTGGTGGTGTAGTGGTTAAGTACTATGGCTGATAACCAAGAGACCGGCAGTTCAAATCTGCCAGCCGCTCTTTGGAAACTCTAGGGGCAGTTCTACTCTGTCCTATAAAGTTGCTATGAGTGGGGATCTACTCAACGGCAGGGGGTTAATCTCTGCCTATGGTTAATAAGGCAAGGTTGAAGAGGATCAGTGTGGAACGTAACACCCTTGCTCAGGTCACATCCCTGTTTCAATATAAAAGGGAGCTTCCCTGGGGTGCAGCCTGCACGACCTTTTATCTTATAAGAGATAAAAGGAAAGGGAAGTGAACAGAGAGTTGGGAAGCTCATACCACCAAGAAAGCAGTGCTAGAAGCAGAGCATGTCCTTTGGACCTGAGGTTCCTGTGTAGAGAAGCTCCTAGACCACAGGAAAACTGAAGACAAGGACTTTTCCTCCACAGCTGACAGAGAAGAGAAAGCCTTACCTTGGAGCTGATGTCCTGAGTTTGGACTTGTATCCTACTAGACTGTGAGAGAATAAGTTCCCCCTTTGTTAAAGCCATCCACTTGTGGCATTGCTGTCATAGCAGCACTAGATGACCAAGACACCATCTGCCCACCCCATCCACCCACCCACCCACCCACCCGTCTTCCCATCCACCCGTCCACCTGTCCATCCATCCATCCGTCCATCCACCCATCCATATCCATCCATCTGTCATCATCTATCTTCCATCTATATATTCATCTATTTTTCTATCTTTTGCTACCAAAGAACTAGACTGCAATTCTACACCAAATATCTATTTTATGCTGTGACTTTCTGGGCCACAAGGAAATACAGGAGATTTGGAATAGAAAAGCCAAAGTTTTGCCTTTCTTATCACCTGGATTCTAAGTCATTACAATGCTTATAAAGGGAATATCAGTGACAGCAGTGTTTACTTTGACTGTTGAGAAGCTACAGCTCTTATTGAATTTTAACTGCTCACCAAACACGAGTGCTTGAGAGTAATCACCAGAACTTGAAGACAATAGTCACAATCTTCTGAAAATAAACTACTCTCCAAGTAAGCGGAGTTTCAATGATGACAACGGGTCATCTCTCAAGAAGGCAACATTTAGCTGGTGTGAATCTTTAAGGTAAATCATCATCTACTTTTTATTTGTTTTTTGAAGTGCAGTCTTATACACTTGCTGGTTCAATATTAGATATCACGGTAGAACAGCAGGAATCTTATTCATTTCTATATTAGAATTATATTTGCTTGGGAACTGCTCAGAAGTCTGACAGCTTGACAAGGCTTGTTGCCATGGAAAATGTTTGTGATGTTACATAAATATATTCCTGGGTCATGAGTTGCCATGTATTTTTTGGACATTGAGGCTAAGAGGGAAATGACTAACCATCTTTTTCAGAAAGGAAGAATAACATAGTAAACAAACAGTAATAACAAATAATAAATATATGTCTATCCAGTCAATGGGTGCTCTGTTTTCTTAAGCATTGGACTTATGTTCTAACAACGCCTTTAGATATAAAAGTTCATTTGTTGCAAATGCTTCCCCACCTTAAAATATTCTTATTCCCAGTCATTTTGCAATATTAATGGTTCCACTATTAATAGATGAGAGACAAGGGAATTATTATTCTTGCTCTCTATCTGTTATTCCATTAAGTAAGACTGCCAACCTCTCACTGTTAGCAGCTCTGTAATGAACCATGTGCTCAAGCCACGGGGTAGATCCTAAGTAAAAGTCGTCCTCACATGTTGTTTTTGGTGCATATTTCGACTAGACAGGAAAAAGGTACAACAACAAGATGCAATAGGGAAACACTCAATTCAACTTAGAGTTTAAAATAGTCTTTTTTTTTTTTTTTTTGGAATTGATGGGAAGTGAAGAGGTGTTGGGGAAATGATGTGGAAAGTCATGGGTGAATGTCTCTGTAATTTGTCCCCTTCTTATGACTGATGCCCTTTGTGACAGTTCCAGTGGTACCTACAATCTGACATTCACAAGCCTGTTATCCATCCCTGCTTTCTCTAACACACTATCATTTATTCAACTTGTAATGAGACCTGCCAGATTCTTATGCCTGAGCAAACACCGACTGCCTTAGGAGCCAGTGCTAGCTGCCTGTAGGGATGCTGCCTCCGCTATTGCCACCCTGGCCTCTGCTGCTCTTAACTCCTTGGGCTGAAAATGATGTTACTAATGCCACCTATTTATGCCACAACGAAGGTACCTGTTGCACAATGGTCAAGCTCTCAGCTGCTAACCAAAAGGTCGGTAGCTCAAACCTATAGGCTGGTCTGCAGAAGAAAGACGTGGCAGTCTGCTTCCATAAAGATTACAGCCTTGGAAACCTGATAGGACAGTTCTACTTTGTCCTATAGGGTTGCTAAGAGTCAGAATTGACTCGATGGCAATGTTTTTTTGTTTTTTATCCCAAGGCAGAGAGGGTACATGACCTTTGATCTGTAAGAATACCGTCTTTACCTAAGCGAGTGCAAAAGTGGCTTTCTATCACAGAAAGTCTGGACCCATTCATCGGTGGGTTGAAGCTTGTCATGAGATAATGTTTTTACAAAATAAAAGTAAACAAATTTGTAAATTTTTTACATTTTCAAATGAATTAACAGAGATCCAGTTTATTTTCTAAATAATATGGGCTCCATTTGCTTGAATTATGCTATACTTTCTTTTTTTTTTTATTTAAAATTTTGTTTTTAATTTTTATTGTGCTTTAAGTGAAAGTTTACAAATTAAGTCAGTCTCTTGCACAAAAACTTATACAATTTCTTAAGTGGGAAAAAAAGACTGGAGTTTGGCTATCTGTTACACTGGGTATTATAAATTATACTAAGATTATGTCACACAAGGAGATGTCATCTCTCACATACAGAGGGAGAAATATAAACAAAAGTTGAGGGCCGATTGACAGAGATAATATAGTCATATTTATTTGATTTTACTATTGCTGATTACTTTTACAAACATTATCTCCTTTGATTCACCCCAAAACCCTGCAAGGTGTGAAGGTCAGGTATTATTTTGACATTTTACAGATGAGAATATTAAGATTTAGAGAGATTTAGTAGTTCGCTCTAGCCACATCATGTAAGCAACAGAAGTGTGCTTTACACTGAATAGTATTACCTTGTTTGCAATGTGTACAAGTCTTAATATAGACAGAATTTGTTTTGACATGCTTTCTCCACGCTCGGCTGAGGCTACTTGTTCATTAACTAAGGATGGAGCCAGGAGAAAAATGACTGGGTGGAAACTAACTTCTCCGTGGCCTCTTTGGCCTCATTCACCTACTGCAGAGATTGATCTCTTTGGGTGAGATGCCTGTTGATTTTCGTGCTACACGACTGAAACTTTCTTTGCCCTGGAAACTGAAGGAAAAGGAATACGAGGAACCTGATGACTTCCAAACTGAGGAGAACAACTCATTTGTTTTTAAACACAGCACCTCTAACTAATTTTTGCTGTAATATACCCAGGTAATTTTGTCTTCAGGAAAATGAAGCAAAAGTACCTCTTTGCTTGCATTACCTCTCCTCTCATTTGCCTCACAGAAACAAACACAAACGATGATGAGGTCAAAAAACAGGTCCATTGAAACAAGTACATTTGAGAGAAAAGTTTTTCAGTACGTCCACTTCATTTCTTTTGAAAATTTTTTTATTGTGGTAAAATTATATGTAGACAACATTTGCCAATATACATATTATATATGTCCATATATAAAATAGTTGGTTCTTTTGACTGAACTGGCAAATTAGATTAGTTAAAGGAATAGTGAGGTTGCCTATTAAAATGAAAAAAGACAAAGTATAACAACAAAGGTCATTTTATGGATAAACAAAATTGCTATGCTGTTTTCTAAATATCTGGGACAGTGAGGTCTCTGGGTTTCTTAAACCTTCTAGTTTTTTGTTTGTTTAAATGATTAGTAGATGACCCCAAGTAGCTAATTCTACCTAAATACTTATTTTGAGATATTGTAAATGGAAACATCAGCCAAGAAGGCGGTTACTAGAACACTCTGTGACTAGATGAGACTTCTAATATAATTGTAAGAAGCTTAGAAAGATCACTTGCCATTTGCATTAATACCCATGAATCCCTGTCATCTGGACTTGCTGATCTATGTTGAAGTAAAAATATCTTTGCAAACAGGCTTTTGCTTGAAATACCTTTTCAAGGTTTTTTGACTTGGCAGCCCAATTTCTTCTTTTATAATGAAGAGATTTGTTTTTTAAAGCAAATTTCATATCTTGGCCTCTTCAAAGTCACACGAATTTCACACTTAGTTTTCACTTTGTGTTCCTTCTTACTCATGATACTTTAATATCCCTTGTTTAACCACTTTTTCTGTCGTTTACTTTTTGTATTTTTGGCAGCCCATTTCCTATTTCCTTTAAGCTTTAACCATTGCCAATTACCTTCTTCCTTTTACCTGATGTTTTGCTCATTTCCTCCATATGATAATCTTTCAGGATTTATGGGAGATATACGATTTCTTATTTGAAGTAGTTGTCGAAGCAATACTACTCAAACTCCACAGGAAACAGGAAACTTTTTTTTTTTTTATCATATTTATTCTACTTTTAAGTAACAGAAGAGATTTTTGCAACCCACTTAAACTTTCAAGTCCTCAGTTTCACCGACTACTAAATATGAATAACTGCCGTCCTCCTCTTTTTAAATGCAAGGAATATTTTTAGAGAAATAAAACGTGCTTCTAAGATTCTTTCAGTCTTGTAAAAAGAGCTAGCTATACTTAAGATATACGAATCAGATCTCTATACATCTGGGACAATGGCATTTTAAAACAATCATACCGTAACCTTTGGAATGGGCAATAATGCTCAAAGTTCAACAGAGATTGAGTTTCTAAGTGTGAAAGTAAATCACACTTTGATTTCATGAAAGAACTCATCAGATCAGCACTGTCTGCATCGTTTTAGGCATTACATCTGAATAAACAGATAATCTGACTTAAAAACTCAGAGCAAAAGAAGAAACATGATGACCTGAATTAGGTATCAGGTTATTTGCCATTTCTGGAGGTATCATTGCTGTTAGTAAAAATAAACTAAAAAACCCAAATCCATTGCTATTCATTTAGTTCCCACTCATGGCATTCCCGGGTGGTGCAAATGGTTTGCTCTCAGCTACCAACTGAAAGGTCGGTGGGTTTGAACCCGCCCAGAAGTGCCACAGAAGAAAGACCTGGCCATCTGCTTCCTTAAAGATTACAGCCAAGAAAATCCTATGGAGCTCAGTTCTCTACTCTATAACACATGGGGTCACCATGAGATGATTAATAAGAACAGCTAACATTATTGAGTGTTACCTGTATATCAGGTCCTATGTGGGTGTTTATTACCTTATCTCCTTTAATGCAGTTCTCTCACAACAACTGTAAGAGCTAGGTATTTTTTTAAATTATCATCCCCATTTTACAGATACAGAAACCGAGGCTTAATGAAGTTAATCAGTTGGTTCCAGGTCAGTGGTGTCACCAGGGTTGGTGTCACCCAGTAACTCATGGTGCCACGCCCCCATGCTAATTACCCCAATATTGTAGCTAAAACACCACAAAATCTGACAAAATCAGTGACTATAAAAACACTGGCAGCAACGAAAACAACAGCGCGTGCTTGTGGAGCGTGCAGACGAAACCACATAATTTGAAGTGTCCTTGTAATTGGGTAATAATGACAGCTCTGACTGGAGCGCATCAGAATGTTCAAAAAGTAAATTAGCATAGTTTTGCCCTTGTAGGTATATTGATATGTGTAAGCTGGGATTACAGAATTTTTTGTTGTTGTTACAGCTAACTACAGAGATATTTTTATAAAATATAAATTTCTGCCGAAACACTGCACAAAAATTTTATAGACAGTCATTCTAGTGTCACTGCACCTGACAGTGTCACCCAGTGTGGTCTGCACCACCAGCACCCACCTAGTGACACCTTTGTTCTAGTTTAAAAAAAAAAAAAACCTTTGTTCTAGTTTACAGAGCTGGTAATCAGAAAAGGTCAGGTTTGAATCCAGGGAGTCTAATTCCAGAGCCCACATTTCTAACCACTACTCTCTAATCTTTTGCAATTCCCAGGTCAAGTTATTTGAGGAAATTTATGGAAAAATTCCATATTAATGGAACAACATCGAAGGTAATAAGGAAGATTCTCTTCCTTGGAAATTTCACCAATAACATTTTACCAGATTAGAGGAATATGATAGTACCTGGATTGAATGAGAAAACCTGTGAACCACATCAAATGATGTGTGCTTGCTGAAACTCGACGCACCTGGTGTGACAGGCAGAGGACTAGGAGGAACATAACAGTTGAGTTAAAATACTCTAAAAGCTGCCATGGAATAAAGGAAGGAGGCTGACTCTGGGCTGAACCAAAGATACAAAGACCTTTCAATAAAAGTTACAGTGTGGAAACAGATTTGGAATTGATTTTTTAATCAATATCCAGCATTATTCTATGAATATCCTATCGCGCGTAGCTTCTCTGGAGGGCCATTCGCAAACCTATATCAGAGGTCTCTGGTTTCTTTTTCACAAACAATTGTGGCATCTTTAGTGAAAGTTGGGGGGAATCTTTAAAAAGGTAACAGCAACGCTGGCAGTGGGAAGAAGTCAGAGCTCCCAAAACCCATCAGAGAAACTTCCATAGAACTTTCAAAAGACATCTAACACCCTTATACATAGCACAAATACTTAATGAAATGTCACTCTCTTTAATTCAAGTAACTTTGTTTGAAGTGTTCTCAGTTGGGAGTTCATGAGGGAGGTTGATTAATTGTTTTAAATAAGAAAGCACATGTCAGGCTCCTATTGCTGATTTACTGAATCAAACAGGCATAAAATTACTTTGGATATATAAAGTTTCAAACTCTGTGGAAATTGAAAGTGCTTAGATTCGAAGTTCCATGTAGTCACGGGTTCTGCGTTCACTGTTGAATTCCCCATACCTAGTACAGAACCCAGCATCTAGCAGATCCTCAATAAATAATTGATGAAATGAATCCCAATAAATGCAATCGGCAGTTATTCCAAGGGGTTGTATAAAAATGATGAACCTAAGTGAATTCCGATCAGTCAATGCATAGGACTTCTGAGAGTAGTTTTAATCTTTCTCGTCATTTTATGTATGCTTTGACTCCAAAGACTTGAATTCAGATCTTAAGAAAATTGAAGATAAAGGGTTCTGGTTAAAACAGCAGATCTACTATTCATTTATTCTATTCATTTTACAGTTAGGCAAGTTGAATTGCCAGAATGGCCTCTTTTCATAAAAAGAGGTTTGTATGCATCTTAACTTAAAAAAAAAAAAAAACTTAACTTAGAGAGTGATAATACTAGTGAGCTGACTTCTGGAGTTAACGCCTTCCTTAAAAATTAAGAACACAAACCCAGACAGTCTGCAGGATACCACTGAAAAAGTTTTATTATATCTAAACAATTGAATGTCAGTGTTGATAACTGATTCCTTCTGGGTTCCATTCTTTCCCAACAAAAAGGAAACCATTTATCTGCACTATAATGTGTCCTTCATGTGAAACATTCTAAGTAGTATTAACGTGTTGCAGATGATGTTGTCAAGAAAGGTTTCTGACCCCGGAACAACTACTGAACAACTTGGGAGTTGGTTATCCTGCATTTTTTCTATTTCTTTTTAGAACACTTGATGCGTTCCTAGCCTCTGAATAAAACCTATACACAATGGAATCAAACCACGTGAAATAAAGAGAAGTGAAAGGCTGCACTTGGTGGCATGACTACTAATGGTATGACTGGCCCATAATTGGAAGGTTCTGTTCTTATTTTCTTTCCTCCATCTGACTTTTGAACATGTTAAGTTTTAGAAAATGAAATATTCTATGTGTCATTCATATGAAAGCAGGTTAACTATAAATGAGAATAGAATATTCTTTAACTCACATTATTTCTGCTTTTAATGTTATGAATGGCAAAACGCTGGGAAAAAAATAACCTAGGGCATTAAATACTGCATTAAAAACGTAGCGAGGTTGATTCTGAACTTTTTTAATAGTTATATATTGTGCCCATTTAAATGGTGATGTCCTTGCCAAATGAATATTTAGGACTGCAGAACAACCCCTCTAGTGATGCTGCCTAAATGCAACACTGCCTTAAAACAAAAAAGAAAAATTAAAGCGAAGCAACTAGATCAATTTAGATCTAGGGCCATTTCCCATCTTGTGAAAAGGATAGAGTATCCCCCTGAAACACCAAGACTCCCCACTTCATTTCCTTGAGGATAAATGAATTTATCAGTCAACAACTAATTATTGAATTATCTTTTGGAACTGAAGATGCGACCCATGCCACCAAAATAAATGCCTTTATTTGCCTTCAATTTAGCCCCAGCGCTCTAACAATGCAAATTAGTGATTGGTTTAGGCATGTGAACTTGAAAGCTTTGATTGAAAATGTCCTAAACATTTTTAATCCCTCTTTCTTCCTACCCATAACAATAAACTGAAAATAAGCACTTACACAACCTGGCCAAATATTTAGATAAAGAATGAGTTTGTAACCAGCAATATCTTAAAATGTGTTTGAGTTATTCTATATGCTATTTAAATAGTTAAACTGTCAGCCTGGGATTTTGTATATATTCCTCATTAGGTTGCCTCAAAGACCCCAGGGTAGGTATATCTGCATTTTAAAATTTTGTATTTTTCCATGGTTTATATGCCCCATAAAATGCCTTGAGAACTTTATGAGGGATGTTACATTAATATGTGTTATTATAAATATGATTTAAATATCTAAAGCATTACAGAGTGATTACTGTTCAATAAGGCAGCATGCATAAAAGGGTTATCTCCACACTGTGCTTCGGTTTCTACAGCATAATATAATGAATTGTTCAATATAGTTTGCATGCTATTTGTCTCCGTTTCTTCCTAGACTCGAGGGAAGCTGATGTGTAATCCTCTAACAAGGCGATCATAAATTGCAGAACAATAAACAGCCCTTGAGATTTTTAGATAGTATGTGGTTAGCATGCAATCCATCTTGGGAAACTTGATTTAGTACCTCAAAGGAGCATCTCTGACAATGCTCAACATTGTTTTAAACTGCTGCTAAATCAATTAGTGCCTTCGAGGATCCTAATGTCTCTGCTTCTCTCGTAGCCTAGCCCAAGAACTCTGGCTGGTTATTTTGTAAAGCAAAAGATTTAGGGAGCTACTGCCTAGATGCACTTGGGTTCCCTGGAAAATGTTAAAGATAATCCTGCATGAAAGGAGGGATAAGCCAGCTTCCTTAAATCATCAGGATAGATGTGGGCACCATTTTCAAAATTCATTTCAATTTTTCTGAATTACACTCACTGTAGCTCGGCAGGATAAATTAGATAAAAGGTAACTATTATTCTAAACTCAGAACTATGAGGTTAAAATTCAAAAAAAAAAAAAAGTCTTAGGAGACAAATTGTTCTATTGCCTGAATGTATACATTTCATTTGGTGTATATAACGTATCTTGTAACTATATTCATGTTATATTGGATGCGCTCAAAACACTTATAGATATTATCTAATCCTCATGCACTTATTACCTTGCTAAATAGAAACATAAGTTAAAAAAATTAATAAAACCCTTCTAATGGAAAAGAGATAGTATCAGTTGTTTTCAGTTCCTGATAGATTATTAACCCCCCCCCCCTTTTTTTTTAAACTGTGGAAACCCTGATGGTGTAGTGGTTAGGAGCTACAGCTGTTAACCAAAACGCTGTCAGCTCGAATCCACCAGGCGCTCCTTGAAAACTCTATGGGGCAGTTCTACTCTGTCCTATAGGGTCGCCATGAGTCAGAATCGACTCAGTGGCAATGGGTTTTGGTTTTTTGAACTGCACTAAATATAAAGATTAACATAAAAACTGCTCTGCAAGGAGGAGGATCACAGATTCCCATAAAATTTTATGATACTTCATCTTAAATGATGTCCTTTTATTTTTCCTTATTTATTTATTGAAGATAATTCTCAGGCAATTCCTCGTTTTTCTTTCCATCTGTGGTTAGCAATAGTATTGCTTTTTCAATATTTCACCGATCCAGCTAGTTAACGTTCCCTGCAGAGTTAAATCGCATATTATCCTGAGGTGAGAGCCTCTGACGATAGCCCTCAGCTACACGAAGTGTGCTTTCCTTTTAAGGCAAGTTCATTCAATTTATGCAACCCTGTCTATCTGACTAAATTAAAAAAACTAAATGAAATAAAGCAGCTAATCAATCCAACTAATTGAGTTTCTTTTTGTTTTTCTTTGTTGTTGTTGAGTGCCCTCAAACAATGCTAAATAGCTGGTTTACCTGTTTTGTTTTGTTTTAATTCAGCAGCCTGTTCTGGTGATGTATAAACACAGTCAATGTTTTCTTCAACCCAAGGTTAATTTCCTCTGGCAAATCAAAACCGTCCTCATTTTATGTCTCTACCATTTCCTTCAAAGATGGATAGGATACGGCTTTTTTTCTGGAATTCATCTAAACTTCATATTAGTTCCCATACATAATGGGAAGCCCAACTAAATTAAGGGGCCATAAAGTAAAGGCTGTTTTTTTTTTTTTTTTGTCCCTCTCCAAATAATTTAATACGTATTTAAACAGTGTGATTCATAATTTAGAGGCAGGATGAAGCTCATTTTTCTAATCCATAAGACCTGTGGACATTATATTTCACCTACTTTATAATGTTATTTCTAGACAAAGTGAAATTGAATGATTTTTCTAATTTATATCTCTCGCTTCATTCTATTGCTCTTTTTTGGGGTCATTAGTATCTTTGAATAACAAATCATAATTACAACAAAATAATTTTTCATGTGCTTTTTAAATTTGTTACTCTTCAAAGAATATTTTCATAAATACATTTGTTTGGTCCGTACTACAACTCTAAAGTGTAGCTTGGCAGGTATTATCCTTGTTTTATGTAAGTAAAAATGAAGGCACTTACTTTATGTAAGTAAAAAGCAGCCAAAGAAATGGGGAAAAGGCCATGCCAAAATCAGGCAATTTAAATATTTTAATAACTGTGTAGTGTTTTGATTGGAAAAGAGACTCATAGTAAAAAATTAAGGGAATGTTTTGGTATTAGGTGTCACATAAAAATTATCCAAGAGCTCATTCTCACACTTGCTCTCTTTGTCCTCTTAGTATCAATGAAACTTTATTACATATTGGTGCTTGCTAAATGCAGCTGTATTTAGTTTAGAAGTCCTTAATGTAAAAAGTGATTCTGATCACAGAATTGGTTTCAGTAAACCCTATGCCCATGCTATATCTTTCATGAAACCCAAATAACATCTTCCTCGGAGCCAAACCGTTCAGTGATTTCAAAATCTAGCACGACTTGCCACACAGCAGGGGCTCAATAGTTAGTAACTGTTTCATTGATTATTGTAGAAACCACTCTTGTTCAAAACATGAACTCCCAAGATACAAGGAGAAACATGACACAGCAGAGGCTCCTCCCTGTCATTTTCTTTCTGCAGTGATCCTATCTAAGTGTCTTTTCTACAATTTTCTCCTTTAACTTCATTCAGATGTTTCTCTATTACTATAGTCTGCCCACATTTTTATAGGTAATTGAAAGTTTACGAGACAGTTTGTAGGTTTTTCTGGTTGACTATTATTATTATTTCCTAATGTTTTTGGCTGACATATGACTATTTCCTTTCTCGTTAATATCGTTATCAAAAAGTAAAAAAAAAAAAAAAGCGTTGTTGAATTGAAATCGGTTCCATTCTTAAATGTCTAAAGAGCCTTCCCCCAAAAGAGGTTTGAAATGTATATCATTTTCACTGGAGTAATCCAAAGTCTGTAGACCATTAACAGAGACAATAGCTCAATTTTTATATACTCATATCTTTGAAAATGCTTTACATCTATTCATTTTCAAATTGCCATTGGTCAACAAACACTTCTTGGCCATTTTGTATGTGTTAGTTGCTACACATAAAAAAAAATAAATAAATAGCACTAAAAAAATGGAGACAATACAAAATGCTGTAATACAAGCCAGAGTATTATAAAAGCATTGTAAAAGATATATTACTTCAATGAAAGTAGCTATATACCAGGCAGAGCAGAGAAAATTCATTCTCTGGGAGAACCTAGAAAGGCTTTATAGGAGAGGCAGCTTTTGAGTTGAATGCCAAATGATGGGATTAGATTGTGGAGAGATGTTTAATTAGGTAAGACATTTGATTACATTCTGTAAGAGAGAAGAGTTACCAGATGTTTTTAAAGCCAGAGAGTAAGAGGATTCGAAAACTTGATTCATAATTTTTAGTTTACTCTTTAATTTCTTTCTATTCTGAAACTTTCTCCAACCATTTTACATTTGGATTATGATTTTTTATAATCCTGTAATAGAAAGCACCTGCTCCCGATTTATCATGGGGTTATTTTTTATTAAATGAGTTAGCATACGTAAAACTCATAGTATAGATCACTAAATATCAATAGAATACCTACTTTGTGAAATTAATGTAACACTGAACTTAGTGAAAAAATGATTGATTTAATTGGGACCTCTCTCCTTTGCACTTTCCAGATTGAAAATTAACTCCTTATGCATCAAGCTTATTTTATAATAAATGACAATTTGGTAATCTCACATTTCACTGATATTGAGGTACAGACATGTTAGAGTCATTGCAGAAACTGACTTGGCTTGAAAGCAATTATGCTGTCTCCACAAAAGTATATTTTGTGGATTTATCTCCACTTGTCACTTCTCATGGAAAACCTGGTGGTGTAGTAGTTAAGAACTATGGCTGCTAACCAAAAGATCAGCAGTTCGAATCCACAGACACTCCTTGGAAACTCTATGGGGCAGTTCTACTCTGTCCTATAGGATCTCTATGAGTTGGAATTGATTCGATGGCAATGGGTTTTTGGGTTTTGTCACTTCTCAACTCCAGCAAGAAAATAATGATGAGTAACATTACAGTAAAATGACTGTCTCTTCTAACCCTTATCTCATATTCTAGAGTTCTGCTTGCGATAGGGATTTGGTGCCATATGGAGGTATGCTTCCTTGCTGTCAGGATATGGAGCGCTGATGTTCTACAAAACTCCATTTTTCTCATTAAAGGCATACAGAAGTCTAAAAATAAATCTGCTCTTTCATCCTTAACTTTTTAGCAAACCTCTGGGGACAATTGCCAGCCAGGCAGTTTCTAACGGTCAGGTGAGGAAAATGAAACTAAAGTGTTCAGAGGGGGAAAAGCAGGAAGGTAGAAGCTCATGCTTATGGGATTCGATTCAAAGCCAAGCAGAGGGCATGAAGAGAATTACACGTTAATGTTTTAGATCATGGATAAATGCTGGAGGAATCTCAAGCTTCGGACTCTAGGAGCTGTAAGGTCACAGCCAACTCCACTGTTGCCGCTTTCTAAGGAATTAGCATAGCAGCAAAAGCAATAGAGAGAAGCTGGTGTGGACTGGCAAGTCTTAAGCCCCAGCATCTATGTACAAAATGTGACTTTCTGGAAGAACAGCCAGCCCTCTTTATTGTTTTGATTTCATGGGCGCTAAATCTCTTGCCCTAAAATACCTTTTTACTTGTCCTGCCATCGTGTTTACAATCCCCATGGTACTCATTCTGCTATTATTATGATGGACAGGTCACCTGGGAAGAGCATCAGAACAAGCCATTTTGAACTACTGCAATTTTAAATCCAGTTAATGTATCAGGTTAGTTCTGTTTTCCAGTATGATCCTAAAGGATTGAGACATGAAACTGGCAAGTTTTGATGTGGGAGCTCTTACTGAGGAAGAGTAAAATCTGGATCACTGGCCTGGCCAAGAAGGGAACTATAGGGGAGAGCACTATGAGGGAAGTATGTGCACAGGAGTGATGGAGGGCACTGAAGACCAACTTCACTACCTCACCAAATAACTCAAAGGCTTCCCCTGCTCTCTCCCTTACTGACGGGAACATGGTGGAAGAAGACTACATCAGTGAGTCAGGATATTGGCTTAGAGCGTTTAAAGGACAGCAAATGAATTGCATGATGCCATTCAGATTAAAAGACTGAATCATCCCAAAACAGAAATATTGAATATCTACCACTTAAAATGATATCTAATGTAGATTACCTTTTACTTTTCCCTCTGATTCTTTTTCTATATGACCAAAGGCTGTGTCCAGTGTTCTAGAAAAAAGGGACTATCTTTGATTGAAGCCTACTGATGAAATTCTCAATACTATTTTATTCATCTACTCTTATCCTAAGCCCTAAATCTTGGTTACTTTTTCATTTAAAATATCAGAAAATTCTAGAGGTGGTTAGGCTCTAGGAAGAAACATTCTGCCTCAATTTGCATTAGGTTGGAATAGACAAGATGATAGCAACCATTGTTATTATAGAAATAATACATAGTTTAACCTTGGAAGACACAAAACTTACCACATTTTTGGGAGCAAATTTTATGAAACGAAGAACTGAGCCAAAGGCTTACTTGAGAATAATGTTTATATTTGAACTTAGTTTTTTAGAGTCTATGGATTTAGTGCATTAAATCAAATAATATTTCTGTATGCAGTTTTTACATACTGTTTTCAAGAGTTCGAGAATTTTTTTCCCCTGCACTCTCCTTTTCCCTGTAAAAAATCCATAGTGTCCTGATATCAAGAAATTTGTATTTTTTCTACATATATTTATATATGTATATTACTTTTTTTTTTTTTTTCAAAATGCTTATTGCTTGATCTAACTGGAATCGACTCGATGGCACTGGGATTTAACTTGTATTGTGAGAAGGCAGATGCGGATTATTTTTAATGTTTTCTTAAATCCGAAACGTTTCTGTGTCTTTCGTCTTTTTTTCAGACTGTTTGGTTTTTCAACTATATCGGATATCTTCTCAGATTTACGTTTTAGAAGTCACGTTTTCCGTCTTCCCAATTTTAGGCTAGCACAAATCTATTTATTCAAGTGAATTTTATTGAACACAGAAGTGGAAAAGAATGCTTATAAAACAGCATTATGAAATAAGAGAAGGGACATTAAACTGTTAACTTCATTGATTGAGTATGGAAAGCATTCTAAGCTCACTGAGAGGGAAGCACTGAGGGGCCAAGTTCATCGCAGGGCAATTAAACAGAAATTTCATGCAGCGTGAACCTGGCTTTCCGCATAGAATTAAAGGGCTTCGGGGATCATGTGCACTCTTCCTCACATCTAAATATATCAAATACACAAATATATGTGTTTGCAAAGATAAAAGTAAGCAATACCTTTTATGTAAAGCTGATATTTTATTTAGAATTTCCTGTTCTAGGTCTCAAGAGTTATAATATTCCCAAACATAAAGAACAAGTACATATAATCACCACTTTATAAATTCCTGTCTAAAGGCATCTTGCAATCTTTTTTATTAATTATCAAAATGATTACTCAGTCTTCTCTTTGCAAAAAGAAGCTTATAATGTATTTACAAGAAAGACAGATCCACAGAAAACAATTAACATGTCAAGTTCTTACATACTAACAAATAACTCTGGGCCCGGGAGGATTCTAGCAGCAGAGGATATAGGATATATAAATATAAGATTCTCTGCCTTAATAAGAAGCTTGGAAATATCATCGCAAAAAATATACATATATATCATTGGAATACTATGAAATATTGAGATAACCTGTTCAAGGGTTAAATTAAGGATGACAATTCATGTTTGGAATGGAAATTTTGCCTTCCAACAATAATCATCACAATACTGACTGTTATTTTCTTCTTTTATTGTAATTTTATAACTTGACATATACATAGCTGTTGCATATTTTCCTACATTTTTTCTCTCCTGTCAGCTTTCTCACAATACATACTTGTGGGGCTAACAGTCTCCCTCCCCTTTTTCCCCTTCATTTATGTGTAGTGTCTGCAGATGCAGCCCACGCCGTTCGCTCTATGAACATCCTCTGATAGACAGGTGCAGAGATTGATCACGGCTCCGTAACAGTGCTGGAAATGGCCGCCAGTTGTGAAGAAGAATAACAACTGGCAGCCATTCTGATTGGTGCTGGCACTGAGTCTTTCTTACGAGATCCAAATGCCTTGAGAACCAAATGTTCCTGGGATTCAGGCTTTCTGCAGCCAACAAAGCTTAGGTCAAAAAGCTAATTGGCTACTTGAAACTTTACTTAGATATCTTCAAGAGAAACAAAAATGGGTTGTTTCTGTTAACTACATATGCATATACCAGGAGCGATGGCTAAACAGATAGATGATAAAAAGCCAAATGCTTTTTTGAAAGGGTTTTCTTTCAAGGTAAGGTGAAGAACAGGTAGCTGAAATAACAATGCAAAATACATTTTCTATAGAAACTTGTACCAAATCATTATTTCTCACATTCACCGTGTAATTATGTCTTTGGTGAGATAAAATCTTCTCCATTGCAACTGTTCAAAGCTGAATAAATCCAGAGAAGGAAAGAACAAAGATAGAAAGAGAGAGAGAAAGAAAGCAAGCGAGCATTTTCAGAGGAGAGTTTGGTGTGATTCACATAGAACCACAACTCCATACCAATAACACACCATGTCCTAAACCTTCTCTGTTATTCCCTAACGGGAAACATTGGCCTGCCCTCTCCTTTGCCCCTCACTCAAATGCCAAGGCCGCTATCGGGCATGGCACAAAGAGTGGAAACAGTACTGTGGCATTCTGATTAAACTCTAACAAAGAAATCTTGCTAAATGCTCTTTCACTGGTGGACAGTTCAATAAGAGAGGGAACTGGGAAGACAGAGCCTCCTGGACACTGTCATTACTGAACATCCAGTCGGCATTGACCTCTGTGTAGTGCTGTGCTGGATACTATACAGAGCAGTTCACAGACACGCTCCCTGCTGCTCTTTAAAGTTTACAATTGAAAACAGATGACAATAGGCCGAGAAAACTGGTAACAAGCTACTGTAAGATTATATGTTGAAATTAAAGCGGAAAGGAAACAGTAAAGAAAAATTCATGGCTATAATGTGTGATCGGTTGTGATATAAAGAGTTATTCTATGTCATTAATTGAGAAAGGCCTCATTTTTATTTAATGAGAAAAAAGTCTGATTATGGAGGTAAAGATTTACGAGGTCTTTAGGTAAAGGCACTGGATAAGTGATGTGATTTTTGGCAAAGGGGTTGGGGGGAGAATACCAGATGTGGGGATCATAGACTTACAGCGTCAACCATTGTGTGAAGGAAGCAGCGGACTAACTGACATTGGCCAAGTGGAGGGCATGGTCTGAAGCCTTGGGGTGGAGGGAAGAGATGTACGGATGTTCCATAACGGGATGACACTTGAGACAACATTAAAGCTTATCCTTGTATTGCTTGCTTCGGGATTTTATTATACCGTAACGTGAACATATCTCTAAAATAAGCAGTTGCCATCAAATCAATTCCGACTCATGGCGACCCCGTATGGGTCAGAGTAGAACTGTGCTCTACAGGGTTTTCAAGGGCTGATTTTTTGGAAGTAGATCTTTTTTTTAGATCACCAGGGCTTTGTTTTGAGGCATCTCTGTGTGGACTTGAACATCCAACCTTTTGATTAGCAGTGAGCATGTCAACTGTTTGCACCACCCAGGGACTGCTTGAATACATCTAGAGCATATCTTTGTGTTCTACCTTGAAGCTAGGTGAATGAGCTACTGCTCATTTGCTGTTCTACTTCAGGGTGGTGGAGGTGAGGAAGAAAAGCAGCTCCTGGATGTGTGCTCTGACCTGAATTTCACTACTTCAGTGCTTCAGTGGTCGTCCACAAAATCTGAGGGGAGAGATGGTCTGAAGTGAGAAGAAAAGGATATAAAAACCACAAAAGGAAAGGAGAAAATGTATTCATTTTGCTTCTTTTTCCATTTTTTTATGGGAGTTAATTTGTGCATTTAATGAATGCTTTGTTTCTGTGTACATATATACGAGTATATCTCATGAATTCATTTCTATTTATTTTCAGTATTCTGTGCGTTGTGCTAATGTGGATTTTTGCTTTTAAAAGGGAGAACTTGTCTCATATAACCCAATCTATTAATCAACCATCGTGAATATCATGCAGTCAATTTTGAGACAGTCCAACTTTAACTAGCCATGTAGCATTCTTAAATAAACAAAACACAAATGTATAGTAGTAGGAAGCAATCTGTCTTATTAATGTTGCCCTGGGCCCTTGAGTAATACAATGTCACAGCTTTGTTAAAGCCTAAGTTTTCTTAAGGAGCCCTGGTGGTGCAGTGGTTAAAAGCTCAGCTGCTAACCAGAAGGTCAGCAGTTGGAATCTACCAGCTGCTCCTTGGAAATTCTATGGGGCAGTTCTACTCTGTCCTATAGGGTGGCTATGAGTCAGAATCAACTCTAAAACACATAACAACAACAACAACAACATTTCCTTAAAAACCATGAAGTCCTATAAACGTTGAAGTGGCCCAGATAAGACCTGGGACTCTGAAGAAAGATTAAAGGAAATGGCACTGTTTCACCCGGGAAAAGAGGAAATTAAAGACCAGTCTGTATCTAATCAAGAAAAAATGTGATTTGTGTAAATAAACACTTCAGTTAGACTAAAGGTAGAACTCTTAAAATAGGAATGCAGTACTGAGGAGATTTTAGAATTGTGACAATGGAGAGCTTTCAAACTGGGAGGGACAAACTGGTCTAATGCAGAAATTCACTTGCATGGGAGGCCAGGACTTGACTGAGGTCTGCTCTTCCAGGCCTGTCATTTGATATCACTTTCTTGCCCAGCGCTATGTGTAAGACGACTTGAAAAGATGAGGTGTGACTGTAAATCTCTATTAGTGAACTAGCATTCATTATTATAAAGAACCAGGAGGATGAATAAGTCATCTCCTTTTGACTCAAATCTGATATTATCTGTCTTCTACCATCAATTCAGAGTCACTTTGTTTTTATCAGAATTTTCTTGAGAAAATTCAAGGATGATAAAGAACTGTGTGTTTGGTTCACTACTCATATATTTTCTCATTATCGTGCTTCTTTCACTTGGTTAGTAGTTTTTTCTTTTTTTAAATCAATGTAAACAGAACTCTTTTTTTTTTTTTTAAGATTTCCAGTTTCACAGTGTCATTACTGACACTGACAGCTGCCTAACAGGCATGTGAAATATATAATTGCCTAAGGAAGAACATTCTATGACCGAGTCTTTCTCTTTTATATTAAAAAGAAGTTAGACAGGCTTGCCAAGCCCCAGGCTCCTGAACTTTATGTAAGTTCAGGAATTCTTTTTATTTTCCAGATATTATATTCATATATTTTCCTACATATTTCAAATGATTTTCTCTGGAATAAGGTTAGTAATATATTTCTTCTTTGCTTTGTCCCAGGGATTGCCTTCATACTTGTTCTAGATCTTTCTCTACAGCACCTCTCATGACTCCAAAAACAGAAATCATTCATGCCCTTATATAATGTCTTAAACCATAAAAATCAAGCCCATTGCTGCCGAGTCCGTTCTAACTCATAGCAACTCTATAGGACAGAGTAGAACTGCCCCCATAGGGTTTCCAAGGCTGTAAATCTCTACGGAAGCAGACTGCCACATCTCTCTCCCACTGGAGCAGCTGGTGGGTTCAAATCACCAGTCTTTTGGTTAGCAGCTGAGTGCTTAACCACTGGACCACCAGGTTTCCTACCTAATGCCTTAGTAGCAGTATAACTCCCCAAGTTTCAGATCCTATGTAAACTACTTTCTAAATTAAATATGTTGTCAGGTGCCTTAGAGTAGATTTTGACTCCTAGTGACCTTGTAGGACTGAGTAGAACTGCCCCACAGAGTTTCCTAGGCTATGTAATCTTTATGGGAGCAAAACACCATGGCTTTTCTCCCATGGAGCTGCTGGTGAGTTTGAACAACTGACCTTTTGGTTAGCAGCCAAGCTCTTAACCCATCGCATCACCCAGCCTCCCTAAATTAAATGTAGGGTTTTAATAAAAAGAAAAATAAAAAAAGATTAATTGCAGTACATACACTTTTTTTTTTTTTTGCTATCGACGCTTTGATTATTTCACTCTTGCTAGGAAGAGCCACCCTCTGTAACACCCCCAAATCCCATTAACATTCCTTTACATCCTGACTCTTGACCCTCTTTATCTTACCAAAAACTCTAATTCAGGACTAAAAAGGAAACATCTGAACCTATTGTGAGGGCATCCTTACTTTCTCTACTCTCAAGGACACATCACTCAGATTCCTTTAACATTTCTAATTGTTCTTTTCACAGTCCTGATCATTTTTGTTATGATCTTTTGGACCGTCTCCAAGTTTTTTTTTTTTCCAAGTTAGCCATAAGTATGACGTTCCTTTTTCTTTTGTGGACTGGTAGGGGAAAGATAAGATCTTAAGGAGAGTTAGAGAACTGAGGGCTAAGGAACTAATACAGGATGTTCAATTTATATCAGACTTCATCTCAGTTGCAGATTTCAGGCTACTGTCATTTTTAGTTACCTTCTTTATGCCTTTGTATATAATCCCTAGCCACAGCAGACTCTAGGTAAAAATGGGACACATAGGAGTATTTCTCTAATTCTTTCTTATCTTCCTCCCCTTATGATAGGTACTCAAAGCTCTGTACTGCGTCCTCTCCCATTTATTTCTCTGCATCCTAGGGGGGTGTCTCACGTATACTCATGAATAAATTCACATGGCTACTGTTTACTTTCTCCACAGGCTTACCAAGACGTAAGTATGTATACTGTCACTCCTGCTGTTGCCTCTCCCTGGTGTCCTGAAAATGTGACCTCTTCAAGTACTGAAGGGGCCTAGCTCTGCCCAGCCTCTGACTCTGCACTGATGGGCTGTGGTCCTCTGACTTGGCCTTGCCACTGCCACCACATTTGTGCCTTTCCGGGGCCTCTCCCCACTGCTCCAATGGAAATTGTGATGGCTCCAGGATTTCTGGGGACAGCAATTGGGGAAGGGGGAGGGGGAGGGGAATTGTTCTGAGGTTTTTTGGGGGATCAGTTATTTAGATTGCTTGTTTCTTTGAAAAGGAAGGGCTGGGGGAAGGGCTGGTGGACTCGGAAGAGGGCACTGGAGCTCTGCTGTCTTTACCTGAACACAATAGGGGCTGGGGTGGGACTGCAGGACTAATTCAGGCCTTCAGCCAGCTCAAGGGCACCTTTTCAGGATCTGAGATATGCTCCAGACACTAAGCCATTCCTGAGGGCCCCTTTGCAAACCTCCAATCCTAGAAGCTCACTGTATTCCTAGAAACTCAAAATGGTGAAAGAAGATGGGGGCAAGGAAGTCAGCACTGACATGCTCAATGGCAAATCTTGCTTGGCCATGACATGTAGTTTGTCACCTGAGGGCCACCCTAATAGGGACTTGACTTTTCTGCTCTCACCCTGTTTACTTTCAAATGTAATCTGAAGGTTGGTGGCAGTGAAGGGAAATGACAAAGTGGTGGTGGCAGGTGGGGGTGCTCAGTTTGAATGGATGCTTTGTTCTTTCAGGCATATCTGGACAATTTTTAAAAGAACATACGCTTGTTTTTTTAAATACTTTACTACTCAATTTGTTCTCAATCTTGCAGTTTGTAAATTTACTTTTTTTCTTTGACTTTTTATCATACTTAAGTTACTGTTACTGTATAAAACCCATTGCTGACAAGTCAATTCTGACTCATAGTGACCCTATAGGACAGAGTAGAACTGTCCCATAGGGTTTCCAAGGAATGGCTGGTGAATTTGAACTGCTGATCTTTTGGTTAGCAGCTGAGCTCTCAGCCAATGTGCCACCAGGGCTCCATGTTACTATATATCTTTTTTAAAAAAAGATGTAATCTTTTGTTTGATTTTGCCCTAGAATAAAATTCTGTTTTCACAATTACTGATTTTCTTTTTGTTTATTTTATCCCTCATTTAAAAAGTGTTAACTACTTTTCAATTACCTGACTTTATTTCATTACCGTACCAACCTAACTTTTATTTTCTAGTGTCAACTTTGTTTTAATCATCTTTATTTTTTTCTTAGCTTACTCCTTTTTCATTCAGATGGTTATCTGCTTTTTAAAAATGATCTTTACATCTGCTTTATTGAAGCTAGGAAGGAGGCATGGTCATGGGTGCAAAGGTAGAAGTCACCAAAAACACGGAGGCCTTGAGAGCGGCAGTACATCTGGACTCCCTTAATCGTTCCCAAATCCTTTTCAATGTTGAATCTGCTAAAACTTTAACTCGAGTGACTCAGGAGACCACCAAGTTTCAAATTTCCTCCCCAGATAATGCTAATATTACCTGTGCTAACAGCACATTCGGACTGCTGGAATGGTGTTGTTTTCTCAAGCCCCTTATGAAGGGAAACATTATTTAAAATCCATGGTCTCTGCTATGCATGATTGTAGACACTGGGCAAACCTCCAGGACAGAGCTGGGCAGAGTTACACACAAAAAAGAAAGAGATTCCTTTCAGGCAAAGAACATCAACAAAATATTCCTAGTCAGTCTTTAACAAGAATTTAGGTTGTCCTTACATTTTCACTAATACGCTCAGAATGGTGAGACATTGTAGAGGCTTCTTGATGGGTATGTCACAGGAATTATTAAAGGTAAATGAAAGCTAACATGTGTTTTGGTTTTTTTGGCTGGTATGGACTATTGGGAGCCCTGTGGCGCAGTGGTTAAAGTGTTCGACTGTTAACCAAAATGTTCGAACACACCAGCTGCTCTGCTGGAGAAAAATGTGGCAGTCTGCTTCCGTAAAGGTCACAGCCTTGGAAAACCTATAGGGCAGTTCTACTCTGTCCCACAGGGTCACTGTGAGTCAGGATCAACTCAATGGCAGTGAGTTTGGTTTTTTTGGGTTTGTGGACTATTGAGGGAAAATAAAGCATCTTCTACTTCTGAAGAAGAGACTTACATTGTTTCATGATAAAGTTCTGAGTGTTAAAAAAATAATCGAATTTTAAAAATGAAAACCTCAAATAGAGAAAATTGGAGGAGGTGAAAATGCCCCAAGGAGGAGGAAAGGGCTCACTCTCCAGCCCTGGGAAATGGGAATGGTTGAAGAGGTCTCCAAGGGTGGTTGTGATCCATGACTCACTTGCTCTAAACTCTCTGGACTAGACACAAAATACTCGTGAAAAATGATCTTAAAGAGAATAGCAGCAAACGGTCGCTTAATCCTGTGCTCAAAATTCAAAAGATACCAGGAAGTGATTTTCGTATGCTTGAATATTATGAATTTGTATAAGGCACTGTGTTATATTTAAAATAATGTCTTGATTTGTCTTAATTGCTTAAGTCATCATTCTGGCTTACTAAATTTAATGATGCTCATTTGTACTTAACTCTCTTAATTTCGCCTTACTTGAGTGAGAAAATTATTCCTTTAGTGGTGCTGACAGCATTCCTTCCCACATCTAATCCTGCGTTACGATATTATCCCAAATCTTTTCCCTACTGAAGACCTAGATCCCCAGGTTTTCTCTTATCAATATCCAGCTCCATTCTCTCCAGAAGGGAGAAACAAAACAAACAAAAAGCATTTTGTCTAAAGTTACTAAAGCATTTAACAGGAAAAATACTAAGACCAAGCCAAAAGTCTAATACTAGGGGAATGGTTATATAAATTATGGAATGTCAACATTATGGAATATTATATGACAAAACTATGATTACAAACTATATAATAAAAGGAAATATTACCTGGGTAAAATCAATATGCAAAATGTCATGTATGCCATGTAAAAAATATAGACAAGTACAAAGAAACATTTTAGAAGACTACTTAAAAATCAAATCTCAGTCGTTGTATGTTGTTATTATTTTAGAGTGGCAAGAGATGGGCTGATTCATATATTTAAAAACTGTGTTGCCATAATTGAAAAGTGCTTATTACATTATCTTTTAAGAAAATATTCTAATAAGACTGTTTGTATTGAGAACTCTTTTTTCCACAAACCCTTTTATTCTGTGGCAATGATGAAAGCTAACCTCTTCATGCCATAAAATTTAAATAAAAAGAAGGAAGAATTTGACTAGATTTAGATATTCTTTTATAATAGAAAGGAAAAAAGGGAAAACATTTTCAAATTATGGTATTAAAGATTCAATTTCAATAACAGTTTTGGACTGTAGAGCTGATGAAAATGTCTGACATAAAATGAGTTAGAAACTTGCTGAAATTATTAGTAAAGAGTGTATACCTGCAAAAAGGAAACTGACCTCAAGAAGGAGTGGAAAACAAATACAGATAGTGAGAATGGAAATCAGAATTTATTGGTTAAAAAAAAACTGGACTTTTTTAGTATCAAAAGCACAGCAGACATACTTTTTCTTCTGAGCCTTCATATTTACGTTTCCCTCTGCTTGCAATTCTTTTTCTTCTTCCCTCATATCTCATTACCTCCCCTCCAAATCTTATTAGTCGCTTCTGAAAATTATAAACTTCTATTTTTTTTTATCTTAGTAGACTTTTCTCTCCCTGTACCTGTTCTGTTTTTCACTGTACTTAGTTTCTAGTATATTCTTGCCTTATTTATTTTGTTTATTGAATGCTTTCCCCAACTAGACCACAGCTCAATGAGGGCAGGGATTTGGGGCTTTTTTTCTCTCGAAATCTTTTTGTTATGCTGACTTCACAATGCCTAGAATAGTGCGTGGTACATAGTACCAGTTCATAGTTGGAATTTTTATTAAATTGAATGTATAAAGAGTACATCCATTTAATTCAAAATTAAATGCAGACTCAAATTATTATCTTATTTGAGAAAAGACTAGAGTTACTGATTAACTTTAGTTCAAGGTAAGAAAATATAAATGTAATTATGGGTTAAAATTAAATGGAAATTACTAGAAGAATAGAACCCATTGCTGTATACTAGATTCCAAATTATGGTAACCCTACAGAACAGACTAGAACTGCCTTACAGGGTTTCCAAGGCTGTAAATCTTTACGGAAGCAGACTGTCACATCTTTCCCTTGCAAAGCACCTAGTAGGTTTGAACCACCGACTTCTTGATTAGCAGCGGAGTGCTTAACCTCTGTGCCACCAGGGATCTTTAAAAGAATAGAAACAGAATATAATGCGCAAACTAGTAGAGATAAATATAGACCAGAGGAATCTAGATCAATTTCACACAAAAAAAGAAGAAAAATAAACAAATGAAAAAGTGGTAAGTACAAAACAAAATGTAACATTATTGAATTTAGTTCAAGGTTATCTTTTTTATAATAAATGTAAACAGATTAAAGTGACCTATTAAAAGATTGAAACATTCATTTGATTAACAACAACAACAAAAGGTAAAACCTACTCCACTCAAGCAATGTATGTTTAAAATGTTACAGGAATGTTGAATATAAAAAAGATGAAAAAATATAACACAAAAATACTAACCAAATAATGATGATTTAACAAGATTAATATCACACAAATTTAATTCAAGGCAAAAATATTTAAAAGGAACAACATACTCAAACACTGTAAAATCATGAACGTGAATGAACCAAATAATTCATCCTCAAAAATATAGAAAAAAATAATAGAACTTAAAAAGATATTAATTCTAAAATCAAAACGAAGTATTTCAATACAGGTAGTCACCAACTTATGATGCGGTTGAATTTCGGCAACTTTGTCGTAAATTGGTTCTGATATAAGTTAAATACCTTTTTTTTTTTTAGTTTTCATTATTGCCTTTTATTATCAGTATCTTCATAAATCCGATCTGTGAACATCTGCAAATGAGCATCTGAGAATGAGAACATCCTCAAATTCTGTGCTGCAGCACTGTATGTAATACATATTACTAATGATAAGATGCACCAAAAAAAAAAAAGAGAGAGAGAGCTGTAAGTGCAGTTCATTGTAACTCAAATATGTCCTAAGTTGGGGACTACCTGCACATTATTTCCAGAAACAGATCAATCAGAGAAAAATCAAGCATGAATATGGAATTAAATAACGCAAAAAAAATCAGCTTGATATGCAAGGTATAAATGTATGTAAAAATATATATGGATATGGGTATCTATACCTAAAAAGAAAATATACAGTATTGTCAACCCATCAAAATCATTTACAAATATTGATCAAGTGCTTGACCAAAAAGAAAGACTTAACAAACTCCAAAGAATCAATATGGCAGAAACTAGAAAGTACATTTATAAACAATTTATAGGTTAAAAAGAAAACCTAAATAGAAATTACCAACATAAATAAACTGAATGATAATGGAAACACTATATGTCAAACTTGTTAGCAAATAAGAAAGATTAAAAATACGTAAGTATTCGACTCAAGAAATTTCCAGAAGGAGAAAAAATAAATCTAGATAAAGTGGGAGGAAATAAATATAAATATAAAACAGAAATAATGAGGTAAATTTCAAAAACAAATGGTGGCCATCAACAAATCCAAAAGACCATTCTTTAAAACAATTGCCAAAGTAGACAAACCCCTAGTAAAATTAATCAAGAGCAGAAAGCAAAAATAACATTAGGATGGTAAAGAAGAAATAACTGAGACACC
Source organism: Elephas maximus indicus (assembly GCF_024166365.1). Classification (NCBI taxonomy): domain Eukaryota; kingdom Metazoa; phylum Chordata; class Mammalia; order Proboscidea; family Elephantidae; genus Elephas; species Elephas maximus. The sequence continues at coordinate 81,994,561 of NC_064822.1, read as the reverse complement.
GGAGATATTAAAAACCATAAAAGACTATTGTAAGCAAATTTTCTTAATAAAAATTAGCCTAGATAAAATTTTTTAAAAAATTGGGATTATATATGTATATATATAAAAAAATATGTGTGTGTGTATATATATATATATATATATATATCTCAAAAGAGAGGCCAGAGAAGGCACAGAAAATTTGAATGGACAAATTATAGTAAAAAAAAAAACCAAACTCGTTGCGTTGATTCCGACTCATAGCGACCCTATAGAACAGAGTAGAGCTGCCCCATAGCGTTTCCAAGGAGCGCCTGGCTGATTCGAACTGCTGACCTCTTGGTTAACAGCCATGGCACTTAACCATTACACCACCAGTGTTTCCAACAAAGGAAAATAGTAGTAAAGATATTATCCTCCTTCAAAAGACATCAGACAAAGGTGATTGTATACGAGGGCTACTAAACTATCAAGGAACAGATAATCACAATCTTTTAGAAACGGTTTCAGAATACAGCAAATGATGGCAAACTAGGCAACCAACATTTTGAGGTTAGCATTTTTTTTTTTAAATTGTGCTTTAAGTGAAAGCTTACAAATCAAGTCAGTCTCTCATACAAAAACTTAAATATACTCATTACTATGTATTCCTAGTTGCTCTCCCTCCAATGAGAGAGCACACTCCTCTCCATCCTGTATTCCCCATGTCCATTCAGCTAGCTCCTGTCCCCTTCTGCCTTCTCATCTCACCTCCATACAGCTGCTGCCCACATAGTCTCATGTGTCCATTTGAGCCAAGAAACTCACTCCTCACCAGTATCATTTTCTGTCTTATAGTCCAGTCCAATCCTTATCTAAAGAGTTGGCTTTGGGAATGGTTCTTGTCTTGGGCTAACAGAAGGTCCGGGGACCATCACCTCCGGGGTCCTTCTAGTCTCAGTCAGACCATTGAGTCTGGTCTTTTTATGAAAATATGAGGTCAGCATCCCCCTGTTCTGCTCCATAAGGATTCTCTGTTGTATTCCCTGTCAGGGCAGTCATCAGTTGTAGCCTGGCACCGTCTAGTTCTTCTGGTCTCAGGCTGATGTAGTCTCTGGCTTATGTGGCCCTTTCTGTCTTTTGGGCTCATAATTACCTTGTGTCTTTGGTGTTCTTCATTCTCCTTTGCTCCAGGTGGGTTGAGACCAATTGATACATCTTAGATGGCCACTTGCTATTGTTTAAGACCCCAGATGCCACTCACCAAAGTGGGGTGCAGAATGTTTTCTTAGTACATTTTGTTATGCCAATTGACCTAGATGTCCCCTGAAACCATGGTCCCCAGACCGCCACCCCTGCTACTCTGGCCTTTGAAGCCTTCAGTTGTATTCAGGAAACTTCTTTACTTTTGGTTTTAGTCCAGTTGTTCTGAACTCTCCTGTACTGTGTGCTGTCTTTCCTTTCACCTAAATAGTTCTTGTCTACTATCTAATTAGTGAATACCTTCCTCCTTCCCTCTCACCCTCGTAACCATCAAAGAATGTTTTCTTCTGTGTTTAAACTATTTCTTGAGTTCTTATATTAGTGTTTTCTTATAATATTTGTCCTAATGACTACTTTCGCTCAGCATAATGCCTTCCAGATTCCTCCATGTTATGAGATGCTCCACGGATTCTTTATTGTTGTATGGTATTCCATTGTGTGACTATACCATAATTTATTTATCCATTCATCCATTGACGGGCACCTTGGTTGCTTTCATCTTTTTGCTATTGTAAACAGTGCTGCAATGAACATGGCTGTGCATATATCTGTTCATGTAAAGGCTCTTATTTCTCTAGGATATATTCCAAGGAGTGGCATTGCTGGATCGTATGGTAGTTCTATTTCTACCTTTTTAAGGAAGCTCCAAATCGATCGACAAGGTGATTGTGCCATTTTACATGCCCACCAGCAGTGTATAAATATTCCAGTCTCTGCATAACCTCTCCGACATTTATGACGTTTGTGTTTTTTGGATTAATGCCAGCCTTTTTGTTGGAGTAAGATGGTATCTCATTGTAGTTTTGATTTGTATTTCTCTAACGGCTAATGATTGTGAGCATTTCCTCATATATCTGATAACTGGCTGAATGTCTTCTTTGGTGAAGTGCCTGTTTATATCCTTTGCCCATTTTTTTAATTGGGTTATTTGTTTTTTTCTTGTTGAGTTTTTGTGGTATCATGTAGATTTTAGAGATCAGAGGCTGGTCGGAATTATCATAGCCAAATTTTTTTTTCCCAGTCTATAGGTGATCTTTTTACTCTTTTGGCGAAGTCTTTGGATGAGCATAAGTGTTTGATTTTTAGGAGCTCCCAATTATCTAGTTTCTTTTCTGGTGTTCGTACATCGTTAGTAATGTTTTATATTCTGTTTATGCCATGTATTATGGCTCCTAGTATTGTCCCTATTTTTTCTTCCATGTTCTTTATCATTTTAGCTTTTATATTTAGGTCTTTGATCCATTTTGAGTTAGTCTTTGTGCATGGTGTGAGGTATGGGTCTTATTTAATTTTTTCGCAGTTGGATATCCAGTTATTCCAGTACCATTTGTTAAAGAGGCTGTCTTTTCCCCCTTTAACTGACTTCGGGCCTTTGTCAAATATCTGCTGCTCATATGTGGATGGATTTATGCCTGGATTCTCAATTCTGTTCCATTGGTCTATGTATCTGTTCTTGTACCAGTACCAAGCTGTTTTGACTACTGTGGTACAATATGTTCTAAAATCAGGTAGTGTGAGGCCTCCCACTTTGTTCTTTATCAGTAATGCTTTATTTATCTGGGGCCTCTTTCTCTTCCATATGAAGTTGGTGATTTGTTTCTCCATCTCATTAAAAAATATCTTTGGAATTTGGGTTGGAATTGCATTGTATCTATAAATTGTTTTGGGTAGAATGACGTTTTTACAACGTTGAGTCTTCTTATCCATGAGCAGGGTATGTTTTTCCACTCATGTAGGTTTCTTTTGGTTTCTTGCAGTAGTGTCTTATAGTTTTCTTTGTATAGGTCTTTTATGTCTCTGGTTAGATTTATTCCTAAGTATTTTATCTTCTTGGGGGCTACTGTAAATGGTATTGATTTGTTGATTTCCTTTTTGATATACTCTTTGTTGGTTTAGAGGAATTCAAATGATCTTTGTATGTTTATCTTGAATCCCGATGCTCTGCTGAACTCTTCTATTAGTTTCAGTAGTTTTCTTGAGGGTTCTTTAGAGTTTTCTGTATATAAGATCTTTTACTTCTTCCTTACCAATTTTGATGCCCTTTATTTCTTTATCTAGCCTAATTGTTCTGGCTAGTACTCCAGCACAATGTTGAAAAAGAATGGTGGTAAAGGGTGTCCTTGTCTGGTTCCTGTTCTCAAGGAAGGGGAAGGCATTCAGACTCTCCATTTATGATGATGTTGGCTGTTGGCTTTGTATAAATGTCCTTTATTATGTTGAGGAATGTTCCTTCTATTCCTATTTTGCTGAAAGTTTTCATCAGAAATGAGTATTGGGCTTTGTCAAATGCCTTTTCTTCATCAATTGATAAGATCATGTGGTTCTTATCTTTTGTTTTATTTATATGATGGATTACATTGATTGTTTTTCTAATGTTGAACCATCCCTGCATATCTGGTGTGAATCCCACTTAGTCATAGTGAATTATTTTTTTGATGTGTTGTTGAATTCTATTGGCTAGAATTTTGTTGAGGATTTTTGCATCTAAGTTCATGAGGAATATAGGTCTTTAATCTTCTTTTTTTTTTTTTTTTTTTTTTGTGGTATCTTTACCTGGTTTTGGTATCAGGGTTATGCTGGCTTCATAGAATGAGTTTGGGAGTATTCCATCCTTTTCTATGTTCTGAAATACCTTTAGTAGTAGTGGTGTTAACTCTTCTCTGAAAGTTTGGTAGAATTCTCCAGTGAAGCTCTCAGGGCCAGGGCTTTTTTTGTTGTTGAGTTTTTTAATTAGAGGTTAACATTTTTTGACACACGAAAAAGACAAGAAATTCATAGAAAGTTCAACTAGAAGATAATTTCATTTCGAGGGTGGATGTAAAATTATATATGTTAAATTTATACAGCAGTTCATTATAAGAATAATACATCAAGACCAAATTTAGTTTATTCCTGGAATGCAAAGATAGTTCAATATCCAACAATTTACCAGTGTAAAACATTGTAATCAATTATTAATAGATTTCAGGTCAAAACATTTTGGGGTATAGAATTTATCTTGATATAAATGAAAATTTCCCACAATAATCCTGGAGCAGAAAATGAGGTGCACACACATTTTGGGGGATCAAAGAAGAATTAGGCCTGCACCCTGGTGTAGAGATAACTGGAGACCCTGATGGTGATAGGGAGCTAACTCTTGCCGTGTAAAGTTTTGCCAGTGGTATTGCAAAGGCTCTGATTTTTGTGTTTTTTTTTTTTAATATTTTACTTTGTTTTTGGTGAAAGTTTACACAGCAAATTAGGTCCCCATTTGACAATTTCTACACAAACTGTTCCGTGATATTAGTTACATTTTTCACAATGTGTCAACATTCTGTTTAATTGCATTTTGGTTGTTCCATTTCCAGTGCTCTAGTTTCTCTGCCCCCCCTTAACTTCTTTGTGTCTTTGCTTCAGAGTAATTGTTGATCTTTTGGCTTCATAGAGATGGATTTTTTAATGGAGCACCACACTACGGATAATATCTTTATTTTGTGTGCCAATTAGTTATTTTGCTAAAAGGTGATCTCTGGTGATCGTTTTGGCTCAAGATTTAAAAAGTGTCTGAGAGTGATAGTCTCAGGGAGTCCTGTAGGCTTAACTTGTCTAGACTTTTTAAGAATTTGAGCTCTATTTCCCGTTTTTCTCCCAATCTGTCAGCATTCATCTACTTTGACCCCAGTCAGAATGGTCAGTGGTGGTAGCCAGACACCATCTAGTTCTTCTGGTCTCAGGGTAGATAAGGCTGTGGTTTGTGTAGGCTATTAGTCCAGTAGACTAGTTTCTTCTCTTAGACTTTTGTTTCCTACTTCCTCTTTTTGTCCTGATGAGCAGAGACTAATAGCTCTATTTTAGATGGCTGGTTGCAACCTTTTAAAACCCCAGATGATACTCACCTCACTAGGATGCAGAGCACAAACTTTGTGATGCCAATTGACTGAGTTGTCCCATGAGACTAAAGTCCTAAGCCTTCAAACCCAGAAAACCATTCTTGCAAGGTGTTTGGTTATATGTGAGAAGTATCTGTAACTGTGTCCTCTTTGAATACATATGTGTGCATACACATCTTTTTATGTACACGTACATATAGATATCTCTATCTGTGCACACATATGTACTTACCAAAAATCAAAACCAAACTCAACTGCCATGGAATTGATTCCGACTCACAGCGACCCCATGGGGTTTCCAAGACTGTAAATCTCTACAGAAGCAGACTGTCACATCTTTCTCCCACAGAGCTGCTGGTGGTTTTGAACTGTCAAACTTTCAGTTACTAGTCAATCACTTTAACCACTGTGCCACCAGGGCTAATTACCTGTACCTACCTGTGCACATGTATGCCTATACATGTATGTATATGACCATACACAGGTCTTTTTCATTATTGTTGGTGTTTTTGAATTTTGTTTTGAATATGGGAGTCCTAAGAGAAGACTCCACCACCTGTATGTCAGTTTATTGTACTGTGGTAGCTTGTGTGTTGTTACAATGCTGGAAGCTATGCCACCATGATTTCAAATACCAACAGGTTTCAACAGTGCTTCAAGACTAAGACAGGCTAGGAGGAAAGGTTTGGTGTTCTACTTCAGAAAATTAGCCAATGAAAACCCTATTGATCACAACCGAATGTTGTGTAGTATGATGGATACAGTGATGGAAGATGAGCTCCTAGGTTGGAAGGCACTCAGAATGCACAGTGGCCACAACAATGGACTTGAGCATACCCGTGATTGTGAAAATGATGCAGAACTGGACAATATTTTGTTCTGTTGTACTTGAGGTCACCATTAATCAGAGCCATCTCAACAATAACAAACACCAACAAGAAGAGGAGACACAGCTTGAAGCAGATAGAAACAATTTGGTGTGTTATATGTTTCTCCCTCCCTCTCAAGGCCTCTGCAAAGTCTTGTTTCCATTCTTCATTTGGTCAGAGTTAAAATACAGGAAATTAAAACATCATTGCTTCTTCTTCATGGCCATAATGGGGCCATCATTAGGGGAGGATAGTTGGGCCCAGCAGAGGCCCCATCCCTTGAAGGTCAGTGACAGTGGCAGTGCACAGTGTGACATTGAAACAAAAAGCCCAGCATAGTATGGAATAAACTGAGGGGGAGACTTTGAAGGCAATGATTATAGCAAGCAAATCACTGAAAAATTATAATTATTTGTGGAGAAAAAGGAAGGGTAATCTCATTATCTCTTTAGCCACAGTCTGAGAAGTCCAGGAGATATGAATTTTGCATATCCTCCTAAGTGTTAATATAGCCTAAGGGCTTTTCTCCCTAGAATTTATCACTTTCTTTTTCCTCCTTCACATTGTATTTTTTTTGTTGTTGGTTTCATTTAGTAACATTATAATCTTATAATAGCATGTACAATTTACTGAGTCTCAGATCCAATAAATAATATTCATCGTTGCATTTAATTCTCACACTATATGTAGGTATTGTTTCTACATATTAGAGCTGAGGATACTGAAACTTAGAGGAAGAGAACTGCTGAGGTTATCAGGACAGTCATAATTTGAATCACTGTTTATTAGGATCTAAAACTTTTACCTTTTGTCATTGTCTTAGGCTGGGCTATCTAGAGAAGCAAGCCCAGTGAAGTGTATATATACAGAGAGAGATTTATCTCAAGGAAATGAGGCTGACCAAGTTCCAAGTGCGTGGGTCAGGTGTCAGGGTGGAGCTTCTCCAGAACCACATAGTTGCCAGGGCTGATGAACATAAGATTGGCTGGGCAAATGACAGGCTGCTGGCCCACAGACAGTGGAGGCCGACAAATCCCAAGATTGACAGGCAATACGGCTAGCTGCTGGCTCAAGTCCCAAGAGCCAGAGGTCACATGATGACAAGCTAGATGCAAGATCCAGAGCAAGCACACAACCTTTGCCAGAATGTCCATATACATACATACATATATATGTTGTTGTTTTTGTTGTTAGGTGCCATCTAGTTGGTTCTGACTCATAGTGACCCTATGTACAACAGAATGAAACACTGCCCGGTCCTGTGCCATGCTTACAATCGTTGTTATGCTTGAGCTCATTGTTGCAGCCACTGCGTCAATCCACCTCATTGAGGGTCTTCGTCTTTTCCGCTGGCCCTGTACTTTGCCAAGGATGATGTCCTTCTCCAGGGACTGATCCCTTCTGACAACCTGTCTGAAGTATGTAAGACACAGTCTCTCCACTCTTGCTTCTAAGGAGCACTCTGGTTGTACTTCTTCCAAGACAGATGTGTTCATTCTTTTGGCAGTCCATAAAAAAAAAATATTCTTCGCCAACACCACAATTCAAAGGCGTCAATTCTTCTTCTGTCTTCCTTATTCACTGTCCAGATTTCACATGCATTTGATGCGATTGAAAATACCGTGGCTTGGGTCAGGTGCACCTTAGTCCTCAAGGTGACATCTTTGCTTTTCAACACTTTAAAGAGGTCCTTTGCAGCAGATTTACCCAATGCAATGTGTCTTTTGATTTCTTGACTGCTGCTTCCATGGCTGTTGATTGTGGATCCAAGTCAAATGAAATTCTTGACAACTTCAATCTTTCCTCCGTTAATCATGATGTTACTCATTAGTCCAGTTGTGAGGATTTTTGTTTTCTTTATGTTGAGTTGCAATCCATACTGGAGGCTGTGGTCTTTGATCTTCACCAGAAAGTGCTTCAGGTCATCTTCACTTAGAGCAAGCAAGGTTGTGTCATCTGTATAACACAGGTTGTTAATGAATCTTCCTCCAATCCTCATGCCCCGTTCTTCTTCATATAGTCCAGCTTCTTGGATTATTTGCTCAGCATAGAGATTGAATAGATATGGTGAAATGATACAACCCAGACGCACACTTTTCCTGACTTTAAACCTGTCGGTATCCCCTTGTTCTGTCCGAACAACTGCCCCTTGATCAATGTAAAGTTTCCTCATGAGCACAATTAAGTGTTTGGGAATTCCCATTCTTCACAATGTTATCCGTAATTTGTTATGATGCACACAGTCATATGCCTTTGCATAGTCAATAAAACACAGGTAAACTTCCTTCTGTATTCTCTGCTTTCAGCCAGGATCCATCTGACACCAGCAATGATATCCCTGGTTCCACGTCCTCTTCTGAACTCAGCCTAAATTTCTGGCAGTTCTGTGTCGATATACTGCTGTAGTCACTTTTGAATGGTCTTCAGCAAAATTTTGCTTACGTGTGATGTTAATGATATTGTTCTATAATTTCCACATTTGGTTGGATCACCTTTCTTGGGAATAGGCATAAATATGGATCTCTTCCATTCAGTTGGCCAGGAAGCTGTCTTCCAAATCTCCTGGCATAGATGAGTGAGCACCTCCAGCACTGCATCCATTTGTTGAAACATCTCAATTGATATTCTGTCAATTCCTGGAGCCTTTTTTTTTTTTTTTTTGCCAGTGCCTTCAGAACAGCTTGGACTTCTTCCTTCAGTACCATCGGTTCCTGATCATATGTTACCTTTTGAAATGGATGAACATGGACTAATTCTTTTTGGTATAATATGTCTGTGTATTCCTTCCATCTTCTTTTGATGCTTCCTGTGTCATTGGATATTTTCCCCATGGAATCCTTCACTATTGCAACTCGAGGCTTGAATTTTTTCTTCAGTTCTTTCAGCTTGAGAAACGCCGAGCATGTTCTTGCCTTTTGGTTTTCTATCTCCAGCTCTTTGCCTATGTCATTATAATGCTTTACTTTGTCTTCTTGAGCCACCCTTTGAAATCTTCCATTCAGTTCTTTTACTTCATCAATTCTTCCTTTTGCTTTAGCTGCTCGACATTCATGAGCAAGTTCTCCTCTGACATCCATCTTGGTCTTTTCTTTCTTTCCTGTCTTTTCAAGGACCTCTTGCTTTCTTCATGGGTGATGTCCTTGATGTCATTCCACAGCTCGTCTGGTCTTCAGTTACTAGTGTTCAATGCATCAAATCTATTACTGAGATGATCTCTAAATTCAGGTGGGATATACTCAAGGTCATATTTTGGCTCTTGTGGACTTGCTCTAATTTTCTTCAGTTTCACCTTGAACTTGCATATGAGCAATTGATGGTCTGTTCCACAGTCAGCCCCTGGCCTTGTTCTGACTCATGATATTGAGCTTTTCCATCTTCTCTTTCCACAGATGTAGTCAATTTGATCCCTGTGTGTCTCAGTAGTGCTTTTTTTTTTTTTTTACTATTTTCCTAGTTAGGGGCAGTTCTAATGGCTTCCACTTGGCTTTTCCTACCATAATAGCCCTTACTCCACTTGTCAAAGATCCAATGTGGAGGTTCTGCCAGTTGCTGAGTATATTTATTACAATTATGCATTCTGTAACTGGGAAAATCACTACAGGATGGGTTGGGGACACACTGGACCCATTCTGAGACAGACCTGAGTTAAGGCACCATTAATAATCTGATCTCCATATGTCCCCACTCTGACTGGTGGGCCACAGCGATGTTTTGGGTCTCCTGAAATTAGTGTCAGTTCAGAGCCAGTGTCCAATAATCCCTGAAAAGTCTGATTATTTCCTTTTCCCCAATCAACAGTCACTCTCATAAAAGGCCCTAGATACTTTTAGGGAAGGCTGGGAGAAAGATTAGCAGTATAAATTTTTGGCACCATAGTGGGATTCTTCCTCAAGGGGTTCTGGCCTCCCTTTCATTCAAGGGGTAGTGGGTATGTAAACTGGCTCAAATCTGGGAATTGACTGAGGGGCTGTAAACCTCTATTCTGGAAATTTGAGTTAGACTGCCATTTAGTTCACCTAGAATTAATCTACTTGTCCAGTTCAAGTAAATATTTAGTAGATTTTTGATCTAGTTCACTCCTAGGGACACCATGACTAAGTAGCTAGTGCCATAAGTCCATATGAGTGAGACTATTCTGATTTCTACTTTGACTCCACTGTGCATTATGTTAACTACACCCACCCCATCTTTGCTGCTTGAGTGCTGCTACTTGAGCCTTATCACCATGGGATCCAATTAGCTCCACTGTAGTTAGACATCTTAATCCAGATAGAGCAGTTTCCATTGTCAAGTCAGACTTGCATAAAATAGAAACCACAGCAATCTTTAAGATGCTGGGGCTCCCTTCACAAATTTGTTCCTTACCGTTGTGTTAAAAGGTTTGTCCTCTGGGCATTCCATGTGTATGACTGTGGTTCTAGCCTGATAAATCTACTCTAACATGCCAATTTCCCTAAGCCTTTGGATACCTTCTTCTACAGTATACTAAGGCAGGTCTGGTACTTCAACTTGATTTAGTGTAGTCCATCACATAATCGATGCTTCAGTGAACCAACCAAAGAAACTATCAGATCCTCTCCTAATCTCTTGAGCTCAAACATAAAATGAAGAATCTGTGCTTAGTGGACCCATATTAATAACTCAAACTGATCCAACTTTATGTTCCTTTCACCGCTATCCCACATCCTTAATAGCCATTCCCATGTATATTCCCCAGATTTCTGTTTGTATATATTAGAAAAGTCAAGCAGTTCTTTTGGAGTGTAGCATACTACCTCCTGCATCACACTCTGTATTTCAACTTTTGGGGCTTGCTGAGACTTAAGTTTAATTATAGGTCTAGGAGAAAAAATGGGTGGTGGGGTGGACTTTGGAAACATTCAGCAAAGTCTTATAAGGCAGCTACCTCAGCCGATGACCCAGGCAATACTCCAGATGCCTCCCCAGGTGATATCTCAGGCAAAAACTCTTCAGGCCCAGCTGTATTATTCTCATCAGAAGGGAATTGAGGAGATTATGATTTTACTGGACAGGGTGGCTTAGCAGGCATAGAAAGAGTAATCTCTTGAGAAGGGAGTAAGAGGCCTCATTCAGTTGGCAGGAGTGATTCAACCAAATTTAGAGGCTTCATGTCCCCAGCTTCCAGGTGATTTGCCCATATGTCCCCAATTCAAGTTTCAGGATCCCATTTTTTCCCCATAAAAGAAATGTGATCCAACATAATGCAGAAATTATTGAACAATAGGATTAATATCACACACATAAAAATTTTGATGAAAATCATTCAAAAGCTGTTGCAGCAGTACCTTAATAGGGAAATGCCAGAAATTCAAGCCTCATTCAGAAGAAGACTTGGAGCAAGGGATATCATTATTGATGTCAGATGGATCTTGACTGAAACAGAGAATACCAGAAAGAAGTTTATCTGTGTTGACTATTCAAAGGCATTTGAACATGTGGATCATAGCAAATAACGGATAGCATTATGAAGGATGGAAATTCCAGAACAATTCATTGTGCTTATAAGGAATCTGTAGATAGATTGAGAGCCAGTCATTTGAATAGAACAAGGGGATACTGTGTGGTTTAAAATCAGGAAAGGTGTGAATCAGGGTTGTATCCTTTTACCATATATACTTAACCTGCACGCTGAGCAAATAATATAAGAAGCTGGAATATGAAGAAGAATTTGGCATCAGGATTAGAGGAAGACTCATTAACAGCCTGTGATATGCAAATGATACAATTTTTCTTGCTGAAAGTGAAGAGGACTTGGAACACTTAGTGATGAAGGTCAAAGACTACAGCTTTCAGTATGGATTACACGTCAACATAAAGAAAACAAAAATCCTCAAAACTGGACCAATAGGCAACAGCATGATAAATGGAGAAAAGATTGAAGTTGTCAAGGATTTCATTTTACTTGTATCCACAATCAACACCCATGGAAGCCACAACCAAGAAATCAAATGGTGTATTGCATTGGGCAAATGTGCTGCAAAATACCTCTGTACAGTGCTAAAAAGCAAAGACTTCACTTTGAGGACTAAGGTGCTCCTGACCCAAGCCATGGTATTTTCAATCACATCATATGCATGGGAAATCTGGACAATGAATAAGGAAGACTGAAGAATTGATGCCTTTGAATTATGGTATTGGCAAAAAATACTGAATATAGCATGGACTGCCAGAAGAATGAACAAATCTGTCTGGGAAGAAATACAGCCAGAGTGTTCCTTAGAAGCAAAGATGGCAAGACTTTGTCTCATGCACTTTAGACATGTTATCAGGAAGGGTCAGTCCCTAGAGAAGGACATCATACTTGGTAAGGCAGAAGATCAGCGAAAAAGAAAATGCCCTTAATGAGATGGGTTGACACAGTGGCTCCAACAAGGAGCTCAAACATGGCAACAATCGTGAGGATGGTGAAGGACAGGGCAGTGTTATGTTCTGTTGTACTCGTGGTCACTCTGAGTCGGAGTTGTCTGGACAGCACCTAAAAACAAAAAACATTTCTTCCCAATCGATGCCTTCACTTTAACTGCAGGTACTATTCAATGGGATTTCAGTTGGCATTGTAATTTAACCACTCTTATGATAAGAATCTTGGTTTGTTTTTTGGCAGTATCAGCTCTGTTACCACAAGAAAGAAAGCTTTCTTTCAGCATGCAAGAGGCAACTTTAGGGTCTTTTATACGAAGCTTGAGCTGTGACTCTGAAGCTTTGAGCTCATCCCTTTCTTTCACCAATTTGTTTAGTGAAAATAGGACAAACAAGCCAGGTTCCCTATACTTCTCATTTTTATGAAATTGCAGAAATATATCAAGCATGCAGTCACCCAGAGCCTCACTCCTCGCCAGTACTTGATCTATTGGTGTTGATATTTTGCCTATTAATATTTCCACCTCATGCCATCAATTAGCAACTCCATCTTCACTAATGGAGGCAGTCATCAGTGCCTTTAAGAGTGGTCAAACTTGAGAACCAATTCAGGAAACACTGCCTTATGATTTTCTTTCTCTGGAACCACTCTCGGTACCAAATGTCTTAGGCTGAGTTTTCTGGAAAAATAAAACTAGAGAAGCATATATATATATATTTATATGTATACACATACGTACATATATACATTTACATACACTCATATATGTATGTATGTGTATATATATATATGTATACATATATATACTTGTCCTGGTGGCTAAGTGGTTAAGATCTTGGCTGCTAACCCAAAGGTCTGCAATTTCATCCACCAGCTCTCCTTGGGAACCCCATGGGATAGTTCTACTTGACTCTATGGCAGGGACCCCAGGTCCAAAGGGAGGTGCTCTGCTCCTGGCACTGCTTTCTTAGTGGTATGAGGTTCTTCCCCACGCCCATCTCTCTGCTCACTTCTTTCTTTTATATTTCAAGAGATTGCCTCAAAACACAATCCAATCTTGTAGATTGAGTCCTGTCTCACTAACACGATTGCTGCCCATCCTCCCTCATTAACATCATAGATGCAGGATTTACAACATATAGGAAAATCACACAATACCAGGAATCATGGCCCAGCCAAACTGATACATTTTGGGGGGGGCACAATTCAATCTACGACAACGCTCTTACTTTCTATTAAAAATTATGTCATCTCCAAATAATGTTTCATAGATTTTTTTCCGTATATATCTGAATTTTGTTGAACTCAAGAATCTGAATTTCTTAATTCAGTCATTATTTTTCCAGCAAATTTGTGATCAAAATAGCTGTTCAGCGGAAAACAATGTTCTATACCTATATAAAACATGTTTTATAGAAGTTACTGGTAGCCCTAAACTCTCAAAAACTTTCATAATCTGATCTCGTTTTGTATGGCTTTTCTTAATTTTATTTAGATACCTTACCCAACTTGCTCTTTTGTCAGGAAACAATACATTAGAAATACTAACTTCTCCAAATAATTTTATCTTCGTTTATTTAATTACTTCAACAAGTAATTTTGAGCTCTCACGCTCTGTACCAGTATTGTCTTAGGACGTAGGGAATGGGAAGATACAGAAGACAGAATCCCACTCGAGGGCATTAACAAGTGGTTTGGGAGATGGTCTTTGAACTGACTATAGAACAATAAAAAGCATACCCTAAAGCTCCATGATCCATACAAATAATCATAATTATGGGTTTGGATAATAAAAAAGATAAATGTATGATAAATATTATTAAAGATTTCATAGAAAAGAGCAAATTTAACTTAGGGCTTCAAAAATAAGACCATTTTAAACTATGTTTCAAGCACTGAAGAAGCAAACTTCGATAAATTCCTAGTCCTTTATCATCAACCAAATTCCATTACCAAGAGAGAGAGCTCACATATTTTCTTGGACGACTGATTTATATTTTCTAGACAAGAAAAACCAAGTGGAAAATAGTTCCAAACAGTGTGAGTGTTTTCAAGGTTTCAAGATTACTTTCCAATTCAATTTGTCAATTTGCTATCATTTTCTCCCAAAAACTTATTCTGAAAAATTAAAAAAAATATTTTAACATTTTACATATAGAAAGTATAGAAGTTTTACTATTCATTTAATAAAGGCTCCCCTCATATAAAACATTTGAGTCTGGAGGAAATGCTGAGAGACCCACCACTGGAATAACGTTCTTTTAAGTAGCAAGAAGACAATATTAGCCTAAAGATAGTCTATGCCAACACACTGACTCCCCCACTGAACCATCTACATGAAGTTAAATATAGATATTATGCCATAAAGTCACATTGAGCTTAATCTGGGGTTCTTTATATTTCTTACAGCCTTATGAGCTGCTCAGTTTCTGCTCTGAAAGGTTTGAATGCTGGCTTCTCTAAGAGCTTGAAATTTTTAGCTTTGTCTTTCTATTCTATTTAATAAGCACTTTTCATAAACCATTCCAACTTTTAGTTTAAGAAAAGTGAGTTCGTTTATAACATTTTACCTAATTTTGGAAGACTTTTTTTTTTTTTTTTAAACCAGTCTCCAACAGGCAAGGAAATTATCATCTACTGCAACATTAACTAGAAGGAAGTTAAAAATAGTAAAACTTATTTCACAAATTGGCATTTTCTTTACAATTCTTCCCAATGTTTTTCTTTCTTTCTTTTTTAAACAATTTATGTTGTAATTTAAATTAAAAAAAAAAAACTTCACAAAAGTGATATAACTGCTGCAGAGCTAGGTTATAATAAATTCACAGCAAGGATTTCCAAGTGTTTTACCCTTTGTTCAATATCATTTTTTCCTCCCCAAGAGAAAGTTATTGTAAAATAATTACACACCTTGTTATTTCTTATTTAATATTGTACACTCTGCTCTGTTACTTTATTAGCAAAGAAGATGGGACATGCCATAGGACTAATAGCAAGTATTGACAGGAATTGTTTTTAGGTGCCATTGACTTGGTTCCTACTCATAGTGACCCAATGTACAACAGAGCAAAATACTGCACAGACCTGCAACATCCTATCTGAGCCCACTGTTGCAGCCACTGTGTCAGTCCAACTCAGTGAGGGTCTTCCTCTTTTTTGCTGCCACTCTACCTTACCAAGCATGATGCTCTTCTCCAGGGACTGGCCCCTCCTGATAACATGTCCAGAGTACATGAGATGAAGTCTTGCCATCCTTGCATCTAATGAACATTCTGGCTGTACTTCATCCGAGATAGATTTATTCATTTTTTTTTTTTTCTGGCAGTCCATGGTATTTTCAGTTTTCTTTGCCAACAACGTATTTCAAAGGCTTCAATTCTTCTTCCGTCTTCCTTATTCATTGTCCAGGTTTTACATGCATATGAGCCAATTAAAAATACCATGGCTTGGGTCAGGTGCACCTTAGTCCTCAAAGTGACATCTTTGCTTTTTGACACTTTAAAGAGGTCTTCTGCAGCAGATTTGTCCAATGCAATACATCATTTGATTTCTCTACTGCTGTTTCCATGGGCATTAATTGTGGATCCAAATAAAATGAAATCCTTGACAACTTTAACATTTTCTCTGTTTGTCATGATGTTGCTCGTTGGTCCAGTTGTGAAGATTTTTGTTTTCTTTATGTTGAGGCGTAATCCATACTGAAGGCTGTGGTCTTTGATCTTCATCAGTAAATACTTCAAGTCTTCTTCACTTTCAGCAAGCAAGATTGTGTCATCTGTATATCACAGGTTGTTAATGAGTATTCCTCCAAACCTGATGCCACATTCTTCTTCATACAGTCCAGGTTCTCAGATTATTTGCTCAACATACAGATTGAATAAGTATGGTGAAAGAATATAATCCTGAAGCACAGCTTTCTTGATTTTAAATCATGCAGTATCCCTTGTTCTATTTGAATCACTGCCTCTTGGTTTTTTTTGCGGGTTTCACATGAGCACACTTAAGTGTTCTGGAATTCCCATTCTTTCATATGTTATCCATAATTTGTTATGATCCACACAATCAAATGCTTTTGCATAGTCAATAAAACACAGGTAAACATCTGGTATTCTCTGCTTTCAGCCAAGATCCATCTAACATCAGCAATGATATCCCTTGTTCCACATCCTCTTCTGAATCAGGCTTGAATTTCTGGCAGTTCCCTGTACTGCTGCAACCATTTTTGAATTATCTTCAGCAAAATTTTACTTGTGTGTGATATTAATGATATTATTTGATAATTTCTGCATTCCATTTGATCACCTTCCTTTGGAATGGTCACAAATATGGATCTCTTCCAGTCAGTTGGCCAGGTAGTTGTCTTCTAATGTTCTTGGCATAGATGTATGTGAGCTTCCAGTGTTGCATTTGTTTGTTGAAACATTTAAGTCGGTACTCTGTTACTGCCTTGAGCCTTGGTTTTTGCCAGTGTCTTCCCTGCAGCTTGAACATCTTTCTTCAGTACCACCCTGATCATGTGTTGAACGTCAACCAATTCTTTTTGGTACAATGACTCTGTGTATTCTTCCCATCTTCCTTTGAATGCTTCCTGCCCTGTTCAATATTTTGCCCACTGAATCCTTCAGTGTTGCAACTCAAGGCTTGAATATAATGAAATGTGCAATATAATGTGAATATCATGAAATGTGCAAGACCTGAAGTAAGAAAATCAAAATGGAAGAATATGCTCAGCATTTCTCAGGCTGAAAGAACTGAAGAAAAAATTGACAGGAATAAGTCCTTAATAATTCCTGGTTCCAAGCAGAAGCACCAATTATGATTAATATAATGAGATTAAAATAATTTTAAAAAATTAGACAATATATCCGAGTCTCACCAGATTTCTTTCTTTTTCTACTCCAGGATACAGACTTCTTAAGAGAGTTGAGAAGAGTGGTGTTAAGTAGTAATAGAGAGATGAATTAGGAAAAGGAATTTATTTTTTCACTCTACCACTAATTTCCTTACTATCAAAATTCTAGTTCTCACCCAAGTAGAGAATCATAAAAATAGCTTATTGCATCCATTGTTTTCCTCTTACCACCCAGTTTTGAGTTCTTCTCTATTCCTTATTTCAGCAAGTTAAGGACCAATGGTTAAAGGATGTTATCTCAACCTACACTATTAAGGCATATGAATTATTCAGTGCATCAGTTTTAGATGAGGATTAGCATGCAACTTCAGGATATCATTAAGCAGAATAAAACCTTGTCAGACAGCAACCCCCTTATTTGAATGTTTATTGAATGCCCATTGTGAGCCAGACCTGGTCCAGGGCTATAGATTCATTGGTAAAAAAGATAGATATGATCCATGTACTCATGAAGCTCCTAGTCTAAGAGGAGGAAAATGTTCAACAAAAAATTAAGGTGACCTAGAATGTCATGGATAAGAAGTACAGGGTGGGAGCATGTAATGCGGATTTAAATTACTCTGGAGTGAGACAAAGTGATTTGGAGAGAGTGATGAAAGACATCA
Organism: Elephas maximus indicus; assembly: GCF_024166365.1. Classification (NCBI taxonomy): domain Eukaryota; kingdom Metazoa; phylum Chordata; class Mammalia; order Proboscidea; family Elephantidae; genus Elephas; species Elephas maximus. The sequence continues at coordinate 81,976,700 of NC_064822.1, read as the reverse complement.
TGGTAAAGGAAAACTTGGAGCTAATCAGTGAAAACATGTTTGAAAAGGGGGTTGATGGAAGTTAACGACAACGACCTAGGCAAAAGAAAATGGGTAAAGGCCTTGAGGTGGGGAACAGTGTAGTATAGTCCATGAACTAAAGGAAAGTTAATAAGATTGGAGCATTGGGAACAAGTGGGGAGAGGTGAGTTATGAAGAAGTTCCTTAACTCTCTGTTCTAAGCTCTTTCTTCTTCTCATTTTATGTCCTCTCCTCCTCTGGCTTCAGTGGATCATGGCTTTTTTTATGACCCAGAAGGAAATGGTTTAAAATTTTATTCTGTAGTTCAGACATCTCCTCTGAACTCTAGATCTTTATGTGTTATAGCCTACTTAAGGTCTCCAACTGACTGTATCAAAGGCATCCAAATTCTATATTTGCAAAACCAGGCTCATCATCTTCTGAAAATCAGTCTTCTTTTAGTGTTTCACGCTCCTCTATCAGCTAGTCTTATAGAGCATAAACTTATGACTCATTCCAGACAATTATCTCCATCTTCCTTCCCTACTATATCTATAATCAAAACCTGTTAGTTTTCCTTCTTAACTGTCTTTTGAGTATGTCCACTTATCTCCATCTCCACCATCACCATCGCAGTTAAGCGATTATCAGCTCACCTATAAACCAAAAAACCAAACCAAACCTGTTGCTGTCAAGTTGATTCTGAGTAGAACTGCTCCATAGGGCTTCCAATGAGCAGCTGCTAGATGCCAACTGCCGATCTTTTGGTTAGCAGCTGTAGCACTTAACCACGGCATCACCACGGATCTAGCTCACCTATAAAAAAAAAAAAACCCACTGCCGTCGAGTCGATTCCGACTCATAGTGACCCTGTAGGACAGAGTAGAACTGCCCCATAGAGTTTCCAGGAGCACCTGGCGGATTCGAGCTGCTGACCTCTTGGTTAGCAGCTGTAGCACTTAACCACTACACCACCAGGGTTTCCAGCTCACCTATAGACTAATGAAAACCCATCACCTGGTTTCTCTGTATCTGTTTTCTAATCATGCTCTAATTTAATTTGTTCTCCACACTGCAACATTAAAAATTAATCCACACATTATAGGCTTCTTGCTTTTGCTTAGGTGGAGAAAATTTAAATTTCCCCTACTCTTACCAAAAAAAAAAAAAAAAAAAGAGCACTGGAAAATCTGCAGTCACATCTGTTCTCTAACTCCTCATAGAGCAGAGCTCACAGGACAAGCAACTAAACTAAACTCCAAGAAAGGTAGGGACCTACAAAGAGAGAAGGGATGATTGTATTGGGGCAAATGCTTTGGAGCACTGGTAAAATACGGCTAAAATTTTTTAATAAATTGATAAAAGCTGAGTGTGGGGTAGAATGAAAATATAGAACTTTCAGCAGGTACAAATATATGGGACATTTTTTCCCACTTGCAAACTTGTGTCAATGGACCTCAGTCTCTGATAAGATGTCCAACTTTTAACAACAACAAAAAAACCAACCTAAGCAAACAAAAATCAAGAAAAAACAACATAATGGCAAAAGACAAAGTAATCAAAGACCCAGACTCAGATATGACATACAGATTGAAATGATCAGACAGGGAATTTAAAATAACTATGATTACTAGCCTCCTTCTCAAAGTAGAGCTGACCTACATGAAGTGGATAAAGTAAAGCTTTTAGGACCTTCATTTACTGAAGTAGCATGACTCATAATGAGAAGAAACAGCTGCAAACATCCATTAATAATTGGAACATGGAATGTACAAAATATGAATCAGGGAAAATAGAGAGTTGTCAAAATAAAGCAGAACACATGAAAATCAATATCCTAGACATTAGTGAGTTAAAATGGACTGGTATTGGCTGTTTTGAATGGACAATCACATGGTGTACTATGCTGGGAATGACAAATTGAAGAAAAATGGCACTGCATTCATTGTCCAAAAAAAAAAAAAATCATGATTTAACTTTAAATACTATGCTGTCAGTTATAGGATAATTCCCATACACCTACAAAGAAGACCAGTTAATACAACTATTATTCAAGTTTACACACCAACCATTAATGTCAAAGGTGAAGAAAATGCAGATTTTTACTAACTTCCGCAGCCTAAAATTGATCAAACGTGGAATTGAGATGCATTGATAATAACATATGATTAGAATGTGAATGTTGGAAATAAGGAAGAAGGAGGGGTGGTTGGAAAATATGGCCTTGGTGATTGAAATGATGCAGGAGATCACATGATAAAATTTTGCAAGATCAATGACTTATTCATTGGAAATAGCTTTTTTAAACAACATAAATGGCAACCATACATGTAGACATCACCAGATGGAATACACAGGAATCAAATTGACTACATCTGTGGAAAGAGATGATGGAAAAGCTCAATACCGTCAGTTAGAACTAGGCAAGGGGCCGACTACAGAACAAACCATCAATTGCTCATATGCAAGTTCAAGTTGAAGCTGAAGAAATTTAAAACAAGTCCACGAGAGCCAAAGTACACCCTCGAGTGTATTCCACCTGAATTTAGAGACTGTTTCAAGAAGAGATTTGATGCACTGAACACTAATGACCAAAGACAGACAAGTTGTGGAATGACATCGAGGATGCAAAAGGTCATTAAAAAGACAGAAAAGAAAGAAAAAAGCAAAATGAATGTCAGAAGAGACTCTGAAACTTGCTCTTGAAAATCGAGTAGCTGAAGTAAAAGGAAGGAATGATTAAGTAAAAGAACTGAACAGAATGTTACAGAGGGCAGCACAAGAAGAGTAAAGTATAATAATGAAATGTGCAAAAAGGCCTGGAGTTAGAAAGGCAAAAGGGAAGAACACGCTCAGCATTTCTCAAGCTGAAAGAACTGAAGAAAACATTCAAGCTTCGAGTTGCCATACTGCAGGATTCTATGGGCAAAAAAATTGAACGACGCAGAAAGCATCAAGAGAAGATGGAAGGACTGGTTCCGGAACGGGGAAAGCAGCGTCTCAACCCGGAAGTCATCCCGCTGGGATTTGGGTGCGCGCACGGGCGGGGCGTGACCGCGGGACCCAATTATAATCGCCTGAATAGACCCTGGGGGCGGGCCCACCCGTTCGTGCGGGAAATGCCCACCCAGTGCCCACGAGCGGTGCCACGCACCGGAGGAAGTCCCCAGGAGGAAGTGACTGGTTTCCGAGCAAGGAAAGCAGTGTCCTAGCCAGGGACCCGTCCAGCCCGGATTTTGGCGAACGGGGGCGGAGCGTGAACGTGGTGTTCAGCTCTATATTCTGTGGTGCTACACTCCTAGCTCTCAGATCCCTCCCCCACCCTCCCCAGGCGACCCCATTAACATCCGAATACCCGGAGCCAGAGGGAGAATTCAGATAGGGATCTGACTACATTTTTTTTTAGCCGACTACTTGGAAAATCTAGTTTCCCAGTGATGGCTCGGAGACAGCAGTCCATATCAAACCACATAAAGAAACAGACCATGACAGCTTCTCCAACCCCCCAAACAAAAGAATCAAAATCTTTCCCAAATGAAGATACAATCCTGGAATTATCAGATACAGAATATAAAAAACTAATTTACAGAATGCTTAAAGATATCACAAATGAAATAGGATAAATGCAGAAAAAGCCAAGGAACACACTGATAAAACTGTTGAAGAACTCAAAAAGATTATTCAAGAACATAGTGGAAAAATTAACAAGTTGCAAGAATCCATAGAGAGACAGCATGTAGAAATCCAAAAGATTAACAATAAAATTACAGAATTTGACAACGCAATAGAAAGTCAGAGGAGCAGACTCGAGCAATTAGAATGTAGACTGGGACTTCTGGAGGACCAGGGAAACAACACCAACATAGCTGAAAAAAAATCAGATAAAAGAATTAAAAAAAATGAAGAAACCCTAAGAATCATGTGGGACTCTGTCAAGAAGGATAACTTGCGAGTGATTGGAGTCCCAGAACAGGGAGGGGGGACAGAAAACACAGAGAAAATAGTTGAAGAACTCCTGACACAAAACTTCCCTGACATCATGAAAGACAAAAGGATATCTATCCAAGATGCTCATCGAACCCCATTTAAGATTGATCCAAAAAGAAAAACACCAAGACATATTATCATCAAACTTGCAAAAACCAAAGACAAACAGAAAATTTTAAAAGCAGCCAGGGAAAAAAGAAAGGTTTCCTTCAAGGGAGAATCAATAAGAATAAGTTCAGACTACTCAGCAGAAACCATGCAGGCAAGAAGGGAATGGGACGACGTATACAGAGCACTGAACGAGAAAAACTGCCAACCAAGGATCATATATCCAGCAAAACTCTCTCTGAAATATGAAGGAGAAATTAAGATATTTACAGATAAACACAAGTTTAGAGAATTTGCAAAAACCAAACCAAGACTGCAAGAAATGCTAAAGGAGATTGTTTGGCTGGATGACCAATAATATCAGGTACCAGCACAATACAAGGTCACAAAACAGAACGTCCTGATATCAACGCAACTCAAATAGGGAAAGCACAAAAACAAACAAATTAAGACTAATTCTAAAAAATAAATAAATAAACAAAATAATACACACAACAGGAAATCATGGAAATCAATAGATAAACGATCAAAATAATCAAAAAGAGGGACTAAATATAGGAGGCATTGAACTGCCAGATGGAGAGTGATACAAGGCGAAATAGAAGGATACAAGTTAGGTTTTTACTTAGAAAAATAGGGGTAAATAAAAAGGTAACCACAAAAAGGAATATCAATCCCGTAACTCAAGAAAAAAGCCAAGAAAAACGTAACGACTCAATAAACACAAAGTTAAACATTATGAAAATGAGGATCTCACAAGCTACTAAGAAAAACGTCTCAGCACAAAAAAGCATGTGGAAAAATGAAATGGCCAACAACACACATGAAAAGGCATCAAAATGACAGCACTAAAAACCTACTTATCTATAATTACGCTGAATGTAAATGGACTAAATGCACCAATAAAGAGACAGAGAGTCACGGACTGGATAAAAAAACACGATCCATCTATATGCTGCCTACAAGAGACACACCTTAGACTTAGAGACACAAACAAACTAAAACTCAAAGGATGGAAAAAAATATATCAAGCAAACAATAAGCAAAAAAGAAGAGGAGTAGCAATATTAATTTCTGACAAAATAGACTTTAGACTTAAATCCACCACAAAGGATAAAGAAGGACACTATATAATGATAAAAGGGACAATTGATCAGGAAGACATAACCATATTAAATATTTACGCACCTAATGACAGGGCTGCAAGATACATAAATCAAATTTTAACAGAATTGAAAAGTGAGATAGACACCTCCACATATATAGTAGGAGACTTCAACACACCACTTTTGGAGAAGGACAAGACATCCAGAAGAAGCTCAATAGAGACACGGAAGACCTACTTACAACAATCAACCAACTTGACCTCATTGACTTATACAGAACTCTCCACTCACTGCTGCAAAATATACTTTTTTTTCTAGCACACATGGAACATTCTCTAGAATAGACCACATATTAGGTCATAAAACAAATCTTTCCAGAATCCAAAACATTGAAATATTAAAAAGCATCTTCTCAGACCACAAGGCAATGAAGCTAGAAATCAATAACAGAAAAACTAGGGAAAAGAAATCAAATACTTGGAAAATGAACAATACCCTCCTGAAAAAAGACTGGGTTATAGAAGACATCAAGGAGGGAATAAGGAAACTCTTAGAAAGCAACGAGAATGAAAATACTTCCTATCAAAACCTCTGGGACACAGCAAAAGCAGTGCTCAGAGGCCAATTTATATCGATAAATGCACACATACAAAAAGAAGAAAGAGCCAAAATCAGAGAACTGTCCCTACAACCTGAACAAATAGAAAGTGAGCAACAAAAGAATCCATCAGGCACCCGAAGAAAACAAATAATAAAAATTAGAGCTGAACTAAATGAGTTAGAGAACAGAAAAACAATTGAAAGAATTAACAAAGCCAAAAGCTGGTTCTTTGAAAAAATTAACAAAATTGATAAACCACTGGCTAGACTGACTAAAGAAAAACAGGAAAGGAAACAAATAACCCGAATAAGAAACGAGAAGGACCACATCACAACAGAACCAAATGAAATCAAAAGAATCATATCAGATTACTACATAAAATTGTACTCTAACAAATTTGAAAACCTGGAAGAAATGGATAAATTCTTGGAACAATACTACTTACCTAAACTAACACATTCAGAAGTAGAACAACTAAATAGACCCATAACAAAAAAAGAGATTGAAACGGTAATCAAAAAACTCCCAACAAAAAAAAGTCCTGGCCCAGATGGCTTCACTGCAGAGTTCTACCAAACCTTCAGAGAAGACCTAACACCATTACTATTGAAGGTATTTCAAAGTATAGAAAAAGACGGAATACTACCCAACTCATTCTATGAAGCTACCATCTCCCTGATACCAAAACCAGGTAAAGACATTACAAAAAAAGAAAATTTTAGACCTATATCCCTCATGAACATAGATGCAAAAATCCTCAACAAAATTCTAGCCATTAGAATCCAACAACACATCAAAAAAATAATTCACCCTGATCAAAAAAAAAAAAATGCAAGGCTGGTTTAATATCAGAAAAACCATTAATGTAATCCATCACATAAATAAAACAAAAGATAAAAACCACATGATCTTATCAATAGATGCAGAAAAGGCATTTGACAAAGTTCAACACCCATTTATGATAAAAACTCTTACCAAAATAGGAATTGAAGGAAAATTCCTCAACATAATAAAGGGCATATATGCAAAGCCAACGGCCAATATCACTCTAAATGGAGAGAACCTGAAAGCATTTCCCTTGAGAACGGGAACCAGACAAGGATGCCCTTTATCACCGCTCTTATTCAACATCGTACTTGAAGTCCTAGCCAGGGCAATTAGGCTAGACAAAGAGATAAAGGGTATCCAGATTGGTAAGGAGGAAGTAAAGCTATCACTATTTGCAGATGACATGATCGTATACATGGAAAACCCTAAGAAATCCTCCAGAAAACTACTGAAACTAATAGAAGAGTTTGGAAGAGTCTCAGGATATAAAATAAACATACAAAAATCACTTGGATTCCTCTACATCAACAAAAAGAACACCAAAGAGGAAATAACCAAATCAATACCATTCACAGTAGCCCCCAAGAAGATAAAATACTTAGGAATAAATCTTACCAAGGATGTAAAAGACCTATACAAAGAAAACTATAAAACTCTGCTACAAGAAATTCAAAAGGACACACTTAAGTGGAAAAACATACCCTGCTCATGGATAGGAAGACTTAACATAGTAAAAATGTCTATTTTACCAAAAGCCATTTATACATATAACGCACTTCCAATCCAAATACCAATGTCATACTTTAAGGGAATAGAGAAACAAATCACTAATTTCATATGGAAAGGAAAGAACCCCCGGATAAGCAAAACATTACTGAAAAAGAAGAAGAAAGTGGGAGGCCTCACCCTACCTGATTTCAGAACCTATTATATAGCTACAGTAGTCAAAACAGCCTGGTACTGGTACAACAACAGGCACATAGACCAATGGAACAGAATTGAGAATCCAGATATAAATCCATCCATGTATGAGCAGCTGATATTTGACAAAGGACCAGTGTCAGTCAATTGGGGAAATAATAGTCTTTTTAACAAATGGTGCTGGCATACCTGGATATCCATTTGCAAAAGAATGAAACAGGACCCATACCTCACACCATGCACAAAAACTAACTCCAAGTGGATCAAAGACCTAAACATAAAGACTAAAACGATAAAAATCATGGAAGAAAAAATAGGATCTACCCTAGGAGCCCTAATACAAGGCATAAACAGAATACAAAACATTACCAAAAATGATGAAGAGAAACCAGATAACTGGGAGCTCCTAAAAATCAAACACCTATGCTCATCTAAAGACTTCACCAAAAGAGTAAAAAGACCACCTACAGACTGGGAAAGAATATTCAGCTATGACATCTCAGACCAGCGCCTGATCTCTAAAATCTACATGACTCTGTCAAAACTCAACCACAAAAAGACAAACAACCCAATCAAGAAGTGGGCAAAGGATATGAACACACATTTCACTAAGGAAGATATTCAGGCAGCCAACAGATACATGAGAAAATGCTCTCGATCATTAGCCATTAGAGAAATGCAAATTAAAACTACGATGAGATTCCATCTCACACCAACTAGACTGGCATTAATTCAAAAAACACAAAATAATAAATGTTGGAGAGGCTGCAGAGAGATTGGAACTCTCATACACTGCTGGTGGGATTGTAAAATGGTACAACCACTTTGGAAATCCGTCTGGTGTTATCTTAAACAGTTAGAAATAGAACTACCATACAACCCAGAAATCCCACTCCTCGGAATATACCCTAAAGATACAAGAGCCTTCACACAAACAGATATATGCACACCCATGTTTATTGCAGCTCTGTTTACAATAGCAAAAAGCTGGAAGCAACCAAGATGTCCGTCAACGGATGAATGGGTAAATAAATTATGGTAAATTCACACAGTGGAATACTACGCATCGATAAAGAACAGTGACGAATCTCTGAAACATTTCATAACATGGAGGAATCTGGAAGGCATTATGCTGAGCGAAATGAGTCAGTTGCAAAAGGACAAATATTGTATAAGACCACTATTATAAGATCTTGAGAAATAGAAAAAAACGGAGAACACATGCTTATGTGGTTACAAAGGGGGGAGGGAGGGAGGGAGGGAGGGAGAGGGCTTTTTATTGATCAATCTGTAGATGGGAACTGCTTTGGGTAAAGGGAAAGACAACACTCAAAACAAGGAAGGTCAGCCTAATTGGACTGGATTAAAAGTAAAGAGGTTTCCGAGATAAAATGAAAGCTTCAAAGGTCAGCGAAGCAGGGGCTGGGGTCTGGGGAACTTGGTTTGAAGGGACTTCTAAGTCAATGGGCAAAACAATTCTATTATGAAAACACTCTGCATCCCACTTTGAATTGTGGCGCCCGGGGTCCTAAATGCCAACAAGAGGCCATCTAAAATACATTAATTGGTCTCAACCCACCTGGAGCAAAGGCAAAGGAAGAACACCAAGGTCACACGACAACTAAGAACCCAAGAGACAGAAAGGGCCACTTGAACCAGAAACCTACATTATCCTGAGACCAGAAGAACTAGGTGGTGCCCGGCCACAATCGATGTCTGCCCTGTCAGGGAACACAACAGACAACTCCTGAGGGAGCAGGAGACCAATGGGATACAGACCCCAAATTCTCATTAAAAGACCACACCTAATGGTATGATTGCGACTAGAGGAATCCCAGAGACAATGCTCCCCAGAACTTCTGATGGCACAGGACAGGAACCATCCCCGAAGACAAATCATCAGGCATGAAAAGAACTGGTCAGTGGGGGGGAGAGAGATACTGATGAAGAGTGAGCTAATTAAATCAGGTGGACACGGGAGAGTGTGTTGGCAACTCTTGACTGGAGGGGGGATGGGAAGATAGAGAGAGAGGGAAGATGGTAAAATTGGCACGAAACGAGAGACTGTAAGGGCTGACTCAATAGGGGGAGAGCAAGTGGGAGAAGGGAGTAAGATGTATGTAAACCTACATGTGACAGACTGATTGGAATGGTAAATGTTCACTTGAAGCTTAATAAAAATTAAAAAAAAAAAAAAAAAGAAGATGGAAGGAATACACAGAGGTACTGTACCAAAAAGAAGTGGTCATCTTTCAACTATTCTGTGAAAGTCTTCATTTCTTAAAAATACATTTTTGCTAGGTATAGACAGGATGTTTCTTTCAGTGCTTTAAATATGTCGCTTCATTATTTGCTGGTTTTCATAGTCTCTGATAAGAAGTGTGATATTTTCTTCTCTTGTGTCTCTGTAGGTAATGTAAGCGTGCCCCCATACTGATTCTTGGCTTCGTTAAATACTTCTCATTATCTCTGATTTTTTAAAGTTTGAATATCCTATGTCCTCATATTTTTCTCTCATAGTTATTCTTCTTGGTGTTCTCTGAGGTTTAAAAATCTGTGGATTGGTGTCTATCATTAATTTTGGGCATTATTTTCTGAAATATTTCTACTGCCTTTTTTTCTCTTTCTTCTGGGATTCCAATTTGAATTGGATGCTTTGCTTTTCCCCTACATTACCCATTCTTTTCTCTCTTTTTTTAAGCTTAGATAAATTCTATTGTTTTAACTTCAAGGTCTCTGATTCTTTTTTTGACTGTGTCGAGTTTACTTAAGGGCTTAGTGACATTTTTCATCTTTGTTACTGTTTTTTATTTATAACATTTTCATTTGATACTTTCTTTTAGTTTCCTTCTCTCTGCTGAAATAATCCATGTTATCACGCGTGCTTTTTGCCTTTTCCACTGGAGCATTTAACATATTAGTCATGTTGTTGTTGTTAGGTGTGTTCAGCTGGTTCTGACTCATAGCAAGCCTATGTACAACAGGATGAAACAGTGCCTAGTCCTGCACCATCCTCACAATTGCTGCTATGTTTGAGCTCATTATTGCAGCCAGTGTGTCAATCCATCTTATTGAGGGTCTTCCTCTTTTTTGTTGACCCTCTGTTTTACCAACCATGATTTCCTCTCCAGGGACTGGTCCCTCCTGATAACATGTCCAAAGTACATGAGATGCAGTCTCACCATCCTTGCATTTAAGGAGCATTCTGGCTGTACTTCTTCTAAGATAGATTTGTTCATTCTTCTGGTTGTCCATGGTATATTCAATATTCTGCAGCAACACTATAATTCAAATGCATCAATTCTTCTTAGGTCTTCATTATACGGATAGTGCAATGACGAAAAAAGACAAAACAAATGAAATGTTTGATATATCATGGCAGTCTATAAATAGTACCCATTGTTGTCAAGTAGATTCTGACTCATAGAGACTCCATAGGCCAGAGCAGAACTGCCCCATAAGGTTTCCCAGGGAGTGGCTGGTGGATTGAACTATAGACTTTTTGGTTAGCAGCCAAGCCTTTAACTGCTGCACCACCAGGGATCCCTATAAATGGTAGCTGTTATGGAATCTAAAATTGGTAAAGACTTCATAGAGTCTCTCTACCCACTCTCTTTACATATGTGAAAAACTAAAACTCAGAAGTTAGGTCATTTATCTAAAGTTGCCCAGCTCTTTGGTGACAGTTGGTAGTAGAATCCAGATCTCTGACTCTTCCCTTTATCAACCCCTAGTGGCTTCCCATTTTGCAAAGGAAAAATTCCAAATTCCTTACCAAGTCATCAGGATCCTAAGTGAATCCAAGCTCAATTCTGTTGTGTAGCCCACCATCCCCACATCTAGCTAGCAGCAACTCCTTTACGTCTCATGGGATTTTGAAATCTCGCTGGATTCCCAGACTTCCTGACTGGTTGACTGTTCACTAGAATCCCTTCCTGATCTCCCTCCCTCACCTCCCTCCCTCACCAGGTGAAGCTTACCAATCCCTCTTCTGTAGGACACTGTATCATTTATAGCCTTCTATCATAGCGCTTGTAACTGTACTGGGTTGACTTGTTTTTCTATCTACATCCCTCTACTAGGAAACAAGCTTCTGTGCAAAAGCACCGTTGGTAGTACTTATGTTTCTACTTCTGCTTCCATCCATGAGATGATATCCATGAAGAAATGAAGAACAGTTTGGAAGTGTTCACTTTTAGTGTGTAAATAGTCTTTTAAGAATGTTATGTAATATTAAGGGAAAAAGGCAGACTGTGTGTCAATAAGGTTCTCTGAACAAACATGTATCTCTAAACTTTATGGGGGAAGTAAGGAGCCTGTTGTCAGGTATTCAAATAAACTTTTGAGTGGAGTCAGATGATAAATATTTGCTCTCTTAGGAATAAAAATGATTCTATGTATATATTATGCTCAACTGGGGATTTTGGCTGCTGTTCATTTACTTCTCATCATATTCATGCTTATTTTAATTGTTATTGCTTTGCTTTCATCTTCAGTAAACAAACTGTGTGTGTTTTTAATCCCTTCATGTGTTTATAATGGAAAAAATATACTTATTATTACTTGGCAACTTAAAGAGAAACATACTCTAAATTTCTGACCTATTATATGTATTTTAGAACTACTTGGTAGCTGATCTCCACAAGTTTTGTTTATCCTCAGGAAAGTCTCTTTTGTTCTTAAAATCTCTCCTCTCTCTCTTACACACACACACACACACACAGAGCCTTGGTTAGTATCTCCCCCTTCGTTTTGTTGCAATGCTTCTGAGCTGCCATCAAGTAAGTGACAGGGGAAAAAAAAAAAACTAACAAAGACCAAAAGAAAGTATGACATGGGGATAGTAAAGAGGAAGAGGAAAACTTTAAGCAAAAATGAAATATGAGTGAATGGCAGAACTGAATTATGAGATGTTGGCATAGACCCAAAACACTGTCCAAAACCAAAAAAGAAAATAATATAAATGTTTGGCTGTGAATTAAAAGGAGGAAAGGAAACCAAGAGTGTGTCAAATGTGTATCAAAATAGCCCTCTGCCCCCAAAAGTCAGATGGACAAATGTCCATAACCTCTGCTTCAAATTTATATAATGTAGGTAAGTTTGTGTGTGTGTGCACACATGCACAAACGTGTGCACACATGCACAGTTATGCCTCACTTCCTGACAATTTCAACTATCTGGGAAATAGTGAATACAGGTAATCAAATTATTTGCAAAGATGCATTATGCTCAGATAATTTTTTTTTAAATGGGGTAATTATTAGACCCTCACCCAGGACCTAAATTAAGCAAACTAATAATTTAGTGCCCCTTTGAAATAATCTTAAAAAAAAAAAAAAACTGTTCAAATAATCTAGAGAAGATGTAGAAACACTGATTTTCTATTAATAAATCTTGTAGGCACACATATATTTGCTTGCTAATTTACTTCCGATGGATGAAGTAAAACAAACAAACAAAACAAAAAAAAAAAACAAGTATTTTCTAATGCTTGATCGAGGTTTATGTTTCACCTTCAATTATTTTTTCTTATTTTCTGAAGCAGGTATGTTTGGAGATGAAATATAATAAAATGATTAAAATTTAGATATTAAAGAAAATCACTTGTTCCCAGTAAACAGCACTATGCAATCATTATTTTGTTTCAGAATTTTAGCTGCCAGTAACTGCCAAGTTCAGGTGACTGTCTACTAGCTAGCTTCAGAGTTGGCTGGCAAGGAGGGTTTTTTTTAAATTTCCACTCAGGGCATCTCCACTTTGGTGGGAGCAGGACCAATAGTCCTCTTGCCAATAATATAAGGAATTGCTTGTGGAAAGCTGAGTTTTTGGCACAGCATATTTGATTTATTCCAGTGAAGTTTTAGCGCCCCTTACAGATTAGCACCCCCGGTGAGAACCAGCTGGCCCTTAATCCAGCTTGTCCCTCACTCGGAGTGAATTTGCTTTTCAATATTGTGCTGGACTGCTTAGCACACTAGACAAGAAATAGGAGGTGTAAGGATTGGAAAGGGGGAAACAAAATTGTCTACTGTTATGATTAGCTACAGAAAAGTAAAACCCGAGTACATGTATAAGAATAAAAGTTAGCAAGGTTGTAGAATTAGCGGTTTTCTAATACAGACAACAAATGTTTCCATTCAAAATCACACAAAATCTCTGATGTATCTATATTAGCAAATGCGTCTGCAGATCTCCAATGTACATGTACTAAAAACATATGTAATACCTTTATGAAGAAATTTAGAATATTTTATTGAAAAATATACACAATGGCTTAAATAAAAATAGATCTTGAGTGAGATATGAATACTTGATATTTTAATGGTGTATCTTCAAATCTGTAAATTTAATAAAACTGCAAATAAAACCCTACATTTTTTTTAATGTAAACTTATTGATTCAAATATTCTTAAGGGATAATAAAAGGTCAAGAAGACGCAGAAATTTAAAAGAATAAGAAGTTGGCACTAACTCAAAGAGTCATAAAAATATATTATAAAATTATGGTAATAAAAACAGTATGGTATTACAGTAGAGATAGACATAGATTGACAATTGGACCAACTTAAAGAACTGTGGAAGAGCCTCACTGGTAAAAAAGAGCTTGGTTCATGATATCCATAAAAAGGCATTACTGTCGAGTTAAATTCTGACTCATAACAAACCAAGAGGAGAGAGTAGAACTTCCCCATAGAATTTCCAAAGCTGTAAACCTTTAAGAAGCAGACTGCCACATCTTTCTCCCACAGAGTGGCTGATGGGTTTGAACGACCAACCTTTAGGTTAGCAATCAAGGACTTTAACCACTACCCCACCAGAACCCCTTCTGGTTCATGATAGGAATGGCATTATGTATCAGCAGGGAAAGGGTGGAATACTCAATAAATGGTGAAATTATACAGAGACAATTGTCTGTCATCATAGAATAATAAAATTAAATTTCTTTTAAAATTCTCAAAAATACATTCCAGATGGATGAATATCTAAACGTGAAAAGTAAAACTTTAAAAGTTTCAGAAGATAATGTACAGACTTAGCTTATAACCTCAGGGTAGGGAAACATTTTAGAATAAGACACAAAAAGCACACATCCTAAAGCAAAGTATTGATAAACTTGATAACATTGATGATAAAAGTTTCTTTATGACAAAAAAAAAAAAATCCTGAAAGAAGATATCTGCAGTGCATGCAACCAGGATCAGTGCTCAGAATAAATTAATAAATGTCTATCAATCAGTAGGGGCCCTGGTGGCACAGTGGTTAAGCATGTGGCTGCTACCAAAAGGTCAGCAGTTCAAATCCACCAGTCACTCCTTGGAGACCCTATGGGGCAGCTCTACTACTACTATAGGGCAGTGTCCTATAGGGCCACTATGAGTTGGAATCAACTTGACAGCAATGGGTTTGGTCTCTTTTTGTTTGTTTATAAATCAAAGGAAAAGGCAATCAGCCCAGAAAAAACAGTGTATCCCCAAAAATTGGCTAAGGATATGATCATTTAACTCACAGAAGGAAAAATATCATGGATCTACAAATATGTAGAAGATTCTCAACTCCTTTAGGTGTACTCAGGGGAAGTTTATAAGGCAGCGTGAAGAGGCGGCCATTTCACCCTGCCCCTTTGGCTGTTGTTGCAGGCAAGCAGGTAGAGGGAAACATGACCTTTCCTGCAGCTGACTTCCACTGTCCATTCTCTAGCTCCCTGGGTTTGGGGAAGTATTTACAGGTGGTGCAGGGATAGAAGCGACTTCTTGATTGTGGCTTTCTAATTACTGGTTGATAGCTACGGAGTATTTTTTTTTTAACTTATTATCTTCAGAGGTAGCCTCAGAACTGGCAGTTTCCCTGGAGGAGCAGTTCTGCTTTGCTCTGTGTCTCTCCTAGAGTTCTAGCCTAGAGGCTGCTCCCTATTCCTTCTAATAATTTTGTAACTCCCTAATTTTCTGTATTAAATCCCTTCCTGCTTAATACAAATCAGGGGTCTTCTTTCTGCACTCAACATTGATCAATACATGAGATACATGCTAATTAAAATTATGCCCATTTCACAGCCCTCACAGAGATAAAAATTTTTAAATCTGACAGTAATCAAGCCTTGCTGAGGAGAGCAAGGGGTAGTAATGAATGGGAAAGCTATCATTTGTAAATTTTAAGATCAAAATGGTTGAGATGGTGTGTCAACTTGGCTGGGCCATGATTCTCAGTGATTTGGCAGTTGTGTAACGTAGTTCGGCAGTTATGTAATGATGTAATTTGGCAGTTAGGTAGTGATATAGTCATCTTCCATGATGTGGTCTGATGTGATCAGCCAATAAGTTGAAAGGGGAGTTTCCTCAGGGGTGTGGCCTATATCCAGTGTGTGTGTGTGTGTGTGTGTGTATATATATATATACACATATATGGATGTTATGACAAAGCTCACTCATTTGCTTTGGATCCTACAACTGAGTCATCATCACCTAACCACAAGTTCTTGGGACTTGAGCCATTGGCCTGCTGTATTGCCTGCCAATTTTGGGATTTGTCAGCCTCAACAGCCCGTGAGCCAGTGGCCTACCATCTGACCTGCTGATCTTAGGTTTATCAGCCACTGCAGCTATGTGAGTCAGGAGTAGTCTCCAGCCAGATGGCTGACTCACAGACTTGGGACTTGCCAGCCTCTACAACTGCATGAACCATTTCCTTGAAATAAATAAATAAATAAATAAATCTCCCTCTCTCTCTGTATACATATGTATACAGAGAGAGAGAGAGAGAGATAGACATAGAGGTTAAGTGCTACCGCTGCTAACCAAAAGGTTGATAGTTCAAATCCACCAGGTGCTCCTTGGAAACACTGTGGGGCAGTTCTACTGTGTCCTATAGGGTCACTATGAGTTGGAATTGACTCAACAGCAACAGGTTTGTTTTTTTTTTCCAGGGAAGATTGAAGAGAAGGCCAACAGAGAGAGAAAGCCTTCCCCTGGAGCCGAGGGCCCGAATTTAGACTTCTAGCCTACTTTACTGTGAAGAAATAAACTTGTCTTTGTTAAAGCCATCCACTTGTGGTATTTCTGTTACAGCAGCACTAGATGACTAAGACATGTGTCATCCTGGATTTTGTTGTAGTGCAAATATCTTCACTCATTTAACAAATTTGCATTGAGTGCCTACAATATGGAAGCACAGAGATGGGCTCTGGTCATAGAGTGTTAAACAAAACATAGTTCCTGTTCACCAAATCACTATATTTACTTAGTTATCATCCACTGCTACATTCTGACTTCTACACTCATCAATAAACTAAAATATAACACTTAAAATTAACCAATAAGTTTCCAAAACATAACCAAGCCTCATTCTCCTTGATCTTTTCAACATGCAAATTATTTGTCAGAGGCTTTAATTGGTAAAATCATCAGTCTTAGAGACTTATACTATCTCAAATACCCAAAGAATCCAATAAAGTAGCTGGACCTCTTTTTTGGTGGTAAGGGACCAAAGAAGCAACAGTTTTTTTCTTGAATGATGGAGGGATTGAGCATTGTGAATCCATCCTCATAGTCCCAAAAAGCTTTGCTTGGTAAGCAGTCTCTTCAATATTTGCCAGGGTTTATCAACTAACCGTGCTAGTGGCGATATGTCAGTACAGTCAGGGCTCTTGAGACTGAGGCTTCTGACTTGCTAAACTAAAGGACATTAGCTATATAATGAAAGTTTTAGGTATCAGAGGATAGAGGTACTCATGTTCAATTCTGAAGCCCCACTGGTAGCAAATGGCAGTGGAATTTGTTCCACTAGCACTTTTCTACCTGCAGTTCTTCCCTGATCAGGATAATCCCCTCTGGCACTTATGGGGAAAAGTACAAGTATATAACACAGTGATTTTCAGATACAACTCAAACAGTACATTGAATCGGTCCCAAAAGCCCCACCCAAAAGGTCATATTAGCTTCTTTCCTCCTTTGTGAACCCTGCCCAAACCCGATCAGTGGGACACAAGCACCCCATATCTCATTGGTTTTTGTAGGATGAAGACTTGGGCTCCTGGATGGAACGGAGCCATAAAAGGTGGAGTCTTGCCCTCCTCTAGTGTCCCCTGGCATATTCAGAAAGTAGCCGAGGACAGGATCAAGTGAGAGTGAGGGAACAGGAGACACAGGGGGAGAGGTGGCCCCATTTCAGTCAGCAAGGCACTTTCGATTTTGAGTGTCTGTGGCATGGTTCAACCAAAAGGACTTCTAATGCCTTTTATCCACCCAAAGCTCTATATTCACTTGGGACACTCCTTAACTCTTCCTCCTCCTGCCTGGAGGGGAGAAGATAACCACCAAGGCATCATTCCGGTAGGTTTTTCCAATCCTACCTTCTACGCCTCAGCCTCGATGAAAGGTCAGACAGTAGGAGACCCTTACTCTCCCATCTCACAGACCACCTGGGTGAAAGTATTCATTACTGGACCCTGGGGAGGCTTTTCATATCCCCTACCCCAGCCCACAAAGGGCCCTTCTCTTTTCCTCTTCCAGAAACCCATGCCTCTGTCAGCATCCCACCCTTGTTGTGAAAATGTCAAGAACTGTGAGGAATCTGAGATTTTATCCTTCTGACAAGTTAACAAGCTAGCCTGCCATAGTGTCTTGGATTCTGGCAGAAGACTTGCAATTCCTGGGTTAGAGACAAAGTGCTTTATTACTCATGGCACAGCAGACAGACTAAGCTTCATCTTTGCATTGGTTCTTCTTATCTCCTAAATCCCACAGGGCTCAGGCAGATGCTGCACAGACAGTGGGTTTGAGTCACAGCTAGAAGTCCTGTGCTTAAGGAATCCCAGTCTTTTAAATGGGCTGACAGTAAGCCTGTCCAGCCTTTGCACTAGAAAGAGAAGACAATCTCTGTCATTCAAGGCTGTTTGTTTTACAAACATTCTTGAGTTATCTGGAACAAAGAGCTGTTACAAGATGTGCAGAAACACTAGAAACCCATGGAAAATAATTCCCCAAAGCAGTTTCACCTAATATCTCATGATTAAGGATTCAATCTCCATTAAATTCCAGCAACAAGTCATTTGCTATTTCCCAAAAGGAGAATAAACACCTGACAACATATTCCAAAACCCCAAAGAATTCTTCTGTGATCCTTCTGTATGGGTTTGTTACATGTACCAAATAATCTGACTCAGACCCTGTGGTAGGCAGAATAATGGGTGTCCTAAAGACACCCACATCACACCCCTGGGACCTGTGAATATGTTACCTTACATTGCAAAGGGAAATTAAAGTTGCAAGTAGATTAAGGCTGCTAATTAGCTGAACTTTACATCCAGATTTTCTGCTTCTTTGATGTCTGACATTTGAAGGGCAATGTGATATATAAGAAAATATATGGGCTTTGGATCAGATAAACTAGGGCAAGTTCTTTAACCTGACTTTAGATTTACTCATATGTATAATACAAAGCTTTGAACCAGCTTGTTTTGGTTTAATCTCTTGTTATAATTTGCACTTCTAACCAAGATATACTGAATCAGATTCTACATTTTAACAAGACCCCGGGTGATTCTTATGTATACATAAGAGCATCTGTGTATTCATAAGAATCACAGGAGACCTTGTTTTAAAAAGGTATATACATAAGAATCACTTGGGGATCTTGTTTGAATGTAGAATCTTATTCGGTATATCTGGGGTGGAAAGGCGAATTCTCAGCAGGGGCTCAAACCTGAAAGAACTGGGTCAAAGCCCTGGTATAATAAGGATAAGACCTACAATCACAGAAATGTGATACTCAAATCACGTAATATATACAAATTATTAGAAATGGTGCTCAAGAGATGTTAATTTCCAATTTCCTATCCACATGTTCAGGGAGGGCTAGATAATCTTTAATGTACATTTTAACTCAAAGAATTTAGCATTCTAAGCCATCTCTGTGGTTCTTGTGACAGCTCTTTGACAAACCTAGGGATTTAATGTTGATGTTTGTCAATCCGATATCATTTTCTCCCACTAAAAGTACAGGTTTATCAGGTTGTCAGGTAGTAATGCCTAGTATAATAATCTACATGAGATGTTTAATGAAAGCAACTGCTGAAACTTTTCTTTAGCTGAACATTATATAGTTGTCTTCCCACAACATAGCAGTATAACCAGAGGAGGTCAAGTCACTATCAATGAAAGACCCTCTGTAATTCAGGAAGCTTAAGTACTTATTATTATTAGACTAAGTACACTGTTTAATTTTCACATTATAATATAAAGTTCTTTGTGGGCTCTGATTAATAGTGATAAGTAATCATGCATTATGTATGATTACCATATCTTTAAAATGTTCTGTAGGTAGTCTTGAATTAGGGTCAGTTTAAGAGAGAGTTCACCTTTGCGTTTGAAGAGAAATAACACTGGCAATAACAGTGTTCTGGAGATCTGTATAGAAGTTGTGTTGCTGGGTGCCATCAAGTTGATTCTGACTCATAGTGACATCACGCAACAGAGTAGACCTGCCCCATAGGGTTTTTTTGATTATAATCTTCACAGAACAGGTAGCCAGGTCTTTGTCCCATGGGAACGATGGGTGGGATCGTACCTCCAGCATTTCAGTTAGCACTTTATTTCTCTTTATCTTTTTCATCCTCACTTTTCTTTTGCCATATGTTTTGTTTTTTAAAAAAACTTTTGAAAAACTACTATGTATAAAACACAACACCATACTAAAAACTAGTTGCTAGAAATACAAAGCCTTACTATCAAGGACCTTACGATTTATTGGGGAAACACAATTATAAATCAGTAATTATAATGTAACCTAGTACTTCCACTTCTGATCAAGATGAAGTAACCGAAATTTACCTTTTTGCAGAAACAACTTTTAAAAAAGACAAAATATATAAAACAATAATACTTAAGAAAGTGAATGTAAGAGAGACAAGAAATAAAGGAAATGAGCCTTACAATTGTCTCAGCCTACAGCCTGGAGAGTTTCCAGGCCATGGCCCAGGGATCGGGGAACTAGGGCTTCAAATTGTTATTTGCAGTTTGACCCCCTGCTGATCACTTGTGGATCTTGTTAAAATGTAGATTCTGATTCAGTATATCTGGGGTGGAAAAGCAAATTCTTAGCAGGGGGTCAAACTGAAAATTACTGGTTTGAAGCCCTGCAGGGAACCCAGGCACAGTCTGGTGGACTCTCCGAGCTTAGACAGAGCTGAAGGTCCCAGGAGACCAAGCGGACTAGAGTTCACACAGCAGACTACAGGAAAGAAGAGCACTGAACAGGGAGGAGTGAGCCCTGGAGATCCAAAAGAGTCCCCCTAGGATCTTCAGCTGAGTACTAATCAATACATGTATGTGAGGAAGCTATTCAAAGCTGAGGAAAGAACCACCTGAAGGCATTTGAACTGACCCACTGCTGTCGAGTAGATTCCGACTCACAGGACAGAGTAGAACTGCCCCCCAGCATTTCCAAAGCTGAAATCTTTAAGGAAGCAGACTGCCACATTTTTTTTTTTTTCCCTTGGAGGGGCTGGTGGATTTGAACCACCAATCCTGGGTTAGCAGCCAAGCACTTAACCACTGTGCCACCAGAGCTCCTTCCTCAAAGAGTTAGAGAGAATAATACTTAGCATTTGCATAGGACTGAGAATAATTTGTGTTCTCTCCAAACACAGTGTGAAACCTCAAAATTCACAGGGCATCAGACAGACTGCTCAGTCCCAGACCCAAACCAGTGCCGTCGAGTCGATTCCAACTCATGGGCCAAAATTAGCCCTAGACTAAAAGCTGCTCAGGTCCTGCTTAACAAAACTTAAAATGAAGACTGACAGGATCAAATTGTTTCCATGTTATTTAACTGCACCCCAGAAAAAATCTCAAGAATATGGGAATACCAAAGTATCCATATGTAACAAGTTTAGATTCACAAGGTCTGGCGTCCAATCATATATTATTACGCATGCAAAGAAGTTGGAAATTATGACAAATAACGAGTATATTACATGAGTTATTCTAACATTAGGGGTATTCATAAGAAATTATGGGAGTAGAGAGGAAAAGACAATTAACTTGATGAGTATGGGTGGGACAGGGAGGCAAAGAAGGCTTCCTGGAGGAGATGAGAGCTAATATGAAAATTAAAGAATGAGTAACTGTTTCAGCCAGGGGAAGATAAGGTAAAAGATATTTGTGACAGAAATGAGATAGAGCACAGAGATTTGGAATTTTACATTCTATGTGTCTAAACGGCAATGCTGGTGGTGTAGTGGTTAAGTGCTACGGCTGCTAACTAAAAGACTGGCAGTTCGAATCCCCCAGGTGCTCCTTCAAAACCCTATGGGGCAGCTCTACTCTGGTATGGGGTGCTATAGGGTCGCTATGAGTCGGAATCCACTCGACGGCAATGGTTTTTTTTTTTTTTTTTAATTTTTTATGTGTCTAAACAACATTTACTGCAGCTGAAAGTAAGGACAGGTAAAGAGTCAGGAGAGCTGTGTGGGAATCAGGACTTGCAGTGTGCCATGTTTGGCAAACTTTTTCTATAAAGGGCCAGATGTAAATATTTTAGCCTTTGTAGACTGCATACAATCTCTGTTGCATATTCTTCATCGTGGCCTGCAGGCTGTAGTTTGCCAATCATTGCCATAAGTGATAGGGCACGATAGTGTTTTTAAAAAGGGTAAGACTGGTTATGTTAGCATTTTAGATAAATCACTTTACCAAGTGGGTGGAGGATACATTTGAGGGGATAAGGAAGGGAGGCCGTTTATGGAATTATTTTGTTAGTCCAGTTAAGAGATGATGAGGGTGTGGGGGTGGAGGCTGGAGTTATGAGTCTCAAACCCTGGAAGGAAGTCTGGGTTGGAATTGTAGACTTAGGAATTATCAGCACATATCTCAGCTTATACCTCTAGCATGGATAAGATCATGCAGAAAGCGTGTGTGGAGGGAGAGGAGTTTTTATTGAAAGACTAGTATGTGCACACTAACTTGTTAGCTCATTCATCCTTAATAAAACCATACAAAGATAGAATTTATCATCTCCATCGTACAGATGATGAACCCAAAGCTCTGAAAGGTTAAGCATCTTATCTAGAGCTACCAATGGGAAAGTCAGAATTGGAATGTAAAACCAGTCCATCTGGTCCTAAAGTCCTTATTCTGTTCACCACAGCGCACTGCTCTCAGCTCTCTTTAGGACAGCATGGTAGCCTTCACCTGTCACTGGCTTTTGCTCACAGTGCTCTACCCCTCATTGTATTGTATCTCAAAATACTTGGCCTTCACCCATTTGCCTGTGGTGCAGACACACAAGAACTGCCCAATTTGCTCACAAAAGAACAGAGATCCCGTGTTGCTGTCCAACATCTATTATTTTGCCATTTCCAAAGAGAATACCTTCCTTCCTCGTAACCCATTTTGCCTCCAAGTCCCTGTATTCAAACCAACCCTACTGCCCTGCCACTGTCTTCAAAATATAAAAATTCATACAGTTCATCCACACAAAATTCAAATAATCCATGAGACACTCCCCTGTAGTGAGGAATTTCTAAAAGTCAGTCCTAGCACTGCAACTGTTCACAAAGAGAAACTGGCCAATATTCATAATTCTTCAAACATATGGTAAGGCAGAGCATATTTTAAATATCAAGAACATTTACTCGAGACCTCCTCAAATGGTTTTAAAATTTTACTCTGGGTTTGGACATGTATCGAAACATGTATTTACCTGACAAATCATGGCCTCTCAAAGCCTTTGCAGCACCATGATATTGAATTACATGTTAATTAAATTCTGTCTGCCGCTTTGCATCAAAATTGGGAATGGCTTTGATCGATATGTGGTGCTTCACTAAAGTAACTCTAACATACTTCTCTTAGCACAAGTTTCCCCTTTTTATTTGTTCAGCTCGAAAAACAAACCCTGAGCATATGGAAGGATAACAGGGAGTGCTGAAAACTTTGAAAAATATTTTGTGTAGGTTTAATTTTGGTTACACAGGGCTTAATGTTTTGAAGGATTTAGCACAAATTTTTCTTTCTTCCTAGGGAATTTGCCGATATGGGAAAAATAGAATTGAGTTTGTCTTTGAACAAACACAAGCATCAGAAAGAAGAAACCAGCAATGGGGAGCATAGCTCCATTTTATAAACAGGAAGCTGCTGGACACAGAGCAGGGCATATTTTACGGAATGACATTAATCTCTAACACAACTTAAAAAAAAAAAAATACAACTTGAAGATCCCAAATTTGCTACTTTCTTAATATTTTATTCTACTTCCAGCAGATCTGTTCTTTTAAAACTAGAAGTTGGATAAAAATGTTAGAGAAATGCTTTTTGAGTTTACTAGAATTAAGTGTTTATGTCAGTGGTTTGTTTTGTTTTCATCAGAAATCTTTAATAATGTGAATCATAAAGCAATGAAATTATATAAATGTGATATCAGTTTAACAAAAGATTTGTAAAGGCATGTATTGCTTTAATTCTCCAATTTTCTAAATTCCCAGCTTCTCCCCATCCCTATAGTCCCCCGTATGCTGTATACTATTTCTTTCATGTCATCCCTTTGTTTCTGTTAAGCCTTTTCTCTTCCTCCAAAATATCTGAAATTCTACTTTTCACAAGAAATTTACCTTGATTACATGTCTGGAGGGTGTCTATACAGATGGGAAGATGAAAATATTCTTTTTTTTACATTTTTTTCTAGCAGAATCACAAACATCCGACTGTTCTTTGCCTTTAATTTCAAATCAAACAAAATATAAAGCAGCTGTAGACAAACATCTTATTTCAGCTTGTTAAAACTCTTCATACTTTTCCAGGAATGTGGCTTATTGATAAATATTTCTATAATATTAAAATCACAAGCAAATTTATTCTTTTCTATTAAAGGCCAAAATAAATGTATAAAATTAGATTATATTTTTTACAAATGGATATATAGATATATATAAAAATATGAGTAACCTCATTGCCGTCAAGTCAATTCCAACTCATAGTGACCCTGTAGGACAGAATAGAACTGCCCCATAGGGTTTCCAAGGCTGTAATTTTTAATCTTTACAGAAGCAGACTGCCACATCTTTCTCCCACGGGGAGGCTGGTAGTTTGAACCGCCAACCTTTCGGTTAGCAGTGGAACACTTAACCACTGTGCCAACAGGGCTCCTTATATATATACATACATATAAATATATATGTATATATATATATATGTACACTTAGTATTTTCCTCTTTTAAATGTAGACTTTTTTAAACTCCTTTCTCAACAACAAATATAATAGCATATTTTATCTTTAGAACTTTACTGTTTCTGTGAAACTTGAGCTCTCTTGTGAGCTTATCAGCTCTGAGAAATATGAGTATAATAAAAAAGGTCAGTGTCACTGACATATCGTGAACACCCACCACTTGTTTTTTAAATAGTGAATGCAAAACATAGTCTAATTAGTAGCTATAACCCTGTTGCTTGAAAGATTTATCGTGTCGACTCTATTTTCAAGAGTACCACCTTACAGATCAGAAATTTCTGGTGAACTGAAGATTTGCTCTACGAATAAAAGGAGATAATGGCTGCATATAACTCTGGGTGTGTGCATAGATGAAAGAGCTGTAGAAGCAAAATAGGGGAGGGAAGGAGCAATTCCTGAATTGAGGCCCATTGAATCTCATCCCATTGCTAAAAAAGAACCTTGAAAAAAAAACATATTCTGGCAAAATGTTGGTTTCCATTACTTTTCCTTTTCTCTTGCCAGGACCAGAACCAGATGTTCTGTAATATAGCAAAGTCTGTTCTATTTGGCATTTTTGGTTATATTAACTTCAGGAACTACTGGAAATTTTATGTGAGAAGATTCACAGGTGATTATCATCCAAATTTCCTGAGACTTCATGGGTTTCAATGGGGTTAGGAAAGAGGTGACGAACAGTAAGTGTGTCAAAATAACTTGTGCTCTCTACTTGATATGCTCATATTCATAATGCAACACATATGCCCATATAACTTATCTTCAACATATGGTACAACATAATTGAAGAAAGTCCGTGCAATTATTTCACCCCTCCTAAAAAAGAAAACAGCACTGCATGAGTAATAAAAACCAGTCCAGGCTTAGGGTGTGTGCTACAGATACAGATTTTAAATTTAATCTACTAAAATATCCCCCAAGTTTAAGCGGAGATAAGAATGAAACATTGTACAACCTGGTTGCCCTTTGGGTGGCTGTCGTTGCCTCTTTTTGCTCTCTTACGTTGAACCTGACTGTAAAGTAAGTGATTTCAAAACTGACAGCACAAGCACGTAGACCTTGAACTAATGTGGGTAATCATACTGGAATGAGATCCATGACTTCTGCTCTCTCTCCGAATTTTGTCATATCAAGTAATGGTGGGCATGTCTCTGAAAACATAATACTGTATTTAAAATCAATCCTTCCCCTCCACACATACACTGCATTTGATGAACTGATCAAAATATTTTTATTTAATAGCATTTCCAGTATTGTATCCTGACAATAGGAGTTCCCCAGTTATGCAAATAGTTAACGCTGCTAACCAAAAGGTTGGAGGCTCAAGTGCAGCAGGAGGTCATTGGAAGAAAGGCCTAGTAATCTACTTCTGAAAAATCAACCACTGGCAACTCTGTGGAGCGCAGTTCTACTCTGACAAACGTGGGCTCATCATGAGTTGGAATCAACTTGACGGCAACTGTTCTTTTTTATTCTTACAACAGCTACCATAGTCTGGTTATCAAAAGATGCTCACCACCCATGGAAGCTTTGTCATGATGGACTGCTAGTTCGCATAGTGTTGACTATACGAGTTTCAGTCATATACATATATTTTTAATTGTATAATGGCCATTAGGAAAGGCGGTAAAAGCACTGGGAAAGAAAAAAGTGAAAAATGTAGGTAATATTTTGCTTTAGTGAAACAATCTTTCTGAAGAAACTTCCAAGTCTTCATTTTATTCACTACCTCAATGATGTGGTGGAAATACGTGTGGAGATAGCAGATCTCCTAAGTAAGAATGAGAGGAGAGGGTGGTTACTAAAGGGTCAAACTCTCCATGTCCACCCCACAGTACAAAAAAAAAAAAAAGATACAGAGTGAGTTTCCAGGAAAATATTTCATATCCTGTGGGAACAGTGAGAATCCGAAAAGGTTATCAGTGAAGCCAGGCTGGCTATGACCAGGTGTTTAGAGATAACCTAATCATAAGACTGAGAGGCTGAGCTGGAGTTCTGACATTTTCCAAAAGCCTCTTCACAAGGGCATCTGTGCCCAGGTCAGCTTGAAATAGCAGAAAGCACTTCCCTCAGATATATTAAACCCATGGTCTTTCAAAAGACTCAGCAATGCAAATTCTCATTACGTAGAAGTTTTCTTAATACTAGCCTATGAACAATACCTTTGTGACTAGTTAAAGACTTAGCAGGAATTAGTTGATAACCTACTGAGAGAAAGAAGAAACTACACACACGTGAGGCTCCGGTGGCATAAGCATGGGAATTTTAGGAACAGGATGATGGGCGGGGGCAAGGTTTTAACAGATCTCTATGTGTTTCACAATTTTCCCTCAAATTGGCTTTGACAATGGGACTCAACATTAAATTCTGCTGTGACAGCAGCAGTCATGTCATGGTTCGCCAATTTTGTGGACAGTGCTTTGTTTTTCTCCATTCACATTGCCCAGAGATAGATTATGCTTGTGTATCTTGTTCTAGTTCCTAATGTTGTAATCATCTTTGCCCTTATTCCGAAAGGTAAATTTTGGAATCTCTGGAAGCCCCAAAAGATATTTCTCATAGAAGGTTGGCAAAGGGCCCCCATTGCCTAGGAAGAAGGCTTGTTAACCTATTTAACAGAGTATAAAATAACGATTTCCCCCTCTGTACCAATATGCTTCAAGTGGCTCCCAGACAGCTGGTCAGAGTTGATCTCAAATACATTATCCCTCTCCACCTACCCCACCCTTCCAGTCAGATAAAAGCTATGGGG
This sequence comes from Elephas maximus indicus, assembly GCF_024166365.1. Classification (NCBI taxonomy): domain Eukaryota; kingdom Metazoa; phylum Chordata; class Mammalia; order Proboscidea; family Elephantidae; genus Elephas; species Elephas maximus. The sequence continues at coordinate 81,949,179 of NC_064822.1, read as the reverse complement.
CTTCTATACAGCCTTTCTGACTGTCTAACATTACCCCACAATCCTTGGTGGCACAGTTTTAAAGCACTCAGCTGCTAGCCAAAAGTTTGATGGTTAGAACCCACCAACCTCTCTGTGGGAGAATGAAGTGGCAGTCTACTTCAGTAAAGAGATTTATGGCCTTGGAAACCCTGTGGGGCAGTTCTACTCTGTCTTATAGTGTCTCTATGAGTCAGAATCAACTTGTTGGCAGTGAATTTGTTTGGGTTTAACATTTCTCCAGGGGTGGTGCAAGGGTGTAAAAAGCCCCAGCCTGGTGGAAGGTAGGAGGGCAGTACTTCCCCAAAACCAAACCCATTGTTGTCGAATCGATTCCAACTCATAGGAACCCTATAGGACAGAGTAGAACTGTCCCCCGAGTTTTCCAAGGCTGTAATCTTTATGGAAACAGACTGCCACATCTTTCTCCCCTGGGCAGTACTTAGACATGTTAAAATTTTAAATTGAAATATGTGAAATGCAAGTGTGTCTAATATACAACAGCAATGATCAGACAATTTTTGCTCTAAAGATTTAAAAGAAAATTAACATGCTCTCTGCAAAGGAACAAGAATGGCAATCTGGTTCGGAAAGATGGCTAACACGGGAACAAATCGTGCCCTAATGCTGGTTTAACACCTTAGAAGACAGTTGGGCTTAGGATTCAAGGAGTTGAGAACTGGTTGCTGCAATCTAACAGTTGACCAAGCTGACCCAAATGATGTTAATTATCCTCCCTCCCTTGTAGAATGGAGGCAGAAAGGCCAGATATACCTGGCAGGGATGCATTATCACTGAGTGAACTGGAGTCATTGGTCCAAGGTGATACCATCTGGCAGTGCGAAGCAATAGCTGTAGCAGGCTGGTGAGATTCTAATGTCCTCCCTGCCATGTACTGCATGAACCATGAGATTAAGAGAAGATTCAGGTGAAGAAAGGAGCAGGTATTTTGGAGTAATATGACAAATGGAGTATTAGAGTAATTAATTATAAAAATAAGTATCTGTGTCTGTATTTGCAGAGTTTGTAGAAAAGATTACACCAATTATATTCATTAAAAACTCTCTCAGCACTCTCATTATAGAAAGGAAACCTTCGGTTGGGAAAAACCCAATGATTGAGGCTAAAGTAGCTGATTGAATGTTACATAGCAAGTTAGTCTCATGCCAGGAAGTGGATCCAGTTTTGAGGTCTCTTCCAGTGGTCTATTCGTTATATACCAGACAGCATTTCCTAAACTACAATAGTCTTGATATTGTCCTCTGATGATTGCTGTATTGTATTGAGAATAATTTTTGGCAAATATGATTAATGAAGCAAGATTTACTCTACCAAGTATTAAAACATCCTGCGAACAATTAAAACGAAAATAGAATAAGACAGAATAGACAGATCACTGAAAATAAATAGAAAGTCCAGAATATATGTGAAATGTGTACAAAATAAAGTGACATTTTAAGTCAGCAGATAACAAATAGATTATTTGACATGACTCTAAGATTATTGGTTAAGCATTTGAAACAAATATATATTAGGCTCTTTGCATACCACAAAGAAAATAAATCCCAGATTAATTAAATAATAAAGTAGAAGAATATATTAAATGAGAATGGATCTAATTATAACAAAGGAAAGGATTTACTAAGCATAAAAGCACAGGAATAATCCATAAATTAAAGGAAATATTCCTAGGGAAGTAAAAGACTGTTAGACATTGCTCTATAAAATGTAAACATGTATTAATACTAGAAATCATGAATAAAACTGATAGACAAGTTAAAAGATGGAAAACAATGTCTACCATATATAAGAGCCAATGGGTTAATATCTGCTGTATAAAGAAAGTTCTAAAAAATTAACTTGGAAAAAGTAAAACAACTTCCCCCAAAAGAGGAAAGGATATGAAAAAATTTATTTACAAATAGGTAATACACATAATAAAAATTTTAAACTTTCTGGTAATCAAATATTCTTAAAGTATCAGGGAGATATCACTTTTGCTTATTCTAGTACTAACTAAAAAAATAATAAAAGATCTCAGGCTTGGAGAGTGTAAACTGTAAAAGACTATGGGTATAAATTGATATAATAATTTGTATGGTTGTTTTGAAATACATATCAACACAAATGAAAATACTCATACTCACTGGCTAAAATTTCACCCATGAGAAAATTCCCTAAATGTCTCTATATAAGAAAGTTAGGCTAGTAATAGTGCACTGACCCACTGCTGTCCGGTCATAGTGACCCTACAGGACAGGGTAGAACTGCCCCATGGGGCTTCCAAGGAGTGCCTGGTGGATTCGAATTGCCAACGTTTTGGTTAGCAGCAGTAGCTCTTAACCACTACACCGCTGGGGTTTCCCCATAGTGCACTAGTTAAGAAATTATCATACATCCATAAATTGAATCTAATGCAGCCATTTAAAATACTTAATAGCATATGACTTAATAGTAAATGAAAAAAGGAGGGTACAAGGTAAGCATATGGAATATTAAGTTACATATATGATATGTTTTATTTCAATTATATAATTATTATGTACTTACTCATTAATCCAACAAGTATTTATTGAGAACAAACCATGAATTAGACAAAGCTCTAGGCACTAAAGATACAGTAATAAACAAAGTTAAACAAGACAAAAATCTCTGCCCTTGTGGAGCTTACATCCAATTTGAAGTAATACATGATAGTAGAAGACAATGTAGACAATTATTAAGTTATTTATGAATGGTGGGATTAAGCTGGCTTTCAAAAATATTCTTCTGTGTTTTTCGTATAGTACCTTTATACTGTTGTAGTTAGGTGCCCGCAAGTCAGTTCCAACTAATAATGACCCCATGGACAACAGGGTAAAACACTGCCCAGTCCTGCGCCACCCTCAGGATCATTAGGCTTCAGCCCACTGTTGTAGCCATTGTGTCAATCCATCTCCTTCGAGGGTCTTGCTCCCTTTTGCTGACCTTCTGCTTTAGCAAGCATGATGTCCTTCTTAAGGGACTGGTCACTCCTGATAACATGTCCAAAATATGTGAGGCAAAGTCTAGATTTCTTGCTTCTAAGGAGCATCCTCACTATACTTCCTCCAGGAGAGATTTGTTGATTATTCTGACAGTCCATGGTATATTCAATATTCTTTGCCAGCACTGTAATTCAAAGCCATTGATTCTTCGGTCTTCCTTATTCATTGTCCAGCTTTCACATGCATATGATGCGATTGGAAATACCATGGCTTGGGTCAGGTGCGCCTTAGTCTTCAGGGTGACTTCTTTCCTTTTTGACACTTTAAAGAGGTCTTTGCAGCAGATTTTCCCAGTGCAATATGTTGTTTGATTTCTTGACTGCTGCTTCCATTGGCATTGATTGTGAATCCAAGCAAAATGAAATCCTTGACAACATCAATCTTTTCTGTTTATCATGATGTTGCTTATTGGTTCACTTGTGAGGATTTTTGTTTTCTTTATGTTGAGATGCAATCCATACTGAAGGCTGTAGTCATTGATCTTCATCAGTAAATGCTTCAAGTCCTCCTCACTTTCAGCAAGCAAGGTTTTGTCACAAGCATAACATAGGTTGTTAATGAGTCTTCCTTCAATCCTGATGCCACATTATTTTCAAATAGCCCAGCTTCTTGGATTATTTGCTCAGCATACGGATTGAATAAGTATGGTGAAAGATACAACCCTGAAGCGTACCTTTCTTGACTTTAAACCATATAGTATCTCCTTGTTCTGTTCAAATGACTGCCTCTCGGTCTATGTACAGGTTCCTCATGAACACAATTAAGTGTTCTGGAACTTCCATCCTTGGCAATGTTATCCATAATTTGTTATGAGCCACACAGTCGAACATCTTTGTGTAGTCAGTGAACCACAGGAAAACATCTATCTGTTGTCGTCTCTTTCCAGCCAAGATCCATTTGACATCAGCAATGATCCCTTGTTACAGGTACTCTTCTGAATCTGGCTTGAACTTCTGGCAGTTCCCTGTTGATTTACTGCTGCAGCTGCCTTTGAATGGTCTTCAGCAAGATTTGACTTGTGTGTGATATTAATGATGTCGTTCCATAATTTCCACATTCTGTCTTTAGAGTGGGCAGAAATATGAATCTCTTCCAGTCGGTTGGCCAGGAAGCTGTCTTTCAAATTTCTTGACATAGAGGAGTGAGCACCTCCAGCACTGCATTCATTTGTTGAAACATGTCAGTTGGTTTTCCATCAATTCCTGGAGCGTTGTTTTTCTCCACTCCCTTCAGTGAAACTTGGATTTCTTCCTTCCATGCCATAAGCTCTTAATCATGTGCTGCCTCCTGAAATGGTTGAATGATGACCAATTCCTTTTGGTACAGTAACTCCATGTTTTCCTTCTATCTTCTTTTGATGCTTCCTGTGTCATTCAATATTTTCCCAGTAGAAATCTTCTAAGTTTCAACTCAAGGCTTGAATATGTACTTTCAGCTTGAGAAATGCTGAGCTTGTTCTTCCCTTTTGGTTTTCTAACTCCACGTCTTTGCATATTTCATTATACTTTGTCTTCTCAAGCTGCCCTGTGAAATCTTCTGTTCAGCTCTTTTACTTCATCATTTCTTCCTTTCACTTTAGCTATTCAATATTCAAGAGCAAGTTTCAGAGTCTTTTCTAACATCCATTTAGGTCTTTTCTCTCTTTTTAATGACCTTTTGCTTTCTTCATATATGATGTCCTTGATGCCATTTCACAACTCACCTGATCTTCAGTCGTTAGTGTTCCATGCATCAAATCTATTCTTGAGATGGTCTCTAAATTCAGGTGGGATATACTCAAGGCTGTATTTTGTCTCTCATGGACTTGCTCTAATTTTCTTCAGATTCAACTTGAAGTTGCATATTAGCGATTGATGGTCTGTTCCACAGTCGGTCCCTGGCCTTGTTCTGACTGATGATATTGAGCTTCTCCATTGTCTTCATTCACACAGATGTAGTCAGTTTGTTTCCTGTGTATTCCATCTGACTGATGAGGTCCACATGTATAGCTGCCGTTCATGTTGTTGAAAAAAAGTATTTGCAATGAAGTAATTGTTGGTCTCGAAAAATTCTATCATGGGATCTTCAGTGTCATTTCACATCACCAAGACCATATTCTCCAATTACCAATCCTTCTTTGTTCACAGCTTTTGCATTCCAAACACCAGTGATTTTGCATCTTTTACCAGTAAAAATGCATCTGGATTGCATGTTTGATGAATTTCAGACTGTAGAAGTTGGCAAAAATCTGCTATTTCCTCATCTTTGGTATTAGTGGTTGGTGGGTAAATTTGAATAATAGTTGTATTGACTGGTCTTCCTTGTAGGAGTATGGATTTAATCTTATTACTGACAATGTTGTGCTGCAGTATAGATCTTGAAACGTTCTTTTTGACATTGAGTGCAAAACCATTCCTCTTCAATTCGTCATTCCTGTCATAATAGGCCATATGATTGTCTGATTCCAAGTGTCCAATACCAGGCCATTTCAGCTTACTAATGCCTAGGATATTAATCTTTATGCATTCCATTTCATTTTTAACAACTTCCAATTTTCCTAGATTCATACTTTGTACATTCTAGGTTCTGATTATTAATGCATGTTTGCAGGTGTTTCTTCTCATTTGGACTCATGCCACATCAGCAAATGAAGGTCCCAAAAGCTTTACTCCATCTACATCATTAATGTCGACTTTACTTTGAGGAGGCAGCTCTTCCCCAGTTATATTCTGAATGCCTTCCAACCTGAGGGACTCATCTTCTGGCACTATATCAGGCAATGTTCTGCTGCTCTTCATAAGGTTTTCACTGGCCAATTTTTTCAGAAGTAGACCGTCAGGTCATTCTTCCTAGTCTGACTTAGTCTGGAAGTTCTGCTGAAACCTGTCTACCATGGGTGACCCTGCTGGTATATGAAATACCAGTAGCATGGCTTCCAGCATCACAGCAACACACGTCAACATAGTATGACAAACTGACAGATGCGTGGGGACTTTTATAGTAAAAATACACTTAACAATGGCTCCTAAATCAGACCTCTTATTAAAGATGTACTTCAGTAAAACATTTTTATATTAATACACCATTAAAAAACTATTTTTTATAGTGTTGGAAACATACCTTATATTTGTGATTCAAACTTAAAATCAGAAGCATTGTTTTACTTCTGGATATTAAATTAAGATTCCCAAAGCAGGTATTTCTGTAGTCCACTACATTCCCAGTAATATTCCCCTTATGTGCCCTAGTGGAATTTACCAGCATGTCAGCTATGTCTTAGGTACTTCTCATGCCCTAATTCCCATGATCTATTTATAATTATTTCAACTAGTTTGTATTGCGTCCTTTTCTTTCTGCACTGAGGTTCTGTCTGACACTAGCAGAAACAAATTGCAAAACAACACAACAAAGGTTTTCCTCACAGCTGCTTCAACCAGATGGTAGATTTGGGCTTCTGGAAACATATTAGGAAAGCCTATTCCTACATAAAGTCTATCTCAAGCCTATTCCCACATAAAGATATCCCCAAAGTTCTTAAAGACACAGAGAAGACTGCTAAATTGAGGTGTTTTTCTATACAGTTATGTCTATCTTGTGTTTTTCAACTGTCATGAACTCTAAGGTTATCTCTGGCTCCCTCAGGATCATGTACGTGCTTATTTAACACCATGAACCAAACACATAAACTAGGTGATGCTGCTTTTACTTTTCCCATATCTGGACTCCTTGTATGATACCATTTCAGAGAACCATTATAACCTATGACAGCCCATTTCTGCAATGATATGAACTTTTTGACATGATCTTCAATGACATGAAGATACTTTTGACAACAGTTGAAAATCTATTCAAATGTTGCCACAAGCAGTCTTGCAAAGAAACATGAAGAGATTAGGAACAAGTGGACCCTTCCTTCTGGACATTCATATCTGGATTTTGTTCTGTATGAATAACCAAGAAGTAGAGGTATCTAATCAAATTTTTTTAAAGACGAAATTTTATTACCACAGTGTGGCAATGGCTATTGCAGGCTTTTAGAAAAAGTAAAACTTAAATATATTTTGTGTTCTTGAGTTGGCAGTTTGCCATATGTAAACGAGTGAGCTGAGGCACTGTCTTTGTCTTGGGCATCTACATAGAAAATCCGGAATCTAATTTCCTCCACCTTCTAGGCAAGAATTTGAGGTAGGTTATTGTCTAAATCATTACCCCAAAGAGCAGCGACAATTATATAATTTCACTGCACAAAGACTTTTAATGGCTCCTTACTGTCTACGGCATGAGGCACAAACTTTTCTGTCCAGCATTTAAAAACCTATACAATATGGTCCAGCCATTTTTCAGTTTTGTGTTCTTTTCACTTACATAGCCAGTTTCTCAAAATATGCATAGTGCACTTTAAAAAAAATTTTTTTTATTGTACTTTAGATGGAGGTTTATACGACAAACTAGTTTCTCATTAAACAGCACACATATTGCTTTATGACATTGGTTAACAACCCCACAGCATGTCAACACTCTCCTTTCTTAACCTGGGGTTCCCTATTACCAGCTTTTCTGTCCCTTCCTGCCTTCTAGCCCTTGCCCCTGGGGTGGTGTGCCCCTTTAGTCTCATTTTGTTTTATTGGCCTGACCAATCTTTGGCTGAAGGGCGAACCTCGGGAATGACTTCATTACTGAGCTGAAAGGGTGGCTGGGGGTCATACTCTCAGGGTTTCTCCAGTCTATGTCAGGCCAGCAAGTCTGGTCTTTCTTTTTGGGTTAGAATTTTGTTCTGCATTCTCCAGCTCTGTCTGGGACCCCCTCTTGTGATCCCTGTCAGAGCAGTCAGTGGTAGCCGGGCACCATCTAGCTGTAGCAGACTCAGTCTGGTGGAGGCCATACTAGATGTGATCCCTTAGTCCTTTGGACTAATCTTTCCCTTGTATCTTTAGTTTTCTTCATTCTTCCTTGCTCCCGAAGAGGTGAGACCAGTGATGTATCCTAGATAGCTGCTCCAGGTTTTTAAGACCCCAGATGCTACTCACCAAAGTAGAACATTTTCTGTATATACTATGTTGTGCCAACTGAGCTAGATGTTCCCCAAGACCATGGGTCCCCCAGCCCTCAGCCCAGCAATTTGGTCCCATAAGGTGTGTGGATGTGTCTATGGAGCTTCCATGACCTTTCCTTGTACAAGTTGTGCTGTCTTCCCCAGTATTGTATACTGTCTTACCCTTCACCAAAGCTACCACTCGCCTATTGGCTATTTAGGCATAATGCACATCTTGAGAATGACTATTTCAAAATAAAGCTTCCCAGACTATTTGATGGGCACTCAAATTTCCAGTTTCTCCTCCAAACTTTGGCCCATGCTATTCCCTCATTCTCCTTTCTTCAAGAAACAGCTCTAGAGCTCATTATTTTGAAGTCTTTCTTACACTTTACTCCTTTGTATGGCTGAATAATATTCCAGTGTGTAGATACACCACATTTATCAACAGATGAATACTTAAATTGTTTCTTCTTTTTGGCTGTAATAAATAATGCTGCTATGCATATTTATGTATAAGTTTTGTGTGAATAAAAGTTCTCAGTTCCCTTGCCATGGCATTTGGCACTTCATTAGTGGGCTTTTTTATTGTGCAGGACATAGACTTGTTTGCATATTATTGAACTTATGTGGTGAGTCACTGTCATAGGCTCATTGTTGCAGCCACTGTGTAAATCCATCTCATTAAGGGTCTTCCTCTTTCCCATTGACCCTGTACTTTACCAAGCATGATACACTTCTCCAGGAACTGATCTCTCCTGACATGTCCAATGTATGTAAGGTGTAGTCTCACCATCCTTGCTTCTAAGAAGCATTCTGGCTGTACTTCTTCTGAGACAGATTTGTTTGTTCTTTTGGCTGTCCACGGCATATTCAATATTCTTCACCAACACCATAATTCAAAGGCATCAATTCTTCTTCGGTCTTCCTTATTCATTGTCCAGCTCTCACATGCATATGCTGTGATTGAAAATACCATGGCCTGGGTCAGTCTTCAAGGTGACATCTTTGCTTTTCAACACTTTAAAGAGATCTTTTGCAGTAGATTTGCCCAGTGCAATGTGTCATTTGATTTCTTGACTTCTGCTTCCATGAGCGTTGACTGTGGATCCGAGTAAAATGAAATTCTTGACAACTTCAATCTTTTCTTCATTTATCATGATGTTGCTTATTGGTCCATTGTGAGGATTTTTGTTTTCTAAAAAAAATTTCTTTTTTTTTTATGTGGAGGTGTAATGCGTACTGAAGGCTGTGGTCTTTGATCTTCATCAGTAAGTGCTTCAAATCCTCTTCACTTTCAGGAAAAAAGGTTGTTTCATATGCATAACAAAGGTTGTTAATGAGTCTTCCTCCAATCCTGAAGCCCCATTCTTCTTCATATAGTCCAGCTCCTCAGATTATTTGCTCAGCATACAGATTGAATAGGTATGGTGAAAGTATACAAACCCAATGCACACCTTTCCTGACTTGAAACCACACAGTATCCCCAGCCAAATTGACACACAACTTTAACCATCACAGTCACATATGGAACAAGATATATACTAGTCATTCACAGTAGGACCACATTATTTTTCAGTTGTGAAATACAGAAGAAAAAGAAATATTTGTTTATTCTTTAACTTGCTATTTTAACAATCATTTTAATTTTTGACCAAACCTGTTTTTAATTTATACTTTAAAATTTGCTTGTTAAAATAGGGAAATATAATTTATACTATTTATTTTTAAACCTAATTTGCAACTAGCATACAAGTCTCACTAGGAATTTTTTGTAAAGGAAAGACATGCTATTTTTTAATTGTATTAGTGGTAATAAACCAAACAATTACTAGAGAAGTGATTTGAGATAAATGGAGATCAAAAGAGTTCATATTAGTTTTACTTGGAAGTACAAATCTTCATATATTGAGTTTGATGTTGTAGGCATAGTTGATATTGAAGTTCTAAATCTAAGCGTGTTATTTGCAGAGATATATTGGCTACTGAAACAATGGAACCATCAAAACTTTGCAGAATTTACCATTAAAAAAAAGAAAAGAAGTAAGTCTAAAACCAAAAGAAGTCCTCAAAGGAAGATCAATGAATTAAAAACATAGAAGAAACAATTGTCACAGTATCACAGTGTGTTTTAGGCTTCTTGTAAAGAACTTTAGGTTACTAAAACTAAAAAATCATAAACAATTGTCAAGACATTATTAAATGTCTGCATTAAATATATTTGCTAGAATTGTTCTACAGATCTGCAGCATAGATGGTAGCTCAAGTAGCACTCTCCTATGATACCGTATCTCAACATATTCAAGAAGACCAACTCATATAAAAAATAAAGCTAGAAAATTATTTTTATTGCAACTTAATAAAGGCACTGTATCCCCAACTTGACAATTAGTATATGTGCTATTTGAACATGACGGTGATATGAGGAACTTTTTTTTTATTTTGTGGATAAACAACAATCTTTGAACTGTTTAATGCTATGAAGAATTACATTACCAACAAATGTAATTTGGAGTTCAAGTGTTATGTAGGAATATGTTCCAATGGCACAGAGTAATGATAGGAGAACATTCTTGTAACCAGATCAGGGAGCTTGCAAGGAAAGTGAGTCAACACACTGCTTCATTCATTGAGGAAGTTTTATTATGAAACAGTTTGTTTAGTGGCATAGCAAAAATTGTAAATTACATAAAAACTATTCTGTTTATATTTTTTATTATTCCTTTTTGATAATATTGAAGCTGAGCAGAAGTAACTTATTAGGTATCAAGGTAAGATATTTGCCTGGGGAAAAGGGTCAATCAAAGATGTTTGAGTTATGAAATAAATTCATAATATTTCTGGCAGATAAGAAATTAGTTTAGCTCCAACTTTTTTAAAATGTAAATTGTCCAGTCAGACTTTTTTAATTTTCCTATTTTTAAATGTTTAATAATCTTGATATACCAAGCAATTAAGTACCCTAATAGAAAGTGTAGTACCCTGGTGACAAAATCAAATAGCGAGATTAATACAACGAAATTATGCAAGGTTGATGAGCAGAGAAGAGTTTGGAGACCAGAAGTTCACTTTTGAGACTTTCATAGCTGTACAGTTCAGAAGTCATTTAAAAGGATTTTGCAAGAGTTTCAACTTAAAGTCTAGCATGGAGGCTGTAGAATTAGAATGTGCTTAAAAAAAAATTTTTTTTTTATAGGAGAGTTAACCCTTTTGGATCTCAATCTCCTAATGTATAATAGCTATGCCTCACAGGAATATTGTTGGATTAAAGCAAGGGTGAAAAATAGTGTCTCTAAATCACCAGAACACAATTTAAAACAGGATGTTTTGGTACCAGGAGGTATTCTTATTCCCTTGTGCATTGCACACATCAGAAAAATATCCCTGAGGTAAAACAAAATCTACTTATTCCTTTTTAAAAAATCTGCGAATAGATACTTTGTTTTTCACCAGACATTGCCTGCTACAAGACCAATAGTAAATTTTTTACTTTCTTCGTGCCATTAGAGACCAAATTCTAATTTTCCTTTGACTTCTGTGAAGCATATCCAAGTGTGGAGTTCCTTTTGAAGTGAATTTTTCAAGTGACTTCACTTAGATAATCTCTAGAGCAGAGAAATGCGATAAATACAATAGGAAAATACATCAAGACATTGTATTTGGTCAGTTTCTTAACAAGAACATTACCCTCAGGCAAAAACCAGACTGAAAAATAGGGTAAGCACTTTGTCCAAAAGATTAGCAGGAAAACTCAGCCTTCAATTCACTTAAGATCATAAAATGTTACAGAATATTTTCTGAATGCCGGACAGTGTGCTAGGAGCTACAGAACTAAAAAGAAAAGTGTCAATCACTACTCAAATAAGGTTTACAATTTTGGGGGAAGGGTAATCTGTATGAGTACTTAGAATATTAACATTATATAAGTGCATTAAGAAAATAAAGGATGTAAGTAATATGCAAAGTGTTACTAAAGACTAATATAGTTAAAATAAGGAACGCAGACTTAGTAGTCAAATCCAAGCTTGGCCACTTACTATACGAAAGTGAACAAGAAAAAGAATTCATCTGAGCCATGGTTTCATCTGCAAATAGAATAATAATACATGACTCAGAGAGTGGATATGAGGATACAATTAAACGAGACAATGTATGACAGTGTCAAATATTTTTCCTAGCACAGAGTAAGGGAAATAAACATGCAGAGAAGAGATTTCTACTTCTGAACATATGGTTTAATGGGTAATGGATTTAACCTCCCTCCCTGAAAAACTAGAAAACTAGAACAATCAGATGTCAACCCAGACAGGGAAATGACAAAAACAAATCAAGATTAAAAAACGCTTACAACAGGGAAACCGTGATGTTATTCTGTAAAAGAAGACAATATTAAAATGATAAAGAAGGAATAAGAAATGTAGTCATAGATCTTTCATATGGAAAGGAAGACAAGGCAATATAAAGAAATAAAAATTAGGTTTAAACTTAGAAAAATAGGTGTAAATATTAAGGTAACCACAAAGGAGACTAACTATCCTACTCATCAAAATAAAATACAAGAAAATAACAGAAACTAAGCAGTAACAAAATCAACAACAATGAATAAGAGGAAAAGACAATATATAAACTACTCAGCAGAAAAAATTAAGTGGGAAAAAGAAACTGTCAACAACACACAAAAAAGAAGACATCAAAATGACAGCTCTAAACTCATATCTATCTATAAATACACTGAATGTAAATGGACTAAATACACCGATAAAGAGATAAAGAGTGGCAGAATGGATTAAAATCACAATCCATCTATATGCTGCCTACAAGAGACACACCTTAGACTTACAGACACAAAGAAGCTAAAACTCAAAGGATGGAAAAAAATATATCAAGCAAACAACAATCAAAAAAGAGCAGGAGTGGCAGTATTAATTTCTGAAAAAATAGACTTTAAAGTTAAATCCACCACAAAGGATAAGGAAGGACCTTATACAATGATTAAAGGGACAATATACCAGGAGGATATATCCATATTAAATATTTATGCACCCAGTGACAGGGCTGCAAGATACATAAAACAAACTCTATTAGCATTGAAAAGTGAGATAGACAACTCCACAATTATAGCAGGAGGCTTCAACACACCACTTTTGGTGAAGGACAGGACTTCCATAAAGAAGCTAAATAAAGACATGGAAGATCTAAATGCTACAGTCAACCAACTTGTCCTTACGGACATATACAGAATACTCTACCCAATGGCAGTCAAGTATACTTTCTTTTCTAGTGCACATGGAACATTCTCTAGAATAGACCACATATTAGGTCATAAAGCAAGCCTGAGCAGAATCCATAACATTGAAATATTACAGGGCATCTTCTCTGACCATAAGGCCATAAAAGTAGAAATCAATAACAGAAAAAGCAGGGAAAAGAAATCACTTGGGAACTGAACAATACTCTGCTCAGAAAGGACTGGGTCAGAGAAGACATTAAGGAGAGAATAAAGAAATTCGTAGAATACAATGAGAAAGAAAACACTTCCTATCAGAACCTTTGGGACACAGTGAAAGCAGTGCTCAGAGGTCAATTTATACCAATAAATGCACACATACAAAAAGACAAAAGGGCCCAAATCAAAGAATTATCCCTATGACTTGAACAAATAGTAAGAGAACAACAAAAGAAACTCTCAGGCACCAGAAGAAAGCAAATAATAAAAATTAGAGCAGAATTAAATGAAATAGAAACAGTTGAAATAGTTAACAAGGCCAGGAGCTGGTTCTTTGAAAAAATTAACAAAATTGATAAACTTTTGGCCAAACTGACAAAAGAAAAACCGGTGAGGAAGCAAATAACTCAAATAAGAAATGAGATGGGCGATATTACAACAGATCGAACTGAAATTAAAAGAATCATATCAGATTACTACAAAAAATTGTACTCTAACAAATTTGAAAACCTAGAGGAAATGGATGAATTCCTAGAAACACACTACCTACCTAAACTAACACAGAGGTAGAACAACTAAATAGACCCATAACAAAAGAAAAGATTGAAAAGGTAATCAAAAAACTCCCAACAAAAAATTGTCTTGGCCCTGACGGCTTCACTGCAGTTCTACCAAACTTTCAGAGAAGAATTAACACCATTACTACTAAAGGCATTTCAGAGCATAAAAAAGGATGGAATACTACCAAACTCATTCTATGAAGCCACCATATCCCTGATACAAATACCAGGTAAAGACACCACAATAAAAGAAAATTACAGACATATATCCCTCATGAACTTAGATGCAAAATCCTCAACGAAATTCTAGCCAATAGAATTCAACAACATATCAAAAAAATAATTCACCATGACAAGTGGAATTAATATCAGGTTTTTTTTTTTTTTTTATGCAGGGCTGGTTCAACATTAGAAAAACAATTAATGTAATCCACCATATAAATAAAACAAAAGAAAAGAATCACATGATTTTATCAATTGATGCAGAAAAGGCATTTGACAATGTTCAACACCCATTCATGACAAAAACTCTCAGGAAAATAGGAATAGAAGAAAAATTCCTCAACATAATAAAGGGCGTTTATACAAAGCCAATAGCCAACATCGCCCTAAATGGAGAGTGCCTGAAAGCATTCCCCTTGAGATCGGGAACCAGACGAAGATGCCCTTTATCACTACTCTTATTCAACATTGTGCTGGAGGTCCTAGCCAAAACAATTAGGCTAGATAAAGACATAAGGGCATTGAAATTGGTAAGGAAGAAGTAAAAGTATCTCTATTCGCAGATGACATGATCTTATACACAGAAAACCCTAAAGAATCCTCAAGAAAACTACTGAAACTAATAGAAGAGTTCAGCAGAGCATCAGGATACAAGATAAATACACAAAAATCAGTTGGATTCCTTTACACCAACAAAAAGAACATCCAGGAGGAAATCAACAAATCGATATCATTTACAATAGCCCCCAAGAAGATAAAATACTTAGGAATAAATCTTACCAGAGATGTAAAAGACCTATACAAAGAAAACTACAAGGCACTACTGCAAGAAACCAAAAGAGACCTACATAAGTGGAAAAACATACCTTGCTCATGGATAGGACGACTTAACATTGTAAAAATGTCTGTTCTACCAAAAGCCATCAATAGATACAAGGCAATTCCAATTCAAATTCCAATGACATTCTTTAATGAGATAGAGAAACAAATCACCAACTTCACATGGAAGGGAAAGATGCCCCAGATAAGTAAAGCATTACTGAAAAAGGACAAAGTGGGAGGTCTCACTCTACCTGATTTTAGAACCTATTATACTGCCACAGTAGTCAAAACAGCCTGGTACTGGTACAATGACAGGTACATAGACCAAGGGAACAGAATTGAGAATCCAGACATAAATCCATCCACGTATGAGCAGTTGATATTTGACAAAGGCCCAAAGTCAGTTAAACGGGGAAAAGGCAGTCTGTTTAACAAATGGTGCTGGCATAACTGGATACCCATCTGCAAAAAAATGAAGCAAGACCATACCTCACACCATGCACAAAAACAAACTCAAAATGGATCAAAGATCTAAATATAAATCTAAAATGATAAAAATCATGGAAGAAAAAATAGGGACAACACTAGAAGCCCTAATACAAGGTATAAACAGTATACGAAACATTACTAACAACGCAGAAGAGAAACTAGATAACTGGGAGCTCCTAAAAATCAAATACCTATGCTCATCCAAGGACTTCGCCAAAAGAGTAAAAAGATCACCTATAGACTGGGAAAAAGTTTTTATCTATGACATTGCCGATCAACATCTGATCTCTAAAATCTACACGATACTGCAAAAACTCAACTACAAAAAGACTAATAACCCAATTAAAAAATGAGCAAAGGATATGAACACGCACTTCACTGAAGAAGACTTTCAGGTAGCTAACAGATACATGAGGAAATGCTCTCGATCATTAGCCATTACAGAAATACAAATCAAAACTACAATGAGATTCTACCTCACTCCAGCAAGGCTGGCATTAATCCAAAAAATAATAAATGTTGGAGAGGCTGTGGAGAGATTGGAACACTTTACACTGCTGGTGGGAATGTAAAATGGTACAACCACTTTGGAAATCGATTTGGCACCTCCTTCAAAAACTACAAATAGAATTACCATACAATCCAGCAATCCCACTCCTTGGAATATATCCTAGAGAAATAAGAGCCTTTACATGAACAGATATATACATACCCATGTTCACTGCAGCACTGTTTACAACAGCAAAAAGATGGAAGCAACCATGGTGCCCATCAACGGATGAATGGATAAATAAATTATGGTATATTCACACAATGGAATACTATGCATCCATAAAGAACAGTGATGGATCTGTGAAAAGTTTCATCACATGGAGAAATCTGGAAGGCATTATGTGAGTGAAATTAGTCAGTTGCAAAAGGACAAATATTATATAAGACCACTATTATAATCACTGGAGAAATAGTTTAAACAGAGAAGAAAATATTCTTTGATGGTTATGAGAGGGGGGAGGGAGGGTGGGAGGGAGAGTGTTTTCCACTGGCTAGATAGTGGATAGGAATTATTTCGGAAGAAGGGAAGGGCAACACACAATACAGGTGAGGTCAGCACACCTGGACTAAACTAAAAACAAAGAAGTTTCCTGAATAAACTGAATGCTTCAAAGGCCAGAGCAGCAGGGGTGGGGGTTTGGGGACCATAGTTTCAGGGGACATCTAGGTCAATTGACATAATAAAATCTATTAAAAAACATTCCGCCTCCCACTTTGGAGGGTGGCTTCTGGAGTCTTAAATGCTAGCAAGCAGCTATCTAAGATGCACCAATGGGTCTCCACCCACTTGGAGCAAAGGAGAATGAAGAACACCAAAGACATAAGGTAATTATGAGCCCAGGAGACAGGAAGGACGACATAAACGAGAGACTACATCAGCCTGAGACCAGAAGAACTAGATGGTGCCTGTCTACAACTGATGACTGCCCTGACAGGGAACACAACAGAGAGCCCCTGAGGGAGCAGGAGAACAGTGGGATACAGACCCCAACTACTCATAAAAAAGATCAGACTTAATGGTCTGGCTGAGACTAAGAGGATCCCGGAGGTCATGGTCCCCAGACCTTCTGTTAGCCCAAGACAGGAGCCATTTCCAAAACCAACTCTTCAGACAGGAATTGGACTGGGCTATGGGATAGAAAATGATACTGGTGAAGAATGAGCTTCTTGGATCAAGTAGATACATGAGACTATGTGGGCACCTCCTGTCTGGAGGGGAGATGAGAGGGCAGAGGGGGCCAGAAGCTGGCGGAATGGACACGAAAATAGAGAGTGGAGGGAAGGAGTGTGCTGTCTTATCAGAGGGAGAGCAATTAGGAGTATATAGCAAGGTCTATATAAATTTTTGCATGAGAGACTGATTCGATTTGTAAACTTTCACTTAAAGCACAATAAAAATTTAAAATAGTAGTATTATTGAGGACAACTAGTAGGGAAGTGGAAGTATCCTCAAGAATAATGAGGATAATGAATATCCCAAATACTTAAAAAAAAAAAATCTAGAAAACTGGGGCAAATATCTGAAACAAATCTTCTCTGACACTGAAGAGCAGACAGTGTAGGACTCTGATTACTAAGAAAAAGGAAAGAAATGAGGTGAGCCCAACAGTTGTTTCAGCTTAGAGACAATTTCCAGGCTTCAGAGGCGGAGACGAAACTCACTCAGAGCCTCATGGTCTCAGGAAGTTGGAAAGACAGACCAAAATATTCAGGGAAGCTAAGGTGGCTTGAATGTGTGGTAAAGAATATTAGAGAGAAGAAAGCTGGACAAAGAGAGGTTTCCAGAGATCTACACAGGGGTCTGCATGAAGCTTTGTCTTAATAATGGCCTGTGCATTTGAGGGGAGGAATTTCACAAAGCTGGTGAAAGAACTACCAAATAATACCCAGGGTTGAGGCAGGGCTGGAACAGCTGATGTTCCTACAACTCAGTGTGGAAATACCTCATGTGCTAAAATACAGTTCACCACTGCTTAAAGGAATACAATAATATATAGCATCCTGCAATGTAAAATATATGATAAAAATTACTAGGCATGAAAAGAAGCAGGAATATATGACTCATAACCAGGAAATAAAAATCTTCATGAATAGAAACAGATCAGGATAACATATTAATAAAGACATTAACACAGTGAATATAAATATGCTCTATATACTCAAGAATGTAGAGGAAAGCAAGAGTATGTAAGGAGCAAAACGAAAGATATAAAAAAAACCAAATGGAACTTCTACAAATGAAAAGCACAGTATGTGAAATTACATATATATACATAATATATGCATATTACATATGTATCATATATATATATTTGTTGTTGTTGTTATTGTTAGGTGCTGTCGAGTCAGTTCTGACTCATAGTGACCCCATGTGCAAAGGACTAAACACTATCCGGTCTTGTGCCATCTTCACAATCTTGCTTTGTTTGAGCCCATTGTTGCAGCCACTGTGTCAATCCATCTTGTTGAGGGTCTTCCTCTTTTTTACTCTACCTTACCAAGCATGATGTCCTTCTCCAGGGACTGATTCCTCCTGATAACATGTCCCAAATACATGAGACAAAGTCTCACCATCCTCACTTCCAAGGAGCATTCTGGCTGTACTTCTTCCAAGACAGATTTATTCATTTTTTTAAAAGTCCATAGTGTATTCACTGTTCTTCACCAACAGCACAATTCAAAGGCATCAATTATTCCTCAGTCTTCCTTATTCGTTGTCCAGCTTCCCCATGCATATGAAGTGATTGAAAATACCATGGCTTGGGTCAGGAGCACTTTAGTCCTTAAAGTGACATCTTTGCTTTTTAATACTTTAAACAGACCTTTTGCAGCAGATTTGCCCAATGTAATACATCTTTGATTTCTTGACTGCTGCTTCCATGGGCATTGATTGGGGATCCAAATAAAATGAAATTCTTGACAACTTCAATCTTTTCTTCATTTATCATGATGTTGTTTATTGATCCATTCCTGAGGATTTCTGTTTTCTTTATGTTGAGGTGTAATCCATATTGAAAGCTGTAGTTTTTGATCTTCACCAGTAAGTGCTTCAAGTCCTCTTCACTTTCAGCAAGGAAGGTCGTGTCATCTGCACATCACAGGTTGTGAATGAGACTTCTTCCACCAATCCTGATGCCGCCTATAAAGCAGAAGAAAAGATCAGGGAACTTGCAGAGGTAGCAATAGAAACTATCCCAAATGGGTAGGATAGAAAGAAAAGAAGTCTAAAAAATTAAGTAATCAGAGACCTATGGAACAATATCAAGGAAACTAACCTTAAACCAAAAATATTCCCTAAAGTCTTCTTTAAGCCAAACAATCGTTCAGCTTCATTAGTAAAGAATGTCTGCTTTGAGCATTGTGCTCTTTTAAAGCACTGTTTACATGGGATCGAATTGACAACAGCAACTCGAAAGTTTTGGTAGGAAGCTTAGGGGGCAGTGAGTTTATATTAATAGAGAGGGAAAGATTCGGAAAAGGAAGAGGAGGATGGCTGCACAGCTTGAAGAATGTAATCAAGGTCACTGAATTATACATGTAGAAATTATTGACTTGGTGTATGTTTTGCTGTATATATTTTCAACAGCAACAACAAAAAAATGAAATCATTCCTTAATTAAAAAAAATGCTGATAAAAAAAAAAGAAATCCCATCAGACCAGCTTAAAGCGAGATATCTACATCTATATATATATATCATATTATCCTGAGAAAAGCAGGCACCCTTTTTAGTGGTACTTGGAGAAAGTACAATGCATTAGTCTTGGATGTGATCTAGATCATGGTGACACATTCAAAGTGGAAATGGAGAGCATGGCTCCCCATAACAGCATCAGTGGCTGAGAATCCGATGAGGAGGAAGCAAGAAACACTCAGATCATAAACTAAGGCTGTGTGTTTACGATTAGAAAGTTAGTCAGCCTGTTTCTAACTTTTAATTTAAATACATAATTTTTCAACACTTTGTCCTCTCGCGAGTTGCCTTTGGAATAAGAACGTTTTATTGTTTATTTTTTCCTTTTAAAATAAGTTCAAAAACCTAAGCTATATAAAAATATTTTCTTTCTAGTAAAGATCTAAAGGATGACTCGCTATTCAGTTACATGGCACTTTCATGTTGGAAAATCTAGATATTCTTTCAGAAAGTTTGGTTTGGGAGTCATTTGTACTTTGAGAGAACACCATTGTGGAAAATTCAGCAGTGCTAAGTGAGTGTGACTATAAATTCAGATCAATATGCGATGGTGACAGAAAATGCAGAGCATACCAAATCCAGCTAACTGTGCCCCCTGACAAATGCGGTGTGAGCTCTGTGTCAGCGGTGCCTTTCCTTTCTTTATTTGCATTATCCATCAGGACAGCCCATGAGGGAATGCCTGGGAACCGTGGCACTTTCTGTAATAAGCCACAACACTAATGAGGCATAACAAATTTAGCAAGTATCATGTATAATCTTGATCTTTCATTGACACCATTACCCATATAGATTACACATTGCCATTTGTTATCTGCCTAATGCAGATGAAAACGGAGGGTGTAGCTGAATTACTCCTTCCACAGTTAAACATTTTTTAAAGAATTGTCATCCTCCAAGACAAAAACTCAATAGTCCTGCCCTCTGTTTTTGCTGCTGCTGCCTCTCAGCAGGATTGGCTGGCTGTTTTTACAGAAGGTCAGCCAGATTTTGTCTTTCTCACAGTTTCAGTTTCCTCCTGGGATTGACGGTCTAATATATTTCTGTAACACACCAACCGAACCAAGATAAACAAGGGCCCAGAGAAACGTGTCTCTAGTATACGCCTCTCTTTAGTTCAACAATTTAGAAATCAGATGTCTGCAATGATCCTTGTCTGTAGGAATTGTTGAGCCTCAGCCAGAAGAAGGAGGTTGTGGTGAGGCCATGTGTCAATGATGGCTTTTGAGTTTAAACTAATAATTCAGAAATATTCTATGTGTATTACTATTTCACGGAACTTTTAAGAAAGGTAAATTCGTTATCCTTCAGATGACCTCTTGGGAAGAGGCAAATGTTACTTCCATTTAACAGATGAATGCATTTTCTAGGCAGAGAAGTCATTAAGAGAACAGAAGGGAATGTGTACATGCTGATGTTTAGCTCTGAAATTCTCTGTAAGGTCGGGGGAGTGGGAGGACGGGCAACCATAAATATAAAAATACTATGAAAAAACTTTGGAGGATAATGAAAATCTACATGGATCCTTTCTTCTTTTATGCCAACAGATTCTTTGAAATGAACTTCACAATTGTCTCTACTAAGTTCTTCTCTGCAAAGAGAACTGTACTAGCTAAAGTGTTTCACGTAAATTCAGACCCAGGAAAGACAAAATTATGACCCACGTATTAATTCCTTCCAAAATACAAATTTTTTAAATTGAAAAAGGAAAATAAGTATTTTAATTGCCTTGGAAGATTCTGTAAAGAATAATTGCAAATTAGGCGTAAACAAACTGAAAGGGGTTAGGCTAGGACAGGAGACCAAAAAGAGGAAACAGAGAGTAATAGGCACATTAGTTGTAATTAATCATTTATGAAGTTTCCCCTAATGAGGCAGTGCCCATATACCTAGGGAAAAAGTATCTATGACTCAGAACCTCTGGTACTTTTCACCCTATTAAGTGCTGATTTGGCCCAAAAAAAATTCTTATTCCGGAGCTCTGGATGTTTGGTGAGGTAGCAGGAAGAGAAGACAGAGCAAAAGTTTACAGACATAATATTTTCTACATTCCAGTTTTACCTAATACTAGTCCCAGTTTCATGGGCTAAAACTTACACTTTCAATCATGTTGCTGGTACACAGTTCTATGTATTTTTTCTTTCTCAGCATGCTCTTCATATTTCTTTAGCACTTCTCTCTTTTCCATAGACTCTTTGTATTTATTTTTCTTCAGTATTTATGAAAATTTATGTGTAGTGGCATGTGGGATTACAAGTCTTTGTGTTCTTCTAGCTTAATTATATAAGACAGAATGGCGAAGTATATTGAAAATGAACATTTGTAAATACTGTTCATTCTATGTTCAATATTAATAATTTGTAGTATTGGCAATTTTCTGTGACTCTATAATGCAAATTATTAAAGACTGAAAACAGATAAGGGGCTTTACCAAGTATAGTCTTAATTTGTTATCTAACATCTACTGGAGAGTGATGTTGAGAGCTGCCCTCAAGTTTTAGGGTTGGGGGTTAAGATACTTTGATTTTAAGCTTAAAATTGTTCTTAAATGATATCAAGTCTAGTTTTATTGCTGGCATAAAGAAAGAAAGAAATATTTAAAAATCCCTTTATGTTTTGAAACAAGTTGGTGGACGAAGTTATTTTTGTAGAACCAAAGATTCAAGTGGATTCCTGAGGAGTCGCACCAAAAGAGGAAAGACTCATTATCTTCCTGCTCGACAAACTGGCAAATAATTGATGGGGGCCTACTACGTGCAGGGGTCTGAAATAGTTACTCTATTGGATTCAGAAAGTAAGATGAATTGCATGAGCAACTAATGACATAAGCTGGCATAAGTAGTCATTTTAGAAACAAGCTTAAAAAGATATTCGTCTTTGCTGAAGAGCAATTCATACTGAAGTTTTCTTTTTCCTGGACTGTAGGGTTTTTTTGTGATTGGGTATTTGGTTAAGAAGCACTTCTGCGCATGTTATGGGTGCATGTCTAGGGAGAAAGCAGACTAAATTAATAGAGTAAACAAACATAAGCAGAAATTTTAAAAGTCTCAAACATTCACATTAAGTCAAATTTGACCTTTATTTAAGAGTTTTCATCTACTTCCTATTTGCTTTCATATGCTATTAAGCGATGTTTGATTGAATATTTTATCACTGAGACAAGCTGGATAAAATAATTTGCCTGCTAGCAATGAAAAGATAAATTTGAAGATCTAATTGTTAGCTTTGGTATTTAAAAAAAGTTATTATGCTTTGGGAAAAATACATACTCTACCAATTTGTCTGTGAGGTAAGCTTTCAGTTTCAAGGTTCTTAGGCTAAAGTATACTTACTTTGGTTAAAAAAAAATGATTAACAGAAATTCAGCTAAAATTGTTTTGATAACCATAAATTCTTTTTAATAGTAACACTTAAATTGTTTATTAGAATCCGAACTACTAAGAATTACTTAGGATCAGAATTTTCCTTTTTTTAATGAATGGATATTACTGTTTATGGAATAAATAGCCATGTGATTTAAAATGTCTCAGTATGCTATAATTGAACATATTAATTCCTTTGAAAGGGAAGTATATTTTAAAAAAGAAATTAGACTGATCTCTAAAAAAAAAAAGCTCTCTTAAAGATGTGTAGTTATGTAGTTACTGTATTCATCTTCAAAATAGATATCAACAGAATAATACAAATTATTTGGAAACAGAATTTTCAGTTTTCAGAAGTGGGTTCAGTTGAAATTAACTTTTTTGTGAACTAAGGATATGCCGAAGAACTATCTAAGAAACTACTAGATAATTCATTAAAAAATAGATTTATTCTAAAATTAATATAAAAAAAGCTTTGAATGCATTGCTAGTTTATATTCTAAAGATGAATCATAATTTATTTCAGCTCAATTCCACAAGCAATCATTGAGTGTTACTACTGTATGCTAGTTCTTAAGAGGGCTCATTTTAGAACCGTTAAAAAATCTGTTACATTCCTTTGTATTAATTAGGAAAAAGGCTGTTGATTCATGTCTGGGGATTCAAGAACAACAGTGATATTGTTATAAGTAACGTCTTAATATATACAATAGATTTATAATTCCCACTTCACTTATTTTAAAACAGTATTCAGTGCAACAAAATTCTAGCATACTTATAAAGTTTTGTCACGTGTTTGTGCTTTAGTGGGGAAAGAATTTGACTTGGCTTCGGAAATGCTGAAATTCTGATCAGATCCTAAATCTAAGGAATTCTGTTACTGTGGAATGGGACCGATAGCTGGTCTCAGAGCCCGTTAGGCTCTGAAAGCCTGGGAAGGCAGGGTGTTAAATGAGAGCTGTGTCTATGCCTGTGTGTTCTATACTGTGGTATGTTCTCCATGCATGCTGAATGTTGTATATTTCCAAGATTGATGAGGTATACCTGGCTAGGATGAGGGGTTTTCTAGTACATTTCCAGATGACCCTAAGAGCAGGAGTGCTAGAGCCCTACACATATGAAGCTGGACTTAGAGAGGGCAGCTTTGGCTTCCAGAGTCCCCTATACAGAGTTTTCATTCCCAGTGTGGGCTACTGGTGAGACCTGTTTGAGGGGAGCTGTAATGTTACAGCTTTATCTGCCCATTGGAGACTATTATTGCATTTCCTGTGTAGACTTCTTTTTGTATCCTTTAAAGAAGAAAAAATTGGAAGTATGTCCAATGCAGAAATCAGTATGATGAAATGTGTATTTACAACTGACCTTAACTGCTTGTCCACAGTTGGGTCCACACAGCTCCTCAAGAACAACCTAGCAGAGCATGGCCAGAATTCAGACACTGTGTCTGAGACTATCAGATAGCCACCTACCTCACCTGGCCTGAGGGCTTTATGCCTTCAGTACTCTGCTTCTCACAATCTGAGATGAGAAACATTTCTGATTGGTCAGCTCCTTGCCCAAGTTATGTGTGAGATGGGAAACATTATCACATTAATAAATTTATTCATTAGAACAACCCACATCTCCCCTATGGTTCTTCCCTTTCCCAACATACATCCAAGTGTGCATGTACCCGTGTGGGCTCCTTTATTTTCACCCATCACAGGGCTCCTGAACTTCTCCCCATGATGTTTGGAATGCCTTTGTCCTCATCTCACAAACATTCACTAGACCCAAGAAATTCCAAAGCACAATTTTGAAATGATTTATTAAAGTTTCATTAGCAATATTCAGAACATGTTTATATCCAGAACAACTTATAATGGAAATACCAGGCACCAATACAGGGCAAAAGAATTCAAGTATGTTTGGAGGGTGAGTGTTCCCTTGGATCTTTTCAATCCTTTACAGGGATCAGTTTAATTTAGTTATAAACTACCACAAAAATTTAACTCCTTCATTGTATTTACCCAGTGGGAGAGGTCAAAATTTCTGCTAGTGGGGGAGGGAGGAGTTACATAAAAGTAAACAAAAGTACCTCTGGAAAATACTGTGGACACATTTAAGTTGAAATTGAATCCCCATTTTTGGTAGTTGTTGAAGAGGTTCATGTCTGTAGTGTCTACATTCTCCGTTTTATAAAGTCACTCTTGTATTAGATTTTAAATGGAAAGGTATAACCACTAAGTCTAGATAAAATTATAGAGTCATCACAAATAATTTTATTCATGAAATTATATTCATGAAAGAAAATAGCTCTGTATCCTCACTTTAAGAACCTCTTTGAAATTTCAATTGCTTCACCTCTGCTGTCTGGGATTTGGCATCGCTGTGTGGTCTCTAGCTCTCTCTGGCTGAAGTTGCCAGTGGGCAAACACATCCTGCCTGGCCGTTAGACTCACTCTGGTGTTCTTGCTCCATGGTGACTCTGACCCAGCCTGACCTTCCATATTCATGGCCCTGGTTCACTTGACCTCAAGAACCTACTTGCTCACTCCTGCCTTGAGCAACTCCTTGGCTTCTAGGCCTTCAGCTTGCCTTTACTCACCTCTAGCTGCAAATTCCCTAGTGCCTGGCCAGGCTTCCAGGCTCTGACCTCTGGTAGATTTGGGGTATTTAACCAGAAGTCTCTCTGGATCTGCCTTAAACTCCTGCTTGGCTCCATCAGATTACTCCAAATATTTTTTTCATCTAATTTAAAGTTCAAAAGAAAGGGCCAAAAATACTGATGCAAGCAACTGGTGTTGGTGGCTGACTGGCTGCCTGGTCAGGGACAAGAGGCCTCCCAGATGGCTTAGTCTGGTAAGTTCACCGAGGTCCAAGGCCAACAAGGAAATCTGTGTCATTTGTCATGAGACGTCAAATTTTATTCTCATTTATATCAGTAGCTAGGAAGAAAGACCTGGAAATCTACTTCTAAAAATCAACCAATGAAAATGCTGTGGATCACACTGTGAAGTGTGATGAGAAGTGCAATGCCAGTGTGGTCTAATCTATAACAAATTATGGGGATGGCGCAAGACCAGGTGACATTTTGTCCCATTGTAATGGGGTCATCATGTGTCAAGGATGACTGGACATCAACTAACTATAACAACATATCTGTAGCTAGGTCTCCTTTCTCATTCCTAACTTTATTTATTATTTTTTCCATAATTAGGTTAAAACTAGTAGTTTATTCCTCTCACTGGTCTTTTCAAGTAATCTCTTTTGTATTTACTTCTTTTTTTCTATTTCATAATTTTGCTATTTTTTAGTTTTTGTCTTCATTTTATCCTAGTTACTTTGTTGTGAAGAACACAGACTTTGTAGCCAGACTGCTCAGGCCAGAATCCTGGCTCCACTGATTACCAGCTGTTCGATCTTGGGTGAGTTTTTAATCCCTCATAGCCCAATTGCCTCGCTTGTAAAATGAGAGCAACAATAAACTTACCTTACTCAATTTTTGTTCACACTAGTCACTACTTTGAAATTATGATATTATTAGACCAACCACCAACTTTTGTTATTTAATGTCTTCATAGAAAAGCACATATATTACTTTATTATCAATTTGTTTTAAAAATATTTTGATAACCATTGTTGAGAATCATGGCCCAGCCAAGCTGACACACATCTCAACCATCACAACCATAATTCACTTTTATTTATTTATTTTTGTAATTTTATATAATTCATGCATTTCATTGTTAGATGCTATCTAGTTGGCTTCTTTATGCATTTAAAACATTTATTTTGAGATGGGGACTGTAGGCTTCACCAGTCTGCCACAGGTTCAAGGCCACAAAGAAATGTTATGAAACTCTGCCTTACAAAATGGCAGAGGAGTAGGATGGGAGAAATCTAGGTCCATGAATTAGCCCAGAGAGAACCCTGAACTACTCTGTCTCCTCTGGACTGTTACATGACAGAAATAAAGTTCTATTTTTTGGGCTACTGCATCAAAACCTCTACACTAACCCTAACTAAAACTTACACGTACAGGAATATTTTATTTCACCCTGAACCAGAATGCAGTTTTGGCTGGGTTTGCTATTCCTGGGTTTCATTCCTATTTCCCCCCAGTAATTTGGTAAGAATTATTCCACCACTTTCTAGCATCCCATGTTTCAGATGAGAAGTGCAATGCCGGTCTGATTTTTTTCTTTTCTCAGTAATTTCTTCATTTTGTACAGAAGCTTGTAATATTTCCTCTTAGTGTTAGACCCTAAGGATTTTACAGTTGAGTATATTTTCTCATCAATCCTTCCTGGGATACTAGGGCCTATTGTGAAAATATGCCTTTCTTCTTCTTTGAATAATTTCCTTTCATTATTTTTATTAACCATTGACTCTCCTTTATCTTTCTTTTTTTCTTCCCAGAGAGTCAATCATTTTTCATGTGACCATCCTGACCCTATCCTTTATTTATCTTAGTTTTTTTTTCTCTAATATTTAAATTTCTTTCTATTTTTGCTGTGTATTTGAGATATTTCTTGTACTTATTTGAATCTTAAAACTGACCATTTTCTCATTCAATTTATCTATAGACCTTTTTAATTTAACTATCATGTTTTTTCTTGAGGAACTCTTGTGTTTTTTTTCTGTATTTGATCTCTTTAAATGTACTTATTATTATTTTTATCATTTGTTTTTTGTTAAAGTTTTAGTTTGTCTTTTCAGCAGCAGTCCTGATTAGTATTAGCTCTTCCCTCTGGCTGCAATAACCCCTTAAATATGGAATATATATATATTTTTTTGTCTGCTTCTTAAAGTACCTGAAGCAGGAAGAGTGCTAAAATTGGTACACACTCTCTGATTTCAAAGGCAGGCAACAAATAGGTCGCTGGTTCCCTGCTGGAGTAGTTGGAGAAAACCTTTCTGTTCCTTTGTCTTTTTGAACTTTTCCAGTCGTCCTGTGTCATTCAGCTTCTCCAGATATGCTTGGGAGCTAGGGATGTTGGGTACACTAATACTGCCCAAGGTAGATCTTGACTTTGGCAGTTTTGGGATTCCCACAGGAAAGGATCACCCCAAGAACCACCAAGAACATTCAGACCTTTATTAGGGTGCTTCTCATGCTAGTCCCCAGGCATGTCCAGATCAAGGCTCAAAATGCACTCTATTATGTCCCTGGCTCACAGCACCCAGGTCTGTCCTGCCTACTACTCCAAATCAAACACAAGGAAACCAAGTTATTAAGCTTAGTTAAGGAAATATGAGGCATTTTAAACTATTTTTTGGACATATTGAACAATGGAAAACTGAAACAGACTATAGTTTCACTCTTCTGGACAGTGCTTGGGTGGGCACTGCCAAATGTACTCTCTGACTCTCTTCTTTTTATGCTTCACAGCCTTTCTGATTCACATATAAATAACTTAAATCTGGCAAAACCGTCCCCAATACATTATGTGTCTTTAAGGTTATTTTTATTCATTTACTTAAAAGAAAAAAGCAAGACTTTCATTTCACTCATGAGGTCCAAGTCATGAAAGACTGTTACTCCCATCCTAAAAAAAAAAGTATCTAAAAATTCAGTTTTTGAGCCTTTCGGTAGTTGTTGTCACAAGGTATCCTAATAAACTTAATTCTAAAGAGTGACAAGGCCATCTGAGAAGACATGAGATGCCTAAACTCTTGCACCTTTGGTGTAGCACAGGAAGAAGAGGCAACTGCCATAAAAGAGAGTAAGAAGAAGACATCTGAAAGTGTAATGATTTCTTAAGGGCTGAGGGTGAGCTAGCATGACAGTTTAGAAGTTCTGGAAACTTCAAACCTAACAGGATTCATCTTTTTTCCATAGGCCACCACCAGGAGCTCATGAGAAAGATGGTGGGCAGAGACGGAGATCTGAGAGAGCCTTTTTTCTGTGGCTCGGGCATGCAGGGCTCACCTAGATTTGAGAGTAGAGGAAGATCTTACTATGCTCTGGGCCCTGACTGAGTATGGGGTACTGACTGACTGCTTCTGGTGAATAGGCAAGAAGCTTGCCTATATACCAAACTTTTTCTGATACAAGGCAAAAGCCATGTGCCACCAGGGAGGGAAAAGAAACTCTAGGCCAGCTGCTTTGGGGGAAGGGGCAGAAAACCTACTCACAGCCAGACACATGGATAAGAAATAGAGGCCTGCTACTGCTTAAGGAGGAACAGGAGCTTGCTCTTGCCAAGACACCCTAACAGTACAAAACAGAGTTCAGCTCCGGAGCCTGTATTAAGTAAGAGGCAGAAGTTTTTTTTTTTCCCCTATTACGGAAGGGGAAGGAACACTGAAAAGCCTAATTTTGAGTCTGAGGCACATAGCCCTTATCTAATATGAGGCTAAAGCAGAGAACAAAGAAAGTCTCACTTATTCCTTGTGAAAGTCTTGAATCTAATAACTGTGGAAAAGACAACAGCACAGGTAAAGACATATTCTGTGATACAGGTGTGCAGGGACTGGTAAAAGCTGAAAGCAGGCCAGGAATACTGAGAAAAATCATCTGACATGTTAGGCTTCACATGAAGCTCAAGGTAGCAGCAGTACCCCACTGGAGGAAATGTAGTGGGGTGTATATAGGTCTGAGTACACTGTATATAGGTCTCTAAACCAAACCAAACCCATTGCCTTCAAGGTGATTCCAACTCATAGCAACCCTAAAGGATTTAGAGTAGAACTGACCCACAGAGTCTCAAGTCTGTAAATCTTTAAGGAAGCTGACTGCCACATCTTTCTCCCAGTTGTGGCTGGTGGGTTCAGATCACGGACCTTTTGGTTAGCAGCTGAGCACTTTGACCACTGTGCCACCAGGGTGGCACAAATGATTAAGTGCTTTACTATTAGCCAAAAGGTTGGTGGTTAGAACCTGCCCAGAGCTGCTTTGAGAGACAGGCCTGGTGATCTCCTTCTGAAAGCTCACAGCCTTGAAAACTCATTGGAGCAGTTCCACTCTGCACACATGGGGCTGCCTTGAGTCACAGGTGACTTGATAGCAATTAAGAAAAACAATAGCCACAACATAATGCAAAGTTCAAAACCTAGCTTAGGTATAGACTAGACTGATTCAACTCCCCACACTAACAGCCTGACAGAAGAATCAGGCCCATTTCTAGGTATAAATATCTTTTACATCAGTCCCCGCCCCCCCCCACCTTTTTAAATGTACAATATCAAGATTAAATTTAAAAAATTAGGATACTGAGAAAAAACACAAGAGCCATGGTTAAGAGAGGCCAAGAGATAAAACACTATAGAAGCAGACCAAGAGATGGCACAAATGTTGGGTTTATCACATAAAGACTTTAAAGTAATTATGATTAATATGTTAAAGTATATAGTAGAAAAGATGTAAAATATGAATGACATATGAGAGATTTTAGCAGAAAGATGGGAACTATAAAAAAGAGACAAATAGAAATGCTATGAATGAAACACACAAAAAATCCTATATGGGAATATAAGCAGACTTTACACAGCAGATGAAAGAAACAGT
The DNA here is from genome assembly GCF_024166365.1 of Elephas maximus indicus. Classification (NCBI taxonomy): domain Eukaryota; kingdom Metazoa; phylum Chordata; class Mammalia; order Proboscidea; family Elephantidae; genus Elephas; species Elephas maximus. The sequence goes on along the minus strand of NC_064822.1, from coordinate 81,918,486 downwards.
AAACTGAAAGTTAGATTAACAAAAATTATCTAAACTTAAATATTAACAGAAAAAAGAATTGCAAAAAAAAAAAGGCTCAGAGTATCCAAAATTTGTGGAAAATATCAAATTATCAAATGTATACATACTTGGAGTCTCAGAAACAGAAAAGAGAGTGAATGGAGCAGAAAAAATATATCCAAGAATTTTCAAAATTAATGAAAGACAATAAATTACAGATCTAAGAATCTCAGAGAAACCAAAGTAGGATAAATACAAACAGGTGCACACATATGCGTATTCCAGTCAACCTGATAAATTCAAAGGTAAAGAAAAAATCTTGAAGGCAAAAAGTTAAAAAGAAATGTTACATATAGGAAAACAGCCATAAAATTTTATCTGCCTTGTCTTCAGAAACAATGGAAGCCAGAAGACAATGGAAATGCACACACACACACACAAACATGTCAACCTGGAATTCTATCCTTTAAAATATCCTGTAACAATGAAGACTAAATACATTTCACACAGACAAAAGCTGACAGAATTTATCTCTAGCAAACCTAGTACAGGTAGTCCCCGACTTAACATCAGGGTTTTGTTCTGACAACTCCATGGTCAGTCAGTTCTGACGTAAGTCAAATACCTCTTTTTTTTTTTTTTTCATTATTATTGTCTTTTTTTAAATCAGTATCTTTATAAATCTGATCTTTATTTGTCTTTGGGGGTTGGAAACATTACATATAAACTTACAGATACATTTTTATACATCATAAACATACATAAAAAAATACACAGATCATAAAAATTTATTCCAACAATGAAGAAGAGCTGAACAATGTTGGCATTTTGTCAGTTTAGGTAATAACTTCCAGTGCCCATCAAGTTAATTCTGACTCATAGCAACCCTATAGTGATTAAGAGCTCAGCTGCTAACCAAAATGTCAGCAATTTGAATCCACCAACCGCCCCTTGGAAACCCTATAGGGCAGTTCATAGAGTCTCTATGAGTTGGAATTGACTTGATGGCAAAAAATTTGGGTTTTTTTTTGGCTTGGTAATAACTCTACTTGTTGAAGGCTCTGGATCATCTGGATTAGCCCTGGCAATGGGGATAGCATTTCTAGTCAGAAAATTAGTGAGAGTTGTCTGTATGGTCTTTTTGTTCTTTCTTCATATATTCCGCAGTAAAATCTCACTGCTACCGGAATCTGCCTATCAACTTTAGCAAAGTAAGAACATTTGGGTCCAGGTTTTCAAGCAACCAAAGCCCCTGATTTAGTTTGGAAAAAAACTTCAGCTAATCCTTTCACTGTAAATCATAACACTGCATCTGTGAGTGAATAGCTGAGAATGATAGCATTAGCAAATTACATGTTCCAACATGTATGCAGTACATATTACTAAGGCAAATGTGTGCAAAAAACAGACTGTCATAAGTATAGTTCATCTTAACTTGAATACATCAGAAGCCAGGGACTGCCTGTATATAATAAACATACATGAAAAAATAATAGAATGAAGAAGAATGATATCAGACAGAAATTTCGTTCCAAAGAAAGGAATGAAGACTAGAAAGAGTTGATAAGTCAGTAAACATAAAATATCTTCTTAAAATGTTTGCCTGCTCTTATACATCTACATAATTAAATCTTTTAAGAAACTATTGCTGTTTAAAGTAAAAAACAACCTAAAATGAATATGAATTTTATATTGAACATAGAACTAAAATGTCTAACAAGAACACAATGAGGGAGCACGGTATTGGATATATACTGGAAAATAACCATTTTTGAGGCACAATAAAATATTTTTTGAATCAATATGTGATAAATGAAATACACACCTGTAATATCTAAACTTAAAACTAAAAAAAAACAATAATAACACAAAAAGGAAAACTTAAAATGCCATTGAAGGGGGTAACATAACTACCAAAAAGTGTTTTATTCACCCAGTAAGAGAAGACAAAATGCTTAGGGGACACTGAACTTCCGTAAAGGGTGATGGAAAAATTTGGGAATGGTTAACGATGATGGTTGAATGTGATAAACATAATGTCACTGAATTGAACATGTGAAGATTGTAGCAATGGCAAATGTTTTGTTACCCACACACATACACGCACACACACCACACACAAAGCAGGGGAGAGGAAAAGAGGAACAAAAAGTGGATGGGATAACTAAAAATAAAGTGTCAAAAAGATAGATGTAAATACAGACATATCAATAATTTTATATATATATATATATACCAAGTACATAGGTATAAATACATACATAATTACATATATACCATATATATATGTATGTATTTTATATTTATACCAAATATATAAGGTAATAATTTTCAGGTAATACAGATGAATCCTTAATTATAGTTTAAGACTTTGACTACCTCTCTGTCTAACACAACAAGTAAAAAATTCAAAGATTTAAATAACACTATCACCCAATTAATGAGCCCTGGCGGCACAGTGCTTAAGTCCCTAAACAATCAGATAAAAATGACATATTACATCCAAATGAATAAAGATAAGAATGTCTACAGAGTTTTTGTTAGAATTTATGCATGCTAGAGGAAAATAGAGTAACATCTTCAAAATAGTGAATGGAAAAAAATTCACTCTATAATTCTATGTCTAGTGAAATCTCTCACAAACTAAGGATAAATAACGATGTTTTTAGGAAAAACAAGCAGATAAATCATTTCCAGAAGACATGAACTGCAGAAATTTTAAAAGAAGTTCTTCAGGCAAAAGAAAAATAATAACAGACGAAAACCTGAATTCACACAAAGAAAATAATAGCATCAGAAATAGCAAATATGTAGGCAAATATAAGAGAAAAATATTAGACACTTAAAGAATCTCTTTAAAAGATAATTGACTTTTTAAATAAAAATTAATAACAATGTGTAGTGGGATTTATAACATATGTGTAAGTTAGTGTGACTCCTCCAAAAAACACACACACGAACACAAAAACAGGAGGAATAAAATAGTACACATGAAATAGTAAAATATCGTTTGAAGCTAGATTGAGATATATTAATATTAATTCTAAATCCTAGAGCAAATAATTAAATAAAACAGAGTTTAGCTAACAAATTAATATGAAATTAATATAAAATGAAATAAAAAAACAAAACCAACCCAGTGCCATCGAGTCGATTACGACTCATAGCGGCCCTATAGGACAGAGTAGAACTGCCCCACAGAGTTTCCAAGGAGCGCCTGGCGGATTCGAACTGCCAATCCTTTGGTTAGCAGCTGTAGCACTTAATCACTACTCCACCAAGGTTTCCAAAGAATGAAATAGGGAAAAACAATCATAAACTAGGAAGAAAAAGAAGAAAAGGGGGGAAAAAAAGGACAGATAACAACATACTAGATTTAAACTGAGCAATATCAAAATTAAATTAAATGTTAATATTCTAAGTACTCTAATAAAATGGCATAGATGGTCAGATTGAACTTAAAAGCAAATCCCAACTACATGCTGTCTTCAAGAAACCAATTGTAAATATCAATACTTAGATAAGTAAGACGTAAAATCATGGAGAAAGATGTACAATGGTAAAACTAATAAAGAGAAATTGGCGTGGGTCTATTAATAACAAAGTAGAACACAGAACAAAGGTTATTTTCGGTGATAAAGAGCAATATTTCATTATGATAAAGAGGTCAATTCATCAAAAAGATAAAACAATTCTAAGTATGAATGCACCTAATAACAGAGCTTCAATATATACTTGTTGCCATCAAGTCAATTCTGACTCACAGCAACCCTACTGGACAGAGTAGAAATGTCCATAGGATTTCCAAGGCTGTAATTTTTTAATCTTTATGGAACCAGACTGCCACATCTTTCTTCTGCAGAGTGGCTGGTCAGGTCAAACTGCCAACCTTTCTGTTAAAAGTCAAACACTTTAACCACTGTGCTACCAGGGCTCCTTTTCAATATGTAAGAAAAATAGAATGAAAAGAAACATGCTTCTCTTATGTTATAGAACAACTAGACATATATCAGTAAGGATATGGAAAACTTGAATAACACTTTCAACCAACTTAAACCAAACGCACTTATAGGACATTCCATTCAAGTAGAGCAGAATACTCATTCTCTTCAAGTGCATGTGGGCTATTCACTAAAATTGAAAATACTGTGAGCAATCAAACATGGCCCAATAAATTTAAAAGTATGTTTACTGACCACGACAAAACTGAACTGGAAATCATAACAGAAACCCACTGCAGTTGAGTCAATTCTGATTCATAGCAACCTTGGAGGACAGAGTAGAGCTGTCCCATAGGGTTTCCAAAGAGCAGCTGGTGGATTCAAACTGCTGACCTTTTGGTTAGCAGCTGAGCTGTAATCACTGTGCCGCCTGGGCTCTAATAATAGATATCTATAAAAATCCTCCACCATTTGGAAATGAAACAAAATATTTCTAAAGACATCAGAAGTGAAATTATAAATATTTTCCTCTAAATGAAAACAGTATATTAAAATTTTTGGATACAATATAGAAGGAATTTTATACCATTAAATGTTGTTAGGTGCTGTCGAGTCGGTTCCGACTCATAGCGACCCTATGCACAACAGAACGAAACACTGCCCGGTCCTCCGCCATCCTTACAATCGTTGTCATGCTTGAGCTCATTGTTGCAGCCCCTGTGTCAATCCACCGTGTTGAGGGTCTTCCTCTTTTCCGCTGACCCTGTACTCTGCCAAGCATGATGTCCTTCTCCAGGGACTGATCCCTCCTGACAGCATGTCCAAAGTATGTAAGACGCAGTCTCACCATCCTTGCCTCTAAGGAGCATTCTGGCCGTACTTCTTCCAAGACGGATTCGTTCGTTCTTTTGGCAGTCCATGGTATATTCAATATTCTTCACCAACACCACAATTCAAAGGCGTCAACTCTTCTTTGGTCTTCCTTAATCATTGTCCAGCTTTCACATGCGATTGAAAATACCATGGCTTGGGTCAGGCGCACCTTAGTCTTCAGGGTGATATCTTTGCTCTTCAACACTTTGAAGAGGTCCTTTGCAGCAGATTTGCCCAATGCAATGTGTCATTTGATTTCTTGACTGCTGCTTCCATGGCTGTTGATTGTGGATCCAAGTAAAATGAAATCCTTGGCAACTTCAATCTTTTCTCCGTTTATCATGATGTTGCTCATTGGTCCAGTTGTGAGGATTTTTGTTTTCTTTATGTTGAGGTGCAATACATACTGAAGGCTGTGGTCTTTGATCTTCATTAGTAAGTGCTTTAAGTCCTCTTCACTTTCAGCAAGCCAGGTTGTGTCATCCGCATAATGCAGGTTGTTAATGAATCTTCCTCCAATCCTGATGCCCTGTTCTTCTTCATATAGTCCAGCTTCTTGGATTATTCATTCAGCGTACAGATTAAATAGGTATGGTGAAAGAATACAATCCTGACGCACACCTTTCCTGACTTTAAACCAATCAGTATCCCCTTGTTCTGTCCGAACAACTGCCTCTTGATCTATGTAAAGGTTCCTCATGAGCACAATTAAGCGTTCTGGAATTCCCAGTCTTCGCAGTGTTATCCATAGTTTGTTATGATCCACACAGTCCAATGCCTTTGCATAGCCAATAAAACACAGGTAAACATGTTTCTGGTATTCTCTGCTTTCAGCCAGGATCCATCTGACATCAGCAATGATATCCCTAGTTCCACGTCCTCTTCTGAAACTGGCCGGAATTTCTGGCAGTTCCCTGTTGATATTCTGCTACAGCTGTTTTTGAATGATCTTCAGCAAAATTTTGCTTACGTGTGATATTAATGATATTGTTCTATAATTTCCACATTCAGTTGCATCACCTTTCTTGGGAATAGGCATAAATATGGATCTCTTCAGTCAGTTGGCCAGGAAGCTGTCTTCCATATTTCTTGGCACAGACGAGTGAGCACCTCGAGCACTGCATCTGTTTGTTGAAACATCTCAATTGATATTCCATCAATTCCTGGAGCCTTGTTTTTCGCCAGTGCCTTCAGAGCAGCTTGGACTTCTTCCTTCAGTACCATCGGTTCCTGATCATATGCCACCTCTTGAATTGGTTGAATATTGACTAATTCTTTTTGGTATAATGACTCTGTGTATTCCTTCCATCTTCTTTTGATGCTTCCTGTGTCATCTAATATTTTCCCCATGGAATCCTTCACTATTGCAACTTGAGGCTTGAATTTTTTCTTCAGTTCTTTCAGCTTGAGAAACGCTGAGCATGTTCTTCCCTTTTGGTTTTCCATCTCCAGCTCTTTGCACATGTCCTTATAATACTTTACTTTGTCTTCTCCAGAGGCCCTTTGAAATCTTCTGTTCAGTTCTTTTACTTCATGAAGTCTTCCTTTTGCTCTAGCTACTCGACGCTCAAGAGCAAGTTTCAGAGTCACCTCTGACATCCATCTTGATCTTTTCTTTCTTTCCTTTCTTTTCAGTGAACTTTTGCTTTCTTCATGGATGATGTCTTTGATGTCATTCCACAACTTGTCTGGTCTTCAGTCACTACTGTTCAATGTGTCAAATCTATTCTTCAAATGGTCTCTAAATTCAGGTGGGATATACTCAAGGTCATATTTGGCCCTCGTGGGCTTGCTCTGATTTTCTTCAGTTTCAGCTTGAACTTGTATATGAGCAAGTGATGGTCTGTTCCACAGTCGGCCCCTGGCCTTGTTCTGACTGATGATATTGAGCTTTTCCATCATCTCTTTCCACAGATGTAGTCAATTTGATTTCTGTGTGTTCCATCTGGCGAGGTCCATGTGTATAGTCACCGTTTTTGTTGGTGAAAGAAGTTTTTGCAATGAAGAAGTCGTTGGTCTTGCAAAATTCTATCATTCGATCTCCAGCATTGTTTCTATCACCAAGGCCATATTTTCCAACTACTGATCCTTCTTCTTTGTTTCCAACTTTCACATTCCAATCACCAGTAATTATCAATGCATCTTGATTGCATGTTTGATCAATTTCAGACTGCAGCAACTGATAAAAATCTACTATTTCTTCATCTTTGGCCCTAGTGGTTGGTGCATAAATTTGAATAGTAGTCATATTAACTGGTCTTCCTTGTAGGCATATGGATATTATCCTATCACTGACAGCGTTGTACTTCAGGATAGATCTTGAAACATTCTTTTTGACGATGAATGCGACACAATTCCTCTTCAAGGTGTCATTCCCAGCATAGTAGACTATATGATTGTCTGATTCAAAATGGCCAATACCAGCCCATTTCAGCTCACTAATGCCTAGGATATCGATGTTTATGTGTTCCATTTCATTTTTGATGATTTCCAATTTTCCTTTTCATGCTTCATACATTCCAGGTTCCGATTATTAATGGATATTTGCAGCTGTTTCTTCTCATTTAGAGTCGTGCCACATCAGCAAATGAAGGTCCTGAAAGCTTTACTCCATCCACGTCATTAATGTCTACTCTACTTTGAGGAGGCAGCTTTTCCCCAGTCATCTTTTGAGTGCCTTCCAACCTGGGGGGCTCATCTTCCAGCACTATCTCAGACTATGTTCTGCTGCTACTCATAAGGTTTTCACTGGCTAATGTTTTTCAGAAGTAGACTGCCAGGTCCTTCTTCTAGTCTGTCTTAGTCTGGAAGCTCAGCTGAAACCTGCCCTCCATGGGTGACCCTGCTGGTATCTGAATACCGGTGGCATAGCTTCCAGCATCACAGCAACACACAAGCCCCCACAGTATGACAAACTGACAGACACGTGGGGATAGCATTAAATACTTACATTTAAAAATTAATTACATAATATAGAGACTATAAACAAGAAAGACAGGAGCATATTAAACACAAAGTAAGCACAAGGAAGGAAATAATGTAAATAATAACAGAATTCAAGGAAATAGAAAATAGACAAAATTAAAGAAACCAGTACTTCAAAAAGATTGAAAAAATTGAACCTCTGGCTACACTGATGTATAAAAGAAGGGTGAAGACTGAAATTACCACCAGCATAAATGAAAGTGAGCACATCACTACAGAACCTACAGACACTGAAAGATAATAAATATTGTGAATAATGTTATCCCATTAAATTAGATAACTTAGAGAAGACACCTTTAAAGACACAAATATCAAAGCTCACACAAGAAGAATTAGATTACTTGAATTACTCTATATCTCTTAAAGATATTGAGTTTGTACTTAAAAACTTACCTATAAAAACTACAGGCACAGAGGGCTTCGCTGGTGAATTCTACTAAATGTTTAAGGAAGGAGTAATACCAATTGTTCACAAATTTCCTTAAAATAGAAGGGAGTGGGTACTTCCTGGCACATTTTCTGAGGCCAGTATTATCCTGGTACAATAACCAGGAGAAAAATGAGTAACAAGGAAAACAACAACAACAACCTTAGACCAATTGCCCTTATTAAATTGATTTAAAAAAAAATTAAGGCAATTCTAAGCAATTGATTACAGCAATAAACATTAAAAGATAATACAATATGATCAATTTGGGTTTATCTCAAGAATTCAAGGTTGATTTAACATCTGGAAATCAATGTAATTCACAATATTAGCAAACTAAAAGAAAAAAACAGTAACAATAAAACAAAAACAAAAAAACCCGTAACTATCTCAGTAGGTGAATGTGATCATTAAGGTTGTGTATCAACTTGACTGGGCCATGATGCTCAGTGGTTTGGCAGGAATGATGTAGTTTGGCAGTCGTATAATGATATGGCCACCTCTATGATGGAATCTGCGGTGAGTAGCCAGTCAGTTGAAAGGGAGTTTCCTTGGGTGTGCGGCCTGCATCTAATATAGGTGGACTCTTTGGCAAGATTCATGAGCTTTTGCTTGATCTGGATCCTGAAGCTGGCTCCTGTTCACCTGACATCCAGTTCTTGCGACTTGAGCCAGCAGCTTATCTGTGGTCTTGCCTGTTGACCTTGGGATTTGTCGATTTTTGCAGCCTGTGAACCAGAGCCCTGCTATCTGACCTACCGATTTTAGGTTCACCAGCCCCTGCAACTATGTGAATCAGGAGAAGCCTCTATCCTGGCCCATGGACTTGGAATGTTCCAGCCTCTACAACCACCTGAGCCATTTTCTTCATATAAACCTCCCTCTCTCGGTGTATATATATATATATATATATATATATATATATATATATATGCTTTACTGATTTTGCTTATCTAGAAAACCCAACCTAAGACAGTGAAGAAAAAATGTTAAACAAAATTCAACATCCATTCACAATAAAAATCATCAGCATGCTAGGAATAGAAGGTAACTTCTTCAACCTGATACTGGACATCTAAGGAAAATCAGCTATCATCATACTTAATTAAGAAAGAGTGAATGCTATCACTTTACGATTGAGAAAAAGGAAAAAAAAAATATTTGCTATCTGGAGAGACTGGGAACGAGGAGAAAAGTTTATTTTTGAACCCAGCAAGTACTAGCTCATTTATATTACATTTAACAATTTATTCTTTAGCTGATTCTCTAGTCTCTCATTTCATTACAGGCAGTGCTAAGCCAGGAATCACTTTCAACATTTTGCCTGAAAATCTCTTTAGCTAAATCATATAGTGTCATGGACTGAATTGTGTCCCCCCAAAATATGTGTCAACTTGGTTAGACCATGATTCCCAGTATTACGCGGTTATCCACCATTTTGTCATCTGATGTGATTTTTCTATGTGTTGCAAGTCCTATCACTATGACATGAATGAGCTAGACTAACGGAAGTTATATTGATGAGATCTACAAGATTAGATAGCGTATCAAGCCGGTCTCTTTTGAGATATAAAAAAGAAATGAGCGGAAAGACGGGGGGACCTCATACCACCAAGAAAGCAGCACCAGCAGCAGAGCGTGTCCTTTGGACCCGGAGTTCCTGTGTGGAGAAGCTCATAGTCCAGGGAAGATTGATGAGAAGAACCTTCCTCCAGAGCCAAAAGAGAGAGAAAGCCTTCCCCTGGAACTGATGCCCTGAGTTTGAACTTGTAGCCTACTAGGCTGTGAGAGAATAAACTTCTGTTTGTTAAAGCCATCCACTTGTGGTATTTCTGTTACAGCAGCACTAGATGACTAAGACATCTGGTTCATCAGATACATTTCTAATTTCATATTGCTGTAAGGAACAGAATTTCTAAAATTTCTGCAATTGTATAACAGCCTCCTTTCCTTCAGTTTTCCAATAACCTTTTCTTCACCTTTTTTTAAAGACCTCACCAGCAGTCTCTTTTGGGCATTTCCAACATCTGCCCACAGTCCAGTATCAAAGCCAGTGTCACAAATTTTAGTTGTTGTTGCAGTAGCATCCAAGTTTCAGGTATCAAAATCTATTCTAGTTGTCTACTGTTGTATAACAAACTACTTCAAACTTATTGGTGTAAAAAAAAAAATGAAAAAGTTATTTTTTATTATTTTAGTAGTAGCAGTAGTAGTAATGAAGGAACCCTGGTGGCAAAATGATTAAGTGCTTGGCTGCTAATCAAAAGGTCAGCAGTTTGAAACAAACAGCTGCTCTGAGGAAGAGAGATGTGGCAGTCTGCTTCCATAAAGATTTACAGCTTTTAAAACCCTATGGGACCGTTCTACTCTGTCCTATAGAGTTGCTATGAGTCAAAATTGACTCGATGGCAATGACTAGTAGTAGTAGTAATTTCATTTGGAGTTTGACTGCACACAGCTAGGTGGTTATTACTAGTTTCTCCCATGTGATTGAAATCAGGTGGTGGCTGGGTCTGGGGTCATCTGATAGACTTCATCACGCATATGTCTTGTTGTTGATGCTGGCTGTCATTTGGAACCTCAGGGAGACTGTTGGTCAAGTAACTACACATGGCTTCTCCATGTTTTCTGGCCTTCACGGTATGGAGGCTGGGTTCCAAGGACAAGAATTCCAAGAGACAGCCAGAAGAAAGCTAAAAAATCACGGTGTCACTCCCTCTGCATTCTATCCGTCAAAAGTAAGTCTTTAAGGTCACCCATATTCAAGGGAGAGAAATGGCACTTCACATCTTGATGGGGGAGTATGAAAAAGTTTAAGGACATGTTTTGAAACAACCACACTGCAAGACAGAGAGAGTACCAACTAGAAAACAATATCGGGAACCAGAATATTAAGCACACACTCCTGCAAAGTCCTGGGCATTCCAATGAATCTACTGAGACAAACCTGGTATACGAAAGGCATTGAGGACACCATTACATCAGAGAAGTACTATAAGATCTTCCTCATGGCTCTAATTCTTATCCTAACTCCAGTTTAGATCTGGGAGTATTGGTTAGGCTACCTTCTGCATTTTCCAATTTTTTGTCTGAGTCTTCTTAACTAATTTTTCCCATCATCACTGCCATAAATCCTCACAACCAAAATGTATACCCTTGCTGTAGTCTTTGTGATCCTCTTGCCCCCTAGATAAAAGAAGCATAAGAATCTCTGCTAGTGAGGTTTTATATCATTTGCCTATTTCCTGGTCCCTCTCTGATCTTAACTGCTTATTTCCCTTTTTCCCCAGTGCCTAGATTCAACTTTTGTGCCTTGCCTACAAGCAACACACAACACAATTTTATATCTTCCCTCTCATTTCCTCCCTAGTTTCTTGCCTACCACCCAGTTGCTTTAAAGACCAAAGTCTCAGTCTGAGCCCTGTGCCTCATGGCTGGAACCCTATTTGTTACTGCCAGCCTGCCCTTATCCTGTGCTCTGTCCACCTTCCAGGAAGCCACCTATTGCTCACCTCTGGCCCTCATATGTGCCAACCACCTGCCTGCCTGGACCTCCTCCTTTTATCTATTGCCAAGCACCCTGGAGAGCAGGTTCTGACATCTTCTCAGATGTCCACAGCTGCTGGGCACTTCTCCAAAAGACTATTTCGTCTCCAGGTCTGGCCTCTCCCACTAGATCCAGTTCCTAGTTCTGACATGTACCAAAAAGCTTGTAGCTTTCTCTCTGGCCTCCTTTTCACTTCTATGACCCATGATCAGTGAAATCTATGGAAACAATAAAAGACAAATGTTTACTGGGTTAGGATAAGTCTGACTTCAGCAAAAAAACTCAGATTCATCAAACCCCCTTATCTTCTCTATTGCTTAATCTCTAAGAAAACTGTCTGCTCTGATTTTCCTTAACTGGTACCTGGTCTTCCTCCATTTTGGCTTTTTCCTGGCTACCAAGGCCTGCAAACTGAATATGGCCTGATGTCCTGGATTTCAAATTCCTGGTTTCTCTCACAATTTAGCAGTTATCAGGCTCTCAACACTCGGACTCTGTCTTGTGTACTCAGCTTCTGGGCCCTGCCTAAGCCCAGTCCTACCAAGTTGTCATTCACATCTTATTGGGTTTTCTTGTAACATCTGGAGAAGTGAGGAGCAACCCATTTTGTTTCTCTCTTACAAAATCTATTTATACAAAATGTACATAATTTAAGATTTTAAATGCACAATAGATGTTAAATTCTTTGCTAAATTTTCCTTGAACTCCACTCCACTTAATGGAAGTGTAATTGAGAATTTGATTCTGGATATGTGATATGCTTTTTTTTTTTTTTTTTCCTAAGACTACTCAAAACTGGCATGAATTTTTGATAGGGAGAATAATATGGTTAGCATGTTTATAAATTAACAGTCAAGGAGGTGTACAAACCCGAAATTATTCCCACAGGAAGCAAGTTGCTGGCTCTGACATCCCTTCTCTTTCTTAGCTTGCCAGAAACAGATGTTGACAGTTCTCTCACTTGGGGAGTATATCCAGAAGGATGGATATTACCCTTGAGAAACACAATATACTGTACATGACTTCTTATAAGCAAAGAAGTAGTTTATTTAAGCTTAGAGAAAGTACATACAGACAACCTGTGCAAAGAAAGGAGAGAATGTCACAAAGCAAACTACAAGCTTAACCAGGCCTTAACTTCATGGATGTTTTCTAGGCTAGTTGAAAGGGGTAATTGATACAGTGTTTAGAGGGCTGCAGGTGGAATCAGACTGAAGAGACCAAAGTCCTCTCCACACAAAGCCAGGACTCTTTCAGAAGTGAAAAATATCAGTCACCCAGCTGGGTGTTTTGCCCACATTTCACAAAGGAATCCAATTTCTCTTAACACATAAATAAAACTTTAATTAACCTTTACACTTAGAAGGTATTCGTATGGCAAACGCCATATATGCCTATGTGTTTTCATATATGCATAAAAATGGTATATGATAGTTCCTATTCTCATGGACTTCAAAATACATATTGTTAGATTATTCTGAGAAGTAAGAAGTCTGGTGAAAAAGGTGAAACTAGTTTGGCTGATTTGTCTACTACTGTTCATAAAATGTAAAATCTTACATTTTAATTGTAAGGTGTTCTTAGAATAAATAGTTTTTTGTTTTGTTTAAATACATCATGTCCAGTTTTGCCTGGGGATGAATATCTGACATGCAACTCACAGAAATGTGTCTGCATTGTTGAATGAATGCAACCTTATATTGGGAAAGAAATGGCACAGCCGTGGAAATTCCACTAGATGGGGAAAGGGCTGAAATCGCCAGAGCCCAGTGGTGTGCAGCAATCAGAGATGGGATGACTCCCTTTGAACAAAAATGTCATGCTGACCTGGTGGAGAAAATGGCAGGATCCAAGTGGTATCTGGCAGCCACTATCAAAAGGACAGAGTTAATGTATAATCAGGGTGACCTAAAACCGCCAATCACACACAACTGTCTTCAGGGACACAAGTCTTCAATGTTTTCAAATATGCAATACCCCTCTTTTCTGCTCATCAAGCAGGAAATACTTGGGTATCCTGGTGACAGCCAATCTCTTTTCCTAACCAATTCAGGGACACCGAACTGTTGCTCTGTGTGGCTTTGATGCCTGTGGATGGAACCCTACCTAGAGTTTAGTCATCTTGACATTCGATGGTCATTAAAATATGCATCACATGTGTTCCAAATATGCCATATGTTGGAAGTTCAAGACTTTCTTCTGGATGGGAAGTTTTGACAACTTCATTGCTTTAAAGAGAACTGACTGGGTTAAGAATACGATCTGTCTGATATTTTCAGCTACCAATGACTTAGTTTAGGGTCCCGACATAGTCAGTATTGTGAATTGTGCTTGAAAAAAAGACAACTCATTTATAAAATCATGGGTATGATTTAACATAGTGAATCCTGTGAATCTGTTGTGATGAAATAATCATAATATAGCAAAAATTTATGTAAAAATATTACATAAAAATTTGTGTGAAAACATTATTTATGATAGTAAATAGTTGTATACAAAAAGCTGTATAAATTATGTACATTTGTGTATAGAATCCACCATGAGCCTGTCAGTTTGTCATACTATGGTGGTTTTCATGTTTTGCTTTGCTACCAGTATTTTAAAGATCAGCAGGGTCATCCTTGGTGGACAGGTTTCAGTGGAGCTTCCAGGCTAAGACAGAGTAGGAAGAAAGATCTAATTCTGAAAAAATTGGCCAGAGAAAACCTTATGAATAGCAACTGAACATTGTCTGATACAGTGCTAGAAGATGAGCCCCTCAAAGAAAACTGGGAAAGAGCTGCCTCCTCAAAGTGGAGTTGACCTTATTGATGTGGATGGAGTCAAGCTTTTGGGACCTTCATTTGCTGATGTGACATGACTCAAAATGTGAAGAAAGAGCTGCAAACATCCATTAATAATCAGAATGTGGAATGTACAAAGTATGAATCTAAGAAAATAGGAAGTCATCCAAAAAAAAAAAAAAAACCATAAAGATCAATATCCTAGGCATTAGTGAGCTGAAATGGACTAATACTGGCCATTCTAAATTGGACATTCATACAGTCTACTATGCTGGGAGGCACAAATTGAAAAGGAATGGTGTGTTCAACCTCAAAAAAAAAAAAAAAAATTTTCAAGATCTATCCTGAAATACAATGCTGTCACTGATAGGATAATAGCCATACTCCTACAATGAAGACCAGTTAATATAACAATTATTCAAATTTAGGTACCAACCATTAACGTCAAAGATGAGGAAACTGAAGATTTTTCACCAACTTCTGCAGTCTGAAATTGAATAAACATGCAATCAAGATGCACTGATAATTACTGGTGATTGGAATGTGAAAGTTGGAAACAAGGAAGAAGGATCGATAGTTGGAAAATATGACCTTGGTGATAGAAATGATGCCAGAGATCGCATGATAGAATTTTTCAAGGCCCAAAATTACTTCATGGCAAATACCTTTGTCAACAGCATAAATAGTGATTATACGTGTGGATCCCAGTGGATGGAATACACAGGAATCAAACTGACTACATCTATGGAAAGAGACAATGGAAAAGCTCAATATCATCAGTCAGAACAAGGCCAGGGGCCAGCTGTGGAACAGATTATCAATTGTTTATATGCAAGTTCAGGTTGAAGCTAAAAAAACTTAAAACAAGTCTACAAGAGCCAAAATATGACCTTGAGTATATCCCACCTGAATTAACAGAGCATCTCAAGAATAGATTTGATGCATTAAACACCAATGACTGAAAGCCAGGTGAGTTGTGGGAAGACATCAAGGACATCACACATGAAGAAAGCAAAAGGCCATTAAAAAGATGGGAAAGAGATAAAAGACCAAAATGCATGTCAGAAGAGACTCTGAAACTTGCTCTTGAATGTAGAGTAGCCAAAGTGAATGGAAGAAATGATGAAGTAAAAGAGCTGAACAGAAGATTTCAAAGGGCAGCTCGAGCAGACAAAGTAAAATGTTATAAGGAAACGTGTAAATACCTGGAGTTAGAAAAGAAAGGGAAAAACATGCTTGGCGTTTCTTGAACTGAAAGAACTGAAGAAAAAATTCAAGCTTTAAGTTTCAATTTTGAAGGATTCTTTGGGCAAAATATTGAATGATGCAGGAAGCATCAAAAGAAGATGGAAGGAATACACAGAGTCACTATACCAAAAAAAAATTGGTTGATGTTCAACCATTTCAGGAGGTAGTATATAATCAAGAACCAATGGTATTGAAGGAAGAAGGCCAAGCTACACTGAAGGTATTGTTGAAAAACAAGGCCCCAGGAATTGATGGAATACCAAATAAGATGTTTCAACAAACGTGCAGTGCTGGAGGTGTTCACTTGTGTATGCCAAGAAATTTGGAAGAGAGCTACTTGGCCAGCTGACTGGAAGAGATCCATATTTGTGCCCATTCCAAAGAAAGGTGATCCAACAGAATGTGTAAATTATCAAGTAACATCATTAATATCACATGCAAGTAAAATTTTTCTAAAGATCATTCAAAAATGGTTGCAGCAGTACATTGACAGGGAAATGTCAGAAATTAAGCTGGATTCAGAAGAGGATTTGGGACCAAGGATGTCATTGCTGACGACAGATGAACCTTGGCTGAAAACAGAGAATACCAGGGAGATGTTTACCCTTGTTTTATTGACTATGCAAAGGCATTCGACTGTGTGGATCATAACAACCTACGGATGACATCACAGGGAATGGTGTCTTAGTCATCTAGTGCTGCTATAACAAAAGTATCACAAGTGGATGGCTTTAACAAAGAGAAATTTATTCTCTCACAATCTGGGAAGCTAGAAGTTTAAATTCAGAGCTTCAACTCTAAGGGAAGTCTTTCTCTGTCTGTCAGTTCAGGAGGAAGTTCCTTGTCATCAATCTCCCCTTGGTCTAGGAGCTTCTCGGCACAAGGACTCCAGGTCCAAAAGATGAGCTGCTCTCAGCACTTCTTTCTGCGTGGTATGAGAGCCCCATGTCTCCTTGCTCACTTCTCTCTTTTATATCTAAAAAGAGATTGGCTCAAGACACAAACCAATCTTGTAGATTGAGTCCCACCTTATTGACATAACTGCCACTAATCCCACCTCATCAACATCATGTTGTTGTTGTTAGAAGCCATCCAGTTGGTTCCAACTCATAGCGACCATACGTACAACAGAATGAAACATTGCCTAGTCCTACACCATCCTCACAATCGTTGTTTTGCTTGACCCCATTATTTCAGCAACTGTGACAATTCATTTCCTTTAGGGTCTTCCTCTTTTTCGCTGACCCTCTACTTTACCAACATCATAGAGGTAGGATTTACAACACATAGGAAAATCACATCAGGTGACAAAATGGTGGACAATCACACAATTCAGGGAATCACTGCCTAGCCAAAGGGATACATACTTTTTTTTATTGTGTTTTAAGGGAAAGTTTACAATTCAAATCAGTTTATCATACAAAAATTTATACACACATTGTTATACGACCCTAGTTGTTCTCCCTACAATGTGATAGCACACTCCTTCTCTTCATGCTATATTTCGTGTGTCCATACAACCAGCTCTTGTCCCTCTCTTCTTTCTCGACTGCAGACAGGAGCTGTCCACATAGTCTCTTGTGTCCACTCCTCACCACTATCATTTTATGTCTTACACTCCAATCTAATCTTTGTTTGAAGTGTTGGCTTCAGGAATGGTTTTAGTTTGGGGCTAACAGACAGTCCTGGGGCCCTGACCTCTGAGGTCCCTCCAGTCTCAGTCAGTCCATTCTGTCTGGTCTTTTTACTAGAATTTGAAATCTGCATCCCATTTTTCTTCTGCTCCATCAGGGATTCTCTGTTGTGTTCCCTGTCAGGGCAGCCATTGGTGGTAGCCTGGCACCATCTAGTTCTTTCAGTCTCAGGCTATTGGAGTATCTGGTTTATATGGCCCTTTCTTTCTCTTGGGCTTATATTTTCCTTGTGTCTTTGGTGTTCTTCATTCTCCTTTTCTCCACGTGGGTTAAAACCAATTGATGCATCTTAGCTACTTGCTAGCTTTTAAGACCCCAGGCACCACTCACCAAAGTGGGATGCAGAACTTTTTCTTAATATACTTTGTTATGCCAATTGACCCAGATGTCCCCTGAAACCACGGTCCCCAAACCCCCATCCCTGCTACTCTGTCCATTGAAGTGTTTGGTTGTATTCAGGAAACTTCTTAGTGATACATATATTTTGGGGGGACACAATTCAATCCATGGCAAATGGGAATTCCAGAGTGCTTAATGGTACTCATGCAGAACCTGTACATAGGCCAAGAGGCAGTCATTTGAATAGAGCAGGGGATACTGCATGGTTTAAAATCAAGAAAGTTGTGCAACAGAGTTGCATCTTTTTATCCTACTTATTCAATCTCTATGCTGAGAAGCTAATCTGAGAAGCTGGACTATATGAAGAAGAATGAGGCATCAGGACTGGAGGAAGGCTCATCAACAACCTGTGATATGCAGATGACACAACTTTGCTTACTGAGAAGTGAAGAGGACTTGAAGCACTTACTAATGAAGATCAAAGACCACATCCTTCAGTGCTGATTACGCCTCAACATAAAGAATACAAAAATCCTCAAAACTGGACCAATAAGCAACATCATGATAAAATGGTGAAAAGACTGATGTGGTCAAGGATTTCATTTTAGCTGGATCCACAATCAACACCCATGGAAACAGCAATCAGGCATTGAAACAACACATTGCATTGGGCAAATCTTCTGCAAGAGAATGCTTTAAAGTTTTAAAAAGCAAAGATGTCACTTTGAGGACTAAGGTGCACCTGAGCCACGCCATGATATTTTCGATCGCCTCATAGGCATGTGAAAGCCGGCCAATGAAGAAGGAAGACTGAAGTAGAGTTGATGCCTTTAAATTAAGGTGTTGGCAAAGAATATCAAATGTACCATGGACTGCCTGAAGAATGAACAAGTTGGTCTTGGAAGAAATACAGCCAGAGTGCTTACTGGAAGCAAGGATGGCAAGAATTAATCTCAGGTACTTTGGATATGTTATCAGGAGGGACCAGTCCCTGGAGAAGGACATCATGCTTGGTAAAGTAGAAGGTCAGCAAAAAAGAGGAATCCCCTCAATGTGATAGATTGACACAGTGACTGCAATGGACTCAAACATAACAATTGTGAGGATGGCACAGGACTGGGCAATGTTTCATTCTGTTGTACACAGGGTCACTATGAGTCAGAACTGGCTCAGCAGCACCTAATGACAACAACAACAATGTGCATGGAGTATTGCAGTATGAAGAAATTTTTAAAAATAAGAATTTTGCTGACAGGAAGATATTTTCCCAATATAATGTTAAATGACAAAGGCAGATCACAAAGTTGTATTCATTCAATGATTTTGTTGAGGGCCAAGCATGTATGCTCTTTAGCAGAACAACCAGAATGCTCCTTAGAAGCAAGGATGGGGAGACTATGTCTCACATACTTTGGACATGTTGTCAGGAGGGATCAGTCCCTGGAGAAGAACATCATGCTTGGTAAAGTAGGGGGTCAGCAAAAAAGAGGAAGATGCTCAATGAAATGGATTGACACAGTGGCTGTAACAATGGGCTTAAGTATAACAATGATTGTGAGGATTGAGGAGGACTGGACAGTGTTTCATTCTGTTGTACATGGGGTCTCTATGAGTTGGAGCTGACTCGATGGCACCTAACAACAGCAACCATGAAACATGTATTGTTCTATGCCTAGAAGTACTATATTGAATTTGGAAAATTTTTGGCTATTATTTCTTCAAATGTTTTTCAGCCTGTAACATTTTTTAGGAAAATACAATTACATATATATTAGACTATGTAACATTGCCTCACAGGTCACTGATTTCTGTTCATTTTGTTTTTGTTGTGTGTGTGTCATTTTCTTTTTCTGTAAGCCTCAGTGGGAAAGTTTCTAATCTATGTGTCAAATCATTGTTCTTTCCTTTGCAGAGTCCAATCTGATAATAAGTCTGTCCAATGAATCTTTCATTTCCGATGTGTATTTTCAACTCCAGAATTCTATTTGGTAATTTTTTATTCTTTTCATTTATCCTTTCATTTTATTTGTAATTCTCTTTAAATCCTTGACCATATTATCTGTTTTAAAGTCATTTTCTCTTAATTTCATTACCTCTTTTCTTTAATATTTCTGCATCTGTTTCTATTGATTGACTTTTTATTCGAATTAAAGATCAAATTTTCCATCTCCTCACACATCTTGAAATTTTTTATTTCATTGTTGAGTGTCTGAATTTTTGTTTGTTTTTCTTTAAAAAATATTGGAGTTTATTTTGACAAACAAGTTATTTATGGGTCAGCATGAGCCTTCTGATACTGGCTTTAGAATTTTTTAGGGTAGGTCTGAGTAGCTTTTACTATAGGAATAGTTTAGCTATATGACTAAGGAGTGATCATTCAGGTGTTTTTATGGAAGCACCCAGATTTTAAACAAGATTGCTTTACTTTGGCTTCTTAGAACATAAGATTCCAGGCTCTGCTTGTGTTCTGCCTCCTTTTCTCATAATTTGGAAAGTGCTTCCAAGCAAAAGTTGATTTTTAACCTTGCTCCTTTTCCTACTTTCAGTTACCACTGTCTCGTTCTGCCTGTTGTCCAATTTTTGAAAATTGATGTTTCTTTAAATATTGTCAGATTTTCTCGCGGTCTATAAGGGTTTCTGGTATCAGTTGTTCCTGTGTGACCTGAAGCGGAAGTTTTTTGGTAAAGTTTTAAGCAAGAGAGAAATATGATTAAGTTTTACAATGTTATTTAGGAAGATCACTATAATTGAAATCCATACTGTAGACTGAAAAGGGGAGGCATAAAGATTAATCGGGAAATATCATTAACGTAAGGAATGATGTTCTAAGACATCAAAATAGAGAATGTGATTAAAAGTCATGGAGTTCAAAGTCAGCAAAGTTATTAATACTTATCCATTGAATCAATTTATTAGTAAACATTTACCGATTACTTGTCAGTACTAATAACATGAAAATGTATTTACTTATTTATTCAATCAACATGCTTAGTGAGTGTGCCCAGCACTGTTATGCACATGGGAGATACTATCTACCCTACAAAGCGCACTGTCTAGACCAGTGCTATCCAATTCAATCTCTGCAATCATAGAAAGAGTAGCCCCCAGCCACAAGTGGATAGTGTGACGAGAAACCAAGTTTTAATTTTATTTAATTTTAATAAATTAAATTTTACTTTAAATAGCCACATGTAACTAGTTACAACCATATTGGACAATGCAGTTCTAGAGGGATACGCACACATTCACACAGACACACACGCACACACGCGCGCGTGCGTGGTCATGCGCGCATACACACGTATGCTTAGGGTACTATGAGAAACTAGAGGGAGCACCTAAACTTTTTGAAAGAAATAAAGGCGGGAGGAGAAAAGCAACAAGAAGTGGTTTATATCTTGGCTGACGTTTTGGAGGAATATTTAAAAATACAACAGAACAGTAATGGAGAGACTGTTCTTGGCACACGGAAAAGGAGTGGACCAGGATTTGGGGAACTGGAAGTAGTTTTAAAATTTTTTTTTTTAGGCCAGAGCACAAATTATCTATGGGGACTTAATAAAACAGAGTATAAAGGTAGAAAGGAAAGCTATACAGTATTGGTTATGCTAGAATGTTTAAACCTTTTAGTTCCTAAGACAACACCCTGAAAACTCATTTTCCTCAATGACCTTTTTTTTTTTTGTAGTTTTTTATTAACTAGAATGATAAGTCAATTTTTGATGTTTTATGTTTGACTTGTAGCTCAATATATTTAATAGGCTGGAGCTTAGAAGAGGCCTGGGCTAGAGATATTGCTTAAAGAAAATAGGTACAAAAAGAAGAAAAGAGGGCCAAACAGTTTCACCTAGGTTGATATTATTACCAATTGCTCTAAGAAATAATTTTCTTGGAAAATAATCTTCTGAAGAAGTCGGCCTTTTATCCTATTCCTCAGGAATGTTAAGTGGAAGTTTCTGGATCCTAAAAGGCCTACCTCAAAGGTTATCTGATAGGTCAGACCTCAGGTAGAGGGCCATGGTTCATGGGAGGGGACTTTACCCTTCTTTAACAATTAAGTCCTCTTTTGGATGCTGCAACTGCTTTCTGGAGGCAGGTCTGGAGGACTGACATAATGGCCTACTAATGTCATATATTTCTGGCATAGACTTACAGGTAACATCTTCACCATTGACCACAGCAGAGGTGACGTTCTGTAACTAGGGATTCATATTAATTAAAGGCTCTTATTCAAAAGGCGAGCTCTCTTTATCTTTGACACTATTACTAGGTTACTTTCATTGGGCTTGTAGAATACTTTTATATAGGTCATCAAGGAGAAGTGAGTTTTCAGGGTGTTGTCTTAGGAGCTAAAAATAAAATCAGATTAGCAATAATTAGTGAAGTGGGTATAATTTCATACCTTTGGTTGTAATCATTTTCCAAAGTGGTTTTCCTTTAATTTGACTTTCCAGTGTGTTATATTCCCTTGTTGAAAGAAAATATCCATTCTGTACCCCCTGCAAGGGCAATTTTAAGGGAAGTACAGTAAACATAAAATAATGTAATGATGGGCTACATAGAATGCTCTGTTTTCATGAAATAAGCCACTAAAAATACTCCTCACACTAACAATGTGAAAGTAGTAATATTGTAGTTCTAAACAATTCCAAGCTATTATTTTATTTTGCAAGATGTTGTTGGCAGAATCTAGTCTCAATAATTACTTTTTTTAAGAAGAGAAAAAAAACAATTTAATGCACTCCAATGCAGACTCTAAAAATATCAGAGAACCAAGTATACAGGGATCAAGCTATTAATAGTTTAAAACACTGTCAGTTGGTGGGATGGGACACTTTTTTTTTTTTTTTTTTTAAGATTGTGAGCCAAAATCTAGATTTTGCTGCCGAGATATGTACTTTGAATCTGTAGTATGCTTAACGGTGAGAAAGGCTGTAAGTGATTAAAACCCCTTGTTTTACAACACCCTGCAGGAGACATTAACTCTTCCAAGCGATGTTGCAAATGCTCTCAGAAATTCTCAAATGCTGATTGATTTAATTAAAATCCATTTAAAATTAAATATAGCAGATAGTAATTTTACAAGATTGGTAAGAATCATATCAAAACTAACTTATGGTTTGCTGTCATAGTTCCAAAAATCTAAGAATCCTTGAACTAAACATTAGCACTAGTTTGACTCAATGTAATCAGTCAATATGGCACAATCCTGAGAAAGCCTTCCTTCAGTTGCTGTAGATACTGGGTCAGCTGCCACCTTTTATGCTTTAATCATACCCACTGTACCATTTTCCCAACTCTGTTTTTCAGTACAAAATTGAAAACCTCCAAACACCATGAATATAGCATTATAAGTCAGATGGGTGGAAGGCTTTTATTTATGTTAGTGAAGAGAAGTCAAGTGGCTTAATAGAAGAGTAGGGGAGATCAGGTGTTAGTGGCAGAAAAGGGAGGTCAATTGGAAATTTGTCCATAGATGATTTGAGGAAAAGTGCTGAAGTATATAATAACTCATTAGGCCACTTAAAAGAGTCCTATAACAACTGTAAATAGAGTGTTCATTCCCCTTACCTCATAAGACCATATATTTCATTTTTATTTTTTTATTAAGATATAGCTTACATATTTTTTTTATAGCTTACATATAGTAAAGAATATAAATCTTAATAGTACAACTCAATGCATTTGTTACATATGGATATATCCATATATCTACCACCCAAATCCAGATATTAAACATTTCCAGCATTTTAAAAGACTTCCACATGACTTTTCCCACTTGATAACCCCATTATTTTGGCATCTAGCACCCTAAAAAAAAATGAACTTTTATATAAATGGCATAATTTAGAATATACTCTTTAATGTCTTTTTTTTTTTTTTTTTCATTCAACACTAGGCCTGTGAAATTCATCCTTGTTGGTGCATGTATTCATATTCATTAATTTTTACTGTTGTATAGTATTACATTCCCCCATGTGTCTGTCAGTTTGTCGTACTGTGGGGGCATGTGTGTTGCTGTAATGCTGGAAGCTATGCCACCAGTATTCAAATACCAGCAGGGTCACCTATGGCAGACAGCTTTCAGCTGAGCTTCCAGACTAGGAAGAAGGACCCGGTGGTCTGCTTCTGAAAAGAATTAGTCAGTGAAAACCTTATGAATAGCAGTAGAACATTGTCTGATATAGTGCCAGAATGAGCCCTTCAGGTTGGAAGGCATTCAAAATGGGACTAAGGAAGAGTTGCCCCCTCAAAGTAAAGTTGACCTTAATGATGTGAATGGAGTCAAGATTTCAGGACCTTCATTTGCTGATGTGGCACGGCTGAAAATGAGAAGAAATAGCTGCAAATACCCATTAATAATTGGAACCTGGAATGTACTAAGTATGACTCTAGGAAAATTGGAAATCATAAAAAATAAAATGGAACACATAAACATTGATATCCTAGGTATTAGTGAGCTGAAATGGACGGGCATTTGTCATTTTGAATTGGACAATCATAAGGTCTATTACGCCAGGAATGACAACTTGAAGAGGAATGGCATTGCATTCATCGTCAAAAAGAACATTTCAAGATCTATCCTGAAGTATGATGCTGTCAGTGATAGGATAATATCCATTTGCCTACAAGGAAACTATTATTCAAATTTATGCACCAAACACTAAGGCTAAAGATGAAGAAATTGAAGATTTTTACCAACTTCTGCAGTCTGCAATTGATCAAACATGCAATCAATATGCACTGATAATTCCTAGTGATTGGACTGTGAAAGTTGGAAACAAAGAAGGATCGATAGTTGGAAAATATGGCTTTGGTGATAGAAACGACGCTGGAGATCACATGATTGAATTTTGCAAGACCAATGACTTCTTCGTTGCAAATACCTTTTTTCACCAACATAAATAGCAACTATACATATGGACCTCTCCAGATGGAATACACAGGAATCAAATCGACTACATCTGTGGAAAGAGATAATGGAAAGCTCAATATCATCAGTCAGAACAAGGCCAGTGGCCGAATGAGGAACAGATCATCAATTACTCATACCCAAGTTCAAGTTGAAACTGAAGAAAGTTAGAACAAGTCCATGAGAACCAAAGTACAAACTCGAGTTTATCCCACTTGAATTTAGAGACCATTTCACGAATAGATTTGAAGCATTGAGCACTAATGACAAAAGACCAGACGAGTTGTAGAATGACCTCAAGGACATCATACATGAAGAAAGCAGGAGGTCATTAAAAAGAGAGGAGAGAAAGGAAAGACCAAAATGGACGTCAGAAGAAACTCTGAAACTTGCCCTTGAACATCAAGTAGCTAAAGCAAAAGGAAAAAAGTGATGAAGTAAAAGAGCTGAACAGAAGATTTCAAAGGGCAGCTTGAAAAGACAAAGTAAAGTATTATGATGACATGTGCAAAGACCTGGAGATAGAAAGCCAAAAGGGAAGAACTCACTCAGCATTTCTCAAGCTGAAAGAACTGAAGAAAAAACTCAAACCTTGAGTTGCAATACTGAAGGGTTCGATGGGGAAAATATTAAACAACACAGGAAGCATGAAAAGAAGATGGAAGGTATACACAGAGTCACTATACCAGAAAGAACTGGTCGATGTTCAACCATTTCAGGAGATAACGTATGATAAGGAACTGATGGTATTGAAGGAAGAAGTCCTAGCTGCAGTGAAGGCATTGGCAAGAAACAAGGCTCTGGAAATTGATGGAATTCCATTCGAGATGTTTCAACAATTGGATGCAGCACTAGAAGGGCTCACTCATCTACAGCAAGAAATTTGGAAGACAGCTACCTGGCCAACCAACTGGAAGAGATCCATATTTATGCCTATTCCCAAGAAAGGTGATGCAACTGAATGTGGAAATTATAGAACAATATCATTAATATCACATACCAGCAAAATTTTGCTGAAGATCATTCAAAAGTGGCTGAAGCAGTATATTGACACAGAACTGCCAGATATCCAAGCTCGATTCAGAAGAGGACGTGGAACCAGGGATATCATTGCTGATGTCAGATGGATCCTGGCTGAAAGCAGAGAATACCAGAAAGATGTTTACTTGTGTTTTTTGACTATGCTAAGGCATTTGACTGTGTGGACAATAACAAATTACAGATTACATTGTGGAGAATGGGAATTCTGGAACACTTAATTGTGCTCATGAGGAATCTGTACACGGATCAAGAGGCAGTTGTTCAAACAGAACAAGGGGATACTGCATGGCTTAAAGTCAGGAAAAGTATGCATCAGGGTTGTATCCTTTCACCATACCTATTCAATCTGTATCTTGAGCAAATAATCTGAGAAGCTGGACTATATGAAGAACAGGGCGCCAGGATTGGGGGAAAACTCATTAACAACCTGCACTATGCAGATGACACAACCTTGCTTGCTGAAAGTGAAGAGGACTTGAAGCACTTACTGATCAAGATCAAAGACCACAGCCTTCAGCATGGATTACACCTCAACATAAAGAAAACAAAAATCTTCACAACTGGACCAATAAGCAACATAATGATGAACGGAGAAAAGATTGAGATTGTCAAGGATTTCATTTTACTTAGATCCACAATCAACACACATGGAAGCAGCAGTCAAGAAATCAAAACATGAATTGCATTGAGCAAATTGGGCTGCTAAAGACCTCTTCAAAATGTTGAGAAGCAAAGATGTCACCTTGAGGACTAAGGTGTGCCTGACTCAAGTCATGACGTTTTCAATCACCTCATATGCATGCAAAAGCTGGACAATGGATAAGGAAGACTGAAGAAGAATTGACGCTTTTGAATTGTGGTGTTGGCAAAGAATGTTGAATATACCATGGACTGCCAAAAGAACAAACAAACCTGTCTTGGAAGAGGTAGAATCAGAATGCTCCTTAGAAGCAAGGATGGAAAGACTACATCTCACATACTTTGGACGTGTTATCAGGAGGGATCAGTCACTGGAGCAGGACATCATGCTTGGTAAAGTAGAGGGTCAGTGAAAAAGAAGAAGACCCTTAACAAGATGGAGTGACACAGTGGCTGCAACAATGGGCACAAGCATAGCAACAATTGTGAGGATGGCGCAGCACCAGGTAGTGTTTCGTTCTGTTGTGCATAGGGTCACTATGAATCAGAATGAAGTGGAGGGCACCTAACAACAACAACAACAACATAGTATTACATTGTATAAATGTAGTATAATTTATCCATCCCGTTGTTAACAAACATTTGGGTTGTTTCAAGGTATTTGCTATCATGAATGATGCTGCTATAAATATTCTTTTACATGTATTTTGGTGAATATAAACACATTTTTCTGGAGTATATATAGAAGTGGAATTGCTAGGCCATAGGGTAGAATTACAGCCAGAATGCTCCTTGGAAGCAAGGACGGTGGGACTTTGTCTCATGTACTTTGGACATATTATCAGGAGGCACAAGTCCCTGGAGAAGGACATCAGGCTTGGTAAAGTACAGGGTCAGTGTAAAAGAGGAAGACCTTCAATGAGATGGATTGACACAGTGGTTGCAACAATAGGCTCAAGCATAACAGTGATTGTGAGGATGGTACAGGACTGGGCAGCCACTCGTTTTGTTGTACATGCTGTTACTATGAGTCGGAACTGACTTGACGGCACCTAACACCATCAACAGGGTAGGATATATTTCGCTTTACCAGACACTGCCAATTTTCCAAAGTAGTCATACCAATTTACACTTTCACTAGTAATATATGAGTGTGCTAGTTGTTTCACATTCTCACAAATATTTGGTATTGTTACTTTTACCTTTTTAACTTTAGCCCTTCTGGTGAGATGTAGAAGTATCTTACTGTAATACTAATTTGCATTCCTCTGCTGGGGAATGATGTTGATCACCCTTTCATGCGCTTGTTGGCTATTTGGATATCTTCTTTTTTAAAGTTCTTGCTCATACCTTTTGCCAAATTTTTAAAACGAATAAAACAAAATTCACTATGCATAAAAGAAAATATTGATAACTAAATTTATGAACATCTCTTCATCAATAGACAATAGTAACAGAGTGAAAAGGCAAACCAGAGTAGGAAATAAATTTATATATTTGAAATTTGATTAAGATTAAACATTTTTTTCCACTTTCCATGCATGAAAGACAGACACAGCTAGTTTCCAAGTGTAACACATGACACTTGGCATACAGTAGGTGCTGAATGAATATCTATGACTAAATGCATAGTGAATGAATGAAGGGGTGGCCTCTATTTAAAGTTATATAGATTATGACCCTGTAATGCACTATTTGCTTTTTCAAGGCTAAGCTATAGCTCAAAAGGGCCCCTGAGTGTGACCCTACTCTCTGAGTAATACCAACCCGAGAGCTGGTCCAAGTGACAACTGGTCCCTAGAGCTGATGCACAAATCCCAATTGAGTACTGTCTGAATCCCTCATCATCTTTTATTGATTCTTTGTGCCACGATAGATATCCCACCAAAGATACCTATCTTCTGCATTGTGGCAGCAGGTGGAGACTGCTTGATGGGTTTACTGGTCTACTGCAAAGAGACTAATACTCAAGTCTGCATACTTGGACATTGCCACAAATTGGCCACAAATAAGTAACTTCCATTTTGGGTTTCAGTTTCCCCAATAGTAAAATTAAAAGGATCATCTCTGAGCTTCCTGAACCCTACTTGCTCTGATATTCTTTCACTAGAGAGCCCAGGGAAAACAGCTTTTATGGGAGAAAGAATACTAGTCATCTCCCAAGGTCAAGATAACCTGAAAAATATACTCTGCCCAAGTCTCAGAAGACCCACATTCCCTTCATATTTAATCCAAAAAAATAGTCTTTTAAGTTGCCCAAGCACCTCACTACTCTCTTCCGTAGGCCGAGGTGAAAAAAAAAAAAATTATGAATTCTTTGGAAAGGGAGCTCAAGCCCGAAACAACAATGCTCCTTGGATACAAGTAACATTTTCTTCTAGAAATAGAAAATGTCCTCTAGCATAGTTATAATTTTGACAATCTGTTCTGCCAATTTTTTTTTTTTTTTTTGGTTTGTAGAACTGCTATTCAGATTTCTTTGGGCCAAAATGAATATCTAGCTTATTTCTAATAGCCTGATAATTTTCATAGGGTGAAATTTTATGGTGAAGTAGGCACCATAAAAGTCTCATTATAAAGGAGCTAACCCTAATTATTCATTTATTACTGAAAAATACATATCGACTACCTTTTATTTAAAAGAAAAATATTGAAATAGTTCACCATGCCATAAACATCTTTTTTTCTGACTTGAAAATAAATCTTTATTTTCACCTTAAAGAGAGAAGTTATCCTAAACCACATGAGTGTAATAGAGCATGTTGACTATTTTGCCTCTCAAAAAATTAGTTCCTCTAATATCAATCACCAAATTTAGTAGAAGGGAAATGCACACACATCTTGTAACATCATCCTCAAACTCCATGTATGATATTAATAATGATAGGTAATATTTGCCAGGAAGTGAGCCAAGAACTCCCTTGTCCATGATAAAACAATTTAGACTCCACGGAAGAAGACAGGAAAGAAAGATATACAGATGTTATCTAGTAACAACTCTGGAGCAAGGTGTAATATCCTGGCCTAAGGAGAAAACACTTGTGCAACTGACTTAAGATATGGCTGATAGCAATCTAAATAGCTCCTTAACAGGAGGGAGGAGGGGAAAAAGTCATTAAAAATTTCGACATCCTCTACTGACAGTCCTAAATAAAAAGACTATTAACATGCCTATGTAAGCCCAATGGAAAGGATGTCACAATCAAATACACACAAATGTTATAACATCACCCTCAAGCTCCATCTATGATGTTAATTATGATAGGTAATTGTCTTAGTTACTTACTGCTGCTGTAACAGAAATACCACAAGCGAATGGCTTTAACAAAGCGAAATTTATTCTCTCACAGTCTAGTAGGCTACAAGTCCAAATTCAGGGCATCAGCTCCAGGGAAATGTGTTTTCTCTCTGTTGGCTCTGGAGGAAGGTCCTTGTCATCAATATTCCTGTAGTCTAGGAGCTTCTCAGCACAGGAACCTCTGATCTAAAGGATACACTCTACTCCTGTGCTGCTTTCTCCGTGGTATGAGGTTCCCCTGTCTCTCTGCTCCCTTCTCTCTTTTACATCTCAAAAGAGATTGGCTTCAGACACTATCTAATCTTGTATATCTCATCAATAAAAGTGCCACTAATCCATCTCATTACATCATAGTGATAGATAGGATTTACAACACATAGGGAAATAACATCATATGACAAAATGGTAGACAATCACACAATACTCGGAATCATGATCTAGCCAAGTTGACAGATATTTTGGGGGGACACAATTCAATCCATGACAGTAATATTTGCCAGAAAGTAAGCCAAGTAATTTTTAATGCATTACTTGTTCTCAAATCAACCAATAAG
This sequence comes from Elephas maximus indicus, assembly GCF_024166365.1. NCBI lineage: Eukaryota > Metazoa > Chordata > Mammalia > Proboscidea > Elephantidae > Elephas > Elephas maximus. The sequence continues at coordinate 81,888,204 of NC_064822.1, read as the reverse complement.
CTAGGTACTATAAAACCCAGTACCGTCAAGTTGATCCCGACTCATAGCGACCCTATAGCTAGGTACTATATGGTCACCATTCTACAGATAACAATGCCAGGGCATAGTGAGGTTAAGAAATTTACCCAGTGTCAACAGGGAATAGAGTGGTAAAGTCTGGCTATGAACAAAAGCAATGCAACTCTTAGTCACTTCTCTATACTCTTTGGTAGATTAAAAATGGCTGCAAACTCTTTGATACTTTTCAATTGACAGGCAGGGTAAAATTCTCCTCCTTTTAAATAAGGTGGGACTTGGTGACTTGTTTGACCAATGGAAAGTTGTGGAAATGACATTCTTGCACTCCTGAGGCAAGGTCACAGGAAGCTACGCAGCTTCCATCTGGGCCTCTTGGAACTCTTACTCTCAGGATTCTCTCCCTCAGAACCAGCCACCACACTCTGAGAACCCAGTTCTCATGAAGTGGTCATGTGAAGGTACTCTATCAACATCCCCAGATCAGATGGCAGATGACAGCCAGTGTCAAGTGCCTGCCATTTGAGCTATCTTTAAAAAAAAAAAAAAAAAGACATCTAGCTCAGCTGAACCTTGATATGACTGCAGTCCCGGCTGCAACCACATGAGTGATTCCCAAGCAAGAACCACCCAACCACACAGAAAGATAATAATGAATTGCTTGTGCCATAAAGTATTGAGGTGGTTTGTTACACAGAAAAAGATAAACAAAAGAATCTTCTATCTACCCATAAATTGTGCTTTAAAAGTATACTTATAAATTGACTACTTGAAACTCAAAACATATCTCCCCATAGTAACAGTGTTATAAATAGTTGTAAGGTTTCTAGATCAGTACACAAAAGCCTATTTAACCTACAATAGAGTTTAAATTTGCAATGAAAATAGTACAAACAACGCTGTTACAAGACCAGTAATTAAACTAAACAGATTACAAATATGGGAAAAATGAATAAGAAATTTTAAAAATTTTACCTTAAATGTTTGTGTTTGAGAGAAAGTGAATTTAATTATAGAGATAATAATTTTTTGAAGTTTCATCTGGGAATTTACTGATATTTTTCAATACCTCTATAAATTGATGACATCAGATATTCATTAAGCCGGACCCGTTTTCAAAACTTATGGCTTTTCTCAAGCCCATATTAACTATAACCGGAAGTATAAATGGGGATTATTTAGTAAAAATAAGGAGAAACAGATGGAGATTTCTTTTTTTTTTTTTTTGGTTTGTCAATAACAAGGAGCCAAAAGAGAAGAAAGGGCATAAAGGGAGTACAATATGTTTGTAGTTTTTGTCACATAGCATCCATTTACCTTTTCCCTGAAGTACCCTGAATTTCCTTTGGGAATCATCTTTTTCCCCACTCTCAGCCCATATAATTTGACTGTGGTGGGCATCACTCATGCCTTCTGGCAAACCTGATGGGATCTAGTAATTCAGCTCACCATCCCCACTCATGACCCACAAAATTAGCTGAGTCAACATTGAGCCAGATCAAGAAAATGAAAACAGGCTCAGCATGAAAATCAAGCTGAGAGATTGTGGGCTCTGGGACTGCTGTAGTTATCAAAAAATGAAGAAGGGGAGCCTGTCAGAACAAGAAACAAGTAAAAAGAGGAGAAGTGAAATGAACAAAGATGAGATGCAAAGAAAACCATGTCTCGGTGACATTGAGACTTTGTACCAAACAGTACCTGAAATGTTGCCCTAACCCATGACTTTTGATTATGTAAGTTCATAAATTTCTTGTTAGCTTAAGTGCTTTAAGTTGGGTTGTGTAAACAACCTGCACTTGAAAGTGTTCTAATTATATTACTTAAGGTGAATAATGCCAGCTACTTTAAAGACAACCTCCCCCGCCCTCCCTCTAATCATTGACTTGACAGTAAAAGTTTTCTCATTCACATCTCAGTCCAATGCCACTGGTGAGAGGTCTTTGCTCAATTCAGTCATTCAGGGATTTCATTTTTTTTTTTACATCTTGGGGATGACTTTCCTCTATGTTCATTCAGGTAGTAGGTGGGTAAAGAGAGTAAGGTTTAAGTGCAGGTGGTTTTTATCAGTCAAACGTGGAAATGTTGCCTATCATTTTCTCTCACATTCCATTGACCAGAACTCAGCCCCAAGAAACTGCAAGAAAGACTAGAAAATACAAATTAGTTGAGTGCCAGGAAGGGAGGAGAAGACAGTCACAGGAACTAATAGCCCCAGTGGCACAGTGGTTAACAGATCAGCTGCTAACCAAAACGTCAGCAGTTCAAATCCACTAACTGTTCCTTAGAAACCCTATGGGGCAGTTCTACTCTGTCCTATAGAGTTGATTTGAGTGGAAATCAACTCAATGACAATTTTTTTTTTTAAACAATCTCTTAAGGAGTCCTGGTAGCAAAATGGTTAAGTACTTGGCTGCTAACCGTAAGGTTTGTGGTTGCAGCCCACCCAGCAGTTCTGTGGGAGAAAACACCTGGCAATCTGCTCCCCTAAAGATCACAGCCTAGAAAACTTTGGGGGTAGTTCTATTCTGTCACATGGGGTTGCTATGATTGATGGCACCAAACAACAACAAATGGTCTCTGCCATAGTCTACTCTTCTACCCTTTAAATATCTTCTTGTTCCTTTCTCATCCACTAAACACATGCAACCCCCTACAAAAGGAAACAGCCACTACATTCAGTCTGAAGCCTCCTGCTGATGCAGAGTTACCTCTGTCAACCCTGAATAAGGCTAGCTCCTATGGTCTGAAGACCTGTTAAGTAAAAATACAAGTTATCTAACTCTTCTTCCTCCACACAAAACCCAATTTACCATAGTGGAAAGGAGGCAGAAAAACCATAATAAAAACTCTCATTCAGAGAGTGAAGAATTGGAAACATTTTTAAATTCCAGTGGATACACATTGTGAATGTCCCCTGGCCTAAAGGTGGAGAGATTTAGTTCATTAGACCCTCACTCTGCTCGCTGGAAGAAGTTCTTGTCCATTTTCCTGTGGCGTCCGGATTCCCCTTCTATAAAGTTGTTCCTTGACTAGCATCCTGCATGGTCACACCTGACGTAGATATTGAGGAATATTTCCTTGTGGGGTAAACCCAAACCAAAGCCGTTGCCGTCAAGTTGATTTTGACTCATAGCAACCTTATAGGACAGAGTAGAACTGCCCCATATGGTTTCCAAGGAGCACCTGGCAGATTCGAACCTCTGACCTTTTGGTTAGCAGCTGTAGCTCTTAAACACTATGCTAACAGGGTTTACCAGTTAAAAGCCCATCAGAAAACACAATGCAGGCTCAAATTAAGATAAATTAAGGGGGACTTATTTACAAATGACTATTTATGGAGGTGTGGAAAGATGAAGGGGAACAAGAAGTAAGTAACTCAGGGTTAGTAACTGTGGAGCTCTTTCCACTCCTAGACTTGATGGTGCAAGAGAAGAGTTAGTACCAGAACCCAGAAAAACAATCTTATAGAGAAAGTCATTCTGAAAGATACGGTAGCCTTTGTAACAGGCACACCCAGCCTAAGACAAGTTTGCAGAAAGGAAACCTGGGGATTCAATACCCTGACCCCCCCCTTTCTTCTCTCCTTTCAGTCTCCAGCTGATGTTCCCATTAGAACAAACACAAATAGAAACACAAAGGAAGTGATCCCTTTCATGTAGCCCATAGATGAGCCTCCTGGGGCAGCATGCGGGGTGGGGGAAAATGCGGAGTGGATCTGGGGCAGAGCGTGATGGAGGATATCTGGCAGAGTGGCTTCCAGATTTCACAGCCTGCATCCTGTTGGTGCGAGCATAGGAACACACAGGTTTTGAAGTCTCAAACAGTCAATGATTCTTTAGTTTGGCTTTCGCTTGAGGTTTCTTTGGCAATACAGTATTCTCAAACTTAGCAGGTTTCTTCAAACAACTACAACTTAGTAATAAAAGAAAAAAAAACTAAACTGCCACTGAGTCGATTCTGACTCATAGCAACCCTATAGGACAGAGCAGAACTGCCCTATAGGCTTTCTGAGGAGTGGCTGCTGGATTCGAACTGCCGACATTTTTGTTAGCAGCAGTAGCTCATCACAGCTCTTAATCACCAGGGCTCAACTTAGTAGGTTTCTTCAAAATACTACAACAGAGTGGGTTTCTGGTCTCTTTGCTTCCAGAGAGTTGTTTTGCTACTAGCCACACCTGGATTTCTTTCATAGACATACATGTCTCTCCTCTCTCAACTTACTGACAACTACCTTGAGATCATCAGGCTTGGATGGAAAGGGCATATCTTTAGTCTGATCTTTGCCATAAAGCTGAGTCTTAAGCCCTTTACTTTCACAGGCTTTTCCAATCTTATGTCCCAATATTTGAGATCTAGAAAGAGTTGACTGTTGATAGCTTTCCGACTTAACAAAGTCCCAAAATTTCTGGACTCTATACGTTTCATTTTTTCTAGCTCATCTCTTCCTTATAATAACTTACTAATAATAGCCAGCATTCACTATCATTCTGACTTTTTCCAATCGTTCTCCCTAGAGCTACAGGTTTAGCACACCTCTGGTTTTTTTCTTCCACATTATCACAGGCAACAGTTTGATCTTTTATTCCTTCTTTTTGGAATAACATAAAGAGTCCTCCAGGTACTGATGTCTGCTTCTTTGCCACCTGCCACAGGTGCTCCTTGGAAACTCTATGGGGCAGTTCTACTCTGTCCTGTAGGGTCGCTATGAGTTGGAATTGACTCGACAGCACTGAGTTTTGAGTTGAGTACTCACCATTAAGTTGGTATACTAATGTCTCCAATAGATAAACCTAGAAATCTCAGTCACCATAGAAGATGAATCAGTGAACAGGGAAATAGAGGTCTGTCCTACACTGCCATTTAGGGAAACAGGTCCTTCCATTGTGTACCTCTGCCCTCCTCTCGATCCTGGGAATCTTCTCCATTTAGCTGAGGAGTAGGGATAGAAAGCAAGGATTGTTTGTGGGAGGTTTTATCCCCAACAGTAAGCAAGGTTGGAATATATGTTTTGTTGTATGCTGAGAAGCAAGAGAACACAGAGGGTGGTGAGTACTAACCATTTCTGGTGTGCTGATACAGAAAATGCATAGGTGTGTATGAAGAAGAAAAAAGAAAAGAAAAGAAATTCCCTGAATTAGAATTAAGGAGCAACAGAGGAAGAAGGAGAGTCAGGAATAGGAGGAGGATATGGAATGTGTGGCTAATTGCCTCCATGAACAACTGCCACTTTTGCCATGAGACCAGGAGAACTGGATGGTGCCCAGCTACCATTACTGAACATTTTGATTTAAGATTCCATAGAGGAATCATGACCAAAAATGGGAAAATGCAGAATAGGATTTCAAATTCTCATAGACTCTAGAAGTTCTGAAGCCATGGAGGCTGTATGAACCCCTGAAACTATTGCCCTGAGAAAATATTTAAACCTTAAACCAAAAATATCCCCTGAACCTTCAGCCAAAGATTAGACAGGTCCATAAAACAAAGCAAGACTACAGGGGCATACTAGCCCAGGGGCAAAGACTAGAAAGCAGAAAGGGACAGGAAACCTGGTGATTGAGAACCCAAGGTCGAGAAGGGAGAGTGTTGACATGTTGTGGGGTTGGTAACCAATGTCACAAAACAATATGTGTATAATTGTTTAACAAGAAGCTAGTTTGTTCTATAAACCTTCATCTAAAGTACAATTAAAAAAAAAAAATCCCCGAAGTCTTCTAAAAATCAATAGTTTAGCTTAACAAGTAAAAAATGTCTGTATTGAGCATTATTCTCTTTTAAGAACTATCTATATGGGAACAAAGTGACAACAGCAACTTGAAAGATTAGATAAGCAACTCAGGGGGCACTGAGTTTATGTTAATGGGTGAGGAACAACTCAGAAAAAGAGGGTCAGAATGGTTCCACAACTTGAAGAATGCAATCAATGTCACTGATGGTACATGTTGAAACTACTGAATTGGTGCATGTTTTGCTGTGCATATTCTTAACAATAACAACAAAATAAATAAAATTTAAAATAAAGAATTAATTGACTTAGAAAGCCGAAAAACAGACACCAAGTGAAGACCGCAACTAAAAGAATGTCCTACTTCCTCAGGGAAAAGAAAAAAGGTGGATGGGAAAATTTATTAGACATCTCCCTATCTGTCCTGTCCCTATCCCTAAGGTCTGGGGTGGCTTGATTGCTAACATATGATTGGTTTGGGTTTGGGGCAACAAGGTCAAGTGAACTGACCTTGGAGTAGATGGTGAAGGTATGGGAACATGCAGAAGTCCCTTTATTTCTAGTAGATGACTTATAAGTCAGGAGACAGTACCTATTTGTAACCTGGGAGAACTTATGCACATTCTTCTTTAGGTCTTGTTTCAAGAACTCATGTGTAATTAGTTACATGTGTTTTTATAAATTCTGTTTTCTTCTTATTTTTGCTTCTCTGTCATATTATTTTAATAAGCCAGGTGAGAAATAAATAAGAGTCACGTTTTATAACCATGGAGCCTCTAGTGGTGGAAATGCTTAATGAGCTCAGCTGCTAACCAAAAGGTTGGTGGTTCAAATCCACCGAGAAGCATCTGGGAAGAATGGTTTGGTGATCTACTTCTGAAAAATCACCATTGAAAACTTTACCGAGCACAGTTCTACTCTTAATGCACGTACGGTTGCCATGAGTTGAAGTTGACTCGAAAGCAACCGGTTTTTTATGTGACCATGGGGTGCAAGGGGAAGGGGGTGGGCCTAAGGAAGTTGTTTTTAATTCTGAAAAATAGTATAGATTAGTCATAGAATAAGCAGACTGGATAAATATAAAATTTAAAGAAACATGGGTTACAAAGGAAAAATACATGTAAGATTGAGTATGAAGAAAATAGGGTTTGAACCTAAGTGTTTAAATAGAAAAGCTGAGAGTTTACAGACAGAGGCATCTTTCTGAGATACAGTGAACGGACCACCAAGTAATTGTTTTAATCATGCTCCTCTTTTGTTAGCTACACATAGTTCAGATCACACCTAACCTCTCACAAAAAAGACACAGATTATGATTCATCTCCTTCCAATTAACATATTTATTTCTGCTAGCTGAAACACTTCTGACACCCTGTGAAAAGGAAACTCTTGAAAAATCTTTGCACAGAGCAAGTCTGTCCACTTGGAAACACATTTGCGTACTTTACATTTTTATGTTTTTCAATTTAAAGTGCTTTTACACATATAATTTCAATTAATCTTCCCTCCACTGTAATGTTGTTAGTGTTATTTCCATTTGTGCTAAAAGAAAGTGAGGCTTGGAATGGTTAAATTACCTACCCAAGGACTCAGGAAAGAAGTTGCAGATACAGACCTCCCGTGAACTTTTATTTCATGATATCAAACTTCAATTGTTAGCAGTAAAACCTCAGTTTCCTCGTTCAGGATGCATGAGGCCTCGTAAGAATCAGAGGTGTCCCTAGAACAAGGATAATAGGCTTCCCTAGACCCCACTGTTTGTATTAAATTTGTTCACATTTGCCTGTCTTATTTCCTACTTCACTGGGTGATGCCGGATATGCATTCAGCACACAAAGAAACAAATCACACTGTTACTCCTTTAGTGCCACGCACATGGCATTCTCTCCTTAAATGTTTGTTAAATTAAACTGAAGTTTCTCATGGAAAAGTTGGCACTAGGTAACATTTTTGAAAAGAGCATCTTTCTCTTTTTCTCTCAGGTTCATCCTATTCATTGTACTGCTCAAAAAACTTTCATACTCCTCTACTGTCTAAATGATGGCTCAAGTGTTTTAACTTTACACTCAAGGCTCTCTAAAATCTGGTTCAGACCTTTCTTTCAACTTCATTTTTTACCATCTACTCTAGTCAAATATCTTCCAATTATGCCATATGTAACTTTGATTCTAGGACTTAGCTTATTCCATTTCTCCTGCAGAAATGTATCTCCTACCCCCTAAATTCTACCTGAACATCTTAATCTCTTCATAAACTAATGATGGTTATTGTTTTCTCTCCTTGTAGCACTCAGAGTTCAGCCTAGAAAACAAAAACCACTCCAGGTATTTTAAGCAGAAATGGATTCAATATAGGCAATTGGTTGTAAGAGCTGGAGAATGAGGAGGTTCTCACTCATATGTTGATTATAAAGTCACATCATCTTAGTTGCAATCCAACAGGAGGAAGCTTCCCCTATAACAATAGCCTCTTATACTTGGCAGGCCTGGTGACCACACATTCAAATGCAAGGTCTAGCCATAACAAAACATACTTCTCTCCAAACTTGCTTGGCATCAGCAGGAATGTAGCTCTATATCCATTTCTGTCATTCAGATGTCAAGAGTGCACCCATTTGGTAGAACCTAACATGAATCCAGAAACCTAGCTGCAAAGAAATCTGGTAAAGCAGTTTTTAGCCTTTCCATCTCGCCAAATAGAAGGAAGCTAAAATGTCAACCAAGATCACACGGCTATTAAGTAGAGGGACTAATTGATCACAGGCAATCTGGCTCTGGACTCCATTCTCTCACCCATGATGCTTTTGTTCCCTGTAGTCCCTAACCCAAAAGTTAATTGAATGATTGTGCCTTAGTGTTGGACCCGTTAGCAAGCTACTCTATAGAGAAGATATAAATGCTGTTTTGATGAAACCAATGAATAGATGACATGACTTTTTGCAGATTAATTATGCACCAGTGAAGCTGAGAATAAAGCTGATTTAAATATTTTAGAATATTTTAATAACAAAAGTAATACATTCTAAGTTGAGAAAATAGTCATACAATGTAGAATGTTATAATTTAAGAGCTCTCCCACAAAAGCCCACACGCCAGAGGTAACTACTGTGTGTAGGTAACTACTGTGTGTAGGTGGTCTCTATCATTTTTCTGGAATATACTACACACAAACATAGACAATACTTTTTCACCAAAATGGGTTCATATTATAAATGACACTAGACAATTGACTTTTCTACTTAATTACATACAACTTCTGTTTCTGTATACATACTTTCTAAGGGCAATGCAGCATTCCATTCTATATGGTATTTTATATTCAATTTCTCATTTTTGTACAGTAATTTACAATTTGCTAAGCATCTTCATATTTATAACTTCATGGTCAAAAATCTTTGGTTCAATAAAACAATGCTAATTTTTATTAAAAAAGAGAAGGAAAGCATCATTTTTCACATTAGTGTGCTATATGAACATGATGTAAGAACACAGACTAAAGTGGTAATTTGTTGGTATTTTGAAATATTTTTAGGAGTGACTCAATCACTGAGAGATGAACTGGAAATAAGGACTGGATTTATTTTCTACTTCTGCAGTGATCTCAGTGAGTTACTAAGCACCAGTGATGAAGGAGAGATTAACTTAGGCTGCCTAAGTTTGACCAGAGGACTAGATATCCCTCAGTGACTTCATCTGAGCTGTGACACTTTCCCTGATTTCATAGGGACCTCCTTGGGGGCTGAGAGTGAGTTGAAAAGCCAGCTCAGTGTTGGCTGAAAGTAAATTTACTTTATGAGGCAGCCAGATTTTGGGGGGTGGGGAGGGAAACTATGTTATTTAACACCTTACTGGGTTTGTCCTAGTCTATGCTCCAGAGGGATGCTCATGGTCTCTGCCTCTTTTTGTACTATTTAAGCAGGAAATTTATTTTGCACTACAAAGACCTACCTCCTCCTAAAGGGAATACAGAATGCTGTATTCTACATTGCCATTACCAGAGATATCTAAAGTCCTTCCATTGCTGAGATGCAAAATACAAAGTTATCTACTCAGTGCCATTTGGCCCTCTCTTAAACACTCTGGTATTTAAGCCATTCAACATGACTTGAAATTTTCACCTCTATGGTAGGCAATGTCCCTAAAAGTTTATTGTCACACTTTAAAGTATCATAGCATACCTGAAAGATGTCTTTATCTCCTCTAGCTTTCTCCCATTGGGGAAATAATAGCATTAGTGTTGCACAACTCTAGCCAAATCTCACCATCTTATGGCTCTCAATGAAGTTGTAATGATATCAATAATTTGAGGGTTCTATTCCTGCCCCCATGTATGAAAGACTTCTAGTTACCATTTCCATCACAGAAAATTCTCTTACCAAAATGTTTGTGAAAGTCCATAAAGTGACGTGTCAAATATGCACACAAACTGATATGTCAGCTACAGTCACCATCACCACAAATGCCCCACACTGCTCTATCCTGCTCTCATCTCCTTAGTTGATGGTCTGTGGTGCAGTGGTTAAGTGCTCAGCTGCTAGCTGAAAGGCTAGCAGTTCAAAATGCCGATCTGCTCTGTAGGAAAAAGATGTGGCAGTCTGCTTCTATGAAGATTTACAGGCTTGGAAATCATATGAGGCAGTTCTACTCTGTAGGGTCCCTATGAGTATCCATATGAGAACTTTGTATGTCCATATGAGAACTTTGCTATCCCTGCCACATAGGTGTTACTTCCTGATGATCCAACACTGACACAAAGTGTGGAAAGAGATTTTCTCACCAACTTTGTGCCTGAGACACTAAGGTACATTACTTGTATTTATAGGGGCACAGAAGATTTCAGGGAAAATAACCCTTTCCTTTTCTGGTCTTATCACCCCTCTTTCTCTCTAGGAACTACAACCCAGTCCAAAAAGCTAGGAAATGAAAAGAATGTCATACTACCTCTCCAATCTCTTAATCTACCACCTCTCTCCAGCCTCTTATCACAAATCCAAATGAAACAACAACAAAATCGCTATTTCCTCTCTTAACAAGTAATAAAAGCCCCTGTGCCTTTGAACTCCTAAATGCGTTTGTTCATCTGTTTAATTAGCAAGGCAACAAGACAAGTCACAATGGCAAATATTCAAAGTCCTGGCCTCTGGTAGTAGATTTTGATGTCCTGGCCTCTGGTCTTTGATTTTGGTGGACACTGGAATGGGGAAAGAATGTTCTGTTCCCCATCCTGCATGTAGAAACCTCTAAAGCCAAATTGTGGCTAAGCCCTGATAATCTTTACACCAGCTTTTCCAAATATTTAATTTTCACTAAGAAAAACTCAGACAGTGTGGCCTAATAAGATGAGATTCAGCACAAATATTTATTTTTAAAAAATCGAATAGGAAGCAGAAAATTCAGTGTGGCCAAGGATCATCAGAGAATGTCAGGCCCTCACAATAATACCTCGGGGAATGGAGCAGGGCAAGATAGCCAAAGTGGATGGATATCAAAAGAAGACAGGCAGAAGGAAAAGAAGACAAACTGGTGGCAGCTTTGCCTATGGACGTATAATCCCAGAAAGAGAGAGACTGAGACAGAGACAGAAGGAGAGAGGAAGGTAGTAAAGGAGGAAAGAGGGAGAGAGAGGGAGGGAGAGAGTTTTATCTATATTGGCAATGGTGGACTTGTGTGTGAAACACTCTTCTTTCTAGCAACATTGGAATATCTTAGGATGACAGGACTTGAATTGTTTAACTGTGTAAAGGAGCAGGATGCCTGGAGAATATTGTGTTACGCACAGCAGTGAGGATGGCCCATGTAGTAAGGCAAGAAGAGTGATAGCTGGGTAAAGTACTGGTGGCACTCTGCCAGCTAGTGATAAGTACCTGGCACATCTGCAGTCTCACCAAGTGGTCTCTGATTTAGCAAAAGCATCATAAAGATATTCAGTGTCATAAAAGTAACACTTTATTTAACCTTCCTGTACAAACTTTAGGAGCATTAATCTGTCACAGTAGGCTGTATCTTGTACATGTAAATGGATGAGACTCTGTAATCAAATCCTAAATGTGTATTTGTAGCAATATGGCTTTTCAGAAGAATGTATGATGGGAAGCAACAGATGGAGCAGGGGACAATTAAAGACATCGCGCCACGCTCAGCAAGACCTTTTACTCCTTGAATGGAGTTTCCCAGGACTGCACTGATTTGTGAATTTTCGTGTTTATTTACCAGCCAGCACAACTTTTTTGGGACCCCACAAGGCCTCTCCTACTCTATCACCTGCAATGGAGACTCATTTAGGCAGAGAGAAACCTTGTACGCCTGTGATTCAAGGAGCATTCTAATTTCCTTTCAACACCAGTGCCAATTATGGATTGCAGCTCTGTGGTCAAAATATTTTGAGTCTGAGAAAAGTCCTAAAGCGAAAATGCTTTGTGAATCTTAGACTTTAAAAGGGCAGGCTGCAGCTTCAGGTCTTGGGATTTTTGCTCAGTGCTATTCCCACCCAAACTATCCCAGAGAGGAAGGAGGCATTTGCAGATGCCGCCAGGCCCACTGGATATTTGCCAGTCGCTTTAGAGCTTATGATTTATCGAGACTTAAATTGCAGTTACCAGAAACAAATTCCTCCTGACCAACAACAAAATCTTAGACAGTTTTTGTATAAAACGTACATTGTCAAGGATTGGGACAGGGGAGGAAGGAAATGATTTGGATTCTGCTTTGGTTCGGAAGAACCGGATGTGTTAAATGGTATTGATATGAATAATATCGGCACATTTTGTCCTTAAAAATCTTTGCAAGATTTGCATACGTGTTTATTGTGCAAAACATATGCATCTTGCCTAGCATATATTTCATTGTGTAGCATATGGTTCCTTTCAGCAAAGGATCTTAAATGACTTTAACAGAAAGAACTCCTCCTTTCATTCACTCCCAGAGAGTAAGGTGCTATTTAAGAGGCAATAACTCTTTCCTAAGGGCTCCACTTAGGCCCTTTGTAACCGATTTCTAATTTGCACATCCATTGGTTTTTCTCCTGTCACACTGTCTCTTGGCAGAGCAGGCTGGGCTGAACTGTCTTGGGCAACCCAGGCCCTGTAAATCCATAATAGAAAGTGGGGTGTCTCTTGCTCACAATCTAGGTGTGGGGTTCCTGAAGGGAAACACCCAAGGGAATGGTATCCCAGGGCAGTGCTGTCTAATGGAGGCATAATGTGCGCCACAATGTGAGCCACAGGCGTAATTTTGAATTTCCTAGTAACTACACGTAAAAGAGTAGGGAGAAAGAGGAGAAATTAACTTTAATAATATATTTTATGTAACCCACTACATTAAATATATTACCATTTCAACATGTAACCAATATAAAAGTTATTCATAAGAGATTTTGCATACGTTATTGTGTGTGTGTGTGTGTGTGTGTGTGTGTGTGTGTGTTAAGCCTTCCAAATCCAGCATATATTTTGTTTTTACAGCACACCTCAGTTGGAGCTGTCTGCATTTCAAGTTCTCAATAGCTACGCTGGTCTAGTGACCACTGTATCGTGTAGCACAGTTCTAGGGAGGATGCTGAGGAGTGAGACAGAGAATTATATCAGATGAATAGTATTCCAAGGGACCAGAGGCAAGTATCGGGACCTGCGGTAATGCAGATGATGGCATACACTTACTCTAGGCTTTTTAAATGTTTTACATTTATCTACTCACTTAATTCAAACTCACAAAAAAAGACCGGACTTACTGGTTTGTCAGAGACTAGAGAAATCTCAAGAGTATGGTCCCCAGACACCCTTTTATCTCAGTACTGAAATCACTCCTGAGGTTCACCTTTCAGCCAAAAATTAAACAGGCCCATAAAACAAAATGAGATTAAATGGAGACACCAGCCCAGGGGTAAGGATGAGAAGGCAGGAGGGGATAGGAAAACTGGTAACGGGGAATCCAAAGTCGAGAAGTGGAGAGTGTTGACATGCCGTGGGTTTGGCAAGTGATGTCACAAAACAATGTGTATTAATTGTTTAATGAGAAACTAATTTGCTCGGTAAACCTTCATCTAAAGTACAATAAAAAAGTGAAAATAAAATATATAATACATTACTTTGTCTAAAAAATATTTTCTGTATCATGAAACAAATAAATGAAATGAAAAACAACAACAACAACAAAAAGCCACTGTCATCAAGTCGATTCAGATTCATGGTGATCCCATATGTGTCAGAGCAGAACTGCTGCGTAGGGTTTCCTTAGCTGTAACTTTACAGAAGCAGATCACTAAGCCTGACTTCCACGGTGTCACTGGGTGACAACCTTTGGGTTAGTAGACGAAATGAGCACAAACGATTTGTACCACCTAGGGACCTTTAATTCTCATAAGAACCCTAAAATTAGACAGTATCATTACCCTTTCTGCCTTTATAGATGAAGACAGTGAGGCACAGGTGTATGATGTCGAAGAGTGTGGAAGAACCTAATGTATAAGACAGATCGTGGAGCAGCAGGTAGAGACTGGTGAACAGAAAACCAAAACCAAAACCAAACCCAGTGCCATCAGGTCGATTCTGACTCATAGCAACCCTATAGGACAGGGTAGAACTGCCCCATAGAGTTTCCAAGGAGCACCTGGTGGATTCGAACTGCCGACCCTTTGGTTAGCAGCCGTAGCACTTAACCACTATGCCACCAGGGTTTCCTGGTGAACAGAGGGACTGTCTAAATTCAGGACAGTCAGTCAACAGTTTTACTTTTTCATGTACTCCTAGTGCTGAGTTGAGTGGGGGGTTAAGTCTAGTTAAGGGTCTAGGATGGGTGATTACATCAGCTCTGCTATACTAAATGGCCCCTGAACCAAGATAAAATTAACGCATTTCTCTAGGCAGCTAAGTTCCTGCCAGAAGTGGTAAGTTGCAGAAAAACTTAAGATAAAAGGTACTGAGAGCAAGTTTATACAAAAGAGGAGAAAAGTACATTAGATAGAATATCTTCCATTTTTAGTCTTCACTATAAATATTCTGTGACACCCTGTGCCAAGGGCAACTGTCTCACATGGACCTTGATGTGTGCTATGCCCCCTGGACTCGAGCACCATAGTGGCCCTGCCCTGTGCTGATCTCTGGGCTGGGCTGTCCTAGGAAAATAAGGATTAGCCCAAATGAGTAAGACAGAGACCTCAAGCGGCCCCATTGAGTGGGAGAGAGAATCTGTGAAACATAATTCTAGCACAATGAGATAGAAGTATACGTGTGACCCAAAAGTGGTGGAGAAGGTTGGGTGGAAGGAACTATTTTGGGGGCCAGGCCAGGCAGGAATTCTAAGAGGGTTCCGGGGTTCTGCCTGAGGGAAAGTGCGAGAGGCATCCCAGAGAGGTAGTGTACTTATTCATCTTGTAAGTTGTGCTGACAGCACACCAACGCTTTTTAAGCAAACAACACAAACACACAGCTGGTCAAAAACCAAGACATCCAGCATTAATGACAAGCTCACATGCCAAAACACGGCCTGACTACATCACTCTTTTGCACACTAAAATATAATGTACATTCACTCTAAGAAGTGATGAGAAGCAGTACATTTTTCTTTTCTTCTTTCTGTGCCAGCGCCCTTGTTCCACATCCGACACTCTGTGCAGCTTACGTTTGGGGAAGATTGGCTAGGCCAGATGACATCAGCCCAGCCACACACAGGGATGGAGGCCTGCTGCCCAACTGCAGTCTGTGGATCCTGCACACCTAACTGAGATGGGAACACAGGCCTGCAAGACTGCATCTTTTTTGTTTTTACAGCGCCATTTAGGAACATGACATGATTATCCCCAAATACACATTTAAGAATGTGAATTTGAAATTCAGTTGAGAAGAAGGGAGATAAACAGGTAAAGCAGATTAAAAGGAAAGCTGGGGTAGCATTGTTCAAGATGTGACAATTAGCACTTCCTTTTCCTTCCCCCCAAAGCACTGAATGTTGATAACACATGTGAAGACTCTCAGGCCCTTCAGTATTTTGGAGAATATTTCACAAAGCAAACTTTAGTCATGTAAAATGGGTAAACATGATGTAAAATGTATTAACACATTTGGTGAATTCTGCAAATATATTTTTACACAATTAGCTTAATTATTTAGATACATATTAAACCTTGCTTGCCTCCAGCAATTTAGCATGGAATACAATTTCACATATTATCACAAGAAAAACACATTTATAGAAAATCTGCATCTCTCCTTTCATGATAACACTCCAACCCATCATTATTTGAAACATAAATAGATAGTTTACGTTTCAAGGATGGTGAACACTGTGCATTTGCAGAAACAGTGTCTCCTAACCTAGTGAACAAGTGGTCCCCTAAATCCCAGTCTGTTCATTTGTTGTATTGAAATAGACCTTGGTACTGCCCCCTCAGGGATATTATAACAATATACAAAATGGGGCGCCCCCACCTCATTCAGAACTGAAAGATTCGTTTTAATTTATGTTGCAGGGATTTAAAAAGTGAAGTGCATACAGCAGTAATTCAAAAAGAGTGATGAAGGAGGCGGGAATGACTGTAGTCTTGCATACTCTCATGCTTGCAAGGCAATAGCGATTACTTCCACTTTGAAAACCTGCTCAGTCGTCATTGTCTATGTTCATTCTGGGGGCGGTGCAAACCATTAATGCACTTGGCTGCTAACAGAAAGGTTGGAGGTTCCATCCACCTGGAGGGGCCTCAGGAGTTCTCACAGTTTACTCTGACAGACACTAGTTTTGGCTATGGTTATTCCATTAATACTTTGAATGGACTCTCTTTAGCATTGCTTCCTGAGTGTGCAAATTATTTTGCGAGCCCCTCGTTTTAGTCATCTTTCCAACAGAAAAAAAAAAAAAAGGGAACATTAATGAGAGAAATACTTTATATTTGCATGGTGATTAAAAGATTGTTAAAGCGCTTGCACATACATTATTTTATTGTGAAACAACTCGATGATATAGGCAGTGTTTAGTATTGCCAGTTTGCACTTGGAAAAACTCCATTTTACAAAGGGAGAAAATAAATCAGAGAGAGAAGTAACTTGCTGTAGTCACTTAAACTGTGGCCACACAGACAGAAGTATTTTTATCAAATATGTTTTTGGCATTTTCCTGTATGACAAGCATTTTGGAGTGAAGGGGGAACACACACACAGACACACAGACACACACATCTTCCAAAAATTATCATTTTGATCCCTGGTTATGGAGATTTGATCTCAAAAGCAATCACTCTTCCTAGAACATGTAACTTAAGAGCTTCGGGGGTGGGTAGGGGGTAGTAATAAGAAAAAAACTCTCTGCCTGAGGGGAGGGTAAGTCAAAGGGAACAACAGAACAGCGGTGCCCTATTGATACCACTGTGAGCCTAAATGGCACTCTGCTACCCTTAGAAGGTTTTCCTTTGGGGTAGAAACAAGACACACAGGGAGAGAGACCCTTTGACTCCATTCGTGTTACTTTTCATTTAGAACTAAACTAAGGAGAATGGAAATCTGTCTCTCCAGCTAGCCTGGGTATGTAGCTAGTAATGATTCAAGGAATCAAAGGCAGGGTTCCATTAGAATCTGAAAGAGACCCAGGGCTGCCAAGATGAAGAAATTTACCTTGCAGACGTGTGCGCAGCTCAGGTTGGTGTTAATGTCATTTTAAATCCTTTCACGCTCAACAGCTGAGCCTTGAGAAGCGGCTCTAGCTGTCATTCTGACTGAGGGTTGATGCCTCAATTAGAAAAGCTTCTGTTCTGTGTAGATCCCAGGGTGGAAGAAAGAGGAAGCCTGCACCCTCTGTACATCCAGAAGGTGAGCCCAGCCCTCTGGAGGGCAAGTGAGCGCAACAGACCTCTGACAGACCTGAAGGTGCATGACTTGAGCTGTGAGTAACCTTGTTGACGCCCAATTTTAAACTCTCTTTTATCTGAAGGAAGACATTCCTTAGTCAGCGAATGAGCCAGGCTGACAACCAGGAACCACATCTCATTATGGGTTAGTTACTTTCTCCTCATCCAGGTGCGGTATCTCAGGGCAATAATGTTTTTTAAATGCCTCTTTGTGAAAAATGGCTATTGTATGTGTGGTAGAAACTTTAACACTCTCTATATGTTTATTTGCATTTTTCAAATGCAGTGAGGTGGGGCCATGCGGCTGGTCCAACGAGATGTGTGTGGAAATGACTGGTGTCACTTCAGAGAAGTGGGATTCTCGATCTCACTTTCAATGGCAGCTGAGGAATGCTTATGTTCCAGAGTGCAGCTACAAGATGGCGGAGACTCTGTCACTCTGGAGTGGAGCTTAGCCTCTCACTGACTCACACGGAATTTGTGTAATAGTGAGAATAAACCTTTGTAGTACAGAGTGCAGTATAGTGTACTGAGATTTTGCAATTGTTACCTGAGCAGAGCCCAGGCTTTCCTAACTAGTACAATTAGGAGAACTAAAACTTTGGTACTCCTCTACACTGGTTAAAATTATGAAATGAAGACTCGCATGAGGAGCCTATAAAATATATATTTATATTTGCAGAATTGAGGTTTGGCCTTTTCTGTTGCAGCTCTTGTTATAAAGAACCTGGCAATGAAGAGAGAATCTGAAATTAAACACTAAGTCACAGGGTCTTTGGAAGATTCACAACATCTGATTGGTTACCAAGTTTGGCATTTCATCTACTAAACATATCAAGAATCTCTCCATTTTTTCCAGTTCTCCTGGTGTGACACTGAAGCCACCATTGTTTCTCAACGAGGCTGCTGCATACACACTTTCTTCTTTCTATCCATTGGTCTCACTACAGTCCAAAGTTCTTTTCACTCTCCTGATTAGAACTCTTTAATAGGTTTTCATTGCTTTTAAAATAATATCCCCAAAACTAAATATGGACCCAAAAGTCCCACATGATTGAAAGACATGGATGGGAGGAATGGAAGGTCATCCAGTTAGCTCACTCAAAGGTTCCAAATGGTATCTCGGGACAAATTTGCTTACAGCCTAATTGGCTACTGAGGGACTTAACTCTGGGTTCAAAACCAAGTATTTGACAAAAGGCTATTTAGTGTCTAATAATTTAATACCTAGCTCAAAACTTGGAGAGGGAGGAAGTGGTGAGGAGATGAAGATATGGTTACAATGAAAGGGATTAGCGTTCTTCCAGGTCTCATGCCCACACGAAGTTGAGCATTTTGTCAAGGTTATTTTGCAAAAAATTATTTGGATCTTGTGACCTCCTGTGTTAAAACTCTTTACTTATCCTTACCTAACATCCAAGGCTCTGCAGCATCTGGCCCAGGCATCTCTCTTTGTTCCCCAAATTCACCATGCTCTTTCCTACTTTCATGTTTGTATAAATGCATTTGGGGAGAGAAGGGCTGGAAGACCATTCACCTCTTTTCATTTTCTATTCTTTTCATCATTTTCAAAACCCAACTCCAGTATTATCTTCTTATGAAGACTTCCTGACTCAGAGTTCAATAAGCTCTCACAGTAACTGGTTAATAGTTGTGTACCAGCACCGCCCATGTGGTATTATCACTGCATTATTCATATGTCTCTTTCTACCTAGACTGTGAGCTGCATGGAGACAGGAACTATGGACATATTGTCTAGCTTAGTACCTCCTTTCTTGCTCAAAGCTGTAGACCAGTCCTAATATCTAATGTACACCATAACCTCTCAACAAATATTCTTTTACCTTGCTTCCTGGGGATATTGTTAGAAGGAAAAGTATAAACTATTGGGAGATATATACATATGTATGTATATGTGTGTGTGTATATTCTTCTTTTGATTGTCATCATGAATGATAACATCACAAAATATTACTAATAGAAGTACTATTAGTAGGCATAAAAAAATTTCATTACCTCACTCAAGATGATATTTCTGAGGTTCCCAAAGATCCTTGAATACCAGGAAGAGGCAAAGACAAAGTGCTGCTGGGTGCCAATCTGAGCAATAAAAATGGTGCATCTGCCATCTAGTGGTGATCATGTGTAAATGCATCTGGACTTGATCAAGACGTCTGGAGGGCCATCCTAAGGTGAATAGGTGTTGCCATTGAATAAAAAGAGTAAAAATAACACCCGACATGTATTGAGCTCCTACTATGTTCTAGACACTGCTAAGTGTTTTATATAAATTATTTAATATTGAAAACAATATTATGTAATAGGCCCTATCTTTACACCCATTCTAGAGATGAAAAGTTTGAGGCACTGAAAAGTTAAGAATTCAAACTCTGGCAGCCTGACTTCAGAGCCCACATTCTTAAAAACTACACTAAAATAAATGATGGTGAACTGAGTTAAGCTCTACGCAGAATCATCAATTCCTATGATAACAGAAATAATTATTAAAAATCATTTGTATTTAGAAAAACATGTTCCCATTTTTTATCTTTACAACAACCCAATTATTACTATCCTCTGTTACGGGTGAAGAGGAGCCCTGGTGGCAGAGTGGTTGGCTGCTAACCAAAAAGATCTGTGATTCGAACTCACCAGTTGCTTAGTGGAGGAGAGATGTGGCAGTCTGCCTTCTTAAAGATTACAGCCTTAAAAACCCTATGGGGCAGTTCTACTTTATCTTACAAGATCACTAGGAGTCGGAATCAACTTGATGGAAATGGGTTTGGATTTTGGTTACAGATGAAGGGACTCTATCTCAAGAGAAACAATAGAATCACTTAAGATCCCACAACAGTCAGTGATGAGCAGTTATTCCAACTTGGGATATGGTCTATACACTCTATATTGTATCCATTGCATTGTATTTTGAGTATAATGATGGCAAAATGTTACAAAGAGAATTTTATAAGCTTGATTTTTTAAAAAAAAGAAGTTTTCATTTCTTACAATGTTTCGTGTCACAGTAAGTTTGGGGCTTGAAGAGCCTGGGACTATTAGCATTTTGTTACCAATCCTCCTGTCTCCCAGAGGTTCTCCTGGGTCAAGTGCTCCACGTGGCAGAACATTTCATCTACCCACAAATCAAATATCCAGCACTAGGCTCCAGACCCAAGGAAAAACCTTTTACTCTCTAAGCATGGCTGACTCTTCCAGTTTAAAATATAATGTTTTAATTGCCTAGGTAACTGCCAAGTGACTGATGCCACTTCTTCCTAGCATTCCAAACCTCTTAGAAAAGCTGGTTAGACACTGCTACAACCAGTCAGTGAGGAATCCCTACCAAGCTCCCACATCTACTGGTGCTCAGGTCAAGGCTATAAAAAAAATAAATAAATACAAAATAGGTAATGTATAATACAAATCTCAGCTTGTAGTTATAAGGTATGTTCTTTCCCTTCACCAAAATGTCCTCTCTGTTCACTGTGGCCACATTTCAAACATTCTCATAATCAGTCTATTCAATAAACCATTTTATTCCTTCTTTTAAATTATTTAATAAGACCCTGTTGTGTAGTCCCTAACCTCAAGAGGCTTGCAGTCTAATGGAACGAGACCGACAAATCAACAAATTGATAAACAAGATAGTTATAGATTGTGATAAACGACAAGGCAGCTGATGTGATGGAAGTAACATTACAAGGGAGAACCTGTATTTCTGGGCATTTTATCTGAGACTTGAATGAGTAAAGGGGAAGGGAAGTGGGGCAGTTAAAATCAGCATGAATGTCTCCTTGAGGTTTTCAAACTTTCAAACTTATTGTCATAGACTGTTGTCACTGCCATCACGCCTTGACTCTCACTCCTACCTTCGCATCTTCCTAGGTCTCCTTCCGATCATTTGGTATTTGTGGTCTAGCAGTACAAACCCTTTTACAACAGATGCATGCATTCTGCCCTTGTCTGCACCATGTTTGTGCAGAATGCTTACATGTAAAAAAAAAAAAAAGTAAGCTCCTTAAAATTCTGTTTTCAAAGTGCTTCACATTTATACTTGCGTTGATTTCTGTGGCGTGTTCGGGGGGTAAGAGAAAAGTAGCAGAGAGATTTTTGTGTTGAGAGAAAGGAAATGGGAAAGGCAATAAAAATATCTGAAAGAAATCATTCTGGAGGGACAATGGGTTTGAATACAGAAGGCCCAGGGCAGGAAAAAGGTATATGCTCACAACTTTGGCAAGTAAAATGTTCTACAGAGAAAGAATTTCAAGTGATATAATGCTAGTTGTTCTCTTAGCACATGGATGATTTTGAATTACTTGTATTTGGTGACATCAGATGAGAATTAATCTCTTAAATATTTTGCTGCCCACAGAAATCATCTCTTTATCACAGCAGTGACAAGTGTGTGGGTTGTTCTTTGGTGAGGCGCATAAAGTCTCAATTACCATCTCCTGATAGAGGATGGGTTATGTGAAGAAGGATTCAAAGTGTCTGTATAAAAGAATTTTCTTACTCAATAATTTTGTGCTCTGGGTGTTTTCAAGCCCTATCAACTCACTTTCCTAAACCTTCACCCTCCCCAATATGTACACAAACATAAAAAACAATGACCAAAAGAAATTCTTTCTTTTTTCTTTTCTTAAATTTTTCTTAGTCTAGCAGAGCCAGAAAATCCTTCCCAGAAGAGACAAGCTAAATTATATTCAACCTCACGCACCATCAACACAGTTGTCATCCATGTAGCATGCTCATTACAGTGATGGTATAAGAAGCAAAGTGAACACAGCTGGATTTTCAGATCCCAGGTTGAGTCTGCAGGGCTGACTGTTAGAAACATCATCTTTTCACTTATGCACTGAAAAAATTTGATCTGGAAGTCATTGAGGGAGAAAGTGGAAACCCCACGATGTCACTCCTATTGAGTGACTTCTATTTCTGAGCTTTGGTTCTACACAACTGGCACCATAAACAAAATGATTGTTAAAATAATATTTATACATATACAGTCACAGAATGGGAATTTTGTAACAGGTTTCATCCCAATAATTTATAATCCTGAAGTATTTTTCAAAATAATTAAATCCACACTTAAAAAATTGTATATATCTTTTCCTCTTCATTATCACCAAAAAAAAAAAAAAGCCACTATTTTTTTTAATGAAAAACCACTGTAAGCTAAACAAAAATCAACATGAAAGAAATGTAATTAATAGTTATCACAACAGCAGTAAAAGAATAACTAATTGTTTGGCTTGTGTGGATCTTTGGTTAAGGACTGAATTTTTATTGTGTTTGTTTTTTAAATGGCATATTTGGAAGTATTTTATTTGTGATCTTAAACAAGTGGACCTTTGTTTCTGTTCCAGAAGTTATTGAAATTCAAGCCAAAGTATTCCATATGCTTCTTTTTTACTTAACTGCTTAATCAAACCATTCTTCTGAAGTAAAGAAGATATTTTCATTCATTCTTATACTACCCATTTAATTAATTGATTCATTTTGTAGATGACTTGGAATTGATGTCTTGGGACTAATTTCCTGGAATAAGAATGAATATCTGCACGTAAGTGTCTTTCCATTACTCCTACATCTTTCTCTCCCTCCCATCATATAATGTCAAAAACAGCTGGCATTGACCTGGCAACATCACAAAACATTCTTGCTATATTCTGAACACCTATATCAAAGTAGGCTGTCTCTGGATTGTTTCTTGGATTCTTTGAATGTTTCAAGGCTGTGTTTGATGGTGTAGCTTTTTCATCTCACGTAACTCCCAGTTTTCTATAATAGAAACATTCTTAGAGAAATATATTCTAAAACACCCATGCTTAGTTCTCACACAACAAGCCGACTGGCTGTATCTTTCATCTTGAGCTGTATCCAATTCAGCCATTTTCATTTTATTAAAAGTGAAAATGTATTTAACATATTAACAATCTCCTGACCCACTCTATTTTTTCCTTCATTGAGCTCCTGTACTTGTGCAAATCTTTAGCAGCCTTGATTAAAAACAAAAATAAAAAACCAAACCCATTGCCATGCAATCGATTCTGACTCATAGCGACCATATACGACAGAGTAGAACTGCCCCATAGGGTTTCCAAGAAGCTGCTGGTAGATTCAAACTGCTGACCTTTCAGTTAGCAGCCAAGCTCTTAACCAATAACTTTGGCATTAAAATTTTTCACAATAATTCTCTTTTTTCATTGCAAGTAGAAGAGCCATCTCTTGCCACTTCCTCCACACTGTCCTTTAAAATATTTAAAGATGAAAAATCACATACTCAGGGTATTGGTTTCCTAGGGATGCTGTAACAAAATACCACAAACTGGGAGGCTTACAAGAACAGAAACATATTGTCTCCCGTGTTGGAGGCTAGAAGAGGCCATGCTTCCTCCAAAGGGGAACATCTTTTCTTGTCTCTCCCAGCATCTGGTAGCACCAAGTGTTCCTTGGCTTTTAGATAATCTTCACATGGCTGTCCTTCCTCTATCTATCTGTGTCTCTTCTCTTTTATAATGATACCATTCAGATTGGATTACAGTCCTCCCTACTCCACTCCGATCTCCTAATAACATAACTGATGACATCTTCAAAGACCGTGTTTCTAAACAAGGTCACATTCATAGGTACCAAAAAAAAAAAAAAAAAAATTTTATTTATTTATTTTTTTTTTATAGGTACCAGGGCTTAGGAATTCTAACATGTTTTAGGGTGGGAGGTGTGGGGACACAATTCGATCCGTAACAGCTTATGCAATGTTCTTTATCTTTGCTGAATTACAATATTGCAAACTGTAAAAGAGCTACAATATCTGGTAAGTCCTCTTGTGTCAGTAGCCTGTTTTAGATGTCTGAAAGAAACACACTTTTATCACTTTAAAATACTCAGCCATTTGTTGCCAAAAAATTAAGAAAACAAACTCAGGGAAGAAACATACTGTATCAGGCAAATCTTTCAGGTGTCTTCAGATTTCAATCAGGCCTGGCTGGTCCATTGTGCCCATGTGGTTCTACTGCCTGTGGCCAGCCAGTCACTTGCCCTGGGAATACCTACTCTTCTCTCTTGACTGTGTCTCGTGGTCAAGCCAAACAAGCGTCATGCCCAGAGTTTCCAGCTACCCCCACTACTTCTGAATTGTGTAGAATCTATGTCCCAAGCGGTTACCAAGTGGGGCAGATGATGTTGATGCCTCACATGTTCTGATCAATGGATTGGGAGATGGAGGGCAGGGAGCTGAGTAGATATTCTCTGTCCTTTATCCAGCCCATGAACTGCTCTGAGGTTATGCCATACAGTCTGTCCAGGGAAGTACCTATCATGTGTGCTGCTGAGCAGATAAACCTGCTAAGATATTTTCTAGGACTTTGCAGCTCATCGTGAAGCAAGGGCCTGAGTAGATACGTGAACAGTCATGTATCATACTGTACAGCTTTGCATTCTTTCCTGTCTTCATTCCTTTTTCTCATTCTCACTTCCTTGGATTTGCACTTCCCAATAAAGCAGGAGCACTTAATTCTTGCCTCAGGTTCTGCTTTCTAGGGGGCCTGAATGAAGACAAATATCATGAAAGCAATAGGCTTATTTTTTTTTTTCTCTTTGAAAGCCTATGAAAATTACTGAGAAATCTTAGCTTCAATATTAGAATATTAAATAGCGCATTTTACCCTAGATTTATGTGTTTCAAAGTTTGGTTTCATTTTCCTAGTGATATGTGAGGGTCCTGATGAAAATTATCTAGTACCTGATTTTAGATGATACATTTGGAATGTTAAAAGATCTATGTTTTTGTTATGGTTTTAATGATTTTTTAAATATTTATTTTTAAACACAGTATCACTTAGAAAAATATAACTTCAGAATGGAAAATCCTGATAGGCATCACTTTAACCAAATGATCACACTTAACATCATCGACATTGAAACAATCCATCATCATGTGCCTTCTCGTATAGGAAAAGATACGGCAACACTACTGTGGTATTCCTGCCCAAGATGCATTGTCTGATTCTATTAATAGGAAGATACCAAACTCAAATGGAGGGATATATTAAAAATTATAACTGGACTATACTCTTCAAAAATATCATGGTCAAGACAGATAAAGAAGGGCTGAGGAACCATTCCTAGTTAGAGGAGGCTAAAAAACATGGCAACCTGACAACTAACTGCAATGCAGAATCCTGGTTTGGATCTCAGACTAGGGGAAACTAGCCCTAAAGGATAACACTGGACCAATTGGTGAAATTTCAGTGTGGACTGTAGATTTCATAATAAAACTGTCCAATGTCCAACGATATCTAGAAAGGAAAAGGTTGAGCAAAGTAGTTCTCAGGAGAGGAAAATGGTTAAAGAAAAACAGTATGTGTGTTTATTATGTAGGCTAATACCAACTGCCATAACAAACACATTCAATAGTTTAAGAGGCTTACCAAACAATAGTTTATTTCTTGCTGATACATCAACCCATGCAGCTGCTTCTGGTTGATGGGCAGCTTTCTTCCATGTGCTGACTCAGGAATCATCTCTTTCCATCTTGAGTCTCTCTACTATCTCCTAGCATCTCCTGGTCCTCTACATTCAGCAGTGGGAAGTGGACAAGCCACAATTGCTTCTAAAGCCTTTGGCCTGGTAGACATCACTTCCACTCTCCTTGCATTGGCAGTAATGAGCACATGGTCACACCTAGACACAAATGAGACTGAGAAATGTACTAACTGGTTGGGCTGCCTCCTCTCAGTAACGAACTGCTACAGAAGGTGAAGCACAGATTTTTGGTAGACAGGGTAACAGAGGGAAAATTATTTCTGGGTTTAAAATTTACAATAAAATAACTAACATTTATTGGGCTCTTACTATGTAGCAGATATAATGCTAAAAATTTTACAAGTCATTCACACAAAATTCCTATGAAACAGGAATCAATATCCCTATTGTGTAGATAAAAATCCAGAAGCTTTGTGAAATGAAACATCTTAGCCAAAGGCACACAGCTAGTTGATGGTATTTTTGAGGTTTGCCTTGCTCCAAGGTCTCTGTAGTGTTTACAAACATGTAATTTAGGGTGGACAGCCTATGATTCAAATTTTGCTTTAACTTTTTAGTTCTACGACTTTTGAAAAACTATTTCGCTTATTGAGCCTGAATTTTCCCACCTATAAATGGGAATATAGCTACCATCATTGGGTAAAAAAATTAATAATAATAAAGCTTTTATAATGCTTATAAAATGCTCATCTTGCTATTTCACCAAGTACTAAAAAAAAAACCCGAATTCGTTGCTGTTGAGCCAGTTCTGACTCAAACCGACCAAATACAGAGGATACAATATTAGCTAAACCTTCATTGAGACCCCAGGTCCACTACATATTGTCCCTGAGATCCTTAATCTCTCCCATCTTCAGCTTCCTCATCTGTAAAAAAATTGTAAGATGACGTTTAAGATTAAATGTGGTATATATATATAAAATCTATAAGGTAATTTTCACACTGGGTGGCACATCTTAAGCATTTAATAAGTATTTGTATTAATACTTGTATAATCAGAAGTTCTCCCAGATTAAATGAGATAACACATACCTGTGAATAGTGCAATGCCTGGTATTCAGTAAGAACTCAACAAGGTTAGACGCCTCATTTTTCAAAAAATCCTGCAAGAGATCATCTTGGTTCCCCAGATAAAATAGGTAGATTCAAAGTAATAATCTAACCAACTCAATTCAGGAGAGAAAAACCAACAAGAAAGCCAGCAAAAAAAAAAAAAAAAAAACTGCTAATTTTTCTCATTGGTATAAAAACTCCAGAGGGAACTGAGACTTTGTTTCTTTAGTTGGTTGTTTTCTGTTAAGTCCGGGTATTTTAGCCTGAATATAATGGTGGGAAAGACCTGGCTCTAGTCTCTGTTTTCTCATAGTTTAGCTAGAACTATTGTCTCCATAGCTTTTTATGTTGTGAAACAAGCCTGCTGTCAAATGTTGGAAGACTACGGGCCTTCACAGGCTCTAGTGAGAGCGCACCTTTGAGCTTCTAACGACAGAAATTTTTAAAGATACAGCAGGACTAGCCACTTTTAGAAACGCCCATGTACCAGGGAGGATCCTAGCTTAAAATGCCATTTAAAAAAAAGCCAAATTGCTCTGCTGAAGCTGCAGATGATCTGCTTTTAGTTCCTTTGAGGTACATTTTATGACATTAGAAACATGAGAACATGTGTTATCTGGCTTGGGGGAAAAGCAGCACCCCGAAATTCTAATCATTTCTTTCACCAATCCAAAGGAAATCTCTTAAGGCTTTAAAAGGTTGGGTTAACAACACTGAAAATATTTTTATTTTTCACACTCCTCTGCTTTTCTTGGTTCCATCTGGGACCAGAAGCCAGCATGTTGAAATACCAGGAGAAAGGCAGTCCTCAAACGTTTCCAGCCTGACGAGAAGCAGGAAATAGCAGAAAACTCATAAGGGCAGATTGGCTTTTCTGCCTACAAGACTTCCAGGCTAATTTAGTATGTTAACAAGTGCTCATAGGTATTACTCAATGTGACTTGGGAATACCCAGGTTTTGAAGCCTATTGGAGTTTTTCTGTTTCAGAAATGAATATTCATCTTTACTGTCATTGGTCGATTAATCATTAATATAAATTATATCATTGTTATTTTTAGAGCAATTTTCAAGTGGGAATTCCAACATCTTCAAATAACATGGCTATGGCAACGGTCTCCTTAAGAGATCAGAGTTGAAATGAAAGTTATGATTTTTTAAAAGAGGTGTGTAATGTTAGTTTCAGTTCACTGAGAAATGCAGCTAAGTCTTTATTTAGTTGTATGAATACATGCAAGAAAAGGTAGGAGGAGTACCAATTATTTAAGAAAAGCAAAACGATTTAGCAATGAATGTAAAAAATACCTCAATATTTTCTGCACGTAAGTAAACTCACCAACTCAAAATTTTCCAAATATGGCTTCAGAATGCTTTGGAGGAGCCAGAGCCAATTCTCATGAGTCAACAAAATAAAAATACCTTAAGAAATGATTTAATAGATACTTTCCATTCCTAGTTGTAATAAATAAGACTAATATGTTTTTTTTTTAAAAAAAACTGATCTACAAGACATTGTGAAATTGGGCTTGTTGGATACTTGGACCTTTTCATATACTGATATTGAAAATCATGAGAGACTCTAGGGAAAGGAATAATTTGCAGTAGCTCCTATTGATAAGACATTTAGAGATCTTGGAGATCAATGAGACTAAGCTTTAACACAATTTTCAAAACAGTCCAAAATCACAACGGATTTAATTCACATTAAGTACACCAAAACCAAAAGCAAACCCGTTGCCGTTGAGTGAATTCTGACTCATAGTGACCCTACAGGACAGAGTAGAACGGTCCCATAGAGTTTTCAAGGAGCACCTGGTGGATTCGAACTGCCAACCTCTTGGTTATTAGCTGTAGCACTTAACCACCATGCCATTAGGGTTTCTACTAAGTACATATTCATGGGAAAATTTTTTTTTATTGGCTTTTTAGATCATATATTTGCTGAAGACAGGGTTTGTGTCTATAATGTATCTTATATAGCATCTCCAGAGGGTTTTAGCCACCAATCGACATTTATAATAGAACTGTGTTCTATTACATTAGAACAGTGACTTCCTATACATTTTTGATGAAATGATTAACTTATGTATTTTATCAACAGCATTTATTGAGTGTATCTACTATGCCAGGGATTTATATGCTTTAGATATACAGTGGTCTCTGCCCTTACAATGTCATGGGAGAATACAGACAATAAACAGGTTAACAAACAAATGTGAAATTATAAGTTTAGAAAAGTGCTGGAAAGGAAAAGAATAGGCTATGGGGTTGGGAAGAAGATTCAGAAAAACCCTATTTATTTACATAATCTTATTGTGCAATCTGAATCCATTAGAGAACCAAGGAAGAGCATTCTAGGGAAACATCTGCCATACCATGTTACAGGCTAGTGAGTGATCTGATTCCATAAGACTTTGGCCCATTGATCAGACAAAGGGCAAAATGGGTCATCCATCTCCCGACTTGGAGCCATCTGGCTTCTCCAAAAAAACATTATTTTGAGCCCCTTACCTCAACTTTGCTATCACTCTCTTTCTTATCCAGCCCTCCGGGGAAAAGTCGACGCTTTTCAGATATTTTCCTTGGTAGTGGCTGTGTGTTCTATTGAGCATCAGGCGCCTTCCCCACTGTCCCAACAAAATGGCTTCCCAAGCCTAAGCTTGTTGGGTGCTCTTTTCCCATATTTCCAAGTCTCCTCACAGCTTCAAAAGATATAGGCTCCCTTTTCTTAATAATGCCGTCACAAAAATTAACAAGCCTTGAAAGTATAAGGAGTCATAGATTCTTATGTCCCGCATCCCATTGTTCACCCTAAGCTCCATGTCCCCAACTCGTTTATGCTTCAATTCTCCTCTTATTGAAATTGTATAGTAGTGACTAAGGTGAAACGTGGCACAGCGCAAGCAGTATAGTGGGAAAGGAGTTGATGATGGGGTCTCTAGGACTACTGTGGAGCATGTAACCATGCTTTGAAGTTGCAATTATAAGGAGATCCACAGGCAGGACAAAGACAAGGTAAGATGGAACTGCATCTGAGGATAAGATTATATTTATAGCCAGATGAGAGAATAAAATTAGGCTTTTTTTTTTTTAAAAAAAAAAAACTTTTAGCATTCTTTCTAATGCACTATTTCTTATAAGCTGGCTTCAGCTACCTAAGCTTTCAAGAATGAAAACACTTCATATAATCTGGAATTTAAATTTTAATAACGTTAAACCAATAATTAAAAATAACATTAGCAATCCAACTTTGAATTTTTACCTGCCATCCAGATTTAAGGGCCAAATGTTACCTATAAAGCAATAAATTGAACTAGTATTAATATATAATATCAGGGAAACACCTGCTTTGTTTAGACAAGGGAAATAAGCAATTATAACTTAATTATAATGCATTTCTAAAATGTTGGCACCAAAGAAGGAGGAGGAAAAATAACTTCAAGAAACTATGCTTGTCCAATTTTCTGATCTTGGTTAAGTTCTTTTTCACTGACCACAGCTCAAACACACTAATATGTTTCTCAAAAGAGGGTGGTCAAGCTATTTAGTGACCTCACCCTTCCACAAGTGTTGGCTAAATTCTTTCCCTTGTATATAGTTCCTTTGTGAAAAACATTTATAGTT
Organism: Elephas maximus indicus; assembly: GCF_024166365.1. Classification (NCBI taxonomy): domain Eukaryota; kingdom Metazoa; phylum Chordata; class Mammalia; order Proboscidea; family Elephantidae; genus Elephas; species Elephas maximus. Next base: position 81,857,416 of record NC_064822.1, on the reverse strand, counting down.
GTGCTTTTTAAAGCTTAGGAATAACCAGCTGTTCTGCCTTTTTACAGAACTCTTGTAAATATTTATATACTTTGATATCTCAGATTTAGACCCTTGACTTTTTGGTTCTAGGGCTTTATCAGTATAAAAAGTATGCATTTTTAAGTGGTTTGATCATTCTACAACCATAGTAAAAGAATGAAGGATCTCATTCTTCATGGGCATCATTCCCCGAATTCTACAAAAGAAAACAATTTAATCTTATGATCTTATAATTCCATTACACTTTTTGTTACTAAGGGTTGTCATATTTGGCTTTGTTTTGTGGGCAGGTAGGCTGTGTTCATAAAGGGAAAACATTCACTCTCTATTCAGTGAATTTGTCTATGGTACTCAGAGCTGAAGACACCAAGATAAATATTTATAGGTCCTGCCCCTCAAGATACTCCTGACTAGTGGGAAGGGAAGCCAGGGAACTCAGATGCTGTGAGTGAAGTGGAGGGTTTCAGAGAAGGTTTCCCAGACTACAAGAGCCTTGGTCAAAGTCCCAAGGGATGAATAGGGATTTAACAGGAAGGACAAAAGGGGAAGGATATTCTAGGGGAAGAAACAGCATCACACAGGCAAGCGTGAATGAAATAACATGGCGTACTGAAGGGATGAAAGAGTACTGTGGATGGGTGTAATATGGGGTTCGTATGGGGAAAGAGAGATGAGTGGGCAGCTTGTGGCCAGAACATGATGAAATTTGCACAAGGCTAAGGAGCTGGGTGTTATTTTGAATGCACTGGAGAGTCATAGAATTTGCATTTTAGAAATATATCCCTGGCAGCAATGTCGAGGAGGGATTGGGGCAGGTCAACTAGATGTAGAGAGTCTTTGGGTATGTGTCATATTAGTGCCTGAGAGAAGCAATTCAGGTTGGAACCCAGGGCAAGGCCAGCAGGGATGGAAAGGAAAAGTGCTGTGGGATCTGTGGGAGCTGGTGATTGGCTGGATTTGGGGGTGAAGGAGACCAGAATCTGGAGTAATCCCTAGAAGCTTGAGAGTTGCCTTGGATGTAAGAGGGCACAGATCACATCGTGAGTGGGTATAATCTATATTATGGCTGTGTCCAAACCCCTCTTTGCCAGTTTATAGCAACAGTGAACAGGCAATGAGGGTTTGCTCTGTGCTAGGCACTAGTCTTAGTGTGTTGTATGTGTTCAGGATAAGGACTGAAAGCACTGACTCAGGATCCAGACTGTCTACATTCAACTCCTACCTTTGCCATTTGACTGGCTGTTTATCACTCTGGGCCAGTGACTTACCCACCTATCCTCAGTTTCCTTATCCATAAAGTGGGGATGATAATAATTAAAACCTACTTCATTAGGTGGTTATAAGGATTAAATGACTTAATATAAGTAACTCATCTAGATGAATGACTGGTATGTAGAAAATTTTCACTAAATGTTGATTACTATTATTATCACATGTATTAACCCATTTAAACCTCACAAATCTGTAAATGTAGGTACAATTTTCCTCATTTATCAGAAAAGAGAATTGAGACACAGAGAAATGGTAGAGCCAAGAACTCAGACTCAGGAGCTTTTACTCTTAACTACTTCACTCTAGTACTCTGTGTAATATTTTGGGAGCTAAATGCAAGACTATTAACTAGAAGGGGTCAGTTTCAGGTAGAAGCAGGTATGAGTAGTATAGGGAAAGAGGTCCCAGCACTCACCCTTCTATTCAAAGCAATGCCTGAATCTGACACTTCCCTGGAAGTGCTGACATCCGTGATAGTTATGTCACTGCACTGACTTCGTAACACGTGCTCAGCGAGGTGAGCATCTCCCCATTTCTTTCCTTCTACTCTTCAGCTGATCCCTGATTCCCCGTACCTTGTTCCACAACTGGCCAGACAAAAGAAATGCCTCTCACATCACTGCTATAAATTAGCTTAATTTTCAGCTTTCAGTACCATTTTTTCTGTCTAAATAAGTAATAACCTTTGCTCAATTTGGAGTTTCCAAATTTTATTTTTACGGAAAGAAGCAGGTGAGTGTCGTGGTTAAGAGTTCTTGTTTGGGAATCAGAATGACCGGTTTGGCTCTGCCAACATTTAGGCAAATTTAGCAAATGAAAACGCAGGATGCCCAGATAAATTTAAATTTCAGATAAATAAAGACAATTTTTTAGTATAGGTATTTCCCAAATATTTCATGGGGGCATACTTATACTAAAAGTAATTTATGCATTGTTCATCTGAAGCTCAGATTTAACTGGGCATTCTGTATTTTGTCTGGCAACCCTGCATAGGAATGCCTCCATTCTCTCACCTGTAAAATAGAGATAATGAAAGATAATAATAGTGACCGCTTTTGAGGTTGGCTAGAAAGATTAAATACGATAATCCATGTTAAGCACATAGAAAACGGCCCATATTGTTAATTGTTGTTGTTATTGTTATACTGGGATGATGGTAAGCTGGCAAATTATGAGGAAATTTTTCAGCACTGGTTCTTTAAAACATTTAAAAAAAAAAATGCTTTAAGAGTTAGAAGTGAGGGACGTTCTACCCAAGCTACCTTTGTGTAACTAAAGAATGGAAATATGACTCCAACTTGATTTTTTCTGTTTTTTCAAGAGGCACTCTGTAAATAGCTCTTATTTCTCAATATAACTTCATATTTCCTCCTAACTCTTCTGCCCATAAGCTACCTGCCAAGCTAACATTATAAAGAAGAAGAGGTTCCAGGCACTTAGGCCTTTGTCATTAAAAATAAAGTGAAAGCAAGACGTAGTCGTGCTGATTAATCTTCCCCTATTTCCTTGGGAAGAATTTGGCAAAAACAGATTCTGCAAACTCAGCCAGCCATCTTTGAGGCTATATGCCCTGGACCAATTATATATTACATGATAAGTATACCCAATAATTAACTAATGAATTGGTTTCCTCAGGAAACTATCAGAAGTGTCAGGAATTGAAGAATATTTAGATTGCCTCTTGTGAGTCCTGCTGAAGAAACATCTGGTTCTTTTTTCTTCAATCAACGTGCACCCTGAAGGGTCCCAAATTCAAAAATGATTATATTTCATGTCATTTATGTGCCTTACAGTTTGACAAATTTAACTTGTAAGAATAAGTGATTCCGTGTTCAATTTACGTTGATCCCATTTTCATCTAAACATCCAAAGAGAGAGAACCATTATAGATTGATAAAAGCTGCTGATTGATCTATTGATTTCCAGGCCTTAAATCTCCTAGGGAAGTCTTTGTAAAGTTCGTGTTCATAAAATTCTTGTTCTGCCACAAAAGCTCCCAGTGGATTGTGTTTCTCAACTACAAGGAAAATCATCAGGGACAAACCCAGAAAATGTTTCTTTAGTATACACTAGGCAGGAGGGCCTTCCAAATTCAGTCTCAATCTGGTTTCTTCAAAGGTTTATTTTTATTTCATTTTTGAAAACTTTTAATTTGAAGAGGGGGGAAAAAGCTCTTTAAAGCACAACAACCCGCAGTGATGTAAGTGCCTGTCTGTCTCATATATAATCATGTCTGTTTGGACATGCTGGGTGTCATGTCCAGGGCTGTGGTGCCACATTGAGAACAATATTGAACTAAATAGTTTTGACAGAACAGTCAGACCTTTTCTTGGGGCTCCTGCTATATTGCATATCTGCTTCTTTGTACACAACAGGATGAGTGAGTGATGGAAAGCAGAGAGTTCAATTGTGGTTAAAGTCCACAAAAGAGCCATCAGTGGAAACTCTTTACTGATTTGCACTAATGCCTGGGAAATAGAGTACAGATTACTGTATTTTCCAGGTTATCAGGTGTCTTAGTTATCTAGTGCTGCTATAACAGAAAAACCACAAGCAGAAATTTGTTTTTTCACAATTTAGGAATCTAGAAGTCTGAATTTAGAGCACCGGCTCAAGAGAAGGCTTTCTCTGTCAGCTGTGGAGGAAGGTCCTTGTTTCTTTTGAGCTTTTGTTCCTGGGTGATCTTCATGTGGCTTGGCATCTCTCTTTGCCCATCTCTGCTTCTTTCACTTGCTTGCTTAATATCTTTTATATCTCCAAAGAGATTGACTCAAAACATACCCTACATTAATCCTGCCTCACTGACATAACAAACACAACCCATTCACAAATGAAATTGTAACCACAGGCATTGTTGTTGTTCTGAGCCTTTGTGTGGATTCTGACTCATAGCCACCCTACAGGACAGAGTAGAACTGCCTCATAGAGTTTCTGAGGAGTGGCTGGTGGATTTGAACTGCAGACCTTTTGGTTAGCAGCCTGAGCTCTTAACCACTTTGCCTCACGGGCTCCAACCACAGCCATATAGGTTATGATTTACAACACGTATTTTTAGAGGACACAATTCAATCCATAACATCAAGTATAAGGAAAAAGTAAAATAATTTTTCTACTATTCCTCTAAAATGTGTGCTCTAGTACACAATAGCAGGCGAAAGATGTGGCAGTCTGCTTCCTTAAAGATTATGTCCTTGGAAACCCTATGGTACAGTTCCACTCTGTCCCACAGGATCGCTACGAGTCAGAAGCAACTCCATGGCAATGGGTTTGGTTTGGTAGTTTGTTTGTTTGTTTTAGTACGTAATAAATGCCTTGGGTTATTTTGTGCAGATTAATGTAAGCCTAGGTGGGCCAGGCTGAAAGAACTCTGTTAATCTCTGCCCCTCTTTTCCATACATTCCATGGAAAGTAGTTTATGAGCATTGAGTTGTGTGAATGAACTCTAGATGCATTGGTCTCTAGGCAGAGTCTTGTGTGTATTTATTGACAAGGAGCTTGTCTTTCTGATTACATAATTTACTGAGATGATTTATTGATACTTTAACTCAATAATATTAAGCACCAGTGCCACCCTCCTAGGCCTTCATTCCCATCCCAGATGGTAGCTCAACTTTTAGTCTGTGTGCCTCAGGGCCCACATAAAAACCTTTGTTTTCAAGAGCTGAATTGACCAAAGGAAGGACAAGAGCTCAGTTAGAGGAAAGGCAGAAACTACTGAAATTGGGAGATGTCTTCTAGGACACTGAGGAAAAGATGGGTTCTGGGACCTTCTATGAGCAATGGGAGGACCTGTGTCAGGCTCCCGAGCATCCTTGAGAGGGATGAGAAGCACGAAGCAGCAGATGGATGCTGTGGGGACTTAACTCTAAGAGGGATGTTCTTTTGAGTTTCACGAAATGATCATTGTGCCCACGCTTGGCACATAGGTAAGAACCTGCTCACCTTGTACTGACTACACAGGCTTACTCAAGTGACCACATGGGCTTACACAGTTACTACAATCGACTCAAGACTAAAGCCCATTCCACTGATAGCTGCAGATATCTTCCCCGTGTGCTAATTTGATTCTGTCACCTCTTTCAGAAATCTTACTGCCTCTAGGAAAATTGCAATCTCTTCATCCTTGGTTTAAAGTCTCCCCTATCACATACAGTGGCTAAAAGCTTTTAAATTAGACATTGCAAGTTAGCACCTCCTGACTAAGTTTAGCCAGTAGACATATTTTGTTTAATTAGCACAGTGTTATTTCAAATTTGAACAACATTTTAATTTTTTCAATTCAGATGACTTCTTATAAAAATTTGGATTTCCGGCTTCTTTTGAAAAATTGAATAACCAGGCATAATTATTTTTAATTAGGCATACATTCCCACTGTATCCATCTTCTAGAGCTTGATAATGAATGTGGCATGGGCTCTCTGTTGTTGCTAGTTGCCATTGAGTTGGCTTTGACTCATGGTGACCTTATGTATAACAGAACAAAGTTTTTTCTGGTCCTGTGCCGTCTTCATGATTATTGGTATGTTTGGGCTCATCTTCCAGGACTATATCAGACAATATTCCATTGTGATCCAAAAGGTTTTCCTTGGCTAATTTTCAGGAGTAAATCACCAGGTCTTTTCTCTTAGTTTATCTTAGTCTGGAAGCTCTGCTGAAACCTGTCAACCATGGGCAACCCCTCTGGTATTTGAAATACCAGTGGCATAACTTCCAACATCATAACAATACACAAGCTACCACAGTATGACAAACTTACAGATGGGTGGTAGATGAACTCCCTAGTTTACTACAATTCTTTCCACTCCCTTGTCTCCCCACCCAGGCCTGCTTCACTTGTGTGCATTTGCTGCATGGTCCTTGTAGGCATATTTATTTGCAGCTTCTCCTTTAACAGAGCAGAAAGAGATGGGTTAACTGGGATCAGGGATAAAGTACAAGGACAGAAATGTGAAAAATGGAACTCTCAAGCAAAGGCCATGACAAATTAAGTTGAGTTTACTAATCGGAGTTAGAAACATGGAGATCAGAATCTAAGTGGGAAGAAATGCAGCCAAGTATTCATGTATTAGTCTATTACTGTATAACAAATTACCCCAACACTCGGTGACCTGAATAAACAACAGTCATTTATTATCTCTCACACTTCTATGGGTCAGGGCTAAAAGAGTGGCTTGCCTGGTCATTCTGGCTTTGGTGTCTTGTGAGGTTGCAGTTAGATGGTAGCTGGGAGTTAGGGTCCTCTCCAGAGCTTCTTTACTCAGGCTCTGGAGCCGGGAAGGTTCTCTCCGTGAGCATCTCTATCTCTACAGGGTCTCTCCACATGGTCTCCCCAGCATGGTAATTAGGGCTCAAGACAAACATCCTGAGGGTGAGAGCCAGGTGGAAGCTGTATCCTTTTTATGACTTAGCCTCAAATCTGATAGCTTCATTCCCGCTACGTTGTGGGTCAGAGCAGCCACAAGCCCTCCCCCAAATTCAAGGAAGGGAATATAGACCCCACCTCTTGGTGGGAAGGTGTCAGTCATGTTGTAAAAAGAGCATGTGGGCTGGGAGATATACATTGGTGTGCCCATCTTTGGTAAATACAATTTGGCACAAACAAAACCAGTAAATAAATTCAGGAACCCAGAAACTCTGAATAAGGATATAAAAGCAAAAAAAAAAAAAATTCAGGTTTCCCAATAAGAACTGAAAATAGAAGAGAATATCTGGGGAGTGAAATGCATGCCCGCATATGTTGGTTCATTTTACCTCCACCTGACCATAGTCCAGAGATTAACTTGAACACGCCAGGCCACTTAACACCACCAAGTTCTGAAATCTTCTCGCATTCTCTCCCTGGGCAATATCATTTGTTATGACCCAGTTCTCTACTTCAGGTGAACAGACTTCCTTACTATTTCCTGTTTATAACTAGCCTCTCATCTGCTGCTTGGCTCCTGTGATCTGGGTTGCTCTCCCCTCTTTTCATTCAATCTGTTCTCCTTTCTACCTTTAGAAATGTGGGACCAAACTCTCCTCTGGACAACTTTTTCAGCTTCTCTCAGTACACTCACTTCAGGAACCACCATAAATTATACAGTTTTATCAAGCATAATCACTGGCCCTTTACTATTATATGCCTTTTATGAATTTTGAGTTGGTTTTAAAAATCATTATTCTTTTCTGCCCATTTAAATAGCATATTTGTCATACAAGTAATATCTGTCTTCTCATTTTGCAGATTGGAAACAGAAGCCAAGAAAAGGTAAAGACCCTGCCCAGCTTACACAGCTAGAACCAGGAACCGCATAGCCTGTACCTTATGACTTCTGGTTTGGAGCTGTTTTCACTACCCAGGCATCAAAACTGGTGGGCAACCACAGGCCTGGACAAGCCTGGCCAACATGTAAGTCTTGTTTGGCTAGAACACAATGTTTTGTTTCAATATTTTTTGTTTTAAGCCTTTAAGTAGGCTCACGCTTTCCAGTTCTCTGCAGATCCAACTAATCTCTACCTCCCAGGTCACTTTGCATATTTCATTACCTGCCTGGCCTCTGAAGTTATTGAGTTTGTTCCCTCCTCCCCCCACCACAGAAACTTTATATACTTCCTAAAGGGAAGAATCTTATTCAATGATAAGAGCTAACAACTTGTTGACCTTCACTCTGTGACAGGCAATTTACATGCATTAACCCATTTAAATGTTATCCCCGTTTTATAGATGAGGACACTGAGGCACAGAGACACTAAGTAATTTGCCCATAGTCTTGCACATAGCAAACACGGAGAGCCGGAATTTAAACCCAAGCACTTTTACCAGAGAATTCATACTCTAAACCACTCCAATGATGGAAACCTACATAGACAAAGGGCAGTAATAATAAATTTGGGTGAAGCTAATAAATATTTTTAAGTAATTATTTTTTCAGATTTACAAAATCCACCTACAGGTTTATATATAAAAAGGTAGCATTATAGAGCATTAAGGCCCTAATGTGACTCATCTGCTAAATGAAATATTATTGTCCATGCATCACAAAAGGTGAAGTTCACTATCTCAAAACCTCAAAAATGCCTACTGTCTAGGTTTGGTTTTTCTGGCTAAAGCTCAAAACTTGCAGCATCTTATCCAAATCACCATCTTAATCTTTTTTAGTCTCCAAATACTTTTGTGGCTAGTGTAAAGATGAATGGAATTTGAAAGTGGCCATTAAGATTACTGCAGCATGATGGAAACCAGAATCTATGATATACATCTAAGTCTCTCCATAAATTTAGAAAAAGATTTACTGCTCAAAAATAAAAATATAAATCATACTCATTTTCTAAATCATTGGTGTTGATGATCATACCCAGTGTGGTGAGAGAGTACTATATTATTCTGGATATAGTACTATGTCTAAATTTTCCAAGTAGTCTCAACTGCCCAGGGGATTTACTACTTCATGTACTTGCCAAGATAGAGGTATTTCTGCATCATTCCTGCAGCTGAACACTACTTGTGCTCTAAATGCACAGAGCATTTCATATGCATAGCAAGTCCAGCAGAATCAGTTATTGAAATAAATTATGATTTTTACACCAAACCATTGAAGGTTTAGTTAGAAAATTGATCATTTTTGAGGAGTCTGTCTCCTTAGTCTCTCCTATTTACAGAACAGGATTCATCAGCAGGAGCAATTCACAGCATGGTCAGCTTGTGGCAGGCTTTGAGGATCAGGCTAAAGCATTTGAACCTTACAGACAACAGAGAGGCATTTAAGGTTTTTGAACAAAGTGAGTGACACAGTCAAAGAAGTATTTGGGGAAGGTTAATCTGGCAGTGGTGTGTAGAATGTTCACCATCATGTAGTGACAAGAAAATGTGGACAGAAAACAGTGAATTAACTCATGTCAGTGTCCACAAAATGAACTGAGTTCAACAGGTATCAATCCAGGCCAACGTCTAGCTACATTATCCTGAATGCTCTGGTCACTTTCAAGACACAAGCTTTAAAACTCTGGATCATTCCTAACTGTTGGGCTTCGCAGACTGTATTGGAAGCCCTGGGAAGAAAGGGAAGAAGAAGAACACCTGACAAGCTATGACGTAGTAGGAGGAACACCTAGTGTGTCACAGGAATTGACATGAAGGAGGGCCAGTGATCCGCGGTAAGTCTAACTTTATTGGTGATGCTTTTCCTAGATCTTTGGATTATTTCCAAAGTCCTGTTTCCCTGAATCACTCCATTTCTTTACAGATTCAGCCCTTTTCTTATGCTTTCTGCAGCAGATGCTCCCAGCTCTCCAGGTAGCTTTGATTGATTTATACACTGGTTCAGCCTGGGGAGTTTCGTACTCTATCTAGAGCTGAGTAGGTGGGGAGGTATTTCTCAGAATAACCAGTTACTTGTATATCAACACACAAGAGCAGCCATCTTCTGCCATGCCAATGCATAATCGTGGCCAAATTACTCCTGTATTTTCTCTAGCCAGTTTGGCTATAAATGTTTTATTGTTCTATTGTTTCAGAAAATCGACCAGAACTGGGAAAGGCTCTCACATTAAAAATCTCTGATTTTGTTATTTATGTTCTGGCATGGAGCCAGATCTGTCTTAAATCAGAAGTGAGGAAACTTTTGTCCTCAGGGCAGACTTAAGTTTCTTACTGTATTCAGGTCTGCCTGGACTGTCTATAGGCTGTAATAAATTGGCTGGATAAATAGGCTGGGAAGCTGACAGACTTCCAACTTAATGTTTATCTCAGAATGATATGAGCATGTCTTTCTCATTTCACTCTTCTTTTTCTGAACTTCTCCTTTCTTTTATTTATTCAGTGAATAGTCATTGAGTATCTATGGTGCCAGAAACTGCACCATGTGCTTGGGAAGCAGAGGTGAATAAGAATGTGATGTAGCTGATTTATTGGGCTTATAGTCCAGAAGGGGAGTCATAAATTAAACAAATAATGAATATAAATTTATAGGTGCTATGAAAGAAAATAAAGGGGATGGAAAAGAGAGATCTTCAGGGTGTACTTACTTGAGATACACTGGTCAGAGAAAACCTCTCTGAAGAAGTGATGTTAAAGCTAAAACCCAAAGGATTAACAGGAGCTAGTTGGGCAAAGGGGGCTGAAGAAAAAGGGCAGAGAAAACAGAAGGTAGAAAGGCTTTGAGGAAAACTGGTAAGTGCAAGGAACTCAGTGACAAGATCAGTCTTTCCCTCATCTTTCTTCCTGCTGCCTCGAATGTGGCTAAGATAGCTGGAGTTCCAGCAGCTATATCACATCATAAGGTGACCTTAAGATGAAAACCTCTTGTTAAGACAATGAAGCAGAAAGACAGAAGAAATTTTAGTGCCTGGTAACAATAAAACCTTTATACTAGCCCTGGACTACTTACGTTGATTTCTACTGTATGAGTGCAGTGCAATTAATTACTTTTGTGTGTGCCCTTTCTAGTCATGGTCTTGTAACCCCCACCCAGGTGATTGGGCAGAGCTGCGTGATAGGGTAATTGTAGCCTACCAAGAGGATTGGTCAGTTTTGCCTTAAAAGAGAGCCAATTCCAGAGCAGACAGGAGGATCCTAACACCACCAAGGAAGAACAACCAGAAGCAGAGAGTGCATCATTTGAACTTGGGATCCCTGCACTGAGAAGCACCTGGAAATAGGAGACTGAGAGAGAGAGAGTAAGCTGTAACCCTGAAGACAGTGAGAAGCAGTGGCAGGAGAGACCTGGTAGCAGGTAGTGCAGTGGGCTTCTTAGCCTACGGAGAGAGAAAGCTGAGTGCCTTTGGGGACAGGCCTAGGGCCAGGGAGAGGAGTGCCTGTGAGCACAGCTGAGAGGAGGCTGTCCTGATGGAAGAACTGTATCCTGAGTGTTCCTGAGCCTGAATTGTAACTGTTACTTCCCTAATAAACCCCATAATCCTAAATGTGGTCTGTGAGTTCTATGTGGCCATTGTAATGAATTATTGAACCCAGCAGAGAAGTAGGGATTGCTGTGCGAGGGGCGGTCGGTGTCAGAATTTGTAAAGATGGTGGAGAGAGGAGGCTTATCTGGCCTCCACCTCATAGGAGTCAGCTTTGCACTATTGATCTTGGTTCTCCTTTCCCCTCATGGGGTTGGAGGAGTTCAGACACTGCCCCCAAGCCATTTTTACAATGAGCAAAAAATACATGTTTATGTTGTGGAAATTACTGTTTTCGTTGTGTGTGTGTGTGTGTGTGTATGTTTTAATGCACGAAGAGTGGTTTCTAAAATATGCAACCAGACCTAACCCTGATTTAGGTTGCATAGTTGTATCAGTTGTATATTGCTGACAATCATAATTTATTATTTCTAATGTCTCTTTGAGTCAGGAATTTGGACAGGATGAAGCTGGGCAGTTTTTGGCTCCACTGGATGCCAGTTGGAGTAACCCACATAACAGCATTCATCTGAGAGCTTGGCTAGGGCTAGGACATCCAAGATGGCCCTTAATCTTCAGGACCCATCTTCATGTGGACTCCACTCATTGAGTAGCTTAGACCTGCCAGCATTCAACTGGATCTCAAGAGGAAGGAAGAAGGAACTTAGATCTTTTAAACCTGTTCTCGGAAGTTCCAGAATATCACTCTTATAGCATTCTATTGGTCAAAACAAGTCACAAGCCCAGCCCAGATTCAAGGAGACTAAACATCAAGATTTATCTCTTGATGTTAGGAACAGCACACATATATAAGAATGGCATAATGGCAAAATGGTGGACATATTTGCAGACTATATGCCAAATTAATTAAAAGAACAATATATTACCAGCCATTTGAGCCCCTCTGCTACAAAACTGCCCACTGAGAAGTAGGTGGAAAACTGAACAAATCTATCACGAGGAGTTGATGCGCTAGTTAGTAACTGCATTTGGGGACTCTTTAAAGAAGCTAGACAATAAATGACAGAGAAAGACACATGGGCTGGACGATCTTAAGGTTGGTAATGATACAAATGCAAGACATGACAGAGAGGTTCCCATGGGAAATCAAGGACAAATCACTCCTACCACACCAGTGTGACCCCGGTGTTGCAGATGACATCAACATTGAACCGGAAACAGCAGTGGATGAGGAGAGCATCAGCTAGAGTAGAATAATTCCAGTCATAGGGATGGATTCAAACTATATGTGATAACTTCCTCCTTTCTCTCTTCCCTTTAATCTCCTACCTCCATCCTTCTGGCCTCAGCACAGACTTCTGAAAGGACTTAAGGGTTTATTTCCTCTGTTTGGAAGATACGACAATTGATTAGTTATACCTAGTCTTACTGCCTGTTAGAGTGCCCTCCCTATGATCCACACACAAGCTGGTGATATCCAAGAGACATTTAAGTTACACAAAGATATAATATTTGCATATTCTTCCTTCTTGTTTTAAGTTTAACTTATTTACATATTTTCCCTATGTATACATACACATAGAAAAAGTCTGGAAGGGTGTATACAAAATTTTAAGGGTTATTTTCTCTAAATGCTGAAATTCCTGGGTGAGTTTACCTTTTCTTTGCTTATTTGTAATTTTTTCTGTAGTGATTATGTATTATTTGTATAATTTTAAAGTGTATTTTCACTAAAGATACAGGACAAACTATTTCATGTTTCCCTGAAGAAAAAAATGAAGTTATTTCTTACTTACAAGTGGCTTTTAATTGATCACTTTTACAGCAAATTGATAGTCATCATTGGTAGGAAGGTTTCCAATCTTGCCCCAGATCTGCTCAATGTAATAGTAACACTCCTGCAGAGAGATTCATGATCCCATGATATGTATCTTAGGTGTTTCAATGCCAAAGATTAAAGAAATTTCAAAGGAACAACTGGAAGGTTGAATTATTGAAATGCTAACAAGGACATGCCCTCAGAGAAAATTGCAGGGAGTCTTCACAATTTTTAACACTGCATCTGAAAGACCTTTGCAGACTAAACATGGTGTTCAATTTATGTTTCTCGAATGGGCTGCTAGAATTTAAACTGGTGCTCCAAGACAGTGTTTTAAAAGCATAAGTTAGATCACTAACCAGGATAACTCTATTTGACTTCTATATAATCCATATGCCCACAATAAGAACTTTTATTCAATTTCAAAACAAATTAATTTTCTCAATCAATTTATAGATATGGATGTTGAATGAGTTAGGTTGACCTGGACAAGAAGAATAGTGTTAGGCAGTGTTGCAACATATTTGCATAACAATTGGCATTTTTACAGTTAAAATAATAATACCTGTATAAGATGGCACCTCCCAAGGAAGTAGTTTTATGTTTATTATTCATCTCTTAAATGTTTTTGTGGCAAGGTGAATGAACATATAGTCTCCTCTTTAAATCAAAACAAAACATGCGGAACAACCAGATATAAATAACCTAAATGACGATAAAGTTGCCTTTAGAAATATTTTCAATATAATGATGCTGATGCTGTGTGTTTGTATATGCAGATGGATGGATGAATATATATACTAGATACAATATATAAAAAGTACATAGGCCTATAAAAAACACATTTATTAGGGCAGAAAATACCATATCTATTCCCATAATCTTAATTAAAATTGCTCCTTATAGACTTAATAAAAAAAAAAATCCATCGTCGTCGATTTGATTACGACTCATAGCGACCCTATGGGGCAGAGAAGAATTGCCCCACAGGGTTTCCAAGGCTGTAAATCTTTATGGAAGCAGACTAACACATCTTTCTCTCACAGAGTGGCTGGTGTATTCAAAGCTGACCTTTTGGTTGGCAGCTGAATGCTTAACCACTGCGCCACCGGAGCTCCTTTATCGTGAAGGCTATTGCATACCACAGAGCTTCTCACTCCTTGTGTGGTAGGTAAATAGGTTACAGTGCTGCTATTGATTCCTCTCAGCCCTCCTTGGGTCAGCCAGCAGGGCCTAGGTGGTCAGAGATCCCAGGTCCATCACCTCTGGCCATCAGCAGCCTCTTGTATTTTCCCAAGTGCTTTCTACAAATATTATCATCTTCTATGCCTGCCCCGAGATGGAAAAGATTCACTGACATACCAAGGGAAAGAATAAGCATGCTAGGAAATAGGGAACCCCTGGAAAATGCTAAGCAAGAAAGCGGCAGCAGGGTAAAAAGGGGAGGAGGAGTGTTTAGAGATAGGAAGCTGACCTCAGAGGCTACCGCAATAACCCAGAGAAGGGAGGGTGAAGACCTCGGCTATTTCTCAGGTGCATCACCCTTGAGTTCTCTTCGTGTCACTCTATTGAACAGAATCCACGTGTAGCAAGGAGTTACTTTAGGGTCATAGAGCCATTTTTTGTATAGGGGTCTCTGGTTGGGGAAAAAAGTGAATATTTTGGCTAAAAATCAGGCTCTGGTTCACAAAATTACTACTTTCAACCAAGAGGGTGAAGCCAAGGCTTTTCTCAACCTTTAGGATTAGAACATGTTTCAGAAAGTCCACTTCTTAAGGAATAAGAGTCCCACCAGCACGTGGCTCAACCTGCAAACCCAGATGACTGTCATAGAGGAAACACTTTTGATAGAGACTAGAATGTCGGGTTCACTGGCCTCCACTGCCTGGATCAGGGCCTGTTATTTTGAGGCATGTAATGGGTGTTTGGTGATGAGGGAATGATACTGTAATTTTGACGTGTAGATATTTTCAGGTTCAGTTCCTGGAGAATGTGTTCATGTTTTTCTACACAAAGGTCATAAATTCAAAAGACAGGCAACGTGGAAGAAGTGCAGCAATTTTTTTTTTTTTTTAACCTATATATAGAGGAGAGGAGGAGAAGGAAAGGGAGGAGAGAAGAGAGAGGAGAGACTGGCTTAATTTATTGTTGTTAGTTGCCATTGCCATCCAGTCATCTCTGACTCATGACATTATACATAACAGAAGGAAAGGTCACCCAGTCCTGCGCCATCTTCATGATTGTTGATATGTCTGAGTCCATAGTTGCACCTATTGCGTAGTGCTTTCCAACCTAGGGGGCCCATCTTCCAGCACTATATCGAACAAAATTCTGCTGTGATCCATAAGTCTTTCATTAATTTTCAGAAGTAGATCACTAGGCCTTCCTTCCTACTCTGTCTTAGTCTGTAAGTTCTGCTAAAACTTGTCCACTATGGATGACCCTGCTGGTATTTGAAATACCAATGATATGACTTAATTTACTTAGGGTAAAACACTTTAGGGATGAGATAAGCAACAGAACTCAATCCCACTTCAAAGCCTGCTCAGCGTTGATGGCAGTAACTGCATCTGAAGACGTGGCTGGGAATGAAAACAGCTGCTACAGAGTGATGAAGTGACAAGCCGAAATTATGAAATCTTCAAGGGTTGCACCAGCAGGGCTGTTGAGAGAAGCCAAGCCACACAACAAAATTTCAAGGTATGTTATGAGCCTTTGGCATCCCCATGTTAGAAGAAGACTTGGGGGTGGGGTAGGTGAAGGTCAGAATCCAGGAATAACAATGCAATAATGGGTGAGGACTCAGAGAAAATTGTTATTATCCTTCATACTCATGGGTATTCGCTGAGACTGCTGGCATGGTTCAGGGAAACAAGGGTTACACATGCATTTACAGTGATCTGAATCTGCTATACTCCAGCTGTACCAACACAGAGCCAGTGAAATGGACCATAGTATGGAAAATATAGTGTGTGATTTACTTTTGTCAACTTGTAAAGTTGAGACAGGCTTCTGCAGCTGCATTGGACAAGCAGGGATCCATTGAGCTCATTAAGATGTCAATGACCAATCGTGTAGACCATGTTTTTCTAGGTCCACAACTCTATTCACAATTCTGAAGCTCAGAACCTTTGGAAATCCAATTATTTCTTATTTTTTAGAAATTTGATGATTGAACAGATGTAAGGTTACTTTCAACTTTGATCTCACTGTGAATATCTATATAGTTCGCTGCTGAAATGTAATGATCGGGTGCTGCCCCAGATTCTGTGGTAGGGGTATGCAACGTTGGGAACATGTGCTAAATTAAACGTTTTGAATTCTGAAGCCCATCTGGCCTCAGAGTCTTCAGATAAGGAATTGTACACCTGTATTCTACTTTTTCCTCAACGAGGAGAGTCGTATTTTTGACTTAGAAATATTCTGTAGTAATTATTTTTTTATTGACCCTTGCCAAAAATAGAGCTGTGTTTTATTTTTAAACAAGCTTGCAGTTGTACATTTCTATGCCATTCCAAAAATGAAAATAACAGTAGTAATAATAGTTAACACCAAGTGCTTACTATGTGCTAGGCCCTGTGCTAAAAGCTATAGATTTGTTATCTCTTACTGACATATAGCTGGGTCTAGGACCTGGCACCTTGCTACAAACACCAGTTACACATGCCTGTGCTCTTCTTGGTCCCTCAATAATCACTGTCACTGAATCTGCTTTAGGCCTCTGCTTTTGTGCTGGCCTGCTGGTGCAGTCATCAAGAGCAACGGCTGCTAACCAAAGGTCAGCAGTTCGAATCTAGCAGCTGCTTCTTGGAAATTACATGGGGCAGTTCTACTCTGTCCTATGGGGTCACTATGAGTCTAAACTGATGAGTTTGGGTTTGGTTTAGTGTTGCTGGATAACTCCAACAGTTCCTACAGAGGGTCAAACCTGACTCCGTGGGGCTCCTGAGCCTCTCACAGCACCTTGATCCTTCCCTTCATAACACGTATCACATTTATAACTGTATGTATATTTGTTTCTCCCATTCTCTCACCATATTAAAACCCTCATGAGATGAGGACCATGTCTATTTTAATCACCATGGTGTCTGGTGTGTAATAATGTGTTTCAGTTAATTATTGTTACATAATAACACCACTGTCAAATTGAGCTGCTTAAAACAAAAGCAATATATTATTTTCACAATTCTCTGGGTTGCTGGGCAGCTCTGCTGCTGGTTTCACTTGCGCTCACTTGTTCAGCCTTTTTTTAGTCTGAAGCTTGTACATGCTAGAAGGTCCAAGATGGTCTTGCTTACATGTCTATAAGTCAGTGATGGATGCTGACAGACCGGCTTCCTTGAGTGGTAGTCTCAGAATTTCAATAGATCAACAGTGGCAGTTTCAAGGTCTCTTGAAGCCTTGGCTTCAGAGTGCACACCTTGCTATCCACCACATTCTACTGGTCAAAGTCATAGATGGTCCAGAGTCAAAGTCAAAGATGGTCCAGAAATAGATTCTGTCTCTGGATGGGAGGAGCGGCAAAGGGGCATGGGATGGGTGGAATTTGTGGCTATTAAACAATTTAGCTCAAATTCTTGGCCACAAATTACTCACAACCCTCCCACACATAAAATATGCTCACTCCTATCCCAGGACTTTCAAAAGTCTCACGCCACGTATTGCAAAACAAAAAAACCAAACCTGTTGCCATCAAATTGATTCTAACTCACAGCGACCCTATAGGACAGAGTAGAACTGCCCCGTAGGATTTTCAAGGCTGTATCCATTTTTTTTTTTACTTTTTTTTTAATCCATTTTTTTTTTTTTTACTTTAGATGAAGGTTTACAGAACACACTGGTTTCTCATCAAACAGTTAGTACACACATTGTTCTATGACATTGGTTAACCACCCCACGACATGTCAACACCCTCCCTTCTCAACCCTGGGTTCCCTATTACCAGCTTTCCTGTTCCCTCCCACCTTCCAGTCCCTGCCCCAGGGCTGGTGCACCCCTTTAGTCTTGTTTTGTTCCATGGGCCTGTTCAATCTTTGGCTGAAGGGTGAACCTCAGGAGTGACCTCATTATTGAGATAAAAGGGTATCCGGGGGCCATACTCTCGGGGTTTCTCCAGTCTCTGTCAGGCCAGCGAGTCTGGTCTTTCTTTGAGTTAGAATTTTGTTCCACACTTTTCTCCAGCTCTGTCCGGGACCCTCTATTGTGATCCCTGTCAGAACAGTCAGTGGTGGTCGCCGGGCACCATCTTGTTGTTCTGGACTCAGACTGGTGGAGGCTGTGGTAGATATGGTCCATCAGTTCTTTGGGCTAATCTTTCTCTTGTATCTTTAGTTTTCTTTATTCTTCCTTGCTTCCAAAGGGGTGAGACCAGTGGAGTAACCTAGATGGCCGCTCACAGGCTTTTAAGACCCCAGATGATACTCACCAAAGTAGAATGTAGAACATACTCTTTATAAACTATGTTATGCCAGTTGAGCTAGATATTCCCCGAGATCATGGTCCTTATAGCTCTCAGCCCAGTAATTTGGTCCCTCAGGGAGTTTGGATGTGTCTACGGAGCTACCATGACCTTGCCAAGGCTGTAGCTTTATGGAAGCCAACTGACACATCTTTCTCTCAAAGAGTGGCTGGTGGATTAGAACTGCCATTCTTTTAGGTTAGTAGCTGAACGCTTAACCAATGCACCACCAGGGCTCCTCCAGGTATTGCATCAGGCTTAAAATCCTGTGATTGTGCTCTGCATCTGCTCCACATATAGATAAAGTTCCTCTGATCCAAAAACCTTGAATTAAAAAAATAGGGCATCTACTCACTCCCACCCAAACACCCAGATAAACAGAGAGACAAAGAAAAGAAAACCACACTAAGTACCAAAAAAAAAAAAAAAAAAAAACCCAGTGCCCTCGAGTAGATTCTGACTCAGCATAGCTTCAAAAAGAGAAAGAACTGGAAGCACCTAACAGTTTGGCCTGTAGCAATTCTGAAATTCTGAAATACACATGGAAGGAATGTTGGCAGTTAGGATCTAATTCTCTATCAGAGTAGTTTTCTAATTACTTGGAGTAATTTTCTGCTAGTCTTTTGTTCCTTGGCTTTTGGGTCCACGCCCTGGACTGTAGACTTACATGTCTGAGAGATCTTCCTTTTTTATAAGAAATTGCCTGTGATTGTATCTATGTAGTTCTCTCAGCCTGTTTTTTGCTTGTAGGAAGTTAATGTCCCAGAGGCTTCTTGAATTGCCTCTTTCCTTTTCAAATGCCTCTTTCTTTTTCAATTAATTTAGTTACAAAAAAAAAAAAAAAAAGTGAATACCACTCCTTTATGAGATTTCTATGGATAGAACTCTATTAGACAAAAGCCAGCTTCACTATTCTTTTCAAGACAGGCTTCTCTATAATTTGGGTGACTTGTTAAATTTGTGTGATGCGTCTAGATTTACAGGTCTTTTGTCTAGGTGAGAGGTCTACTAGGCACCACCTTAAATCATCCTGAGGTCTTAATGAAAGGGTCTTACAGCCACACCTTTCATTTGGTCTTGACCCTGAGACCACATTTTATTTAAAGTAGTCTGTGATTTTAATTTTCTTTTATATACTTTTTCCAACCCAGCACATCCTGGGCCTTCTATATTTTCTCTAAATTCTATTTGCAAGACTGAGGAGTTCTTTCTTCAGTTAATCCCAGCTATAAAAAGCCAATTCACACTTGTAAAGTTCTGCCTGGAAATCTCCTTAGCCAGATCTATGAGTTCATTAGGAAAAATTTCTATCTTCCAAGTTGTCACAGGCAATATTTTGTCAATTGTTTAGCCACTATATAACAACAGTAACCCTTTCTCCAGTCTCCAGTAGCAATTTTCTTATCAATTTTGCAACATCTACTAATTATCTTCTCACTGCCTCTCTAGCCTATAATCACTCCCTCCCCCATTTCCAAAGCCAATGCCTCAAGGTTAAATTTTTATGCTGACAATGGGGTCTTAAATATCACAACCCAGCTGGTCTCCATGCCACATCTTACCTCAATCTGATAAACAGACCTGGTTTTGAGTCTTGACCATTTACTCATTATGTGATCTTGAACAGGTTATTTAAAATATCTACCTCATCAGATTTTTAGGATTAAATAGTATAATAAAGTTCCTGGCATATAGTAGTAGATTAATAAATTATCAGTTTTCCTCTTTTTTTCTGTTTAACCAGAGGGCAAACGATATTGAATACAAGATTAGAACCTATAGATTTGTAGGCAATAATCAGTCATTGATAGTTTGTAAATCAGGCAGTTACAAAAATAAAAGGGATTGGGGGATTAAATTGTCAACTCTGTATGACTTCTACTTTCTACTATATTCTTCTAGATTAGTCTATATTACCCATATAATTTCCAAGTTTGTGAAGAAGGGTATTACTATAATCCTCAGACCATGATAGATTATCCAATTGGACTCTAAAGATGTGTTTAGAGCACTAGAAAATTCGGGCACCAAATAAAAATTAGAAAATTTTGATATTTCCAAAGGCGGGGGGGAAAGACACTGAAGGAGCCACCAAGGGAAAATCCAAAACTTTGTTGGACTTTCCTTTACATATATTTAAAATTTTGTGTTGTCTTTATTTTAAAATACGTGGTGTAGAGGTGCTAGCTATAATTGTCTCATTGCTTTGTCCTTCTGATCTAGCATTTCCCTTGTGTATCATATAAAATCTGAGGCTTAGAGTAATGGTACCAGAAATGGAGATTAAGTATGAAATATTTAATAATAAGAATGATAAATCTTGGTTGCTGGTGGATGTAAAAGTTGTTGGCATGGGACAAGTCAAAGATCTCACTACAATCAACATTCAACAAATATTTCACATCACCCAAATCATTTATGCTAGATCAAATAACTTAAATATCTTGACCTATCTTTATATTACATATTTAGTTTACTCCTCTCTGAATGCTTCACATTTTCAACACTAAGTCTATTTTAAACATTATATCCTAATTTATGATCAGATCTTTGAAGAAAAGCCAAGTAATACAAAAAATTATTCTCATGAACAATCCAATTGTCCCAATCTGACACATTTCTGCCCTTCACTCCTAGTCTCCATCACACTCCCTCCTCAAGCCTTCTAGAGGTTAGGAAAGACTGAGGAGCTGGGGACAGGGATTGAGTTCCACAAGATGGGGATTTGGAAGGACCAGAGGATGGAGATGACTGTAGCAGGATCAGGGAGTAATGAAGTCAAAGATCTGGGGAAAAGCCAAAGTCTGAGGCAAGAAGAAAGAACACTGGGTCCTGAAGACTGCAGGTAGGGATAATGCTGGGGTCATAGAGTTGAGAGTTGGGAGACAGGTGGAAGCATTATCAAATCAAAAGCAGCTCTAAGTAAACAGTTCAGCCCAGGTCATTTTAGGTTAATATGTGTAACTTTTATAGAAGAGGGGTAGAGCAAGATGGGCCGGAATTCCACAAACTCCAGAGTGAACTCAGAAGGAAATTCGGTGGATCCATTTCTCTCTCATTACCACGCTTGATGTTGTATGGCTCTAAGCTTTGGGGGTTTACTTTCTGTGTCATCCTTTAAGATGCCCTTACATTAGTAAGACTTAGGGTCAGCCCTGAGGTCACTGCATAATAAGAGGCCTTATAAATTTGGCAGTTTAGACACATGTCCATAAAGACAGTGGGAAGAAGCAGAAGTAAACAAATTTCAAGTTTTAAAACTTGTGATGAAGCACTGAAGAAAGTTCTACAAAATGAAAAACAATGAACTCTGACCCAGGTGCATCTAGCATTCTACGATACTCATTTTTATTTTCTATAAGCTTAGTTTATTCATGTGAAATGTCAGCTGGTTCCCCAGTTTGGGCTGAATATGTGCAGTCAAATAGTGATCTCACCTAAGAGTAATATGATCAAGGTGTTTTTCTTTTACACATTTTTGAGACCAGAAAACCTTTCTACAGTGTTTTTAATGTCCCAGAACTCCTATACCTGTGGGACTCAAAGGTAATGGAGCAGATACAAATGAAAGATATCCTCCATGACCACACTTTTCTTTCAAAAACCCCGCGAGATTCAAAATGCAGTTTGAAAACCAGTGGACTAAGACAATGAATTAAAACATTTCTTTTTTTCTCTTGAGACGTGGGTTTAACGCCAGTATAGGGATCCAAGAGAAACAGCGTCAACTGGTTTTTAAATGTTTACTGCAAGTTTTCTATATTTCCAAAAGGCAGATGGGTTTATTGGAAAGGGATAAAGTTATAGTGTTTAAACTCTGCAAAGGTACTAATACCTCTGCGGCTTACCTCTAGTAAACTGTATGCTATTGAAATAAAAGTACTCCATCAGCTGAAGCCATATAATATACGTGTACACATTTATCCCAGTTATGACAAACTTTCATGCTGTCTATTTTTTAAAAAACTGATCATCGTTCCATTCTTCTTCAGAGAGTTCATCTACAAATGTATCTTTGGGATGTAGGTGGTATTCTGAAGCACACAGAAATAATTTCAAGTAGCACAGACAAATTTCTTCTTTGGCATGAAGCTCAGCCTTGGATTCCAACAGTAATTCAGCAGTAAGGATCCAGTGTAAGAGTTATTAAGTGGGCCACAAAAACCTCCTCCCAGTAATTGCTACCTCTTCCTTCTTCCTCTATGCCCTGAACAGAAGAGCATGAGAAAGTCTTAGACTTTGTGATTTGAGGCAATCGATGTGCATATCACCTATTTAACAAGGACTTCAAAACAGTATTATATATTGTTTTCCTAGGGCTTCATATCCAGATATATTAGCACTTTTCAGTTGATCTTATGAAACTCAACAAAAGCTATTTGTTAAAAAAAGAAAGAAAGAAAATCCTCTAGTGAACATGTAATAGTGAGTTCTAGAAAGCCAGATAATTTCTTTGCTTAATAATAGTTTTCTTTCCTCTTGGCTGCAGATTCTCATAACTAGCACCATGCCAAACATTCGAAGATTGGATTATGGCCTGTCGTACTTGATTATTTTTGTCAGCATGCTGACCCGGGGTGCCCTTTTCTTGTGTTGTTCCTTCTGTTTCCATTTTTCATGTCATCCAGCTTTTCATCTTGTCAATCAGCTTTTGACTTCCTGATTAAAGTGTCTGTCACAGGAGCAGCCTGGTCTCCAGTCAGTTGTTTAATTTGTTCCTCATGGCATCCAATTGAGTTATTCATCTGGCCCAGCTGTTCCCAAGTGCTTCCAGCATCACTTTTTCATGTGTTTGGGTTTAACCTCTATATCTATGTACAACAGTGTGAATTGTTCCATTCATACTGTTGACTGTGGATTGCTTTGCCTTCCTAATGCCTTGACGCTACTAGGCCGGCTGCTACGATCTGGCCAAACAGAGAAAAGCAATATTTCAATCTGATGTTATGGTAACAAGTACAACTAAACAGACTAGTTTTCAAGAATTATAGCAGGCCCCCTTTTTAACAATTAGAACGATGTAATGGAAACTCTGGACTGTTCGGATTCAGATCCACCCAAAAATAATGTTGATGGTGCTTGGCAGAGGAAAGGAAACATTAGTCTGCCAACGTTGTGGATATTGCCGTGAACAGTCCAGGACCTATTTGTTGCATTAGGTGACATGAGATACTCTCTTGGACTCGATTGATGCAGATATCCAACTGGAAAAAAGAAATTAAGTAAATCTGCTGAGTTTGCAATGTGAAAACTTGTCTTCTAGTGGTAAGATGATTTATATTATGCAACATTCAAGAAGCCACATAATGCAACAGGAAACTGGAAAAAAAGAAATCTAGAGTACATTTCCCCACTCTCCCTTTTAGCCATTCAAACCTAATCAATTCAAAATTTCAGTAGATTGTTTATGAGCGAGCCATTCCTTCTTGCTATTCCTATCATGTTTCTCCCACACCCCATACAAACTTGAAATGGTAATTCCATCAGGGCAGTCATGAAAGTAACAAGAGACCATGTGCCTAGGACTTTAAAAAAATGTAGAATGAGTCTAATGAGAATCAGGCAACAAGCTTAGCACAACTCCACAAACTGCCTCTCATTTTGGTCTGATTTCATGGAAATATTTTCAAGGAATTTCATTACTCCTATACAAGTATGCATTCATTTCCTTAAATTAATAATATGGGGATAGTGAAAAGATGTGGAAATGCTGAAGAGAATACAATATTTGGTAGCATGATACCTTGGCAAGGCCATTGTCAATTTAGCAAAGGAAATAAAACTTTTTCTGCGGTTTTCACAACATATTTTGAATTTTCTCTGTGAGGTATTATTAACAATAATATTTCAACTTTTTTAAAGAACTTCAACATACTTCATTTTTCAGTAAAAATAATAAAATGTTTAGGGACTATAAATCGTGGAGAGTAATGTAGCTTGAAATGTGTGTTTCTGGTCAAACGAACCCCAGAGGCTCCCCAGTGGAGGATTTCCATAAAGTGCTTTTCAGAAAAGCACTTTTTTTCAATCCCTTCACTAGGAAGTTTATTTTGTTGTCTTGGGTGGATTCACTTTTCCGATTTCACATCTTTGGAGGAATAACCACCATGAAGAATCCAGTATAAGAGTTATTATCCCAGTGAGGTGAATATAGAGAATAGGTATTTAATATTTATTCCACCCTTCTTCTTGTGTGACTTTTTAGGCAGCAGAGGCTAAAAAGTTAAAAATCATGTTTGCTAGACTCCCTTGCAGCTAGAATTCCAGATTTGCCTTAGGTTTGTCCCATCAGATATACTTGTGAAAGATTTAGAAAATAAAAGTGAGGCAAAGGCCATTATTTTGTCATGGCTATCAATTATGGTAGCAAACCCAGAGCTGGAAACATGGATTTTGCTGTACTTTTTTTTTTTTTAGTGTTGGCAGATGTCCCTCGTGTCCAGAGTTAGGTGATACAATGTAAAGGCTAATCATCGATTACTAGGGGGTGAGCTAACAGGTACAGCATGACTATGAAGCCAACAATTGTGGAGGTACGTCCCTATCCTGAGTCACATAACAACTGTGCCCCTAAAGCTCGCAATGTAGGTGGTGGCTTCCTGGTTCACTGATTTTCTGTTGTGGCACTGATGGGCCAGTTCTGTATTATTCCTCTGGGAGTTGTTCCCATACTTCTAACTCAGAACCCTATTGTAGCCCTTCCAATGGTTCGTAAGCTCTTAATTCCCTGTATTAAACCCCTTTCTGATTTAAATAATTTCTTAGATGAAAATTTATCTTTATTGATAGACTTTGTCTTTCCATTTTTTCACAGATGTCTTGCTTTATTGTCAGTGTCTTAATGTACAAAGCAGCTGCTTCAGAGTCATAGATATCATTATTAGTTATATGATCTTGGATGAATGTATGAACTTTTCTGAGCCTCATTTTCTTCATTTTACAAAAGGAGCAATAATAGCTAAATGCACAATTGACATAAGGACAAAATAATGTATGTTTAGTGCCTGGAACATTGATGTAAGCACTCAACAAATGTCAGCTCCTTCTTCAATGTCTAAATTTGAACAGTCAGTTCCTGACATTGTATTCTCCACTAAGCTAATCAGAATCACATTTAACATAGAAAACAAAAGCTTCTGGGATAATACTTTATCTTTCTCTAAGAAGCCGTTCCTGTGTCCATCTGGAACCCATGAACCAACTACTCATGGATACCACTACCAAGTTATGTACAGGGAACCAAACTTATTACTATAATTACTATATTACTATACTCAACTTTTTGGAAAATTGGAGTAAGGAGTTCCAGGTGCTACATATGAACGTGCTTGTCTAACACATGAAAAAAAAAAAAAAAAAATGAAGTAACCCTCAATCCAAGAAAGACCAAGCTCAAGAATACAGTAGACATTTAACCCTACATTCTTATTTACGCCTATGAACATTTTTCAATCAGTAACATAATAAAACAGCACTCCCATTCTTTCAGACAAAGTAACTTTGAATTGTTAGCTATCATATCCTTTCAGAAGTCCATCCTGGCTGCATGTTGCACTAAGCTTATTACAGAACCCTCTTTTTAAAAAAATAATATTTTACTGAGTTTCTGGTGAGAGTTTACACAGCAAGCTAGGTTTCCATTTGACACAAATTGCTCAGTGACATTAGTCACATTTATCACAGTGTGTCAACATTTTCTTTAATTGTATTCAATTTGTTCCATTTCTAGTATTTAGTTTCCCTGACCCCTTATCCTCTCATCTTTGTTTTTGAGTAATTGTTGACTTTTTGATCTCATACAAATGGTTTTTAAGTAGTGCACTGATCTTATGGGTAATATCCTTTATGTTGTGTGCCACTATGCTATTTTGCTAAAAGGTGATCTCAGGGAAGAGGCTTGTTTCTAGGCTTAAGGAGTAGTCTCAGGGCAATAGTCTCAGAGAGTTCTCTGTTCTCTACTGTTCCAGTTTGTTTGCTTTTTTCTTTTTTAAAGAATTTAAGTTCTGCTCTACATTTTTCTCTCATTCTATCCAGACCATCTAATGTGACTTGGTCAGACTGTTAGTGGTGGTAGCCGGGCACCATCTAGTTCTTCAGGTCCCAGGGTAGATGAGGTCATGGCTCATGTAGATTTGTTTCTTTTCTGAGCTATTAGTTACCTTCTTATTGTTTTGCTCGTGGCAGGTAAAGACCCACAGTTGTATCTTAGATGGCCACTTGCAAGTTTTTAACACCTCAGATGCTGCTCATCTCATTAGGATGCAGATCATGATTTTTGTGAACTATGTTATGCCAATTGTCTGAGTTGTCCTAGGGGACCATGGTCCTAAGCTTCCACACCCAGAAGACCAATCTTGGAAGGTGTTTGGTTAAGTGTAAGAAGTATCTGTATTTGAGTGTTCAAAGAATATATGTGCCTGCACCCACATATTTGTATTTACACATTTCTTTCTGTGCTCACCTGTGTATACCCCTGTACCTACCCATACACCAATATGCCTATACACATCCATAGGTGCTCAAACACTTGTTTGTACTTTAGTTGTGCTTTGCTCACTATATCCACATTCAGTGTCACTTTTTCCATCACCAAAAATAACAAGTATCTACAATCTAAAGCATACTCTCTCCTCTCTTCTCTTTGGTAACCACTAATGAACACTGGTCTCTCTATATATTTCTATTCTTATCTTCTTATAAAAGAGGGTTCATACAATATTTGTCCTTATATACTTGGCTTATTTCACTTAGCATTAGGCCCTCCAGGTCTATCTATGTTATAATATGTTTCACGGACTCATTATTGTTCTTTATGGTTGTATAGTATTCCATTGTATGTATGTATCACAATTTTCTTATCCATTCATCCATTGATGGACACTTCAGTTTCCATTTATTTGCTATTATGGATAAGAAGTCAATGAACATAGGTGTGCACATATCTGTTTATGTCATTATTTTCAGGTCTTTAGGGTATATACCTAGGAGTGGGATTGCTGAATCATAGGGTAGTTTTATTTTAGTTTTTTGAGAGAGTGTCATACCATTTTCCATAGTGGTTGTAACATTTTACAGTCCCACCAGCAATCGATAAGTGTTGCAATCTCCCCACATCCTTGCCAGCATTTGTCATTGTCTGTTTTTTTGTTTGCTTGCTTGTTTTTTTATCAGTATCATTTTCGCTGGGGTAAAAGGGTATCTTGTTGTAGTTTTAATACACATCTCTATAATGGCTAAAGATCCTGAACATCCTTTTATGTTTGTTGGCTGCTTGGATGTCCTCTTTGGTGAAGTTTCTGTTCATGTGTTTTGTATTCCTTCATATGTGTGTACCAAAATTTGCTTATCCATTCATCCATTGATGCACTTCAGTTGTTTCCATTTATTCGCTACTGTGAGTAAAGCAGCAATGAAAATAGGTGTGCATATGTCTGCTTTATATATATTATATTACACAACTTACAATTGCAACAATGTTTAATATATGAACAACTGTTAACATACAACCTTAGCATAATAAATCTATTCCTGATATGCTTCTCCCTGCCCCATTTCTGTTGGTATGTCGCCATTAACATCAATAAGCCAAAAAAATTTAAAAAAGCCCATTGCACTCAAGTCAATTCTGACTCATAATGACCCTATAAGACAGAGTAGAACTGCCCTATAGGGTTTCCAAGGAACGGCTGGTAGATTTGAACTGGTGACTTTTGGTTAGCAGCTGAGCTCTTAACCACTGCACCATCAAGGCTCCATTACCATCGATAAAAAAAAAAAAAATCGATATACAACCTATATTCAACATATTTACTTTGAACCTATTTCTTACAAACTTGATGTTATATTGTTTGCCAGTTTTAATTATAGATTTTTTTTTCCTGAAAATATCATATGCTTAGTCCTTATGATTGCCCATGTTATTGCATTTTGGGAGATCTCTCCCTTATTTTTTAATTTTAATTTTTTAATTTTTTTCCAGTATATAAATACAAGTATTCATTTCGTGCTCTTGCCTTTTTCTATGGAGTACTCCCTTGAGTAATACTTGCAAAGTTGGTCTAAAAAAAAGTTGGTCTAGTAGTGGCAAATGCCCAGAGCTTCTGCTTATTTAGGAATGTGCTGGTTTCCCCCTCATTTTTGAATGATAACTTTGCTGGATAAAGAATTCTTGGCTCACAATTGTTTTCATTCAATGTTTTATATATGTTGCTCCATTTCTTCTGGCCTCTAGAGGTTCTGGGGAGAAATCCACACTGACTCTTATGAAAGACTGTTGATACGTTATATTGCATTCTTCTCTTTCTGTTCTCAGAATTCTTTTCTTGTCTTTCATTTTCAAGAATTTTATTAGGCTATGGGACGGAGTTGATTTTTTTGTGTTTCCTCTAATTGGGTTTAATGTAGCTTCCTGTATTTGCAGGCTTGTTTTTTTTCTCTGTTCAGGTCTGGGAAACTCTCTCTGATTACCTCCTGGGAAATTATTTCTATGTCTTCTTTGTTGTCATGGTGCTCTGGGATTCCGAAAATTCTAATATTAGATTTCTTAACTGAATCCCCTATTCCCATTTGGGTTGATAAATTCAGTTATTTTGTCTTCTAGTTCATTTATTCTATCTTCTGTCTGTTCAACTCTATTGTTGAGTGTTTCTCTTGCTTTTTCTAATTCAGTTGCTTTGTTCTTCAGCTCCAGTAGTTTTTTTTTCCAATTTCCTTGTTGAATGTCTCATTTTGTTCCTCTATTTGCTTCCTGATCTCCATTAGTTTGTTTTCTCTGTGCTTTTTGCTTTCTTTAAACATATTTAGCACCATTGTCTAAAAATTTTTAATTTGTTCCATTAGTCTGGCCTCCATAGGAGACATTTTCTCTTCCTCACATTTTGCTTTTGATTGTTCCTTTTTCTCTTGTAATTTTGTGTATTTTACTATTTTTTATTGGACTTGGGCCATTTTGTTATCTTTTTTCTTTTTTTTACTTTAAATTTTATATTCTAGTGTCTGTGGGAAAATTTTCTGATTGGGCGCCCTAGTGGCACCATGACCAAGCACCCAGCTGCCAACTAAAAGGCAGGGGCCAGCACAGACCAGCTGCTCCATGGGAGGAAGATGCAGCAACCTGCCTCTGCAAAGACTCGCAGCCCTGGAAACCCCACAAGGCAGCTCCACTCTATCCCACAGGGTCACCACAAGTCAGAATTGATCCAGTGGCAGTGGGCTTGGTATCTGCTCCTGAGAACCACTGGAGGGCACTTTTATCCTCAGGTTTCTTATAGTGCTGGTTCAGGAGTTCTGGATGCTTGACTGCTGGCATTCATTATGCATGTGCGGGCGGTGGGAGGAGGCTAGGTGATCACAGTTGCTGACATAAGTGGTGGGGCTCGACTTTCCTATGGTGAAGGTGGGGAGCAGGAAGCCAGCAGTTTCTCTGTGTTGCCCATCTGTCTGAAGTATCCCCCTTGCCCTGCTGCCTTTGCAGTTCCTTCCAGTCCTAGTGCCTGTCTGCCTCAGGGCTCAGTGAAATTCCACAGCACTCTCTCACAGCACCAGTCTCCCTTTGTCCCTTCCCAATTTCACGGCCCACAAACTCCCACAAACAATCTGTGCTGCCATAAAAAAATAGTGCTACAACTTCTTCAGATTATCTCTTTCTGTGTTCTCTGTTTGAGGTGTTGCCCAGCACCATCCCAAAATGGCTGCAATGAGTGAGTGCTCCAGATTTTAGAAGGTAGGTCCCAGAACCTTCTTAAACCTACTTTCTTAATCCTGAGTAATAATATACACATGTACTCACAAGAAAGAAAGAAAAATACCCAGATGCTAGAAGTAAAAAGGGAGCTGAAATTCAGAAAGGTACATGTGTTAGAAGATACTGTAGTGGCCAGAAAAAGAGAGGAAGCTTTGAGCGTATGTGTGTAGAAGAGGTAGAAATTAAAACTCTTCATAAAGCCAGACAACCAAGTTTGATGGAGGTACTAGAAAACCTCACCTAAGGGCGCACGGAAATGACAAGGAACCTTTTCACTGTCTGGGGTCTGGGTAAAGAAAAAAAACACATTTTGCCCCCGATCAGGCCAACTTTGAGGTGTGACTCACGGTGTCTCCAGTGGGAAAAAAAATCCTGAGGGATTGAGCCTAAATTACCTTATCTGGAGTTTTGCTAGAAATCAAGCCTTTACCTGACAGCCATTTCCTTCTTGTCCCACTATTCCACTCCTCTACTTATTTTTCCAGGGAATACTTATTAAAAAATTTTTTTCACATAATATCTCCATACCTGCTTTTGCATACTCACCTAGATATCACCTAGAAACATTGTAATAAAAATGCAAATCCTTGAGAGAAAAAGGCAATATTGAGAAAACTGACAATTAAAAAAAAGAAACACAAAAACAATTACGCTAAGAACAGGCTTCTTCCCCAAAGACCCCAAACAAAGGAATGATATCTGTCAAGGAAAAATCATTGTCAACCTAGGATTTAATACCCAGCTAAACTAAGAGTGGGGGTAAAATAGTTATTTTTATAAGAAAATAATGATAGAGTGTATAAATCATAAGTAGATACAGAAATAAATGCTAATAACATTTTTCAAAGATGAAATTGAAACAAAAAGAAAAAAGAATGATGTAAAAATGAATAATGAGCAAAAACAAATAGAAAGCATGTGAGTAAAGCAAAATATAAATTGACCACATAAAATAAAAAAGTAGTAATGATTAATTGAAAATGTAAGAACAGTATGGAGTCAAATGTCTATAAAAGAATATAGTCTGAAGTGAAGTTAGCGTTAAGTATTGCTTGTGATAGCTGTGATGAAGTTAAAGCATTCTAAAGTTTTCGTAGGGACTGCAAGAAAGATAAGGCTTTTGATTAACCTTAGACTTTCTAGGTCAAGCATAGAAATTAAAATTCAGGAACTATTATGATGATAGAAATAGAATGGGTATTGACATATAAATCAATAGAGAAGAAAAGGAAATGCAATGAAATACAATAAAAAGGAAGAAAAGAATTAATTAAAGTAGCAAAGAAAATAATAAGAAATAGAAAAACTAAGTAAGATTGTAAAATTATGTTTAGGTGTATCAGAAATCATAATAAATGCAATTATTGGTAAATTAACCTTGCCAGGTAAAAAGAAGAATGTTTCAAGAAAGTTTTTTTTTTTTAATATATTTTTGTCATTGTTGTTATTGTTTGTCTTTAATCTGGTTATATACTTTTCATTAAGAGTCACACTTAAATCATAATACAGCAATTCTGGATGAAAAAAATAGAAATAACCCCAGACAAATAATATTTGGAGGCAGTAAATACCAATTTGAGACTATTGCTCTGACCCACTTATTACTTGGCTTAGAAGGTTCCCAGTTTTGAGTAGAGCCCAGTGCAAGAGAGGACTCTACAGCAGGTTCATACGACCCAGGGTATTACAGGATGTGAGATATATACAGAGAGCCCTGGTGGCTCAAAGGATGCTATGCTCAGTTTCTAGAAAGCACCAATGGGGATGCCTCAATACACAGAACTAGCCACAGTTTGAAAAGCTTCTCCTGGTATGTTACTGAGCCCTAGCAGCCACTGACATCAAGTGACTGTACAATTGGGGCATTGTCAGATCCACAAAGCCATAATATCAAGAAGAAACAAGAGCAATCCATAGTAAAATGGAAACAGGGCTTTAGATGGAACCAGGAAAGTGACTAATGTGATCTCATTGTAAATACCCCAACTCTCATTCCTTAAGGGAGATAACTTTGAGAAGTTGTAATGCGACTGACTTCCAAAGTGATTAAGTTCCAGTTATCTGTAGTGGTAACTTGCTTGATAATGCATCCTTTATTTTCTGCTTCCTTCCTTGTCTCATTTCCCCGTTTCTGTACCCATCTTCCTGGGATCACCCACAAATTTATAATACTTCAAACTCTGTCTCTGGGCCTTCTTTCAGGGGAACCCTAAACTAAGACACCAGGTATCATTAGCAACATGCCATCAATATAGATGACCAGCATATTTTATGTAGTATTGAGATGATTGATATTCCTTAGAACTCTATTGCGACAGGGAGCAATACAGTTAATACAGCAGTTACTCAAGACTATGAGTGTGTACTGCTGTTCGTCCTGGGTGAAGGCAAACTACTTTTGATCTTCCTGATGAACATTAAAAATAACTTATTCACCACATCAACAGCCTCATGCAAAGTGCCACACATTGGACTGATCTACTCTAGTAAAGATACCACCACTGGTACAGCAGCTGTGATTGCAGCTACTCTTGGCTAAGTTTATGGATGTATATTTTCATCTACAAAGATTCATCTGATTTTTGCAGCAGCCGTACTGCTAAATTAAATGAGAAAATGATGGGCACTACCACCCCCACATCCTGTAAGTGTTTTAGGGTGGTATTAAACTCTGCCACATCACCTAGGATGTGATATTGCTTTTAACTTATCATCTTAGCTAAGGGCAGCGGGTCAGATTTGTGGGCTTCCACTTAAACTTTCCTACAATGATGTCTACTATTCTACAGGGCAGGGAATAGGCCAGGGAATGATACGAGGCTTCTGTCTGGATTTATGTAATATTCCTATCATGCCTGGAGAAAAACTGATAGGATATTTCCATGGACCCAAAGAACCACATGAGATGGACTTGGGCCAGGACCTCATTTGCCACCTAGCCTCTGTATTGACCCCACTCTATCAGGAACACCATGATGACATTTTGTGCATCAGGAAGGAGGGCCAAAAACAGTTTGCATTCACCTGGGACAAACAACCGTCATGCACTACAAGAGAGATCAGCATTTTCCATTACAGTGTCTGACATCAGCCATCTGTCCATCTGTTCTTATTTATTTATTTTGTCTTATATAAACTAACCAGTTCCATCATTGCTTGGTCATATATCCCATCCCTATGAACAACATGGTATATTAGCCATTGCCATAAAACCCAGAGCATCTAAGCATCTTGGTTGCCTTTTTAGTCTTCTTGCCTGTTACAGTAATTATGCCCACTGTAACAGTTAAGGGCCACCACCTGGCCTCTGGGTGCTATCAGCCCTTCTGTAATTAGGCAGTGGAGATCCAGAGCAGAATCTGCTATTTTTAACTCTGACCTATGTAGGGTCACTATGAGTTGGAATCAACTTGGCAGCAACGGGTTTGGTTTTATGGTTTTTATAGAGGACAGTCATTTCTGAGCTTGACAACAACTCTCACCGGTAAAGGAAGGGTCCTCTGGGTGGTGCTGGGGAACACCCTGCTGAGAAGCTCTGAGACAATTATTGGAGCACACATCAGAAATGACTCACCAAGCAATGAAGAGGATGAGATATTTTCTACCTATTCTCATCTTCCACAGGTTGAGTTACTCTGGAGATAAAAACTTCCCAGCATTATTTGTGTGCCCAGCACACTGCAGAGCTACTCCTGGGGCCACAAACAATGAAAACAGAAAACACTCCCAGGCAGAGAGACCCAGGAGCTTGAAGGGGAAGGCCTCTGGTGTGTATAGGCACTGGTCATCAAAGCTGCAGGTTGTGCTGCAATATGCTAAGGGGAGAGTAGTGGGGTCCTGAAAGTGTCTCCTTACTCTTACGTAGAGAAACTCAACCATATGAGCCAATCTTGACATATACAAGGGTGTCCATGTTATTACTATTTGCAATCTTTTAGAAAATGGAAATAGGCTAATAGTTCATCTCTTCAGGGATCCAGGGGAATGGATAAATAAATGTTTTATTCATCAATGAAAATATTCAGCTGTTTTCATTGAACTAGATTTGCTTGTACTATCAGGCATAAAAAAAAAAAATTTTTAATTTAAATCAGGTGCAAATCTAAAAAGAATATTGAACAAAAAATAATTTGCAGAAGTTTACATACTGTACATTTTAATTTATATGTTTTATTAAACCCAACACTAAACAACATTATAAATAATATATATAATAAATAATATTGATGTATTATTTATAGGTCGTGCAAATGTAATAGAAAAGTGTGCAGGGAATGATACTCATCAACTTCAGGGTCCTGGTTATTTCTGAGAAAGAAGGAACAGAATTGGGCAACAGATTAAGCTTTATTTTTAAAGAAATTTAAAAAGGTATTCCGAAGCAAATATGTCAAAAGTGTTGATAATTCTCGGATTTCATACTGAGTAATGGCTATTTCATATTTTGTCTGAAATTTTTCATGATGTAAAGTTTAATTTTATGTTAATTACTTTTTTAATTACTTAGAGCAAGCAGTGGACTAGAAGATACCGTAGAGTGGTGTTTCCTAGGTCTCACTGCTCATCAGAATCATCTGAAGAACTTTTTAAAGAATTTATGCATGGATACTGCCCAAGGAAAATTGGCTTCCGTAGATCAGGGCAGGCTTCCAAATCTTTAGAGAAGTTTCTTGAAAAATTACAATATAGATTCAATTTTGGGAACTCCGTACTTGAGATACATTTCTTTCTCTAGGTAATCTAAGTTACAACTCAGCTTTTGGTTACATGGCTAAATGTTAAGCAATTCACTTGTGAACATTCTCACTAAATTATGGACAATGACATGCCTTTTAGTTTTATTTAAACACTAAAGAAAGCTTTTGGATTTGATGTAAGATTATTGTTGAATACATCGTCAATTGTGTTGTTCAGCATCATTTATAAACTATATCTTTTAAGAAATTGCATTGACACTTTAGTGCCAAAAAAAAAAAAACTGTCATAGCTGATATTTTTTCTTTCAGCTGTAGTTAATAAGTATTGTGTAATTTATTATGCATAAATTTTTCTTGAGCTGCCAGAAAACTCAGAATGAAATTTAATACTTTTTTAAATTGATTGTTTCTATTTTAATAGCTTTAATATAGTTACGTCTTTTAGTATAAGCAAATTCAAATACTTTATAAAATCAGCTTTGTTATGAATAAGTGATGATGGTGGTTGCCATCATTTTGGGGGACTTTTACTATGCGACTGCCTGAACTTTTTTTTTGTTTTTTTTTTTCATTCTCAGCTCAAGCTTGCAAGGAAGAAATTACTGTATTTTACAGAAAGCAAGTTAGTTGACAATATAGCTTTTCTTCTTTGATGAAGGAAATCAGAATTACAGAAAAAAGGGAAACTTCTAAATGTAGACAAGAAATTATTTTCCAACAACTAACCACTAGTCTATAGAGTGTAGTTTTTATGGTGACAGTTCTCAGATGTGCACCCTTTTAGGCAAAGGAATTGGGTTAATGATTTCAAAGATTCCCTCCAATTTTAACATTGACTTAAGTCATGAAGTTTGGAAGGTAGGCTCGAGATAATACAGGTAATCCCCAACTTACAATGTATTCAAGTTACAATGAACCGCACTTCTGACCGTCCAAGTTTTTTGTTTGTTTTGATTTTTGTACATCTTACTGTTAGTATATCTTCCCAGGAGGAAGCTACAGGAAAATGCATGCAGGAGACATGGAAAAAATTCCTGAGCTATGTGAACATGCTCCAAGCATTTGATCAGGATAATATGATGGAAGAAATCACGGAAAAATTGTCCGCATGGCAAGAACGCTAAATTTAGAACTTTATATAGACCATGAAGAAAGGGAATTGACAGATCTGGACTTAATGGATTTTGAAGAGGAAAGAAATGCTGAAGAAAGAAATAATGAGTAAGAGAAAGAAGAGAAGTTATCAAAAATTTTTTACAGTGAAAGAATTAGCTGAACTTTTTTCTAAACTAAATCAGAGGTTTTGCTTGCTTGGAAATATGGACCTAAACGCTGATTCCTTTGCTAATGTTGATAGGCAGATTCAGGAAGCAGTGAGATGTGACCGTGGAGTATACAAAGAAAAAAGAAAAGGACCATACAGACAATTTTTACTACTTGTCTGATTAGAAATGCCATCTCCATTCCCTGGGGTAAACCAGATGATCCAGAACTTTCCACAAGTGTAGTTACTACCACAATTGACAGAATGCCAGTGTTGTCTGACTCTTCTGCATTGTCAAAGTAAATTTTTATGATTTGTGTATTTTTTAATGTACATATTAAAATATATCTGTAAGCTCATATGTAATGCTTCCAACCCCCAAAGACAAATAAAGATCAGATTCATAAAGATACTGATAATAAAAGGCAATAATAAATAAAAACTTTAAAAAAAAAATGAGGTATCTGAGTTACATCAAAACTGACTGATGACAGAGTCCTCAGAACGGGACGCTGTTGTAAGTCAAGGACTACCTGTATAGTGGTACAGTGATGGAGATGGTGGAAATCTATTTCTCCCAGAAGAACCCAGAAGTGTGGGCAGAGTAGAGCTCTATGGACTTTGTAGTCTCAGCAGTAATAAATATGAGGACAATCTATAGCCTTGAAACTATGGGAACATCAATCAGTATGTCTACACCACACCATCTTAGTCTTCTTCAAATAATATAGAAATTGATTATGAAAAATAACAACATAGATATTTTATTATTATATTTGTAGGTGGAAAGCTTTGTGTAATCACAAGCTTATCATTAATTCAAGCTAGACACCCACTCAAGAAATCAGAATTTGACCTCAAATACTGTTCTTCCCTATGGTCCCAATATTTGCTAATTGAAATAATTACATTTAGTTCTTGGATACTTTTGTAGGTCATACAGATTCTAACCCCTTTTAGTTTGTTTTGTTCATATTAAAGGACATAAAAAAAAAAAAAAGCAGGCTGTATTAAAGGACGTTTTTAGAGTACCCTCTTGCTCTACTTTTTGGTGTAGCAATGTAGCAAAAAAATTGTCTTCAAGAACAAAATTCTTAGGGAGTAACAGAATAGAACTAGATTTATTTGTACTATCAGGGGTGTTAGGTGGTTGTATATTTCTGATTCACCCAGATTTTTTGGAAGTACCCCAAAATTTGGGAGGGCCAATTTTAGTCATTTGTGCTTGGTGAACAGGCAAGCATATAACCAGAGTTTTCAGAATATTTGGAAAATAAAAGAGGTTCTAAAATCCCTGAGAGATCAACAAACAGAAGCTTCTGAAGGTTCATCTGACGGTATCTTCTAATTATGGGATATCATTGGCAGCTGAACACTTCTGTGGGACTCTTGAGAACCATGGAAGCTTAACCTCTGGCCTAAAAAAAAAAAACAAACCCTTGCCATCAAGTTGATTCCAACTCATAGCAACCTTATAGGACAGAGTAGAACTGCCCCACAGTGTTTCCAAGGAGCGGCTAGTGAATTCAAACTGCCGACCTTTTTGTTGGCAGTCAGCCTCTTAACCACTGCGCCACAAGGACTCCTTCTGGCCTGGAGTGGCTATATTACATGCCATTTGTCTGTATAACATACACGTGCATATATATCTTAATTCGACCAAGTAAAATCCAATGAAAATACCTGATAGCTTCTTCCCAAAGCTACTCACAGTATCATTCCATTGGAAAAGACACTTCCACCTGAAGGAGAGGTAGCAGAGGGCACTTTGAGCCTGCAGGACACAGAAATTGCCAGTCAGCACTCACACAAAGCAAGCATACCTTCTTTTCAAAGGTGTCCAGGATCCAGGAACTATGGGAGCATTGAGGAGGAGAGGAATAGGGCCTGGCAGAACAAGGATAGCTATGTGTAGTTGGCCAGAGCTGTGGTTAGGTGCCCAGTGGCACTTATTCCGGGCATGGAGGCACCTACCTATATGCATGACTGATTTAACTAATATAAAACGTTCTTTCTTATTTTTGCACCTTGAGGGCCATGAACGAAAGGGGTAAAAGAAATCCAAAATAAATGAATAAAATCAATATTATTTTTCTTTGCTGGAAAATACTGGTGAACTATACAGTAAACCCTCACAATATTTCCATCTGCTAGGTAGATGAATCCAGAATGGTTTTACATTTATAATTACTGAGAGAACGTGTGAAAGACCTTTATTCCCTTTTTCCCTTCTTTAAAAAAATGGTGAATAGGGCCTTTAATACTCAAGCTTAAATGAATGTTGTATATTTTGGCGTGGTGTCAAAGTGTTAACAGAACTCGTACTATGGTCTTCGAAGGGGAAAAAAACAAATAGTTTAACACTGAGGTATTTTGAAGCAGGTGCTCTGGACAATTAAAGAACTTTGTGGCTTTTGAAGGCACCCTTCCAAAAACTAGAAATGTAAAAAATGAATACCACACTGTCACTTTGATAAAATGTCAGGTTTTTGCTTCTATTGGGAAAAGAAACTAGAACTCAAAGAGTGCAGAGAAAAATTATGCTTAGTAAGGTGTAATGTACAAGATAACTTCTTCAAAGCTGGCAATGGCCCAAGAAAAAAAATAGTAAACACTCCTCAGTTATTTAGACCTAACTATAAAACACAGTTTAGCCACTCTTATATCTTCGTCTTATTATCATCATGATATGGATAAAAAAAAATTTTTTTAAACCTGTTGCTATTGAGTCAATTCCAACTCATAGCAACCCTACAGGACAGAGTAGAGCTGCCCCATAGAGTTTCCAAGGCATGCCTGTGGATTCAAACTGTGACCTTTTGGTTAGCAGCCATAACAGTTAACCACTATGCCACCAGGGTTTCCATGATATGGATAGAAATGTATATAAATTACAATTTGTAGTAGATGAGGCTATGTTTGAAACTGGAATTTTATAATAAAGCAAGGCAGAAAATAGAGCATGAGAGAACAAATGACAAATAAAATAGGGTTAAAGGAAAATAGGAGAAGAAAAGGAGAATGAAAAAAATAGGAAAAATTATGAAACGGAAACTGTAGGAAAAATGTAAGTGAATCACTTGGATTGGTGAACAAAACTCAGGTTCTAGGCCTGAATATTTTCAATAGAAGTAAGCCTATTACTACCAATAAATCATGTTTTTGAGTAGCCCTAAGACTTTAGGGAAATTAGTCAATGGTTTTGGGCATCAATCAGTTTTTTGTTTTTTAATCCATAAAATGAAAACATAAACTCTGCTCTGTGTATCTTACATGGTTTTAGTAAGCTTCAAATGATAAAATGGTGTTAAAGCACTCTACAAATATCAAGCAGATATTTTTGTGAAGATTCAATGTAGAATTCTGTGAAAGGAAATAAATAGTCTAGAACAACACTTCGGCAAAACTCTCATGGTCTATGCCCTATAGAAAAGGAAAGAATAACAGCCAAAGAATGTGTACTTTCCCCTGGGGAAAAGCTGTGTGAGGGAAAGAGTGATCTTAGGCTGTGCATATTTCCTCATTAATTTATCAGATGATACAATTATACTAGTAATTCATTCCTAATAAAATGCACTACCATGGCCCAAGTGTGTCTCAGTCCTGGAATTATTGGATGGATGAATAGATTGTCCTTACCTGGATGGATAATTGTACAACTTTCACTTTCCACTGCATTATAAGTAAAGCCTTTAAAGCTGATCATTTATTCTATTGAGCTTTCAATAATTCCTATAGCCAGAATAGGATTTAAAAACTTTTTTTTGCATTATAAATTTCAGTATCCATACTCTTGGCTAAAATTTAGAGGGGCTGTTACTAAATTCAATGCCAAAATTCATCTGAAAGTTAGAGCTTAAATCTATTTTCCCAGACATGAACCTGACTATTTTTTATTACTCTTCAATTCCTAAGAAGCTATCTCCAGTTCTACTTCATTTTGTATTTTATTCTCTGTTTCACTTTTGCATTTGCATATTTGTCTTCATTACCATATAATTACATTATATAACATTTATAAGTTTAACTTTTCTCTGTGAGACTCAAAGCAGATAATGGGTTTCGTGTAATTTACCCTCTTCTCAATCCGCTGAACTAAGGAATCAGAAAGCACCATAGTCCCCATTTTACTGATCAGTGGTCAGCCTACCTCTGTCTGAAACACTGACTAAGGCTCCTTATTACTCAGGCTCTTATTTCCCAAGACCAGTAATTCTTAACCTGGCCTTACTTGAGAATCACCTGGTGTGCCTTTGAAGACTAACAGTGCCCACACCCCCACCTTAGATCAAATGAATCCGAATTTCTAGCGGTGGGGCATGAACATGAATCTTCTCTTTAAATTCCTCTTTAAACTCTTTAAATCCTAAAGTGCAGCCAGATTGAGAATTATTGTCCTAAAACCATGCCTCTCTAACTATAATGCAGATAGGTTATTGCTAAAATATAGATTCTGATCCGGTAGGTTTTGGTGTGGCCTGAGATTCTGCCTTTTTAACACACTCCCAGGTGATGTCAATACTGCTTTAAGTAGCAAAAATCTAGCCTTTCTCAACTGAGTTTCCTTGTTTGAACCACAAAACACAGAAAATTATTGAAGTGACTACTTTCTCAATTCTTTCAATGATATTACAGAACTAGTGCCATTCTCAATACATAGGAGATAAGTTATTTGATTGCATACAATGGATGCCTTTGGCATTAGGGCTTAATTCTTAGAAAATCCCCATTGAAAAAAGCTGAGTAGTCTGTGGCTAGAAATAGAAGTATAACATTTACTCCGCACAACAGTCATTTACTTTCACTAATCAGCATGCTACTTTCACTAATATGCTACTTTCACTAATCAATATGCTAACCCAGAACTTTATAGATTCACTTACTTCACTGGCCTCCACACTTGCATACCCCCATTTACTCAAATTCTATTCACTTCTTACCTCCCTGAAATCTGACCTCTGTCCCATCACTTCACTGAAATCCCCTCTTCAAGATCAACAACAACCTCTTTGGCCAAACCTAATGAACCTTTAGCTTCTTTTTGGTACTTTGGACTACCTCTCCTTGAAGTAGTCTCCTCCCTTAGCTTCTGTGCCACTGAAATCTCCTCTGTCCTATCAGCTCATTCCTTCTTCCTCTGTCCTTTCTTCTCTTTCTCTCTTCCTCTGTCTAGCTCTTACACTTTGGTAGTCCTTGAGGTTTTACCCTTGTCCTCTTATCCCCTCACTCTTACTTGCCCTTCCTGAGGTATCTTGTCTAATCTCATGACTTCCTTCAATATGCTGGTGACTTACGAATACATGATTCCTGCCCAGAGTAATTTCTAGATTCATATTGTTACACCTCTTGGCCTAGATGTCAAATCCTTCATTACCCAATCAAACCTTAACCCATCTTCATTCCCAACTCTTTTTCCTGGATCCTCTATGAGTAACATTGTACCTGTGGAAGGACAGTTCCCCTGCTGGAGGTAATGCTTTGCAAATTTCCCAAAATCCAAGCTCTATCCTTGAGCTTTACAGGTCCAGAAGCCTATTTTATCAGAAGCCAGGTTTTATCAGGAGTTACATCACCATAACCAATATCACCATTGAATATAAAATCTGTACGCTAAATTATTTTAATAGATTGCAACTGTAACATTCCCATTGATGTGACCAGCAGACGCGCTCTGTAGAAAAGCTTATCAAGGAAGTCAAATTATAACCAAATGTTTGCTCCATAAGCATAGAATCAGAGGAATTAAATTTTATAATTTAAATGTGGAATAGAATCAGTACTTCATTTATTCTACAAATAGTAACTGAGCAGAGTGATTGAAGCTTTACCATAGATTAAAATTCTTAAATTTTGTCATCCGATAACCCTTCACCCAGGAAGCTGTTTAGACAGACTGACCTTCGTGACACTTCTTTTTCTCATTTTCCAGCACTGATCAACCCCATCTCCACCTCCACTTGTTGTTGTTGTTAGGTGCTGTCAAGTTGACTCTGGCTCATGGCAATGCTAGACAAGAGAACAGAAGAGAACAAAACACTGCCTAGTCCCATGCCATTCTCACAATCATTGCTATGTTTGAGCCCATTGTTACAGCCACTGTCAATCCATCTAGTTGAGGCTCTTCCTCTTTTTTCACTGACCCTCTGCTTTACCAAGCATGTTGTTCTTCTCTAGGGACTGGTCCCTCCTGATAACATTTTGAAAATATGTGAGATGAAAGGTCACCATGGTCGATTCTAAGGGTCATTCTGGCTGTACTTCTTCCAAGACGGATTTGTTCATTCTTCTGGCAGTCCATGGTATATTCAATATTCTTTGCCAACACCATAATTCAAAAGCATTGATTCTTCTTTAGTCTTCCTTATTCATTGTCCAGCTTTCCCATGCCTACGAGGCGATTGAAAATACCATGGCTTGGGTCAGGCTCACCTTTGTCCTCAAGGTGACATCTTTGTTATCTGACACTTTAAAGAGGTCTTTTGCAGTAGATCTGCCCAATGCAGTGTGTTATTTGATTTCTTAACTGCCGCTTCCATGGGTGTTGATTGTGGAGCCAAGTAAAATGAAATCCTTGACAATTTCAATGTTTTCTCCATTTATCATGATGTTGCTTATTGGTCTAGTTGTAAGGATTTTTGCTTTCTTTATGTTGAGATATAATCCATACTGAAGGCCATAGTCTTTAATCTCCACCCATAAACCAAAGAAAAAACCAAACCTATTGCAGTCAAGTTGATTCGGACTCATAGCAACCCTATAGAGCACAGTAGAGCTGCCCCATAGACTTTCCAAGGAGCGCCTGGTGGATTCAAACTGCTGACCTTTTGGTTAGCAGCCGTAGCACTTAACCACTATGCCACCAGGGTTTTCCATCTCCACACAGTTACAGATTTGTTCATGTTTTCATGTGCCTTCTTGTCCATTCCAGCCTCAATTATCTAGAAGCCATTCCTATTCTTTAA
This sequence comes from Elephas maximus indicus, assembly GCF_024166365.1. NCBI lineage: Eukaryota > Metazoa > Chordata > Mammalia > Proboscidea > Elephantidae > Elephas > Elephas maximus. The sequence continues at coordinate 81,814,343 of NC_064822.1, read as the reverse complement.
AATAACTGTATATCTCTAAAAACCAAAAACCAAACCTGTTGCTGTCAAGTTGATTCTGACTCATAGTGACCCTATATCTCTAGCCTGTCTATTTATTCTTGATTATATACTTCAGCTCTCTGAGGGGAATTTTATTGTCAACTCACTGCTACCCCAACTTCCCCACCCTGCCCAAATATCCATCATCTCCAGATACCATAATTCTGCCTACATCCTGGATGTCATACTGATTCCTTTTCATCTTCCATTTCCCCAAGCACTTAGATACCAAATACAGTAATATATCCTTCATTTTTCCATTAAGATTGCTGTCATAGCATCTTTCTGGGCCCCTGCATTGTACCTGGGGAAGGATAGGTCCTCTCAAGAGGTAGTGATTTGCAAATTTCCCACAATCTAAATGCTATCCTTTAGCTGGAATCTTGCAGCTCATTCTCCACCTTGCTTCTAAAACTTAAGAAGTAGACACTGCTGTTTTTGGGACTATCTCCCAAGGCCATACAATAGCCTAGCCATAAGCTGTTGGATCTAACCGGTGGCTTTCAACCACTTTGGCAATGTCTGGAGGCATTGCTGGTTATCACAACTCGAGAGTGCTGTTGGCATGATGTCAAATATCTTACAATATACAGCGTGGCCTCTACATCAAATAATTATCTGTCCCAAAATGTCAATAGTTATGAGGTTGAAAACTATGATTAACATCATCCTAAGCAGGATGAAGCATAGTTACCACACTGCCACTCACTTCTATCTTAATAAACACGTGCCCCTACACTATCTTCTGTCACATACCATCAGCTCCTAATGTCCTAAAATTTGTTTTCTCAGTCCTGCCCTTCCCTCTCCACCCTACCTCTCAACCTTCTCACTATGCCTCTTGAAATGCCATTCATAGTTTATATGCTTCCTATATCCTCAGCTTCTTCTAAGAATATCCCTCTAACTCTCTTCCTGATCTGAATCCCAATTAGTCCCTGAGTAGATCATGTCTTCTTCCAGTGGTGAATGTTTATCTTCTTATACTTTACCAAACTTATGATTAGGAGGTGGGGCTGTTGTCCTCCCTTGTCCTCCGCTGACCCTTACACCCATTACATCTCCATAGTTTGGTTAAAAATTCTGCCTTTTTCATTGAGTTTATGTTAACTGTGGTAGAATAATTCAGAAAAGGTAACAATAATGGTTGTACAATCTGAAGAACGTAATCAATGTCACTGAATTATATATATAGAAATTCTGGAATTGGTGAGTGTCTTGTTGGATAATTTTTTACCACATGCACACACACACACAAAAAAAACTGCCTTTGTTTTTCAATTCTCATGCCATTTTTCTATATGGACTCTTATGGTCTTAATTTTGTCCATAAAGATCTCCTGGCCATTCCTCTTCATTCACTGAAGTTGTTGGCTCCTGGTTTATCATCTTTGGTGACTTCAGCATTCTCATAAGCCTATCCTGAATCCCTGCCTCTCAGTTCCTATACTGTCTCATATCCAATGGCAATCTCCTCCACTCCCACATTCATACCTTCTAATGCTCTCCCTTTACCTCTACCTTTGCATATACTCTTTTTTCTGTGTGGACTGCACTTCACCCTCTACTTCACCTGAGTGACTCCTAGTCATATTTCAGGACTCAGATCACTGGTTAGCTCCCCTGGGTGATCTGGGAAACCTTTCCAGAGCTTCTGCCATGAGTTAGGTATTCTTCCATTGCACCATCATAACATCCACTTCAAACATATGTCTTCGTACTTAGAAAACCTTTTAATGATTGCTTATTTGTCTCAACTGATTGCAACCTCCATGAATGACACCACATGTATAATTTGCCTTTGTATTCCCTGCAACTAACACAGTGCTTGGGATAGAGTTGTTGACATGTGTCTTAGGCTAGATTCTCTAGAAAACCAAAACCAGTAAAGCATGTAAATATATATAGAGAGGGATTTATATCAAGGAAATGGCCCATGCGATTATAGAGGCTGGAACATCCTAAGTCCTGATTCATGTAGCCACAGGGGCTGGCAAACTCAAGATAAGTAGGTTGGAGAACAGGGCTCTTGCTCACAAGCTGTGAAGACTGATGAATCCCAAGATCAGCAGGTAAGCTGCTAGCTCAAGTCCAAAGAACCAGAGGTCAGATGAACAGGAGGCAGCCGCAGGATCCAGAGCAGACAATAGCCAGAATGTCCACTTATAATCAGATGCAGGCCACACACCCAAGGAAACTTCCTTTCAACTGACTGGCTACTCAGAGCAGATCCCATCATGGGGGTGATCACATATAAACACTGAGAATCATGGCCCAGCTAAGTTGACACACAGTCTTAACCATCACAACGTGGCTCTCTCCATTCCCCAAGATGGATGGTCTCGATTGTCCTTGGAAGTTATAACAGGAAGAGCAGTCAGGGCAGAAGGCTACCCTCATTTACAAACATCAATAGAAGATGAATGCCACTGACCAGTCCTAGGGCATGTCAATGCAGCGACACTAACTGGTTGCATAGGGACCAAACCAGTCAGAGACATACCAGGCTTGCACATTTCTTTGTTACAGCTCTAATGCTGGTCAGTTTTCTTCCAAGTGTTTGCAAACAACATTATGTTCCTGTGATCAAAACTATGTAAGATCTAAATCTTCCCTTCTCATTATATCTATCTAATGTCAGTCTGTATGAAGCTCTTCAGTAGAGGTCCATGTTTCTCTGCATATGTCTACAAATTTCTTAAGCACTCTTAAAGATTCCTTTTATATTTTATTGTATCTATATCAATAGTGGAAACCCTGGTGGCATAGTGGTTAAGTGCTACGGCTGCTAACCAAAGAGTCGGCAGTTCAAATCCGCCAGGCGCTCCTTGAAAACTCTATGGGGCAGTTCTACTCTGTCCAATAGGGTCGCTATGGGTCGGAATCGACTCAACGGCACTGGGTTTTTTTGTTTTTGTTTATATCAATAGTTAGTACCTAACAAATGTTGATTCCTAACAAGGTTACAGTTTTAAGGAACTCACACAGATGAATGCCAACCTAGACAAAAAATGCCAATCAATATGCTCCCATGTTAATGACCAATATCACTAATAAGATTCATTTTCACTTTTTTTATCTCCTTCTGCTAGATGTAAACTCACTGAAGGCAGGATTTCAACTTATTTATTTTTTTGATACCCTTACCTCCTAATGTAGTGGCTATTACACTCAGTTTTGTTGGATGAATGAAAGAGGGAATGGATTATAGTGAGGAACAGCCATTTTCATACATCTCACATGTGTAATATTGAGGGACGCCATCTATAGATTTATAGCAATTACAAAGCTCTCTCACATATCTATGATGTTTATTATTCTGAAAGATTACATCAATGGAATTTCTTGTGAAATAAGAACTTTTACTCAGTGCTGAAAATGCTACCACTTAAAAATTTTAAAGAGAACTCTTTCTCTGAGTCTCGGTAAAGGAATGCAGATCCATCTGTTATATAACAATCATTGGATAGTAATAACTTAGTATTATTATAGAAGTTATTACAAGTAAAAATTTTCAAATAAAATTATAAGCAATTCCTATTCAAACCTTTAAGAAGATATTTTTACCCACCTTTTCCATTTCTTGTGTCAACAAGACATAAACTGTGGTTGGCTCACATAGAAATCAAGTCTTGACCCTGTATCTTTGGTTAAAATCTAGGCGAAATACTGGGAAAAGTTTCAAAAAACAGTTTTTGAAAATGTTCACTTAAATGTAATATTTTATCTTTCTCTAGGCTGTAGTGTTTTTTACAATAGTATCTTAAGTTGATTGTATTGACTTGCTATGTGACTGTTAAACAACTGTCACATATCTGCACATCAGGCATAACTGTTTTAAATGATGAGTGATACATACCACATCACATATATATGTGTGTATATGTATATATACACACACACACATTAATACAGTGTTGATAAGATGATTCTTTAAAATGAAAGGCACAATCATTTAAGTTCTGCAGTTAGAAATTCCCTATTGAATTTTCATTTCAGATAATTTTAATAGCGCTTTATGTCATGATCAAATTAACAGTTTTCTCTTTAATATGTTGAAATCTCTAATTTATTCTAATTCTCAATGTCATTATTAGATTAAAAAATCTAAAGTAACAGATAATAAAACCTGAAAAGAACGTAATACCACTTTCACAACTAGGACCTGCCCAGCCCTGGCTAAAATAATTGAACTATCTGCTCCATTATAATCAAATCTTTATCCTGCTGCCCTCTTCCTGTTGTATTTATTAGGGACAAAAAAAAGTTTCAGTGGCCATTAATTATTTTACTTAACATATATATATATTTATTTGCCTATTATGTGCCAGGTACTGTTCTAGACACTGGAGATAAACCAAACAAGGGAAAACAAAAGACAAAATCACTGCCCACATGGAGCTTATATTTTAGTGGGGAAAATAAATAAAGCAATAACAAAATACAGTACCCAGTAATAAGAGTGTCAATTATCAAAAATAGAGCAGGGTAAGAAGATAGAAAGTGATAGCAGTATCATCTCCAAGGAAGTGAAATTTGATAATAAACCTGGATAAATTATAGAAACAAGGTGTTCAAATATCTTTGGAAGAGTGTTTCAGCAGAGGGAACCACACTAAAAGGCCTGAAGCAGGAACATGCTTAATAGAATATGTTCTAAGTAGAGCAAGAAATCCAACGTGGCTGGAGCAGTGTGAGGTCAGGTAAGCAACCTGGTCAGAGACAGCCAGAGGACAGAAAAGGAAGAGCCTGGAAGGCCACTGTCATTAAAATTTTGACTTTTACTCTAAGTATTAGAGGAAGCCATTGGAAGGTAGAGCGGAAATGTTACACGATTTGATTTTTGTTTTACAAAGATCACTCTGGCTGCTGTGTGAAGATTAGACAATTGTTGCTGAGGGAATACATGAGGAAAGGAAGCAGAGAGACTATCTGGAAGGCTCCTGCACAAGTCCAGGTGAGAATAATTGCATCTTAGATTAAGGTCAGAGAGGTGTAAGTGATAAGAAGTGATCTGGTTCTAAACACATTTTTAAAATAGCCCAGGCAAGATTTTTGATAGATTAACTATGTGATGTGAAAGACAGGAGTCAAGAATACCACCAACTGGATAGATGGTGGTGCTCTTTACTGAAGAGGAAAGCGCTAGGGGAAGAGCAGGTTTGGGGGTGAGAATAGAGCAGAAGCATATTCTGAAGACTTGATTGATCCAAAACTGACGAGTGACTTCAAATCACAGGCTCAAAAAGTGGTATGAATCTCAAGCCAGGCAAATTTAAAGACAATCATTTTCAGGGCCATGTAGTAAGAAGAAAAAATTTAAAACTCGCAAAAAAAAAAAAAAAAAAAATGAAACCCATCCTTACCGAACTGATTCCAACTCACAGTGACCCCATAGGACAAAGTAGAACAGGTCCAGTGGGGCTTCTAAGGAGCAGCTGGCGGATTTGAACTGTTAACCTTTTGGTTAGCAGCTGAGCTATTAACCACTGCACCACCAGGGCTCCAAAACAGGCAAAAGGGGGAGGAGGGAAGATAGATTAAAGAAATTACTGCCTTCTTAACAGAAAAAATTAAAGCCAGAAAAAAAGTTACAGTATCATTAAAAGCCAGAAAAAAAATCACTTCTATTCTAAAATTATATACTGAGCAAAAATATTCATTGAGAATAAAGGTACAATAAATATACTTTCAAATATATATATATAAGAGAACTTGGCACCAGCAGAATGGCACAAAAGGATATATACAAGGTTTTCCTTCAGACAAAAAGAAAATGAGCTGAAGGAAGTCTGAAGATGAAGCCTGGACTAAAGAGCATCAAAAAAAGTAATTATAAATGAAATAAATATTAACTGTAAAATAAACAATAATGATTACTTATGGGGTTTAGTATACACAGAATTTTAATAAGTGCCAACAATGTCATACAAGTTAGGAAAATGGTAAAATGAGTAAAAGTATTTTAAATTTCTTATGTTTTCTGGGAAGAGGTTAAAAGTACCAAATAACAGTAGATTTTGATAAGAAAAAGATGTACCTTATAACAGAGAAACCATGAACAAAAATAGTAAGAGTACGTAACTTCTGACCTCAGACGGGGACAAAGGAACAATAATACAAATTTATAATCACTCAAACGCAGACAAGAGAGGAGAGCAAGAGAAAAACACACATAGAACAGTTGGGACAAATAGCAGACATGTCAGTATTTAAATTAGATGTAAAGAGAATAAATGTTCCCACTAATAGGCCAATTTCAGATTGACTTTTTAAAAATACAGTCTGCAGGAAACTTCTAAAACGTAAGTGTACGGGAAGAAACAGAAAACATGATCATGCCTATAATTATTAATGAAATTGAATTCATAGTGTAAAAATGAACACTAGGAAAATTCCAGACCTTAGTGAGTCCTTGAGTGGTGCAAGCAGTTAACCACTTGACTAAGGTTGGTGGTTTTAACACACGCAAAAGCACCTTGGAATACAGGCTTGCCAAAACGCTTCCGAAAAGTCACAGCCTTGAAAGCACTATGGAGCAGCTCTACTCTGCACACATAGGGTTGCCATAAGTAGGAATTGACAGCAACTAACAACAACTTTTAACAACAACAATAACAAAAGGAATTATCTGTGAATTCTACCAAATATTTAAGAAAGAAATAATGTCAAACGTACACAAATTATTTTAGTGGATAAAAAAGTGAGAACATTCACGATTTGTTTTATGAGGCCAATATAAAGTTAATATGGAAACCTAGTGTGGACATTATAAGAAAGAAAAATTGCAAGCCACTCTCACTCATGACATAAATGTATCATTACTAAACAAGATAGTACTATCAAACAAATACAGCAATGTCTAAAGAAAAAAATAAACCATGACCAAAAAAGGTAGAAGAGTATATGCCTTCCAACCTCAGATGGGGACAAAAAAAAAAAAAAAAAAACAGACCTAGTGCTGTGGAGTCGATTCCGACTCATACCAACCCTATAGGACAGGGTAGAACTGCCCCACAGAGTTTCCAAGGAGCGCCTGGAGGATTTGAACTGCCAACCCTTTGGTTAGCAGCCATAGCACTTAAACATTATGCCACCAGGGTTTCCCAGATGGGGACAGAGGAACAAATAATACCAATTTACAAATTAAACAAATAATACAGAGTAGGGTTTGTTACAGAAACTGGTTTTAACATTTAAAATTCAATTAGCATATTTCACCACGTTGACAAAATAAAAGAAATATCGAACTGATTCATGATAAAACTCCTAGCAAAATTAGAATACATCTTTTTTTTTTTAATAAATATTTTGTTGTGTTTTAGGTGAGAGTTTACAGAGCAAATTAGTTCGCCATTCAACAAATTGTACACAAAGTGTTCCATGACATTGGTTTCAATCCTTGCACTGTGTCAACGTTCTCCCCATTTCCATCCTAGGTTCCCCATTTAATTTTGCCTGCTTTTTCATATTTACTTTTGGGCAAATTGTGCCTTCTGCTTTCATATAATTGTTCTACAGAGCATGTTCTTTTCAGGTTTTCATGTTTATTTTACAGTCTCATCTATTGCTTGACTGGAAGGTGGTTTCCATGAATGGCTGCAATTCTAAGTCAGAGGGGTGTCTTCAGACCATAATCTCAGGGGTTTCTCCAATCTCTATCAGGCCAGTAAATTCAGTCTTTTTTTTTTTAATGAATTTTACTTCTTGTTCTACATTTTTCTCCTGTTTGGTCCGGGACCCTCTATTGTGATTCCGGTCAGAGCATTGAGTAGTGGTAGTTGGACACCAACTACCACTTTGGACTAATTACTCCCTTGAGTCTTCGGTTTTCTTCACTCACCTTTGCTCCAGATGGGAAGAGACTGCTAGCTGTATTTTAGATGGCCACTCCCAAGCTTTTAAGACCCCATATCCTACTGACCAAAGTAGGATGTAGAACAATGCTTTTATGCACTATGTTATGCCAATTGATGTAGATGTCCCCCAAGTCTATGGTCCTTAGCCTTCAAGCTTAGTGTCTTCATCTTGGGAGGTGTTTGCTGTACCTAAAAAGTCTCCATGACTGTCCCCCTTGTGTGTTCTATTGTCTATATTAGCATACATGCAACATCTACAAGTATGTATGTAGTTGTCCTTTGTTCTGTGTTCCTTTCAGTATCTTCCTTTACCTTTGTCATGTCATGCTGACTTCCTCTATAGAGCGTATTGCCATTCCCTTCAGCAATATTACCACGTGTCTTCTATTTAGTAATTTACCCTCTCTTTCCCTCCCTTCCCTATCAACCATCAAAGAATGTTTTCTTCTGTGTGTAAACCTTTTCTTGTTTTTTTCTTTTCTTTTCTTTTCTTTTTTTTGTATAATAGTGGCCTCATGTAATATCTTCCTTTTGAATCGGCTTATTTCGCTTAGCAAAATGTCTTCCAAATTCATCCATGTTTTGAGATGTTTTGTGGATTCATCATTATTCTTTATCACTGTGTAGTACTCCATTGGGTATATGTATCACAGCTTGTTTATCCATTCATCCATTGATGGGCACTAAGGTTTCTACATTTTTGCTATTGTCAATAATGTTGCAATGAACACAGGTGTGTATATGTCTATTTGTGTCATGGCTCTTATTTCTCTAGGGTATATACCTAGAAGTGGGATTGCTGGATCATATGGTATTTGTATTTCTAGCTTTTTAAGGAAGTGCCATACCATTTTCCATAGCGGTTTTACCATTTTACATTCCTACTATAAGTGCGTAAGAGTGCCAGCCTCCCCATAACACTGCCAGCATTTGTTGTTTTCTGTTTTTTTTTTTTTTTTTTTGATTAGTGCCATTAACATCAGGGTGAGATGGTATCTCATTATAGATGTAATTTGTACCTCTCTGATAGGGTTGTATTTGCCACCAAAAGGTGGGAAGTTCAAATCCGCCAGCTGCTCCTTGGAAACCCTATGGGGCAGTTCTACCCTGTTCTATAGGGTTGTTATGAGTCGGAATCAACTGGATCACAACGGGTTTGTTTGTTTGTTTGTTTAATAGGACAGCAATGAGTTTTGGTTTAATGGTTAATGATCACGAGCATTTCTCCATGTCTTTGTTAGCCACCTGAATGTCATCTTTAGGGAAGTGTCTGTTCATGTCTTTTGTCCATTTTTCAATTGCATTGTTTGTCTTTTTGTTGTTGAGGTACTGAAGTTTTCTATTTATTTTAATTTTTCGCTGGCTAAATCTTTTCAGAAGCAGACCACAAAATCCTTCTTCCTAGTCTGTCTTAGTCTGAAAGTTCAGCTGAAACCTGTCCTCCATAGGTGACCCTGCTGGCATTTGAATAATGGTAGCATAGCTTCCAGCATCACAGCATCATAGCAACAGGCAAACCCCTATAGTACAACGTACAATTTGACCCACTGAACACTAATGACCAAAGACCAGATGAGCTGTGGAATTTCATCAGGGACATCATACATGAAGATAGCAAGAGGTCATTAAAAAGACAGGAAAGAAAGAAAAGACTAAAATGGATGTCAGAAGAGACTCTGAAACTTGCTCTTGAATGTCGAGTAGCTAAAGTGAAAGAAGGAATGATGAAGTAAAAGAGTTGAACAGAAGATTTCAAAGGGTGGCTCAAGAAGGCAAAGTAAAATATTAAAATGACATGTTCAAAGACCTGGAGATGGAAAACCATAAGAGAAGAACACGCTCTGCATTTCTCAAGCTGAAAGAACTGAAAACAATTTCAAGCCTTGAGTTGCAATATTGGAGGATTCTGTGGGGAAAATATTAAATGAGTCAGGAAGCATCGAAAAAAGATGGAAGGAATACACAGAATAACTATACCAAAAAGAATTGGTTGATCGAGGAGGTGCCATATGAGCAGGAATCGATGTTACTGAAAGAAGAATTCCAAGCTGCACTGAAGGTGCTGGTGAAAAACAAGGCTCCAGGAATTGACAGAATACCAACTGAGATGTTTCAACAAATGGATGCAGTGCTGGAAGTAGTCGCTCATCTACGCCAAGAAATGTGGGAGACAGCTACCTGGCCAACTGACTGGAAGAGATCTATATTTACGCCTATTCCAAGGAAAGGTGGTTCCACCAAACGTGGAAATTATTTAACAAAATATCATTAATATCACACACAAGTAAAATCTTGCTGAAGATCATTCAAAAGCAACTACAGCAGTATATCAACAGGCATCTGCCAGAAATTTGAGCTGGATTCAGAAGAGGACGCAGAACCAGGGATATCATTGCTGATGTCGGATGGATCTTGGCTGAAAGCAGAGAATACCAGAAAGAGGTTTACCTGGGTTTTACTGACTATGCAAAGGCAGTTGACTGTGTTGATCATAAAAAATTATGGATAACATTTCAAAGAATGGGAATTCCAGAACACTTAATTGTGCTCATGAGGAACCTGTACATAGACCAAGAGGCAGTTGTTCAAACAGAACAAGGGGATACTGTGTGGTTTAAAGTCAGCAAAGGTGTGCATCAGGGTTGTATCTTTTCACTATACCTATTCAAACTATATGCTAAGCAAATAATCTGAGAAACTGGACTATATGAAGAACAGGGCACCAGGATTGGAAAAAGATTCGTTAACAACCTTCGTATGCAGATGACACAACCTTGCCTGCTGAAAGTGAAGAGAGCTTGAAACACATACTGATGAAAGTCAAAGGCCATAGCCTTCACTATGCATTACACCTCAACATAAAGTAAAGAAAAATTCTCACAACTGCACCAGTAAGCAACGTCATGATAAATGGGGAAAAAATTGAAGTTGTCAAGGATTTCATTTTACTTGTACCCACAATCAACACCCATAGAAGCAGCAGTCAAGAAATCAAAAGACGCATTGCATTGGGAAAACCTGTTGCAAAAGACCTCTTTAAAGTGTTGAAAAGCCTAAGACTAAGTTGAAGACCAAGGTGTGCCTGACCCATGCCATGGTATTTTCAATCGCTTCTTATGCACGTGAAAGCTGGACAATGAATAAGGAAGGAGAATTGACACCGAAGAAGAATTGATGCCGGAGAAGAATTGACGCCTTTGAATTGTGGTGTTGAAGACGGATATTGAGTATACTATGAACTGCTAAAAGAACTAACAAGTCTGTCTTGGAAGAAGTACAGCCAGAATGTTCCTTAGAAGCAAGGATGGCGAGACTATGTTTCACATACTTTGGACATGTTATCAGGAGGGATCAGTCCCTGGAGAAGGATATCATGCCTGGTAGAGGGTCAGAAAAAAAAGAGGAAGACCCTCAATGAGAGGGACTGACACAGTGGCTGCAACAATGGGCTCAAGCATAACAATGATTGTGAGGATGGCACAGGACTGGGCAGTATTTCATCCTGTTGTACATGGGGTTGCTATGAGTCGGAACCAACTTGAGGGCACCTAACAACAACGATATATATTTTAGAGATTAACCCCTTGTCAGATACGTCGTAATCAAAATTATTTTCCCAGTCTTTTTGTTTTTACTCATTTGGAGAAATCTTTCTTAACCGGATAAAAAATATCTACAAAAAGCTTAGAGCAAATATTACACTTGATATTTGCTGAAAATTTTCCCTCTGAGATTGGGCAATTGAACATGATTGACATTTTGCAAGGTTTTCCCCTGAAATTAGGAACAAGATAAGGATGTCTACTACTATAATCCTTTCTACTCAGTATTTTTGGTGGTCTTAGCCAAAGCAATAAGACATAAAAATGTATATAAGGATTATAATAGAAGAGAATATTTTCTTTTTTTAAAAGATGGCATGATTAAATACATACAAAATTCAGATGAATTTATAAATACATTTTTAGAAATAATATTTTAGCTTAACAAGATTTCTAGGCAGAAGGTCGTTAGAAAATGTTTTTAAAAACAAAACATTATTTGCAATAATATCCACAAAGCACATGTCTAGGAATAAATCTAACATAGCTATGCACAACTATTGTGTAGAACTGTACAAAAGAGTACTGAAAGAAATTAAACCTAAATAAATGCTCATAAACTGGAAGACTCAAATCACAATCAAAATCTCAGGAAGTTTATGTGTGTTTGTGATTTGAGAAATTGATTCTCACACATATGTAGGAAAGAATCATGATTAATTAGACAACATGGAAAAAGAAAAACAAAGTGGGAGAACTTGCTCTACTAGACATCAAAATATTTTAAGGCTATAGTAATTAAGACAATGTGGTATTGGTGCAAGAATAGGCAGAACAATGAAAGAGATCAGAGACCTACGCTTATAAAAAAAAAACGCTTATAGGAACACTTAATTTATGAAAAAGGCAGAGCAGTGGGAAAAATAAAAAATGAGACTGAGACAAAAGGATAGCCATATGGGCAAAACTTAGTGAACATCAACTCCTATCCAAGTGATATGCAAAAATAAAATCTGAGATATAAATATGAAAGGATATAAAGAAAGCTTCTTGAAGATAATACAGAAAAATATCTGTATTCCCTCAGCATGGAAAGTAATTCCTAGACAGGATACATACACACAGTATGACCATAAAGGAAAAGATTGGTAAATTAAACTATAGTAAGAGTAGAGCTTTTGGCCATAAAAAGACACCAATAATAGGATGAAAAAGTAAACCATAAAATGGGAGAAGGTATTTATAATACATATAACTTACAACTGACTTAGATCTAGATTATGAGAACTTAACAAATCAGTAAGAATAAAAAAAAAAAAATGAGCAAGAGGCTTGAACAGTACTTCAAGAAAGAAAACACCAAAATGAGCATGAAGACGTGAAAAGGTGCTCATTTGTTAGCCTTAAAAAACCTGCTGACGTTGACTCGATTGTGACTCATTTAACACTAAAACAAAACATATTACAAAACCAAAGTGCCTAAAATTAAACAGCCTGGCATTGACAATGTTGTCAAGAACGTAGAGCAATACAAACAATTACGTGTTGCTGGTGAGATTGGTATAAATACTTTGAAAATAGTTTAGTATTGTATCAATTCAGTTTGGCCATGTAATGCTATGTATCAAACAGCTACAAATCTCAGCAGCACCTATCAAAAAGCACAGATTTAGCTCACAAGTATACCTGTTGGCTAGGCTCAGCTGATCTAGGCTGGGCTCTGCTGGGTTGCTGTACTGATCTCGGCTGGGATATGTCCTTTGTCTGAAGGTCAGTTGGGAATCAATTGCTTTAAAATTGGTAGGGTTCACCTGCATAGACTGTTTCCACTGTTTTTCCTCTTTCTGAAAGTGTTATCTTTCCTATCGAGATTTAATTTTATTCAATGAGACCTATAGTGACAGAAGATTTAAGTTTGGCTGTACAGCAGATTTAAGTATGACAAACAGTAATTTAAGTTGGCTGAGTTATAGTTGCTTGAAGAAAGTAATCTGTTCTTTACCACTATTACAAAATATTTCAGAACCTTGCAAAAAAGAAAGGGGAATAGATTGATCATTCTTAGTAAAAGAATGTTAAATACTGTGCCCTTTTCCTTTCCTTTAGAAAAGAAATAAATATTACATCTTTTCTTTTTTCTCTGATTTCTTTCCTTCTCCCCAACATTTACCCATTTACAGTACTGCTTTCCAAGGTTTCTAAAACTGTGCAAGTACATTTTTGAGATTTTATACACATTTTATCCCTTCCACTAAGCTATTGCTCTTACTCATTTCACTACAATTACAAACATTTAAAACTAAAGCTAAAGTTTTTCAGAGCCAACTTTTTCCAACATTTTTTTCCCCAGTCTTCCCAGGGAAGATGGGGAAAGTGGGAGGAAGGTGAGAGGTTACTGAGAAGCCTGATTCTTATTCTGTCCCAGTGATGTCTGATGTGTTAATCATGTCTTTCCTTTTATAGGTTGTTTCTCAATATTGTTTCAGCTTCATTAATAGGTATGTTGTCTGCTGTAATTCCTTTTTCATTCAGTCAGCACATTGTTAACTTTATAAGCCTCTCTCCTGATTCAGGCCTTTCTTTTTTATTGACTTTGATGGGTAAGGTTATGTGTCAACTTGGCTACACCATGACTCTCAGTGATTTGGTAGGTATCATTACCCATTTTGTGATCCGATGTGAGCAGCCAATCAGTTGAAAGGGGAGTTTCCTTGGGGTTGTGGCCTACATCCAACATATGTGGAAGTTCTGGCAAAGTTCTCCCTCCATGACCCAACATACTCTGACCTCTGGTTCTTGGGACAGGAGCCAGTAGCCTACCACCTGACCTGTAGATTTTGGGATTAGACAATTTGTGCAATCCTGTGAACCAGCAGCCTTCTTCCTGGCCTGTTGATATTGGGTTCGTCAGCCCCTGAAGCCAAGTAAGTCAGGAGAAACCTACAACCTGATGCCTGACCCACCGACTTGGGATTTGCCAACCTCTACAACTGCATGAGCCATTTCCTTGAGATAAATCTGACTCTCTCTCTCTATATATGTGTATGTGTGTGTGTGTGTGTGTCTGTGTGTACATATATGCTTTGCTGGTTTTGCTTCTCTAGAGAACCCAGCCTAAGACATTTGGTACTGAAAGTGGTTCTAGAGGGAAAAAAATCATAAGGATGAGCTTTATGAATTGGTTTTCAAGTTTTGCTGGTCTTAAAGGCTCTGAGGACTCTGCCTCCAGTATAAAGAGAGCACTGCTAGTCCATGGTGTGGGGTAGCAATAGAAATACACAGAATATCACCATCAATGGATCAAATACTTGTGAGAGACAAGGCTTTGGGTGACTTCATATTTGATACTTTCCTGCAATTTCATCAGAATAACAAGCATAAATGGAAACCCTGGTGGCATAGTGGTTAAATGCTATGGCTGCTAACAAGAGGTTGGCAGTTCGAATCCAGCATGTGCTCCTTGGAAGCTCTATAGGACAGTTCTATTCTGTCCTATAGGGTCGCGATGAGTGGGAATTGACTCGACGGCAGTGGGTTTGGTTTAACAAGTGTAAGGAAGCTGGTTGGTTAGTCCTACTTTTTCTAGACAAAGTGGTGAAAGAAAGGGATGAACTCAAAGCTTCAGAGTCACAACTCAAGCACAGAATATAAGACCTGAAAGTTGCCACTTGTGCTATGAAAGAAAGCCTTATTAAAGTAACAGAGCTGATATTGCCAAAACCAAAACCAGACTCTTATTGAAAGAGTGGCTGAATTAAAATGCCAACTGAATTCACTTTAACTATAGACACTTTGAATGGTGTCTAAAGTTAAAGTGAGGTCATTGGCTGGGGAGAAATGGGATCCTGGAACTTGGGATGGAGACATACAGGCAGATAGTCAGGAAGCTGGGGACATGGAGACCCTAAATTCCATTGAATCACTCCTGCCAACAGAACAAGCCCTTTTACCCTCATCTGAAGAGATTGCTCCAGTTTTGTCTGTGAAGCAACCCATCCCAGTAAAACTATCATCCCCTTCACTCTCATCTGATGAAATTAACCCAGCTGTGTCTGAAGAGTCTTTATCTGAGATATTGCCTGGGGCATCACTTGAGACAGATGCCTTACAAGATATTGTAGAATATCCCGAGGACCCACACCCACCTCCTATTTTTGCTTCTAGTCCTGTCACAAGACTTAAGTTCAAAGTAAGCTCCAAGAGGTGAAGTACAAAGTGTGACCCATGAGGAGGTTCACTAAATTCCAAAAGACATTCTTGATTTTTTAAATGTATACAAACAGAAACCTGGGAAATATGTGTGGGAATGGCTATTAAGGATGAAAGAGAATGGTGAAAGGAATATGAAGTTGAATCGGTCTGAGTATAACGGGCCCACTAAGCAGATTCTTCATTCAGTGTTTCAGCTTCAGAGGGTAGAAAAGGATCTAATAGTTTGGTTGGTTTACGGAAGCATGGATTAAGCAGTGGCCTATACTAAGTCAAGCTGAAATGCCAGACCTGCCTTGGTATACTGTAGAAGAAAGTATCCAAAGACTTAAGGAAATTAGCATATTAGAGTGGATTTATCAGGTTGGACTCACAGACTCATCCATTGGGTATTCAGAAGACATGCCTTTCGTCACAATGGCGAGGAACAAATTTGTGAAGGGAGCCCCAGCATCCTTGAAAACTGCTGTGATTGATATTTTATGTAAGTGAGATTTGACAGTGGGAACTGTCCTAACTGAATTAAGACACCTAACTGCAATGGGGCTGATTAGACCAATGGGGTAGTAGAGGCCAAGTTGTGGAACTTAATCACCAAAGACAAGGTGAATATGTAATGGATAGAAGAGTCAAAGCAGTAATCAGAATAATCTGACTCATATGAATTTATGGCATTGGCTATTTAGTCTTGGTGTCCCTAGGAATGAAATAGATGGGAAATCTCTTAAATATTTACTTGATCTGTACA
Source organism: Elephas maximus indicus (assembly GCF_024166365.1). Classification (NCBI taxonomy): domain Eukaryota; kingdom Metazoa; phylum Chordata; class Mammalia; order Proboscidea; family Elephantidae; genus Elephas; species Elephas maximus. The sequence continues at coordinate 81,797,946 of NC_064822.1, read as the reverse complement.
AGCAAAAGAATTCCAGGTCAATTGAATGGCAGTCTAACTCAAATTGCCAGAATGCAGAGTCATGGTCCTTCAATCAATTCTCAGATTTGAGCCAGTTTACAGATCACAATCACTTGAATGCAGTGGAGGCCAGGTCTCCTTGAGGAAGGACCCCTTTGCACTGCCAAAAATGTATATTGTTAATCTTTCTCCCAGCCTTCCCCAAAGGGAACTATGGCCTTTTACAAGAGTAACCACTCATTGAGGACAAGGCAATAGTCAGACTTTTTGGTGTTTGCTAGATACTGGCTCTGAACTGACACTAATTTCAGAAGACCCAAAACCTCACTGTGGTCCACCAGTCAGAGTGGGGGCATATGGAGGTTAGCTTATTAATGGAGTCTTAGTTCAGCTCTGTCCACAGTATATCCCCCAACCCATCCTGTAGTGATTTTCCCAATTCCAAAAGGAATAATTTGAATAGACTTACTCAGCAACTGGCAGAACCCCAACATTGGATCCCTGACTTGTGGACTACGGGTTATTATGTTAGAAAAAGCCAGGTGGAAGCCATTAGTACTTCCCTTTCCTGGAAAATAGTAAAAAAAAAAAAAAAAAGCAATATTGCATTCCTGGAGGGGTTGAAGAGATTAGTGACATGATCGAGAACTTGAAGGATGCAGGGGTGAAGATTCCCAGCAAATCCACACTCGACACGCCTATTTGGCCCGTGCAAAAAACAAATGGATCTTGGAGAATGACAGTGGATTATGGAAAACTTAACCAGGTGGTGACTCCAAGTGCAGCTGCTGTTGCAGACAGGGTTTCATTGCTTGAGCTAATTAATACATCTCCTAGAACCTGGTATGCAGCTATTGAGCTGGCCAATGCCTTTTTCTAAATTCCCTTTTTGCAGGAACACCAGAAGCAGTTTGCCTTCAACTGGCAAGGCCAGCATTACATCTTCACTGTCTTACCTCAAGGTATATCAAATCTCCAGCTCTATGTCATAAGTTTATCTGCAGGGACTTGTCTTTCTCTCCCACAATATGTCACACTGGCCCATTAAATTGGTGATATTATGCTGGTTGGACCTAGTAAGGGAGACATATCAATGACCCTAGACTTATTGATAAGACATTTATGTGTTAGAGGGTGGGAAATTAATCTGACAAAAATTCAGGTGATTTCCATCTCAGTGAAAATTCTAGCAGTCCAGTAGTATGGGGAATGTTAAGATATTTCTTCTAAAGTGAAAGATAAGTTGTTACATCTGGCCCCTCCTACAACTAAAAAGGAGGCACAATGCCTGGTGAGTCTCTTTGGATTTTGGAGGCAACATATCCCTCATTTGGTGTGCTATTCCAGACTATTCATCAAGTGACTGAAAAAGCTTCTGGTTTTCAGTGGGACCCAGAACAAGAGAAGGCTCTGCAACAGGTTCAAGCTGCCATGCGAGTGGATCTGCCACTTAAGCCATATGATTAGCAGATCCAATAGTTCTTGAAGTGTCAGTTGCAGATAGAGACACAGTTTGGTGCCTTGTCAGGCCCCTAGTGGTGAATCACAGTACATACCCTTAGGGTTTTGGAGTAGAGCTCTGCCATCCTCTGAAGATAATTACTCTCCTTTTAAGAAACAGCATTTGGCTTGTCACTGGGCCTTAGTAGAGGCTGAATGCTTAACCATGGTCCAGCAATTCACCATGGAGCCTGAGGTTCCCATCATGAACAGGGTTTGTCTGACTCAGAGTTATAAAGATGGACATGCACAGCAGCACTCCATTATTAAATGGAAGTGGTATATACGAGATCAGGAACTGAAGACACAATAAGTTGCATGAGGAAGTGAACCAAATGCCCATGGTCCCCACTCCTGTCACATTACCTTCCATCTCCCAGTCTGCACCTATGGTCTCATGGAGAGTTCCTTACGATCACTTGACTGAGGAAAAGAAAACTTGTGCCTGGTTTACAGATAGTTCTGTGTGATATGCAGGCACCACTCAGAACTGGACAGCGGTAGCACTACAGCCCCTTTCTGGGACCTTCCTGAAGAACAGTGGTGAAGGTAAATTCCCCCAATGGGCAAAATTTCAAACAGTGCACCTGGTTTTTCACTTTGCTTTGAAGAAAAAATGGCCAGATATGGGACTGTATACTGATCCACAATCTGTGGCCAGTGGTTTGGCTGGATGGTCAGGGACTTGGAAGGAATGTGATTGGAAAATTGGTGCTAAGAAGGTATGAGAAAGAGGCATGTGAACAGACCTCTCTGAATGGGCAAAAGAAGTGAATATATTTGTGTCTCATGTGATGCTCACCGAAGGGTGACCTCAGCAGAGGAGGGTTTTAACAATCAAGTGGATAGTATGATGTGTTCTCTGGATACCAGTCAGCCACTTTCCCCAGCCCCTCCCATCATTGCCCAATGGGCTCATGAGCAAAGTGACCATGATGGCAGGGATGGAGGTTATGCATGGGCTCAGCAACAGGGACTTCCACTCACCAAGGCCAACTTGGCTACAACCACTTCTGAGTGCCCAATCTGCCAGTAGCAGAAACCAACACAGATTTTCCAATATAGTACCATCCCTAGGGATGACGAGCCACCAACCTGGTGGTAGGTTGATTACATTGGAATACTTCCATCATGGAAAGGGCAGAGTTTTGTTCTTACTTGGATAGACACTTACTCTGGATACATATTTGCCTTCCCTACGTGCAATGTCCCTCAATGAGATGGATTGACACAGTGGCTGCAATAAAGGGCTCAAGCATAACGATTATGAGGATGGCAGAGAACTGGGCAGGGTTTCATTCTGTTGTACATAGGTTCGTTATGAGTCAGAACTGACTCAATGGCACCTAACAACAACGACTTGCAATGCTTTTGCCAAAACTACCATTCATGGACTAACAGAATGCCTTATCCACCTTGATGGTGTTTCACACAGCATTGCCTCGGATCAAGAAACTCACTTCATAGCAAATGAAGTGCATTCTTGGGCCCACGCTCATCGAATTCACAGATCTTGTCATGTCCCCCATCATCTTGAAGCAGATAGCTTAATAGAACTATGGGATGGACTTATAAAGACACAATTACAGTACCAGCTAGGTGGCAATACCTTGCAGGGTTGGGGCAGTGTTCTCCAGGAGTCTGTATATGCTCTTAACCAGTGTTCAGTATATGGTGCTGTTTCTCCCATAGCCAAGATTCATGAGCCCAGGAATCAAGGGGTGGAAATGGTAGTGGCACCACTCACTATTACCCCTAGTGACCCACTTGAAAAATTTTTTTTCCTGTCCCTGCAACAGTATGCTCTGCAAGTCTAGAGATCTTAGTTCTAAAGGGAGGAATGTTCCCACCAGGAGACACAACACTGATTCCACTGAAGTGGAAGTTATGAATGCCTCCCAACCACTTTGGCTCCTCCTGCCTGTGGTTCAACAGGCAAAGAAAGGAATTACCATATTGGCTGGTGTGATTGATCCTGATTACCAAGGGCAAATCACACAGATATTACATAATGGAAGTAAAGAAGAGTAAGTTTGGAATATAGGAGATCCCCTAGGACGTCTCTTAGTACTGCCGTGTCTTGTGATTAAAGTGAATGGAAAACTACAGTAAGCGAATTCCGACATGATTACTATGAAAGTTTGAGTCACCCCACCAGGCAAAGAGCCACAATCAGCTGAGGTGCTTGTTGAAGGCAAAGGGAACACAGAATGGGTGATGGAAGAAGGTAGTTCTAAATACCAGCTATGACCAGATGCAGAAAAGAGGACTATAATTGTTTTGAATATTCTTTGTTTTTTTAATATGTGTGTGTGTATAAATATCTTTGTCTTCTTCCCTTCCTTATTCCATTACTTATTATAAAATATAAGATGTAAATGGGGCTAGTGCATTTTTTGGTTTTAAGCATGTTAGTTGTACAATATTAGGCACAAGTGTGACTTTATAATTGTCTTTATTGGTTTGACTGCTAACTGAAAGTTCAGTGGTTCCAAACCACCAGCAGCTCCATGCTAGAAAGATATGTCAGTCTGTTTCCCTAAAGATTTTCAGCCTTGGGAATCTTACAGGGTCGTTATGAATCAGAATCAATACAATGGCAGTGGGTTTGGGTTTTGGCATGGTTTGGGAGATGTATACAGGTGCCAAGTTGATAAGGGATGGGCTGCAGTGATTAAGGTTATGTGTCAACTTGGCTGGGCCATGATTCTCAGCGGTATGGCAGAAATTATGCAATCATCCTGCATTTTGTAATCTGATGTAAGCAGCCAATCAGTTGAAAGGAGAGTTTCCTTGGGAGTGTGGCCTGAACGCTATATATATGATATATGATGTTCTGGCAAAGCTTGCTCTCCCTCTCATCCTCCATGTGACTTGTCATCCTCTGATTTCTGGTTCTTGGGATGTGAGCCTATTGCCTGCAGCCTGACCTGCAGATTTTGGAATTCATCAGCTCCTGCAACCCCATTAGCCAATAGCCTTCTGCCTGACCTACCAATTTGGGGTCTATTGGCCCCTGCAACCACATGAGTCAGGAGAAGCCTCCAGCCTGATGCCTGACCCATGGATTTGGGACTTGCCAGCCTCCACAAATGCATGAGTCATTTCCCTGAAACAAGTCTCTCTATATATTTGGAAACCCTGGTGGTGTAGTGGTTAAGTGCTACAGCTGCTAAACAAAAGGTCGGCAGTTCGAATCTATCAGGTACTCCTTGGAAACTCTATGGGGCAGTTCTACTCTGTCCTGTAGGGTCACTATGAGTCAGAATCGACTTGATGGCAATTTTTTTTAATATATACATGTATATATATGTGTCACAGTTTTGCTTCTCTAGAAAATCCAGCCTAAGACACTGACATACATTTTCTCTCCATTTGTCCTCCATTGTGTTTTATACCCCACTGTAGCCCCTAAATCTTCTATTCCCGGATCCAGCATTATTCTTCTGAATCATCCCATGTTTTGTGTCTTATGTTTGGCTCTTTTAACATCTCATTGTCAACCTCATATTCATGAAAACCTTGTAGTGGACTTTAACAATATTGTCAATTATGTACTTATTCAATCAATATTTACTAGTTCTTATCCTGTAGCAGACACTGTCCTTTAAAACTGGTGAAAGGAGACAAAGTTGCTTACCTTGTGAATGGCCCAGCACCCCTGCCTCCTATTAATGTAGGATTTAGGAATATCAGCACTGAAATGCACCTCTCCTGCATAGCTGGCACCCAAACTCAGCCTACTTTCCCACCTGCAAGGCTGTTCTCACAACGTACACAGTCCATATAAAAGTAGAGTAGCAAGTTTTGGGGAGTCCCTGAGTGGGACAAATGGTTAACACACTTAGTTGCTAACTGAAAAGTTAGAGTTTCAAGTCCACCCAGAGGTGCCTTGAAAGAAAGGCAAACAATCTAGTTCTGGAAAATTAGTCATTGAAAATCCTATGGAGCAGAATTCTACCCTGATATGTGTGGGGTTACCATAAGTTGGAATCACGTCAATGGAAACTAGTTTCTAAGGTTTTAGGGTCTCTATCTTAGAGCCAATTCCATGGTGCACCTTGTGTGATCTAGCCCCAGCTTCCCTCTTGGTGTAATGATGACAGCATGGATCTTTCATATATATTCAGCCAGGCATCTGTCTCTAGTTTTCGTGATAAAGCTAGCTTCGTGACTGCATCATATAATATGATAGATGTTTGCCTTTGCCTACAATTCCATCATACAAATCAAAACAATCTTCATGGAACCTCAGTGAATTAGAGATACCATGCAAATAGAGATCGAATTCATTTTAGGCCCTTAAATATCATTTGGTTATTAATTTCTCACTGGTAAACTCTAATGGTATGGATATTTTAAGGATATTCCCATCCTGGTCCCCTTAACAAATGGACTCTATCCATGATCACAGATGGCATCTAATGTCAAGTCACCCATCTTGTGCACCTCTAGGCACTGAAAGAAGGAAGTAAGGAAACTATATAGATTAGCTTCAACTCACAAACCTACTGGTGAAAAAAATACACTCAGCCAATAGAAAGTCACAATTTCGGGGATCTGACTAAAGAGAAATTGAGATCGGCTATACTAGGATATATGTGAACGGTTCTCAATCACTCCTATGTGTATCTAAATTACTAGTAGTCATCGTGGTGTATGAGTGGTCCAGGAATACTCCTGAGAGCCCACTGAGAGTGCTGTTCATCCAATGTTGTAATGTAAAAAAATGTTGCAAAATAAGCATGCAGAGTTAATTCCATTAATCTCACCGGAGAAAAAGGTGCCTCAATAATACTGGCACAATGGATCAAATGACACTTTGTTGTTGTTGTGTGCCATCAAGTTGATTCCAACTCATTGCAACCCAATATGACAGAGTACAACTGCCCCTTAGGGTTTCCCAGGTTATAATCTTTATGGGAGCAGATTGCCTGGTTATCGCAAACTGATACAGATGTTATTTATGTTTATGTTTTTTCCTGCAGAGCTTCTGGTCAGAAGTCTTGCAGTAGCGTAAACAATTAAGCACTCAACTACTAGCTGAAATGTTGGCAGTTCAAACCCACCCAAAGGTGCCTCATAATCTGCTTCTGAAAGGTCACCGTCTTGAAAACTCTGTGGAGCAGTTTTACTTTGCACACATGGGGCACCATGAGTCAGAATCAATTCCACGGCAACTAAAAACAGAGTCAGGAGAGAGATGATGGTGGGTTGACCGGAGCTCTGATGGTGGAAAGAGGGTAGGGCCACAGTGAGCTGCTAAGGACACTACAGCTGCTCCTAAGTTCCCTCAAGGAACATTAGTGCTCCTAGGAAGACTCTAATTTTTAATGTAACTCATGCGAAATGGTAGTCCCTAGGTGATGCAAATGGTTAGGCTGGAGGTTCAAGTCTACCCAGAGGCACCTTGAAAGAAAGGCCTGGTGATCTAGTACTGAAATATCAGTCATTGAAAACTTTATGGAGCACAGTTACTCTGACACAAATGGGGTCTCCATGAGTTGGAATAAACTCAAAGGCAACTGGTGAATGTGAAATGAGTTGTAATAATAAACATTGCAAAAGGAAGCAATGTTGCAATGGCTGGAACTTTCGTTGGCTTCTGAGGAGAGGAAGTCAGACCATGCCTCTGTGTTTTCTGACCAGTCAAGGGAGTGAGGGCACTAGCCCACAACCAAAGTCAATACTGGCCTGTCTAATAGCTTCCCATGGTGGCAATGGTGGATATGGCACCCTCTAGACACTCAGCTCCAAATCACTCTAATTCTAAAGTCACCAGGCAAGCAGTTTTATTATCTGAATTTGATTTTCCAAAGAGATTCTCATATGGGCAAGAAATTGTGCTGACCAACTGAAAAGGAAACTTCAAGTCTCAGTTCACACTTAAGAAACTGTCATTTGATTTATTTGTCATTCTTTTGTGAATCTGGTTAATATGAGAAAGTGAAAAAAATTGAGTTCCTCTTTATGCAAGATTAATTAGTGTAGACTCCACAACCACACTGTCTGGATTAGAATTTCAGCTTTTTCATTCCCTGGCTGTGTGACCTCAGGCAAATTTCTTAACCTCTCATTGCCTTATTTTCCTCAAGTGTGTGATAAGGAAAGCAGAACTACTTATCACATAGAAATAGTGGGAGAAAATGAGTTAACATATGTAAAGTCCTTAGAAGTAGCAGTGTATAAGCATTAGCTATTCTGATTATTACCCTTTATCCAACCATAACATAGTGATTTAGGATCCAGATTCTGTAGTTAGACTGTCTGGATTTATATTCTGACTTTATCACTGACTTTGGGAAAGGGGTTTAGTCTCAGTTCCTTCAAGTATAAAATGGATTTAACCACTGGAACTATCACATAGGGTTGTTCTGGTGATCAGGTGAAAGAACACATTCTGAAGCTCTAAGAGCAGTGATTAACCATAGTAAGTCTCAAATGCTAGCTACTGTTTTATTCCACACACACATATATTAAGCTGCACCTACAAAGAAGCCTTAACATAACCCCTGCCTTTAAGAAGCAGACCGTCTCAGCAGAGAGATAAATATATAAACATATAATTACAATAGGGTGAAATAAATGTTTTAACTACAAAAGAAAAGCAGTTGGGTTAAAGCGATGACTAAAGATAGACATAATAAAAAATAAATTGAGGCAAAGTTTTTAGTGTTGAAATTCATATTAATAGCAAAATGTTTTATTTCTTAAGACTGAAAGAATAAAATAAAAAGCTTAATAAATAAATTGCCAATCTTGTTTCCAGCCATTTAATAAACTGAATCATACCAATTCATATTTGGGATTACCTACATTTAATGCAACTACAAATGCTTAGAGAAAGCACATCGAATTTACAAATCTTTGGTAAATCTCTATTTGCAAAATCAAAGTTGCCCTGAAGGGGACTCAGCTGTAACTAAAATTCTGTGGTTAAGGGTTCAGTTGCTAACTAAAAGATTGGCAGTTCAAATCCACTAGGCACTCCTTAGAAACCCTTGGGGCAGTTCTCTCTCCCATAGGGTCGCTATGAGTCAGAATTGACTAGACAAAGAGTTAGTGTTTTTTTTACAGAGAGTTAGTTTTGAGAAAATTTATTTGCTTCAGGGCTAAGCAATGAATATAATCTTACTTTTCGGTTAGCAGCCCAACTATCTGTAAAAAAAAAAAAAAATTTTTTTTTTTTTTTTATCTGTAGACCTGGCTAAATCTTTAACTATAAATTATATGGAAGTTAAAAATTCCTTTCAATCACAGATGTGTATACAGTATTACTCAATAAACTCAGAGAAAACACTATTTTTCATGACTTTTACAAAGCCCTCTTAATCTGTGCTTCTTTTTATTGTTCACATTGAAATCATGTGAATCCCAAGATCTGAATGACATCTATGTATGTGTCCCTCTATTTTTATGAAGCTTGAATACAAACTGATAACACAGTTGAAAAAAATACTTTCAGAATATTCTTTTCTTTTTGTATGTTTTTACTATTATCTTATTTCCCCCCTTTTGATTTTAACAAATTATTTCACATCCTATTTGTGTTGTGTTTTTATCAATAATATCAAATTTGCTTTTGAGCAGCTTACATAAATTAGCTGATAAAGCTAGAACGAGTTTCTCTAGCTTTTTAATGTGATTTCCACAATACGGATAAATCATTATAATCATATTTTACATACTGATGTTATTAGACATGATAATACATTGTTAAATGAACATGCTTCTAAGTTATTATTAAATGGTTAGTTTCATCTGTATTCCACAACTGTTTCTCATTTAATTTTTCCATTTCAAATTTTGTTTTTTAATTTCATTTCAGTAACTTATTATGAAGACAATATTCTCTCTGGAATGGAATCTTGCAAAATATGGGAAATATATATTACATATGTAATGTTAACAAATTAAATATTTTAATTATCAGTAAGAACTTTAATAAAACTATAATTTATTGAATGTGTAATATCTTCCTATGTTGTATTAATGTTCACTAATTCTTTCAACAACTCTATGAAGTAAGTCATTGAGATTCTGGGAGTTAAGCAAAATATTACTAATATCACTATAGATGAGAAAACTAAGGATTCTGAAAGTTTGGTGATTTCACAAAGACTATGTGGTCAGTCCTGGGTAGCTCTAGTTTCAAAAGGCTCTTAGTCATCCATGTTATGAGTGGGGGTACTAAGATTTTATCCTTCAATTACCAACCATTTATTATGCATCTTTTGCAACTAGAATCCCTGATGCCCTTGGTTTTGTTTCCAGAAGAACTGCATTCATTGAATTCTTGGCAAAAACCTACTCATATTGTTACAGACCTATAATTCCATGAAAATAATAACAAATGCACATATAGTACATAAATGTATATCATCTCCTTCCTCTCTCTTAAATCTGCATCATATGAGAACGCTCAATCTGCCTGAGGCTTTGTAGCTGAAACGAAGGTTGAAGAATCTTCCTGTTTTTTTGAGATTAGTCCCAATCTATGTTCCCACATTATTCTGCTACCAGAAAATCTCTATTACAAATGTGGGTACAGGAATGATGAGGATATGATGTTAATTGGAATATAGAAGTTCAGTGGATAGAAATCTGTTATGGATTGGATACAGATAAAGAAAATTCTAGCTGCACAGCACTCTACTAATTAGCTACTCAAAGATCGTTGTAGGTAGCATGAGGAAGCCTACTCTGCTATTGCCTATGTGAGCTAATAAGAAGCTTACTTAAGACAGTAATATATAGGTTAATACAGAGTTTAGTAAAGGGCTTTCATCACCAAGTCAGAATGAAGCCTAGAATATTACTATTTTCTCTAAGCTTTTTTTTTTTTTTTTTAGAATTTGTATCATAGGTACACTTATATACAACACTTACACACAACATAGGTGGGGAAAAAAATCACAATTTAATTGCAAAAATAAATTTTTAGAAACTCATACTAACTTCACACATTATATATGGCTATTCTAATTGTAGTCCCATTAAATATTTAAATGCTATTAAAATAATAAATTGTCTTCCTTTGAAAATGTGACTTTTTAATTGAAAGAAAAATGTACAAAGACATTGGGATAGTTTATTAATGGCAAACCAATTTCATTGGAAGTTTGAAGCCTTAGTTCTTATTTCTAACTTTCCTCAGCTCAGGAAGATGTAGATTTTCTTGGCAACAGTTGCTGTGTAAAATATTCTGAGATAGAATTTTTTATTATAATTAATAATAGATGAAAATTTCTGAGTTTTTGATGTTCTAAACTCTATGCTGTTTGATTTACGATGTCTTTATAGTTGTTTTTCTAGTAATTCTCAGCCTCTTCCTGTTGGTATAAGGGATTAGTCATCTTTCCTTCTAGGTGGATCTGATATATGTATTTTTTTTCTTTTTTCCATATCTTCATGTCTTGTGTATATATTTTAATAAAATGACTAATTCTACCGTAATAAGGCTGGACTACAAGTTTTCTAACTTTCTGGTGGAATTTTTAGCCCCTCAGTAGACAGTTACTAATACAGACTTGCCGTATGTGTTCTTGTAATATTAACGCTATGTGGAAATATCACCACTTTCGAAAGTTCCAAAACAGGCACCCACTCTTGTGACAATTACCTAAGCTAACATATAAAACATATAAACCTCATTAATTGGAAGGGTATAGTTCAAGTGCTTGTACAATATTATTCCCTCTTTTTTTTTTTTTTTTTTAGTACTTACGTATGACCGTTTAAAATGGAAAATTGAGACATAGCTTCAATTCATACAGTGCAGATGAGGATTAAAAATACATGCTTTCCATCAAGAACAGCATAAAGAATGTAATCTGTAAAACGTCTTCTGCTTTTCCTATATTCTCTCTATCTTTTTTGAAATACAGGCTTTCCACTAGGCAGCACCAATGTAGGTTTTTATATTTATCCCTTCCTTTTGTCTTCTCATCTTATATGTATTCCCTTTCTTTTGTCCTCTCTTCCCTTGCTGGCCTCTGCAGTCTGACTGCCAATTTGCACCTCTGCGTTGGGATAACTTCATTGTTTTGATGTCCAATTATCAATTTGCACCTATAAAGACACCCAGTGTGTGTCACATTTATTGTTCAGCTTCTGTGCATTTCTGTGGAAATGAGCAACTGCCTACAGCGTATGCGACTGCAGTCAAGGCAGAGTTTAGTTTTCAGCCATCTATGACTTAATTTATAACACTGCAAATTTTGTTAAATATTTTGGTAAAAAGGATCATGAATCATAACTAACTGTAGTTATTCTAATGGAACCTAGCATGACTGACCACTTTCATTTTTCACCATTATAACTTAATAAATAGTCACTTATTTTTCTTCAGATAACCTCAGGCAATAGCATGCTTTTGTAAATTTGGCCTTATAAAAACTATGCTTCGGTGGCCTATGGTTACTGCTATACAGTCAGGCAATACGCAGTAATTCTTTTTCAAGAATTAGAAAAATGTTCAGTGAGAAAATAGGTTCTCTGCAAACTACTGCATTCCTGAATGTTTGATGAGAAATTAAAAAAAAAAAATTATGCCCACTGTAAATTGAGGTATCACCATTCTGAAAATGTGATAATCGTTTTCCCGGAAGCCTGAATTGGCAAAGTCTTCACGGCCGTTCCTGATAATGCAAGTGTACTTCTCTGTAATTCTTGCCTGTCCTAAGAATGGCTATGTTCACATCAGTATTTTTTGCTTGAGCTTCTTTCAGAGAATGCTGTCAGTCCTGAAAATCAAGACTTAAATAGTTAAAGGCTACAAAGAAGTAAACAACAACGTTTCAGTTCTTTCTTGTCGAAAGAGAGTGGGACCTAAAGGCAGAAAAATTGAGTAAAGAACAAAAATTAATTTTTAGGAAAGCATGGGTCCAACCCTAAAAGCTAGCATAAGCTTTTACAAAGTATATGAGCTTAAATCTCCCGAAGAGGAAGTAAATGGTGAAGCGTGGGGGTGCGGGTGGGGGATGGGGCTAAACTCACCAGATGAAAATCCCAGATTGTTCAAGGGATGGTCTACTAACTTGACGGTCTGAAGAAATAGATGACAGGTTACCTAAGATTTACCACTAAGCCAATATAAGTTAGCGAATGTTAATATTAAGAAATATAGTTCCTCTGATGTAGTTAACTCCCAAATTATTACATTTAAACTTTTAACTTTAAATTTTCATTTAATTTATTAAATATACCATTTTGTTTGTCTATCCTGGGGTTTTTTTTTTTTTTTTTTGATCCTATATCTGTACCCTGTCACTTAGATATTAGAAGCTTTTTGAAAAAGAATATATGAAGAACAGAAACCTTGGTGGCATTGTGGTTAAGAGCTACAGCTACTAACCAATAGGTTGGGAGTTCGAATCCACCAGGTGCTCCTTGGAAACCATATGGGGCAGTTCTATTCTGTCTTCTAGGGTCACTATGAGTCAGAACTGACTCAATGGCAGTAGGTTTTGGTTTTTTGATTTTATATGAAGAACAACGTGGAATTTTTCAAACGTAAAAGAATTACATCTTTTTGTGAGTGCTCATCCTGAAGGTTCTCCAGATATGGTTGAAGGCTGGGAATAATTTAATCAAAAATATTTATTTATTGAAATATTTAACCAGATATGGAACAAACTCAGAACTTTATCAGACCGTGAAAGGGGCACTGAATTGTATAAAGTGAACTGTCCCAGAGATCCACTAACAAACAGTATGACCTTGAAGACTCTCCCCTCCCTCCAGCCTGAAGCTCTAAACTAGAGCTGAACTTGAATGCTAAGATCTTGTCTCACTGTAAGTTTCTGTCACCTTGCTGGGTAATACATGGTGTACATAGTAAAGGTGCTATCTGGTAAATGACCAAAACCACACTTGCCATTTCAGCACAATGATGACCTTCGTTTCTGTCAGAGCCCTTCTTCTATTTTTGGACCTCATCTCTCTAGATTTCCCATTGCTTTAGTCAAAATCAGACAGACCTTGTTCATCCTAAGTATCTCTGCCTTTATTTGCACCTTCCCCCACCATCAGTTTGTGGTCCATCCTTCTTTCAGAAACCAGCTATAATTTCAGTTAACCCAGGAAGCATGTGCACCAGGGTATTACGTAACCCTCCTGATTCTCAGGGTTTCATCAGAGACTTCAAAGGCCAATATCACAGCCAGGGTTCCCTGGAAAGCAGAACCACAGGCTGAGGACTTAAGTGATATTTCCTTATTAGGAAGATGGAGTGAGGAACAAGGGCAGTGAAGCAGGGAAGGAGAAAGAGCTGATAAAAGGATGCATTGCTGAACTGGCCATTGCCAAATGCAATTGATTGGTTAATTTTTCAAGCTCATCTTCTAAGAAGTCATATAAACTACATCTTAGGATATTCTGCCCTGGGAGTGTGGGGAGGTGAAAACAGATGTTTTGGATTGAATTGTGTCCCCCCAAAAATGTCTATCAACTTGGCTAGGACCTCATCCCCAGTATTATGCGATTATCTGCCATTTTGTGATCTGATGTGGTTATCCTGTGTGTTATAAATCCTAACCCCTATGATGTTAATGGAAGTCCTGGTGGCACAGTGGTTAAGAGCTATGGCTGCTAACCAAAAAGTCGGCAGTTCAAATCCACCAGCCTTGGAAGCCCTATGGGGAAGTTCTACTCTGTCTCATAGGGTCACTGTGGGTCAGAATCTACTCAACAGCAATGGAAAATGATGTTAATGAGGCAGGATTAGAGGCAGTTATGTTAATGAGGCAGGGCTCAGTCTACAGGATCAGGTTGTATCTTGAGTCAATCTCTTTTGGGATATAAAAGAGAGAAGCAAGCAGAGAGGAGAGGGACCTCATGCCATCAAGAATGAAGGAGAGGAGGGCATCCTTTGGACCCAGGGTATCTATGCTGAGAAGATACCAGACCAGAGCTGACACAGAGAGAAAGTCTTCTGTTGGAGCTGGCACCCTGAATTTGGACTTCTAGCATCCTAACCTGTGAGAAAATAAACTTCTTTTTGTTAAAGCCATTTGCTTGTGGTATTTCTTTTATAGCAGCACTAGATAACCAATACAAGAGGAAAATAATTTATCCACCTGCTTCCATCTCCCACTGGTCAAAGTTTTGCCTCATAGGGCAATAAACCCCCAGGACTGTTAATGGGGTCCTATGGTTTCTCGTGCCTCCATGTCAACAAGGAAGGACCAGGACCTGGCAGGAGTCTAAAGCTGAGGCAATGGCAACCTGCTTCTCCATGACATTCCTTGGAACCCAAGCAACCCTGGTTGGTGCAGTGTGCTGGTATAAGAGACAGGCGAGGCCAAGATGATCTGAAGTGGTATAAAAAAGATGTGTGGTGCAACTAAGAATAAAACAGTAGCCAAACAGCCCTACATTCTATACCTAGGTGCTAGACCACCTATGCAGGACCTACTAAAGAATTATGACATTAGTTCTTTGTAAAAGCTAGCTTACCATCAATTTCACAACTAGGAGAATGTTAATAATTCATTGTAAAACGTAAAATAATTGACAGTAAGAGTTTCTTTGGAGAACAGTTCAATGTGATGTTATTCATTCTACCCACCTCCCTCTTGCAAAATAGAGAAGAGGAAAAGTTACATCCTCCTACCTCAAGCTGCATGAAGGCATCTTGACATGTGACTGGTAGAGTCCGAGGGACATGGGGAGTGGTATCTGACTCATGCCTGAGTATTCTGAAGGCATGAGGCTGTGACTGAAGCTGTTCCTCCCCAGTGGCAGATCAAAGAGATGGAATTCTGCACTGAGAGTCACCTGCATAATCCACTTAAGGCAGGACAAAGATGCTTATGTGCCATGGCTCAGATGTAGACTCTATGGTAGAGGGTCAGACTATTATGTCTTCAAAGGGACTCTTCCCAGAAATATCTCTGGAGGGTATGAGTGACGCTAGCCTGGAGTGGTCCCTGGGAAATAGCAAGCAGAGAAAAAAATCACAAACCACCATCAGAGGGGACAGCTCTAAGAAACAGATCCCCAGCAAGTTTGAGAAAAGGGCCAGATGCACTCACCAGTGCCAGATTACAGCGAGACCTTTCCTCACCTTTTCTTTCCTGGATCTAATATTCGATAGGTTCAAACACCAACTAGCAAGTGGTAGCAGAGAGAGTAAGATAAAACAACAAAAAAACCCACCATGCCACCTATTATAGTTTTTCTTGCCTAAGACAATACGTACTAAACTGTGGAAGGAAGAAGCTTTAAGTTAGATGAAGGATTGAAGTGTTCACTGGATTGAAATTTTTAATTAGTGTAATGAGTTCTTATGGCATTAAAAAAAAAAGAAGAAGAAAAGAAATGCCAGAAAACCTACTGGAGCTGCTTAAAATTTTGACAAAGGGTTGGAAAAAAAAAAAAACTTTTTTTAGAGCACAGGGTTTGAAAGGACAGTAGGATAAAGAATAAAATTTATTTCTGTTTGCCCTCTACAAAATCGAATTTCTTCAATGACATGTTTAGATCACACTGAAGCCATTTTGGTCTCATTCTACTCCTGGCTCTGGATCACCACACCCCATTCATCTTTCACTTTGAATCTGCTCTGATGCTCTGCATTCTGTGTCTATTTTACCTTCAAACTAGAGCTCATGTTTCCTAAACTCAGCACATCTAAGTTTCCTGACACTGTGTATTTCTCACGTCCCACAGCATCTAATGCCATGCTCTCCTCAGTGACTGCAAGCTAAGGAAAAGCTGTGGCTGGGTGGCTGCTGCTACGACTGTCCCCATTTATTTTATTATAGAAAGTTCAGGGGTAGTTTCCTGACCACCTACCTGCCCCCAACACCATGGCTCAGTGTTCTCCATGGTAAACGTCTCTAAGAAGTCAGTAGGGTCAAAGAAAGAATCTCACTGATAATTTTTCTACTTAAATATGGCGGCTAAAATTGGTGAAGAGCACATTTTATAAAATAAGTATACAATAATGCTGCTGTTGTTGTTAGGTGCCATCAAGTCGGTTCCGACTTATAACATCCTATGTACAACAGAACAAAACACTGCCTAGTCCTGCACGATCCTCATGATCACTGTTATGCTTGAGCCCATTGTTGCAGTCACGATGTCAATCCATCTCCTAGAGGGTCTTCCTCTTTTTTGCTGACTCTCTGCCATGCATGATGTCCTTTTTGGATAATATATCCAAAGTATGTGAGATGTAGTCTCGCCATCCTTGCTTCTAAGGAGCATTCTGGCTGTACTTCTTCCAAGGCAGATTTGTTCATTCTTTTGGCAGTCTATAGTATATTCAATATTATTCGCCAGCACCATAATTCAAAGGCATCAATTCTACTTTGGTCTTCCTTATTCATTCTCCTGCTTTCACATGCATGTGACTGAAAACACCATGGCTTGGGTCAGACACATCTTAGTCCTTAAAGTGACATCTTTGATTTTCAATACTTTAAAAAGGTCTTTTACAGATTTGCCCAATGCGATGCATTGTTTGATTTCTTGACTGCTGCTTCCATGGATGTTGATCATGGATTCAAGTAAAATGAAATCCTTGACAACTTCATCTTTTCTCTGTTTACCATGGTCCAGTTGTGAGGATTTTTGTTTTCTTTATGTTGAGGTGTAATCCATACTGAGGGCTATAGTCTTTGGTACTTATTGACTCCTACTCATATACTCAATATATATGAACTGTTAGCATTATTGTATATTTATTTTATAATACAAAATGTGTCCTTCACTGATTTTATGAACTCAATAAATGTGGGCTATTAGTATTATTGTATACTTATTTCATCATATGAAAAGTGCTCTTCACCAATTCTGGCCACCGTATAAAAACAGAAAATGGCACATTCTACTCTGACACACACAGGATCGCCATGAGTCAGAGTCGATTCAATGGCAACTGGTTTGGGTTTGGTTTTTGCTCATGTATCAAGAATCACACTAAATGTTTTACATGAATTATCTCAATTAATTCTGATAGCAAGTGTTTGTGGTGGGTGTTATTTTTCCCTCCTTTCAATGATGAGGTGCAAAGAGGTTTGGAGACCTGTCAAAGGCCAAGCATCCAGGAAAATAAAGAGATGTGAGTCTAAGTCCAGATCGGACATCTTTACACTAGGTTCAACTTATTTCCATTGACCATAAATTTTAAGTGGAACTTGACAAAAACAAAAATGAGGCTTCTGTTTACCACTACGAATCAGCAGTCTGCTACGAAACTCAGCACAACTAAGTTTCTCAACACTGTGGACCTGGCTTTCCCAACCGACACTAGATGGAATTTACCATAAAGTTAAGAAAAATCTTCTAGGCATGAAGGAGAGTTTGAGGTCAGTAGCGTGACTAGAGCCCAGCCTACAGGCCCCACACATTCCTGCTATACTGGAGAGTTCATTTGCTTTGTGGCATCAGGGTTACTATATTTTAAAACATCCCTCTGAGGTAGGAATGTGAAAAGAATTATAGCCCTCATTTAATCAGTGAGAAAACAGGGACAAAAATATCAGTAAGCCCAGCGAAGGTCACAGCCTCCTGTTCTGAGTTGCTAAGATCCTGACGTCTGGCATTTTAGAGTACTGAGTTAGAATCGCCGCTTCTCTATGTGACCTAATTACATAAAACACATGCAAAAATTAAATGGTTCTCCAATCTAGCTCAGCATTAAAGATACCCTATGACCTAGAGAATACTGCAAAAGGCTTCCTTAAACACATTCTCTATTCTATTAAGTCAGGATCTATGTGTGGGGCCTTTACATTGAGTGAGGCATTGCAACTCTGAGGTTGAGGGAAAGTAAACACAGGACAGAAGAAAATAGCTCATAGAAAGACTTTTGAGGATGCACTAATCTATTTCGTGTTGCCTCAGTCTACTGCTCACACAGCATACTGTACTTGAGAATTTATTGTGAGGTTATGTGTATATGGAACTGTGTCAGGAAATGTATAGAGCAATGTGGACAGAAACTGTCCCTGCCTTCTGGGGCTGTTAATGTGGGGTACAATTACATTACATGTCATATGTCTCCCACCTCTCTAGTTTAAAATAAACATTACATTAGTTAGTTTGCATACTCTTAACCCCATTATATTTTGCCAATGAATTTCTACAAAGTATTTTTAATTGAATCTACCCTTGTTGTCCAAAATTTATTATTTAATGTAAATGTAGCTTGCTTTAAATATTTTTTACTGTCTACTATTCAGTATTGCAGAGTTAGTTTTTAAAATATGTGTGACTTTGGGGGCTAATTTGTATGTATTTAACTAGAATCATTTTTATATCAAAACTAAAATAACTTGATTATTATCAGACCATGTTTCTAAAGATTCTTTTAACTTCTAAACTGATAAACTTCCTTGCTCTGCTAGTTCTTTTTTATGATAAATTGGCAGAATTTGAAAATTTAGTATATAAGGAAAATTTAAATCTGCACTTCTGATAACTGCTCATATTTTTAATTTAACACATTTAATAGAAGCACAAATTGATCAGTTAAAAAAAAGTCCATCTTCTTTGAAGCTCCTTTATAAAAAAGGATAGTCAATAATTCTGGAGAATTTAACACAAAGTTATCTTCATTAAAGGCCAAGGACTTACCTCATATCACCTAGTAATTATTGTTTCCTCTGATACTTTTTTAAAAAATATCCTGGAGAAGGGAAGCCTGTCAGGAGCACGGGAAGGGACAAAAAACTTGGCAGAGAAGGAGTGCACAGCTCACTGGAACAGCTTTGAGGAACATGTGGGCTGCAGAGAGGGAGGTAACTTATGGTAGTTGTTTCATATATAAAGACAGCATGAGAGAAAGGTGACAGGAGTAGAGGTGAGACTGAGCAAGCTTCAAAAAATATTCAATATTTCTTCTGCTCAAAGTCAAGAATTTTTTATTTTCATTGTCATCAGGTTACATGCTATATAAATAGGGGGCTCATCAGAATTTGAGAATGAATTCTGAAAATGAAGCAAAAATGAGAATCAAAATAAAATGGATAAGATTTGCCATCTGCAGAATTAACTCACCTTAAATATACTGTTGGTGGGAACAGGGATTCCCCATTTTCAACCATTAAGGTTCCAGGGTATCACCCAGGATTCATCAGAAAGACATGACTAAAATGTTCCTGAAGTAAAGAAAGCCACAACCTGCATAACGCAGTTCTAAAACCTTTGGCATGAGTGAACACTGTATTTGATGACAAAATGGATAAAGTATTAAGAATTTTCCCATTTGGTTTTAGGGGAAAATGGGGCTCTTGACATTTAGTTGGTTCTTTAAGCAGAAATATTTTATAGGTGAGAAAATAACTCCAAGTGGACTTCTATCCCCACTGCTCCAATGATACTTCTATTGTTCCAGTCACCAATGAGCTTAATCTTGCTAAATCAACGGTATGTCCTAATCTTACTGAACTATCAGAAGGCTTCTTCCCTCCTGAGGTGTTCTCTTTTTTTCACGTGCTCTGACGCCCCACTATCCGTGTCTCCACTTTTACTGGTTGTCTCATTTTCCTTTACTGCCTCCTTCTTTACTGCTAACACTCAAAATGTCAGGGTTCTCTGAGACTTGACACTTGCTTGGTCTTTCTCTTTTTTATATCCACATTTTCCCTCCAGGTGATCTCATCCAGTCTCATGGTTTTAGATACCGTCTATATTCATTGACACCCAATTTTATATCTTTGGTCCTGAGTTAAAAATTTGTGTATCTGTCTGTTTCTCCTTAGATGTGTAATGTTGTTGTTGTATGCCGTCAAGCTGATTCCAACTCATAGCGAACCTATAGGACAGAGTAGAAATGCCCCATAGGGTTTCCTAGGCTAAAATCTTTGTGGGAGCAGATCTCCAGGTCTTTTCTCCTGCAGTGTGGCTGGTGGGTTCAAGCCACTGACCTTTCAGTTAGCAGTCAAATGCTTAACCATTTTGCCACCAGGGCTCCTTAGATGTGTAATATATATCTCTAAATTAACATGACTGATATCCAAACTTTTCATGCCCCTGTATTCCCCATCTCAGCAAATTGAACCCTCATTCATCTAGGTGATCACACACCTTAAATTTCTTCCCTGTCTCACACAGGTACGGTTTGTTAAACCTAATTCCGCAGCATATCCTTAATCTGTCCACTTCTCTCAACTCAGGCAAGAACGTATTCCAAGACACACCATTTTTTCTTCATCTGAATATTGAACTGATCTTTTAATTGCCCACTACTTCCCCTTTGCCTCACTGGAATTCTTCTCTTGAGAGAAGGTAGAGTGATCTCTTTCAAATGTAAACCAGATAACAGCTCTTCCCTGCTTACACTAGCTTCCGAGGACTTGCCTTGGCCTATAGGACCATAAACCCCAGTGCCGTCAAGTCGATTCCGACTCATAGCGACCCTATAGACAGAGTAGAACTGTCCCATAGAGTTTCCAAGGAGCACCTGGTGGATTTGAACTGCTGACCCTTTGGTTAGCAGCTGTAGCACTTAGCCACTACGCCACCAGGGTTTCCTATAGGACCATGGACCCTGCCAAATCCAAGACTTTATTTTGCAGTACTCTCTTACTCATTAGCCTCCAGCCACACTGGTCTTTTTTGTTTTCAAACATGCTAAACTCCTGCCTGACTTTTGGATGTTATGCTTGCTGTCCCTTCTCCCAGTAGCACTCTGTCCCCAGACATTCATATGCCCAACTTCATTATATCATTTAGATTTCCTCTCAAGACCTCCTGAAGTAGACCCTCTCCCCACTTACGTTACCATTTTTTGTTGTATGCATATTATTTATCACAATCTGAAATCATCTTTTTCACTTATTTAATGGCTTATTTTCTGTGTCCCTCTCTGTATATGGCTCTTCCCTGTCTTGTTCACAGCTATATCTCTAACAATAGAATCTGACATAAAGTATAAAAGCTTAGCAAATATTCGTTAATTAGTTACTTAACTATCTAACTGGAATGTTATATACATACCATCTACTATCCTCTCATAACTGTACAGGGGAGATATTATTAAATTTTTCTATATCCATGTTAAAGAGAAGAAAACTAAAGATCAGAACAGGATATTTGCCCATTTATTCAAAATTTGCTTGTGAATACTTGTTGAGATTTAAAGTCATGGTTTTTAAAACTTATTATATTATAGTATCATCCTAGAAGGGTAAACAAATCTAGACATTTGTATTTTGGTTTAATATTAACTTTGTGAAAGTTAATTTATGAGGCTCAATCCCTCAGAGTCTCGTAACCTCTATGTGGTCAAATAATCCTGTATTTCTGGGCCTGCAAAGTTGAGTCTAGGCTCTAGAGCATGGTGACTCTTCTTAGGAATGAGCATTCTAAGAGGTCTGATCTCAATAGCCAGATTCTCATAAGTAACGTTCACAAAATTTCATTGACTTTATTTCCAGCTGCTTCTCTGTAGCCCAATAATCTTGACAAATCTAGGCTAACAATGAAGACCAATATGTACAAAAGAGAGGACCTCTAAACCCACAAGAGAAAGATATTGATAAAGAAAGCGTACCGATTTTGCCAGAAAGACCAGCAGTATATCTATAGTCCTTTAAACAACGTTAATGATCCAGAGATAGGTAAGTCTTCATTCCAGGGTTGCTTTACTCTTTGTTGTTGTTGTTAGGTGCCCTTGAGCCGGTTCCAAGTCATAGTGAACCTATACACGACAGAACGAAACAATGCCTAGCCCTGAGCCATCCTCACAATTGTTGCCATGTTTGAGCCCATTGTTACAGCCACTTTGTCAATCCATCTCGTTGAGGGTCATCTTCTTTTTCGCTGACCCTCTACTTTACCAAGCATGATGTTCTTCTCCAGGGACTGATCCCTCCTGATAACACGTCCAAAGTATGTGAGATGTAGTCTCCCCATCCTTGTTTCTAAGGAGCATTCCGGTTGTACTTCTCCATGACAGATTTGTTTGCTCTTTTGGCAGTCCATGGTATATTCAATATTCTTCACCAACATCACAATTCAAAGCCGTCAATTTTTCTTCAGTCTTCCTTATTCATTGTCCAGTTTTCTCACGCATTTGAGGCAATTGAAAACACCATGGCTTGGGTCAGGCGCACCTTAGTCCTCAAGGTAACATATTTGCTTTTCAACACTTTAAAGAGGTCTTTTGCAGCAGATTTGCCCAGTGCAATGCATTGTTTGATTTCTTGACTGCTGCTTCCATGGGTGTTGATTGTGGATCCAAGTCAAATGAAATCCTTGGCAACTTCAATCTTTTCTCCGTTTATCATGGTGTGGCTTAGTGGTCCAGTTGTGAGGATTTTCGTTTTCTTTATGTTGAGATGTAATCTGTACTGAAGGATACGGTCTTTAACCTTTATCAGTAAGTATTTCAAGTCCTCTTCACTTTCAGCAAGCAAGGTTGTGTTATCTACATAACACAGGTTGTTAATGAGACTCCCGCTAATTCTGATGCCCCATTCTTTTTCATATAGTCCACCTTCTCAGAATTACTTTGCCGAGCATACAGACTGAATTAGTATGCACACCTTTCCTCACTTTAAAACGTGCAGTATCCCCTTGTTCTGTTCAAACGACTGACTCGATCCACGTACAGATTTCTCATGAGTACAATTAAGTGTTCTGGGATTCCCATTCTCCACAATGTTATCCATAATTTCTTATGATCCACACAGTTGATTGCCTTAGCATAGTCAATAAAACACGGGTAAACATCTTTCTGGTATTCTCTGCTTTCAGCCAGGATTCATCTGACATCAGCAATGATATCCCTGGTTCCATGTCCTCTTCTTCTAAATCCAGCTTAAGTTTCGGCATTTCCCTGTCAACATACTGCTGCAGCTGCTTTTGAATGATCTTCAGCAAAATTTTACTTGTGTGTGATGTTAATATTATTGGATAATCTCCATGTTCAGCTGGATCACCTTTCTTGGGAATAGGCGTAAGTATGGAGCTCTTCCAGGAGGTTGGCCTTGTAGCTGACTTCTAAATTTCTTGGCATAGAAGAGTGAGCACTTTCAGTGCTGCATCCGTTTGTCGAAACTTCTCAGTTGGTATTCTGTCAATTCTCGGAGCCTTGTTTTTCGACAATGCCTTCAGTGCAACCTGGAGTTCTTGCTTCAGTACCAACGTCAGGATCATATGTTACCTCCTGAAATGACTGAACAGTAACCATTTCTTTCTGGTGTAGTGACTCTGTGTATTCCTTTCAACTTCTTTTGTTTTTTTCCCCAATTTTCCTAGATTCATATTTCATACGTTCCAGGTATCAATTATTAATGGATGTTTTCAGCTGTTTCTTCTCATTTTGAGTCATGACACATCAGCAAATGGAGGTCCCAAAAGCTTGACTCCATCCATGTCATTAAGGTTGGCTCTACTATGAGGAGGCAGCTCTTCCCCAGTTGTCTTTTGAGTGCCTTCCAACCTGAGGGGCTCATCTTCCCACACTATATTAGACAATGTTCTTTTGCTATTCATAAGATTTTCACTGGGTAATTCTTTTCAGGGGTAGACCACAGGGTCCTTTTTCCTGATCTTTCTTAGTCTGGAAGCTCAGCTGAAACCTGTCTGCCATGGGTGACCCTGCTGGTATTTGAAAACTGGTGGCATAGCTTCCAGCATCACAGCAACACACAAGCTCCCACAGTACGACAAACTGGCAGATTCGTGGGTGACTTTACTCATTAGAAATAGGCTAAATCAGTTCAGAAGGGAGGAAAGATGGTCAGAAAGGGGCTCTACCTTGTTACAGTGTAGGGATCAGTTTTTTTGAGAATTGTAGGTTCTGAAAAATTGCTGGAAGAGAAGGGGTAGTATTTATATTTTAAAGCCCTTGAAATTAATAATTCTTTCATTTTCGTCTATCTTTTAGAATCTATAATAGAGTGCCATGTTTACATGGGATGTCTAATTTGTGCTTTAGGAAGATTAGGAAAAAATAAGTGAATTGTCATAAATGATATATAATCTCATTTTCTACCTAAAGAACTGGGCCAGACAAAATTATTGCTGGCTAGAATAAAAGGGAGTGGGAGGGGGTTAGAAATGCAGAATTTAAAACTTCAGAGTCAAAAATGAGGAATGTGAGGCTAAGGCAAAGAGTGATGAAAGTCACTGATAATTTTTAAAAGAGAATATTGTCATGACAGAAACTTAAGTGCTTTCAAAAATAAATTAATAAACTTTAATCAGGCATTCTCATAGCCATACCATCGTACATACATTTACTTTCAAAGCGTAAAAATGGCCTTGGTGTACAAATGAGCTTTTCATTATTTAGTTATGGATTTGAAAGCACACTATTATTAAACAGATAAAGTGTATTTCTTCATAAAAATAATAACAAAATTTTATACAGGTGAACAAAACTTATTTCTTCTCATAATGAACTGAATGTTAGTAATATAAATGATTAATCCCAATAGTAACAGATACATTATGTACTATTAAAAACTTTTATTCACATGATCTGAATTATGTTATTAAATATATTATAAATATATGACAATGAATCATAAGTGCCTTAAAAATAAAATTTTAATACACACACAATGATGATAATATATAATCTACTTTTATATTAAACTTTTTAACAGATACAACTCAATGTGTTCAATATTAACAGAAATGTAGACATAGCCACAAAAGTGTGGGCACATTTGTACTGTATCATTAACGTATTTCAATGATTAAATCATGACTTTTATATATGTTAAGCATTGAATTAGTTTTTTCAGGACACTAAAAGATGAGTTAGAGAACTGAGGTAGAGTTACTAAATGACACCTGATATTTGGGGATCACCTAAATACTATTGACTTCTGTCCCCCAAATGTGCCCCAATTCACAAAATGTGCCTCAAAAATCAGATTCCATGTGTTCTTTGGAATAGGACGATCTAGTTATACCTCAAGTTCCAAGGAAATTGATGTAGTGAACCCATCTTTCTTTAGCATTGATATAATAATCCTAAAGTAGGAATTAATTAAGGAGTCCTTTACTCGGGGCCCTGGTGGTGCTATAGGTAAGCATTTGGCTGCTAACCAAGAGGTCAGCAGTTCGAATCTACCAGCTGCTCCTTGGAAACCCTATGGGGCAGTTCTACTCTGTCCGATAGGGTCACTATGAGTCAGAATTGACTGGACAGCGACAGGTTTTTTTGGTTGGTGGTGCAGTATGTGGTTTCTGTAGTGTAGTGGTTATCACGTTTGCCTCACACATGAGGTCCCTGGTTCGAAACAAGATGGAAACAGGTTTGTTGGAGCCCTGGTGATGCACTGGTTAAGAGATTGGCTGCTAACCAAAAGGTCGGCAGTTTGATTCACCAGCAGCTCCCTGGAAACACTGTAGGGCAGTTCTACTCTGTTGTATAGTGTTGCTATGGGTCGGCACCAACTCGATGGCAACGTGTTTGGTTTTCTGATTTGGTGGAGCAGTGTTAAGTGCTTGGCGACTAACCAAAAAGTTGGTGGTTTGAACCCACCCAGCGGCTCCATAGGAGAAAGACCTAGAGATCTGCTCTAACAAAGATTAAAGCTTAGAAAACCCTGTGAAGCAATTCCACTCTGTCACATGGGCTCACTAAGAGTTGAAATCGACTTGAAGGCACCTAACAAAAACAACGGAGCCCTGGTGGCACAGTGGTTAAGATCTTGGCTGCTAACCAAAAGATGGGCAGTGAAAAATCCACCAGTAAAAAAAAAAAATTTTCTTTTTTTTTTTTTTCTCCTTGCAAACCCTGTGGGGCAATTCTACTCTGTCCTGTAGAGTTGCTATGAGTCAGAATTGACTAGAAGGCAACAGATTTGGGTTTTTAACAACAACAACAGAGATTAATTTAGATAAAATCTTAATCTTTGGTTATGTGATGATGCTATAGAAAAAACAGAACAGATCAGATATCCTTGACAAGAGTCTTGAGGAATGAACAGCTTCTTCCTTGGTTTTAAATATGAATGACAAAGAAAAGATCCATGAGCTTAATGAACTGGTCAGACAAAAGAAGAACCAAAATAACTTGTGTAAGGTAAATCAAGTCCCTTTCCTCTTAAATGCCAGTGCCCAGGAAAACCGATCAGAGGAGACTATTTAATCAATCAAATGATAGGACTTGTGCAGCGCCCTTCATGCAAGCTGATCACAAGGCACTTAACTTAAATGTAGCTCACTTTCCTGACTACAACAGAAGGGAGGCAGAATAAAACAAATTAGTCTAAGACTCAAAAATGCCAAGGGCCCTATTAAGTATAAAAACCTAATACGGTATGTGCTCAGACCCACAAGTGTGTGCATGTGTTTCTAAGAGTGGGAGTGTAAAAAGAAATTAGCAGCACATGCTGTTCTAGCAAGACCATACAGAGTTGCCTTGATTCCTAAAACCCGACATACATGCAAAGCTCATACAGAACTAAGCAGCTTTAAAAGAAGAGCTCAGATGGAAAGACAACCAGGTTACTTAGATCCAAACATTACTTGTTTTACATCACTAAAGCAATTCACGTTATTTTTTGATGCTATCCTAGTGGGATACTTAAAAACCAGAAGAAAAACAAACCTTCCAAGTATAAGTATCCTGTGCATATGGGGGCCAAATTAGTTGGAATAAGAAGATTATTTTAGGAGCAATGTCGAGGGAAAGCTGGTGACTATATGCAATTTTGCATAGTTTCATATTTTCTCTTTATTACTGTTTCAGTAGTCTGGTCTTTATTTTTTCTTTAAAAGAATATACTATAATAAAGGTGTCCACATGATTCCACAGATACATTAATTGAAATCCCTAACTGTAGCAGTTGCTGAAACTATATCCAAAGGTTAGGTTTCAAAATATAGTGTGATATGTATATTGAAACTATGGTAGCATAATCAAAACGCAACCTTCCTCAAGCTGTGCTATAAAAGGGATTAAGGCTCTTTGCATATGTGTCTCTTTTCTATTAAATGAATAAAATAAAGTGTGAGAATATAAAATAAAAGCACATCACATTTTTTTCTAACAAATAGTGCTTCAAAATTCAATTATTTATTGAGAAAACACAAAACAAGAGGAATATAGGGATCTGTTTTAATTAATGAGGTAACCAGATGGTTGTAAGCCAGAGGTTTAAGATTATAGGCCAGTGTGACAAATACATGGTCAGCAAGAATTTATTAATGCCTTCCATGAGTACAGCATTTTCTTGAATCCCCTGTTAGGGAACAGCCACTATCACTTATCACTTGTCCTCTGGCCAAGATCGACCTAGCCAAGGAAACATTCATGACAAGAGGCTCCCTCAGAACTCCCAGTTTTCCTACCAAGAAATGCCCCCTCCCCTTCTATACTGTATGCTATAGAGTGTCACACTCACCATTTATGACAAAAAAAAAAAAAAAGCTCCATTTCGCCATTTAAGGAAGCAGTTCATCTCTTAATACTTGTCTCGGTGGCTTATAAAAACTGCCACCAAATGTGTAGATTCACCATTGCACTATCACGGGTTGTTGAAATCCATACCTATAAAAATTATTCTTAATAGTAATAGTTAAGATTCACTACGCATCTAAAATTAGGAGGTACTACTACAAACTGTATTTTATATACAAGAAGCCAAAAGCAAAGGGAGAATAATCACTGACTAAATTCACAACTTTGTAATGCGGAGCTGAGGTTTGACCGCACGTATATTTTATTCTAAAACTCACATTCTTAACCACTATTCCAAATTCAGATAATTAAATTATTTATTAAATCATGTATACCTTGTCTACATGACAACTAAAACAAAGTTAAGACTAATGTATAAAGAAAAGACTAAATTAAGAATTCTTTCGTTCACTTGCCTAAGAGGTTATATCTGTTTATATTACTGATTTAACTCATTCCGAATCTTAACTTCATGTCAAAAACTTCCCAGCGGCTTGCCCTCAACTCTCAAAACCAGATGCTTCTTTAATAATAATTGGTCATTAAATGCTTCTGATCAAGGAGAAAGACATTTGTTTACCTGTCTGGCTTCCTTTCAGTGTTAGTGTTACTAAGGCCCATGTCTTTCCTCCTATCCCCAGCTACCGGAACTCAGCTCTTCAGGAGGAAGAAAGAAGGAAAGGAAAAATAACTCAGTCCTTTGCTCCCAAGAGCACCAACTCTTCATTTGAATGTTCTTCCATCACAGTTATGATCTCCTTCTATTATATCGGCCCAATGTGAGAGGTTTATTCCCCTACCCTCTAGGGATGAAGTGAAGTATTCTGCTTTCTTCCATTACTAATACATAAGACTTACTCATTATTTTGGTTTAGAGCGGACTTAGGTTACTATTAAGGAACCCTGGCGGCACAGTATGTAAGTGCTCAGCTGCTAACCGACAGGCTGGTGGTTTGAACACACCAGCTGCTCCTCAAGAGAAAGATGTGCAATCTGCTTCCGTAAAGATTACAGCCTAGGAAACCCTATAGGGCAGTTCTACTCTGTCCGACTGGGTCGCTATGAGTCAGAATTGACTCAACAGCAGCGCGTTTGGTTTGGTTTGGGTTTAGGTTACTATTTGAAGGCTTTTTGAAAGAAATAATTTTAAAGCTTTACACTGAAATTCAACATGTTTTTAACTTGTTTCAAATTTGTAGGAGTTTGATTTTTCTCCTGAAAGCCATTAAAAAGATTCTAAAAAAGCTCAAAAAACTACGTACTTTCAATTGTCTGAGTATTTGGTGCTGACGAAAGTTATTAATTCCTCTCAAAAGAATTACCATGAAGGTGAGTTTCTGAGATGGGAAATTTGCTTTTAGGAACCTAGCCTGAGAGTCACACAGTAACGACATAGCTGAAGGCGAGCATGGCTCTTTGGGAACACAGCTTTCCGTGAACATTCCCCAAAGTAAAAATTTTAAATGCAGAATATCCTGGGCATGTGGGGATTTACCATTCATGATTCATGAGTATTCCCAAAGGTCTCATAATTTGTAATCATTTGTGCTTTTTGTTGAGGGATAAATTTCAATCATTGCTGAGTTGGTTTGCCTAAATCATGACTGACTCTTGCCAACCTCCCAGCATCAGCATCTTGTCATGCTTGTCATATTCTCTACTTATCCCTGGCAGACATTACATCAATTAAAGTAAAAACCAAAGCTCTTAAATGGCCTTCAAATCCCTATATGATCTGCCCCTTCCCCACTCCACCCAACATTCTGGCCTTATTTCAAACCACCCTTTTCTTTCATTCAGCATCAGGCACACTGGCCTCCTTGCTGAACACAGAAAGTGCATCCCATTGCCCTTAATATCCCCCTTTGCCTGAATATTCTTTCTTCCTGTTGTTATCTACCTGCTTGGGATACTTCTTCAGTTCTCTCAGGTGTCTGCTTGTAGCATTTTATCAGGGAGGCCTTTTTTGACTCATATCGAAGATCAGCTCCAAACCCCTACCACACGCTTCTATCTCCCATACCCTGCTTCATTGTTCTTCATGGTGCTTATTACCCACCAAAATACTATATTTACTTGTTTACTGGCTTATTATCTTTTCAACTCTCCACCCCCGTCCCACACTGTCCTTTCTGCTTCCTGCCTGTTGGCCCTTTGGAGCACCTTTGCTTTTGATGTTACCAAACCTAGTTGCAAAGCTGGCTCCCAATCCTCTGGGAGCCCCAGGACATCCTTCTAGTAAATTCCTTTCTTCTTAAGTTATTCAGTCTAACTACAATCAGCCTATGCTAAGAATCTTTAACTAGACTTCTGCTTTCTCATTCCTAAAGTAAAAGGGAGTTGTTAACATTTCAAAGGTCAAATCTTTTTAAAATTGGGCTTTATCATTCTTAGGAGAAAACGGCCATCCCATTGGATGGTGTGTAGAAATCATTTTCTAGTTACAATTAGATCCCATGATTTAAAAAAATAATTACTTCAGGCAAACAGTGGACACCTCACCAAATAGCAAATTACTCAATTACCTGACAACAAATCTTACCAAAAGGACACTGAAAATTAAAGCCCCACAGATGCAGGCTGAGTTGGCGGTATCCTGGAAACCCCACCTCAGTGAAAAGTGTTGTGGACGTGAAGTCTGACTTGCAATGATGCTCCACCCCAGCTCCAACCTGAACTGCTAAGGCTACTTTTGATAATCCTCTCCAGCTGCCTCAAGGCAGGAACATCAAAAGGGCACATCAAAGCTCCCAGTCACAGTGGAAAGGAGCCCTGCAAACCAGGTGACGCTTTTTTCTTCAGGCTCCACAACAAATACAAGTCTTCAGGCCTTCCCCGAAGGAGGAGAGAGTAGTTTTTTAAAAAATTCTAGGCTGCTTGCCCTGAGGGAGGAGAGATACACCATCAATGCAGGTGGAGGATAAAGCCACTTCTCCCAATCAGACATTCTGAGAGTTACAGGGCTGTTCTAACAACAACAAAAAAAAAAAGCAAATTTTGATCCATGCTTCAGTGGTGTGTGTTATTTTAAAATGCAAATAACAAAAGCTGAAAATGATGAAGTGAGCATGTGCTGTCTCACTGACATGCGAGACAGGCAATTAATGAAACCCTGGGCCACAGTATCAGCTGCCTGCTGACTCCTGCAATTGAATTAAAACTATCATAAGAATAATACAAGGACTTGCCCTTGTCCTTCTTGTCTATGTGTTTATTTAATTTTCTGTCCAACTGACTCTCAAATAAATTGGAAACAGCTGCCATTTTTTGATTCAGTAGCTCCATTACCCCCTTGTGACATCATTCTGGGCACGAACACTAACAATAGGTCATTATGTAGCAATTACTTTATTGATTTATGGAAGTTTTTAAGCTCCATCAGGAATATGCACATTCAAGGGGAAAAAAAGACCACTTCTGTGTTGTGTTAAGGAGAAAAACTGAACTGCAGTGGATTTTTATTTTTCGCAGTGGCTGGAATAATGTTGCTCAGATGGGACCTTTCCTTACAAAGGGAAAATATGGGAACAATTCCTGTTTTGTTGATTTTCTGTAAGTAAGACAGAAAAGGAGAAAGATATAAAGGTTAAAAGTTACAGTGCCCATTACTAAATGAAGTAACTAAGTAAACAGATAACTCAACCGTCGCTGTTATGTAATAGGAGTGGTATAACAGAAGTTACTTAAAACAAATTAACACTGTTCAAACTCCCATGATGTAGGAACTTTCTGAGCTTGTGCATAACATTTCAAAAATATCACTGCATGAAAACATGCTTTCTTTCTCAGTTAAAATGGATATCATAAAATTTCACATTCAAGTTGAATGCCTGCCTCACATCAGTCAATGGATCATATTTTTTACTGCCAGTTTTTAATCAGGTTGTTTACCTGGGCTCCTATATATAAATAAGCAACCATTTCCTATCTTGTAAACACCTGACTTCATTTCACATTCCTCTGGTTTGTGGCGGGAGGGGAAATTCTGATCTAGAAAGAAAATTTTTAAAAGAAATAATGTGTCCTCTGGGTAGTAACTTAACAGTAAGATTCTAACCTAGTAAGCTGAGCAACAACCTGCCTACACTTTGAGAAAAATGGTTGTTTTCCTCAAATTTTTGTGACAATTCTCTCAACTCTAACTTTTAGGAAGAGCAATTTACTAGACTTGATTGAAATCTTTCTCTGAGATTTATTGGCTCCCACTGGAGGTCAGGCGTTTAAGATCTGGCTCTTCTGTCATTCTGGTAGGGGCACCATCCCAAGCCCAGAAGCTGCCTGAGTTCCAGGCAGTAAGGACAGATATGCAAGAGACATCCCTGTGCGAACCACAGTAGCTATGGCTCTTTCCTGATCAGAAGCCTGAGAGTAGCCAATTATGCTGCAACTTGTGTGTTTCAAAGGCAACAGATACCATGATGGGCTTGAGTTTTTACTATCGATTTTTCCAGACCTGACCAGATCCTGAAAGGTAAGCTTTAGGTAATAAAGAAACTAAGTAGGGGATTCTGCTCAGAAAAATCTTTAACTCAGTTAAGATAAATTTTACGAGTCTTTGATCACTCCCAAGTCTTAAACTCTACATTCTAAAGGCCCAAAAAGTACCTTAGGGGAGAAAGCCTTTTTTTCTGGATTCTGCAAATATTATTGAGGGCCTTCCAGGTAAAGAATACAACTTGGGGGGATATCTAAATGAAGGTGAAACTGAGCCCTTATCCAAGGAGGACAGCTCTGGAGAAAAGAAAGAGAAGCACAGGTATGGCTCCTGACTTCTGGGAGCTTACAATGCAGCTAGACACTCAGTTAGCAGCTTAAAAACCAACACAGGTGATTTTATGCAATATGAAAACCACTGGACTTCACATTAGGAGACCTAGGCTATAATCAGGAGCCCATGGGTGGCACAATTGAGTGCTTGACTACTATTCAAAAGGTTGGCCATTTGGACCCACCCGGAGGCACCTCAGGAGACAGGCCTGGCAATCTGCTTCTCAAAGGTCACAGCCTTGGAAACCCTATGAAAGAGTTTTACTCTGCATACATAGGGTCACTATAACCTGGAATTCACTTGATGTGAACTAACAACAACAACCAAATATAATAATGATTGTTACTAATTAAATGTGAGACCTTTGGTAATTCAAAACTTTCGTAGGAATGTATTCCTCAGTTATAAAATGAAAAAAGCAGGTGGGCTAGATAACAGCTAAGTCCTTTTAGTCCTTACAAATCACATAATCATTATAAATCACATAGCACATAATTTCTTGCCTGAGTTCATATGTCATGGCTTATGACTATATTCCAGCTAATGCCTAAAAGCAAATGAGTCTCTGTTTATAATTCAAAAGAACAAGAATCTTGCTTTTGTGTAACACGTCTTTCATACATCTCAATGTCCCAGTTCTTACGTTTCTCACAAGATAGTCCAAATCGATCGACTCTTTAGCAGGAAAATATTTGTAATCATGGTAAAATACATGTTAACATAAAGTCTTTTGTGTAGAAATATTATTTTCAAACTACCAGATGTGTTTCCTTGAAAACTGGTCTTTAGAGTAATATTTACAGGCTATAAGTTTTGTATAAGGAAGATAAAGAGTAAAGGAACCCTTCAATTTGAGATAATATAATTCATTGAAATGTTTTTGAAAGAGGTAAATTTGAAGCCAGGTTTTTAAGAAAACTAATAAATATGGCATGATGAAAGAGAAAGGAAACAACAGGAAGACCATTCTATGGGACTGTAAGAGCAATCACAAAGAAGTAGGCATGACAAGGAGGCTAAATTTCATGAAGTGGAGTGAACGACCACATTGGAGATAAATGAGGTTATATGTATATGGGATGTAGCAAATGAGGACTGAGATGTCATTAGCATAGACAAAGGAATCTACTTTGCTTCTTGGAGTGAAATGTAAAATTAATGTCTAAGGAAGACTGTTTTGTTAACTGTGTGGAGTATAGGCTGGAGAATAGACAAATTGGAAACAAATAATGCAATCAAAAAGTAGTTAAAATGGTCAAGGAATGAAGTGATAAAACTCGGGACTATGATAATGACTACGGGAATGGAAAAAAAAGGTTAAAATCCAGAAAACTCAGCAAAGAAAGAATTAATAGGACATGTGAGCTGATTTAATATTGGAAGCCAAAAAGAAAATAAAAGGAAGTAGTAAAAATTAACTACCAGATGAATGTCCCAGAGAATTAATTGCAGTTGAGTCATTGGGAGAAGATCACAGGAGAAGACAGAAAGTTTACTTCATTGAATTCTGGGCATAAGTATCCACTGGAAGTATAACTATGTTAATCAATTCAATAGCTATTCAACAGAAAATTGGTGAAAAGTCAAGGTTAAAGCATCATTATATCATTCCAGAAACATTTATCAAGTCTTCATCAAATACCACAGATGAGCCAAACACTGTGCTTGACACTAGGAAGTAAGAGATCAGGAATAATCCAAACTCTGGAAATTTTGTGGAGCGTGAGGAACAGAAAATTAAATGGCTACTTATGGCATCTTGTAATCAGAACTATAAAAAAATCAATAATATTCAATATAAGTAGAGAGGAGATGGCCACAACCCAGATGAGTATGAGTTTGGGAAAGGAATATGGAATACTGCCCAAAGCAGGAGATTCCTACTTGAAGAAAAAGTCAGGAGAGAAAACAGTCTAGAGATTCTGGTTTATGCATAGCTGGTAGGTGGATAAAATAAAAAACAGTACGAAGAAAACAAAGGTAACCACTATCATCGCTTCCCTTTAACACCGTACTAGAAATTCTAGTCTGTAAAAAAAAAAAAAAAGTCTGTCGAATGAAATAAAGACAAGAAATAAAAGCTACAAAAATTGGAAAAAGAAAAATAAAATTATTATTCATAAACCCATTCCGACTCATAGCGACCCTATATGACCTAATTTTTAACACAGAATAAACCAAAAGACTCTACATGCAAAAGGTTAAAATTGAGCATTTGAGCCCTGGTAGTACAACAGTTGCAGTCTGAACCCACCCAGCAGCTCCACAGAAGAAAGACCTGAACATCTGCCTCTGTAAAGATTACAGTCTAGAAAACCCTATGGGGCAGTCCTACTCTGTGGCATGTGGTTGCTATAAGTCAAAAATCAATTTGACAGCACTTAACAACAACGACAAGTCAATTCAGCTATGTTGCTAATTCAAGGCCAACGCACAAAATTAATTGTATGTATATATGCCCAAGCTCAAGCCCATTGCTGTTGAGTCAATTCCGACTCATAGCAACCCTATAAGACAGAGAACTGCCCCATAGAGTTTCCAAGGGGCACCTGGTAGATTCGAACTGCTGACCTTTTGGTTAGCAGCTGTAGCTCTTAACCACTATGCCACCAGGGTTTCCATGTACATATACTTGTATCAAAAATTGGAAAAATAAAATTTTAAAAAATAATATTTTTAAAATAGCAAGAAAATGCATCAAATACCTAAGAAATAAAATAACAAAATATGTGTGAGGCATTTATACTGAAAGCTATAAAACAATGCTGAGTTTAAATAAAAGACCTAAAATAAATAAATAAAAGAGGGATATACCATGTTCATGGATTGGAGGACTCAGTACTTTTAGTGTGGCAATTCTTCCCAAGTTGATCTATAGATTTAATGTAATCACAATAAAAATCACAGCAAGGTATTACATAAATTGCTAAGCTGGCTCTATAATTTATATGGAAATGCAAATGACCTAGAAAATCATAGCAATCTAGGTAAAAACAAATCTAGAAGACTTGCCCTACCAGATCTCAAGACATTTATAAGCTAATTAGGATAATGTACTAGTGCAAGACTAGAACAATGGAAAAGAACAGAGAGTCCAGAAACAGACCCACCCATGTAAAATCAACTGACATATGGCAAAGGTGCCACTATGATTCAGTGAGAGAGAAGATGGTCTTTTTTGTAACCTTGAATCAGGCATAAATTTCTTGGATACAATGCAAAAAACACAATCCATAAAAGAAAAAAATTGATAAATTAGTAAAAGAAAGACTTCATCAAAATTAACAGCTTTTGAGCCCTGGTGGTGGAGTGGTTAAATGCTTGGCTGCTAACCAAAAGGCTGGCATTTCAAACCTAACAGCCACTCCTTGGAAACCCTGTGGGGGCAGTTCTACTCTATCCTGTAGGGTTGCTATGAGTCGGAATTGACTCGACAGCAATGGGTTTTTCTGTTTTTTTGTTTTGGTTTTTGCTCTTTAAAAGATACTGTTAAGAGAATGAAAGACAAGCCACAGACTGAGAGAAATATTTGCAAATCATATATTTGATGAAGGACTTGTATCAAAGATATGTAAGAATTCTCAAAACTCAATAAGAAAACAAATACCTCAATTTAAAAAAAATGGCAAAGGATTCAAACAGACATGTCACTATAGAAGGTATATGAATGGCAAATAAGCACTTGAAAAGAGGCTCAACATCATTGTTGTTGTCATTAGTTGCTGTCAAGTGGATCCCAACTGAAGCCTCGGTGGCGCAGCTGTTAAGGGCTTGGCTGCAAACCAAAAGCTCAGCAGTTCAAATCTACCAGTTGCTCCATGGAAACTGTATGGAGTAGTTCTACTCTGTCTGATGTGGTCACTATGAGTCCGAATTGATTTGAATCCTACGGGTTTGGTTTTTTTTGGTTTTGGATCCTGACTCATGCCTACCCCATGTGTGCACAATAGAACTGCTCCAAAGGATTTTCAAGGCTGTGAGTTTTCAGAAGCAGATCACCAGGCCTGACTTCTGAGTCACCTCTGGGTAGGTTCGAACCTCCAACTTTTTGACAAGTAGCTGAGCACTTAACCATTTGTATCACATAGGACCTACCTCAACATCATTAGTCATTAGGAAAACAAATAAACCACAATGAGATACCACATCACACCTATCAGAATGCCTAAAATTAAAATGACTGACCACTCAGTTGTTATGGAGTGAATTGTGAGCCCCCAAAAGATATGTTTAAGCCCTAACCCCTGTACCTATGAATGTGACTTTCTTTGGGAAAATAGGGTTTTTCTTTGCAGACATTATCAGTTAAGTCACACCAGAGTAGGATGGGTCCTAGTCCTAATCCCTTCTGAGTGGTGTCTTATAAAAAGGGAGAACAGACACAGAGTCACAAAACAGCACCTTAGGGTTCATCTACAGGTCAAGGAATATCAAGAAACATCCAGGGCTGCCAGAAACTGGAACAGACAAGGAAGGATCTTTACCTAAAGCCAACAGAGAGAGGGCACAGACTTACTGATACCCTGAATTCAGACTTCTAGCTTACAGAACTGGGAGACAATAAATTTATATTCTTTAAAGCCAACCATTTTGTGGTATTTTATTATGGCAGCCCTAGGAAACTAAGACATAAGTGTTGAGGGTGTGGAAAAACTGGGATTTTCACATACCTGTTAGTAAGAATGTAAAATGGTACAATCATTTTGAGAAATGGTTTGGCAGTTTCTTTAAAAAGTTAAATATAATCCTAACATATAACCATCAACATGGTTGTGCCCAAGTCAACACCAGCTGATGGATATTTGAGCTGTTTCCTTTTTTCAGTTATTACAAACACAGCTTCAATGAACATGACATATGCTTTTATTTTTCCTTCATAAATACCTAGAAGTGCATCCCACTGTATGGGGTTGCCAGGATAAGAGAAGAAGAGGGGGAGAGGGAAGGGATGGAAAAGGCACAAATAATAAGAAACAGATGAATAGCTGAGAGTGAAGAAGTAATACCATTTTAAGTGTAACTAATTTTGACTCCTTGAAGACTAAGGCGTGCCTGACCCAAACCATGGTGTTTTTCAATAGCCTCTTATGCATGTGAAAGCTGGACAATAAATAAAAAAGACAAAGAATTGATGCCTTTGAATTATGGTGTTGGAGAAGAATATTGAATATATCAGGGACTGCCAAAAGAAAAAACAAATCTATCTTGGAAGAGGTACGACAACACTCCTTAGAAGCAAGAATGTCGAGACTATATCTCACATATTTTGAACATGTGTCAGAAGGAACCAGTCCCTGGAGAAGGACATCATGCTTGGTAAAGTAGAGGATCAGTGAAAAAGAGGAAGACCCTCAATGAGATGGATTGACACAGTGCTGCAACAATGAGCTTAAGCATAACAATGATTGTAAGGATGCCACAGGACCAGGCAGTGTTTCGTTCTGTTGTTTGTAGGGTCACTATGA
This sequence comes from Elephas maximus indicus, assembly GCF_024166365.1. Classification (NCBI taxonomy): domain Eukaryota; kingdom Metazoa; phylum Chordata; class Mammalia; order Proboscidea; family Elephantidae; genus Elephas; species Elephas maximus. Next base: position 81,759,833 of record NC_064822.1, on the reverse strand, counting down.
GTCGAAACAACTTGATGGCACCTAACAACAATTTTGACTCAGGAGATCAGAGTAATCCCACAAGAGATCTATAACACAAAAGACAGATTATAAGGGATTATGGAAAAAAAGAATGGTGTGTTCTTGTTGTTAGGTGCCGTCGAGTCGGATCTGACTCATAGTGATACTACATACGATAGAACGAAACACTGCCCAGTCCCAAGCCATCCTTACAATCGTTGTCATGCTTGAGCTCATTGTTGCAGCCACTGTGTCAATCCACTTCATTGCGGGTCTTCCTCTTTTCCGATGACCCTGTACTCTCCCAAACATTATGTCCTTCTCCAGAGACTCATCCCTTCTGACAACATGTCCAAAGTATGTAAGACGCAGTCTCGCCATCCTTGCTCCTAAGGAGTATTCTGGTTGTACTTCTTCTAGGACAGATTTATTCATTTTTCTGGCAGTCCGTAGTAAATTCAATATTCTTCGCCAACACCACAATTCAAAGGCGTCAATTCTTCTTCCGTCTTCCTTATTCATTGTCCAGCTTTCACATGCATATGATGCGATTGAAAATATCATGGCTTGGGTCAGGCACACCTTAGTCTTCAAAGTGACATGCTTGCTTTTCAATATTTTAAAGAGGTCCTTTGCAGCAGATTTGCCCAATGCAATGTGTCTTTTGATTTCTTGACTGCTGCTTCCATGGCTGTTGATTGTGGATCCAAGTCAAATGAAATCCTTGGCAACTTCAATCTTTTCTCTGTTTATCATGATGTTGCTCATTGGTCCAGTTGTGAGGATTTTTGTTTTCTTTATGTTGAGGTACAATCCATACTGAAGGCTGTGGTCTTTCATCTTCATTAGTAAGTGCTTCAAGTCCTCTTCACTTTCAGCAAGCAAGGTTGTGTCATCTGCATAACGCAGGTTGTTACTGAGTCTTCCTCCAATCCTGATGCCCTGTTCTTCTTCATATAGTCCAGCTTCTTGGATTATTTGCTCAGCATACAGATTGAATAGGTATGGTGAAAGAATACAACCCTGACGCACCCCTTTCCTGACTTTAACCCAATCAGTATCCCCTTGTTCTGTCCGAACAATTGCCTCTTGATCTATGTAAAAGCTCCCCATGAGCACAATTAAGTGTTCTGAAATTCCCATTCTTTGCAGTATTATCCATAGTTTGTTATGATCCACACAGTCAAACGCCTTTGCATAGTCAATAAAACACAGGTAAACATCCTTCTGGTATTCTCTGCTTTCAGCCAGGATCCATCTGACATCAGCAATGATATCCCTGGTTCCACATCCTCTTCTGAAACTGGCCTGAATTTCTGGCAGTTCCCTGTTGATATTCTGCTGCAGCCGTTTTTGAATGATCTTCAGCAAAATTTTGCTCGCCTATGATATTAATGATATCGTTCTATAATTTCCGCATTCGGTTGGGTCACCTTTCTTGGGAACAGGCGTAAATACAGCTCTCTTCCAGTCCGTTGGTCAGAAAGCTGTCTTCCATGTTTCTTGGCATAGACCATTGAGCACCTCCAGCACTGCATCTGTTTGTTGAAACATCTCAATTGATATTCCATCAATTACTGGAACCTTGTTTTTCGCCAATGCCCTCAGAGCAGCTTGGACTTCTTTCTTCAGTACCATCAGTTCCTGATCGTATGTCACCTCTTAAAATGGTTGAGCGTTGACTAATTCTTTTTGGTATAATGACGCTGTGTATTCCTTCCATCTTCTTTTGATCCTTCCTGCTTCGTTTAATATTTTCCCCTTGGAATCCTTCACTATTGCAACTCGAGGCTTGAATTTTTTCTTCAGTTCTTTCAGCTTGAGAAACACCAAGTATGTTCTTCCCTTTTGGTTTTCCATTTCCAGCTCTTTGCACATGTCTTTATAATACTTTGTCTTCTCAAGATGGCCTTTGAAATCTTCAGAGAATGGTGAGAAGATGAAAATAGTCAACATAATCATGAACCCATTGCTATGGAGTTAATTCCAACTCACAGCCACCCTACAGGATGGAGTAAAACTGCCCCATATTGTTTCCAAGGAACGGATGGTGAGTTTGAACTGCTGACCTGGTTAGCAGCCAATCTCTTAACCACTATGCCACCTGGGCTCCGTAATCATGAAAGAGACCATGAAATTTGGAAATATTTATAGACAAAGCAAAATTAAGTATAGGATTTTAATTTTAACATGAATATCATGAATAGGGAGAAGATACTCTTTTGGAAGAATTGGAGTAACATTTCCTCTAAACCGCAGGGAAAAAGTGGGTAATGGAAAGGAGTTTATATCTCATTTCAGACGCATCCCATTTAACTTCCAGCATAAAATGAAGACAAATTTTGTGTCTTCCAGCCTTGTTTTTATTATACAGGTCTATGGTATGTGTATGTGTGTTGGTGAGTGTCCTGACAGGTGTTGTCATGGAACCTGAAAAGCAGAGAAAGCAGATGACTTGGACATGGACTGGAGATAGCCACTTTGAAAGTTAAATATCTCAAAGCTGCTAGAAAGCAAGCCAAAACTGGAACCAAATCAAACCTGTTGCTGTCGAGTTGATTCCGACTCCATAGCAACCCTATTGGACAGAGTAGAACTGCCCTATAGGTTTCCAAGGAGTAACTGGTGGATTCAGACTGCTGATCTTTTGGTTAACAGCCCAACGGTTAACCAGGGTTCTGAAAATCAAGAGTACAAAACATGACAGGGATTGTGAGTTTCAAAGCAAATGACCCATCAGTTGAGACTGAATGAACCAAGAGGTCATGTCACATGATACTGGAATTTCAGATGATCACTGAAAGAAGATTCCCAAAAGTGAGCAAGATCATAGGACCTAGATAACCTGCTCTCTAAATTCTTCTAAACTTTGTGTTGACAGGGTTTTGCTAAGCCCACAGGTGTATAGGAGGCACTAACTGCCAAAGAGAGAATGAAGTATCATGAAAATTATTTCATTATTTCATATAGTTCATTCTTGGTTATCTTCCAATCTAAATTATCAGCTTGCCAAAGATGGATAAAATGATATAATGTGATTAAAAGCTTTAAAACTATTATAGAGTCATCACATATTTTAATTGAGGCAGATGTGAAGCTGGCCTTTCCAAAAGATCCATGTAATAAACATCACTCTGCTACCCAACCAAGTCAATCTAAAACTCCAGTCCTAGAGTAGTGATTCTTAAAGACACAGTGTGTGTATGCATGTATATACACATATATGTATGTATGTGTGTTTATCAAGCATGTTGATCAATCTAAACATTTACAAACCATAAAATAGAGACAAATAGAAGATGCAGGAAAAAGGAGAAGGGAGGGAAAAGGCTGTATATTCTAATTGAGATAACTAGTCTCCAAAGATATTTCCTGGCCCCAATGAACCAATCTTCCAGTAATTACTCCTGTGTGTAGTCCCCTCCCCTTGAATTTGGGCTGGACCTGTGACTTCCTTTTTTTTTTTTTTATTGTGCTTTAAATGAAAGTTTACAAATCAAGTCAGTTTCTCATACAAAAACTTATACACACCTTGCTATGTACTCCTAGCTGCTCTCCCCCTAATAAGACAGCACACTCCTCCTCTCCACCCTGTATTCCCTATATCCATTCAACCAGTTCCAGTCCCCCCTCTGTCTTCTTATCTCATCTCCAGACAGGAGTTACCCACCTACATAGTCTCATGTGTATACTTGAGCTGAGAAGCTCACTCCTCACCAGTATCATTTTCTGCCTTATAGTCTAGTCCAATCCCTGTCTGAAGAGTTGGCTTCAGGAATGGTTCCAGTCTTGGGCTAACAAAGGGTCCAGGGACCATGACCTCTGGGGTCCCTCTAATCTCAGTCAGACCATTAAGTCTGGTCTTTCTTATGAGAATTTGAGATCTGCATCCCACTTTTATCCTGCTTCATCGGGGATTCTCTGTTGTGTTCCCTGTCAGGGCAGTGTGACTCACTTTTGAGTAACAGAATATGCCAGCTATAAATTTCTTATGGTAAGTCATAAGAAATCTTGTAGCTTTGGCCTGGGTCTTGAAATTCTCACCCCTGAGATGCTTCCTCTCAGAACTAAGATATATGAATTGGCAATACGTTAGTGCCCCAATCAACAGCCCCAGATGTGCTTTCGAATGAGAGCCAGCATCAAATACCAGCCACCTGAATGAGCCAGCTTGGAAATTCAAGTCCAATCTTTCCCCAGATAACACCAACATTCAATATCATGTGGAGGAGAAGAACCTCCAGGAAGCCCAGTCAACCCACGGATTGTGAACAATAATGAAGTGGCTGTTGTTTAAGCCACTAAGTTTTTTAAAATTGTTTATTTTGCAAGAATAGGTAACCAAAATAATTTATCAATCTCTCAATGTGATAAGGTACCAGTTAAACACTGTTGGGTAACAAATCACCCCAAAACCCAATGATTTACAGGGAGTCATTAAATCTTTTCTTAAAGGGCCAAAGAGTCTTTGAAGGCCATACAGCCTCATGTACTCAACTGATATGGTAGTGAGAAAGCAGCCATATACAACATATAAACACATGAGTGTGGTTATGTTCCAAAAAAACTTTATTCACAAAAATTGACAGCTGTTAATTCCTTTTCTTAAAAAAATTATTATACTTGTTCATTTTTATTATAATAGTAAATCAATAATATTTTATAATATTAATATAATATTATGATATTAACTTTGTAATATTATGGCTCACGATCTATAGGACAGATAACTAGTTCTACTGACCTGAGCTAGATTTAGCTGATCTCAGCTTGGTTCTATCATGCACCTGTCATCAGCTGGCAGGTTAGCAGGGGGCTGGCTGGCCCATGATGGCCTCACTTACATCTGGCGTTTTGCTGACTGCCAGCTGGAGCAACAGGGATGATTGGGCCACGTGTCTGTTATCATCCATCAGACTAGCCCAGGCTTGTTGATATTGTGTTGGCAGAGTTCCAAGAGAATAAGCAAAAGCACACAGGCTTTTTGAGGCCTAGACTCAGAATTGGCACATGCTCACTTCTGCTATATTTCATTGGCCAAAGTAAGTCACAAGGTCAGCCCAAATCCAAAGCATTGGGAAACAGACAGCCTCTTGATGAAGCAGCTGCAGAGTCACAATGAAAAGGGCATGGATACAGGGAGGGGTGAAAGAATGTGGCCATTTTTGCAAATTATGGGACTATGAAAAGAGTTAAGATTCTAAGCGGAAGTTATTCAACTTTATTTTATAAATGAAAGAAATTAAACTCAGGAAAAGGCATTGATTCACCCAGGTTATTCTTGCTAAAGATAGAAAAATTCACTAATTGTACATGTAATTAGGAAGCCCAATCCTTAGAATGCCCATGTGGGCCTTCGGGGATTCCTAATTCAGCTGTGAGAAGTTTCTCTTCTACACACAGTCTCAGTCAGGTGTCTTCCATTCCAAAGTCTCCAATTCCAGTAAAGGCACATCTAGGATGAAGAAATGTTTATCGTCTACTTCAAACCAAACCAAACCCACTGCTGTAGTCAATTCTGACTCATAGCGACCCCAGGTCCCTTAAAATCCTTCTTCTCTCCAGAAATTCTCTCCAATTATACTCTAAGAATCTTAATTTCTAATCTATTTTATCTCCAACCTAAAATGTCTCCAGACATCTGCATCACTTGGTCACATGCCATGAATATGGAGTGGCCTCATGATAATAGATCCAGCGAGAATGACTCTTACTCAGTTGAGCCAAAGACTTGCTGTAAATATACTCAGAAGGAGGTGGCAATAGGCTACAAATTATTCACTAGCTGCCACAGTTGTAGGCAACATCCCTACGTGTCAGTTCATAATCCATAGGGATTTATAAGACTATTCGTGCTAAAACCTTCCCTCCCATTCTCAATTGCTATGCTGTTGGAAAAACAGTAGAATTATCTTTCCCACCCTGATTTAATGGCTTCTTGTAAGGATACAGCCCTATATTAAGTTCAATATTCTAGTCACAGTTTAATAGCTTATAAAAATAAATTGTTCCACCCTGCTTCACCATATGGATAGGACTGACTTAAGTCACAACATATGTAAGAAGAAGCTGGTTCCCTGACTCCAGCAACTTATATAACAATTCGTTCTGGAATCTGGACTATACCCAGCTTGGCTGTACTTCATTAACTTAATCAGTTTTCCTGATGTCTTGTTTATGTTTTCATGGCTCAAAACACTAAAATTCCTTTGTGGCTTACTTGTAAAGCAGCATTCTAGTATCTTTGACTCTATATTAAGCACCTTTTATGTAATTCAAAACTTTAAAAGGTCAATGCTAAATCCAATATTTGGCACAAAACCATTTCCTAAAAGTAATCCGATATTAATTCTCATGGCCTATCAATAGCCTGAGCTATCAGGTTTCAACAGATTTTCTGAAATTAGACTCCACTGATTCATCATTTCTGTGTTCACTCTTCTTTATGGTGCCAATGGCTATACTACAGCATCATCATTCTCCTTCCATTTTCCCACCCATGTACAAATAGACAAACCCTGGGGATTCTACCTTTTTCACATCTCAGCAGTTAGTTTCTTCTTTTCATTCCTTCTGCCGCACTTGCATGAATCTTTTATTTAGGCAATCTTTTATGCCGCTGCTCATTCCACTCCTTAAAATAAAACATCTCCTCTCATCATGTTTCTGGGCTCATCGTCTTTGCTTGCCAAAGTCCCACTCACACTGTAATGACACTTGATTTTCTCTGACCAAATCTGACCCGTAGTGTCTTATGACTCTGTTTTGACAATTAGTTTCTGTTTTATATGATCATTACTCATTGGCTTGTTGTATGATGATCACTCTCCCTCCCCCCCAGGAAGCTCATTTTCCTGTAACTTAAGGTGTACTCTAGCACACCTGGCTTCTGTAAAAACTCATGTAGAAGTCTAACTTTCTAGGCAAGAACTGCAAAGGGTTCCACTGTAATGTCTAACTTTCTCTTGATACAGCAGCAGTTGTGCCAAACACGTCAATAAGAGTCTCCTGGGTGAGTAGAGCCCACGTTTCTACAACCATGTAGGAAGTGTAAAGGCAAGATTGTTAATAGCTTCCCCAGGGCTTTAGCTCTTGCTATGATGCCTTTCGTGATTTCATCATGTTTTAAGGGTGGTGAAATATCTCAATTTAGGTTTCAAAACATGACATAAAAATTAAGTGTTCTTTAGTCATCTCTTCCAAATCCTGGTTTTGTTGTTAACGTCTACAAGTTCCTTTCACATGTAACCTGATTACAAGACCTCCTCAAAATTCATTTCTAAGCTAGGTAGTATTACCATGCTTCCTAACATGTTTTTAACATAACTCCTTGCACAGAAATATACATACGGTATACATTATTTTACACTTCCCTTCAGTATTACATAGGTTTTTCCTGTTTGCATTACTCACAGATTGCTTTGGTAAAATGTTTTATCTTTTCAGGCAAATTACTATATATGTTTCTTTGAGGTTCTGGAACTTTTCTGTGTGCAGAGATAGAGGGGGAAACTCAGTGGCTCTATAATATTCCAGGAAACCCTGGTGGCGTAGTGGTTAAGTGGTATAAAAAAAAAAAATTTTATAAGTGGTATAGCTGCTAACAAAAAAGTCAACAGTTTGAATTCACCAGGTGCTCCTTGGAAACTCTATGGGGCAGTTCTACTCTGTCCTATAGGGTTGCTATGAGTCAGAACCGACTTGACAGCAATGGTTTTTTTGTTTTTTGGGCTTATAATATCCCCCAAACAGATATACTATAATTAGAGTACTTAGCTTCTAGATACAGAGCAGCAATAGCTGTACAAAATATGAACAAAATTTGTGCACATACTTGGGGTATACATTTGTGTGCTTGACTCACGCTTGCTTTTTTTTCTTCCTTTCTTTTACTTTATTTTATAATGATGCCTTTGAAATCAAGTTTACTGGTCTGGTCCCCATATGATTTAATTGACTTTGTTCCATTCCATATTGGCTTCCATTCTCTAAGTGACTACTCTGAGGCAGTTATTGTGCTATGCTCTTCCTACAGTTATCATAAAACTATCAAATCTCGTCCCTTACCGCTATTTCCTCTTTCAGTGAAGGGCACTACCATCTGTTCAGTTTGGCAAACAAAAAACACCTTTGTTGCCTCCTCTCTCACATCCCCTACATTCAACGCAAATCTAGTTCTATGAATTTTACCTTCTAAATATGTGAAGAATCAGTCCGCCTCTCTCTTGCTTCACAGCTATTTCCCTATTTAAAACTGAAATTATCTCTAAACCAAACCACTGAAAACCGAAACCAAACCTGTTGCCATCGAGTCCATTCTGACTCAGAGCAACCCTATAGGACAGAGTAGAACCGTCCCACAGGATTTCCAAGGAGTAGCTGGTGGATTCAAACTGCCAACCTTTTGGTTAGCAGTCGTAGCTCTTAGCCACTTTACCACCAGGGTTCAAACTACTGAAAGAGCCTACTAACTAATGTTCCTGCATGTACTCTGAAATTCCCCCTACCCACTCTCACCCAGAAGTGTCTATCAAACTCATTGCCTATTTTCAAATAGGGTAGTTTGTCTTTTTATTATTGAATTGTAGGAGTTCTTCGTATGTTCTGGATATGAGCGTCCTTTTCAAAATATACAGCCAGCTCCTGAAAAACGGTAGGAACTCACTGTTCTTTGTTGAACAGATGAATGAATAAAACTTCAGAGCATATATTCTCCCAGTTTATGGCTAAACAGATTATCAGAGGGCTTAAGTTACTCACACAAGGCCACCCAAGTAATAAATTGCAGAGCTGGGATTTGAAATCAAGTCTATCTGATTTAAAGGACTGGGCTCCTTCTACTGCGCTGTACTGATTCCCAGTTCATAGCCACAAAAATATGCCCTTAAGTTTGTCAAACCATCTTATAAATGCATGTCATTTTCAACTGTTGGGCTGGGAAAGGAGGGAGTGTCCAGAGGGTGCAAATAAATAGTGATAGAGGCGCCATGAGTACTACAAAAGATATGCAAAATTTATATCCTACTATGATTTTTTTTTTTTTTATGATTGGGTCAGTGACAGTATCTGAACAAAACCAATCAGTCAACCAATCTCTCTCACACACACATCTACATACACACACACAGGTTTGTGTGTGTGTGCTTGTGTGTGTGTATATATACATATATGTGTGTGTGTAGATAGCTTCTGTATAGAGTGTGTAGTCTAAGGCATACATTTTTCCTCGAGGAAGCTCATTTTTTATTATTAAGTATATCAGGAATGATTAATTTTTACAGTTCATTTTTTGGTAAAATTTACTTCCAAAATAAGTCAATAAGATGAGCTTGACAAATGCATACATCTGTATAACCAACAGCACTGACAAGACAGAATATTTCCATCTCCCCAAAAATTCCTCATGCCACTACCCAGTCAAGCTCGCCCATCCCTGAGACAATCATGTCTTTTATTTATTTTTTTTCATTATAGGCTAGTTTCACCTGTTCTAAAAAAGGTCTTAAAAGTGGAAGCATATAGTACTCACTCTTTTCTATCTGTCTTCTTTCAGTCTACTGTCTTTGAGATGCATCCATATTGTTAAATGTATTTATCAGTCATCTGGTCCTTTTATGTAGATGAGTAGTATTCCTCTACATGAATATGCCACAATCTTTTTTATCCATTCTACTTTGGGTTATTTACAGTTTGAAGCTATTAAGAATAAAGCTTTTATGAATAGTTATGAGCAAGTATTTTTATGCATATAAGTTTTTCATTTCTTTTGGCTTAATACCTAGGAGTGGAATGCTGGGTCATACGGTAAGTGTATGTTTAACGTTATCAGAAATTGACAATTTTTTTTTTTTAACCAAAGTGGTTTTACCATTTTTCATGCCCCCCACAGCAATGTATGAGCATTCTGGTTGAGCCACACTCCAGCCAGCATTAGGTATTTTCTGTATTTTCAATTTTAGCCATTCTAGATGTGAAACAAGGCTCCAGGAATTGACAGAATACCAGTTGAGATGTTCCAACCAACTGATGCAATGCTGGAAGCGCTCATCTGTCTACACCAAGAAATTTGGAATTAGTCTCAACCCACCTAGAGCAAAGAAGAATGAAGAACACCAAAGACCCAAGGAAAATATGAGCCTAAGAGATAGAAAGGGCCACATAAACCAGAGACACTATCAGCCTGGGACCAGAAGAAACAGATGGTGCCTGGATACCACCAATGAATTCCCCGACAGGGAACACAAGAGAGAATCCCTGATGGAGCAGGAGAAAAGTGGGATACAGACCTCAAATTCTAGTAAAAAGGCCAAGTTTAATGGTCTGATCGAGACTGGAGGGACCCCAGAGGTTATGGCCCCTGGACTCTCCATTAGCCAAAAATTAAAACCATTCCCAAAGCCAACTCTTCAGAGAAAGGTTAGACTGGACTATAAAACATAAAATGATACTGGTGAGGAGTGTGCTTTTTAGCTCAAGTAGACACATGAGACTATGTGGGCATCTCCTGCCTGGAAGTGAGTCAAGAAGGCCGAGGGGGACAGGAGCTGGTTGAATGGACATGGGAAATACAGGGTGGAAAGGAGTGTGCTGTCACATTGTAGGGAGAACAACTAGGGTCACATAATGATGTGTGTATAAGCTTTTATGAGAAACTGACTTGAACTGTAAACTTTCACTTAAAGCACAATAAAAAAAAAAGCTCTTGAAAAAGAAAGAAATTTTGAAGACAGCCAACTGGTGAACCGACTAGAAGAGATCCATATTTGTTCCCATTCCAAAGAAAGGCGATCCAACAGAATGCAGTAGTTACTGAACAATATCATTAGTATCACAGGCAAGTGAAATTTTGCCAAAGATAATTCAAAAACAGTTGTAGCAGTACATTGACAGAGAATGCCAGACACTTAAGCCAGATTCAGAAGAGGACATGGGGAACAAGGGATATCATTGCTGATGTCAGATGGATTTTGGCCGAAAGCAGGGAATATCAGAAAGATGTTTACCTGTGTTTTATTAACTATGCAAAGGCATTTGACTGTGTGGATCATAACAAATTATACATAACATTGTGTAAAAATGGCATGGGGGTGGTGTCTGACTTCCTCGAACCTCACAAGTAGGGGGGAGAAACAAGAGTAACAGCCCAAGGCTGTGGAGGTCAGACTTGCTTCCTCTCTCCATCATCTTTACCAATTCTGACACCAACTGTCCCTCCCACAGCACTCTCTACTTTCCTGCTGGTTCAATAATTCATTGAAATGGCCGCACAGAGCTCAGATAATACTCACAATTATGAGTTTACTAGGGAAGTAACAGGTTACAATTCAGGCTCAGGAACACTCAGGGTACAGTTCTGGAACCTGTACACAGACCAAGAGGCAGTCATTTGAACAGAACGAGGGTATATTGTGTGGTTTAAAATCAGGAAAGGTGTGAATCAGAGTTGTATTCTTTCACCATACTTATTCAATCTGTATGCTGAGCGAATAATCTGAGAAGCTGGACTACATGAAGAAAACGTGGCATCAGGATTGGTGGAAAACTAAACAACCTGCGATATGCAACTGACACAACCTTCCTTGCTGAAAGTGAAGAGAACTTGAAGCACTTACTGATAAAGATCAAAGACCACAGCCTTCACTATGGATTACACCTCAACTTAAAGAAAACAGAAATCTTCACAACTGGACCAATGAGCAACATCATGATAAACGGAGAAAAGATGGAAATTGTGAAGGATTTCATTTTACTTGGATCCACAATCAACACCCATGGAAGCTGCAGTCAAGAAGTCAAACTATGAAGAAAATCAAAGACACGAGGGAAATATTAGTTCAAAGGACTAATGGACCACAACCACCACAGCTTCTACCAGACTGAGTACAGCACAACTAGATGGTGCCCAGCTACCACTACTGACTACTCTAACAGGGATCACAATAGAAGGCCCCAGACAGAGCTGAAGAAAAATGTACAACAAAATTCCAATTTACAAAAAAGACCAGACTACTGGTCTGACAAAAACTGGAAAAATCCGAGAGTATGGCCCCCAGACACCCTTTTAACTCAGTACTGAAGTTGCTCCTGAGGTTCACCCTTCAGCCAAAGATTAGACAGGCTCATTAAAAAAGAAAAAAAGGAAGAAGACTTAATGGGCACACAAGTTCAGGGGCAAGGATGAGAAGGTGGGAGGGGACAGGAAAGCTGGCAATGGGAACCCAAGGTTGAGAAGTGTGGAGTGTTAATATGTCACAGAGTTGGCAACCAAGGTCACAAAACAGTATGTGTATTAATTGTTTAATGAGAAATTAATTTGCTCTGTAAATCTTCATCTAAAGCACAATAAAAAAGAAGTCTAAATAGTGAAAAGGCACACAACATTAACAGGGTATTGGACCTATAATCATTAATTTTTCACAAGTGACAGACCTGGAGCAGTCACCTGAAGAAAAATGATGTTTCCTGAACCCAGTATTTTGCATAATTCAATCTTTTTTTTTTTTTTTTTTTCAAACCATAAGAAAGACTCTGTGATGCCTGATGAAAAACAGGCCAAGAAAATCTAAAAAAAAAAAAAAAACTCAAATTACGTATTGTATTCTGCTGCAAAATCCCTCTTTAAAGTGTCAAAACGCAAAGACATTTTGAGGACTAAGGTATGTCTGACCCAAACTATGGTATTTTCAATCACCTCATATGCATGTGACAGCTGAACAATGAATAAGGAACACCAAAGAAGAATTGATGCCTTTGAATTACCGTGTTGGTGTAGAATACTGAATATACCATGGACTGTCAGAAGAACAAACAAATCTGTTTTGGAAGAAGTACAGCCAGAGTGCTTCTTAGAGGCAAGGATGAGGAAACTTTGTCTCACATACTTTGGACATGTTGTGAGGAGGGACCAGTCCCTGGAGAAGGACATCATGCTTGGTAATTCAGAGGGTCAGCAAAAAAGAGGAAGACCTTCCAAGAGATAGACTGACACAGTAGCTGCAATAATGGGCTCAAACATAGCAATGATTGTGAGGATGAAGCAGGACTGGGCAGTGTTTCATTCTGCTGTACATTGGGTCACAATGAGTGAGAACCAACTCAACAGCACCTAACAAGAACAGGAGCGAGTAGTGATATCTCATTGAGTTTTATTGGCGTTTCCTTGGCGACTAAAAGCACCACTTTATTACGTGATTTATTGGCTATTAGTATATCTTCCTTGATAAAATGTCTAAGTATTTTTAAATAGGGTAGTTTGCCTTTACTACTGAGTTGTAGGAGTTCTTTAACAAACGTTTTTGTCAGATACATGCTTTAAAAATATTTTATCCTAATTTGTAGGCTGTATATTTTTTAAATGAAGTCTTTTGGTGCAGTTTTTAATATTGGTACAGTATAATTTATCAGATTTATATTTACAATGATTGTTCTATGTATCTTGTCTAAGAAATCCGCTTATTACCGAGTCTCAAAAATATTATATGTTCTTGGCAGACTTTTACTAGTTAAACTAAACTATTGTTTGGTTTTAAGAAGACATCAGGGGATTTTTTGGTTTAAGCTTTAAAGATTATCTCTGGGCAGTAGTTTCAGGGGTTCACCCAGCCTCCACGCTCCACAAGTATGGATTCCATTCAAATTTAAAATCTGTTCTGCATTCCCCCCCTTTGATCAGGATTCTTCTAAGGAATCTTTCATCAAAACATTCAGTAACGGTAGCTAGGCATCATCCAGTTCTTCTGGTCTTACGGCAAAGGCGGTTGTTCATGGCGGTGACCAGCCACACATTCCATATCCTTCTCTTTCTGACTGTTACTTCTTCCTCTGTTGCTCCAGGCAAGTAGGGGCAATTTGTGGTATCCTGAATGGCTGCTTGCATGCTTTTAAGACCCCCAAGCACTATGTAACAAACTAGGAGGTAGAACAGAAGTACTAAACACAATATTAGGCCAATTACCTAGGATGTTCCATGAAACTGACCCTAAAACTCCAAACCAAGTAACCAAAACCCATGAGGCGTTTGGCTTTACAAAAGCAGCCTCAGCAGCTACTGTTTTTTGTTGCCAATATATCTATCACATAACTTTTGCCAATTCCACTTTTTGCAAGTATAAATTTATTGACAGCAATTTTATTAATCATTTGTGCAACCCTACCTTTAATGCGGTTTTCCCATCACCATAAACCAAAACTCAGTATTCCATAAGCAATAACCCTCTTTTCCCCTTTCCTTCCAGCCCCTGGTAACAACTAAGAAACTTCAGGCTCTATATATTTGCCTGTTCTTGTCTTCTATAAATTAGGTCACACAATATTTATCCTTTTATGATTGGCTTATTTCACTCAGCATAATGTCCTCAAGCTCCATCCATGTCAAGATTTCATTTCTCCTACTGACTGAGTAGTATTACATTGTATGCATATACCACATTTTGTTTATCCATTCATTTGTTGATGGGCATTTATTCTTTCTACCTTTGGCGATTGAGAATAGTACGTCAAAGAACATTGGTGTAGAAGTATCTGTTTTCAAGTCTTTTGGGTATATACCCAGGAGTGGAATTTCTGGGTCATATGGCACTAGGTTTTTTATGGTAGTTCTAGTTTTAATTTTTGTGAGAAACCACCACGCTATTTTCCACAACAGCTATACCATTTTGCATTCCCACCAGCAATGGATAAGGGTTCCTATTTCCCCATACCCTTCCCAATATTTGTTATTTTCTGTTCTTTTTATCTTAGCCATCCTAGTGGGAGCGAAATGGTATCTCTTTGTAGTTTTGATTGTGCTCATTTAAGATCTATCCATATGAGATCAAACTGACAAGTGCAACTCAAAATATTAGATAGGAAACTTAGCAGATAGTAGGCTTATGTTAATGGGGGAGGAACAGCTCTGAAAAGTAAGAATGGTTGCACAACTCAAAGAATGTCATCACTGTCACTGAATTTTACGTATAGAAATTGTTGAATTTGTGTATGTTCTGTTATATATATTCTCAAACAATGGCAACTAAATTAAACTGTATTAAACAAAAAATATTCCATGTTCTTTTAGAGGCTTTAAATTTTTAGCTGAACATTTAATTCTAAGATGATCTTAAATTAACTTTTGTACATTGTGAGGTAGGCGTCAATGTTTTTTTTGTTTTCCATTTATTGAAATGACTTTGCTCTCCTGCTGAATTCCTTTGACACCTGTCAATAATGAATTGAACCCCTTTCTGGACCGTCTATTCTATGAATATATTCTATGGATATGTATATGTACATATATTATATATATTGGAAACTCTGTTAGGCAGTTCTACTCTGTACTATAGGGTCGCTATGAGTCGGAATTGACTCAAGGGCACTGGGTTTTTGGGTTGGGTATATATATATGTGTGTGTGTATATATATATACATATACATATATATATATAACTACATATATATATTTCCTGTACATAGAGATTCATGGCAAGAAGGAAAGATTGGAAAAGCTGGCAAACAGAGCAACTCTAAAGACTAAACTCTAGGACATACCTCTGTTGTATACATCTATACAAATATGAGATCACACTCCTAGTATAGGTGAATGTAAAGTTAATCAGAGGAATAATAAACAGGCCTCCAAACATAGAAATGGTGCTTCCTCTTGTGCAACATAAGTGAGGACTAGGCTTTTGAGAAGAGTCAGGCAATTTTGCATGTTCCCTCCAGGTAAAATTTGAAGATTACTTTCTCCATGAAAAAAGAAGAAAAAATTCATATAACAAAAGATTTTCCCAGATATACTGAAAGCTACATACTCATAATATCTTGACCATAAGTATACATTTGTTGTTCTTGTCATTACTTGCCATCCAGTCAATTCTGACTCATGGCAACATCATGTGTGCAGAGTAGAACTACTGCACAGGGCTTTCAAGGCCATGATCTTTTGGAAGCAGATCACCTCAACATAAAGAAAATAAAAACCCTCACAACTATGTTGAGGTATAATCCATACTGAAAGCTGTGGTTAGTACTGTAAAAGTCAAGAAGATTCTAAAAGACCAAAGAAATATTTGAACCTTTACAGAGATAACAGATATCATGCAAGGGAGAATGAAATAAGGCAAGGTTCCTAAATGACCAAAAAAAAAAAAAAAAATGACCAAGCCCCCAATAAATTCTTGTGGAAACCCTCTGGGGCAGTTTTACCAGTGGCATCACCAGGGGGAGTTTAGGGGGTATGGACTGCACTGGGTAACCCTGTCAGAGGGGGTGACACCAAAATGACTGCCTATAAAATTTTTGTACAATGTTTCAGCAGAAACTTATTATTTTTTATAAAAATATCCCTGTAATTAGTTACAACAAAGAAAATACTTTTTGTAAGCCCAGCTTATATGTATCAATATACTTACAAGGCTAAAATTCTATGCTAAACTACTTTTTAAACCTTCTAATACACTCTGGTCAGAGCTGTCATTATTACCCGATTACAGTAACACTTTGAATCACATTATTTCATCTGCACGTGCTACATGCACGTGCTATTGTTTTTGTTGCTGCTAGTGTTTTTATAGTTGCTGTTTTTGTCAAAATTTTTGGCATTTTAGATACAATATTGAGGTAATTAGTATTTTTGAACCTATATCTATAACTTTTTTGAGAATGAAGTAGTTAAATGAAAAGATGGAGCAATATGCAAGAATTATCATTTATGAGTAACATTAGTACAAAAAACATTACTAAGGATTCTGTATGGCCTGTATGGCGCTAACCCATCTCATTAACATCATAGTGGTAGGATTTACCACACACAGGTAAATCACATCAGATGATAAAATGGTAGATAATCATACAATACTGGGAATCATGACCTAGCCAAGTTGATAGAAATTTTGAGGGGACACAATTCAACCCATGACAGAGAGCTTTGCCTTTTAGTTGACTATCATTCATATCTAACACGGACTTTGCGTTCCAGCTCTTTTATTTTAACCAACTCCTCTCTCAAGTATCTAGCATAGCCTCTAATGAAAAAGATAGGACAGTGTTAGTAGGACCTGCTTTGCTACACTTCAAAATTGCCCTTCTCTCATGACCTCTGTGGACCAAATCTGTACTCCTCAACTCTCTCTTCATTATCAGGGAAGGTCATTTCCAAGTGCCTTAATTTCTCATGCAAATTACATGCCTGTTGGACCTACATGTTTGCCCAGGCTTTGTGAACCTGTAGGCGATTCAAAATTACACTCTGAACCCAGTGCCCTGCTATGCTTGTGGTTGGATTGTTCCTGGAAGGAGTGATAAACTTTACATCCTATGATAAAAAAGAGAACAGAGTTGCTGACTCAAAAAAAAAAAAAACTCTTCAAATGCTTCCACGTAAGGAAAATGACCTTTTGTTAATGAATTAAGAGAAAATTAGAAGTTGGAAGAGTTGGTGTTAAAATGAAAGTGTGACTTACTCTACATTACACCTCAGTCCCAAATGTTTGGTTTTTATTAACAATTTTGGACTAACGCAGTAGAAACTGAGACTATTCTGGTCTTCTTTTAGATGCTTAGTGTGCGTGTGTGCGTGTGCGCGTGTCTGTGTGTCTGTGTGTGCTTTAGTAGCTTGAGTTCTTTATAGCTTGGGGACCTTACCCCAGACTGTTTCCTCTGCTTGGATTGCCCACCACACCCCCATTTCCATACCACCAGACTCCCTTTCATCCGCTGGATTGCAGCCTAAATATCACTTTATTAGAGGGGTCACAAAGGAACCTTGATCCAAGAACCTTCACAAGGTCCCCATCATTCTCTCTCTTAGCATTCTGCTTATTTCCTTCACAGCACTTGTCATATTTTGTACATTTACACTGTTTAGTTTGCTTGTTAAATGTCCATATTCTTTGCTCCAGGCTACTTGACTGGGCCATATTGCTTTATTCTAGACCTTTGGTAACACCAAGAAGCCATGGTAAAGATTTAAAAAAGGTATCTACTCATAACCATTTGACTAGACATGTTTTATAGGGCCCAATCTAGTTCCCTGGGCATTAGAACAGATCTTGACACCCAAGGGCTCAAAAATTATTTACTGAATGAACTTATAAAATATAGTTCTTTTTCTCTTCTGAAATACTTTCCTCTTTGCCTATCTAGATTCTACAGTTCTTTAATCTCAAGGACATCATGCTTGGTAAAATAAAGGGTGGGTGAAACAATAACAAGTCTTTTTCTAAAAATTACATGATTATTTGTATACCTCAAAAAGATTAAGTTGTGCTCGGAGCAATCTTTATGGGAAATGGGAACTTATAAGCATATCGTTGTTGATATTAGGTGCCATTGAGTCACTTCTGACTCATAGTGACTCTATGTACAGCAGAATGAAACACTTCCCAGTCCTGTGCCATCCTCACAATCGTTGTTATGCTTAAGCCCATTGTGGCACCCACTGTGTCATTCCATCTGATTCGGGGTCTTCTTCTTTTTCACTGACCCTCTGCTTTACCAAGCATGATGTCCTTCTTCAGGGACTGATCCCTCCTGACAACATGTCCAAAGTATGTGAGATGTAGTGTCACCATCCTTGCTTCTGAGGAGCATTCTGGTTGTACTTCTTCCAAGACAGATTTGTTCGTTGTTTTAGCAGTCCATGGTATATTCAGTATTCTTCACCAATATCAAAATTCAAAGGTGTCAATTCTGTCAATTCTTCTTCAGTCTTCTTTATTTATCATCCAGCTTTCACTCGCATAGGAGGCGATTGAAAACACCATGATTTGGGTCAGGCGCACCCTAGTCTTTAAGGTGACATCTTTGCTTTTCAACACTTTAAAGAGGTCTTTTGCAGCAAATTTGCCCAATGCAATGCATCTTTTATTTAATTTCTTGACTGCTGCTTCCATGGGTGTGGATTGTGGATCCAAGTAAAATGAAATCCTTGACAACTTCATTCTTTTCCCTGTTTATCATGATGTTGCTTATTGGTCCAGTTGTGAGAATTTTTGTTTTCTTTATGTTGTTATTATTTGCCATTGCATCGATTTCAATTCTTGGTGACTCCATGTATGCAGAGTAGAACTGCTCCCTAAGGTTTCAAGGTTGTGACCGTTCAGAAGCAGATCACCAGGCCTGTCTTTTAAGACACTTCTAGGTGGGTTCGAGCTGCCAGCCTTTAGGCTAGTAATTGAGTACCTAACCATTTGTGCCAACCAGGAACTCAGAAAAAAACTAAAGGCTATTAAACGACATACAATAGAAGAAAAACATAAGATAGGTGTAACCCATTTCCCTCGAGCAGATTCTGACTCATAGCAAGTAATTCTCAAGAGTTCCAAAAGAGAAATTAAGGCACTTGGGAATGACCTTCCCTGATAATGAAGAGAGTTGAGGAGTACAAATTTGGTCCACAGAGGTCATTAGAGAAGGGCAATTTTGAAGTGTAGCAAAGCAGGTCCTACTAACACTGTCCTATCTTTTTTCGTTAGAGGCTATGCTAGATACTTGAGAAAGGAGTTGGTTAAAATAAAAGAGCTGGAATGCAAAGTCCATGTTAGACATGAATGATAGTCAACTAAAAGACAAAGCTCTCTGTCATGGGTTGAATTGTGTCCCCCCAAAATTTCTATCAACTTGGCTAGGTCAGTATTGTATGATTATCTACCATTTTATCATCTGATGTGATTTACCTATGTGTGGTAAATCCTACCACTATGATGTTAATGAGATGCATTAGCGGCAGTTATATTGATTATATCTACAAGATTAAATAATGTCTTAAGCCAATCTCTTTTGAAATATAAAAGAGAAAAGTGAGCAAAAAGACAAGGGGAACTCATACCACCAAGCAAACAGTGCTAGGAGCACAGTGTGTCCTTTGCACCCGAGGTTCCTGTGTGGAGAAGCTCCTGGACCTGTGGAAGACTGATGACAAGAACCTTCCTTCAGAGGCGAAAGAGAGAGAAATCCTTCCCCTGGAGATGATGCCCTGAATTTAGACTTGTAGCCTACTGGACTGTGAGAGAATAAATTTCTCTCTGTTGAAGCCATCCACTTGTGGTATTTCTGTTATAGCAGTATTAGATAACCAAGACAGAATTTAGTAGCAAGAGAGCGAGGTGCTGCTCTAACAAATACCTAAAATGTGGAAGTGGTTTCAAAACTGTGAATGAATTGAGGACTCAGAAGGCAGTGAGGAGAACTGTTAACACTGGTGAGATGGTGAAAAACAGCAGCAGAGGACCGGAAGCAATAGAGGACCAACAGCAGCAGAACCAGGAGACCAATGCCAGACAGTGCTGGAGTCAATCCACAGAGCAAGTGAACTGAGTGCCTGTGTGTAGGAGGTTTCCTGGTGGAGTGGGGTGTCTCTCTGGACACTTATCAGTGGAGCTAGGCTTGCCGACTCACAGAGCAAAAAAGCTGAGTGCCTTCCAGCTGAAGTTTACTGGCAGAGTGGGGTGCCTCCAGGCACTTATCAGTGGAGCTACAGAGCTTTGGAACAATTGCCCCAGTAGGGCAGATGCAGGTGGTGAGGCCCTAGGGGCTGAGAGGGAAAGGAACCAGGAATCAAAAGATGAAGAGACACGGAACACAGGAAGCTGAGCTGCCTCAATCTCAAAAGGTATGGCCACGATCTCTGGGGTTTCAAAGGGTGGAGCCATGGCCTCTGGTGTTTCTAAAGGTGGAGCTGCCTTTCAGACAGATTAGAAGAATGGCGTGCCTAAAGCCGAAGGAGCCAAGTTGCTGTCCCAGTGGGTCTGGAAGGCAGAGCTGAAGCCCAGGGCCACGGGGCCTCCAGTCAGAATCTGCAGAGTGTGGCCAATACCTAGAGTCTGGAAGGCAGGGCTATTGTGTAAATGGTCTCAGAGAACAGAGGATTATTTTCAGGCTTTGAGGGCTAGTATAATGTGTTCAGCTGACTTGCTTGGAAACCCTGGTGGCGTAGTGGCTAAGTGCTACAGCTGGTAACCAAGCGGTTGAGAGTTCAAATCTGCCAGGTGCTCCTTAGAAACTGTATCAGGCAGTTCTACTCTGTCCTTTACGGTCGCTATGACTCGGAATTGACTCGACAGCAGTGGGTTTTTTTTTGCGGGGGGGGCTGGCTTTCTTGATGCCTGTTACACCCTCTTTCCCTCTAATTTCTCTCATTTGTAATGGATATATCTAGGTTATGCCTGCCTATTGTACCACGGTACCTTTGGAAGCAGATAAATTGTATTCCAGATTTCACAGATGAAGAGAAATTTTTTGGATTTTGGACTTGGAGCTGATTTAAGACTTTTGCTATGATATGATAGGGTGAATATGTTTTACATGTGGCAAGGACATGAATTTGGGGGGGCCAAATGGTAGAATGTCATGGACTGAATTGTGTCCCCCCCAAAATTTCTGTCAGTTTGGCTAGGTCATGATTCCCAGTATTGTATCATTTTATCATTTGATGTGATTTCCCTATGTGATGTAAATCCTATCATTATGATGTTAATGAAATGGATTAGCAGCAGTTATATTGACGAGATCTATAAGATTAGATAGTGTCTTAAACCAATCTCTTTCAAAATATAAAAGAGAGAACTGAGCAGAAAGACGAGGGGACCTCATATCACCAAGAAAGCAGTGCCATGACCACAGCGTGTCCTTTGCACCCAAGGTTCCTACATGGAAAAGTTCCTAGACCAGTGGAAGGCTGATGATAAGGACCTTCCTCCAAAGCCAAAAGAGAGAGAAAGCCTTCTCCAACCTATATTTGGATTCGTAGCCTAGCAGTCTGTGAGACAATAAATTTCTCTCTGTTGAAGCCATCCACTTGTGGTATTTCTGTTACAGCAGCACTAGATAACCAAGGCGCTCTCCATCCCCTTCTTTAATGTTACCATTGAAGGTCATAGGACACAAAACAGGGCAGGCAAAGTGAATGATAAGATTAGGAGATTAATACGCAACTATAACGTGTTAAACAAGGGAAACCCTCAATGAAATGGATTAACACAATATCCTCAACAATGGTCTCAAACATACAACAATTATGAAGATGGTGCAAGACCAGGCAACATTTCGTTCTGTTATATATAAGATTGCCGTAAGTCAGAGCCCACTCAACAACACCTAACAATAACAACATAATGTGTTAGGCACTGTACAAGCCTGTGGATGCAAAACAGACGCAGGCCATACCCTCACAAAAGAGAAGAGGAAAATCAATAATTATGCCAATACATAAGTACAAACCATGATAAGGGCTGTGAAAGAACTATATAAGGTATCAGATAGGCCTTTTTAATTGTACGGCCTTGTGCAACTTATTTAACTTCTATGAACTTCAATTTCTTTATTCACTTGGCTATGCTGTTGTAGTGACTAATAAGAAAATGTATGTAAACTGTTTAGCCTATACTCAGTGGGTAATAAGTTCAGTCAATGGTAACTATTCATAATATTTGAGAAGATGAGGCCGCAGTTTTTAAGTTGTGGGTGCTTCAGAGAAATTCTTTTTGTTCATTGTTACTGTGATCCTATTATGACCCCTAGTCATTTTTGCCTAGGAAAATATAGATTTCACAGATATTAGATTCAGTAACTGTCTCAAATATCCTTTTATATGCCCTTATCATTCTTCGACCTTGGAGCACTGGTAAATGGGTGCAAATTCAGATCTATGGACAACTCTAGGTATTCTGTAATTACTCAAAATATCAAACTAAATTTGATAGTGACTGTAGGTTGTATTTTTAGTCTATATCACATGGTTCCTTAGTAACTTGCATGGAAGTTTCATTTCTTGAAAGTATTTGAGGTTACAAAACTAAGCTTATTGGAATATGCGATTTAAAAATATATCTAAATATTGAAGAGTTTTTAAAACAGAGATAGTGTGTGATTTGACCACATTCATTATATGGGAAATAGGAAATAGCATCTTTTAGTTTCTTATGGGAACTCCTCCAGCATCATTCTGTTCATGTCTATCACTTCTCATGAAACAACAACAAAAAAAAAACTCTACGCCTTTATGTATGTTTTATACTTTAAAAAGATTTAGCTGCCCCGACCTACCTTTAAGCTTATCTTCAAAATATGAATTACAAAAAACAGAATGTAAGTTCAATATATGAATCACAGAACATTGAATGTGAGAACACCTCCAGTTTCTAGAAACCAAAGTCTGAAAGCACAGATATTTCCACAAAGCAATTAGGATGTAAGGATAAAGCTAGATAATGAGTTAGTTTAAATTAGAAGAAGGTGGCTTTAGCCATAAAAACTACCATAAAATGCCTGCTACAGTGTCTGGCAGGTAGTAGATGTTCTGTTCATGTGCACCATCATTTCAGATACTCTCATGACAGATCCAAATGTCTGTACTGGTTTTACTTACATTGATAGCTTTGTTGAAGCATCTATTCTTATATCCCTGCATTTTCTAGATAACTGACACATTCTCTTTGAAATGGATTGTTTTTGAAGCAAGCATTTTTAAACATAGAAGCATATCCTGTTTTTCTTAAATATAGCTACCAGAACTTTACTTGAAACTTTCTTCATAAATTACACTCATTTTTAGGAACACAATTTTCTGAATTATGCAGCACTTCACAGGGACTACCAATTTTCTCATCTGTGCTCCACCCAAAAATCCTGAAAATCATTTTTTTATACATAATGGTTATCTCCTATTGAACCAATCTGTTTCTGTACACAAAAATACCAGTCTGGTTTTCATATTTTTCACTCAGAAGGCTACAAGTATGCCTATTACTACACACAAAATACCAAGAAAGAAAATAAATGAGTACATGATGAAGTACATGGCTGAAATGAGGTATCACATCACCAAATGCTCTCCACAACAATAGGGGGAAAAATGCCTGTCTTCTTACTGGGTATGAGTCCAAGGAACAACACCTTCCTTCCCTTTTCTATTTGGTCATCACATCTCACTCATCCAAAAGCCGACTTGCAGAACAGACCATCAATTGCTTATATGCAAGCTCAAGTTGAAGCTGAAGACAATTAAAACAAGTGCACAGGAGCCAAAGCATGACCTTGATATATCTCACCTTAATTTACAGGCCATCGCAAGAATATATTTAATGCATGGAACACTAATAACTGAAGATAGACAAGTTGTGGGATGACATCAGGACCTTATACATGAAGAACACAAAACGTCATTAAAAATACAGGAAAGAAAGAAAAGACCAAGATGGACGTCAGAAGAGACTCTCAAACTTGCCCTTGAATGAGGAGTAGCTAAAACAAATGGAAGAAAAGGTGACGTAAAAGAGCTGAACAGAAGATTTCAAAGGGCAGTTCAAGGAGACAAAGTAAAGTATTATAATGAATGTTCAAAGATCTAGAGTTAGAAAACCAAAAAGGAAGAACACACTCGGCTTTTCTTAAGCTGAAAGAACTGAAGAAAAAATTCAAGCTTCGAGTTGCAATATTGAAAGATTCTATAGGCAAAATATTGAACAAACAGGAAGCATCAAAAGAAAATAAAAGGAATACACAGAGTTACTCTACCAAAAATAATTGGCTGATGTTCAACCATTTCAGGAGGTAGCATTGATCAAGAACCAATGGTACTGAAGGAAGAAGTCCAAGTTGCACTGAAGGCATTGGTGAAAAACAAGGATCCAGGAATTGACAGAATACCAATTGAGATGTCTCAACAAATGGATGCAATGCTGGAAACACTCACTCATCTATGCCAAGAAATTTGGAAGACAGCTGCCTAGCCAACCCACTGGATAAAAAAAGATCCATATTCATGCCCATTCCAAAGAAAGGTGGTTTAATGGAATATGGATATTATCAAACAATATAATTAATACCACATGCAAGGAAAATTTTGCGAAGATAATTCAAAAATGGTTGCAACCAGGTTGTCAAAGCCATATATTGACAAGGAACCACCAGAAATTCAAGCCAGGTTCATAAGTGGATGTGGAACAAGAGATATCATTGCTGATGTCAGATGGATCTCGGCTGAAAGCAGGGAATACCAGAAAGATGTTATTCCATATTTTATTGACTATGCAAAGGCATTGAACTGTGTGGATCATAATAAATTATGGATAACATTGCAAAGAATGAGAATTCCAGAACACTTAATTGTGCTCTTGAGGAACCTGTACATAGATCAAGAGGCAGTCATTCAAACAGAACAAGGGGGCGCAGTGTGTTTTAAAATCAGGAAAAGTATGTGTCAGGGTTGTATCCTTACACCATACTTATTCAATCTGTATATTGAGCAAATAACCTGAGAAGCTAGACTACATGGAAAAGAACGCAGCATCAGGATTGGAGGAATATTTTTTAACAACCTGCAAATACAGATGACACAACCTTGCTTGCTGAAAGCGAAGAGGACTTGAAGCACTTACTGATAAAGATCAATGTCTACAGCCTTTGGTACGGGTTATACCTCAACATAATGAAAACAAAAATCCTCGCAACTAGACCAATAAGTAATATCATGATAAATAGAGAAAATATTGAAGTTGTCAAGAATTTCATTTTATTTGGATCCACAATCAACA